>NC_073258.2:6260000-7510000 GCF_029289425.2 Pan paniscus | reverse complement strand
TTCACTGTAAAACATTATTGAGTGTGTCAAATGGCTTAGAAATACCTGCTTCCTGCCAAGAACATGAAACAGTAAGAGGGGAAGGCTAGATTAATCAAAGGGGTACTCACTGGTGTGCAACACAAAGTTGCAGAAGTGACAACCAAATGTTTTATCTCGTCAAATAAATCTTCGGTTTAATCTAAAACAGTCTCTTTATAACTTGATGGATGTTTGGACAGGTGTTATAAGATATCGTGAACAGTAAGATATTGATGTTTTTATTTACGTATGTGAAAAGTTGTGATGACAGTTTGTTTAAATTTCGCAAATGGTACAACTAATACAAGTTATTGTTACATAAATGATTGTTAATGTTTTTGATTTCTGGCTTTTCCAAGAGAACATAAATTAGCTTAAGCTCTGGAGAATAACAAATGACTGTGCAAAAAAAAATTTTCCATTGCTTACGTATATGTTCTGGAGTATTGAGAGGTTCAATTTGGTGTACTGAATGCATTTTAAGCCTGAAATCCTTTGATGAGTGTATACATTTAACCTTCTGAAGTTGAGCCAATCATGAGTCTTGGTCCACTTAAAAAAATGTTATCCTTAAGCACGCTTATTTAATAATTAAACTTCTTAATAAAAATTTTTTAAAAGTCAGTGAAATCTATAAATTTAGCAACCTAAATAAGAAAAAAATAAATATATTGGTCAATGAATTTATGAAAAATATTTTTACAAAATTCAACACCCACACATGATAAAAACTCCCATAAAATTTCAATAGAGGGGAACTTCTTCAGCTTGAAAAAGAACAATGACGAACATAATCTACATCAAACATTATGCTTTATAGTGAAAGATAATGTATTCCCTCTAAGAAAGGCAAGGAAATGCATTCTCACCAATATTATCCATTATAGTGCTAGAAATTCTAGCCAGTGCAGTTAGTTAATAAAAAATAAACACACTGTCTTCCACAATGGTTGAACTAGTTTCCACTCCCACCAACATTGTAAAAGCTTTCCTATTTCTCCACAACCTCGCCAGAATCTGTTGTTTCCTGATATTTTAATGATCACCACTCTAACTGTCGTGAGATGATATCTCATTGGGATTTTGATTTACATTTCTCTAGTGACCAGAAACAGCATTTGACCCAGCAATCCCATTACTGGGTATATATCCAAAGGATTATAAGTCATTCTGCTATGAAGACACATGCACATGTATGTTTATTGCAGCACTATTCACAATAGCAAAGACTTGGATCCAACCCAAATGCCCATCAATGATAGACTGGATAAAGAAAATGTGGCACATATACACCATGGAATACTATGCAGCCATAAAAAAGAATGAGTTCATGTCCTTTGCAGGGACATGAATGAAGCTGGAAACCATCATTCTCAGCAAACTAACACAGGAACAGAAAACCAAACACCACATATTCTCACTCATAAGTGGGAGGTGAACAATGAGAACACATGGATACAGGGAGGGGAACATCACACACCAGGACCTGTTGGGGGGTTGGGGGAAACGGGAGGGAGAGCATTAGGACAAGTACCTAATGCATGGGGGGCTTAAAACCCAGATGACAGGTTGATGGGTGCAGCCAACCACCACGGCACATGTATACCTAGGTAACAAACTTTCACATTCTGCACATGTATCCCAGAACTTAAATTTTTTTAAAAAATTAAAAAAAGGATAATAAACAGAAAAAAATAAAACTCTTCCTATTTATAGTTGACAAGATTGTTCATGTAAAAAATATAAAAGATTAAAAAATTATCAAAACTATTAAATGAGTTCACCAAGACCTCAGGAGATAGAAATCAACATTCAATAAATAATTCTATTTCTATATACTAGTGATGAACTTCAGGCTTTAAAAATACAAAACCAGGGCCGGGCGCGGTGGCTCACGCCTGTAATCCCAGCACTTTGGGAGGCCGAGGCGGGTGGATCACGACGTCAGTAGATCGAGACCATCCTGGCTAACACCGTGAAATCCCTTCTCTACTAAAAATACAAAAAATTAGCCGGGCATGGTGGCAGATTCCTGTAGTCTCAGCTACTAGGGAGGCTGAGGCAGGAGAACGGCGTGAACCTGGGAGGTGGAGCTTGCAGTGAGCTGAGATTGCGCCACTGTACTCCAGCCTGGGTGACAGAGTGAGACTCCGTCTCAAAAAAACAAACAAACAAACAAACAAAAAACCAGGCCAGATGGTGCAGTGGCTCACACCTGTAATCCCAGCACTTTGGGAGGTCAAGGCAGGCAGATCCCTTGAGCTCAGGAGTTGGAGACTAGCAACATGGTGAAACTAATCATACACACAATTATTTTCTTCATAGTATTTGTTAGATAATCACAACACAATTAATAAAATTAGACAGATGGTAGCTATAATTGCAGCTGCTTTGCCAGACTAGGTCCCTCTATTCAAGAAGATAGAGACTCTAGAACTTCATGTGCAGTGATGAAATGATTGAACTTAAAACTAATTACTTTCTTATTTTGAATGTAGCTGAAATGGAGTTCAGTATACATACTATAAAGGGCGAGATTAATTATTGTGGAATTTTCAAGGTCATATGGTTTCTATTGCAATTCTATGGCCATATGGTTTTATTTAACTCTATCACTGAAATGCAAAGAGAGGCATATAATAATGTAAAAGTAAGTGAGCATATCTCTGTTTCAATAAAACTACTCACAAAAGGAGGTGGTGGTCTATAGTTTGCCAATGCTGCTCTTAAAGATAAGTGGCTGTAGAAATAAAAAAAAATGTTATCAGTATAAAATGACTTTATAATATTTTATATTACAATCATGTGTGCTCAACAATGGGGATACAGCCTCAGAAATGCATCATTAGGCAACTTCATTGTTGTGTGAACATTATAGAGTGTACTTACACAAAACTAGATGGTATAGCCTACTACAGACTTAAGATACGTGGGAAAGCCTATTGCTCTTAGGCCACAAACTTGTACAGCATGTACAGTACCGACTACTGTAGGCAATTGTAAGACTGTGGTAAGTATTTGTGTCTCTGAATATGTCTAAACATTTAAAAAAGTACATTAAAAATACAATATAAAAGATAAAAAGGTGGTACACCCTTATAGGACACTTCCACAAATGGAACTTGAAGGACTGGAAATTGCTCTGAGTGAGTCAGTGAGTGAAAGAATGTGAAGTGTTGAGTAAATGTGAGGGCCTAGGACATAACTGTATACTACTGTAGACTTGATAAACATTGTACATTTAGGCTATGTTAAATTTATAAAAAATAATATTTTTCTTCAATAATAAATTAACCTTACCATGCTGGATGTCCACCATTTTATATGAGATTTGTACTTGACTGAAATGTCATTTTGCAGTGCATGCCTGTATATCGTTTATATAATATTCTATATGATGTAAAACTTAATAGTAAAATTATATGATGTGTATAAAATGGCAACACTAAAAATGAAAAGGAAGAGTTAGGAATATAGCATGGTAAGGTTCTTACACTGTGCATGAGGCAGTATAGTATTTGAAAATAGACTATACTTAATTAAAGTTACATGTTGCAAATATTAAGAAAAAACTATATTAATAATGATTCAGTATTGGAGATAACAGATTCAGTTAAAAATGTTGAGTAAAACCAAGACACAGTGGAAAATGAGGGGAAAAGAAACAAAAAACAGATCCAATAAGTAAGAAAATGCTAGAAAACTGGTAGATTTTAATCTAAACATATCAATAATCACATTAAAAATGAACAGCCTAAATACATGAACTAACAGTTAGAGATTATTATATTGGAGAAAAAGCAAGGCCCGCTTATATGTTTTCTATATTTAAAATGAAGACCTAGGTATCATAAATGTAGAAAAATGGAAAAAGATTTACCATAAAAAATTAACAAAGAAAAGCTAAAGAGTATATGCTGATATCAGACAAAATACGTTTCAGAACAAAACTAGTTTAAAGGGCATTGTGTAACAACAGTAGTTCCAAATATATTTTTCAAAAACTAGTAGACTTTAAAGAGATATGAAGACATCTACAAATATAAGCAATTTAACACTTCACTCTCAGTAACTGATTGAGCAAGTTGGTAGAATATCTGTAGGGAAAGAGAAGAAATAAATGACACCCATCAATCAACCTGAGCAAATTGACATTTGTAGACTCTGTACCCAAACACAGAGGGGTACACATTTTACCTATTTCCCTAATAAACTTTTTTTTAAAAAAAATAAAAGATAAGGTACTTTTCATTTTGCATGCAGCTGTGAGAAATACAGAGCGACCATATGTAGCCTTTTCCTAGTTTTCTCCCAACTTATATCTCGCAAAGCAACATCACAGCCATGATACCAACATTGGGACATTGAAGATACAGAAGATTTACATCACCACAAGGATGTCTTAAGTTGTTTTTTACAGGCACAGTCACGTCCTTACCATGTCTGACCCACTCCCTTGGCCTTACATCCTGAAAACCACGAATCAATTATTTTTTTTCAATAATTTCATAATCTAAATAATGTTACATAAATGGAATCATACTGTATGAAAGCTTTTTTCACTCAGCATAACTATCTGAGGATTCATCCCAGTTGTGTATATCAATAATGCGTTGATGCAGTTAAACATTCATTCACTGAAGGATGGTCTGGATTGTTTCCATTGTTTGGCAATTATTAACAGAGCAACTGTAAGCATTTTGTGCAGGAATTCATGTGCACATAAGTTTTCATTTCTCTGATATGAATAGCCATGGGTGCAATTGTTGGTTCATATATTAATTACACATTTGGTTTGGAAAAGTTGTCAAACTGTTTTCCCGAAGGGCGGCTCAATTTTACATTCACACCAGCAATGTAAGAGTGATCAAGTTTCTCTACATTTTTGCCAGCATTTACTGTTTCATCCTATATATTCTTTTTAATTTTAGTCCTTCTGATAGGTTGGTAGTGATAGCTCATGGCGGTTTTAATTTCTATTTCCCAATTTGCTAAACACAGATTTTCCACAACCTAACAATTCCACTTCTATGTATATACCCTGGAGAACTGAAAACACATGTCATGCAAAAGGTTGTATACAAACGTCCATAGAAGTATTACTCATAGTAGCCAAGCCTTGAAAATAACCGAAATGTCCATCAATTGATGACTGTATACATAAAATATAGTATAACTGTACAATTAGATATTATTCATCAATAAAAAGGAATAAAGGTCTGATGCACGCTACAATATGGTTGGGAATAGAAAACATACTGCATGATGTGTGATAGAAGTCACACATTTTACATGAGTCTTTTTATTTGAAATGTTCAGAAGAGACAAATTAATAGACCACAGAAAGTGGATTCATGGTTTTCTAGAGCTGGAAACATTATTGACTGATAAATAGGTATGATATTTCACTTCGAGGTCATGAACAAATCCTATATCAATTGCAGTGCAGCAGCGAAACTCTCTGAATATGCTAAAGTTCATTTAATTGTATATTTAAATAGGTAAAATATAGGATGTGTTAATTTTATCTCAATCAAGTTGAATTAAAAATCAAATGGTCATATTTTACAGGCTTATTTCTGGTTTTTCTAGTACCTTCAATTTATCTATGTCTCTATCCTCCTGCCACTACCACATAGACTTGATAATTATAACAATAAAAAAGTATTAAAACAGAAAAACTGATAGTTTCACTTTATTATGTTTATTTTGAAAATTATTCCAGCTATTCCAGGTACTCTGATTTTTTTATGCTTAGGAAGTAAAAGTGCTTGATTAATTTTAATATTTTTAATTGTTTCCTTTTTTTTGGAAAATTTTGTGGCTATGTATAGTAGGTGTATATGTTTATGGGGTACATGAGATGTTTTGATACAGGCGTTCAATGTGTGATAATCACATCATGGAAGATACAGTTTCAGAATATAAGGACCTACAGAATACCGAACATTATTTATTAAAAAAATTACAAAGCTACACTCAATAAAATGAAATATTATAACATCAAAATGTTTTCCAAAGAACAGAGAAAAAATATTTCAAAAGCATGAAAAATGTTTGGAATTATATTTTTTCATTACAGCACTGCTTGCTAGAAAAAAAAATTGAACAATTAATTTAGAAAGTGGATAGAATAAACCTTTGTTCCAAAGTTCTATAAACCTTTGTCCTGTTATTAAATTATAAAAGTAAGTGAAGACACATTTAGACATAAAATTATAATCAGTTATTACCAGAAAAGGAGGTAATTGGCTAAAATGTGGGGGCTGTTGTGTCTGGCAACATGGCTGGGGTGGGGAATATTAGATGTGTCCTTATACTCAAAGGAAAATAAATTGTTCACCAAAAAGACACCTGCACTTGTATGTTTATTGCAGCACTATTCACAACAGCAAAGATACAGAATCAACCCAGGGGTTCATCAACAGCAGATGAGATAAATGAAATGTGATGCATACATATACACAATGGAATAGTACACAGCATAAAACGTACAAAATTATGTCCTTTGCGGCAACATGGATGCAGCTGGAGGCCATTATCCTAATCGAATTAATGAAGAAACACAAAAGCAAACATTGCATGTTCTGATTCATAAGTGAAAGCTAAGCACTGGGTCACATGGACAGAAAGATGGGAACAATAAACATTGGAAACTTCAAAAGAGGGGAGGAAGAGACGGAGGCAAGTGTTGAAAAACTACCTATCAGCTATTATGTTCACTACATGGGTGACAAGATAATTAAAAGCCTAAACCTCAGCAACATTCACTATACTTATGCAACAAACCTGCACATGTTCCATCTGAAGCTAAAATAAAATAAAATTTGAAAAAAATATATATATATTTTAGTGTTTTTATTTCTATTTTTAAACCTGCAAGTAAGATTCCAGATGGCAGCAACATGAGCGAGATAGATGTAGAAGAAAAATAGCAAAAGTTAAAAGAGGATTAATATGTTTGTTTCTTCAGAGTAGGGTAGTTACAAATTAGTTTTTATTAGAAAAAAAGAAAGATGAAATTGGTGAAGTTAATTTTTTAATAATACCCAATAGAAAAACAGATAACGGATATGCAATTTTTAAATATCAGTGGAGGAAATTTTTTATTCATAAAGGGAACTAAAATAACAAGAATCATGGAAGTGAAAAAAAAGGAAAGCAACAGGAAATGTAAAATCAGAAAGTGATTAAAAAACAAATATCAAGAAAGCAGAAATATGTTCTGATGGGTTGTAAACCTGCTACCTAAGAATTCTACTTTAAAGAATAAAACCTGGATAAATTAACTTAAAATGTAAAAACAAATAAATACAAAGATGTGCAGCATGTTTTGTAATTAAAAATAATAAGATGAATTATCTATTAGAAAATAAAAATATAAATGAAATCAATGTTACAAAACAAAACATGGAGTACATTAATCTATATAAACAAATAACAAATGATTAACAAAAATACTGTGATTGGTTGTAAATCTAAAAATTTGCAATGTGAAATCAGAAAACACACATGCTAGCCTTTGCCTCTGGAAATTGGGAGAGAAATCTGCTGGGGCAGTGTTAAAGGTGATATTAACTTTCACGCTGTGTGCACGTTATTTAAACATCCTCTTTGAGATGAGCGCAATATAAAAAGTTGTTAATTTTTGGTATCAGGAACACAACTATTTGTTACATTTTTGCTTTATAATTTTAATAACCTACATAAGACAAAATGAGTATAATTGTAAAAAACAATGTGACAAGTTTGATAATTCAAAAGGTAATTAATTGCTTGGTCTTTGGAAATCTTATTAAATAAATTGAAAACCTTCAGTATCATGTGAAATGTGGCTATCCATAGCTAGATATGACATAGTCTATATTAAAGTCTGTGGGAGAACAAATGACAGATTACAGGTTGGAAAGAGAGGTCTTGGATTTTGAAATAGAGTCTTTTAGGGTCAAATATAGATTGAGAGAATACTGGAAAAAGTGATAGGCAAAGACCTCCACATATCACAGACGTAAAAATGCTATACCTAACTGGTGCTTATGTTATGGGCATGAATTCCGAAAAGCAATCAGTGATAAGTTATGCTGGCATTACTGATAAATAGTTTTGAAATTGTGTGTTTGTTTTGGCTATCATTGCACTGAGTGTTATGTCTTTGGCATACGATTCCACTTGAAGCTACAGATTTGGAAATGATTGTTTTGAACCTGTGAAATTGGCTTTGTAAGAGGACAACAGAATGCAAGCTCCATAGGGCCAGACATTGAATGAATATAAATTAAAGGAATCATAAAATGCATGATGCATGAATAAACAGAAGTAAGAGAAAAAGAATAAAAGGAAAAAAGAAAGAAAGGAAGAAAATAAGGAAAGAAAGATTAAAGGAATAAATAAAGTAGTTTACAGGGTAAATTTCCAGTGCCACATATCTCTCATCACTGGTCAAAAAACACTCAGTAAAATATGTTCTTTCCCCAGAAAAGAAGCAGCCTGTGCTAACAAGCATTCTTCACAAGGTCATGCAGTCAAAGGCCCCACAGTTATCTCCCAGGATATCCCTTCCAGGATAGTTGGTCAGTCTTTGAACTTGAACTACAATGATGTTTCTGACAGTTTTAAAATCCATTATTAGTCAGCATCCAGGAACAAACCAACTTGTATTGCAAGTTGACAGCAATAAGTTAAGGATCAGGAGATACTCCTTAAGGCAGGAACATATCGGTTTTTATAGAAGGATCAAAGCCCTTAGTAAAATAACATGGTAAGAGTCTTATTTTTTAGTAAAAACATAGAGCACTCGCTCTCGAATCTGTTTGGTCCTCACCCCATAAATGATGGGGTTGAGAGAGGGTGGGATAATCAAATAGAGATTGGCAACAAGAATGTGAATGTAACCTGGTATTTGGTGTCCAAATCGATGAGTAAGGAAAGAGAAGACTGAAGGGATATAGAAAACACAGATGACCCCAACATGAGCGCCACACGTGCTTAGGGCTTTTAGCTGAGCATCATGTGATGGGAGGCGGAAGACAGCACGGAGAATGTAAACATACGAGATGCCAATGAGCACCAGGTTCAGAACAAAGAAAGAAACTACAAAAAGCCCATAGATACCATTGATACGAATGTTTCCACAGGACAATTTTGCAATGCCCATGTGCTCACAGTAGGAATGGGCTATTATGTGAGTCTGACAAAAGGGTAGGCGGTAGATAAGATAGACCATGGGAAGTGTAAGTAAAACGGGACGAATTACAATGCACATGCTAATGCCCACCAACACTTGGGATGTCAAGATGGTTGCGTAATGTAGTGGAGCACAGATGGCCACATAACGGTCAAAAGCCATAGCCAGTAAGACCTCAGCCTCCATGCCAGTGAAGGCATGGATCAGAAACATCTGGGCCACACAAGCTCCATAGTTAATCTCGTGAGCATCAAACCAGAAGATACCCAGCATGCGAGGCACAGAGGTTGTAGAAAGGGCCAAATCAATGGTGGAAAGAATGGCCAGGAAGTAGAACATGGGCTCCCGGAGAGTCTGTTCTACCTTGATGACTAGCAGAATCGTGGCATTGCCCAGCAAAGCCACAAGGTAAACAGAGCAGAAAGGCAGGGAGATCCACATGTGGAAGTCTTCCAGACCTGGGATTCCAATGAGGAAAAATGTGACTGGGTGAAATGTGCTCTTGTTGTGATAAAACATTTTTCCAAATCACAGTGTAGGAGAACTTGCCACACGTAGAAGCAGGAGCTGGGGAGAGAAGATTGAATAAGAAGTTTGTGTTTCATTCAGTATATGCAGAGCAAAAGGAAAAGGTTAGTTGGAGGGTCCTGTTACTGTGTTTTGTAATCTACAGTCCTTTGAATAGATCAGTCTCAAATAACTTAATTCTTATGTTTACATAATGATTGTAGTATAATGTGTAACCTTACACATTAAAAATTGAAGGATTCTATGACATAGAGTCTGATATTTAACTGGAATAATTGAAGATGCCCAGTACCCTTTATTAGTCCCCTGGTTGAAGAGGAATGCCTGAAAAATCAAAGATACACACAAGCGAAATGCCGATTAATTCAGGAGGAGACAGACTAATGAGGACATGAAGTTACAGACACAGATGTACACATATTTTTATAATTAAAAACTGCAAAAGTTCTTCTAGTGATTTGTTAATCATTTATTGATGTAGAGCACATGCCAAGATTAAGCCTAATATCCTATCAAAAAGACAGAAAGATAACATGAGAAATGTAGATGTAACAAACAAAAGCGTAAACACCCTGGAATGCTTGCCCCGGGAGCAAACACAGGCTGGATCACATACCACCACACATGAAAGAGCTCAGAAAGAAAATAATAAACCTGTTGAGGATTTTCACTGACTAAAGTACTTTCTCAAGAGCAACCAATTTTTCGGTGGCTCATTTTGGATTTCTATAGTGATGGTAGTTTCTAGTGGTATTTGAAAGCATCATTTACTCTTCACTCTATATTAGTTCTCTAACTAGTATATACTGGGTTTATACCTCCTGCCTGATTAAGTCACTTTTCAGGTAGGTAGAGACAACCTAGAAGACTCCTTTGGTTATGTATTTGGAGAAGATGTTTTTGATGACACAAAACTGGAATAAAAAGGTCTATTTGCAGATAAAATTACTTTCTGTAATTTTCTAAAGGAAATATATAAGGGTGCTCTTTCAATGCTTTTGAAATTATGAAGAAGCAACCACTCATAAGCTGAAATAATGAAATCAAACTTCTGTGGGTCTCCAACTTGTGGCAGATTGGTTCAGGATAGAAGAAAGTAGCACAGACTCCTGCTTCATCATTTATGTAGCTCCATATTTCTGACAAGTATGTCAAAGTGGAAAATACATCAAGATAAAAAATAAAATAAATAATATACCCATTCTGAGGTGTGGAGGGGGGTAGAGATATAGAGAGCAAGAAAGAGAGAGAAAAGGAGAGAGAAAGAAATAAGCTGTATTTCTACAGAAGTCCATTTTATTCCTTATAACCCATAGGAAAGGCAGAACATATATTTTACCAATAAACTATATAATTGCTTTGAATAAATACATCTATTTCGTGGGTCTTCCAGATCGTTTTTAAATTTTCAATCTCCATTTAAGAGTTTCAAAGGATTTTTATTCCATTAGAGTCAGAAATTGTACGACCTGATCAATATCAAGCCCAGCAATCTCAGCAACCCTTGATCATTTCTCACTTATTTCAATGTAATACATACCTAAGTCAAGAGAAAATTCACCTGCCTTATTATGTCATAATATAAGCTCAAGGGGAGTATCAAGCAGCATGGCTCTATAGCCTTGTCATTTTTACAGTCCAAGAAGAGTTGTTTTATATTAAGGCTTTAGTTGCTTAGAACATTAGGAAAATTGAGTTAGCTGGGTTTTCTACTATAATTGGCACCATGAGATTGAATCCTCTGAGATTGTTAACAAAATTTTTGACTCTGATCTAGGGAATAGAAGCCCAAAGAAAAGTGATGAGTATAGAAATGTTCCTACAAAAAGATGCAGTTGTGGGAGCAAAAACATCCAAATATTATTATTTAATATATGGCATACAAATAGATACATTTTATTTCTAAGTGAAATTTTACCACCAAATTCTCTGGGACGTTGCTTTCTAGATAAAATAGTCCTTGATCCATATTAACTACCTAAGTTAAAGCCTAATAACCTGGCATTGCAGACTCCACGTTCAATCTTAGCTCTCGTATTCATTTCAATCATCATATGTTCTGAGTTTATTAAATGTTTAGTCTATGGATTAAGATCCTTGAGCCTTTGGTCACACTGCCCTCTGTCCATGATTGTTTCTCTATATTCCCCCACTTGCCAATTTTTCATACTTATATCACAGAGGTCATAGAGATAATTAGTAAAAATATCTACTCATGAAATGAGTTTGCTTCAGATCAAATACTGAATTTCTCATGTATACTATCTGTGTCAATTTGAATGACTTTCTTATTATCTCTTTGTCTCAGTTTCCACAATTGAAAAATTAAGAATGATAATAGTACCCACAGCTTATAATATTTTTGAGGAATAATTTAAGTTGTTAATATAATACACTTAAAAACAATACTTAGCATGCTTAAATGATTTTAAATGTTTTTAAAATGCTTTAAATGATTTTAAAATGTTAGTTTTTGTTATCACATAACTCAGCTCGTAACAACACCTTCTTCTTAGACATTTGATCTATGAAAACCATATGGAGAAAACTCTCATGCCACTAAGTCTATACATTTGGTGTGAAAGTTCTCATTTATTCTAACATTTTATCCCTCGTTTTTCAGTCAAATGTATATATACATTTCTCATTCTCACTAAAATAACATTATATTAAATGGGAGAATTACTATCTTTTTACTTCATGCTTGAGAAGATATCTTAAACAATACTGAAGATACAATCAAGTTTAAGATGTAAAGCACAGACTTAAAAACATAAAGTTAAATTTGTCATCTTACTCTTTAGTCTTTTTTATTATATCACACAAACTTTAAATTTAAACTTTTGAAATCTTACGAATTCAAATACAGGCATACCTCAGACATATTGCAGCTTCAGTTCCATACCACCGCAATGAAGTGAATGTCACAATAAAGTGAATCACACGAATATTTTGGTTTCCTGCTTGCTATAGTTTGAATGTCTGAGTCTCTGAAACTCATGTTGAAACTTAACCTCCAATGTGGCAGTATTGAAAGCTGGGGCCTTTCAGAGATAATTGGGTCATGAGAGTTCTGCCCTCGTGAATGAATTAATCTACTTATGGATTAATGGATTAAGAGATTAATGGGAATGGAACGAAGAGAGACATGAGCTAGCACATTAGCCCCCCTCACCATATGATGCCCCACACTTCCTTGAGACCCTGCAGAGTCCCCACCAGCAAGAAGTATCTCACCAAATGGGGGCCCTCAACCTCAGACATCTCAACCTCCATAACCACAAGAAATAAATTATATTATTTATAAATTACCCATTTTCAGGTATTCTATTATCAGGAACACAGACTATGACACCAATGCATATAAAAGTTATGTTGACACTATACTATAGTCTATTAAGTGTGCAATTGCATTATGTATAAAAATGCAATAAACATACATTAATTAAAAAGTACTTTGAAGAAAATGCTAATGATCATCTGATGGCTGCTGACTGCTCAGGGTGGTAGTTGTTGACAGTTGGAGTGGCTGTGGCAATTTCGTAAAATAAAACAACAGTGAAGCTTGTCAAATCAATAGACTCTTTCTTTCATGAAAGGCTTTTCTGTACCATGTAATTCTATTTTGTACCACTTTACCCCTAGCAGAGCATCTTTCAGAATTAGTCATTTCTCTCAAACCCTGCTGCTGCCTCATCTACTCACTTTATATTATATAATACTCTAAATTATTTATCATTTCAACAAATCGCTTTCTTTGCTCATCCATAAATAGCAACTCCTCATCCATTAACCTTTTGTCGTGAGATTGCAGCATTCAGTTCCATCTTCAGGTTTCACTTCTAATTCCATTTCTCTTGCTATTTCCACCATATCTGCAGCTACTTCCTCCACTGAAGTCTTGAACCCCTCAACGTTATCCATGAGGTTGGAATGGGCTTCTTCCAAACTCCTGTTAATGTTGATGTTTGGATCTCCTCCATGAATCATAAATGCTCTTAATGTTATCTCCAATGGTGAATCCTTTCCAGAAGGTTTTCAATTTATTCCACCCAGATCCATCAGAAGAATCATTATCTACTTCAATTGTAAGCTTATGAAATATTTCTTATACATTAAGACTTGAAAGTAAAAATTACTTATTGACCTATGGGCTGCAGAATGCATGTTGTGTTAGCAGACATGGAAACAAGATGAATCACATATGTCTCAATCAGAATTCTTGGGTGATTAGGTGCATTGTCAATGAGTAGTATTTTGAAATGAATATTTTTTTACTGAGCAGTAAGTGTGCTCGGTGTGCTTAAAATATTCAGTAAATGGCCGGGCGTGGTGGATCATGCCTGTAATCTCTGCCAGGCCAAGGCAGGTGGATCACAAGGTCAAGAGATCGAGACCATCCTGGCCAACATGGTGAAACCCCATCTCTACTAAAAATACAAAAAAAAAAAAAAAAAAAAAAATTAGCCGGGCATGATTGTGCACAACTGTAATCCCAGATACTCGGGAGCCTGAGGCAGGATAATTGCTTGAACCCAGGAGGCAGAGGTTGCAGTGAGCCGAGATCCGGCCACTGTACTCCAGCCTGGAAGACAGAGCGAGATTCCGTCTCAAAAACAAAACAAAATAAAAAATTTAGTAAACTATGCTATAAACAGATGTACTATCATCCAGGCTTTGTTGTTCCACTTACAGAGCACAGGCAGAGTAGATTTAACATAATTCTTAAGAGCCCTGAACTTTTTAGAATGATAAAATGAGCAATGGCTTCAACTTAAAGTCACCAATTGCATTAGTAGCAGCAAGAGAGTAAGCCTGTCTATTGAAGCTTAGAAGCCAGGCATGTACTTTTCTCTACCTATGAAAGTGCTAGGTGGCATCTTATTCTGATATAAGGTTGTCTTGTCGACCTTGAATATCTGTTATTCAGGGTAGTCACTTCATCAATTGTCTTGGCTATAATAGGTCTTCTGGATAAGTTCAAACAGCTTCCACATCAGCATTTGCTACTTCACCTTGTCCTTTTATATTATGGAAACAGCATTTTGTCTTTAAACTTCATAAACTAACCTTTGCTAACTTCAAACTTTTCTTCTGCATCTTCCTCACTTCTCTCGTTCT
Source organism: Pan paniscus (assembly GCF_029289425.2). Classification (NCBI taxonomy): domain Eukaryota; kingdom Metazoa; phylum Chordata; class Mammalia; order Primates; family Hominidae; genus Pan; species Pan paniscus. The sequence goes on along the minus strand of NC_073258.2, from coordinate 7,495,146 downwards.
TGATAGAATTAAACAGAAGTAGACCCTAGCTCTGGATTAGACTTTGACTTAAAGGAATAGTTTGACTGGTTTGATTTTCTATACAGACCACTAAGACTTTTTCCATATCATCAATAAAGTTGTTTTGCCTTTTTATTGTTGATATGTTCACTGGAGTAGCACATGTAATTTCTTTCAGAGTATTTTCCTTTGCATCCACAACTTGGCTAACCTTTTGGCACAAAAGGCCTCACTATCAGCCATCCTCACCTCTCAACATGACTTTCTCACTAAGCTTAATCATTTCTAGCTTTTAATTTAAAGTCATAGATGTGTGACTCATCCTCTCCCTTGAACACCTAGAGGCCATTGTAAGGTTATTAATTGGCCAAATTTTGATATTGTTGTGTCTCAGGGAATAAGGAAGCCTGAGAAGAGGGAGAGAGACGGTGGAACAATCATAACATATACAACAAAATACTGAAAATCAAAATTGTTAATTTTAAGTATCTATGTATGAATTTCAGGATCAAAGTAAACTAGATCAAGTGATAGAAGGAAAGAAAAAAAGTTAGAATACATGGAAGAAAAATAAGGAGTTTCTACTTTATCTTTATTTAAAAAGACTTACCAAAGAATATGGAAAGAAAATTGAGAAGAAAATATTTAAAGATATAAAGTCTGAAAAGTTTCTAGAAGTAATAGAGACATAAAATCTCAGAATGTAAGGACGTATTATATACTAAACATGACTCTAAAAATTATAAATCAAGATTCAATGTATTAAAATTTTAGAATATGAAAAATAAACATGCTTTCCAAAAAATGAGGGGAAAAGTTCTTTTAAAACAGTGAGAAAATGATCAGTATCATATGTTTCATTAAGAGTATTGATGCCAAAAATAAACAACTGAATGATGAATTAAGAAAGATGATAGAACAGAATTTTATTCAGAATTTTATAAATTTTTGATCTATCATTTAAATATGAGGGCAAATTAGAACATACTTAGACATAAAATTAGAATTATTACCAAAGCAGGGGTATATTGTGGCTGGTAATATGGCTTGGGTCAAAAATGCAAGAGATGTTTCTCCTAAGAATTGGTAAGCAAGAATATATTCATGAAGAGTTGTTGTAGAAATAAATTGTTAATAATATATATCATCAAATAAAAATGGTTATTGAATATTATTTTAAAAAACTGGAAACAAGATTGCAGATAATCACAACATGAAAGAAATAAATGTACAAGAAAAACAGAAAACCTAAGGGGGACTAATATTTTTGTTTGTTCAAAGTATGCTAGTTACAAATTGCTTTCTTTAGATATCCAATTTTTAGAAAGAGGGACTCTACAGGTTTGTGCCACCGTGCCAGGCTTTATTTATTTATTTATTTATTTTCAGAAACAAGGTCTTGCTATGTTACCCCAGCTGGACAAATTAGTTTTATTAGAAAACAGAAAATGAAACTAGGAAAGTTAAAAATTTTAATAATATTTAGTAGAAGAAGAAATATAGCATATGCACCTGTCAAACATCAGTGAGAAATGGGATTTTTGAAAACAAGAACTAAATGAAATAATGGAAAACATAAAAGTGAGAAAAAAATCAAAATATGTGAAATGTAGCCAGGTACGGTGGCATGTACCTGTAGTCCTAACTGCAACAGAAGCAGAGGTAGGAAGACTGCGTGAGCCCAAAAATTCAATCCCCAGCAACATAGTGATACCCAGTCAAAGAAACAAAAACCAAAAAACAAAAACAAAGCGCGACAAATTCTGATATTCGAGGTACTTAATCAAAAATAAAGATCAAGAAGCAGAAATATGTTCTGATTCATTAAAATTCTGTTGCTTAATAATTCTACTTCAAAGTACAAAGCCTCAATGAATTACTATAAAAATGTAAAATATGCCACAAAGATGTGCACCGTATTTTCTAATTGGAAATAATGATAACTCAAATGTCCATAAACACAGGAATACATTAATGACATCAATGTTACAAAACAAAACATAAAGTATTTTAACCTATATAAAATAATAACGAGTGATCCAATAGACATGCTATGATTTGTTGTAAAACTAAAATGTGTGCTGTGATATCAGAAAAACACATGCCAGACTGCCTCTAAAATCAGGAGGGAAACTGTGTTGGAGTGGTGATAAAGGTAATATGAACTTTCATGTTGCATATATTTTATTAAGCATTATCTGTGAGATAAGTGCAGTGTTAAAAATTGTTAATTCTGGTTTGCAGGAAAAAATACATTTTTATATTTTAGAACTAGTTTCTTTTTAACAGTCTAAAAGATAAAATAATTAAAGTCATTAGAAATATAAAACAATGTTACTAATTTGATGATGCAAATCTCTATTGCTGGTCTTAAGACACTTCATTTTTAAATCAATTGAAAGCCCTCTGTCTCATGTGAAAAGTAGCTATGCATAAGTTAATCTGCAGCTTCTACATTAAAGTCAGGGGATCTAGAAATAAATCATAGACCTAAGATGAGAAACCTTGAATTTTAGGATAGAGTATTTTAGAATCAAATGTAGATGGAAAAAAACACAACTCGGTAAAGTGATAGGCAAAGGCCAGCATATATCACATAGAAATGTTATACATTACTAGATTTTAAAAACTACACTTGTGACTATGCTATAAGCCTAAAAGCAAAGGGTACATCAGTGCTAAATTACTGTTGGTATCAGTGAGTAAAAGTTTTAAAATTATATGTTTGTTTTGGCTATGATTGCACAGAAACTTACACATTTGGCAGATGATTCCACTTGAAGCTACAGATTTGGCAATGATTTTTTTGAGCCCATGGACTTGGCTTTATAAGAGCATAACAGAATGCAAGCTCCACAGGGCCAGATGTAGCAGAAGGCAAGCTCCGCAGGGCAGACATTTGTGTTAGTTTTGTTTCTTGATTTAGCCCATGCAGTTATAATTATTCAAAATATAAAACAAATACAATATGAATGTAAATTAAATTAGTAATCAAATACAGGAAGGAAGGAAGGAAGGAAAAAAGAAAGAAAAAAGGAAGAAAAGAAAATGAATGACATAGTTTACAGGGTTAAATTTCCAGTGCCATATATTTGTAATCACTGATCATAAAAGACTCAGTATAATGTCTTATTTCCCCATAAAAGAAGCAGCCTGCTGCAAACAAAGGTTCTGCATGAAGTTATGCAGGCGAGGCGACACAGCACTTTCCCAGGATATCCTTCCCAGAATATTTGTCAGTCTTTGAACTTGAGATACCATGGAAGTTTCTGCCACTGTTAAAATCCATTAGTCAGCATCCAGGAACAAACCAACTTGTACTGCAAATTGACAGGAATAAGGTAAGGATTAGGAGATATTCCTTAAAGCAAGAACGTATCAGTCTTCATAGGGGAGATCAAAGTCCTTAGTAAAAGAACATGGTCAGAATCTTATTTTTTAGTAAGTACATAGAGCACTTGCTCTCGTTTCCATTTGGTCCTCACCCCACAAATGATGGGGTTGAGAGAGGGTGGGATAACCAAATAGAGAGTAGCAACAAGAATGTGAATGTAATGTGGAATGTTGTGTCCAAATCGATGAGTAAGGAAAGAGAAGACCGACGGGATATAGAAAACACAGATGACCCCAACATGAGAGCCACATGTGCTTAGGGCTTTTAGCCAAGCATCATGTGATGGGAGGCAGAAGACAGCACAGAGAATGTAAACATATGAGATAACAATAAGGACCAGGTTCAGGAGAAAGAGGGAGACCACAAAGAGCCCACAGATAGCATTGACACGGATGTTTCCACAGGACAATTTTGCAATGCCCATGTGCTCATAGTAGGAATGGGCTATTATATGAGCCTGACAAAATGGTAAACGGTAGATGAGATAGATTATCGGGAGTGTAAACAGAACTGGACGAATTACAATGCACATAGTGATGCCCACCAGCACCCGGGATGTCAAGATGTTTGTGTAGTGAAGTGGATTGCAGATGGCCACGTAACGGTCAAAGGCCATGGCCACCAGGACCTCAGCCTCCATGCCACTGAAGGCATGGATCAGAAACATCTGGGCCACACAAGCTCCAAAGTTAATCTCATGAGCATCAAACCAGAAGATACCCAGCATACGAGGCACAGAGGTTGTAGAAAGGGCCAAATCAATTGTGGAAAGGGTGGCCAGAAAGTAGAACATGGGTTCCCGGAGGGTCTGTTCTGCCTTGATGACTAGCAGAATGGTAGCATTTCCCAGCAAAGCCAAAAGGTAAACAGAGCAGAAAGGCAGGGAGATTCACATATGGACGTCTTCCAGACCTGGGATTCCAATAAGAAAAAATGTGGCTAGGTGAAAAGTGCCCCTGTTTCCATGGTATGCCATCCTGCACTGCATTGTTCTGAAGAGGTGAAGCTCCTTCTTCTTTTGGGGGAAAGAGAGAGAGAAAGAGAAAGATCAGATGAAGCAGTTGCTGGCATAGCATAGCAGCTAGCATAGCAGCAGCTAGCACAGCAGTTGCTAGCATCAATTTCTAGCTCTGTGTTTCAGCACAGAATTGAATTCACATTTACTATGCAAGCAGGCGGGTTCAGAAACTCCTGTACTGAGTCATTGCCTTAGCCATTTATACAGACCAGGGCATGGTGAAATTCAGAATTTTCATTCTGCCTGTTGATTGGGTTCTAATTCTATATATAGAGATTTGCAACAACCTTATTGAGGATTTCTAATAATTAATACTTTCCACTCACGTTGAAAGCAAGTAATACATTATTTTACTCTGGGAATTCACCCTCTGTTGAGTAACATTGGAAATATCAAGACAGCACATGGGGCCATGTGAATACAACACACAGACCCTCAAAGTGTCATTAGGTGATTCATAAGAATGTAAATCATAAGACCTCATGTACATAGGCACTTTCACAATAAAAACCTAAATTCTTTAATTGACTGGCCTTGAGATACATATGTAAAAACTCTGACCCAAGCCCAGTAGCCTCTCAGATACTGAAGCAGACTATAAGAAACATTGATTTCTCAGAAAAGTACTGGTTCCTGTGATGCCTGGCCAGAAGTAGAAATAGCAATTGTTTATGACCTCCAGGCTTAGGATTTTCAAGTGGGAAAAGGATAAGAAGGCTGTGTAATGCCATTTTCACACTCTGTTTATTATCTACCCCACACCAGGTATTCTTAGAGCACCTGTTAATTTTACCTTTGTTAATTTTTCCTCTACTATGGAGCCAATACTTATTTGTCACTCCTTCTACCAGTTCAAGACACTGGATATGTGGGTAGAAGACAACACGGACAATCTCAGATAGTATTTGTGATAGAGAAGTTTGGTTTTTTTTTTTTTTTGTAGTTCTCTTGGATAGCATTGTGTCAACTGAAAAACGATCAACTTTTGCAATAGTCCAAAAGGAATGAAGAAAAATAGTTAAGTAATACCTTTAAAATGCTGCAAATAAACCAAGTCACTCAAAATGAGTTAAGGAGGCTTGCCCTGGGGTCCTTGGTACAGCAGTTGTAATTCAAAATAAAGTTAAAAGATCTGTACTTTCATCTTTGGCATAGTTTCACTTTCTAATCATTTTTTAATTATCATTTTTTAATACACTAAATATATCAAGTCAAAAATAACTTTTTTGAGGTGAAGCTCCTTCTTTTGGGGGAAAAACAAAGGGGAAAGAGAGAGAGAAAGAGAAAGATCAGATGAAGCAGTTGCTAGCATAGCATAGCCGCTAGCATAGCAGCAGCTAGCATAGCAGTTGCTAGCATCAATTTCTAGCTCTGTGTTTCAGCACGGAATTGAAGAGTAAACTCTTCATCCTTTTGAGATTATTCCAACAGAGAGAGAACAAGTGCTGCAAAGTACACTGACTCTTATTGTATTGTATAAAAACATTGATATTCTGGACAATTAAAATATAATTGCTCAGCAGAAAGATAATGACAGCACCCAGGCTATAGACTTAAGGATTAAATCTAGGTGCCCACTCTCAAAAGTAGGTCTCCACTACCCTTATTTCTTCCTACTACCATAGAAACTGATTTAACCTAATGCAATTGGTAGGATGACATTTTAACTTGGATATTCATGAGAGATTTCACACATAATTTTTAAAATTTAAAACATAATTTATACATATTTTGGGCATCTATTATTTAATGCATACATAATATGTTCATATATTATAATTTTATACATTACATGTTAAAACAATATATAACTTTTTTTCCCTGCCTGGTGCAGGTCAGCCACATGGCCCAGTTCTCAGTGTGCACTGCTCCTATATCTCTCCATGCACTGCCACACCTGCTCACCAGAAATCAGCAGCTGATTCACCTCATTCTTCCATAGGAATCAACACCTACACATAACATTGGGCAGCACAGTACTTAGTCCCTTTTCTGAGTAGCACTTGGAAGGTGTGCTAATATTAGGTTTCTAGAACCTCAGGGATATTATAAGAATACATCTAATTTTAGTCTCTACTTTATACAGAGCTCTGCAAATGAGTCCTCAGAGACTGCTCACCAACTCCTGGGTGCTGCTCTAGAAACACAGAAAAGCTCAAGGAAGGCAGAAGCAAGCTAAAGTGTAGGTAATACAATTTCAAGAAGTGGGACTAAAGCACACTCTCACTGTCATTTATCCTTGATATATGTAAAAACAGATAATTGTATCTCTACCTAATTGTGAATGTGTGGCCCAATTCTGTAGGCCTTTTTCATACAGAATAAACTGGCTAAATTCATGTCCAACATTTTAACTACCACAGTAGGCTTTCTAACTTAAACTATTTCTCTTCACTGATAGTTTTTTCAGACCAAATATAACTGACTTGAATTTCTCTAATTAGCATAAAAACACAAAGTCATGATCTTTTGTCCGTTGTGTTTTCTATACATGAATTCTCAAAACCAACACCACCAAAATTTTACATATACAACTTTTAAAACTCCTACTAATAAATACCTAAAATTTCAATCCTGGAATCTGACTGCTGGTGTACAAATACTGACTTTGTCACAAACTAGCAGTAAAATTTTGAATGACTTGTGTATCATTTCTACATCTCAATTTCCTTATCTATAAATGGGAATAATAATAGAATTTCCTTCGTTGGGTAGATTTGAGATACAAATTTTTCTGAGGCATTTAGAACTTTGTCTTGTACACAGTAAATCACCAGTTATAGTCATTTTTTAAACTATTATTTTATTAATTTATATTTTAGCTCTAAATATTTTAGCTCTTAAATAAAATATAACTAAATAAAATTTAGTTATATTTTAGCTCTTGAAAACTTCATATAAGTGATTATTGCAAAACAAATTGAGGAAATTTATACTACCAATTATGTAGCCATTTTTCTTCTTAACTCTAATGATGTGAAACATGTTCTCTCTAATCTTAGACTCGAATATATATATATATGTGTGTGTGTGTTTGTGTGTGTAGTTCTTATTAGAATGTGGTTATCTGGAGTGAAAAATTATATCTCTTTATTACACAGTTGAGGTTTCTGAGAACCTCCTTAAGACAGCACTACTTAAGCAAATAAAGCATGAAATTAAAAGCATGTGCAGTAATATTCTTTATCTGGCCTTGTCTGTCTTCTCCATTATTCCATACCAACATTTCGTTAATGTTATCTCCTCCAAATTTACAATTTTTGCATTCCTGTATATATACAATGATATATTCTCTAAGGTCCAATCAGGTCTTCACATCTAATCAAAATTAATCTTAAGACATTTACTCAGAGGTGCATTTTTTTTCTCTGAGTGAATGAGGAAGCATCTGAAGTTGAGAGCTGCTAAAATATGTTGGATACAAGTGGGGAACTAACCTTAAGAGCAAGATGAGATACAGAATTTTAACACCAAATATTAAAACAAAATTGACCCTCATTACATGGTTTAGTTATACAAACAACTCTTATATAAAATCGAACCAACATCTTTAACGCTGTGAGAGCCAATAAATTTCCTTTGAAGGTCTATATTATCTTTTCAAAAATATGTAATATAAAGTATCCCAACAGACACAGATTTAATTTTTTTTCTTGGACACATCCCTCACAGTGGCACCAGTTCTGTAGTTCTGCTCTGAAATGGTTGCACTTAGGTGTCTTGCTGAGAATATCTTTTATTTCTCTTTGGTTTTGGAGCCCCTGTTCCTCAAACCTCCTATCTTCCTATTTTACAGATAGCCTTGCAATTTTTCTGGAACAAATCTTTAAGTAAGTTCCCAAAGTATGATAAATGGGAAGTATAGTTTCAAAACTTTGTATGACTAAAAAGTGCTTTGCCCTCAACCATGATTAATATTTTGGGTCTAGTCATTATTATCAGTTGAATTGTATCCCCTGAAAATGTATATGTTAGAGTCCTAAACCCTCATGACCTCACAAAGTAACCTTACTTGGATCCCTTTTTTAAATTGTGTTTTTTTTTTGGTATTGTTGTTGTTGTTTTATTTTGTGGTGAGAACACTTCACATGTGGTCTGCCCTCAACAAATTTTGAACTTCACACTACTATATTGTTTACTACAGGCACTAAAATTATTCATCTATCATAACTGCAACTTTGTACTCACTAAACAACAACTTCCCATTTTCTCCAGCCCCTTAACTTCTGGAAACCATTATAGTCTTATTCACTTCTGAGTTTCACTACCATAAAAACTTCATTTAAAGTAGAATCATGCCACATTTGTCCTTCTGTAAATGGATTATTTCACTTAGTGTAATACCCTCATGTTATTGCAAATAGCAGAATTTCCATTTTTAAGGTTAAATAATATTCTATGCATATACCACATTTTCTTTAAAATCAATAAAATAAAAGTCAAATAAAATGGAGAAAATCAACAATGTGGAAAGTTTGTTCTTTAAATAGTTTGATAAATACATAAAATTTTTAACAGAACTGATCATGAAAAAACAGAGAAAACACAGTTTATACTGCTAATGGAAGTGGGAGCCATTACTACAGATCTCACACACATTTAAACATATTTAAACCATGCAGTGAATACAATGCAGAATATTTTTGCATTACACTAGATATCATAGTTTAAATGATATGTTGTTTCTAAATACACCCTCAGAATTTAAACAAGAAAGACAAAATTGGATCATTGTTCCTCTAAATATTTAATCCATAATTTTTAAAAAGTCACTCAAAAAGTCTTCAATCTGAAAGAGTTTCATTTGTGATTTTATCTCAACATTTACAAAGGAGCTAATACCAGTAGAGTCCAAAGTCTTTGAGAGTATAGAGTATTTCCCAACTGGTTTCATGAGTGATAACTGAACCAGTCAATTATATTCTGAGGAAAGGTAATTAAAGACTAATGTGTTTTATAAGCACAGATATAAATACCCTTAAAAATTATCAAATAGAATACAATGATGTATCAAGAGAATAACACATTGCAAACAAGTGAAGGCTATTCTAGTACATAATTTGTTTTAAAAAATTATAGATATACTTCTTCACACTGCCAAAGATAGAAAAAAAGATCACCTTAATATATAAAATTTAAACATTTTTATCCTTTTAATAAAATTTTTATACTAACATTTTACTTTTAATTTTTGGTACATCATAGGTGTATATTTTTATGTATATTTGGATACAGGCATACAATGCATAATAATCACAGTGTGGTAAATGGAGTATGCATCACCTCAAGCATTTATCATTTATTTGTTACAAACATTCCAATTCTTTTATTTACTTTTAAGTGTATAATAAATAATTGTTGACTGTAATCATCTTGTGCTATGAAATAGTAGATCTTATTCATTCTAACTATATTATTGTACCCATTAACCATTTCCATTCCCTCCACCACTACTATTTTGTAAGATTTCTGAGTAAACTAGAAACAGATGGTAACTACCCTAATTTTACAGATACACATAAAAATAATACAGCTAAAATTATATTAATGAAAACATATTCAATATTTCTCCTATAAGGTCAGGTAAAGTCAAAGATGTCTTATAAATACTTCTATTCAGAACTGCACTAGATGCCCAAAAGAGTATAATAGAGTAAGAAAAATTATAGAAAAAAAGATGAGAATTTGAAAGAATAAAGTAAAAGTCTCTATTTACTTATATGATTGTGTATATAAGATATTCAAAATATTTGTATTTTTAAAAAATTCTGAGTAATATTCAAAAATACATTCAATTTTAATATTCTTAAAAACAATGTAGAAATTAATTTGAAAATACAATTTACCAAGTAATTGCATTATTAGGTATATACCTGAGGAATTGCTCCTCACAAGAGGGCATTAGCTGCAGGGGTCTGCCTGCAGACCCTGACCCAAACGATGGATGAATAAAATGTACATTGACACACAGATAATCTGTTATGCCAGTCCTGCTGAATGTCCGACCACCTGCACACCAAGAGAGGTTTGTCACTGTGGCTGGCCTTGAGAAGCTTGCACTCCAGACATTTATTTAGTATACAATTAACAACAGAAGCTCTGAGTCAACACACTTGTGGATAATTAACATGGTTAAGAGAGTAGTTCTAGGAATGATTAAAGCTCAGCTAAGGTGGTCTGAAGTAAATACCATCCGGGGGGCAGTTTCCCTGGCTGACCTCCCACTGAGAGGGCCACCTGGCTCAAAGGTTAGTTAATGGAGGTAGGGTAACCAGACTTAACTGGGGAAGCCTCTATTGTCCCTAGCATTTACCGTATGACCTAATGCTCTAAGGTAAGAACCGGCTGCCTTCAGCCTGTTCAATTATTACAAGCTATGTAACCTTTTGGCCTTCCAAAAAGGTTCATGACTATTCCTTATAACATTCCCTAATATCTCCCTTTAATATTTCTGCTGCAATCCTGAGTGAATCCCAACATATACCCAAATGAATATAAATTGTTCTACCATAAAGACACATGCACATGTGTACGTCGCAGCAGTATTCACGATAGCAAAGAATGGAATTAACCTAAATGCCCATAAATGGTAGATGGATAAAGAAAATGTGCTACATACATACTATAGAATACTATGCAGTCATAAAAAAGAATGAGATTATGTCCTTTCCAGCAACATGGATGAAGACGGAGTCCATTATCCTAAGTGAACTAACACAGAAACAGAAAACCAAATAACAAATGTTCTCACTTAAAAGTTGGAGCTAAACATTGAGTGCATATGAACACAAAGAAGGTAATGAGACACTGGAATTTACTTAAAGGTAGAGTGAGGGAGGAGGGTGAGGACTGAAAAACTACCTATTGGGTACTATGGTTATTACTTGGATGGTGAAATAATCTGTACACCACAGCCCTGTGACATACAATTTACCTATATAATAAACCTGTACATGTATTCCTAAGTATAAAATGAGAGTTGAAAATAAATTATAATAAAATATAATTTATATAGCATAAAAATCAAATATGTAAAAACTAACCAAATGCTTTCAATATATTGACCCTGGAAACATGGGAACATTACAGGGAATTCCAAAGACATGTGGATAAATAGATGGATATACTATGTCCATTGATTGTATTACTGTGTCAAGATGTCAATCTTCCCAAATTAATTTAGCAGTTCAAAACAATTCTAATGAAAATCTTGGTAAGCTTTATAGAATTTTGACAGCTTGATTGAACCTATAGAATATGACTTATAGAACTGACAGAATTTGACTTATAGATTGAACTTACAGAATTTGATAACTTGATGTGGAATGCAAAGATCTAGAATACTCAAGGCAGCTTTGAAAGAAATAAAAGAGAATATCATGATTTATTCATTTATTTTATGTATATTTTTTTGAGACAGAGTCTTGCTCTGTTGCCCAGGCTGGAGTGCAGCAGTGCCACCTTGGCTCACTGCAACTTCTGCCTCTTGGGTTCAAGTGATTCTCCCACCTCAGCCTCCAGAGTAGCTGGGACTACAGGTGTGCACCACCACACCCTGCTAATTTTTGTATTTTTAATAGAGACAGGGTTTCATCATGTTGGCCAGGTTGGTCTTGAGCTCCTGACATTAAGTGATCCCCTTGCCTTGGCTTCCCAAATTGCTAGGATTACAGGTGTGAGCCACTGAGCCTGACCTCCGCCAGTTTTTGGTATCAAGATAGTCCTAGCCTCATAGAATGAGTTGGGGAGCAGTCCCTCTTCTTCAGCTCTTTGGAGTAGTTTCAATAGGAATGATACCACCTCTTTTTTGTACATATTTTAGAATTCTGTTGTGAATCCATCTGGTCCTGGGTTTTCTAGGGGTTGGTAGGCCATTTTTACCCACTCAATTTTCAAGCTGTTTATTGGTCTGTTCAAGGAATCAATTCTTCCTGGCTCAGTGTTGGAAAGGTATAGGTATCTAGGAATTTATCCTTCTCTTCTAGGTTTTCTAGTTGTGTGCATAGAGGTGTTCATAGTAGCTTCTGATGTTTATTTTTATTTCTGTGTGGTCAGTGGTAACATCCCCTTTGTTATTATGTTTATTTGGGTCTTCCCTTTTTCTTCATTAGTCTAGCTAGTGGCTTATTTTATTAATTAAACAAAAAGACAAATCCTGGATTCATTGATCTTTTGAATGGTATATCATGTCTCAATTTCCTTCAGTTCAGCTCTGATTTTGATTATTTCTTGTCTTCCACTAGCTTTGGGGTTGGTTTGCTCATGGTTCTTTAATTCTTTCAATTGTGATGTTAGGTTATTTATCTGAGATCTTTCTAACTTTTTGATGTGGGCATTTAATGCCATAAATTTCCCCCTTAACACTGTCTTAACCATGTCCCAGAGATTCTGGTATGTTGTATATTTGTTTTCATTAGTTTCAAAGAACTTCTTGAGTTCTGTCTTAATTTCATTATTTACCCAAAAATCATTCAGGAGCAGATTGTCTAATTTTCATGTAATTGCATGGTTTTGAGCAATTTTTTTAGTCTTGACTACTGTTTTTATTGTGCTGTAGTCCAAAAGGGTGTTTGGTATGATTTTGGTACTTTTGACTTTTTTTGAGAATTCTTTTATGTCCAATTGTGGAGTTGATTTTAGAGTATGTGCTATGTGGCAATAAGAAGAAGGTATATTATTTTGTTTGGGGGTAGAGAGTTCTATAGAGGCCCATCAGATCCATTTGGTCCAATGTTGCATTCAAGTCCTAAAAATTTTTGTTAATTTTTTGCATCAATGATCTGTCTAATAATGTCAGTAGAGTGATGCAGTCTCCCACTGTTATTTTATGAAAGTCTAAGTCTCTTTGTAATTTTCTGAGAACTTGCTTTATGAATTTTGGTGCTCCTGTGTTGGGTACATGTATATTAAGAATAGCTCAGTCTTCTTTTTGAATTGAACCCTTTATCGTTATGTAATGACTTTCTTTGTCTTTTTTTTTTTTTCACATCTTTGTTGGTTTAAAGTGTGTTTTGACTGGAATTAGGTTGGCCACTCTTGCTTTGTTCTGATATCCATTTGCTTGGTAGATTTTCCTCCATCCCTTTATTTTGAGCCTATGGGTGTCATTGCCTGGGAGATGGGTCTCTTGAAGACAGCATACCACTGGGTCTTGCTTTTTTTTTTTTTTTAATCCAGCTTGCTAGTCTCTTCCTTTTCAATGGAGCACGTAGCCCACTTACATTCAAGGTTAGTATTGATATGTGTGAATTTCTACCAGTCATTGTGTTCTTAGCTTGTTATTATGCAGCCTTGTTTATGTGTTTGCTTTATAGTGTCCCTGGTCTGAGTACTTGATTGTGTTTTTGCATTATCTGATAATGGCCTTTGCTTTCTATATTTAGTGCTGCTTTTAAGATCTCTTGTAAGGTGGGTCTGTTAATAACAAACTCTCTCCACACTTGCTTATCTGAAAACGATTTTATTTCTCCTTTGCCAGGAAGATGAGTTTGTCTGGAAATGAAATTCTTGGTTGAAGATGGTTTTCTTTAAAAATGTTGAATATAGGCCCCCAATCTCCTCTGGCTTGTAGGGTTTCTGCTGAGTGGTTCACTGTTGGCATAATAGGGGTTCATTTGTAGGTGACCTGCCCTTTCTCTCTAGCTGCCTTTAACATTCTTTCTTTCATTTCAATCTTGGAAAATCTGATGATTATGTTTCTTAGGGATAATCTTGTGTAGAATCTTGCAAGGATGCTCTGTATTTCCTGAATTTGACTGTTCGCCTCTCTAGTGAGGTCACAGAAGTTTTCATGGATGATAACCTGAAATATATTTTCCAGGTTTTTGCTTCCTAGATATCCCTTTCAGGAATGCCAGTGATTTGTACATTTGGCCTCTTTACATAGTGCCATATTTCTCAGAGTCTCAGAGGCTTTGTTCATTTCTTTTCATTCTTTCTTTTTTTTCTCTAACTGCCTTATTTCAGAAAGCCAGTGTTCAAGTTCTGTGATTCTTTCCTCAACTTGGTCTATTATGTTCATAATACTTGTGTTTGCATTATGAAATTCTTGCAATGTGTTTCTCTACTCTAACAGATGATTTAGGTTTTTTTTTAAAAAAAAACTGGATATTTAATCTGTCAGCTCCTGTATTCTTTTATTGTAATTCTTATTTTCCTTGGATTGGGTTTTGCCTTTCTCCTGAATGTTGATGATCTTAATTCCTATCGACATTCAAAATTCCATTTCTGTCATTTTAGCCAACTTGGCCTGGTGAAGGACCCTAGTTGGAGAACATGTGTGATTGCTTAGAGGATTTAAGACACTGGCCATTTGAGTAGCTAGAGTTCTTACATTGATTCTTTCCCATCTCTGTGTGTAGGTGTCCCTTTAACTGCAATATAGGTTGAGTACAGTCAGTATAATTATTTTCTCGATGTTTCCAGAGGGTTGAGGCTTTGTGCAGAGTCTTCATTTGTAGCATACTTCCTGTCTTTGGTTTTACAGGGGGGTATGTTAGTGAGCTATTTTGGTGTTTAAGCTTTGTGTTGTGATTCCAGTAGGTGATTCTTAGGTGTAATGGTCAGTTGGTAGATTCTTGCTCATTTGTGTGGCTCTCCTATGTTTCCTCACAGCTGCAGCTGTGCTCCTTCTCAATGCCCTGAAAGTGTGGGCTCCTCTTCCACTTGAGTGCTGGCTGTAGATCGCAGCTTGGCACTCTGAGGCTGCCCACTGCTGTTCTTGGGTGATCTCAGGGTTTATGTTTCCTCCCAACTTGGAGGCATCAGGGGCAAGGACCTTAGTAGTGGTTGTGACTGAGGGTCTTTTGCCTGTCCCCTGGAGGCTCCATCCCAGAGAGAAGCAGCTCAGCAATTGCTCTGTGCAATCAGCCTGGGATGGGTGGTCTGTGCTGTGGGCCCAAGCCAGGGACTCCCTGCCTAGTGATGAGCAGGGAGGTGGTTGAGGTTCATGGGAGATGGACTGGCCTTTTCTCCTTGGGTCAACTGCAGATTGCTGGAGTTGTGGATAAGGCACTAAGGGTCTTTGCACCTTCATTAGTCTGAGGGTAGCAGGGGTACTATTACTGCGGAGACTGGCAGAGAGGCTTACGGTTGCCCCAGGGAGTTCCACCTCCAAGAAATGCAGAGCTGCTGTTACTGGGAGTGTTCAGCTGGTGGGGTGGGGTAGCTGCACTGCTGGCATAAGCTTCAGGCTCCACTTGTTGGGAAGCAGGGTATTGGGGGTCACTGGGAGGAGAGACTGGTGTCTCTGTATGGTGACTGTTGTGTGCTGTAAGCTCAGGTATAGCCCCAAGACTCTTTGTCTCCTCGCAAGAAACAGGGAAGAAGGGATAGAATCACTGTTGTGGCAGTGGCAGAGGGACTGTTAGATGCCTCTGTGAGCCTCTCTCCAGGGAAACTCCAAGCCTACCAGTGGGTATTCTCAGCTGCGGGTGGGGACAACTGTTTTGCAGTCATGAGCTGGGGGCTCTGCCAGGTGAAGAATGGGGAGTGGGTGTTGCCAGAAAAAAAAAAGACTGGACTCCTCTCCATACAGTGTACTAGCAGTGCCAGCATAGTGACTAGGCCCTTTGTTCCTTCCCCAGCCCAAGGGCTGTCATTGGGGTATCACTGCAACCGTAGTAGTGGAGGGATTGTGGGGTGATTCTGGGATTTCCTCCTGAGAAATTCCAGTCTGCCACTGATTGAGGTAATCAGGTCACAGCAGCGTTCTTATTCTGGAGTCCCAGGTCAGGAAGCCTTGCCCAGTGAGGACAGGTAAGAACTAACACCTGCGTAGAGAAAAGTTTGGCCATTTTTCTTTGAGGTGGTTGGCTTATGCTCGGGGTCTGGACCAGCCCCTAGTCCCCATGGATTCTCCATAGCCTGGATACAGCAAGGGTACAAGATGCAAGACAACAAAGATGGCAACCTCCCACTGGAAGCTCTGTCCCAGGGAGTTGCAGAGATGCTACTGGCTTGACAGCACTAGCATAGGGTGGCTGGAGAACCAGGCCTGGAGGTTCCACCCAGTGTGGAGATATGGGATTGGGGACCCATGTAATAAGCAGTCTGGCCACTTTTCTGTAGGGCTGCTGTGGTATGCTGGGGATCTGCTCCAGTCCCTAGTAACTTTGGGTTTTCCAGTACCTGAAGGTATCAACAGTAAAGGCTGCAAAACAACAAACATGGTGGCTTCCCCTCCCTCTAGGACCTCCACTCTAGGGAGGTATGGACATGTTGCAAGTCCAAACACACTTGCAGGATGTGGCCGGACACCCGGGTCTGGAGATCCCACCCATTGAGAAGGAACAGGATTGGGACCCTGTGTAAGATAACAGCCTGGCTGCTTTTTTGAGCAGCTGTGCTGTGCTGGTGGTTTGCTCCAGCCCCCAGACGCCTTGTACTGCCCAAGGCCCAAAGGCAAGAATGGCTAAGACTGCCAAACAGTAAAGATGGCAGCCCACCCCCCACTTCTAGAAGCTCCATCCTAGGGAGATTTGAAACTGCTGTCATCTGGAAAACAACTGTAGGGTTGACTGGATACCCCAGTCAGGAGATTCCATCCAGTGAAGAGAAATAGGATCCGGGATCTACATGAATAAGCAGTCTGACCACTTCTCCCTAGAGCTGCTGGCTCTGCCAGGGCACTGCTTCAGCCCTTAGTCCCCTCAGACTCCCTAGACCCCAAAGGCAAGGATGGCTAAGGCTGTGAAACAGCAAAGATGGCAGGCCACCCCTCCCTGTTAGAGCTCCATCTCAGGGGTGGGTAACTGCTGCTACAAGTGACTGGCTGGATTCCCAAGCCAGTGGGTCTTATCCTGCAAGGTGTTTTTTAAGTGGGGCCCACAGCCCATTGCTGCTCAGCCCCCTGGATTCCAGCCTCTTTCCTAGGGGTATGCACGGGCTTCTAACCTCCTGGTTTGCCAGAATAGTAGCTGATATTTCAGGAAAGCCTGGGTATCTAAGGCTCCCAGGGCTCCACATGTGCCAGAGCAGCTGCTCTGCTGAGACTCCATATAGCTCTGTGTGTCAGACCGCAGGTCCTGGTGGGGTGGGTTCATAAGGGGATCTCCTGACCAGAGAGTTGCAAAGACTGGTGGGAGAAGCGTGAGTCCCTGGGGTTACTCACTCACTTACCACTTCCCACCACGTAGCCGGGAGGTTCCCCTGGCTCCATGTTGCTATCCAGTGAGCAGTTGTTCTGACTTGCTTTTCTCCATTCTCCATGGGGCTAGTTGTCTCCTTGATGAGTCCCAATGTGTGTACCTGGATGTTTCAGTTGAAGGTGCTGTATTTACTCACCCCTTCCATTTCTCTATGTGAAAGCAGTGCTCACTAACTGTTCCTAGCTGGCCGTCTTGACCAACCCCCTTTCAAGTCATAATATATAAGAAACACATTTTGTAAAGTCATAGCTACCATAGACAGTGATTCCTCTGATGGATCTCGGGAAAGTAAATTGAAAATCTTCTGGAAAGGATTCATCATTGTAGATGCCATTAAGAACATTTGTGATTTAGGGGACAAGGTCAAAATATCAACATTATCAGGAGTTTGGAAGAAGTTGATTTCCACCCTCATGGATAACTTTTAGGGACTCAAGGCTTCAGTGGAGAAAGTAACTGCAGATGTGATGGAAATAACAAGAGACCTAAAAATAACAAGAACAGGGAACCTAAAGATGTGACTGAGTTGCTGCAATATTGTGATAAAGATTTAAGAGACAAGGAGTTGTTTTTATAGGTCAGCAAAGAAAGTGGTTTCTAGAAATGGAATCTATGCCTGGTAAAGGTACTTTGAACATTTTTCTAAGTAACAACAAAGGATTTAGAATTTTATAAACTTAATAAAGCAGCAGCTATGTTTTAGCAGGCTGACTCCAGTTTTGAAATTTCTACTCTTGGTAAAATGCTATAAAACAGCATTACATGCTACAGAGAAAACTTTCATGAAAGGAACAGTCGATCGATGTGGCAAATTTTATTGTCTTATTTTCAGAAGTTGCCACCACCACCCCAGCCTTCAGCAACCACCATCCTGTTCAGCCATCAACATCAGGGTTGGACCTTCTACCAGCAAAAATGTTATTATTTCTGAAGACTCAGATATTTGCTAGTATTTTTAGTAATACATTATTTTTCTAAATTATAGATTTTTTTTAGACATAGTGCCATTTCACCATTAAGAGACTATAAAATAGTGTATGCATAACTTTTATATATATAGGAAACCAAAAGATTTTTTATGACTTTCTTAATTGCAGTATTCACTTCATTTTGGTGATCTTGAACCAAGTGAAGTATCTCTAAAGTACAGGTGTATCACTAGAATTAAGCTGGTATAAATCTAAAACTGATTCTTTTCAGAGGAGATGTAAGCTATGGACAACCATTAAGGAAAACATCAGTAATATATAACAAAAATAGTTAAATAAATTAAATCTTAAGACAGTATTATTTTAGAACAAAAGAAAGCAGAAGAGAAGGAATAGAGAAACACTCAAAAATGAGACTTATAAAGAGCAAAAAGTAAAATTGCAGATGTAAATCCAACTATATCAATAACACTAAATACAAATGGATTCACAATTCAAAAAACTGAGTTTGTCAGACTTGAAAATTAAGTACGATTGCAAGCAAAATGGCAGAAAAGGAGATATCCTACTTATATGCCACATAGCAACAAGAATTTGGAAGCAATTTGTATATACAAAAGCTACTTTGTAAAAGCTTTTGGATTAAGGTAGGAGGTTGCAAAACTCTATTGGAGCCCTAAATTGAGGAGAGCTATTTTGAGCTGACAGGCCTGCATTTAGGTGACAGTCTTGCTGAAGAGAGTCCTGGACACAGGCCTGGAAATGATTCATCCCACTATAGACTCAGCTACAACCTGAGTTTGCCCTCAGTCCTTCAAATATAACCATCTGCCAAGGGACTGGAAGAAGTCATGTCCATCCATGCCTTGGGTAAAAGGCCTTGTTTTCAGCTTTGAAGTAACCGTGTAACTCATCTCCAGTCTTTCTCATCTATGGTCTGAGAGTAGTCATTCCTGCACAGGGGCCTGTAGGGAGAGAAGTCCATTCATGCGTCTTGAGGCAGGCCTAAATAATAACATTCTGACCACAGATCTTGAAGCCCTCCTGTGATCCAGCTTCTGCCCCATTGAGACACATTCTAGGGATAATCCTGTCTGCCCAGGAACATTGAGGGAGGCGTGACCATCTGTGCCTCTGAAGGCAGGCCTGCTGACCTTGGCCTTGGCTGTGGACCTTGAAGCAGCCTTGTGATTTAGTTTCAATCCCTCTCAGTGACAGTTGAGGGCCATTCCAGCCAGGCCATGTGCATAGCCAATGACATAGAGGGAGCCCTCCCAGGGACCTAGAGGAAGCCAGACTTGACTGCACACCTGGTAACATACCTGCCACCTGAAGAGCTAGCTGTGGACCTTGAAACAAACCTTATTTCAGTGCCAGCTCTACTGACCAAGCTCCTGGTATTATCTAGTCCATCCAAAAACAAGACAGAGGCCACACTCGCTTTAGCCCCTCATAATACACCCACTAATCACAGATTGCACTGTAGACTCAGCAGCAGCAACATAACTCAATTCCACACTAACTCAACTCAGATCTTACAGGCAACTTCATCAGCCTGGACAACCAACAAAAGAAGGTCTTTACTTTCAAAATCAGTCAACAAAGTCTAGAAGAGATGTTTTCTTCTTCAAATGTGCAGACACCAATGCAAGGCAACATGCACAACCAAGAATTAAGCAAGCATGACACCACCAAAGAAAACTATTAAAGCTTCAGTTATTGACCCCAAAGCAATGGCGATTGACAAATTACCTGACAAATAACTCAAAATAATCAGCTTAAAGAGGGTTGATGAAATGCAAGAGAACACAGATAAACAACTAAACACAACCAAGAAACAATACAGCAACAAACAAGAAGTTTAATAAAGAAATAGAAACCATAAAAAAGAACTAAACAGAAAACCTAGAGTCAAAGAATACAATAAAAGAATTGAAAAATACAATAGATATCTTCAACAGCCAACTCAATAATACCAAGAAAAAAATTATTGACCATGAAGAAAGTCATATAACATTAATAAATTAAAGGAACAAAAAGAAATAATGATTTTAAAAAACTGTTAAGAAAGCATAAAGAACCTATGGGAACCACCAAGCAAACAAACATACGAATTATGAGATTCCCAGAATGAGAAGAGAGGAAGAAAGGGACAAAAAGGCATTGGTAAATAGTGTCTGAAAATGTTCCAGATGTTGGGAGAGACACAGGCATCCAAATTAGCAAAGCTCAGATGACCTCTCATAAAATCTAACAAAAGAAGAACACCCCAAAATATGATAATCAAACTGTCAAAGGCCAAATAAAAAGAGAGAATCTTGAAAGCAGCACAAGAAAAGAGACTTGCCACTTACAAAGAAATGTCTACGAGGTTATCAGCAAAATTCTCAGCAGAAAGCTTGCAGGCCAGGAGAGAGTGGTATCAGATAGTCATTTTTTGTCCAAAGAAGAGAAATAAATGACCAACAGGCATAAAAAAAGGTTTTCAATATTATTAATTATCAGAGAAGTGTAAATCAAAACCACAGCAAAATATTGCCTCATATCTATTAGGATGGCCATTATCAAAATGACAAGACATAACAAGAGTTGGCAAAAGTTTGGAAAAAAAGGAACCCTTTACACTGTTGATAGGAATACAAATTGGTAGAGTCATTCGGGAAAACAGTGTGAAGATATTAGAAAAACTTAAAAATGAAACTACCATACAATCCAGTAATTCCACTTCTAGGTATACATCCACAGGAAATAAAATCAGTATTTCAAAAAGATATTTGCACCCCATATGTTCATTGCAGAATTACTTACAATAGCCAATATATGAAAACAACACAAATGTTCATAAACAGAAGAATGGTTTTTAAAAAGTCATATATATACACAATGGGATACTATTCTGCCATAATAAAGGGAGGAATCCTTGTGACAACATAAATGAACCTGGAGGACATTTTGCTAAGTGAAACAAGCCAGACATATAAAGACAAATACAATAAGGTCTCACTTATATATGAAATGCAAAAAATTCAAACTCACAGAACTGGAGAGCAGAACAGTGCTCTCCAGGGACTTAAGGGGTGGGGGAAATGAGGAGGTGTTGGTCAAAAGGTAGAAATTTTCGGTTATAAGTTTAAAAAGTTTTGAGGATCTAGTGTATATCATGGTAGCTATGGTTAATAATACATTATTATCTACTTAAAACTTGCTAACAGAGTAGATCTTGTGTCCTCAACACACACACACACACACACACACACACAAATGTGTGGTGGTGGTTGTGTTAGTCAATTTGATTGTAGTAATAATTACAACATATATGCATCTACTACATCATCACATTGTACGCCTGGTGTATGCATAATGCTTGTCAATTATATACAGCTGAAATAAATTATCCAACTCCACACTTTCTACAAGATACAGCTTTAGAATTAAAGATACAAGCTGATTGAAAGCAAAAGAATGAAAAAGTATATATCATGCAAATAGCAAACACAAGAAAGCTGGATTGGCTATTCTAATATCAGACAAAATAGAGTTTAAAACAAACGTAAGTGATACTGGAGATAAAGCGGGTCATTTTACAGTGATATAAATGTCAACTCATCGGGAAAGTACAGGAAATTATAACAATTATAAACATATATGCAGGTATTAGCAGAGCAGCAAAACATATGAAACAAAAATGGACATAAATGAAGGAAGAAATAATTCAAAAATAATAGTCGAAGACTTTTTTAAAATTTTATTTATTTACTTACGTATTTATTTATTGAGAGGCAGGGTATCACTCTTTCACCCAGGCTGGAGTGCAGTGGTGCAACTGTAGTTTGCTGCAGCCTCAAACTCCCAGGCTCAAGGAATTTTCTTGCCTTAACCTCCTGAGCAGCTGGGACTACAGGCATCTGCTACCACGCCAAGCAATTAAAAAAATTTTTTTTCTTTATTTTTTGTGGAGGCAGGGTCTTGCTATGTTGCCCAGCTGGTCTTGAACTCCTAGCCTTATGATATCCTCCCACTTTGGCCTCCCAAAATGTTGGGATTACAAGCATGAGCCACCATGCCCAGGCCAAAGACTTTAATGGATAAAAATAGATTTCAATAATAGACAAAAATAGATAGAATAACTAGACAGAATATCAACAAAGAAGTAGAAACATGAACAACACTATATAGCACTTCATTCAACAATAGAATATACATTTTCTGTAAGTGCACAGGGAACATTCTCCAGGATAGACCGTATGTTACACCATAATAAAATTGCAATACATATAAAATGACATAAATAATTAATAAATAAGAATAAAGTATATTCTTTGACCAAAATGGGATAAGATTAAAAATCAGTAGCAAAAATCACAAATATGTCAAAAGTAAGCACCACACCACCACAGTAATCAATGAGTCAACCAAACTGTGAGGAAATAATACTTTGACACTTTCATAATTCAAACTTTTGTTTTAATAAAAATAGTGGCAAAACATGTCAAAATTCATAGTATGCCTCCAAAGCAGTTTTTACAGTGAAATTTATCATTGCAAATGCTTGTGTTAAGGAAGAATAAAGATATCGAATCAATATCCTAAACTTCCACCTTAACATTCACAAAAGAAGAGCAAACTACACACATGGAGGGAAGTAAACTTTAAAGATTAGACCAGAAATTAATAAAATAGAGGATAGAAAAGCAAAAACAAAATTAATAAAATCAAAACTTTTGGCTTTACATTGAGTCAGAAAAAAAGGGAAAATTAAATTACTAGAAAAATTAATTAAGGGAAGGCATTATTACAAACATTATAGAAATTAAAAATCCAAAGGAATACTATAAAAATCATATAATACTTAGATAAGATGAAGAAATTCCTAGAAAGATGCTAGCTACTGAACCTGACTTCAGTAAGTAGAAAATCTGAATGGACCTGTACAAGTAAAGATATTGAATTAGTAATTAAAAAACAAAAATTACCAAAATAGATGAGTTCAGGTTTGGATTACAATCCAAGGTATAAAATAAATATCCAGAAGTCATTATTAATATAAATAAAGGATCGAGTAAATTAGAAGAAAGGGAAAAATCTCTCACACAATAATTTCAAGTAGATATCTGTCCTCATGGTTTCCCACTCTTTCAGTGTAGGCTTTGCAAAGTGACTTCCTTTAAAAAAGTACAGTATGAAAAGAGGGACTTTTAAAAAGAAAAAAGGTTAAGTTGACAGTGGAGAAACATGGCAAATACTACCCTAGTCATGAATAAAGTCATCATCAACAGTGATGTCATGTTGCTAATATGTATTATTGATATGACGCAATAAAATGGTATTATTCCTCTATGGTCTTATAACCTACTCTAATAATGAGAAAAGCATCAGAAAAATCCTGACAGAGGAACACTTTACAAACTGCCTGTTAGTAGTCCTCAAAAATGCCAAAGTAATTGAAGACAATGAAAGAAGACTGAGAAACTTTTACAATTAAGAGTAGTCTAAAAAGACATGATGGCTAATGCAATGTTATATCCTGGATTGGATCTTGGAGTACAAGAAGAATATTAGGAGAAAAACTAAAAAAGTTCTGAATAATATGCATCTGTGGTTAATACATTACCATTGTTGATTCACCAATTGTCAAAAGTGTATTCTACTGATTTAAGATGGTAACAATAGGGGAAATTGAGTGCAGGATATTTGAGAACTCTGTACCATATTTAACTTTTTCTGTAAATGTAAAACAACTGAAAATAAGGTTACTTTAAAAGAAAAGCATGGTTAATAATGCAAAGGAAAATGGAAGTTTAATCAAGATGTGAATGTTGAATTTACTAAAAAGTAGAGCACTAGAAACATCATAAACTGCAAATCAGTGGAATCATGAAGATGAAAATCAGACCACAGCAGATTCAGGTTTGAGAGGGAGGTGATGAAGTTGAACTAAAGAGTATATACAATTCTTTGAGGATACTTTCTTGTGCTATATAAATTAAAAACGGATATTTCACCTGATCATTTTAATTGAAAACAAAGCTTTCTTAGCATAACATCTCAGAATTTTCTAATAATTAAAATCTGTATCTATATGAATCTTATAATTAAAGATGAAGACTAATCTCTAAAAAACATGTTAAGCATTTCAGTGCAGAATGCCATTGGGAACACAGAAAAGGACGATCAGGACAGTGTATGTACAGGAACATGGGAAATAAACTGTATTCCTTCTCGCTCAGCTTATAAGGAACACATTTTAAGATGTAGAATGACTTGAGACTGTCATAAATAATTGAGAAATGTACTGAAAACCCAGGTAGAAAAAATAGACAGCAGTCTAGATCTCATAGATTCTCTACTCCTCATAGAAAGCCCTCTGTAGATTCCTACATGCAAAATCATCACTGTTTCTGCTTTATTCCAATCGGTCCAATTAATTTGGTCCAACGTTTCTTTATTCTACACTTCTAAAAGTCTGCTAAGTTTTATTCGTTCATCATCTCTTTTTGGTATGAGGTTCTTCTGCTGGAAATATTTTTTTTCCCTGAACAGAGGATCACAACTTGTATTTAAATTTTTTTATATTAGGTTAAAAGGCATAGGAAAACTTTTGAAATCTAAATCTTTCTCAGATATATTGAGGACCTTCACAGTGTATAATGAATAACTTCACCGTAAAATAGAACTACACCTTTATTCTCTATATTGGAAAATATACAGATTTATAATTATTTAGGTTTAGGTCTAGTATCTTAAAGTCAAAATATCATTGGTAATATGTGAATTTAAAATTCAACATTATATGAAATCTTCTCACAAATATATGGGGAATGGAGGGAAAGTTATGTTTCAGAATCTCTGTCATCTACACTTATTGTTTCTTGAATTTATTGAAGATTCTGTCACGAATCTGCTTGGTCTTAACACTGTAGACAATGGGGTTCACGAGAGGTGGAACCAGCAAGTAGACATTGGCCATCAGCACATGGACAATTGAGGAAGCATTCTGTCCATAGCGATGGATCATAGATAGCCCAATCATTGGTGTATAGAAGGTGAGTACAGCACAGATGTGGGAGATGCAAGTATTGAGGGCTCTCACTCTCTCTGCCTTGGAGGCTATACTCAACACTGTGCCCAGGATGAGGACATAGGAGAGGAGGAGAAGCACTGAATCAAGTCCCATGGAACAGATGACAACCACGAGGCCATAGATGCTGCTGACTCGACAGTTGGATACAGTCGTCTTTATGGGGTCCTGGTGCAGGCAAAAGGGGTAGGAAAGAATATTGACATCATGATATTGAAGCCTCTTCAAGAGGAAAGAAGCTGGAAAGACCAGAGCCAAGGCCCTTCCAGCAATTGCCAACCCAATCCCAATGATTACATCATTGGTTAGGACGGCTGCATAGCGCAAGGGTTCTCGGATTGCTATAAAGCGGTCAAAGGCCATAGCCAAGAGTACAGCTGACTCAATAATCGAAAAAACATGAATGAAGTACATTTGGACCAGACAAGCATTGAAGGAGATCTCCCGGGCATGGAACCAGAAGACACTGAACATGGTAGGTAAGGTAGTGGTAGATAGGCCCAGGTCAGTGAATGCCAGCATTGACAGAAAGTAATACATCGGTTGGTGGAGGGAAGACTCAGTTCTGATAATGAAGAGGATGCTAATGTTCCCGGCAATTGAGGTGGCATAAACCAAGAAGATGGGCAGGGAAATCAAGTCATATCTGCTTTCAAGGCCTGAGAGGCCCGTTAGAAGGAAGCGAGGGTATAAGGCAGAACTATTGAAGACAGACATTGTGCTAATGGATGAACCTAGAGTCTAGGTGAGGAAACAAGAATATGGAAAATTAGGGTAAAAGTCAAAATTGTAGCAAGAAACAATACTTTAACTTATGCTGCTCTGTGTTTAATGATTTTGATCGTGTCTGTGATCATTATATTTAATTACCCCACCAGTTATTTATTATTTTACCGATTAATTTAGTTTTCTTCACTGCATTTATTGAGTTTTTTGTTTGTTTGTTTGTTTGTTTGTTTTTTTAGATGGAGTCTCGTTCTGTCACCAGGCTAGAGTGCAGTGACGTGATCTCAGCTCACTGTCACCTCCACCTCTGGGGTTCAAGTGATTCTCCTGCCTTAGTCTCCTGAGTAGCTGGGACTATAGACGTGCGCCACCATGCCTAGCTAATTTTTATATTTTTAGTAGAGACAATGTTTCACCATGTTGGCCAGGATGGTCTCAATCCCTTGGCTTCGTGATCCCCCCACCTCAGCCTTCCAAAGTGCTTGGATTACAAGATTATTTTTTTAGAGATGAGATCTTGCTATGTTGCCCAGGCTAGCATCAAACTCCTGTTCTCAAGCAATCCTCCCAACTCAGCCTTCTGAGTAGCTAGAACTACAGGTGCACGCCACTGAACATGAGAACATATTTTATTGAAGGAAATCTGGTAGTGTTAAAAAATAGAGAAACATATAAGAAATGCCATCAAATATGTACAAACTAGTGGACAGACAGCTAAAGTTAAAATTAAAAGTTAAACATTTTGAAGTTGATATTTAAAAAAAAAACATGATTTAAAACACAGAAGAGACAACTAACCCCATCCAGGCAGGTCAGGGAAGATTTACTGAAGGAGATTCTTAAATTAGGTCTCAAATGACAAATACTAGGGGGATGGTATAAAAGGGCTGTGATGTACATCCTGTACTGATTAAAATCCATGTAAATACAGTAAGGCATTAGAGAGTATTACAAATTTAAGTAGCTACAATTGAGTAAAGCTATAGGATAGATGGCTCTTCATATGGTTCTTGAAGCTAAGGTTAAAAAGAAATGAACCCGAATTTCTGAAGGAACTTGTGTGTAAATATGAGAAGCACGGATATAATCTTAGAGGACACAAGGCCCTAATTGTAACAATAAACAACTTGACCAGATTTATAATATATGTATGTCAACATACAATCAATGCTAACAGTGCTCTAAAGGCTGACAAGAGAGAAGGCAGGGAAACCTGTTAGGAGACTATTGTAGTCATTAGAAGAAGTGGATGAAAGTGAAATCTAACAGTGGGTATTATGAGGAATGAATAGGTATGAAATTTACATGGGAAGAAAAAATAACATCAATAACGTGGATCATCATATGCAAAGAGTGAGAAAAAGAAAGAAATCCAGAATAGGTTTATTTATTTGATAATCTTTTTCCTGTCATTTATTAAAACAAACAAAGACCTGCCTAGAAATTTGGTGAAGCCAGTGGGCCAGATAATTCCTGTTTGGTTATGATAAATTTGAGGTGTGTGGAAGAGATAGTGATATGTTTTTCTATAAAAACAAAGAAAGAACACAATGCCAAGTTATAGAAAGAGAATAAAAGATTTATGTGCTCAGGGCTCAGTTACCACAATACATCAGATGAGCTGTAGGAAATAGGCAGATATCACCATGAACTGGAGAAGATAGGCATTACAGCCAAAGCCCTAGAGACCTGTTACTTAGCATCATAATGGCCACCCCATTCCAGTTACTCTGGGCACAAAACATCAAGAAAATGTTTATCTAGTGTATTTGATTTCAAAGTTTTTCCAAAATTTACATGATCCATTCTCCAAACTACCCTTCTCCACAAATACAATCACACTTCATTGTTTCCCCTAATAGACATAATTAATTATAAAATAACTAATTCTGTATCATTCTACAGAGATGACAAGTATTATGCAATCTGGTATACTTTTGATGAGCAGATACAAAATGAAGAACAGAGGAGAGTTATTTTACATATTCTCATCCTACATTTAGTGATTTATATACTATACTAGTTATAGAAAATAACGGTCTTTATACACCTCCTTCACTTTCCCAGATTTATATGTTATAAACTTCTGGTCTGCTTCATCATTGAATGCTAACTATGTCATCACTTTGGCACTCTCACATAATTATTTTTTCTTTCTTGATACCCATCATCAAATCTTTCAGTGGTCTTCAGCGTCTCTATCTTGGCTAGGCATGCCAGGTCTTCCCTCTTAAATAACTCTTCCCCACTTATTTTTATGAAAGTGCCTGGCTTAGGGTAGTCATAATCTGACTTCTCTGTGTAGACACAGGCACTCAACTCTCAGTAGCTACATCTCTAGATTCAGAGAAAGTCAGATGACAACTGTTATTTACTACCTATTTGGACAGGTTACTAAACCCCTTTGAGTATAAACAAACTGGCAATTGTATTACTTTATATAATACTTAAGAGATTCTAGCAAACGTATGTAAAGTGCCTGGAACAATATCTAAGATTTAGGAGATACTTTGGACTTAACGGAAGCAAATTGTTAATTAAGATGCTGAAGTAGCCATGCTCTTAGGCATATCAGCCAAACACAGCAGTGATGCAAAAGCAGGGGCTGTCTGGAGTGCCCAAGTTATCACATGTGAAGATATTATCTCCCATGGCTTCTCTTAAGAATTATCTTATACAAACTAGTGGACAGAGGGCTAAAATTAAGATTCCTTTTTTCCCTCTTAATATTGTTAAGTGTGTATGCTATATGTAACAGCAAGATACAGGAGGCACTCAAATCATCATCAACTTTATGATCATCAACTTCATCAGTTTTAACATTACAGTTTTTAGTTAATATCAGGGAGTAATATTTAGAGAAAACAGGGATTTCAATACATAGGTTTCCACTATAGGTGTTACATATGCCTAGAAGTGAGTTTGCAATGGTAATCCCTTCCCAGAGCTCTTCTGAGCAACTTTTGAAGAGATTAGTCTGACGCCTTTGGAGGAAGGTAAATCTATATCTCTGACCTATTCTAGAGCAGTGATTTCACATGGGTAGAAGTCATTCCTACTTTTTGACCTTTATTTACACTTCCTGGATTCTTCAAATATATAATGTAGTAATCTCTTAACAATTTTTCTCACCTCAAAGCCTTCCTGCAGGCACACCTGAGCCCTCAAGTGCAGACAGCCTCACCCTACTGCAGGTTGGCTTGGTTTCCAGTCTGTCAAGCTTAGAGACTGCTTGTAGGTTAAGAAAGCCACTGAAGATGGGCATAGAAGAAGAATAAAATACACAGGGTATTCTAAGGCAGATAGTTCTTCAAGGAAGCATAGATGTTCTGAGTAAGGCATCAGTCTCTCCCTCAGTAACTCCGAAGCTGAGATAAAGCTTTTTTGCCTTTGACATTCTTGACTTTACCCAGCTGTGTGCTTTATCGGCACTACTGTGCTTTAACTACTCTGGCCTGTTGCCCATCTTGACTAGTCCGTTCCCCCTGGACCACTTTTTTTTTTTTTTTTTTTTTGTCATTACAACCTCTAGGGGGAATAACTAACATCAGTGCTGAAAGAGCTATTTCTCCTGCTCGAGGGCAAGCGATGGTCATGCCAACTTCCCAATCCAGGAGTCCAGATTAGGAAGTAATTGAGAAGTATTCTGAGGATCACGTGATAAAGATGAAAAAAATGGGCTTAGTCGATCAGAATGACGTATTAAAAAAGTTTGGGCTCTAAGTAACCAGATACAACATTTACTAGCTGTTGTATGCTGAGAAAGTTATTCTGTATTTAGGTCAAAATTTTTGCAATGATACACTACGACATACATTGTTGAACTGTTGTAAAAAATATAAAATCGTGTGTAAAGTAGAAATTCATCGCTCAAAAGTCATGCTTTTGATAGCACTTATAAATTATAAAGGGGTATGGGATCCGCATGCAGTTGGTCTATAATACTCAATTCTTTTACCAGCCACTGGACAGAAGGGTAAACATTCTACCATCATCATCCTGCAACAACTGCTACTTGCACTGGCCCACAAATCTGCCCCTGTGCATTCAATAAAAGAAAAGATGAAGATGTGATACGATACAAAAAGTTACACTCCCTTATTGTCACTATCTAGCAAAGACATAAATCCCTCCAAAGTATAATTGTAAAGGGCGTCTTATCTATTCATTCAAAAATTACACAGGTAATAGAGATGATCATGGAGAACAGGTTTGGCAAATCTCCTTCAATTTAGATTGAAATCCAACACTTTGCTTGTCCTCTTTCTCAATTGCACTTCACATTTTGCCACTAAAAAATGTATCTCAGTTATGCCATTGATGTTTCTTGATGCTTTTTTTCTAATTTTTTCAAAACTCATGATGTAATTAATCAATATGTTTCTATCCACAATATAAACTGCCTCTAAGATTCATCATTTTTGTTTCCATTTTCTTCAATGCCAGATCAATTCAAGTCATTTCCAATAAAATCTTGATTCAGGAGAAAATGACTTTATAGTGGTTTTTAGGGATACCACAGCTGCCTCATACAACACATTTTCTTATCAGTCTATCAAATTTGACTTTTCTAGCATTTTATGTTATGGTATTTTCCTTCTCAAAAGTCTTTAATGTTTTCACACACTTTTATTAGATTTTTCTAATATTTACAATAGACCACTATTATAATAGAATTAATGGCCGAAACACCAAACACACATCAATCAATCAATCCTTAGCAATTATGTTTAGAGGAAACTTCACATAGTCATTCCACTGTGTGTGAATATAAGTAGGCCCCATTAACATCTAACATTTTACAGAAATCAAGCATTATGGAAACTTGTGTAATATAGTTTAACCCGGCCTTTTCAAACATATTTTATACAGACAGCATTTATTAACATCTGAAATTTGTGTTCTGCAGAGATCAATTTGGAAATGAATGCCTAGAAAATGTTTGGTTTAAGGCAGTGATTTTCAAGAAGAAGGATTTTTGCCTCAAAGGGGTGTTTGACAATGTCTGGGGCCATTTTCAGTTGTTGTAATTGGGAAAGTGTTACTGGCATGTCATGTGTAGTTGCCCAGGATACTTCTAAACATTCTACAATGTGCAGGACAGCGACTCACAACAGAGACTCAGCCAGGCCCTGGCAATAGTGCCAATGTTGAAAAACCCTGTTTTAAGGAGAGAAAAACAAAACTACACCAAAAATTAAAATTCTGTATTTAAATCTGTGGGTAGTATGAAGGCCAAGCACACTAACTCTGGACCAACTACAGTAAAGAACACTGTAGATCCGGCCGGGCGCGGTGGCTCAAGCCTGTAATCCCAGCACTTTGGGAGGCCGAGGCGGATCATGAGGTCAGAAGTTCAAGACCAGCCTGGCCAACATAGTGAAACCCCGTCTCTACTAAAAATACAAAAAATTAGCCAAGTGTGGGTGTGCGCCTGTAATCTCAGCTACTCGGGAGGCTGAGGCAGGAGAATCGTGTGAACCCGGGAGGCAGAAGTTGCATTGAGCCGAGATTGCGCCATTGCACTCCAGCCTGGGTGACAGTGCGAGGCACCATCCAAAAAAAAAAAAAAAAAAAAGAACACTGTAGATAGAGAGGTTCCTTACCTTTGAATTCCAATTCTGGCACTTAACTATCTGTGTGACTAAGAAAACTACTTAACGTCTTTTCACTTCTTTTTCTTTGTTTATGAAATGAGTTTCATAATAATTTTAAGCAACAGGATTTTTGTAAATATTCAATGTGTTAATAAATGTATAGCATTTAGAATGTATTAAATAATCAATAACAGATAATCAAAAATTGATTCCCTTTTCCTTTAAGACAGGGTTGTTTTAAAATTAGTTATTATTAGTATTTTGTGGGTGTGCCAATTTTGTGACGCCATATTTTGAATCCTGAACTGAAACTTCTCTCAAAGACATTGACAAGTATTTTAAAGGGTGCATCAAATTTTATAGCCATTAAATAATTCAAACATAAGATTACTTTCTCTGGATCCAAACTCATGAGTATCAAAGAGCTTTTAACCATGACTTGGATTTCCATGCATATATCTTTTAAGACAGCAAACATTTTTCCCGTGGGAAATGTGTGTCTAAGTTACATTTCACACATTAATTTAATATGTGGGCATTCTGAAATATGCATTTTTTCAAATAAACTTGGGTTTTGAGATTTAGCTTTCTTGGCTTTGAAAAGGTAAAACAACTACAAGAAAATATGAACAAGAAAAGCCATTGACAATCGGTCTAATGATATTTTGCCCCTTATTTTCACCTCCATCGAGTTGAATAAGACTTAGTTTAAATGGTAATTTACTCTTTCTTCTTGAAGATTTATCACTGATTCTATATACCTAAGGTATCATGATAACACCATTCTCCCAAATCTCATTCAATCCCATTATTTTTTATCAATTTTTATTATATAATTATATTAATGGATCTCTTAGTAAAAATTTATAAACCTTGTTGACTAAGCTGATGAGAAAACAAACAATTATATGTAACATTTAAGAGTAAGATTTCTTTATCAATAAAAATGATTGAAGTATATTAAAATGGATACATTGAGATATTTCTTTTTTAGATTTTAATGTCATCCACACTTTTAAAATATCTTGTTATTAATTCATAGTATAAGAAAGAGTAAGCTAATGTTTGTGTGTGTTTGTGTGTGTGTGTGATCTGAGAAGCTCTTGTGTGGTCACAGAAAGACAACATCATCATTAAGCCCAATTCAGAGTTCATGTGGAGGATGCATGCAAGTTGGCATGTTAATGGAGAGTGGCATGGTTTAAGATGTGCAAGTCTAATTACTAATTGGGAATTGTTTAAATTTTATATCCTAATACTGAACATTTCTTAAGGTACACTCTTAGTTATAGAAATGTGCCATCTTTGTGAAACCACCTTTGCAAAAATTATACAGTGGCAACGTTATGGCAGCGAAAGAGATCTGATTTAACCAACCCCCATCTTGCCTTTATTCTTCAGACTTCCCTTAATCATTCCTGGGCTTGGGTCAAGCTAACTTTGGAAGACATTTATAGTTAAAATAGTAATAGCCCTTCCCCAAAACTCAACCACCTTTGTAAAGTTAATGAGAGATCACTAGTCTAGGAGGATAGAGGAGCCTGAATTCTGCTAAAGTGTAGACATAAACAATTGCCAGCCATTATTCTGGAGGTCGCAAGACTTACGACTTCCTTAATTACTCTTGCAGATAACATCACTATTATACAACCTAAAATTGGCCTTTTGAGATATCTTTTCAGGCTTTTTGCATGTGTGATGACCAGTGGCTCCTACATGTGCCAATCACTCCTGTGGCCCCACCCAGAAATGACTCAGGCTTATGAGGACCATTTCTCATACCCCTGTGATTGCACTCCCAACCAATCAGCAGCAGGCACCCATTGCTTAGCCACCCCTCCTCTTCCTCCAAACTACCTTTGAAAAACCCTAGCCTCCAAATTCTTAGGAAGGCTGATTTAAGTAATAATAAAACTTTGAACTTCTATTTAGCTGGCTCTCTATGTAAAACTCTTTCTCCATTGCAATCCCCTGCTTCAATAAATCAGCTCTATCTGGGCAGCAGGCAAGAAGAGCCCATTGGATGCAATGTTACGTTCGCTGAATCTGTTCGTTCATTGAGACATAATATAGTCACAGGATTCAGTGCTATGGGGGATAGAAACAGAAGTTCTTTCCTGAAGGAGCTTTAGTTGAGCAAGACCAAACAAATAAAGCCTCATCATTACTTACAGACAATATTGCTGAACTGTATGCAAAATACTCTCACTACAAGTGATGAGAATCAATAAGTTAATTGATCAGGGTAGGTAGATATCTTTTTTATATCCAAAAAACATATGCTTATATCCAAAAGCAAATAGAAATTGAAATTGAAAGTATAATATTTATAATGGTGTTGAAAATACAGAGACCTGAAAACCTAGTAAAAGAAGTACAAGACTTCTGAACTTAAAATTTCAAATATGATTGAGAGAAATTTAAGACACTTTTTTTCAATCAAGGGAGGTACTCTGTTTACAGATTAGAAGACTTCGTATAGTAAGAGTGGCTAATCACTTTAAACCAGGTTACAAATTGAGTTCAGAATTTTGTAGAAATTTAATACCTTATATAAAACTTAATATAGAAACACAAATACCGCATTAGTTCATTTTCTTACTGTTATAAAGAACTACCCTAGACTGGGCAATTTATAAAGGAAAGAGTTTCAATTGACTCACAGTTTAACCATGGCAGGAGGCTAAGGGGAAGCAAGGTACCTTCTTCACAAGGCGGCAGAAAGAAGAAGTGCTGAGCAAAGGAGAAAGAGCCCCTTATATAACCATCAGATCTTACGAGAACTCATTCACTATCATGAGAACTACCTGTGGCAAACGGCGCTCATGATTCAATTACCTTCACCTGTTCTCTCCCTAGAGCTGTGGGGATTATGGGGATTACAATTCAAGATGAGATTTGGGTGGGACATAAAGCCTAACAATATAATTCTGCCCTTGGTCCCTTCCAAATCTCATGTCCTATTCACATTTTAAAACCAATCATGCCTTCCCAACAGTCCCACAAAGTCTTAGTTCATTCCAGCATTAACCCAAAATTTCAAGTCCAAAGTCTCATCTGAGGCAAGGCAGGATCCTTCCACCCATGAGCCTGTAAAATCAGAAGCAAGTTAGTTACTTCCTAGATAAAATGGGGGTAGAGGCATTAAGTAAATATACTCATTACAAATGGTATAAATTGGCCAAAATAAAGGGGCTACAGGCCCTATGCAAGTCTCAAATCCAACAAGGAAGTCATTAAACCTTAAAGTTTCAAAATGATCACTTTTGACTCCCACTCCACTCCTGGTACAAATTTACTGTATTAGTTCATTTTCATTCTGCTATAAAGAACTGCCTGAGACTGGTTAAGTTATAAAGGAAACAGGTTTAATTGGCTCACAATTCGGCATGGCTGGGGAGGCCTCAGCAAACTTACAATCATGTCAGAAGGGGAAGGGCAAGGAAGGCACCTTCTTCACAAGGTAGCAGGAAGGAGAAGTGCCAAGCAAAGGGTAAGGAGCTTCTTATAAAACTATCACATCTTGTGAGAACTCACTCACTATCACAAGAACTGCATGGGGGAAACAGCACCCATGATTCAATTACCTCCACCTGGTCTCTCCCTTGACATGTGATGATTATGGGGATAATGGGAATTACAATTCAAGTTGAGATTTGAGTGGGAACAAAAAACCTAACCATATCAAATACCAACATAGTTAAGGGCATTTGAACAAGTAGCCCTCATACTGTTGGGCTCACACTACCTTATAACAAAACCTACCATAAAATCATAATTAACAACATTCATGGGTTAGCAGAATGATAGAAAATTACGTCCAATGGAACAGAAGAGAAATATGAGAAATGGACCCAAATATATACATTTTCACCATATGACAATGGAAGCACTGTGGTACAGGGGATGAATAATGCTTTATTCAATAAATGATTGAAAACCAAAATGAGTCACTGAGGCATAAGTCTCAATCACTGAGGTTTATTAAGCCAGGTTTAGGGCACTTCTGGGAAAAACAAAAGCCACCGACACATCTGTGGCTATTTCCACAAAGGTTTTCAGGAAATTGTGTATTTATCCATTTCCTTAAAAGGGGGAAGGGGGAGGCATGTAGGTTGGGCAGTAGGGGAAATAGTTACATTCCTGAGACTTCAGTTAGTGTTCAGTAAATCTACATTTTACGTAAGATAAGGTGAATGTCTGAAGCGAGAAAGGGAGTAAAGGAAGACTCAATTATGTAGCCGTCTCTGGGTAGGTGAAGAAAATGAATCTTGACTCTTTTCTGCACCTGGGAAGATAAACTTGTAAGCGACATAATCGGTGTGGAGTTTTAGGAGCTAGACCTGGATTGTGGACCTAAATTTACAACTAGCATGTCCTTGTTTATGGGAGGCAAGCAAAGAATTTACTTATGAATGATCTGTGGGTAGCCCTTCCCAGATGCCTGAGGCCATTTACCTTTCCAATCTGGCTGATATATAATGTTAGTAACAGTTATTCATGTGGAAGAGAGTGTTGCAATGATTCAGCTTCAGGACTTAGTCTTTACTTCTGCACAAGTTTGGGGGGTCCTTCAATTTTTATTTTCTTTTACATAGTTCTGACTGAACTATGTATTCATATCAAAAAATATGCCTTGACCTTACCTCATCATTCATAAAAATAAATTCTACATGTGTTGTATTTAGAAATATCAAAAGGAAAGCCTTACAACTTTCAAAAATTACACAGAAGGACATCATTGATAATATCAGCAAATGTGTCAGTTATTTATTTATTGTCCCAGTTTCAAATATAGACTTCATTGCTTACTCTGCCACAATGGAACTGGGCTCAATGGACATTTTTTCCTTCACAGATTCATGATGTTAAACTTGGCCAGCAGAGGGTGCTGCAGGGACACTTGTAAGAGAAGTTCGTGTGTACTTCTCTTTGATTATTCTCTCTCTTCTACCAGAGGCGTGTAATGAGAAATATTTAGTAATACTCATCCTATCAAATTTCAACAATACCCATATGGCTAGACTCTTACTGAGTCTTGCAGTTACTCTGGGGACTGGCTTCCCAAATAACCTATTTGGACCCTGGAGGGGTGTTTCCAGCTTGTCAGTCCAAACTGTGATTTGCTGCCCACCTGTACTTCAAAGGGGGGTTATCATTTGCTTGCCAATGCCAACTATAGTTCCCTGCCTACAAGCCTCAGCTCACCTGGTGCTTCCTACTGCTCAGTCCTGAAAAGGAATCTTAGTCTCTCAGCCTTGGTTCACCTATACCCCACAGAAGTGTCTTTCTTAACACATGCAATGTAATGACCTTTTCTGGCATCCAGGATGCTAAGACTATGCATTCTCAAATGAAGTTTCAACCTCGGGCTTGGGGAGTACCTTCCCCATTTTCCAAGTTTGTTTTTTCTTTCAATATTCTCTCTTAGCTCTAGGGTATTACTCAGCGTTGTCTTTACCTTCTTTAAAGTTGATTTCCTTATGAAATTAATAAGTATTTGTATTTATAAAGTCTATTCAAATTACTGTGTGATTTTTGTCTTCTGACTGGATCCTGAATGACAGAATAGGCAAATATCTCCTTAAAAATACACAAAAGCACTAAACATAAAAGCAAATTTATAAGTTGGACTTAATTAAAGTTAAGAACATTTCTAGTCATCAGACATACTATTAAGAAAGTACATAGATTGTAGAAGACGGTTGTATACATACATCTCACAATGTCAACTTGAATTATAGGTTATTTTTAGTTCTCCAGGCTTACACACTGTGTTTGATCTTCCGCTTGAAACTTAAGAGATTTAAAAACCATGGATATTTGCTCTTGAATTCTCATCCTGTTTCATCTGCCTGAAAAAAAGGAATCCTTGAGAATTTTATTTTATCTTTCTATGTTACAGGTAGTTAGGCATGAGTGGGGCAGGAAAGGGCTCTAGCTTACCCACTAGGAATGTTAGGCAATGGTTGGGCAATTATCACATTGCCTCTCTAAAAGTGATAAATTGGCAGCCTGCGCCAGGGAGAGGCCATTTCCTGATGGTCCACACCTGTTGCACTAAACTGCTAATAGAATGCAGATGCCAAAAGGAAGTAACTTTCCAGACATGTGCATTAAGAGACAAAATGAAGGAGTATGACCTTCTGAGGGCACACCACCGAGAAAGGGAAGAAAGCCTCAGATGGGCACGTGTACAACTTCCTAAACGCACTGTGCATGCTCACTTCCTAAGGGTAAGGAGGGCACTGTGCATGTGGGGAGCCCACTCTAAGGGAAGGATCACGGGAAAGGCGCCAGACTATAAAGTCCTAGGATTAAGGTTAAACACAGCACTTGTCCTTCAATTTACCCTTGGGTCTCTTCCAAGCGTACTTTCCTTTTTTCCTCTTCTAGAGCATTTTTAAATAAACTTCCACTCCTGCTCGAAACTTGCCTTGATTTCTTTCTCTGCCTTATGCCCCTCAGTCAATTTCTTTCTTCTGAGGAGGCAAAAATTGAGGTTGCTGCAGACCCGTATGGATTTGCCACTGGTAACTTGAACACCTTCCACCAGTAATATATTTGATGTCACGAGACTTGGATATTAGCCACCCCTAACACCTTTACGTCACAGGTTTTCTGAGAACTTCTCATTTCAGGGTTCTCTGGGAAGCAGACTTTGAGGTAAAATTTAGTGTGCAGTTTGTTTAATAAGAGAATCCCTGGGATAATCACCTTAAAAAGGAATGAAAGTGGGTAGGATTGGGCAGAAGGAAAAGTTGACCTGTGAATTAGGCCTGAAGATAGCCTTGTCCAACATCACAGGGAGTCCTGGATATAAAATTGCCCAGTGAAATTCACTGGGCTGAAGGGGCCAGACCTTTCCAACTTTCTACATTAGTCATTGAATGTGTCAGTGGATGACCCCAGGCAAGGCTCATTTCTGCAGCTGAGGCAATTCCTGAAAAGGTAAAAAAAAAAAAAAAAATTGAAGGCTTTCTGCTGGACTTACTGCCAGCAGCTGGGGCTACAAGTCTTTCACTGAAATGGGGCTGAAACTACATATCTTTGTCCATCATAGCCCATGTCAGAGCCCTTTTTTTGTGGGAGGAAATGCAAAATGCTTTGGGTAAGTTTTAAGTTAGACTGAAGAATGTTGCTAACACATACTCTTTCTAACCTCTTTGCTTTCTTCATGTTACCTCCTCTTTCTAGAATACCTTTCCCAGTGATGTGTTGGTAAGTGTTTAACCACCCCCTCTCTAAGAAAAAATTTAAAGTCCTGATATATAATGTTTACCAATTTCTGTGGTTTAAATACTTCCATCATAACCAATTTCATTAACCTATATGACATTACAGAGCACAAAAGCAGAACAAGATATGCACAATTGTCTCTTA
The DNA here is from genome assembly GCF_029289425.2 of Pan paniscus. NCBI lineage: Eukaryota > Metazoa > Chordata > Mammalia > Primates > Hominidae > Pan > Pan paniscus. The sequence continues at coordinate 7,455,873 of NC_073258.2, read as the reverse complement.
TGTGCCAGCTTTGGTATGCCACTTTATTTCCAACTGTGTTCAACTGGACAAGAATGAATTTGACTCACAATGCACAGTGAAAGTGTCAACTACTCTGATTACTGATTCTTAAATCCTCAAGTAAAATTGACCACTTATTAATATATCAATATTATAAAATGTACCTGTTCCAATAATACCATTGATTACACTTAATTTTACTAACCTTTTGTCTATGTATCTTCACTATTAAACATTCATTATTTAACATTAACGTTATGCATTTTGCTGTTTATATATCCACAGTACTAACAGCAATAACTATAATAGTTATTTCAATTATTTAATGAGTACTCATGATTGTTGGGGAAGACCAGCTGTATAGTGCTGTGATAAGTTAATAGACATGGCCCCATATTCAAAAAGTGTGCTATACAGCTGAAAAGAAAGTGAATTTATATGAAATAATAAAATATCACCCATAAAAACATATCTGTAGTTCATTCTAGTGAAAAGGAAAAAAGTAATGGGTTATCAAAAATAAATTGGTTAAAAACACAATACTGCAGATCCACACAGGCACGTAGAACAAGAGGTAAAAGTATTATTAAAAGATGAGGGTTGAGATTGTGCACAACTCTTAACCCATTCACAAATTAAGACACAAAATCCTGTCCTATAGTATTGAACAGAGTCAACACAATTGCCCAGATGGTTAGACATGTACTGTCAGGCTTTCTTCAGCAATTCCTGTAACTGAGTACCCCATTTTCTTTAAAATATATACGTATATTTTACAATTTTCCCCCTTTTCCCTCACCTCTTATTTTGCTCTTTAGTAATGCAATTACGACCTTTACATTCCTTTCTTTCCACTGGCCAAACCACTTGCAAGCACGACTTCCTTATATTACTCTACGTTTTCTTAGAAGTTCCATAGGCCAGCTGGTCTAGGGGGCTCACGCCTGTAATCCCAGCACTTTGGGAGGGCAAAGTGGGCAGATCACCTGAGGTCAGGAGTTCGAGTCCAGCCTGCCCAACATGGTGAAACCCCGCATCTACTAAAAATACAAAAATTAGCTGGGGATGGTGGCGCAGACCTGTCATCCCAGCTATTCAGGAGGCTGGGGCAGGAGAATTGCTTGAACCTAGGAGGCGAAGGTTGCAGTGAGCAGAGATCACGCCATTGCACTTCCACCTGGGTGACAGAGCAAGACTCAGTCTCAAAAGAAAAAAAGAAAAAGAAAGAAAAAGAAGTTCCATAGACCAAGTCTTAAAACAAACCAAGCACCCTGCCAAATTCTCCCTCACTGGCCAGACTACTGGATGACCCACCAGATGACCCAAGATAAACATCCGTGAGCAAGCCTTATAGACCCCACAAGTCTATGTGCCTTCTGCGTGGCCTGCATACCAAAATTTCTCTTATTAAAACCCTGCTTTCTGCCCAGAATGCCGAAGTGTCTCCTTTCAGTACAAATCTGGCCCTTTCTCATCACTAAGCTCTGGAATAGTAACATTCTTCTTACCACCTTCATTCTTGTTATATGATTTTGCAAGTGGCATCAACTGAAACTATATTTGGTAACACTCCCATGTATCTAACTCAGTATTTGCTGGCAAATTGAGGAAGCTGATAGATCTAGAATAGCAATGAGAGAAAGGACACATCACTAAGTGATGAGATTAGAACTTGCACATAGCAAATGGCCACAGCAGCAGGTCAAAATCCTGTCAGGAACTCAAGTTCCAAACTTGCCCTAAGGACTCAAATTTTTCATAAACAGTTATGACATTGTAGCATGAACAACAAAATACGTGCAGCAGTACTAGTAAAACAGATAGAGATTGATTTCTGAGTTTTAGATAATTAACATGAGAAACAATATAAACACAGTTACATTTAAGAAGGAAAATACTGTTATTATTATCATTAACAACAATGACAACTTAATAACATTAATAATTTTGTATAGTTTTCAAAAAACTTGACTTAGCACATACATTTTCTATTATAAGTCTTGTAATGACCTGGGGACAACGTAAGGCCATAGCTGTCACAATTTGTCCAAAAAAATCCTGAGTTTCATATTGGTTAAAGATTAACTGAAATTACATGTATAAGAAGTGAAAGAATTAGGATTTTAACCAGATGAGCAACACCCAGATATTTTACTTTTCATATACTAAAACAGCTTCCATGAGATTTTCAGTGGAAAAGTTGGAGGACAGAGGTTACTTAAAACCTCCTCCTTAGGACAAACTTGCGGAGAATTCCTAGACGAATCTGCTTTGTTCTGACACTATAGACAATAGGGTTAAGGACTGGGGGAAGAAGAAGGTAGATGTCTGCCATGAGGATGTGGACTATGGGAGACAGATGCTTCCCAAAGCGATGGACCATTGACACCCCAATAACTGGCACAAAGAAGATAAGCACCACACAGATATGGGATACACATGTGTTGAGTGCCTTTAGCTGCTCTTCACGAGATGCAATATCCAGCACAGTATTAAGAATCAGAACATAAGAAAGAAGTATGAAGATTGAGTCCACACCTAGTGTGGCAATGACTACACAAAGCCCATAAATACTGTTGATCCTGGCATCTGTACAGGATAATCTTAGAACATCCTGGTGCAAACAGAAGGCGTGAGAGAGGGCATTGCCATGGCAGTAGTGATAGTGTCTCAGTAGCAAAGGTGTGGGAAGTACAACTCCCAAGCTTCGTAGCGAACAGGCCAAACCAATTTTGCCAATTACACTGTTGGTGAGGATGGTGGGGTAGTGCAGTGGATGGCAGATAGCAACAAAACGGTCAAAGGCCATGGCCAGCAACACTGAGGACTCCAGGAATGTGAATGTGTGGATGAAGAACAGCTGAGCATAGCAAGCACTTGCCTGGATCTCTGGAGCATCCAACCATAACACAGCAAGCATGGTGGGAAGTGTAGACAGGGACATCCCCAGGTCATTCACTGCCAAGATGGAAATAAAGTAATACATGGGCTGATGGAGAGAGGATTCTATCCAAATGACAGACAGGATGGTAACATTACCCATAAATGCTACCAAATATGCAAGACAGAAGAGGATGGAGAGCCAAGAATGAACATACTCCAGTCCAGGAAAACCCCTCAGGATAAATATGGGCTCCACAGCATCACTGTTATTCCAGTCTCCCATAGTGACTTTGAGTAATTCAGCAAATAGTGAGGAATGGTTCGTGTTTTCCTTCCTGATCCCTCAAAGTTATCTCTTTTGAGTACAAATAATGGAATCAGGACAAAAATACATCTTTCGTCTAACCTCACAGAGGAAGGAAGCTGGTATCTCTTGTCGGCCCTATGTAAAAAACATTTCCCAATATTAAGGAGCACAAATTCTGGAACAAAAATGTGGACTACACAAATATGGTCATCTCTGGCAAGAAATACGTTGGATTTGCATCAAAGACACTAAATAATTTAAGCAATGTGAGAATAGAGAAAAAAGAACTTTTACTAATTATTATAAAGATGAAAATAGAGAAAAGTCAGAGTGAATGTCGATGGATTTGTATGAGCTTCAGGCCAATGTTCTTGAGTTAATCAGTTATTGCTTCTAGGCTATCTTTTCATTCATGACAATCGAATTGATCCCATGGACTCAACATAATTTCTATTCAGCTGCATTTTTATTTAAAGATTTATAATATTTAAACATTTTAAATATTTAATATTTTAATAATACAAGATAAATACCCCTATATGAAAAGAGAGCATGAACATAAGAAACAGAATCCATAATACCAGAATCCATAATCCCAGCATGCTTTATTGAGCTGCTATTTAACCAACACAGTTTTGAGCTGTTTAGTATAGCAACTATTCCTGACCTAAAAAAAAATTCACGGTAAAAAAAACTATATACATAGTGTGTGAGTGTATACGCGTGTGTGTGTGTGTGTGCGTGTGTGTGTGTGTTTGTGAAATAAGAGTTTAAATAGTTTGAAAATAAATCTTTAGGCCATAACATCACAATATAACTACGAAAGTCCATTAAAGACATTTCCCTTTCTGCTCTTCCACAAAATGAGAACAATGCATTTAACAGTTATCTATTACACGTTTTCAGTAAAAGAGGTACTTTTCCACTTTATTTCTATTCATTTTTTTGATTGATTGATTTCTCTTTCCAAACGATGCTTTTAATATCCTTTTTAAAAGATCATCAATCAAAATATTAAGTGGTTCTTCATTTTCTGACCCACTTGCACCTACTTCTGTGAACTCATGACAATCCAGAATTTAGGCCTTAAATATTCACTATCAGTGCCTCTTAGAAACAACCAAGCTCTTCTGAGTGTTTCAAAATATGATATTAACATCTGGCTTTACTTTCCCTCAGCAATTTTTATTGTAATAGCCTCCTTGCCTGTGCTGAACCAGTGCTGCCCTTGCTGTATCATACTGTGTTGATGGCACTTGGTACAGCAGCTGAGCATTATGAGATTATCTGCCCCTTCTGTTACCTAGGTCTTTATTTTAACCCTGTCTAGTTCCATTAACTGCCCCTGAGAAAATTATTTACTTACCTTGACCCTTAGAGTCTGGGGCTCATAGACTTCAGCAACATCTCTCTGTAGCAACATCTCAGCAATTCCCTCAACCCTCCTTCTGGACCCTTAGTCTCTGACCTTTGGAAAGATTAAGATAAGACTTAGCCTCATCCTAGAGTAAAAATATTTCCAAATGTGGTCTCAAACTCGTATCACAAGGCTCCAGCTAGCTAGCTGTTTCTTTTTATTATCTCCATTATATTTAATAAAAAGCTTTATTTTAAAAATCCCTTGACTGATTCTTATCTCAGTTTCATACCATGAAGACTGAAAGTTCTTAGATGGCACAACTTAGAATTCCAAAGAGGACTTGATTTAGAATCTCTATCTGAGGAACAAAAGAAAGCACAAAGCCCTCTTCTCCATGTAATGAGAAGGATTTGTCTCTTTTTCTACTTTTACCCAAGTACAGGAATCCTCCATCTTCTATGAGTCAGAACCTAACCTGGTACTCTTCTCTAGCCTAGGCAATCTGAATGAAGCTTTCATTTGAGACCCTCGTCTTAAATAAAGCAGTCAGCTACCCATCAAATTCTTCACACCCAGCAGAGTATGTGTTTAGAGCATTTATTTTTCTTCACCCCTAAGCAACATTTTTCTCTCCAGTCTTCCATATCACTAGCTGACTTTATTTTTTCTTCCTCCTCACTCAGAAAAAATTTTTGACCTCCTGTTGTACAGTTGAGCTCATAAAAATGATATAGGTATTAACATCGAAATAAATAGAACACACACACACATAGAGTGAGAGAGAGGGAGGAGAGAAAGAAAGAAACAGAGAGAGAGAGAAATGAAAGAAAGAAAGAAAGAAAGGAAAAGAAAGAAAAAGAAAGAAAGAAAGAAAGAAAGAAAGAAAGAGAAAAAAAGAAAAAGAAAAGAAAACTGTGGCCACAGTGGAGAAGTAGTTTATTTTACCCCATGCCAGGAAAATATTCCATGTTTTCTCCTTTAATTCTTTCAGTCCTGAAATAAATCATATTTTCTTAAATTCTCACATAGAATGCAAAGAACAAAGTGGATCACTACTCTTTAGAATTCTCTTTCTCCCTGCTTTATGTGCAAGTCCCCTATGTGCAGATTTCGATGTTTAGAAAACTTCAGTTGTAGACTGGCCAATAGATGTGGGGTTAGGACAGGCAGGAATATTTCTGTTTGTAATCCCTATTAATTTTTAACTGTGTATATTTAAGGTATACAGAATGATGTTTATATATATATATGCATATACATAGACATATACATAGTGAAATGGTCATTACTATGTGCCTGTGTGTGTGTGTGCGTGCACACACGTGCATGTGTATGAGAAGAACACCTAAGCTCTACTCTCTTGGCAAATTTTCAGTATACAATTTCTGTGGTTTTAATTCTTGCTCATATTGGTTTATCCCTCACTTAAAAAGAGTCCCCATTTCTACAATATTATTAACTCACTGCTTTATCTCATTGATTTATCCCTCACCTGAAAAGAGTTCCCATTCTACAATATTATGAACTGTGGTCATGCTGTATATTAGATCTCTAGACTTATTCTTCCTACATAACTGCAAGTTTGTATGCTTTGAGCTACTTTTCTGCATTTCCTCCACTACCCGGGCCCCCTAAGCCCCTTTCCAGTTTCTATTTCTGTGTGTACTTTCCCTTTCTTATCCTCTCACTGCCACATCTGTCATGTCTTTCACTTTTTGAAATCTATTTATTGTCTTTTCTCTATTCATTTTCTTTTGACTCTATTTCTGGGTCACTGACAATGATTCTTTGTGGTTCTTTGTTGATTTTAGTACAACTTAATCACACTGAGGTCGAAAGAGAAATAATAGAAAAGAACTGGGAGTAATAACAAGACTGTTTCAAAGGGCAGAGGCATGAATAGGCTTATGTCACACATTCACCTATTCCAGGTAATTAAGGGAGAACTACTGAAGATAAGACCATTTTTTTACAGCCTCTCTAGTATCAAAACCTATTCTCTGCTAATCAGCTTATCGCTTATCTTAAAATCGCGGAAAATAATTAGAACAAGACATTACAATACTGTAATAAATTTAATTTTTTTCACAGATGAGAATAATTTTTTCCTTTTGCATAAATGTTACATCATCTTTCTCATAATTTTACTCTCTTTAGCAAACTATATCCACATACAAAATGTGCTAAAATCTACCAACTATTTATAATTTAAAAATTAACACTTACCTGAAATTTAAACATAAGGCAATTGAATCAATATGCCTAGTTAATTTGCAATCAGTAGCCCATTTCTCAAATGATCCACAATTCCATTTTGTCTTTCTCTGACTAAACTTTTCTTCACTATAGTTAAAGTCATATTTTCTTTCTGTTCCTATGTCTGTGGCTTTTTCTCTCTTTATCTCATTTTATGTGTCAAATTATCTTTACTATCTTTTCTAGTCTCCTTCCTGCTGCCATTTTTTTATATTTTGTTTTTATCTAAATTTGTGTCTTTTCAGCATGTAATCCTCTATTTTTTCCGGTCCCTTTGATTGGCTGTTTCTTTCTTCTAATTTCTCTTTGTGTGTCTGTGGTTTAAGTTGCTGCTCTTACGGGCTAACTCTCACCTGAGAAAACTTCCCATCCCTACCTGAAAATCAAACCTGTACTGATTAAAGATGCTACAATTTTAAGTCTCTATGAACCTCAGGTTTTGAAAACCTTCGACTCTGTGAGTGGTGAGGCTTGAATGCTTCCACCATCTCTATAAATACTCCTGGTGTCTCCTGGCAAAGAAAATTACGGATTGGTGTCAGAGTCTGTTGGATCCCCAGAGATGAAATGGCCATAAAAAGCCCTTAACCACAGGTATGGCAAGAGCATATGATCATAATACTGAAAATAGTAGAAATGCATCCCTGTTTTCATCCACCATTCTTAGTTCTCTAATAGTTTTCTCAAATGAGTGTAAGAAAGTAAATTTATGATAATTACTGTGATCCAGAAGAATACTGAAATTTCGGCTTTAACTAGGGGCACTGTACAGAACAATGATGATGAAGTGCAATGATAAGTCTTTCCATTATAAGGTGTTTACCACATTTCACTGAACAGAGTTATTTATTAGTCATGTGCTTCATAAGCATTTATTAAGCAACAGGGTTCAAGAAGGCATACTAAGCACTTTAAAGGCAAAAGCTACTATCCAGTTCATTGCTGCTTCCTCAGTGCTTGGTACGAAGCATCATCTCCCAACACATTTTTTTCTTTGCATATTGGCTATCCTACCTCTTTGCATTTATTTATAAATTTTAGAAACAGATTATCCATTTCTACCAAGATATACATTGAGACTACTATTGAGAATGTATTGAATCTGTAGATCGATTTGGGGAGAATTTACATGTTTAGAATATAAGATAACTAATCCAAGAACAGGAACGTCAATTAATTAAGGTCTTTATTTTTTCTCAATATTATTTTATACTTGTCTGTTTGGAGATTGCGTATTTTACACTAGGTTTATTCTCACATATTTGGCATTCAATTGTGCTAATGTAAGCAGCATGATTAATTTTTTCTAAATATTTGGGACTGTTACATAAAAATAAAGTTAATTTTTCTTTTTTCAGAAAAGCTGAACTTATTTTTTATTTTTAATAAGTGATCTGTATTCTCTAAGGCCTTATTTTGCACCAAATCACACCTCCACAAGTAATGTCAGCTTCTTTTTCTCTTATTTAAAATCTTCATTATCTTTTTCTATATTTATTGCTTTGTGGCATTGGATAAGATCTCCAGTGCATTTTGGGGAGAAGGGATAAAAATTGTTTTCTTTTCTTTTTGCAGATATCACAGGTGTGGTTAACAACATTTTACCATTAAGTATGTTTGCTAAGATTTTTTGTACCTGCTTTTATCCGAGAATGTTGTCATCCTCTATTGTTCATGTGATAAGGGATTTTGTCAAAAATAGATGCTGAATTTCATAAAATTATTTTGGGTTTATTGAAATTCATGCTTTTATGATACATATTATTTTTCTTTGATATCATGTTAATGTGATTAATTATATTGATTGATTTTCAAATATCAACTTGTCTTTCTGGAATAAACTCAAGTTTGGAATGCCATTTTCTTTTATTTATTGCCAGATTTGGTTTGCAAATATTTCGTTTAGGATTTTGACATCGATGTTCATCAGTAAGCACGGCCTGAAATTTTCCTTACTGTAATGTCTTTGTCATGTTTTGTTATGAGATTGAGATTACACAAAGCTCTAAAATACCTGAAGAAATATTCTTTCTCTTCTCCCTGGGGAGATTTTGCATATGCTGGTATGTTTTTTTTTAATTAAATGGCCATCCCAGGGTAGTTTTAATTATAGGTTTTCTAGTTAATCCTTACAGACAATTCAGTTTTTCTCTTTGTCAGTTTTAAAACTAGCTGTGGAGAGATGTAATTAAGGATTACATTATCCAACATTTATAGGACCATTTAGATCTTCTATTTATTCTTTTACCAATTTTTATAAATTGTATTTATCTAGGAATATGTAGTTTGGATATACATTTTGATATTTATTGGTTATAAGTTATTCACTAAGTACTTTCATAATTTTTCAAGGTCTGCAGTAGTCACACGGTATCTGCTTTTCTCATTACTCATGTTGTTTTGATATGCATTTTCTTTTTTATACTACTAGTGTCACAGTAGATTGACAGTTTCATTGGCTTTTCAAACAGTCAACTTCAGAGGTTAGGTTCTCCAGAAGCAAATACAAAGGGAGAGTTTGAGATGCAAAGGACTTGTTAGGAATTGAGTGTTGATTCAGCTGCCCTGAACTTAACTTTAAGTTAATTGACTTAACCAAAGTTTCATAGCTAATAACTAGATAAGCCATTAAACCAATTGGTCTCCATAACTGGCATATTCAATACAGCATAGAAAATAACATTCCTTAAACTCTACCTGTGTAGTAAAATGCAAAGGTCTATTCCTAATCTTATGCTTTCTTTTCTTGCAGTCCCGTGGCCATCTCTGCCAGAGTTCTCCACTGTTGTGTACACTTCTTTCTTGTTCTGATCACAGTGGTTGAACATAGCAAATGCTGAGACATATCAAATTATGAGGACAAAATATTACTCTTTAAAACAATCTTTATTGTGACTCAGTAGTGTTTTGAGTGTCGGCTCAGCTAACCTGACTAGGTTGCATTCTTTAGGGCTTCATCCTAGCAGTCCTCAAGGCTGCTTTAGTGCTTTCAGTTCTTTGATCCTCCAATAAACTCCCTGAAAGGACAGGTTGAATAAGTCCTCTGTGCTAACACTAAGGCATGTCAGATGAACATTTTTCTCCTATGGAAACAGAAAAAAAAAAACCAACAGTAAATTTCAGGTGAAATTTTCCTGCCCAGATCTCCCTTCTCTTCCTTAAGCAGCACAGACCATACAAATGCTGGATCCTTTGGATATCATCGGCACTGAGCTGGAAGGTTCTAGGGTCGTGATACCAGTAAGTGGGGTACATTATGGAGCTCCGACTCCCAGAGTGCTGCAGGCCCAAAGAATGCCCAATCTCATGAGTTGCAACCAGGAACAGATTATATCCTGAAAAATTATAGCAAAAAAAAAGATAAAATTAACTATGCATAGGGAATGCTGAAAGTGTGTGAAATAGGACAAAGAAAAAGGAGAGAACAGAAAACGAGGAAAGGGCAAATGTTACAGGGTAAAGGAAAAGGTAGGCAAGGAGGGAAAGAAAGTAAGTAGAAAACAGAATGGCAAGATATTTGGACAGATAAACTTGAAGTGAAAAATACACATGGAAAGAAAGAGGGACTGGCAAATAGAAGCAAAGAGATAAGGAGAAAAAAACACAATCTGACAATGTGTTTATTATGGGATCATCTGTGTTCAGAAATGATCCCACATCTCCTCACTTATAAAGAAGACCTGATTTCTCAGCCAAATCTTCCACCTCACCCTGACCACTCTGGATCCCTAAATGGAAACCATCAACACTGAACCCCAGGTTCCCAGAGAGTTCTAGCAATCCCACCAAACAAGGCATTTACCAGTGTCTGAAGCTGACCAGTGTTCATTCTTGTCAAAATGGACAACTCCAGGATTTCCAGAATTTGGTAAAAAGGCATGGCCTAAGATACCACCTGGCCCATCAAAGGGCCAACCATCTTCATGGGCTGTGGACGACAGAAGCTATGATCACAATGAGGGTGGAGGTAGAAACAAAGGCCAGAATAGTCTTAAGTAAGCCTCAGAGACTTAGGATACTGTGCAACAGTCTACCACTGGGGGATGTGAGAGGGCTAAGGCATTATCTATGCAGAGAAATAAGGTGGGGCCCAAAATCTTCCTAGTCTCTTATCTAGGGTAAAAAGAAAGACAGACAGATGGCAGACACTGAGTAAAGCTTACAAGTTAGACAACAATAATAATGATAACCTCTTTTCAAAGTGGTAGGGGAAAAGGGAAAGAGAATTTAAACTCAGAAAGTTTTTATAAGTAAGTTGGTTCAACTTTGAATAGCATTTCAATAGATTTCGGAGCTATGCATCATCTTTTTGGAAGGAAAATGTGCAGTACCCCCACCATATTCACACTGCAGCCAACACCTCTTCTTTATTTATTGCTTCATTTTACTAAAAATGTCTTCCCTGTTACAGGATTTGCTTTGCAGTAGGGTTTTGTCAGACTTTTTTTCTCAGAAACTTTAATAGGGGGGCTAGGTTTTTGTTTAAGGATGGAAACCCTTTGTCCTTTACACAAGGCATATACATATCCTTCTTCCCATGTCAATTTCTTACCCCACTGCCAGAAAGAAATCTTGATGTCTGCATCTTCATTCTGCACTTGCTGGAATATCAAAGGGGTCACATTGCTCCAGATGGAAACTGCATAATATATACTGTCTTTCACTGCGGATGGCTTCATATCATGTGGGTAATTGATAATCCTGAGGAAAGCAATCTCTAAATGAAATAGTTCAGAGGAATGGGAATTATCCTAGCTCTAAACAGGAATAATTCTACTTTGGGGAGAATCATTTAATAGTTTTAGGACTCATTTTGGTTATTTATAAAGTTGAGCTAATTTCAGACTAATTAAATCAGAAACTTAAGGAATTAAACATGCAAATATAGATTTCTAAGAATTTTAACAATATCCCAAATTATTCTTAGGTCAGCTAAAGTCTAAGAATGACAGTCCTATCTGGTGGTTGGGGAAAAATAAGTAAATAAAACAATGTGAACAAAATTAAATTAAATTAAATGTACAGCATTCTACGTAAATTAAAATGTATAGCATTCTACATAATTTAGTACTGCTTGCTTTAGATATCTCAAGTACATTTGGAATCCCCAACAGAAAGAGTAACCTAGGCAGAAATTAAGTTTTCAAAATTGTACCTTAGAACCATCCACACACTCACGCATTAAAATTAAAAAGAAAAGATTTAACAAAGGGAAAGGATAGTGGTTATGCTCTCTACTTTCTAAAGAGATGGTTAGAGGAAGCTAGAAAAGGATCTGGTAGTATTACCTTCTCTGAGGGAGATTTTGGGCTTTGAGCGGGCTGCCAATGAAAGCAGAAGAGAGTAGAGGTACCTCCAGGAGAGACCTGGTAGAAAGCCCTTTGAGGTCATCACCCCACACATTATCCTCTAGGCCTTAGTAACAAGCACCTGTAAGTTAGAGTGTGCTTATTCCACTTGCATCTTCCTGGCGAGATGGAGGTGTCGGACCCATCAGGCACCCCACAGTGGGGCTGGTGTAGCACAGCATGCATCTGCATGTCAAGTAGGTCTGTCCCATTCCGATGGAATTGTTGCAGGAGCTGTGTTTGTGTCTCCTGGGTAAGGAGTGGCGACTCCTTCTTGGTCAGGAAAAATTGATGGAAATAGCCCTGAATCAGATCAAAAAGGATGAGTACTAAGAGTCAATAGGGAAGACCCATATATCAGTTACCCTGGGCATAGCCTTCTTTGAGGGTCTCAGAAGGACGGTACTTAGTCTGGCCTTCCTAAGACTCCTGTTCTCAGTCAGATGATGGCAGCCATCCCTGATTCTTTATGCCACAGTGAAATGATACGAAGGAGAGGTGACAGAATAAAAATAACCTGGATAAACTATAACATTTTTTTAAAAGAAAAAGCTTCCAAGTTTTAGGATGGAGAAACCCAAGTATAAACGACAGGAAGATATTACCTGGGAATTGCCCGGGGAAGATGGCCTCTGGTCTTTCTGACTGATGGAGGTTTTCTTAATCAGGATAGAATCAATCAATCCAGGACATAAAATGTGGCTGGTTCTGCATTCCCCATTTCATTTGCATTTACTTCCATTTCATTAAGCTACTTTTAAAGAGCCCGTTGTTTACCTATTCCTTGTCTCCACTGATTTTTCTGCCAGTCTAGTGTATTAAATGTAAACTTCTAAATGCAAAAAAAGCACATTGTATTGTAATTAGGCTTTCTCTGTCTATATTTGAACGCTAGCTGGACTCAAAATACTTTAAGGGCAATGCTCATGTCTGATACAGCTTGATCTATTATTCCACAGTTCTTATGAGTACTTGATGTGAACCTATTGACTGCTTTTTTTAAATTATATGACTGCATTTTTATGCCTTTGTTTTATTATCAGCTGAGCTGGGCACTAAGAGGCAAATGACTTATTGTATTGTTCTGGACTAAAAACATTAGCAGGAAATTTGACTAGTTTCCTATACAATTACAAAATACATGACTGCAACCAGTTATAACATTTTTTAGGTATTTTGGATGCTTAAAAGTTTGGAGCAAATTCATAATTTTTTTAGAAATTGAAAGTGTGTGGTAGACCGACTGGGAGATTACTCAGTCAATGTGAAGGTCCCATTAATTCATTTGAATGATTTCCCTTGATCTCTCACTCCAGTATATAGCTCAGAGACCTATATACTGGAGTGTTCACTCTATGCCATATAGAAGACTAAGAAAGTGAGAGATGAGCAATGGGGCTGAATTAGGCACAGAAGGCCCAGTGCCTAGGGCCCAAAAACACTTTTAGGGGCTACAAAAAAATTAATTTTTTTCCTAAAATTAGAAGAGAAAAATGAACACATAGATAGAATAAAATGTTTTCATGTGTAATATTAATGTGTGTATTTATCATTGTACCATGCAGTCACACACACACACACACACACACAAAATAAGAGCCCACAATGGTCACCACGTAATAATGTGGTCCTGAGTCGTTCACCTACCTCAACAAAGTCCCATCCTTTATGGTCTGCAGCAGGGGGCACTGGAACGGCGAAACACCAGGGCAAGAAGATAGTAACTCTTAAGATGACGAGCTGCATGCCAAACCCTCATTTGTCCCACTGCTTGAATTCAGGTACACAACTTGGGCCACTGGATCTTTATAGCTGTGCCAGCAACATCCAGTGACTCACTCTGCCAGTTTGCCCTTTCTTTGAATCTGTGAGTGGCGTCATCATCCATACCTGCTGAGGGCAGAGTGACCAGCATGCAAGGGTGACAAAAGCAGCCATGGAATTTATTTTTAAGCTCAATTCACACCTGATGGTCCTCAGCATCCCGGGCCACAGGCCTGGTTAAGGAAATACAGGTCAGTCTCAGAATATAGGGGGCATCATTTTTTAAAATAGGGGAAAAAACAAGAAACAGGAGGTGTGTCAAAACTCATTACAGCTTTATCTATAGAATAATTACCAGTCAGAGACATTCAATCTTGCTCCAGAAGCTAAAAAGAGAAAAAAGAATAAAATCAAGGGAAATAAATAATGTCTGCTGTAATAAAGATCCAGATCAGAGTATGAAAATCTCCAAGACCTGGCCTGGCACGGTGGCTCACGCCTGTAATCCCAGCACTTTGGGAGGCCGAGGAGGGCGGATCACAAGGTCAGGAGATCGAGACCATCCTGGCTAACACGGTGAAACCCCGTCTCTACTAAAAACACAAAAAATTAGCCGGGCGTGGTGGCGGGCGCCTGTAGTCCCAGCTACTCGGGAGGCTGAGGCAGGAGAATGGCGTGAACCCGGGAGGCGGAGCTTGCAGTGAGCCGAGATCGCGCCACTGCACTCCAGCCTAGGCGACAGAGGGAGACTCCGTCTCAAAAAACAAAACAAAACAAAACAAAACAAAAAAAATCTCCAAGACCTATGTAAAAGTGATCTAGAAAAACACAGAAAGAGGTAGTAAATAGCTATATGTTGAAGAAAACAAAGCATTGATAATAAGTTGACACACACACGTCTATAGATGTACATGTTTATGTATATGTATAGATACATATACATATATATCTCACAGCAAAATATTTCAGCTCATTACCTTAGAAATCACACGACTGGGCTGGGTGCAGTGGCTCACACCTGTAATCCCAGCACTTTGGGAGGCTGAGGCGGATGGATCACCTGAGGTCAGGAGTTTGAGACCAGCCTGACCAATGTGGTGAAACTCCATGTCTACTAAAAATACAAAAAAGTAGCCGAGCATGTGGCACGTGCACTCCAGCCTGGGCAACAAGAGCGAAACTCCATCTAAGAAAGAAAGATTGAGAGAGAGAGAGAGAGAAAGAGAGAGAGAGGAAGGAAGGAAGTCACAGAACTCTGGAAATGAGTCCTAACTCTGCTACTTAAAAGCTGTTCAACTAGGCCAGGCACAGTGGCTCACTCCTGTAATCCCAGCACTTTGGGAGGCTGAGGCGGGCGGATCACCTGAGGTCAGGAGTTCAAGACCATCCCGGCCAACATAGTGAAACCCCGTCTCTACTAAAAATACAAAAAAGTTAGCCCAGCATGGTGACAGGCACCTGTAATCCCAGCTACTTGGGAGGCTGAGGCAGGAGAATCACTTGAACCCAGAAGGCGGAGGTTGCAGTGAGCCGAGATCATGCTACTGCACTCCAGCCTGGGAAACAGAGTGAGATTCTGTCTCAAAAAAAAAAAAAATCGACTGGGCATGGTGGTGCTCACTTGTTGTCCCAGCTACTCAGGAGGCTGAGGTGGGAGGATCATTTGAGCCTGGGAGGTCTTGGCTGTAGTGATCCATGATCATGCCACTGCATTCTAGCCTTGACAACAGAGTGAGATCCTATCTCCAAGAAAAAATAAAAAAATAAAAATAAAAGAATTAAAATGGAAGATAATGAAAGAATTTGTTAAAAATATACAATTATTGAGGGCTTATTATAAGGCAATTCTGTGTTTTAAACCTTTGGTATAGATTAAAATATAGTATAAAAATTTTATAGGTTAAAAAAAATGAGACTCAAAGAGGTGAAAGAACATGCCAAAGTCACACTATTAATGAATAGAGAAAATTCGCTTCAAATCTGTTAACGAAATACTTCATCAACAGGATTAAACAACATGATATATATGTGGAGGGAGGTCAACAGATAGATGAGAGATAGATAGACGGTTACTACTCAACAGCAGCAGGCAACAAACTACTGACACATGCAACAAAATAGACAACATTAAAAACATGTTGAATTAAAGACATGGGAAACCAAATGGTAATCCTATTTGAGGCTCAGGAACAAGGAAAGCTAATTTGTAGAAAGCAATGAGTATAGTGGTTGCCTCTGTCATGGAGGGGATTGTTGGTAAAGGAGCACAATAGAAATTTATCCAGGAATGAAATGTCTATTTCTTGACTGATATCTGGGTAATACAAATATATTCACTTTTTGAAACTCACTAAGCTGTACACTTAAGATTCATATATCATACCATTAAACCTCTACAAAAATAAATACAATTTCAATGAATAAAGAAAAGAAAAATATAGATTAATAAGGTACCAAAAGCGGCACCCATTTCACCATGAGGAATATAGAACTGTAATATAAATGGTAATGCATGTGGTCAAATGAGCATATAAATAATCGTTTTGTGGATGATATTGTAATGCGAGTGCTATATCCCAGTTAATGTTCTAAAAGAAGAACGTTTTATGCTAAAGACATGGGTAAATAATGGAATGTCAACCAGAAGAATTAATAAAATAACATATATGTGATATACTTGGAAAACAGAATATGGTTAATCTGAAAAAGGCAAGATGGATTTAAGACTGCCTATGGAAACAATGATGTTTGTTGTTAGACAAATATGGTATAGAGATTGTTATTCCTGATAACCTCTATCAACTTTGTAAATTATGAGTTTGTTCACTAAAATCTCATGGTGATATAGACCTTATTATATTCTCATTTCAAAGATTAATAAACTAGGTTTTGGGGAATATAAAACTCTTTCCATGGAAACGATAAAAATATTGATATTTACATCTATATCTGACTAAGTTTTAAGTCAGATTATGTATTAAATGAGGCATGCTGCTTATCACTGCTGGCAGATCTCCATCAATAATATCATCAACATATCTTTGATGTTTCTATGGCCTGAATACATTCAAAAACCTAAGCTCAGTGGAATCACAATGAAAGAAACAAGGTGAAAATGACTAAAACTTATTCAAAATCTATAGCAGTTTTGAAAGAAGCGAAAATAAAAAAAAAATCCTCTAAGTCTCTCACACTTTCTCCGGTGTTCTGAACATAGACTTCTCTAGGATGGTTAAAAATCAGGTTAAATCTCTCTATCCCATTGAAAGAAGGTGACCAGAGAACCCCCATAGAGCATGGTTCCTCAATCACTCTGATGTATTCTTGAAATTCTGTTGCAGAAATGTTAATAAATGAAACCCTCCTGAAATTTCAAAATATTCTGTTGTACACAATAACTATACACAATTTTTATTTGTCAATTGACAAATTTACTAACAAATTGAAAAAAATGAAATATAAAGAAGCCCTCATATTTTACAGGCCCATAAATGACACTGTAGGCTCATTAATGACAGCGACTTCAAGTTGCATCAATATCTCTAGCACAGACTTTGGAACTTGGAAGGAACCCATTATTCATTAAATGAATAAAAGTGTTCAGTAAAAAAAATCTCATAGCTGGTAATGAAATCAGAAGTGAGTGAATACTTAACAAACTAGTGATACATACGAGCATATAATTCAGATCGCTCAACGCAGGACAAGTGATCATTATAACAACTTATTGAGCACATACACTGTGTCAAGAATGCACTTTCTTCATCAACACAACTACCTGTGAAGTAGGTGTTTTATAGTATTCATCTTATAGTTAAGGAAATGAGGTTTTGAGGTCATTTAATTGTCATTTTGGGGGGTCACAATGCTCAAAGTTATGTATAGAAGTTATAAATAAAGAGTATTTTATTCTGAAGGCAGAATCTTTGATCACTGGCCTGGATTGCCACTTTTGATGAGACTGCCCCGTCTTTCATCTTGACACGCACCTCTCTAATGCTGCTCCTGGAACTCCCAGTATGCCCCATGCAATCCGATAGGGCCGGCACAGATGAGCAGCCATCTGTAAGCCTGACCCAGCACTCAAATACATGAGCGCTGACTGCTGAGAGCCAGCTTAACTAAGAAAGCAAATGAGTGACTTATTAACGATTCAGCTGCTGATAAGGGAAGTAATGTGTTGAAAGCACAACAGTGTTTCTCAAAATGTAATATGCATAGAATCGCCTGTGGATATTAATAAAAATGCAGATTCTAATTCAACAGGTCTTGAATAAGCCTAATATTCTCAATTTCTAACAAGATCCTAGGTGATGCCAACGCTGCTGATCCAAAATCATACTTTTTAAGTAGTTATGAGACAGAAGATATTGGCAATGTAAGGAACAAAAGACCTGTGAATTTAACCAGAAAGTTTTAATAATGGATACCAGATTTTATGTTTTACTTTTAAAATCAGAACTATGGAAACAGGCCCCTGTCTCTCCTCTCACCCACATCTATGCTTTCATCTTTCTCATTATGCCTGTAGCATTTGATCTGCTGGGTATAAACATCTGGCCTCTGCCTAGGACCTCTCCTAGCAGATTTTGAATTGTTTCCCATCTCCTTCTGGAAGAAATGAGAAAACGTAATTTTGAAGATATCAGACTGCACGGCCACTTTTTCTGTTACTCAGGTAAAGAGTGGGTGCAGGGAGAGTTTGTGGGGCATTGGAAAATTGATGCCTTTGTCATGACACTGGCAGCTCTTCTGGAAAAGATTCAATATCTGATTCATTTTGACAGAGAACAAATGCTTTCACCACAATACCGTAGTTTGAGCTAATGCTAAGAGAAGGATTACCAATAGAGAGCATAGAGGGTAATGAGATAAGAACCATGGGGCTGGGCAGGCTGCAAGGAGCCATCGATGCCCCAGTACAGCACAGAACCACACAGTCATTTAGTGATCATCATAGAAAGTGTATATTTTCTCTCCTGAAACTATTTTGCATTTGCAATTTATTTATTCAACTGAGAGAATGGCATATTACTGGTGTGCAAAGGTTATTAAGACACAAAGCCTGCTTTAAGTTAGTTTACCGTCTCATAGAATGGTCTATTAAATAAACATAGAATTGCGAGACAGTAATAAGCCTCAGAATAAAAACCTATACAAGCTTTGCTAGTGGCTAATTGGAGTGAGATCTTAACCCACATGGATTTCTATGAGGAGGTAAATAGAGGAGGTGATGTAACCTGGACCTTACACATTTCAACAATGTTGTAGGAATGCTGGGAAGAAGCCTAGAACCTCAGGTCATTTCTTTTGATTAGAGTATAGGTTTTGCCTGAGCAAACCTCTTTCATACAGATAAGAACAGAGAGTGAAGTAAGAAAAGGATCCTGTAGGGATTTAAAAGTCATGTAAATATTTTATACCCTTTACCTCTTGTAAATATGTATTTATATTGGTGTTTATTCAGATAAATATACTACTTATCAAAATAGTAATTATAAGAGTAACCAACTTTTACTGATTGTTAAGTGTTATTTCTATGAATTATGTCATTTAATTACATGAACAACTTTTATTTTACAAATTAGGGAATTAAGACTCAGGGAGTTGAGTAATTTGTCGAAATTTAGAGACTTTACAATTGCCAGAGTCTGCAATTGTTAACTTTCATACAGGCAGACGTAAACATGTATAGTCATGTGCCACATAACAGTGTTATTCAATGATGGACCACATTAGCATGGTGCTCCCATAAGATTGTAATGAAGCTGGAAATTCCTATCATGTAGTGACATTGTAGCTGTCGTAACGTCATAACACATTGCATTTCTGATAATGCTGATATAAAGAAACTGACTTCACCACCAATCCTACAGAAGTATAGCACATACAATTATATACGGTATATAATTCCTGATAAAGATAATAAACAACTGTTATTGGTGTATGTATTTACTACACTAAAATTTTATCATTCAGAGTGTACTCAATATATATGTATATGTTTATATATGTATGTATATTGTATATATGTATGTATGTATATTGTGTGTGTATATATATATACATACATACATATATATGTAAAATTAACTGTAAAACAACCTCAGGCAGGTCAGTCAGGAGGTGTTTCAGAAGAAGGAATTGTTGTTATAGGAGATGACAACTCCATGCACCCTGAAGACCTTCCAGTGGGACAAGATATGGAGGTGTAAGACAATGATATTGATGATCCTGAGCCTGTGTAGGCCTAGGCAATGTAGTGTTTATGTATTAGTTTCTAACAAAAAGTTTAAAAAAGAAAAAAAAGAAAAAAATTTAAAAATATAAAAAGCTTATAGAATAAGGATATAAAGAAAAAATTTTTTACAGTTATACAGTGTGGTTGTGTTTAAGCTAAGTGCTATTAGAAAAGATTCAAAAGTTTAAAAAATTGAAGTTTGTAAATAAAAAAGTTATAAGAAGATAGGTTAATTTATTATTAAATAAGAAAGTTTTAAGCTAAATTTAGGGTAGCCTAAGTGTACAGTAGTGTACATTCACTCACCAATCACTCCCTGACTCACCCAGAGCAACCTCTAGGCCCACATGCTCCTTTTATAGTAAGTGCCCTACCAAAGTGTAGCATTTTTAATCTTTTATGTTGTGTTTTTACCATACATTATTTATGTTTGGGTATACAGATATTTACTATTGTGTTACAATTGTCTATAGTATTTAGTACAATAGCATGCTGCATGGGTTTGTAACCTAGGAAAAATAGGCTATAGCATATACTTTAGCTATGCCATCTCGGTTTGTGTAAATACACTCTACGATGTTCTCATGACAATGCATTTCTCAGAACGAGTATCTCTATCATTAAGCGTTGTATGACATACACACAGGTATGCACACAAACACACCTATATGTTTTATAAAAATTATACATGCTTATATTTTTAAAAATCAAACAGTACAAAAATGTGAGAAAAGAAACAACAGTTCCTTGACTCTCCTTTGCCATCTTCAGTACACTCTCTAAAGGAAGCAATTTTGAATTGTTTAAATTTCTTCTTTTATAAGTTTTTCCAGTAATAACATTCAGCTACTTAACTAATATGTTTATATTGTTATTTATTGATTTGCAGTTTTAGATAATATCTATTGTCATATAAATAAGAATTCACCTTAACTGAAAGCCCCTTAAGTTCTGTCCTTCTTAATATGTTTATGTTATGATTTTATTTTCTTCATTGTGTATGCTAAGCTTCTAAACAATATTATGATCATTGTACTTCTCATTAAAACAGATACAAATAATATTTCTTCACTCTTCACTTAGGAAAATGAGGATATTAATGTCCACAAATACTTCCTTCAATGAAATATATTTTTACTTAAAAATTGTTTATATTATTTTGTCACCACAAAGTAATCTTTCATATTTTTCTTCAAATAATTTCTTTATATTTTTCAACAAATAATATGTATAATTCTACAACTATGGGAATATAAATAGCACAGAATTATTGCATATCCATTTTATTTGCACAACTTTCACTATTTCATTGGGTTTTTCATTAGTTTACTTTTCCTTTTGCATTATCTTGTCTTAGTAATCTCCTTAAATTTAAATTTTTTTATATTTTATGTTTTATTTTGTTTTCCATCCCTATATTTTGTTCTTTGCTTGCAGTCAAGTGTTCAATATATACATTGAATAAAAGACCTTCATGTAATGTTACCCCAAAAGAAAACATACATGGGTCATGGAAGATGTGGTGTCTTCTGCCCTCACAACTGTGGACTCTTGTCATGTTAAATTCACTGGTTTTGAAAGGAGGTACACTTTTTCCATAAATAAACTACAGCTATCATCTGGAAACTTTGGTGTCTTTATACTCAGAAACCAAATGGCCGGAAGAGGACTACTCATATTTTCAAGGGTAACTGACCCTGATACTCAGGAAAAAGAAAAACTATCATAAAACATGCAAAAAAGCCAGGTCATGGAGCTGGAATAATCCTCTCTGGGGATTATTCTAATGGGCAATACTCAGTCCACAGCTTTAGCCTGGATTGGCCAAAGTTTTATCAGTCCTGTATTATACTTTTACTTTTCTTTCTGTCAAATCCTGCTTTTTCCCCTTCCCTTTCACAAATACTGAACTCTTAATACATTAAGTCTATATCATGACAGAGGGTAAGAGAATTAACATAACACCGGGGCAAAACTGTAAATGTGAATTGCTCTCTGTTCCATATAAACATGAATTATTTCTGATTTTTTAAATTATTGTTTTCTGCCTGGGATAGAATAAAAGTATTTATCAAATGAATGCCTGTCATGTACCTAAGGCTAATGAATCTAAGAAATCTGTCCAGTGGTTGTAACTACTAGTTGGTTGAACTTCCAGCAGTCTACAGTCATTTTCCAAGGTATAGCTGGGGTCTGCAGAGACCACACAGGTGAATTAAAAGGAGATAAGTTAGGGACTGTGATGCTAAATTTCATCAACCACCCTGGGGTATGGCATTTGTTTTGGAATTAACTTATTAGCCCCAGACATTTGGAGGCAATTTCATAGAACTCTGTTTGTTCTTTCTCACTATAAAAGCTCTTACTCATTAAACTAAGGATTGAGGCACTACCAAATACATCAGTCTCAATTATACATTAGAGGTATCAGTGCCAATTCAGATCCTGCATCCAACAGTCCTAAAAACGACACGATGTTCATTTTTCACAAGTGTAGTTACTCAAACAAGTGACTGTCAATCCCTTTGGAGGACCAGGGAAATCAGTATAATGTGTATAATGGTGTTAAAATAACCAACCTGGGGATTTATTCAATCATTGGTTTGCAGTCTGAACGAATTCAGATCTGGAATCTTGGCAAGGGCTTGCAAATTCTCTGTGAAGCAACTGCTCTCAGCTTCATGGTTATCCATCTTTGATTTCCTGTGTGGATACAAGCCAAGTATCACTGTTGTTGCTGCCCATTATTTTGCTCCTATGGATGCCCCTTTCTACATGCTTCTGGGAGCAATTTCCACAAAATGTTTGTTTCATGTCTGAAGGTTTTAGCTGGATATTAAATTCTATATTTTGTGACAGGACTCACAAGTCATATACTCTTTCCTATATAATTTCATTTTCTAACCTCCTGGACTAAGCAAGCTCAATGTATCATGCTTACTTTGTCATATCTTGCTGGTAGATTCTATCTTATTCTCGTAACTTCTTTAGGGTATAGTCCTTTTCTTCTCTTATCAGACCCAACACCTCACCATCTGTTTATGCTGCAAATTATTCCTAATTTATGACCTGGCGTTGGGAAAATAGGAGAAGGTAGGACCCTAACAACGTAATCCTTTTGTTCTTTCTCAAACTGCTGCTAGTCTGACAAAGTAATGAAAGTACACTGATCTGAAGTGTCAGTTAAGTGATGATACGTGAGACAATGTGGCCATATCTTCCAGGACACAGTATGCAAACTAAATCAATATCCATTGTGTTAATTTTTTTAATATGAGGAAAACATATTTTTATTATGAAGGAAAAAACAGTGTTGTCATTACTAAACATCGCTTCCATTTACCCACTCTGAGAACCTGTGTTTTATTCCCACTGTGCTGGGCACTGTTGGTTTAGAGATCCTGATTCTAGAGGTAAAAATATTGTACCAAAAGACATAATTTTATTAAACTATTAGAGATGGCATCATGTCATTCTAAGATACCAGTAAGCAAAGAAAATAATTACTTTAATAATCAGAATGAGTTAGAAGTGCTGACACTTGATGTGGCCAAGTAAGAATATGCTTACTGTTAGGTGATCCCTGGGCATCCCTTGACACTTCTTGCCCTGTTTTGATGCTAAATGGATGTCTTTGTCCATTTTTGCACTACTGTAAAGAGATACCTGGGACTGATTAATTTATAAACGAAAGAGGTTTAATTGACTCACTATTCTGCATGGCTGGGGAGGCCTCGGGAAACTTACAATAATGGCAGAAGGCAACAAAGAAGCAAAGGCACATCCTACATGGTGGCAGGCAAGAGTAAGTGAAGAAAGTGAAGGCGGAAGAGCTCCTTACAAAACCATGAGATCTCATGAGAACTCACTCACTATCATAAAAACAACATGGGGGAACCATCCCCATGATCCAGTCACCTCCCACCAGGTCTTTCCCTGGACACCTGGACACCTCAATTTAAGATGAGATTTGGGTGGGAACACAAAGCCTACCATATCAATGCACAAATACAAAAGCCACAGTTTGAGAAGTTTATGGTGGCCAAGGATGAAGTTCTAGCTAAGGGTACAGGAATCTAAGCTAGATAGTAGAGGAGAGGGATAGTATATAACAGTTGGAGCCTCAAGACAGCTGCAGTGTAGGGGACTTTGAATCATCCCACTAACAGTTCACCTGTCACTTCTGAATGGACAAAAAAGGCCTATATGAATTCTGAAAAAGCTGCTTCCAGAATTTATTACTGAAGTTTTTCGGTGAAAGTGTGCAACGGTTGAACTGCAGCTGATGCTCAGTGAATCTCCTGGATGTTCTTATTCTGCCAGAACTGAAGCACTCATTCCTCTAGTGAGAGTGTTATAGCTGACAGGTCACATTTGAGTCCTTCTTGAGAATTTCTTTCTTCTGAATGGAGCCACTTTATCCAAAGTCATGACCCCTCCCATTTAAAGACTACATCCAATGGCCCGTCAATAGGTTGTTAAAAAGGCCCAGGCCTTTCCTCCAATTCAGGACAATTCTGAAGTGGGATCATTTTAGCCCTAGAGATCTCTTCAAGATTAAATATAGCTTTTCTAACAATTGAATGGAATTTAATTTCTCTTTCCACTAGTTCCATTTCCTTTTTTCCCTCATAGCTGTTTAACATAGAAACACTCCCAATAAACTTCTGCACACAAATGTTTAGCTCAATGTTTATTTCAAAGGGATTTCAACGTGCAACAACATCATTATCAAAGACAAATATGAGTAACACAAGAGCAAGAAATCTTTATGTAACAGTAAAAATACATTTATTTAATATAGGAAGTACTCAGACTAATAGATAAAATTTAAAAATTGAACAAAGGGTATACATAGACTGGCCTGTAAAAATAAATTCAGGTGCTCTTAAACATGAGCAGAATAACGACTTTCATTTTATAAGATAAAAATTGCATGTATAAGCAAGTAGCAAAAGTGAATCTGAATACTCACAGTGGCACAAACATAATGACCTAGGAAAATAAATTGTGAACACTTCTCCAGAAGTACCTATAACTGCAGGCGAAAGAGCAATCAATTCTGTTGAATAAAGAAGAATAGGTCTCACAGGATGTTAACCTTCAATGGCTAATTTACATGCAGTATAGCAATTCAGCTGATTCTGTTTGAGTCCACTCTTATTTAAGGTCTCATCTGTGTAAAGAAAAGACCTGTGGGCTTTTTAATCCCTCTGGGTCTTGCTTCCTGAGGTGTCATCCTCAGAGGCCTTTGTTCCACTAAAAAGGCACCAAGGTAGAAGGGCTAGAGTCAGACCATCAAGATCAATACATGGGCCTAATAGCCGGGATTTGAGTGGCTTTATCCTGGGTTCAGCTCCTTCTTACGTTGAAGTATAGACTAAGCATGATCTTGGTAAGTACCTGAAAATCCTGATGTTCTAATTGCAAGTCTCATTAATCAAGAGCATTAAGATGGGTATTTTATCCTTAATAAGCTGTTATGATTTTACCATTTAATACTTGCTTCCATGTCAACATATACTCAAGGTTTGACAATCTGCATAACACCATCCTGACAACATTATTATACAAACATCATTATCCTATTAATATAAAGAACATGATAACCTTATTTAACAACTTTCATATAAATACTGAACTTTATTTTAACTTCATTTTAAAAAGACATTCTGTATCTGTTACTTCAACTTTTTTGCATTTTTATAAACTAGACAATTTAGTTGAGTAGGCATTTCTGAGCCGAAGACAGAATACTGGACAATCCTATCTGTGCAATGTTCTATTTCCTCTAGATTCTCTAAAAGTAACATCTTTTAAAGCAAAATAAAATAATCTTCCAGAAAGCCATAGCATTTTCTAAAGAAAGAGATTTTTATACCCTACTTTTCCTCACTGATTACGAAGTACTTTTTAATCCTATTAAGAGGGCTGGTATAAGCTCAAAGTTATTAGCTGGGTTGAATATGGAGGGATTTAAAACTCAGATTTTAAAAAGTGTACATTGATTAAATGATGCAGAGCTATTAAAGCAGTTACTGTATGTCAAAAACAATACCAACATCTTGGCAACCCAAAGTTTTGGGAGAATGTTCGCCAGAGAACATTTGGGAGGAAATCAAAAGAGGAACCGTATCTCCATACATCCACAGGAGGAACAGCATGGAGGGGAGATGAAGTCAGTGACAGAGAAGGTTGAGGCAGTGAAGCCTGAACTGGCTGTGTTTCATACAAAAGCCATGCAGAACGATCTCAAGCAGCGAAAGGTGCACATTCTTCTCAAACGATTCACTTACCTTAACAATTTTAACATTAAATACACTTTGAACCTCCGTCCTGGCGGGAAAGAACTTCCAATAACTCTATTCAGCCATATGGAATAAATAAGCAAATAACAATCTTACAAGCCCTGATAGAATAAATCTTCAGTTTTCCATTGAAGACTTAATCTCACTCTTTTCAGATTAATATCAGAAGCAAGACTTGGGAGTTGGAGGACACTAGGCCTAACAGGCACAAAAAGCCTTCAGTTGGTAGTTGGGCCACTTGACACAACTGGATTAGTGTTTAAAGCAGACAGCCATCATACTGGTATTAGCCACAGTAATAAAAATTTATACATTGCCCTCCTCTGATTTTGCATGAGGATCTTCCAAACTCTAGGTAAATATTATCTTAACACTTGCCTGATTTTTTTCTTGTGTTTTGTTTGTTTGCATGTAATTTCTTATTCAATCCAGAACGTCCTAGGCATTTTTTAAAAATGTTATTTCATTTTAAGTTCTGGGGTACATGTGCAGGACATGCAGGTTTGTTACATAGGTAAACTTGTGCCAGGGTGGTTTGCTGCACCTATCAACCCATCACCTAGGTATTAAGCCCAGCATGCATTAGCTATTTTTCCTAATACTCTCCCTCCCCCCACCTCAACCCCTGACAGGCCCCAGTGTGTGTTGTTCCTCTCCTTGTGTCCATGTGTTCTCTTTGTTCAGCTCCCACTTATAAGTGAGAACATGCGGTGTTTGGTTTTCTGTTCCTGTGTCAGTTTGCTGAGGATAATGGCTTCCAGCCCCATCCATGTCCCTGCAAAGGACATGATCTCGTTCCTTTTATGGCTGTATAATATTCCGTGGCGTACATGTACCACAAAAAAATCCTTCCTAGGATTTCTTTACAAAGGTGTATACAGAGTTAAGAAGATGATGCAAAGGCACTCCGAAATCTATGGTAGTGAGGAAAGAGAAAAAAAGAGAAAGAACAGCATGGGATGATAGATTTTGACAACAAAATTTTATATTGTTCCTCTAAGCAATCAGTAATCACTAAGAAAAACAGAAAATAATAGAGGATGAATGATTCCGTAAAGAATAGCAATAAAATCATAATGATCTAAAAATAAATTTTGTAAAATCCTCTATAAAGAATGACAACATATTTTTGAGAGATATAAAAGATTTGAGGAGAGGAAAAGAAAATCCGTGTTTACAATGAAGACACTATATACATATATGTTTTTTTCTGAATTTTATGTAAATGTTTTGAACTTTTAAAAAATCTTACAAATTTTTAACAAAATTTTAGACCTTTTTTTTCAGCTGAATTTTTATGACAGAAATTTTAAACAAATTTATAAACAGGACATATATTGCAACATTTATACTAAAAAGCAAAAGTTTCAAGTCTTTGAGTTGGATAATATTCGCCTGTATAATTATCTCAGTTGATCAGTAGTCCTTGTATAGGACTTGTACCTGTTATAATCTGTATCTATTTTAAGATTAGATTTTGATATCAATTTGCATTATTTTTCTCTCGGTTTTTTGTTTCTAGTTGAGTCTACCTATCTATTTCTCCTTTTAGGTTTGTGTCTAAGAATTATGTCTATATACCTGGTGTTGTAAGACCTCAATGAGTTCAATAGGATAGAGCCAGGCATTTGAGCTGATCTACTTATACCTCTACAGAAAACCTCTTATGAGCTTCTCATCTTTTCCCTCAAATACTGGGATGTCCATTCTCAATATCTCTGAAATGGAAATCTCTGTTTTCTACTTGGTTGGGATCCCAGGTTTGGAGCATGCCAATATTTGGATCTCTATCCCCATATGTCTCATGTACACTGTTGCTATCCTAGGGAATCGTACCATTCTGTTTTTCATAAAAACAGAGCCTTCTTTGCATGAGCCCATGTACTATTTTCTCTCCATGTTGGCTCTCTCTGACCTGGGACTATCCCTCTCCTCTCTCCCTACCATGTTAAGGATTTTCCTGTTCAATGCTCCAGGAATTTCCCCTGATGCCTGTATTGCTCAAGAGTTTTTCATCCATGGATTCTCAGCTATGGAGTCATCTGTACTTCTTATAATGTCCTTTGATCGCTTTATTGCCATCTGCAACCCCCTGAGATACACTTCCATCCTCACCAGTGCCAGAGTCATTCAAATTGGGCTTGCTTTTTCTCTCAAAAATGTTTTGTTGATCCTCCCATTTCCTTTCACTCTAAAACATCTAAAATACTGTAAGAAGAACCTCCTGTCCCAATCCTACTGCCTCCATCAAGATGTCATGAAACTGGCCTGCACTGACAACAAGGTCAACATCATCTATGGCTTATTTGTGGCTCTCACAGGCATCCTAGACTTGACATTTATTTTCATGTCCTACATGTTGATACTGAAAGCAGTGTTGAGCATAGCATCACGAAAGGAAAGGCTCAAGGTCCTCAATACATGTGTTTCCCACATCTGTGCTGTGCTCATCTTCTATGTGCCCATTATCTCCCTAGCTGTCATCTACCGGTTTGCCAAACACAGTTTCCCAATCACTAGGATCCTCATAGCTGATGCTTTTCTGCTGGTGCCTCCATTGATGAACCCCATTGTATACTGTGTGAAGAGCCAGCAGATAAGAAATCTTGTCTTAGAAAAACTGTGCCAGAAGCAAAGCTGAAGCGGATGCTTAACCACATGATGCTTAACCCAAAGTCAAGAAAACAAGCACAATAGATCAATAAGAAAACATACTATGTTAATCACTTTACAATATAATTTCTCAATCTGTTCATTAGGATTAAAGAATCAAACTTGCAAATCTGTTGGTTCAGTATTCAGGCTTGGGACTCTTATGTAAATAAAATGTATCCCCAGGTTTCACTCTTATGCAGTTTCCCTTACCACTCCTATGAACACAATGTATTCTTGTCATTTTCATAATGATTAAAATAATATTGTCTATGTTAATTTGAAAATTAATGATATACACTTACATGATAACTGGGCAGTGATCAGAGGTGACCAAAGACTACCTCTTTATTTAAAGTACTTATTTTCAACACATATTTTTGACATCTTTGAGATATGTGCTTGTTCTCAGGAATTGAAATTAAGATGGGCAATAACACTCTTGCACATGAAACTATTCAAAAAAACATGCATACATGAAAAATATAAAAATAAAATAAACAATGCTTTATTTATTCATTTTATTTAATTCAATATCTCCTTCCTTAACATGAAATGTCATTTTCTAAGGTGACAGATTCCTGTCTTTGACATTTCAATGGGAATTCTACCTAATGACAAAGACTCTCTCCTCTACCCAGGTTCCTCTGAACTGTGTTCTCAACTTGGCCTTGATTTTCATATTTATCTCCATATTGTTCAATTTTAGCAAGAGTCATGCTAGGTCAGTTTAACCAAAGCCCCTTCCCCTCCATATCTGATTACTCTAGATGTTTAATTGATTTCCTCATATTCTACCATTCCCACTTGATATGTGATAATTCTGGCTTGCTGATAGCAAGAATCCTGTTAGGTCAATTATATGCTTTGGACATTTGTCCCCTCCAGATCTCATGTTAAAATTTAATCCCCAATGTTGGAGATGGGGCCTAGTGTGGAGTTGTTTGTGTCATGTGGGTGAATCCCTCATGAAGGGCATGGTACCATTCTTGCAGGATTGAGTGAGTTCTCACTCTATGTTCCTGTGAGATCTGGCTGTTAAAAAAAGAGCCTGGCTACTTCTTCCTCTTTCGTTTTATCTTGCTTCCTTCCTCTTGCCTGTGATACCTTCTCCCTTTCCCCTTCCACCAATGAGTAGAGGCTTTCTGAGGATCTCGCCAGAACCAGATATTGGTGTCATGTTTCTTGTACAGTCTGCAGAACTGTGAGCCAAATAAAACCATTTTGCTATAAAGTACCCAGACTGAGACATTTTCCTTTACGGCAACACAAAACAGACTAAGCCAAAATCTTCCCTACTCTTGATGTTTCCTTTTAATAATTTTCCACTTAGTAACCTATGTCCCCAACCTTACTCCTTTTCCATAAATTCTTACTTTTCACTGTTCATTTAGAGTTGAGCCCAATCCCTCTCCCTACAACAAGCTCCTATACATATCACGTTACTCTCTGTTAATAAAGTTTTTCTTCCTGTTCTTTAAGCATCATAAGTAATTTTTTCTTTAATGTTTGAGGTGCCATGACTCAGGATCACATTTGTCACTGGACCCCAGACTTTTCACTTAGGACCCTGTGTACACACTTTTGACAGCCTGTTGAACGATAGTAAGGACAGATTTGATTCTTAAGGTTTTGTGTGTACTCAAGAAGCTGTGCTACAATCCCAGGTAAGCAGAAACTGAGTTAGAGGCCCAAGTTCAGGCTTCTCTGTTTGACAGGTAACTGCTGGGCTGGAAGTCTTTCTTCCTGGCTCTGTCTTGAGTGGGGATTATTCCTCAACTTTTGGGCTATGTGTTCTTCCTGGATCCTTATTTTGATTACAATTTATTTCCTGATTTGTGAGCTGAAATTTTTTTCATGACAGTTTGTGAGAATGTTTTATTACTTCCATTTGATTCTTCTTTTCCTAATGGGAATTTCTCAGTCAATTGAAATTCCCTTCTTGAATATTTGCCGACTGTGTGCTCCACCAGGTCTATTCACTCCCTTCACCCCAGGCCCCATGCTGTTGCATCATGGCACCATTTTGAAAGCAGGGTGGCACCAGCACCATAAGCCCCTGAGGGGCCTGAGAATCAGCCCATCTAGGGCCTTTGCTGATATCACCACCACTGGCACTGGTGCACAATGCCTGATGACCTGAGGACAATCTTTCCTGGGTCTGCCACTGCCATAGCCACCACCAGAAATGCACTCCCAAGGGTTCAAGGACAGACCATTTGGTCTCATCACCACCACTAAAAACAACCTTACTTAATACCAAGAAGGAATTGCTGTGCACTAGCACTTGCCCCTAAGGAGACTGAAGACTGGCCCACCTGGCACCTCCATCCCCAGAACAGCCTCACCACAGCCTCCACAATAAACCTCAGCTTAAGTGGCTCACCTCTCTATACTCACTTGAACTCTCTGTACACATCAAGAGCTTTCAAGGTGCTCAGGAACCCCAAACAGCAATCATCTGAGGCAGAAAGAGGGGGAAAGGGTTAACTGAAAATAGACTGGATATTTTATCCACTCAGAGGAGCTTGGGAAACAGCCAGATTGCTGCTTGATGTTTCCTCAGACACTTGCCTAAAAGGTAGCCCACGGCTTCTGTCAGATTACATATCAGAACAAAAGAAAATCATAACAATTCCCCATAAATACTGGTTTAAAAAAAGATTTAGACCTTATTGAGTCAGTAACCTCAATTTATTCCATTTTTGTCAAAAATACTGTTTGGACAGAAATATAAATTGTAGGTATTAAAGATAAGAACTACTTTATATAAACCAGTGAGTTTTGTATTACTATGCTTCACTAACTCATAGCTAAGAATTTTAAAATGAAACGTATAAGATCTCTGTGGCTCGTCTGTATGTTTATGCATTCATGTAAACATGTTATGTAGATGCAATATTTTTCTACTTCTGAATAGTATTACCAAATTAGTTTATAAAATACCTTAAAGGAGCTTTATTCAAATTGGCATGCAGATTAGTGAGTGCCTGTAAATTAAATATTCCTAAAATTCCTAGAAAAAAACTAAACAAAATTATTTTCAAATTTACTTGACATAGGCATATCTTTGGCAAGTGAGCCTAGTTTAATAACGTTTGCTTAATAAAAACCTTTGTATCTTCTGAGTTATCAGCATTAAGCATAATAAAAAGCATATTTTACTTTACTTGGATTTAAAAGTTGAGTAAGGTAATAGTATATCTACTGGATGTTTAAAATTATGAAAATTATTCAACCTAGGAACATGTGCATGAGTAAAGATGCAGTTAAAATTAATTGTTTAATATAAATACTTTAGGTATGTCAAGCACGGCAGTAAAACAAACAAACAAAAATAAACAAAAATGTATCTAACTTTTTAGGTTTCTACTTTTGTAATGTTTACCTAACATGCCTGTCATATAAAAAGGGTTAACAGGTAAATTACTTGAGATATGAGATAATGGCTAGCTTTGTTTGGTGTTATGTTTACCTTGAAATAATTTCCAGAATATTTTAGTAACTTGCAACCTTAATGTTAGGCTAAGTTTCATTAATAATAGATATTTGTTAAGTATCTAGGTCATTTCTAATAAGATAAACTAGTACAATATTCATTACTAAGCATAAGTTTAAGTTTACACTCTTTTGGCATCTTATTGTTATATGTTTTATATGAGTTACTTATACTTGAGTTCATTAATAAACATGTTTTTGTCACATTGAAAAATTGTTCTATGAGTAAGTATATGCCTCTAGAAATTGTGAAATTATGTATTAATAAATTTGCAATCCTGTTACCGAATCTGGGCTTATGAAAATTCACATTTGTCTATTTTCTGTTTTCTCTGTAAAGAAAGAAACTGATGGTTAAAAGTTATAATCAACGTATGTGGACAAAACTACTTAAATAATAAGGAAAACAACTCTGTTTAAAAAACATTTAAGGAAAGTCCAGTGTGTTTTCAAGAAGAAAAAGTATGAAGTATGAAAGATATGATGTTGTTTAGGAAAGAAAAAGGTAATTGTATTCTAAAGTAATTTCATTCTAAAGTATGACTGGGTATTCCTGAATGAGGAAATGAAAAGTCACATGGATATTTTTCAAAGGTATAGATTGTTTGTAAAGAGGAATTTTATGTGTGGTCAAGTTGACTAAATATGTAAGTGGATTTATTTATTTTTATTAATTATCTTTAATGTCAAAATTATACAGATGCAAGACAAAAATGACAAACTTTCATGGATTATTTGTCTGCTCTTAATAAGAAATTGTAAAAGTGTTTTTGTATACCTTTTTAGTAATCTACTAGAAAACCAAAGTTCTGTGTCTTATCAGAATAGTTTGCTACATTTTATGCTATTTATGCTATGATAAAGACTATTTAAGAGATTATTTTAAGAAAATAATTAATTATTTAAGAGAATCAAGTCTTCTCACTTTTAAAATAACTCTTTTTTTTAAAAATTTTTGAAAATGTTGCCTTTCCAAAATCAAATCCTAAATGAAATCTTCTTGTTCTTGAATTGATCTTGAGATTTCCCAGAGGGCCTCTGAAAACTCTCAAAGGATTTGTTCTTTCACCATGTAGAGAAAAGTTAAAAAATAATTTGGTTTATTTTGCTTGCTAAATTTCATGGAAACATTGTCAAATAAAAAAGATAATTAACCTTTCCTAGGTTATATTTGTATTGTCAAAATGTTATTATTTCAGCAATCATATAAAGTTAATAGAAATTTGTGAATTATTTTTCTATTTATGATATACTCTAATATAATGTTATCAGCAGTAATTCCAGGTATTATTTTTGTTGGGTGTCACAGAAGCAACCAAATATCTTGTCAAACTAACTCTTATTGGATCTTTAGAATTGAATGGATTCATGAAACTGCTAACATAAAACCAAGCAAAACAAAATATATTACATGGGACTGAATGAACTCATAAAGAATAATTAGGGGTTTTGTTTTGAAACACTGCTGATTCTTTCAATGTCCTATTTTCTGAATAAAAGAAGCCCCTTTCCCTTTTCTCTCAAGCAATATGTAAGTTACAGAAATTTAGTAGATTATGTGCTGTAAACAAATATGAAACATTTTTCTTTTCTCCCTACCCGATCCCTTCAAAATTTGGAAACTTTTATTGACTATTCTTATATCTTTGTAAAATAGTTATCAGATAAGTTCAAAAAGAATCTGTAACAGGACACCATTGAAAAAACTGATTTTATTATCAAAGTTTTGGTTACAATATTATGTTTGAGAATGATGTACTTAGAATCAAATATAAGGAAGCAAGGTTGACTTTATGAAGCCAAAGCTTAATAAAGCCTTCTAGGAAAAAAACAGCCTGACACCTGGCTTACACCTTTCCCAGTAAAGAAGTTCCCTTTCTGGTAGGTACAGGAACCTCAGAATATCTTGGGGACCTCAAGAAGAGAATAAATTCACACAAATCTCTAGGTATTGCAAATGAACTTTGGTGGTAAGTTCTTGGCTTGGCTTCTTGGCCTTGAAAGAATATTTAAAATCAAATTTGAGATTCTTATGAAAAGTTTCGGTAAAGGAAACCTATAAGGCCTTTGCAGTTAATTGCGATTCTTGCTGCACTTACATAAATAATTAAGCCAAATCTAATGAGACCAGACTTTTTTGTGATTAAGAATTGTAAAGAGAGCTGAATATAAAGAGTAATTTTGTTTCACTGCGAAATTACAGTACACCCTTATTGAGTACCACTTTTACTTTCTTCTAAAATCTGACTACAACTCTCCCAATTAATATTTCCAATTTTTCTTCTACCCTTCTGACTTGGCATTACTGAGAATAAAACTATCCTTTCACCAAACCTTTTAAGCTGAAGCTGGACAACTTGTAAACTTCAAAGTATATCTTCTTGCCTGCTGGTGTGTGAACCACTCAGAAATTTACCAAATCACCTGACACTATCACTAGAGGCCTTGCAAATGCAAACAAAACCTTTAGTCATATTGCCACTGCCATCCTCACTCCACCATCTAAAGATACATTGAGCTCAACAGGTAGAAATCCCTACTAGCTGCCCTCTGAGAGTTTCAACTATCAATCTTCTAAAAAAGCTTTCACAGGAATTCCCTTCATTAAAGACCTGACAGCTTGCACCATCCAGCAAATATCCTTGACTACAAAGTCTCAACAGGTAAGACAGCTTGTCCTTAATGAACAAAATGGACTAACATTGTAACAGATAAGACAGCGTTTCCTTGATGAAAAAAAGATGACTAAGAAAATGAACTAACATTGTTCACACTAAAGAAGAATCTCTCTTATTTCCTTGAACAAGAGGGTTGATGACAGAGAGTCTCACCTTGACCAAGTTCTACTCAGCCATCTCTGAACTCTCTTCTTAGCTAGCCTCAACTTTAGGATTTCTGTGTTTATCTCTGTATTGTTCAATTTAGCAAGAATCTTGCTAAATCAGTTTAACCAGAGCCATTCACCCTCCATATCTAATCACTGGAGATATCGAATCAGGCACCTTATCCTCTACCATTCCCCCGAAGATGCCTGATCACCCTGGTGGATAGTGGAGTGAGGATGGCAGTGGCAAGCTGTTAGAGCAGTGTGGCCAGAGTACACCTGCACCCATACCCCTGATGTTTCCTCTTAGCAATTTTCCACCCACCAACTCCTCCTGCCCATCACTGCTCTCTTTTTGGCTATAAAGTCCTACTTTTCCTTCTGTATTTGTTGAGTCTAATCTCTTTTCCCTATTGTAAGAGCACACTGTAGTAGTCACCCCCATAGCTATTGTCATAGTCTCCATGAATAAAGTCTTCCTTAAGGTTTCTTAAAAAGCGTCATGAATAATTTTTAACACTAATGCATAACTCATTGTACTGTACATATTTTTTCTCTCTCCCATGCAAAAATGTAAACCATTTAATTTTTATAAAAAGGCAAATCATGGTGCTTAAACGGTATAAAAAATCCATTAAAGATGTTCTCATGTAATTTATTTTTTAAGTGAGGAAATGTGGCAAATGCTACAACTACTTAGAAGGAGAATTCACAGAACAGACATAGTCATAGGAGGAATGTTGATGTGAATTTGCATGTAAGTATAGGAATGGATGCTTCCACAGTAGAAGAAAGTCCATTGAACCTCTATGAGACAGAATTTAGTTGCGTGTCTCCATACATGAATTACTTTGATTCCTGTTAACCAATAAAACTTACGGAGTTGTAAAATGTCTCAAAGGCAACGAAAGAACAAATTCCCCATCTGTTTGGAATCAGATAACCCAGAAGGGTGTGCTCTAAGCAATGCATACTTTTCCATCAAAACACAACTTTTCCCTGTAGTCTTTCTAGTTTTTATTAAAAAGAATCATCTCAAAGAAAGATTAATATTGACCACAAAACAATACTTTCATTAAACTTGGCCTCATTATCTATGTAAGGAAAGGAAAAATGTTAATTTATCATCTAAGCCTCCTTAACCTTCTTAAAAATTTTCATAAGGAATCTCAAATCAGACATTTAAAAGCCACTTTTATATCTGTACCTAATCTAGAAATCCTAGTTCAAGAAACTCTCTTCATCAAATTGCTGCTTTAGGTATCTATAATTTAATGTAATATTTTATTTTCTCAAAGTCCACAAAATATCCCAAGGATCTCGGCCTGCTAGGATGTGATCTTTCTTAGCACTTCTAAGGGCTAGACCACGTAAGCCAGATAAGAGGCCAGCTTACTTGGGAGAGATTTGTCAGCATTGGATCCATAAAGTCAACTATAGTTCCTTAAAAGTGGCTGGTCATATCTGACTAAACATTCTCCAATGTGATACTCCAGGAAAGCCCTTTGTTGGATAATCAACTTTAATTTTCAGTTCAGCGGTACATGTGCAGCATGTGGACAGGTTTGTTACATAGGTAAATGTGTACCATGTTGATTTGCTACACAGATCATTCCATCACCTAAGTATTAAGCCCAACATCCATTAGCTATTCTTCCTAATTCTTTCTCTCCTCTCACCCCCCAACTCTCCAACAGATCCCACTGTGTGTTGTTCCCCTGCATGTGTCCATGTGTTCCCATAATTCAGCCTCCACTTATAAATGAGAACACAAAGTATTTGGTTTTCTGTTCCTGTGGTAATTTGCTAACGATAATGGTCTCTAGCTCCATCCTTGTCGCTGCGAAGGACATGATCTCATTCATTTTACAGCTGCATAGTATTCCATGGTGTGTATGTACCACAGTTTCTTTATCCAGTCTATCATTGGTGAGCATTTAGGTTTATTCCATGTTTTTGCTATTATGAATGGTACTGCAATGAACATATGTGTGCACGTATATTTATAATAGAATAATTTATATTCCTTTAGGTATATACCGAGTAATGGGATTGCTGGGTTGAATGATATTTTTGCCTCTAGGTCTTTGAGGAATCACCACACTGTCTTCCATAATACTGGTACAAGAACAGACACATAAACCAATGGAACAGAATAGACAGTCCAGAAATAAGACCATATACCTACAACCATCTGATCTTCAACAAACCTGACAAAAATAAGCAATGGGGAAAGGATTCCTTATTTAATAAATGGTGCTAGGAAAACTGGCTAGCCATTATGCAGAAAATTGAAACTGGAAGTCCCCCTTACACCATATATGAAAATCAACTCAAGATGGATTAAAGACTTACCTGTAAAACTCAAAACTATAAAAACCTTAGAAGAAAACCCAGGCAATACCATTAAGGACATAGGCTTGGGCAAAGATTTCATGACAAAGATATGAAAAGCAATTGCAACAAAACCAAAAATTGACAAATGGGATCTAATTAAACTAAAGAGCTTCTGCACAGCAAAAGAAACTATCAACAGAGTAAACAGACAACCTACATAATGAGAGAAATTTTTTGCAATCTGACCATCTGGCAAAAATCTAATATCCAGCGCCTATGGGAACTTAAACAAATTTACAAGAAAAAAAACAACCCCCTTAAAAAGTGGTCAAAGGACATGAATAGATACTTCTCAAAAGAAGACATACAAGCAGCCAACAAACATGAAAACAAGCTCAACCTCACTGATCATTAGAGAAATGCAAATCAAAACCACGATGAGATGCCATCTCACACCAGTCAGAATTGCTATAATTAAAAAATTAAAAACCAACAGATGCTGGTGAGGTTGTGGAGAAAAAGGAACGCTTTTACACCATTGGTAAGAGTGTAAATTAGTTCAACTATTGTGGAAGACAGTGTATCAATTTTTCAAATTGTATCATGCTTCAAAAGAAGTCAGGTTCTTATTGAACCTCTGTAAATAACACGTCATAAAAAGCAAGGACAAAGATCAGATGGTTGTAGGTGTTTGGCATTATTTCTGAGGCCTCTGTTCTGTTCCATCGGTCTATATATCTGTTTTGGTACAGTACCATGCTGTTTTGGTTACTGTAGCCTTGTAGTATAGTTTGAAGTCAGGTAGTATGATGCCTCCGGCTTTGTTCTTTTTGCTTAGGATTGTCTTGGCTATATGGGCTCTTTTTTGGTTCCATATGAAATTTAAAGTAGTTTTTTCTAACTCTGTGAAGAAAGTCAATGGTAGCTTGATGGGGATAGCATTGAATCTATAAATTACTTTGGGCAGTATGGCCATTTTCACGATATTGATTCTTCCTACCTGTGAGCATGGAATGTTCTTCCATTTGTTTGTATCCTCTTTTATTTCCTTCAGCAGTGGTTTGTAGTTCTCCTTGAAGAGGTCCTTCACATCCCTTGTAAGGTGTATTCCTAAGTATTTTATTCTCTTCGTAGCAGTTGTTAATGGGAGTTCACTCATGATTTGGCTCTCTGTTTGTCTATTATTAGTAGATAGGAATGTAAGTACATTCTGCTGAGTTGGAATCCCCAGGGCTTTCTTGGCTAATGGGAAAGCATCTGTTAGGCAGGACGAGACTTGGCAGATGAGGATAAATTCTTACATTTACACAGCAGCAAAACTCTGGTAACCGTGTTCTATTTCTATTTCCCCTGTACTTTGACATGTGGGCTCAACTATTTATCAACTTTCTGTTTAGCTTACTAATGTCACAGTTGCTACTTGACTTTGCACCAGCTCAACCCAGAAGTTCACATGCTTTTTGTTTGACTCTGTTCTCCAAGTGATTAAAATGGATGCCAGTACCCCAACTCGTCAAAAAGTCCAACAATGTATGTAAATGCAAGATCGAAGTCCAGAGTTCTGCCAACTTTCGGAAATCAACCAAGTGCTAAACCCGAATTACTATTTCAACACAGAAAAAAATTAAAATCCCGTACCTGGATCTGGCTTTTAGGTAACATTTTCCTGAATTATAGAATTACTGCCTTACATGTTGAAATAAGTTGTTTGGGGGTAGAGATATGTGAAACCACTGAGCTTGCAATGGGCATCTGTGAGAAAGCAACAGTGACCACTAGGAGTTTCTGCCTCTATCATCTGTCCTAACCCAGCATGCTCCTAATCAGGTTTAAATATTTGCTTTATATATATTTTTCTATTGATAAATAAGAAAGCAACCTTTTGACTCTCATAAAAATCTAAAATTTCATAAGTTCTAAGTAATGTTGTGAGAGTGGGTTTTATATACATTTCATGTAATCACTTAATTGAAATACAGAGGTCTCCAAATTGAGACTAGGACTTTTAATTCATTCAGTGTATTTTAGTGTAAGTAAAATGATATCTGCTTATATGTGATTCTGAGACTTTAGAGGGAGGAGACAAAACAGCAATGTTATCAAG
Source organism: Pan paniscus (assembly GCF_029289425.2). NCBI lineage: Eukaryota > Metazoa > Chordata > Mammalia > Primates > Hominidae > Pan > Pan paniscus. The sequence continues at coordinate 7,415,991 of NC_073258.2, read as the reverse complement.
GAGCACACTACACACTGGGTTGCCACTGCTTCCACTACTGATCTAGAACTTGACCAAGGATTTGAGGATTAATTTGTGCTTACCAGCAGATAGGATAGGAATAAATATACAAAAAACAAACAAACAAAAACAAAAAACAAAAGACACAGCACTCCAAGCAGCAGAAAAAAACAGGTGTTGCTCCAATTTTATAACGTTGAAAATGCCAATTCTGTTCTATGTATTTCCATATTAAAGGCAAATGATTTATAGTATTATTTACAGACAGGTATCCTTGAAACTGTTTTTCATTGATTACTGCACACTTCATTTCAGATGAGTTTGGGTCAGAGTCTCAAAAGATACAATCCCAAATACCATAATTCCGAAAGTTGAAATCCCAAAAGTTAAAAATTCTTTATGTTCATATCCCTGAAATCTAAAACCTCAAAAATTGCAATCTCCCAAAAATTAAAATCCCAAGTGTTGAAATTATGAAAGCCAAATTCTGAAGAATAGATTAGTACATTAGTACATTTTTGCCTGTCTGCAGGACGGTTGCATCATGTTAGATGAAACTATTACTTTGTTATTGTCTTTATTTGGAAATTAAGTATAGTTTAAGGAGATGCTTATGGTTGCCAAGTTGACAAGGGGTGAACTTGTGGACTTAATTTTAGGTGTCAACTTGACTGGATTAAGGAATAGCTAGAAACCTGGTAAAATATTATTTTGGATGTGTCCGTGAGGGTATTTCCAGAGGAGATCAGTGTGTGCATGTAAGAGGACTGGGTGGGAAATATCTACCCTCAATGTTGCTGGGCACCATCGAATCAGCCAGGGGCCCAGAGGGAACAGATACAGAAGCCAAATTAGTCTTTTACTGAAAGCTAGGACAGACTTTTCTACTGCTCCCTTGGACATCGGAAATTTAACTCCATGAAAATGCATTATCACAAAATTGACTTTGTGTGTAAACATATGCGTGTATGTAGAAACACTGAAACTTCCTTGGTAAATGAAGAAATACCCTTTAGGTACATCTGCAGTTGTGAAGACAAAATTTCTTGAGATCTCGGCTCTTTAGGTGACTATATGTGGTGATGACTCATCACACTATTTGACTGATCTCATCAAAAGGCTTAGGTTGCTCAAAACGGTATTTCAGATAATTGCAGTTATAAAGCTGAGTGCATACAATTACTGACTATAGCTTCATGCATTTATACATTTCCCTTTTTGACTTATCTTTTTATGTATACTGTTTGTTTGCTCAGAAACTGTTATACCCCTGTGATTGTTGTTAATATATGCCTGAGCATTTATGCTTGCAAAAATACGTATGTCATTATTATATATTTTATTGTGTAAAGTGGCTTATGAAATGTTCTGCTATGCTTTTTATATTTCTCAAATAAATCCCCTTTTTAAATGTAAATAAATATATTTTAAATATTTTTTTCAGAAATGTATTTTCTGGATTTTGGCCTTTTGGTACTGTAATTTTTGGAGTTTTGGACTTTGGAGATTTTGATATTTTGAGATTTCAGCAATCAGGATTGTTTCTTTCAGGATTATGATCAGATCCAATTGCAGATCACCCTCTGAAGCAATAGTACGGAAAAAGGAAGTTTTATGGTATATATGTTTAGTAGATAATACACCCATGCAGTAGCAACAGAAAACTTAAGTGGGTGGGGGGTGGGAATGATGTTACAGAGGCTGGATGTTTGTCTAGCCTGACTGGGCAGAGAGCAGGGCTTTGCATGTCAATAAAGATGTTTGACAGTTGAGGTGGAGTGGGGCATCATGACCTTTCTTAAGACAGAATAATCAAACTAACATTACAGAAAAAAAAAATCAGGCACATAGCACACAGGCATTTTTGGGCTCCATTGATACTAGTGGTTAAGTACTATCCAAAAACGTGAATGTAGTCACCATTCAATCAATTGCTTTTAAGATATGTATTTTCTTCCTATGTGCCAATTGCACCTAGAATTTTCTTTCTGTTCAACACTATTTAACCCATTATGCCATATCCATTTGCTTCAAAATTTTATTTTGCTGAGAATATATTTATTACTAAATTGCTAATAGCCAACTTGGAGACAGAAGTCTCAGCAAGGCATTCTCCTGGAGGGGCGGGGGCTGAAATGAAATTCAGTGAAAAAATTTCAAAAACTCAAAGAGAAGTGGTCACAGGTGTAACAGCTCAGAAACACAGCAGCCATATGTTTTGATTTATGGATTGTGAGTCTAAAGGTGAGAAAAAAGATATAGGAGAAAAATGAATACACATACACACTCACACAGGCACAAACACATTCAAGAAAAAGAGGAATGGAGAAAAGTATTGTGAGAGTATGAGTATATTTAGAAAACAGTCAACAATAAACAAGTTAGGGCTGATTATATGCAAAATAAACCTCTAAGAGTCTTGTAACATATGTGAGGGCAATAGAGGACAAGAAAAGAAAATAAATCAACACAATAAATGATTGAACTAGATACCACTTAAAGAGATAATATGAATTCCCTGCACACTTTACTTCAGATCATCTTCTGAAGCAATGGTATGGAAGCAAGATGCTTTCTGGTGTGTTCAGGGGAAAATAGACCCATGCAACAGAGGACTTAAGTAGGGGGAGTGATGACATTCTAGAGGCTAAAGTGTGTATAGCCTAGCAGAAGAGAGGGCAGGGATTGTGTTTCAATCAAGAGAGTTGACGTGGAAGATTTTTCTGACTTTTCTTAAGAGAAGACAGAATGGTCAAACTCATATTTGAGGAAGACACATCCTATACCCAGCACAAAGGCATTTTGTAACAACTGTGGATATAATGGCCTCCTTTGATACTTGTGGTAAGTACCTTCCAAATTGCAATGTAATAGAAATTCAGTGAAATCTTGTAAGATTTTTTTTTTTTTTTTTTTTTTTGAGACGGAGTCTCCCTCTGTTGCCCAGGCTGGGGTGCAGTGGCGCGATCTCAGCTCACTGCAAGCTCCGCCTCCCGGATTCACGCCATTCTCCTGCCTCAGCCTCCCGAGTAGCTGGGACTACAGGCGCCCGCCACCACGCCCGGCTAATTTTTTGTGTTTTTAGTAGAGACTGGGTTTCACCGTGTTAGCCAGGATGGTCTCGATCTCCTGACCTCGTGATCTGCCCGCCTCGGCCTCCCAAAGTGGTGGGATTACAGGCGTGAGCCACCGTGCCCGGCCTATCTTCTGCATTTGTTAATTGGATCTAGAAATTCCTCTGTATTCTCTGCTAGTTATCCTAGTATTTCTTGTTCATCTCCTTCAAAACTTTATTTTGTTGTGGGTATGTTTATTACTAACCCTCTGATAAGCAACTTAGAGACAGAAATCAAACTAAGCAAGGGATTCAACCTAAGGAAATGTAGTTTAATTCAAGGAAAGCAATTCAAAAGCTCAAGAGGCGTAACTACAGGAATAGCATTTCAGCAACACAGCAGGCATATATTGTTATGGATGGTAAGTTAGAGAAAAGAGAAAAGATACAGGAGAAAGAAAAATACAAATTAACAAACTAGATAGACACAGATAGATGATAGATGGATATAAATGATAGATGATAGAGAAGATAGATGGTTGATAGAGACATGATAGATAGACAGAAAGATATGAAAAGAGAGAAGCAGAGTAAGGCATTATGAGATTTTAAGAATATTAGGAAAGAATCAACAATAGAAAAATCTGAACTTGTTCTATAGAAAATAAATAAGACTCTTGCAACATATGAGATTGTAACCAGCAAAAGGGTGCAGCTACTCGCTACTTCTAGAAAGAAGCAAAAAATAAAAAGAGTGAGATACGATAGAAAAAGAGTGAGCTTTATTGTTCGCGCTAGCAAGAGGTAAAAACGGCAGGAATTATTTCGAAAAATTGTCACTTTTCCAAATTCTGGAGAGAGCACAAGGGCTTTAAGAAGAGGGGATTGAAATGCAGAAGAGGAAGGGGGGATAGGAGGTGCCAGCTGCTGTGACTTGCTCCAATGTCTTATCTTGAATTATTGTTCCATCTAGTGAAGGAGCTGGCGCCATCATGGGCCCAACCAGATTACAAATTAATTGCAGTTAATCTCACAGTTAAACTCTTGTTGGGAGTGAATTCTGGCCTTGGAGTAATTTTCTGCTGGGAAGACAATTCTGGAGGTGCCTGGTTGTGTCAAAATTAAGCCTCTGAAGCTTCTAAGGAAATACATGCTGGGAGGCTGAAGCAAGTGGATCACCTGAGGTCAGGAGTTCGAGACCTGCCTGGCCAACATGGCAAAACCCCATCTCTACTAAAAATACAAAAAAATTAGCTTGGGTGTCGGCTTACACCTGTAGTCCCAGCTACTTGGGAGGTTGAGGCAGAAGAATCGCTTGAACCTAGGAGATGGAGGCTGCAGTGAGGCGAGATCCACTGCACTCCAACCTGGGTGACAGAGTGAGACTCTATCTCCAAAAAAGAAAAAGAAAAAAAACCAGAAGTGTGTGCGATAAATGAGCATAGTGTGAGTTTAACAGGCAACCAGAAAAACAAATGTGCATAAGGCGTGGGAGTGTAAGGTGGAGTTTTATACCTCATTTTCAGGCTGTATTTCAAGATAAGAGAAAAACATCTGCAGTTTTTCTCATCGGGGGAAAGGAGGAAAGGAATAAAAAAAAGTTTTACAACGAGTTGGAAGCTATGCTGCCCAATTACAAGAGGACAAAGAAAGAGGAAAAAAGAATAAGGCATTATGATGAGCAATTGACCTGGATGCCCTTTGTAGAATAATGCCAATTTTCTACAAATTGGTGTGAAAGCAGAAGACATAGATTAACTTTACTTTTATTTGCAAATATATTCTTTAACTCTTTGGAATGTTTATGTTTTTACAATGATGTAAACACATTTTCTTCAAAAAAACTGCTTTTATGCCAGTATGAAACAGCAGGCAGGCATTATTTATATTTAAATGCATGTATCTTAATTTAAAAATTGCCTTTTACTTCTCACGAGCTACATTCAGTTCATAACTCTTTAAATATTGCTTGACCATCCTGACAGTGTGGTATACACCTAATTATCAGTAATATAACAGACCTGAGTTGCTATCTTACCTCTACCCTACAACACTTCTGTGATCTTAAACAGACGACTTGATCTTGAGAAAAATTTTCTTCATCAGTAAAATGAAGATAATGATATAACTTGATTATATTATTTAAAAAATTTCAAGATTCCAAATCATCATCTGGTAATGGAACTCAGTAAGTAAAACAATTTAATTTTCTAAGAAATATTGGTCATTATTGTGTACAAAATGTAAGACAAAGAATCTCAGATATTTGGCTTGCAAATTCTTAAAGGCTTATTACTGAAGTAGGTCCCTTAAACTAGGAAGATTTGGTAAGGGAGAAAAACTTGTCTAAGTTGGACAAGTTGGTTTTAAGTGATATTTAGTTAGCGATGTCTAATGGGTCCGGGGAGATGGATCCAGGATTCAGGAATAAAATCTAGGATAACACATTATGTCCTAGGATGTTTGTCCTGCAACACTTCCTTGAATGCAGAATCAACTCATAGCATCTCTGCTTAGACTTGGCCTTGTGAAGAGGAGAAATACACAAACCAACTATCCGTTCAGAAATATCCAAGCTTTTGCAGAGCATTTACCATGTCTCTCTAATACCTGCCAATTAAGGACCTCTCTCCAAACAAATCGTCCCTTATTACAGGTGTTACTAGATGTTGTTTTAGTTTCCTTGGTAACAACTATCTCTGTAGATTTACTGTATCTGCAAATGTTTATTCTAATTTTCAGAAAAGATCCACCCTGACTGCAATCCCCAGAGAACTCTGTGACCCAAGAGCCACTGGTTAGGTAAAAGTGAATAAGAGCAGTCTTTTGTGGCAGATAAATTCAGCAATGCCTTGGGTTTGTATATCAGGATTCTTTAGCTTTTACCAAAAATGCCCGCCAAAATATCCACTCTCTGGTAAGTGCCCAGATATTCTCATTTATTTGGCTTTCACTTGACTTCTTTTTTGGCAACTGATCACATAGAACTGAAGATCACAACACACATCTGAAAGAAAGAATTAGTATAGCATTCCAGTTAATTCACTAGGATTTACTCATATTTTACAGGAAAAATAAAATCAGACGCGTAACTAACTGCAAAATTTAAACCTGGATTCTCTATAGAAATAACATGTCCAGAAATAATTTTCCCAATGCATTAATAGACAGATTCTACTCTAAAGTATTACCCATCTCTCTTCATTATGATAGCCACATAAATGCTTTGTTCTCTCAAAAGAAAGCTGAAAGAAGCCACGAATTTTAACACTGCTTTCTTTCTATTAATTTTCAGATATTCCTATTTTACCAACACAAGCAAGCGGATCACCTGAGGTCAGGTGTATCTGAATTTTTAATAGCAGAGCCCTATGAATGAATCATGTCCATTATCAACACATCATATGTTGAAATCACCACCTTCTTCTTGGTTGGGATGCCAGGGCTAGAATATGCACACATCTGGATCTCTATCCCCATCTGCAGCATGTATCTTATTGCTATTCTAGGAAATTGCACCATTCTTTTTATCATCAAGACAGAGCCCTCCTTGCATGAGCCCATGTACTATTTTCTTTCCATGTTGGCTATGTCAGACTTGGGTTTGTCTTTATCATCTCTGCCCACTATGTTAAGCATCTTCCTGTTCAATGCTCCTGAAATTTCATCCAATGCCTGCTTTGCCCAGGAATTCTTCATTCATGGATTCTCAGTACTGGAGTCCTCAGTCCTCCTGATCATGTCCTTTGATAGATTCCTAGCCATCCACAACCCTCTGAGATACACCTCAATCCTGACAACTGTCAGAGTTGCCCAAATAGGGATAGTATTCTCCTTTAAGAGCATGATCCTGGTTCTTCCCTTCCCTTTCACTTTAAGAAGCTTGAGATATTGCAAGAAAAACCAATTATCCCATTCCTACTGTCTCCACCAGGATGTCATGAAGTTGGCCTGCTCTGACAACAGAATTGATGTTATCTATGGCTTTTTTGGAGCACTCTGCCTTATGGTAGACTTTATTCTCATTGCTGTGTCTTACACCCTGATCCTCAAGACTGTACTGGGAATTGCATCCAAAAAGGAGCAGCTTAAGGCTCTCAATACTTGTGTTTCACACATCTGTGCAGTGATCATCTTCTACCTGCCCATCATCAACCTGGCCGTTGTCCACCGCTTTGCCCGGCATGTCTCTCCCCTCATTAATGTTCTCATGGCAAATGTTCTCTTACTTGTACCTCCACTGATGAACCCAATTGTTTATTGTGTAAAAACTAAACAGATTAGAGTGAGAGTTGTAGCAAAATTGTGTCAACGGAAGATGTAACAGTCATATGTGACAGAAAACCTGGAAATGTCTGGTAAGATATTTAAGGTAAATTTGAGAAACCTAATATTTGACACCAAGAATTATCAACACATATTTTTGTCATTATCACAGACTTATTTTATTCACTCTAGATACTGAGAATGGGAATAAAACTGTAAACAGGAAGTACATTGTCTTATGTCCCCATTTCAGTTAAGCAGAATAAAAATAAGTGTCTTATGATAGCACCTCTGATACAAACAACAAATTACAACCAAGACGGAAAAATGATAATTTTTACAGTCTGACAGAAGTTGGATTCCCCGTTATCTCCATTCAGTCTCTCTATACCAGGTTCTTTTACTGCTAGACCCAAATTTTATATTATATCTGTCTCTCTATCCATTTTAATCATGTTAGTATGTCACCATCTTTTTTAAATTCCAGCTTTTATATTTGATATGGGTTGGATTTTTACATGGGTATTGGACCCAGGTAGTGAGCATAGTACCCAACAGATAGTTTTTCAGTCCAATCCCCGCCCCATCATTTCTCCACCCTAGAAGTCTTCAGTCACCAAGCATTTCTTCAGTAAAATATTGCTAAGTTCCCTGCCTTATAATAGATTCGCTATGCAAGGCAAAAGTAATTAAAAAGGCAAACTGAATATATGAGTGCCTCTTTTAAATTTGAACTCTCACTTCTTTAGAAATACAATTAAATCAATAAAGAAATTTTTTTTGAGACGAAATCTTGCTCTGTAGCCCAAGCTGGGGTGCAGTAGCACAATCTCTGCTCACTGCAACCTCCGCCTCCCAGGTTCAAGCGATTCTCTTGCCTCTCAGCCTCCCGAGTATCTAGGATTACAGGCGCATGTCACCACGCCTGGCTGATTTTTGTATTTTTTGTAGAGACAGGGTTTCACCATGTTGGCCAGGTTGGTCTCAAACTCCTGACCTCAAGTGATCCACCTGCCTTGGCCTCCCAAAGTGCTGGTATTACAGGCGTGAGCCAACACGCCAAGCCGAAGGAAGAACATATTCTGAGACCCTACATGGGCTGGACCCTTTCTACTTGTTCAACATCATCAGATATTCATTAATCTCCAGCCACATTGACCTACTGAATCGTTTTTGAATTTACAGAGGTCTTTTCTTCCTGTGAGTTTTCACATCAGAACTCTTTTGTTAAAATGCTTGACACCAATTTTGTGTAAGGCATTCCTTTTCTTTTTTCTTTAAATTTTGGCTTAATTTCATCATAAATTACCTAGCCCAAGCTTGTATTATGACCCTCTCTTTTATCTCTTTTATTACTGGTTTATTCTTTATTATACTTAATATTTGCAATTATAGATAACTTTTGTGCTTATTTCATTTCTTTCTACTTCTTGAATAAAGTGTATTATGAGCGATTGAAGAAACCTATTTTCTTTATTTTTTCCTACCTAATGTCTAGAACATTTCTGATGAAGAGTAGATTTCAATAAATAAATGCTAATGAATGATTTTAAAAATAAGACCATGTTTGTAGAAAAACTTGTTCTCTGAAGAGTTCAGTAATAGTTATTCATGGTAGGATACAATTTTCTTAAATTGTCTATTTCAAATACAGGCGTATCATTGATGCTAAAGATTTTTAAAACAGGAAAAAAGATATGGTACAAAGAGAAATTTATTGCTTTAGATTTGTGGCTGAAAAATAGTCCAACTTTCCTTCCCACTATGACCTCAAAATCTTGCATATTGTGAAAACCACTTTAGCCTTTTCATTTTACCCACTCGTTGAATCAAGTCATTTCCATCAACCATGCCAGTTCAAGTCTCCTACACTTCATCCTCAGGTAAATCAAGAAACACCTTCCAGGAATGTCAAATGCTTAAAAAAATAATCAGTCCACAGCTGACAGTACCTCCCAATTAATGGAAAATTTTAATAGATACAAGTATTGCTTTCAAACCTCTAATATATGCACGATGTGCTTCCAGGTATTTTTAGGCATTTTAAAAAAGCTGTTTTTCACAATGACCCAGCTTTTTATAAAGGGTTTTTTCTTATTTATTTTAGTTGAAGAGATTGAGGCTCTGAGAGTTTGATTTTATGAAACTCACACAGAGAGGAAATCAAAAGCTGGGATTCAAACCTAATCTCTGATACTCCAGGATAGTATTATCTTGAGTACATTTTAGTTTTTAAATTCAGAACTACATATGTTTTCACAAACCTGTCCTAGTATAGGAAATCCTATTATCAGATCAGGGCAAGAACTGCTTCTGTGTTCAAGGTGCGTAACTATATCCATCTGCCTTTTCCAAAGTCTTACAAACACAGATATGGGTTTGGGGTTGTAGTACAACAAAGCAGTAGTTGACATGCTTCATTAATTGAAAGAAACAGAAGCTCCTATTCTCTCAGGGTGAGGATAGGCAGCTCAATATAAAGACTTCATTTCCACTAACAAGATGAGGAGCAATTAGTTGGCTTTAATAAGCATCTTATTCTTTCAGGATATTGTACATAGATGTCTCATACAAGAGTCTCAAAGATAATCTGTATTTTTGGGGTTTTGGGCAGTCTTAATAAAATAAAATGAAAAATAAAATACAGATACATGAATGCCTATGATGATTTATGGTGAACATAATGATTTGCACATGTTCCTGAAATGAAGAACATGGCAAACAACAGCAAACCCAATATTATCTTAAAGAAACGTAAACATTCTGAGGTAAAATATCATAACAGCTGACAGACTTGAATTAAAAGTTGTAGGAACCTTGTGAGCTACAGGACACTTAAGTGCTGGAAAGAAGTTGTTATCACTGCTAACTTACATGCTTCAGCTCTCTGTTTTGTTTCTATACATGTTTTGAACAAAACTAACCCACGTAGTTTGCTAAATCGTGGGCAGACAAATAGGCAGTAGAGCACTTTTTCTCTCTCAATGAAGAGAGGAGAGAGAACTGTCACTCTCAGATCCACTTAAAAGAAAAATGTTTAATAGCTTCCTTAATATTCTAAGCAGAAGTAATCAGTATACCAAGGATAAAAACTTGATGTGACTGGTGCAATTGGTTCATATGCCAATCTCTGTGCCACAACCCCTATCACTGTGACTGTGATATATTAAAATGGCCATTCTCTTTCCAGAAAGTTTGGAGAAATGGTATCAGACAGGAACAAACAACACAAAAATTATTTTTTAAGAAACCTAACAACCCTGTATTTATCTACTAGAACAGCCAATAATGGCAGAATGACTTCAGTGAGAAACAATAATAACAAAAATATTATTTACAAAAAATGATCACTAAATGATAATCTAAGAAATCAGTTTATGTAGCAGCCTGGAGAGATTTCACTGGTAGCACTTTAAAAAGCATACATTATTCTGCATCAGTGATTAAGTACCTTTGTACCTAGCAGTAATTGTGACTCATGGAGAAATCAAGCCATCAAAGACAGACAGGTACCCAGAAATATGCCATTTGAACTAATGGCACTTATTCTGGAGCCATGAAAATTTTACATTTCAATCTTTATGGTAAGGCATTAGAATCACCCAGGAAGTTCTCAAAAGTTGTGATATTCAGGTTAACATCATAGTCAATTAAATCAGAATACCTAATTCAATTTTACCCATTCACATGTTGATGAATATTAGAGTCTTTTTCAAATGTTGGCTAATATGATAAAGTTCCTATAGACATTCTTAGAATGTGTTTGCTTGAAACAGGAACTAACTTTTTTAGAAATGATATTTTAAGTCATAGGGTAGGTATTTATGTACCTATAGAAGATAATGCTAAACTTTGTCACCAAAGAACTTGCACTGATTTACACATCTAATAGCAAAGTGTAAGCATTCTAGTTCTCCACATATTCATCAAAATTTGGGATTGTTATTCTTTTTGATGTTAGCCATTCTAATGGGTATGATATAATACCTCATTGTGATATTAATTTGCTTTTTTTTTTTTTTTTTGAGACGGAGTCTCGCTCTGTCGCCCAGGCTGGAGTGCAGTGGCGTGATCGCGGCTCACTGCAAGCTCCGCCTCCCGGGTTCACGCCATTCTCCTGCCTCAGCCTCCCGAGTAGCTGGGACTACAGGCGCCCGCTACCATGCCGGGCTAATTTTTTGTATTTTTAGTAGAGACTGGGTTTCACTGTGTTAGCCAGGATGGTCTCGATCTCCTGACCTCGTGATCCGCCCGCCTCGGCCTCCCAAAGTGCTGGGATTACAGGCGTGAGCCACTGCGCCCGGCCCTAATTTGCATTTTTCCAAATGCAAATTGAACAGTGCAAGTCAAGTGCATTGCCTATTTTTTACTGAATTTTACTTATTCATTTGCAGTTCTTTACATATCATTTGTCAGATATATATAATAAGAATATTTATTTTTTTGATGAGAACATTAGAAATTTACTCTTAGAAATATTGAAATACAGAGGACTCAAATATTAGCTATATTCAGCATGCTGTGCTATTGTTATAAAATAATCGAATTTATTCTTTCTAACTTTTTACCTTTTGACTATCATCTCCAGACTCCCCCCATCCCCGTCATCTAGTATTCATCATGCTACTTTGTTTCTATGAGTTCCATTGTTTTAGATTCCACATCTAAGTGAGAACATGCAGTGTTTGTCTTTCTGTGCCTGGCTTATTTTATTTAACATAATGTTCTCCAGTTCCATCCATGTTGTAGCAAATGACAGAATTTCATCCTTTTTTTAAGGCTGAGTACTATTCCATATGGTGATATTATTTATTCCCAGAGGTCTTTCCATGGAAATGCTTTCTATTAATTAATTCTGTCTATGAAATTTGTTTTTCCTGGTTGTATCCATGGTTATCCTAAATCATGAAAATATTACCATAGTTTTTCTACAAGATTTTTTGTTTTACCTTGAATACTTAGGCCTATTGTCCAACTCAAATTAATGTTTTGATAAAACTCAAGATTTCTTTCTTTCTACTTGCATTTAAATTGCTCTATTGTAAATACCATCTATTCCTTATAGAATTGTGTCACTGTCATAAATCAAGTGAACCTATATGTATGTATATGTCTGAAATATGTTATATTCCATTAATCTATTTGTCTCTTCTTGTGTCAATACTACCCAGCTTATCAAATGTAGCTTTAGAGTTAGACTTGAAATCTAATGGTGTAATACATCCATTTTTTTTACTTCTCTTACCTATCATAGGTCTTTTGCATTTCCATATAAATTTTTAAACCAACTTGTCAATTTTAACAATAAAATCTACTACAATTTGACTAGAATTGTGCTTATTAAATACATTATTTTGGGAAGAATTAACATCTTAAAAATATAGAGTTTTCCAATCAGTAAACATGGCATGTCTATGTTATTTATTTAGGTCTTCTTAAAGTTTTTGGCAACGTTTTAAGTTTTCAGTTTACATATCCTGAAAGCATTCTATCTCATTTATTTTTACATATTTAATGTTTCTGAGCCTATTACAAATGGCATTTTAGAATGTAATATCAGATGTTTTTCAATGTTCTAGATTTCAGTTTTGTAAATTGTCCTTATATGCCAGCCAGGTTTTCCGAATTCCCTTAATTTAATGTTTATAATTTTTGCATAAACAATCATATCATTTACAAGTAGGGGCATATTTACTTTATCTTTTCAAATTTTATATGTTTTCTGCCTTTTTTCTGTCTGTGGTATACTGCCTTGAAAATCTAGTATAATTTTGAATGTAAGCACTGATGGGAATACACTAGACTTTTTCCACACATCGTGGGGACAGTGTTCAATATTTTATCATTAAAATAAAGTTACCTGCAGTATTTTTATACTTGTCTCTACCAAATCATAGTAACACTTTTCTATTTCTGATTTTCTCAGGGATATTGTGAAAAAAAATCAAATTTTATCTATTGAGATAATCACGTGGTTTTACTGCTTTTTTTCTACCAGTGTGGAGAAGTATATTTATGACTCCTGAAAATTGATCCCATATTCCTGAGATAAAGTGACTTGGTCATGATATATTATCCTCTTTATAGGTCATTGTACTCTGTCACCATTTATTAAATGTTTAGATCTATGGTCATAAGATATATTTACCATTAATTAACTTTTCTCATATTGTAATTGGCTGTTTTAATCTAATTGGCTGATATTACTTCCAAAACAAGTTGAAAGTTTTCTGTTCTCTGGAAAGGTATATATAATATTGATATCTTTTCTTTAAGTATACATAATAGGTAATATACAAATCCCGATTGACTTGAAGTTTTCTTTCAGAGCTTTTTCTTAAGCTATGTACTAAATTTTGCTAAGAGATATAGCACTTTCACCTTTCCCTTTCTTCTTGTTTAAATTCTGGAGTCTAATTTTTTTTAAAGTATTTGACCATTTTATCTAATGATTTACTTTATTGAAAAAAAGTTATTTATTGTAGTTATTATATCTACTTGCTATCTGTATGTCTGTAGATTTGCAGTTATGTCCTCTGATTTTATTATTAAAATAAGTTTAGTGTTTTATCTCTTTATTCCTTCAGTTTTGTTAAATTATGGATTTTTAAAAACTTGTTAAGGAATGAAATTTCTGCTTTGATGACATTATTTTATATCATATTTCTATTTTATTCATTTCTGATTTTACCAATTTATTTTCTTCATTTTTCTTGGAGATTTGCTTGTTATTCCTTCACTATCTTCTTGAAATAGAAGTTATATTTTTTGATTTTTCAACTCTTATTTCCTAATAAATAAATTTAACCTATAATTTTCTGCATAGGAACTGCTTTAGCTGTATCTCAACTGTATGATTTGCCCCCCTTCACTATTATTTCAGTATATGGGGCCAAGAGAAACCTCAACTGATTTGCAACATTTTGTTTTTTACGAGAAAAATACTTCACATCTCTAGAATGAAATATTAATAATTAATATACATGCCTCATTTTATTATTATAATTATACCTTTATATTAATATTCTTTGTACACAAATAACACCTTTAAAACATATTATGTAAATTAAGTTGAAAATTAATACTAGATTACAATGTAAAAATCCTTATGAATAGTTTTTACAATTGCTAAAACCCATATTTTTATTTCATAGCAAGCATAGCACAATGGGAAAAATAATAATAAAGATAAAAAAGATGCCAGTTTAAAAAATACAATCATTTATTCATTCAACAAGTATTTAATAAGCTACTATATGCCATCCACCATGATAGTAATGCACTGCCTGTCTTACTGTAGCTTACTTTAAATTGTCATGAAACAAACTGATTTGGTCCACAAAGTTGAACATTGAGCCAATGAACACATGAACATTGAGCCAGTGAGCACATGTCCTTGTCAAAGCAATTTTCACACACACAAACATACACAAACTTTCTGCTATCTCTTTAATAAGAAGTACCTGGAGAAAGCTAAGAGAAAAAGCAACAGTGGAAGGAGAGAATTCTTGACAACATAACCAAGTGGGGCTTATTTTCATTGGGGATGCAAACAGTAGGCAATTGGCAACTAAGAAGTAATCATCACATAGTTTAAAAGAATTTATGGGAAGGTTATGGTAATACATTCTTATATTTCCACTCTTTAGTCAAATAAATATTGAAATCCTTCCAATGACTATTTACTAATAGGAGTGAGTATATAGTTTTTTTCTCCTCAAGAGCCTTTTCCTGAGGATCTCTATACTAGCATGATTTTCACTGTTGCAAAGATTTGCAACTGTAGGACCAAATGTTTCATCTTATCCACTAGAATCAACTAGTAGTCAGTTTAGAATGCTAAAAATAATACACAATTCCAGCTGTACATTCAGTTCATAACTTCTTAAATATTGCTTGGCAAACCTGATAGCGTGCTATATACTTAATTATCAGTAATATAACAGACCTGAGTTGCTATCTTACCTCTACCCTACAACACTTCTGTGATCTTAAGCAGAAGACTTCATCTTGAGAAAAATTTTCATCATCAGTAAAATGAAGATAATGATATAACTTGACAATATTCAAAAAATTTCAAGATTCCAAATCATCATCTGGTAATGGAACTCAGTAAGTAAAACAATTTAATTTTCTAAGAAATATTGGTCATTATTGTGTGTAAGACAAAGAAGCTCAGATTTTTGGCTTGTAGATTCTTAAACATAAAGTCTTATTACCGAAGTAGGTCCATTAAACAGGGAAGATTTGGTAAGGGAGAAAAACTTGTATAAGCTGGACAAGTTGGTTTTAAGGATATTTAATTAGTGATGTCTAATGGGTCTGGGGAGATGGATCCAGGATTCAGGAATAAAATCTAGGATAACACATTATGTCCTAGGATGTTTGTCCTGCAACACTTCCTTGAATGCAGAATCAACTCATAGCATCTCTGCTTAGACTTGGCCTTGTGCAGAGGAGTAATACACAAGCCAACTATCCATCAGAAGTATCCTAGTTTTGCAGATAATTTACCATGTCTATCTAATACCAGGCAATTAAAGACCTCTCCAACAAAATTGTTCCTTATTACAGACCTAGATGTTTGTTTCCTTGGTATCAACCATCTCTGTAGATTTACTGCATCTGCAAATGTTTATTCTTATTGTCAGACAAAATCTAGCCTTGCTGCAATCCCCAGAGAACTCAGTAATCCCAGAGCCAGTGGTTAGGTAAAAAGAATAAGACAAGCCCTTATATATAAGAGGAGTCTTTTGTGGTGGACAAGTTCAACAATACCTTGGGTTTGTATATCAGAATTATTTAGCTTTTATCAAAAGTGCTTACAAACATATCCACTTACTGGTAAGTACCCAGGTATTCTCATTTATTTAGCTTTCATTTGACTATTATTACTGGCAATTAATCACATAGAACTGAAGGTCAGAACATAGATCTGAGAGCAAGAAATAGAAGATTCCAGTTAATTGACCAGCGTTTACTAATATTTTACAGGAAAAAATGAAATCAGATGCGTAACTAAATCAAAACTTAAATCTGGATTCTCTATAGAAATAACATGTCCAGAAATAATTTTTCCAATGTATTATACGACAGATTCTAGTCCGAAGCAGCAACCATCTCTCCTCATTATGATAGCCACATAAATGCTTTGTTCTCTCAAAAGAAAGCTGAAAGAAGCCACAAATTTTAACACTGCTTTTTTTCTACTAAATTTATTCTCTATAGAAATAACATGTCCAGAAATAATTTTTCCAATGTATTATACGACAGATTCTAGTCCGAAGCAGCAACCATCTCTCCTCATTATGATAGCCACATAAATGCTTTGTTCTCTCAAAAGAAAGCTGAAAGAAGCCACAAATTTTAACACTGCTTTTTTTCTACTAAATTTACAGATATTCCTATTTTACCAACACAAGCATCTGTATTTTTAATAGCAGAGCCCTATGAATGAATCATGTCCATTATCAACACATCATATGTTGAAATCACCACCTTCTTCTTGGTTGGGATGCCAGGGCTAGAATATGCACACATCTGGATCTCTATCCCCATCTGCAGCATGTATCTTATTGCTATTCTAGGAAATTGCACCATTCTTTCTATCACCAAGACAGAGCCCTCCTTGCATGAGCCCATGTACTATTTTCTTTCCATGTTGGCTATGTCAGACTTGGGTTTGTCTTTATCATCTCTGCCCACTATGTTAAGCATCTTCCTGTTCAATGCTCCTGAAATTTCATCCAATGCCTGCTTTGCCCAGGAATTCTTCATTCATGGATTCTCAGTACTGGAGTCCTCAGTCCTCCTGATCATGTCCTTTGATAGATTCCTAGCCATCCACAACCCTCTGAGATACACCTCAATCCTGACAACTGTCAGAGTTGCCCAAATAGGGATAGTATTCTCCTTTAAGAGCATGATCCTGGTTCTTCCCTTCCCTTTCACTTTAAGAAGCTTGAGATATTGCAAGAAAAACCAATTATCCCATTCCTACTGTCTCCACCAGGATGTCATGAAGTTGGCCTGCTCTGACAACAGAATTGATGTTATCTATGGCTTTTTTGGAGCACTCTGCCTTATGGTAGACTTTATTCTCATTGCTGTGTCTTACACCCTGATCCTCAAGACTGTACTGGGAATTGCATCCAAAAAGGAGCAGCTTAAGGCTCTCAATACTTGTGTTTCACACATCTGTGCAGTGATCATCTTCCACCTGCCCATCATCAACCTGGCCGTTGTCCACCGCTTTGCCCGGCATGTCTCTCCCCTCATTAATGTTCTCATGGCAATGTTCTCTTACTTGTACCTCCACTGATGAACCCAATTGTTTATTGTGTAAAAACTAAACAGATTAGAGTGAGAGTTGTTGCAAAATTGTGTCAATGGAAGATGTAACAGTCATATGTGACAGAAAACCTGGAAATGTCTGGTAAGATATTTAAGGTAAATTTGAGAAACCTAATATTTGACACCAAGAATTATCAACACATATTTTTGTTGTTGTCATAGACTTATTTTATTCACTCTGGATACTGCAAATGAGAATAGAACTGTAAACAGGAAGTACATTGCCTTATGTCCCCATTTCAGTTAAGCAGAATAAAAATAAACGTCTTATGATAGCGTCTCTGATACAAGCAACAAATTACAAGCAAGACAGAAAAATGATAATTTTTACAGTTCTGACAGAAGTTGGATTTCTCATTATCTACATTCAATCTCTTATACCAAGTTCTTTTAATGCTAGACCTAAATTAGCTGTCTCTTTATCCATTTTAATCATCTTAGCACACAACCATTTTTTTAATTTAATCATTTATATTCCATATTGGGATACATGTGCTGGATTTTTACATGGTTATATGGGACCCAGGTAGTGAGCATAGTACCCAATAGATAGTTTTTCAGTCCAATCCTGCCTCTTTCACTCTCGCCCCACCAGTAGTCTGCAGTCACCAGCATTTCTCTCATAAAATATTGCTAAGTTCCCTGCCTTATAATTGATTCACAATGAAATGCAAGAGTAATCTATAGGCAAATTGAATGTGTAAGTGTCTCTTTTAAATTTGAACTCTTCCTTTGTTAGAAATACAGTTAAATCAATAAGGAATATATTCTAAGACCCTACATGGCCTGGACCCTTTCTACTTACTCAACATCGCCAGATACTCATTAATCTCCAGCCACATCAACCTACTGAACAGTTTTTGAATTTACAGAGCTCTTTGCTTTCTTGAGTTTTCACATCAGATCTCTTTTGTTAAAATGCTCTTGACTCCAATTTTGTATAATGCATTTCTATTTTTTTTCTTTAAATTTTGGCTTAATTTCCTCATAGATTACCTAGCCTTAGTTTGTATTATGATCTTCTCTTTTATCTCTTTCATTGCGGGTTTATTCTTTCATCTTTTATCTCTTTCATTGCTGGTTTATTCTTTATTGTTTATTATACTTAATATTTGCAATTACAGATATATTGTATCCTTATTTCATTTCTTTCTACTTCTTGAATAAAGTGTACTATAAGTGATTGAAGAGACCTATCTATTTTCTTATTTTTTCCTGCCAAATGTCTAGGACACTTCTGATGCAGAGTAGATTTTAATAAATAATTGCTAATGAATGAATTTAAAAATAAGACCATGTTTGTTGAAAAAGATGGTCACTGAGGAGTTCAGTAATATTTCTTCAAGGTAGGATACAAGTTTTTTAAATTGTCTATTTCAAATATAGGCATATCATTGATGCTAATGATTTTTAAAACAGGAAAAAAAAGATATGATGTTAAAAACAAATTTATTGCCTTAGATTTGTGGCTGAAAAATTGTCCAACTTTCCTTCCTAATATGACCTCAAAATCTTGCATATTGCGAAAATCATTTTAGCCTTTTCATTTTACCTACCCATTGAATCAAGTCATTTTTATCAACCACGTCAGTTCAAGTCTCCTACACTTCTATCCTCAGGTGAATCAAGAAACACCTTCCAGGAATGTCAAATGCTTAAAAAATAATCAGCCCACAACTGACCGTACTTCACAATTAATGGAAAATCTTTATAGATACAAACATTGTTTTTAAACCTCTAATTTATGCAGGATATGCTTCCAGGTATTTTTAGGCATTTTAAAAATTTGTTTTCAACAATGACCCAGCTTTTTATAAAAGGTTTTTTCCTATTTATTTTAGTTGAAGAGATTGAGGCTCTGAGAGTTTGATTTAATGAAATTCACACAGAGAGGAAGTCAAAAGCTGGGGTTCAAACCTAATCTCTGATGCTCCAGGGTAGTATTATCTTGAATACATTTTAGTTTTTAAATTCAGGACTATGTATGTTTTCACAAACCTATCCTAGTGTAGAAAATCCTATCATCAGATCAAGGCAAGAACTGTTCCTATGTTTGAGGTGCATAACTGTATCTATCTACCTTTTCCAAAACCTTACAAATACAGATATGGGTTTGGGGTTGTAGTACAACAAAGCAGTAGTTGACATATTTTATTAATTGAAAGAAATAGAAGCTCATATTCTCCCAGTGTGAGGATAGGCAGCCCAATATGAAGACTTCATTTCCACTAAAAAGATGAGGAGTAATTAGGTGGCTTTAATAGCATCTTAATTCTTTCAGGATATTGTACATAGATGTCACATAAAAGAGTATCAAAGATCATCTGTATTTTAGGGGTTTTTGACTGTCTTAATAAAATGAAATGAAAAATAAAATAAAGATACATAAATCTCAACGGGGGAGGTGAAGATTTATGGTCAGCATAATGATTTTCACATATTCCTGAAATGAAGAATGTAGTTTTTGGAGGATTAAAATCTCAACTCTGGGGCTCCTTAAACAGTGGTTCTCAACTGGCAGCAATGTTACCTCCAAGAGACATTTGGCAATGTCTGGGGACATCTTCGGTTGTTGCAACCTGGGGCCGTGGGTGTGTCACTGACTTCCACTGATTAGAGGCCGGAGACGCTACTAACCATTCTTTAATGTACAGGATAGCCCTTACCCAAAAGAATTATCCAGCACAAAATGTCAGTGGTGCCAAGGATTAAAAAAACCTTAGTCTAAATGTAACTATCAAATAACAAATGATTAAGCCCCATGGTTAAACAAATTACCTTGAGCTCACCTACACAGCACCTAGGGGCAATCTGATACCAGAGAAGTTCCTCAGAAAGGAAACCAGTGAAAAACTGAGAAAATTGAAAGACTTCATTTGAGAGATGTTAAAAGACTTATTAATCACACATGAAAGTGTACAAAGACGAATGCAAAGGATGTAAACCTTACCAAAAGGCAAGTTCGAATACTTTTTAAAAAGATTCTAGTAAGTCTTCTTATTGTTTTGTTGTGTTTCATTTTGTTTTTCTATTGGACATTGGTCATTTGTGAGAGGTTTATGGGAAAACATTGTAAGGGATGGAACACTACAAAATTATAAGGGATGAAGGGGAGCATCATTTAGTCCAAGTAGAGAATATGTGAATTAGGTGGAGAGAATATGCCTGTATGATATAGGAGTTACATGAGAACAATACTGTAACTTTTAAAGTAGACGACTACTTGTCTGTACAACCTAAACATCTTAGTTTTACTAGGGCCAATGAATTTTCAATGCCATGAAAAAATATTCTTTAATATATTGAATTGTGTACAAACAACCCAATCCATTTAATTGAATGTGTTATTCTTGCTTGAGAATTTGAGTCCCCATACATGTCACATTAAAAAGGTATAATATATTTGTGTGGGTCTATGTGTGTGTACCCATGGGTTTGCCCATATCTGAATGTTTTTCATGTAGATAAGCCAGAAAAATTTCTCCTTTTGTTATTTGTGAGATCATTAACATTCTTAAAATAATCAGAACTTAAAAACACACTTAAACACAAAAGCAAGATGAAAATATCTTATTGCAACCAAAGCAAAAATAGTTCAATAAAATATAATAGCCAATCATTATTTTAAAAGATTTTTAGAAACCAAGGAATAGAAGATAACTACTCTAATTTTAGAAAGTAAAACTTAAACCCCTTTCTCAATAAAAAGCAGTAAGCCTAAGGGTCAATGATAAAATATTAAAACATTCTCTCGAAATTCAAGACAAACAAGGATACCCTACATTACCACTCTCCTGTAATTTTGATTCAGGCCTAGCTGGCCCACTAAGATAGGAGAGAAAGTAACAAGAATAGAAGATAAAGAGACATCCAAGAACTCCTGAAGAGAATCCAGGATATAAATAAATAAACAATAAACAAACAAACAAATGTAGTATAATTGAAAAAGAAAATTCAAACTTTTTTTAATGGAAGACTCACTACTTTGTCATTTTAACACAACAGAAGCAGTCCTTAGTCAACTTAATTTAGGAAAGACAATTTTTATCAGGCATGTTCTTCTTGGCAGCAGTCTCAGTAGGGTTTTACTTCCTTTTTTTTTTTTTTTTTTTTTTGAGATGGACTCTCATTCTGTTGCCCAGGCTGGAGCGGAGCACAGTGGCACGATCTTGACTCACTGCAACCCCTGCCTCCCGGGTTCAAGTGATTCTCCTGCCTCAGCCTCCTGAGTAGCTGGGACTACAGGCATGCGCCACCACGCCTGGCTAATTTTTTGTATTTTTAGTAGAGATGGGGTTTCACCAAGTTAGCCAGGATGGTCTCGATCTCCTGACCTCGTGATCCACCTGCCTCGGCCTCCCAAAGTGCTGGGATTACAAACGTGAGCCACGGCGCCTAGCAGGTTTTACTTTAAAAAAAAGAACCTGCAGCAAACAGTTTGCTTGTTTATTTCTATTTTTTTTCCTTTTCATAAAAATGAATAACCTCCCAAACAGATTAAACATTATTGACAGATTTGCTTCCATCTAATAGAAAATGTAGCACGATAGTCAAGCAGCATGCCTCAAGCATGATGGTCTTGGATGACCAGCATAAGAACCACCTTGGAACTTATTGAAAATATAGTGATTTACATCCCATTCAAAATCTACTGAATCAAAATATTCATTTTAACAAACTCTTCAGATAATTTATTTGCACATTAAAGTTTAAGAAACACAGTACTAAAGCAATTCATTATCACCAACTGTGTAAGAACTCGTATGTGTTTGTGTATTTACAGAGGTAGGAAGACTTACAAAGATTTCAGGTGAAAAGTGAAAATCCATAATGAATTTGTCTCTTTCTAATTTCCACATATCTAATTAGATTATAAGTGCATTCTAGTAGGTAAATTGGATATGATTTACACTGAAAAGACAGGCTGGCTATATGTGGTTGCTGGCCCATGGTTTGTTCATTCTTATTACAAAGAGAATCTTCTGCCTACAAAGTAAAGGTAGTGTAAATCTACATAAAATATCATGACTGATTCTATTGATTGGATAAGCAGGCTTGACTAAGGGACTAAAGAGGCAAGTGATAGAGTGAGAGAATAAATATGCTACGCTTAGCTAGCAAATGGCTTATCCTATGTATATAAAAAAATCATTCTTTATTTAAATAAATGTGGAAAAGGTATATAATCCAACAGAAAAAGAACAAAAGCTTTGAACAGATACTTCAAAAGAGGAGATTTAAATGGTCAATAAGCCTATAGACAGGGGAGTATAATTTCCAATTGGAGGGAAATTAGTATGCACTATTAATGATCTGATCTCTTTTGGAACTTGGGACGCTAAAACAACTAGCTGATCTGCCTCTGGATATACTGGCTAATTATAGCTAGGGGAAAATGAACCAAGGTCAAGAGCTAATGAACAGGGGCTGGGTTTGAATATGACCCCCAACTTCTGATCACATGCAGTTTTCTCTGCCAAAGCCTGCATTATGAGTTTGGCCCTAGATTTGTGTCCCTTGAGTCAACGTTTAGAAGCTTTTCCATCAAGTATTGTGTTATTCTTTCAAACAGCCCCTGCTGTTAGGCATCCCAAGGGGCTCTTAGAGCTTCATAAAACAGTGCCTACAAGCATAAAAGAGGAGCTTAAAGGATTCTTTCCTACTTCTGATCACTTTCTTATCACTGATTTTATAGCAAAGTATCACACTGATTTAAAATGGTAAGACAAAATTCTACTTTTTCAAAATATCTGACATAATTTGCATTACATCTTCTGTTTGGATTCTGAAAGGATGGACTAAATGTTAAATTAACAAGAAAAATTAGATGTCGTGGAGATTAAGCGTATTGCAGAATTTTCAAGGAGAGACAGAGTGTACACTTTGGTGGGAAGTATGTGTCTGGGAAAGTATTAGGAATGTCCATCCAGGCATGCCCAGTCTGTATGATATGTGTGAGAAGGATGTATATATGTATTATCACATGATTCTACCTTAAGTCACTGCACCTCTCTAAGATTTTGTGTTTTTTTAATGTATAAAATGGATAAAATAATAACCTAAGTGAGAAAACCTGTATAGATCATTAATCAAAATAGCATATTACTATCTACAAGTTAAATATAATAATATATAATACAATAATTACATTTGTGGGTGTTTGTCCTATATATTTGAATTAAATCTCAATAGTGACTACCTCTAAAGAATAATGCAATCTTTAAGACAATGGTGAGACAAATGCCAGAACACAAATGGCCATAGTCTATTGACATAAGATTATTTTAGCTGTAGCTGGTACAGTAAAGAAAGCAAGGTACATGGCTTAAGAAGTTTCAGAGGATGTGTAAATTCATAAGTGATATATCTTATGTCATTATCTGTGGCTTGGCCTTTCTCTTAAGTTCCAAATATTTATTCTTAATAGGCTATAGATATCCAAGGAAGCAAGGTCCTGGGATAGAACTTTGGGCACATTGAGAGGTTGTGAAGAAGGAAAAAGTCTCTCAACAAAGCAGCCAATAGACCCCATAAGCACTAAGAAATTATACTTTCCTTGGAGCCAAGGTTTTCCCATACTGTCCATATTCTTAGAAAAGTCTGAATCCAACATTGACAGGTAATTAAAAATGAGGAAAATTGCATGAATGTTTAAATAGAGAGTTAATAATTCCTAAATGATTACAATAATGGAAAATACAACCTATGCAGATAACAACTTTGGAAAAGATAGCCACTCTTTTAGGAAAACAGCCGAGGAACTGTGTTCTGAGATGTTAAGAAGGGCTAATACATTTTGCCGTCTGAGGAGCACTGAATGAGGACTCTAAAATAAGACAAACCAAGAGGTAAAAATCAGACACATTTTATTTGATGAAATAAGTGAAGTGTAGCCTGAAGAATGGGGGAAATTATTACCATCTTTAACTTTGGTAAATGATATTCCATTAAATAATTTTGGAGCTAAAACTAATTTCCATTTACTATGCTAGGTGTTAAAAATGCAACAGTGAACAGTGTAAACATGATTCTCTCCCCTTATATAATAGTTAAGGGAGAAGACAGACATCAAATAATGAATCAGGAAAATAATAAGGAAGCTATTTTGTGTGAATGGGACTAGATTACGTACCTGAAGAGAAAATAAGATTAACAAATTTAAGAAACATATATCAACTCAATTCAAGGAAGAAAACTAATCTGAGTATTCCACCATGAAGTAGATGGCTTTAGGTATTAGTTAATATGCTAATACTGGGGAGAAGTTAGGATGTATTTGTTGATGACTACTCATTCAGCGTGATTTAGATTACCTTCTATACAGGAAGGAGGGTAAGACTACATATTTTCTAAAGGTTTTTTTTTTTAACCTTAAGATCATGTAATTATGAACTTCCATTTCTGCCATTACTTCAAATGTTCATCCTATACATACATGCTGGTATGAATATAGGTTTGGGATAATTCATGAATTTCCCTCCTAATCCAGAGTAAACTGTGCTGTTCCCTTCAAAATTTTGCTTTCCTTGCTCAAGAAGTTTTTATAAAATTGAAATAAGATAACTGCTTTTATGAGATTAAGACATGAGTATTTTCATGTAGTCAAAGGATTGTCTGGAATTGTTAAGTGCGCAAAGCCTAAGTTGTTTGATAATTTAACAAGTTCCAACAAACTCCTGGGTGAGGAAGCAACTCATATTCTTCCCATTTGCTTTTATGTTTGGCTTTCTTTTTGTTTTCTTTTTTTTTTTTTCAGTCTGAACTGATAGTAGAAACATAGATGTTTGACATTAAGAAGTATCTACTCTTAGTATCATAATGTAACAGAAAGCAATATCTTCTACCATAAGTTCACTTAAGAAATTTCCAACTGCACTGAGGTAAGCATCTAGTAAAGCATCTTCCTATGTGTCATGTCTCCTCTTAATGACACAAAAATGGAAGTCCTTAGATTCCTCCTTATCGGGATCACTGGACTGGAGAAAAGTCACACCTGGATATCCATTCCTTTCTTATCTGTGTACCTTCTTTCTTGGATGGGTAATTTTACCATCCTCTTTTTTATCAAGACAGAGCAAAGCCTCCATGAACCTGTGTACTATTTGCTTTCCATGCTCTCCATCTCTGACCTAGGGCTGTCTCTGTCTTCCTTACCCACCACTTTGGGACTACTCCTATTTGATGTCCATGAAATTCATGCAGCTCCATGCTTTGCCTAGGAATTTTTTATCCATCTGTTTACAGTCAGTGAAGCCTCTGTACTGTCTGTAATGGCATTTGACCGGTATGTGGCAATCCACAGTCCTTTGAGATACAGCATTATCTTAACTAGTCCCAGAAGCCATCAAAACAGGGGTTTTTCTGACTTCCAAGAATGTTCTTTTGATCCTTCCACTGCCCTTTCTCTTGCAAAGGCTGAGATATTGTCATCAAAACCTGCTCTCCCACTCCTATTGTCTCCACCAGGATGTCATTAAGCTGGTGTGTTCTGACAACACAGTCAATGTTGTCTACGGACTCTGTGCAGGACTTTCTACTATGCTGGACTTGGTGTTTATTACCTTCTCCTACATTATGATTTTAAGGGCTGTACTGGGAATTGCTACCCCCAGACAGCAGTTCAAGGCCCTCAACACGTGCATCTCTCACATCTGTGCTGTGCTTATCTTCTATGTGCCCATGCTGAGTGCTGCCATGCTCCACCAGTTTGCCAGGGATGTGTCTCCTATGATCCACGTCCTCATGGCTGATATTGTTCT
Organism: Pan paniscus; assembly: GCF_029289425.2. NCBI lineage: Eukaryota > Metazoa > Chordata > Mammalia > Primates > Hominidae > Pan > Pan paniscus. The sequence goes on along the minus strand of NC_073258.2, from coordinate 7,389,558 downwards.
GCTGGTGCCACCCCTGTTGAATCCCATCGTGTACTGTGTGAAGACCCATCAAATCCGAGAAAAGGTTGTGGGGAAACTTTGTCCAAAAGTAAGTTGATCAAAGGAATGAGAAAGGGAATGAGTGTATAAGTGGCAACTAAATAGATGTTGAATGTTTCACTGGGAGAAAGCATAATTTACTAGAGTGGTCTTGTATTTTGTAGTCAGATAGAGTTCACAGAATGAATGACTTTTGATATTCAGTACCCTATGCCCTTATGCCCCTGTGAGTTTGTGAAAAGTACTTCAGCTCTCTGATTCTAAGATTGTACATCCAATAATTTAAGCCTTCAAGGAAGACTGGAAGCATCTGCTTCCTGCTTTTTAAAATATATGCCAATACAATAATAAGAGAAAATACCTTTAAAAACGTATTCTCCTGCTTTTCTTTATATCCGTAGCAAACAAATGTCTAGTAAGAGAAGAGTTAAATTATTTCTTCAAGTTTTGTTGATGACGCAATGTTTGATCTAATTCGAGGTCACCTTGCGCAGACTTAAAAATTTTTAAATATGTATATTAACTGCATATTTGGATGGATGTGAATTCAAACTGCAAAAGCTATATTATTCTGGAGTCATACTAGTCAATTACATTATTACAAAGGGTATATTTTTAAAGAACCCCAAATGACCATATCTCCATTGTTTATTTTAGTGGCCCATATTACAAAAAAATACATTTATCTTCTCATGGGTACATTCTTAGCTCTGGCTATTGCTTTTTAAACCTTTTCTGCATTTATATTTTACTCCCAGCTCTTAGAATCAGCTAATTGTACCCACTCTCTAGAGATTATCTTTTCTATAATTTAAAAATAATCAGTGAAGATCTAACTATTTTCCTCAATCTTTTATCTAAGTAAGACTGCATTTTCACTATGAAGCCTTCCCTGACCATTTCCAGCCTAAATAGACTTTTAAACTTCTCTTAAATATCAATCTTTCTGTCTTTATTAATCATTTTACATACCATGTAAATTGCCTTGTAATCCCAGAGTCATAGATGTTGTTTTTGCATATATAACCTGTGTTTATAGGACCTTAAACAATTATTTGATGTTAGAATATGAATCCCAGGAGACTAGTGATTGTCTGCCTTTTTACTACTTCAAACCGGTTGCGAGCACATCGAGTAGCCCCTAGTATGAACACAGATAATTTTGAATAAATAAATGAGTGAACACTTAGCAAACGTTGAGATAACATATATAGAGTCACAAAAACCACACACACAAATACACACACATTGTCACCTTTAATCCTCAGTTTATAATAATTACTCCAAATTTTATTATTCTCCCAATACTTTTAAATATTTTCCTACGATATTCCACAGAGGCATTTTCAGCTTTCTCTAACACTTCTAGAAAACCATACATACAATTTAACATCATAGAGAAATAAGGTTTTCTCATAACTCATTCATGTCATTGTTTGTTTTATCTGTGTCCAACACATGCTTCAATGCCAATGTTTGTCTTAGATTGTAAACAAGGCAATGAACTTTTATTTTTATAATGCCATGAATAAATATACTTAACAAAGATCTTGAGAGGAACTAGTGAAAATGATGTGTATTTTGACAGAGAAGAGTAGTAAGTAAAGCCAAAAGGTCAGAGAAATTGAGAAAGTGACTTTGGGGACTTCATTCGACTACAAAGAGAATTAGGTTTCTTGACCAGGAACCATGTTCAGAAACAGCTGGAGAGCAAACCACTCCAAAACTAAGTGATCCGAAACAACAACAATTATATATCTGATCATAGCTGTGTAATTTGTGCAGAGCTCAGCAGGGATGTCTTGTCTATTCTCCACATAGTACCAACGGGGCATCTTCACTGGGACAGGGGATACACTTTGAATATCGTTCATTCCCAAAGCTGGTAGCTGACGCTTGCTGAGTTTAGCTAAGCGCCTACATATGCCTCTCCATGTAGCTTAGGCTTCTATCAGCATGTTAGCTGGTTTCCAAGAAAAACTGTTTTCAAGAACAAGAGAGAATATACCAGGAAACAGGATAGAACCTTCTAGTCTTGTTAAGGACTATAGCTGCAACAAATAAAGAGTCGTTTCCACTGCATCCATTAGTTATACATGAATGGAACAAGCTCAGATTCAAAGGAAGAGAAATACGTTCCATCTCTTGATGGGGCAATTGATACATAATTTGGAGCTGCCGTTTATCCAACACAGACCAGAATGATTGTTTATTTAGTTTAATCGTCAGTTTCACAAACTGCAAATTATGAATCAGTGTAGACCTCCACCTGTGTGTCTGTGCCTGCCTATTGCTGAGCACTGATGGAGACCATCCAGAAGTTGTTCAAAATGGAACAACTCCATCGGGAGTTGTTCGTAGTAAGTGCTATTTCAGCTGATCATCAAATATGACTTAAAATATCGTTACTTTGCATTCTTGTTGAGCTGCTACGTTCATTTTTCTCAGGGATCAAGGAAGCAAGATGATAAGGAGTAGAAAAGAACCAAACGTGTGCTAGCTTCTTTAGTCTCCCTACTATACTCCCTATCCTCATGCTTCCTCCTTAAAAGGCAGTAAAATGAGAATTATTCCTATTATTTGCCACCAGACATAAAGCCTCCTATATGTATGCTACCAACCTATTGCATTCTCCTTTCTAAGAAAAATGCCATTTCTCTCTATCAAAACTTAATGCAAGTGACCCAAAACTAAATTTCATATCTTCCTGTTTTTTGAGACCTTGCTGCACCTTCAGTATTTTTGCTATTTTTTCAATTTCCTTGCTAATAGCTACTCTCCTTCAACCTATATTCTTATTTTAAAAGAATAGCATGTTAAGTGTTACATGCCCTTGCTACCTCAACTTGTCCAATTCTTATTAATTTATTTATTGTTTTAATATACTTTAATTAATGAATTCATAATATAAATCTCTATATAAAACACATAGGTCATTTAACTTGAATGCATATTATATGTTTGCGTGTTTTGTCTTTTGTTTTTGGCTCTTTGTTCCTCTTCTTCTGCTTACTCTCCAGCCATGAGCAAATCTCTAGCCCTCCAGTCAACTATTATTCACAGGTTACAGTGTTTCTAAAAAAGAGGCACTACCTGCATATGAGGCAGGACAATACTAAGTGGGATGTTTACCAATTCAGAAACTAAATGCCAATGGATCACCCAGGTAATCTGCAAAGGGATTTTATATAGCTCCCCATTGATAACCCTTCCAGAACCCTGTCTCACATTGCTCTTCATACTCATCCAGTCATAGAATATCATATTAGTTGATGGAATTCCTGATATCGAACATTTATCTTCCTCAAAAAATTCAAGCTTGCAATATTCTCTGTCTCTCTCTCTCTTCCTCTCTTGCAAATACACATTTATCTATCTTTCTACTATGAGTAGAAATTAATACAATAGTATTAATTTCAGCTTTAGCTTTATAAATTATCTTTAGTTGTATCTATACTTAGACTCTTAAAATACTTTAACTACTCTTTAATAATTAAAATGATTTAAAATTAACAATTAGACACATTTGAGAACAACGCTGCAAAAAGAAATAAAAGCATGTATGTAAATATTATTTATATAGTATTTACTAATTGAGAAATGGTTTTAGTATATTTGTTAACCAGTAAAAGAGTTTTAATCAAAAACTATTTTTGAGTATAAAAATCTCCTCTAAAAGTTAAGCAATCTAGATCCCTGTACAAGTTTAGTAAACAAGCCTTGAGTTAGCAAATAATTTCAATTTGCTAAAAATATTAAACCTAAATTTTGGGGTAATCCAACTTTTCAATACTTTGATTAAAGACGTCTATTTTGTTTTGAGCAAAGACATAGTAGGCAAAGTCTTTATATGTGTGCAGTAGAAGGGGCAGAATGAGGATTGGGTAGATGGAGCCATTAGACCATGATTTGGAGATGGTAAAGTTTCTGCCAGCCCAAATGGGAGCTCATGAGCAAAGATGGCTCGAAAAAGGAGTTTCCCCCATTGGCAAGAAAGGGGTAAGCACTGACACTATTACTTTGTTCTTTTACTATTAGCTCATCCCAAGAAGAGTGTGGCTTCAGCCAGATATCCAAGGTATACCTTGAAGCATTTGTCAGCTACCCACACTCTTTATAGCTAGGCAACAAATGGTTTCTTCAAGTGGGATCTGAGAAGCACATCTTTACATCTATTACACCAAATTAGACTGATTTACCAAGTAGTACTCCAGAGACTCAATTATCTTTAGAATCTGATTGAAGATGATCATCAACAACAAAAAACTGTACTTTAATGCTGATGTTTTTATTTTTAAAATTAATATAATCTTTGCCACAAAATGTCCTAATTTGGTTACTATAAATGTATATATAAATCAAAGAAATTGAAAGAATTATCTGTATATAGTCATAAATTATGTTCACACCAAGATTATTCCAAGTACATTTTTGAACAAAACGTTTCTCAATTTTACAAGAACATTAATTGTTTTTATCGTATTGCTGTCCTCTAAAAACAAAATATGCATTCATACTATTGCTACATGAAAATCTGTATCTTTAATGCTGAACTTCTTAACTGAATTAAAAATAGCATTCACAATAAGGTTAAGTGTTTTACAGAATAAAACTTGACAGAGAAAATGCTCAAAAACTATACTTTGCATAATGAATTAGAATAACATAATTAAACTTATATAATTAACTGATTTTCTATCTAAAGCATCTAAATAATGAGTCAGAATTAACATAATCTAGCTTTTGCTACTGGAGCCAACCTCACAACAGCTATCCCTTCTATTTCACAATGACTAGAAAAACTGCAATAAAAAGGGAGTAAAATTAATTTGAATGAACAGTTATTCAACCTAATTGAAAAATTATGAATTTATAGCATAACATGTGAATCTACCTTCAGCAGCTGTGCATAAGCACCTTTATACACAGTGTTCTGAAGAAAATTCCAAACTTTTGACATTGATGCTAATTTTTTTCTTCTGCTTGTCATGTGATTGATTATATCAATTTGGCCACCACAGTGATAGTACATGCTGACAAACATTTTGTACAAGGTTTGAATTCATTATCATTTTTTTTTTCTGAGAAACAGAAATAGAGTAAGTTTGAAGCACAAACTTTCTTTTGCCAAGCTCTTTGCAGCTAATGGGTTTATTATAAAATAATGTTCTCAAACAGTGGAATAAGTCATACCATTCCCATAAATGATGTGTTGTGCACATGTACCCTAAAACTTAAAGTATAATAATAATAATTAAAAAAAACCACAAAACACATTGGTTTTTCTCTCCTGCACATATTTTTGGGTTTACTTAATCAAATAATTTCTTTTTGACTCCAGACTACTTGTAGCTAGTAGTTTCATTCACTTAACGAGCTTCGGCAGAAGTAACCAAAGTGTTTAATTTTTTTAAAGAAAGTATCTAAAAGGGCCAGCATTGTCAAATACATTGCCCACCAACAATTGGACCTGGAAAAAGTTAGCTACATCTGCATCCTTGTGTTCCATTACATTTCATTGTATCAGTGAGGGCCCTGCCTGCTCTCTTTTTAGCTTTAATATTCCACTGCAAATGGTCAAGAAAAGAGAGATGGGATCTCACTGGTCATTTTTCAGATTTACTAATGTGTTAAAGCGAGAAGTGTGTGCACTGCACATGTATCCCACATGTCTAGATGAAGCTGCAGCAGAACCTTGAAGTACAAAGAGGAGATCTAGCAACCCATCCTAGCTCATTTTACTGCTATTATCTAAGATGTACGTGAAAAAAAAATTAAAATTAAAAAATCTGAGACAGATCTAAAACTGGTTGGGAAACCAAGACAAGTATAAATTAATTCCAATCCTGGAAACTGAAGATTATGCTCAATCTACTAATTATTTAAATAATGTGTTACTGAAAACCCATTACGTTTCAGCTATTCTGTTCAGATGTTTATTCCAATTGTTTACATTGATTTTGGAAGAATACCTGATACAGATGTTGGTAGTTAAAATGGGTTGGTGAACCATTTGAAGATATGAAATTGACATTTAGAGTACAAATTTCTGAATTATGACTCAAACTACATGTGTATTGTGGAGAAAACACAAAGAATGGCCAGTGGTAATGAAGAAACCTGTGGTTTTTAGATGGAAGGCTGAGGAGAGCTCTCCTTCTCTCTAAACTCAAACCAAATTATATTAGCAGTAAACTCTGAAACAGGAAGGATGTCTGATAGTGTACTAGGATCTGTGTAAAAAAAATAGAGGAAAAATTTCTTTTTTAAAGCATAAGAAAATAATCTCAGAAAGATTAAGTAATTTGTCCTAGGTCATATAGTCACATGGCTAGAAAGTGTTGGAATCTGACCCTCTCCCCACACCCCACAATACCGGTCTTCAGGCCTGGCTAGGTCTTTCTCAACCAATTTTCCAACTTGAAATGCACAACTAGAAACATCCTAACATCTTGAAAGTATCATTTAGTATCCCTTGCCCACAGATCAGGCATGATAGATGATAGATTCCCCTCTTAACACTTGATTTTTTTATCTCATTACTCAAGTATTGGGGTTTCCCAGCCTCTTGTGACCTCTGTCCTCAGAAAAAGCCATGAGAACTCGTCAGGGAATTCTCAGACTTGGGAAAGGCCCCTGAGGAGAAGCTTTTGGGCTCTTCAAAAAGACCTTGAGTCTAAACGGAATAGTCTTGTAGCTGAGCTACCATCAAACCTGAGCTCTGGATGGAAGTATGTCCTCCAAGCCCTTTTCTCTCCAACTGTCACGGCTCAGGTATGCATTGCAAGCAGAAGCACATAGAAAACAGTCAGAACACATAGATCCCTAGTCACAGGGAACCTGAGCCACACACTGAGCTCTCAGTCTTAGCTGTTTGCTAAATCCCCTCATCATGTCAGTCAAGGCAGTTTTGAGGGGCAAATGGACTCGAGATTGACCTATGGTTCTAGTCCTAGCTTTGTCATTCTGTGTGATCTTGTAAAGTCATGTTTATCATTTTGTTTATTCCTTGCTGCCTGTCATCTCTTTTCTCTTCATTCAAAGCACTAGTTTTTCTACCTTCTTCACCTTAAATTGTATCATGACAATCAGAGTGGATTTGACAGCACTTTGTAACAATTAAGCTCTATACTAAAATAAGGTCATGATTGTACTTCGAAGATACTTTGGAGACTGTCATAAAGACAGATGCTGATAATAGTTAACAACATTGTATGCAACCATATGAGGAATAGGAGCCAGAGGGAGTCAGAGTCTCATCAGGATCATTGCCCGGCCCACCTCTTTTCTGTCTGTCATAAACCCTAGGATGACATTCATTTATTTCAATAAATTAGAGCTGAAAGGAGAGTGGTGTCTCATGCAGTCTAGTGGAGGAAATCAGATGATACTTCTCTGATCCACTAATCTGGAGGTAAGTGCCATTGAGAAGAAAATGGACAATAGCTGCACTAAAAACTATTCTGTGTAATCCCTATTGCATTTCATCTCTTTTTATCCATTCACTCATACATTTATTCAACATGTATTGAGCAGACTTTACTAAGTTCCAAATCTGTGCTAGGCTTGTGAGCTCTGATGATGCAGCAATTCCATTTCTTGGGTGTGAGTCATGATGTGCTTTTATTTATTTTTTTTCCTCATACCTTATACACTTGCCTCTTACCCATATCCAAAATATAATATGCAAGGACTATATTTTGAAAGTGAGAAAATAAATGGGATGGAATACTATGATTGCAACCTCTCACTAGGTAGGCAGAATGACTTTTCTCTGTCTGGAGACATAAATGTGAAAATAGATGACCTCCAAAGGTTTCTGGTATTTCTCAAACTCTGAAATGGCTCAGAGTAAGATAGAATCAAACCAGCTTCACTATGTCTGCTGGCTGAAAAGTCATACATATATTTAAACTTTTACTTGAATTTCTCTTTTATTGATGGATAATTTTCTCTTCTTTATTGCTATTTCTTATTAAAATATGTTGCCATTTTCTCACTTAATGAATGCTCTCAATCCCATAAGGGCTTGCATCACTGCCTAAACTGCTCACAGCAAACTCTGCAAATCCTTTGATATCTACTTTTTCCTTCACAGCCCAGTTCCCCTCCAAGTCTCTACTTCTTTCCTTTATTTCTTCCTCTTTCCTTGCCATCGTTCTTTATATCCCTTTTTTTGCTTCTCATTTGAAATCATAAAACAAGAATGGTTTTATTCTTATATTAAATTGTCATTATTTTATTGTTATTCATTTGGATTTGAAATGTGAGTGGCAAAAGCTAGAGGGATTATATTCTTTCTTCAGTAGAGGCCCTTCAATGTGCTTCTACTTTGCCAGGAAAGAAACAGAGGCTTTTTGAAAGAATGTTCTCAACTTCCTATCTTTCTTTTCTAAAAAATCCTAATATTCTCACCCATCTGTAGATTTTCTCTCAGAGGGAAATGGCACAGAATATAAACTTTTTACTTAATCCTCCTCACCCACTAATAAGGTAAGCCCTTACAATGCTTTGCCAGTCTATTAAAACAGTCTCTGAAAAATTAACAATGACTTAGCCATTGTAAGTAAAATGTCTAAAAAACAAACAAACAAACAAACAAACTTGTCCTACTTCATTTTTTTTTTGTAGTTAACAGTGGTGGCTTGGTTTTATTGACATTATGTACTATTACTTTCATCCTATTTCTCTGATTCTCCATTCTCTGTCCCCTTTCTAGTTTTAACATTATGACCTGCCCTCATTTAAAAGTTATCAGTTTTATGAACTCACCCCCCATCTTTCCTTTTCACCATTCATCTCCTAGGAATTTTCTCCGTACCCACAGTGCATACCTGTAACTCAAGCCCTCAGTCACACCACAATTGCTACATATAATATCCTCTAGACCCTCTCCACAGAAATTTCTCTTTAAATTCAGCATATCCAAACTGGACTCGGTCTCTAAAACATGTGTCTTCTGTTGTCATCCATCTTGACTTATTGAATGGTATTCATATAATGGAAATGTCTGTTCACAGACTTTTCCAAGATAGGAAACTCATGGGATTTTAAATTTAATTTTTTAAATGTTCTCTTGTAATGGCTAAAGTACTGTGCAATAGTAGTGGAAAAATATGGTTTAATGTCCAATAACATAGACTTTGCAGTACAATGTCAGTGTTTAAATTTCATCCCCAACACTTACTTGCTCTGTAAACCTACCCAGGTCACTTTACCTCTCTGCGCTACAATTTTCTCACCTGTACTATGCTCCTAAGAATAGAACTTATAAGATAGAAATGGTGTCAGAGTTGAATGATGTAATGCACATTAGGCATTTACAAATTAACAGGCTCATAATGCATTTAATAAATGTTATCTTTTAGGATTTTAATGCATGTGACAATGTACTAGTCACACTACACTTATATATATATAACACAATAGAGCATTTTTCAATGCAACTGAATAAAATTTATGAAGGCAGAACAAAGTAGAACTCAGTTCAGATATTACAGGAACAGACCTGGATACCTAGATGTCATATCAATCCCAGCCCCACAGGCAAAACTCACTCTGAATGCCTTCTGATTTCGTTTCCTCATTCTAAATCAAAGATTTCAGGCTTTTCCTGGTGATTTCAGATTTTTCTCCTTTGCTCCTTGTGTTTCAAACCTAGTGTAAATCTCTTCTGCCTTCCCATCTCTAGATCCAGTCCTGGCTTAACTGCCCTGCTATTAAAGACATACATCTCTTATCATATCTCTCAGAACGAAGTCTCAAATTCCCCTTTTCTAGAATTGTTTTCTGAAGTCCAAGATTCTTCCAAGATGTTCCTTTGTTCCAGGCTTCAGATTAGCATACTATTATTTGCCTCCTCATCCATCAAAAGTCTCCTTCCTAGAGCCAGTATAAAAGGCTAATAGATCAGCCCCAACCCAGTTCTCCCCTATGCCATCTGCAGATGCTTCCTTACTGGCTGATCTTGGGACATTTAGGTGAGTGAGAATTCAGCCTTGTCACTTTCCAGGAATCTCATTCTATATTCCAGGTTTCTGAGTCCAAGATTGTAAAGCTATGACAATTCTTCTTAATAGCAGCCTCCAAAGAGCCACTTTCTTCCTGACGGGCTTCCAAGGTCTAGAAGGTCTCCATGGCTGGATCTCTATTCCCTTCTGCTTCATCTACCTGACAGTTATCTTGGGGAACCTCACCATTCTCCACGTCATTTGTACTGATGCCACTCTCCATGGACCCATGTACTATTTCTTGGGCATGCTAGCTGTCACAGACTTAGGCCTTTGCCTTTCCACACTGCCCACTGTGCTGGGCATTTTCTGGTTTGATACCAGAGAGATTGGCATCCCTGCCTGTTTCACTCAGCTCTTCTTCATCCACACGTTGTCTTTAGTGGAGTCATCAGTTCTGTTATCCATGTCCATTGACCGCTACGTGGCCATCTGCAACCCACTGCATTACTCCACCGTCCTGACACCTGCATGTATTGTCAAGATGGGGCTAAGCTCAGTGCTTAGAAGTGCTCTCCTCATCCTCCCCTTGCCATTCCTCCTGAAGCGCTTCCAATACTGCCACTCCCATGTGCTGGCTCATGCTTATTGTCTTCACCTGGAGATCATGAAGCTGGCCTGCTCTAGCATCATTGTCAATCACATCTATGGGCTCTTTGTTGTGGCCTGCACCGTGGGTGTGGACTCCCTGCTCATCTTTCTCTCATACGCCCTCATCCTTCGCACCGTGCTCAGCATTGCCTCCCTCCAGGAGCGACTCCGAGCCCTCAACACCTGTGTCTCTCATATCTGTGCTGTACGGCTCTTCTACATCCCCATGATTGGCTTGTCTCTTGTGCATCGCTTTGGTGAACATCTGCCCCGCGTTGTACACCTCTTCATGTCCTATGTGTATCTGCTGGTACCACCCCTTATGAACCCCATCATCTACAGCATCAAGACCAAGCAAATTGGCCAGCGCATCATTAAGAAGTTTATAAAGTCACTTAGGTATTTTTGGAAGGATTAAGTTAGAGTAAAGAGAGGAAGTTTTGGACATAAAGCCCACAGGTTTCTGTTTGTTTTCAGCTATGCTGTGGCAAAATAATAAACCGTTGACTGTCAACAAAAAGGCAATTGGCTGTGCAACATAAGGCAGCATGACCAGGAGAAAGTTACTTACCTCTCTGTTCTCGTTTCCTCAACTGCAGAATGAGCAAGGAAATAATTATAATACCTTCCTTCCTCAAAGGGATGTTGTAAAGATTAAATAATTTAGGTAGTTTTCTAACACAGTGTCTGGCAAATATACAATTCTCAATAAATATTAACCATTATGATTGGACAAAATCTAAAAGAGTACAAAAGTTTCATCTTTCAATTCTCTGGCCAGTGTAATTTCATTGATGATTAACTGTTTAAACATATTTTTATTTATTTATTTTTATGTTACTTTATCATAATTACAGATTTTATTCATTTACAACATATTTGTACCTATCTATATCCACACCCAAGGCAATGATTTTTCATGATAGTCTTTACTAAACATATGCCCACAAAATTAAGAAAAGGAGGAGACACCCTGGGAGTTTAAGGGAAGTTATCAAATTGAAACAGCACAAAATTATTCATGGATAATCCTCAAAAGATGTAATTGAGATTGAGGATTATCACCTGAGTAACTGGGGAAAAGGCTTGATTTCTTCCTTTAGTTACGAAGGTAAAAGAGTAAAAATGTAAAAGAAAATTATGTGTTATTTTATGCTTGTTTGTAAGACGTTTCTCTCATCTCTGTATCTAGCCATATCAAACAAAGTCTGCATGAAGATACAGATACTGCTGTTTTTCTTTCTTCGTGTATTTTGATATTCCTTGGCATATAAATCTGCTGTGTCATGCTTGTTTGTGTTGGTACATATGTCCTAGTTGGCCAGTTTGTGTGAATTCATTTCTGTACATTATCACATATATCTAGATACATGGGGAGTGAAATTAGTAACTCTTTATATATTCATGTAGGTAGAGGTATTTTCTGCTATGACTTTATGTGGAGTCATGAGAAGGAGAGGGTTTTAAACAGCAATTTCTTCTCTTTCTAGTTACCTTGTCTTGACTCTAGATTCCAGAAAGGAAAGTCACCAGAAGGAAAACATAAAAATGTGAAATTCACCATGAAGAAGAAGTAAATTTAACTAGTAGAGCTAGAAGCAAGTTACCTACACTAAAAATTATCAATTAAGTTGATCATTTTTTCATATGCTTGTTGGCCATTAAGTGAAACATCTCAGAAACAGAAAGTCAAATACTGCATGTTCTCCCTTATAAGTGAAAGCTAAATAATGTTTACACCTGGACATAGTGTTCGAAATAATAAACACTGATGACTCAGAAATGTGGGAGAATGGGAGGGCAGTAAGGCATGAGAAATTACGTAATGGGTACAATACACATTACTCAGGTGATGGTTACACTAAAAGTCCAGACTTCACCACTATGCAATATATCTATGTAACAACACTGCACTTGCAGCCTTTAAAATTATACAAATTTTTTAAAAGCAATAACTTTTAATAAAACTTTTTAAAAATTAATAAAGATCTATTTTAGAGCCTCTTCTTTCCCTGTGAAGAAGACACCAAAGAAAACAACTGCAAACATAACCACTTTTGCATAACTTTAAATAAGTGCATATGATCATGAATACATACAAAGGTACACAATGGCTCGGGTATTTTAAATATGTAGATTCATACAAATATACATTCTCCTGAAATACCAAGTTTTGATAAGATACGTGCACTGAACAACAGTGCTTACATGCTCACACAAGTGAAACCATACAGATCTGCACGTGCATGCATATGTGTCCCAAATTAGAAACCTTCCGTAACTACACTTTTTCTTAGTACAGTGTTTCCATACTGGATGAAGCCATCAGCCTTTGGCCAGTGCATGACTTGAATCCCTCACTGATCTGCCACTGTCATTTATTTTATTTTATTTTGTTTTGTTTTGTTTTATTGTATTTTATCCATGTTTACAACCTAGTCCACTTACTCATGCTGGGCCTCTTTTGGAAAAGTCAGTATGCCTCTCTCTTTGCTAGACTGAGGCCCCAAGGCAGGATTTGGGACAACTTGGTTATAGCAGAGCTCTTGGGACTACATCTGAATTGTGAGCCTAGGTAAAAGAAGAGCTTCCCTTTTACAGAGTTCAAATAAGATAGGTACTTCATCCACTTGTCGCAAGAATATAAAAGTCCTACAAGCTGCGCCTATGCTTTCTGCCATTTGTCAGTTATCCCTTCAATACCAACTTGTTACTCAGCTCATGGAATATTGTTTGGAAATCAGGACAGAATCTAAATGAGCTCCAGTGGTTTGACTTAAAAGATTAGCTATCTCTAAACTCACAGAATTCAATAAATATTCACTTGCTCATATAGTGTTATGTCTAAGTAAACACTCAAAGATGACATCTGATACCTATCAGTAATGACTGGATTTATTTACTACTAGAAGTGCTTTATTTTCTGAATTAAAGTATACTTTTTAGGTAGGATATTAGAGAAAAGATTACCCTTCTCATTTTGAATATTTTATGGAGAATCAACATATGATGGTAAACCATAAATATAGGTAAAATTTGAATGAAACTCAAAGGGATTTTTGTAATACAATTTCTCTCCCTATTTGGGGCTGAGAAATGAAAAAAAAGTCCGTGACAGAACTGCACACAACACTACCTGAAACCATACCAAAGGCATCATGTTTAATTGTTCTGTGCTTGCTTTGCATTTAATTATATGATCTTTGCTATTATCATTATGACCATAATCCTCCATAATATTCTGAGCACTTCTTACATCTGGGGCCTCATGTCAGAGTATGGAGATTTCCTTTCTGTGTCATAATGAGTTTGGTGTAAAGCCCAATCTCCAAATGTCAGTGGCTAGAATGGAACTATGTTGGAAGAAATCAAGCTGGAATTTGTAGAAATAGTCATAGCTGAATAAGAGGAGAAGAAGTGCATTGTGGAAACAGTATGAAAGGAAGGTACAGCAAGCAAAAGACCACTTACACAAGCCAATTATAGATGGCCTACTCTTGGTTCTACTAGGTACTTACATTAAGAAAGGTTTAAATTCAGGGCTGGCAAAGGTCTCTGAATAATGTTAGAACCCAAGAGAAGAAGGCTTAGGTTTCTTAAAGAGACCACAAAGAGCACTTATAAAAAGGTCCCATAAAGACAGAAATCTAGATATCCACAAAACATAATAGCCTATTCCCTCCCTTCATTTCTCTCTCTAAAATGCCTTCTTCATCAGCTTTCCCAGGGGCCAAAAATTAACTCTTCATACCCTTGTAATCACATAAAAACTCCTTTTCAGTTCTAATTACCTTTTGCAGGGGCTCATCTCACCCCCAAGTGTACAAGAATGGATTAGTTTCTCCAATTAGCTCCTGGATGTCTGGAAACAAAGGACTGAGTTCTGAGTGGATCAGAGACAGGAAGAGGAGATGAAGTCCCTAAGAGTAGGCAGAAATCAGGAGCATATAGGGTTACCTGAGCACCCAGAATAATCACCAATACCATCCCAGCAAGAACCTAGCCTGACTTCCTTCCTCCCCTTGGTGATGGAGAAAGCATTCAATTAAAAAAAATCCCTTTTTAAATTCACTTATGATTGTAAAGTGAATTTAATTCTCCAGTGTGCATAAATTGGGGTTATGCCATATCACACATAAAACATTATCAATAGCACCCACTCTGCTTTCCCAAAGTTGTGGAGTTGGTTCAAAACTCTTGCCATATTCTTCACCAGTGGCTGGTACATGGCATCCTCTGGGCTTTCCATCCTGGTATCTCACACGACCAGTCTCCTTGCCCCTTTTTCTCTTATCTCCAGGGTCTGAGGTAATGAGGTCCAGGGAGCCAGGCCTGCTAGGGAATTGGTTAAAGATCCTTGAAAGGGTCTCAGTGGATACCTTGGGCAGTTGCATAAAAATCATGGATTTAAACATCCGTCCTCCAGTCACTCTAGCGTTCATGGCCTTTATTTTTAGCCTTGGTATGTGAGGAGTTTATATAGTAGCCAGGTGTTTGATGCTGAGTGTAGAGCCAAGGAAAGATCCCAGAAGGCTCAGCCCGAGCTTTGGAGAGAGAAAGGATAGAAGGGACTTTGTCTACCAAAAGGCTGCAGAGGGCACCTGCTAAAGATGGTAAATGCTACAGTCAGATTTTGCTGGCTTCATGGGATCCCAGGTCTGATCTTAGCACAGCTCAGAAAGTAGACAACAGCTTTCTCACATTAGTCAATTTCCTTGTTTTCTTGCCCAGAGACTTGCCTCCTATATGGTAACGGCAGGAATATTGATGAGACCCAGAGAATTAAACAAGTTAGGTGGGCAAAATTGTCATGCAGGCATGAAACGAGCTCAGTTATTAAAGGTCAACATCTACCCCTAGTCTCAGACACAAGTTAGTAGAACAGGAGTTATTTCCAAGAAACAAGGAGATGGATAGGAAGCAGTCTGATTCTTTGGGAAAAAGCTTTTCTGTGACATAAAATATATTTCCCTGAGTGATCACAAAGTGTGGTCTATTATAATAGAATCAGAACAGTCATTCAACTTGCTCAAGTCCCTTCAGAAAGTAGTCTTAAAGCAAAACAACTTGAGGGCAGAAACGCCATGGATTAAGTCTATCTTGCTGAACCCACTGTATCCTGGACAGCTGCTTTAGGTCAGGAACAATGAAGTCCTTACCAAAACTGCTAATGGGTTCTGCGAGGATTTTATGAGAGGAACTTAGAATAATTATCATACTAAGAACTCTCTGGCGAACTGGCTAAAGGTGATCTTTTCCAAGCAGATATCTCCTGGCATCATTATTCTGAATTTTATTTTATTTCCAAGTCCCCTCCTCTAACCTATCCTCATTATTCTCTCTGATTCCTGTTCTGCTGTACCTCCTTACAATCTGAAGCACAAGTTCAAATCCCAAAGAAAGTCTGTCTTGAGTTTATAGGAAACAAAGATGTGATCCAGACATTTAACATTTCTCTATATCTTTCTAATTTAACCTCCACCCGTTTCAGGCTGCCTTAACTTAAATAATTGCTGGGATTTGTTAACCAAAATTTTTCCAACTTTTCAGTATCTGCCTTGGAGCTATAGAGATCTAAATTTGAATTCCATCTACGGCACTGACTGGCTGCGTGATTCTAGGGATATTATAAAATTCTCTAAGCCTCTCTTTCCTCATTTGCAAATTGAGACAATAATACTAACTTGCAAATTTTTTCTAAAGTCTAAGTGTGATGATTTTTGGAATGTCCCTAATACAGAGCCTGGCAAATTGTAGCTGTTCTTCAGTAATTCTATTTCTTTCTTCTTCACCATCCTATTTCATTTTAATGTCAAAAATATTTTCCGCCTTAGGTTTATTTTGACATTAAAATGAAATAGGGTGGTGAAGAAGAAAGAAATAGAATTACTGAAGAGTATCTACTATTTGTCAGGCTCTCTGAATTTTTTACAATAGTAATTATGGAACATGGATGTTTTAATGAATTTCATAGTGCAATGAAAACACTGAACAATTAGAGACTATTACATCAAAACAATAAAACCTGATTCTACAGAACACATAAAAAGTATATTGTTAACCCAATATGTAGCTTGTCTGTCCCTGACAGGTAAGTTTATCACAGCTTTTCTGAATTCACTTTGATATGTAATGTGGTAACCCCTGATCATGGCCACAGCAGAAGCTGAGGAGCACGGTGTGAGAGCCTATATGATCTTCAGGTGGACAGTGAGTTCACGGCCCAAACTATTAATGCCACTGTTATTGGAGTGAGAAAGTGTCTGTGTATATCTTTATGTGTATTTCTCCAATCAGTTTATTTATTTATTCAGCTAAAGAATCAGCAATGCTTTTAAAGGCCTGTTAAGCTAGCTCTGCCACTTGACACTGAATTATTATCTATATGGCAAGAAAGAGTAATCATTGTTTATATCCTGAAGTCTAGAGAAAAATCAAATATTCGTTCAAATCCTATTTTTGTCTTTACTATTTGTCTGATCTTAGAAATGTAAATAATTTTCTCTAAGCTTCTGTTTTCTTATCTACAGCATAATATTATCAATAGAATATTCATAGGGTTTTTAAGGAGATAAAACCTGCACCAAGTTACTATTAGTTAGCTAAATAAAAAATAACTTATTCATGCAAAAAAACATTCTTGGCATCTGCTACGTACTGGGGCGTGTTCTAAATACTGGATTAACAGAGGTAAACAAAGAAAAGCCCCTACCCTCTTTGAGCTCATATTCCAGTGATATTAATTGAGAATGGAAGATCACTGCTGTGGAAGTCAGGAGGCCTGAATTGGCATATGACCTCTTCCCAGTGACAAGACTCTCCTGAGCCTTCATTTCTTCCTCTGTAGAAGACTGGGCCTTTCCAGCATCACTGCCCTGTGTTCAGTGGGCTCTCCTGGACATGACCTTGTGGTTGGGGATGTGGCCATGGTTGATGGTGCTTTAGCCTCTCCTGCCACTTAGGTCCACAGCAGTTGGATTCCTGGACTTCTGGGGAATTCTGGTTACTGATTGACAGGAGGATCAGGGCTTTGATGTCTTACTCTAGCAGTCAGAAATAGCTTCACAGGTCATCATTCACATACTCTCCACCTCTCTCTGGAATTCTGTAAGCTGAGCAGCATTTATGAGCTACTTGGACAAGGCTAAGCTTCTATGTCAGGAAGACCAGAGGAGAAGGTGAGTGAAGGGTTGGTCTGTCTAGAATTAGGGCTTGTATGTGCCTGGAGAAGTTAATCAAAAACAAAAAAGAGAAAGAAAGAAAAAAACTAAAACTATAACAAAGAAAGCACAGTAAGATAAAGGAAAAGAAAAGAAGGTGAAATAAAAGTTAGAATATTAGTAAGAGGCCTGGTAGAAAAAAGGCATGTGAGGACTTTTTTTTTTTCCAGTAAAATATCTATTTGTAAGAGGCAGGCAAAGTTAAATAGGGCCAAGAGGAATAATGAGGAAACTCTCACTTCTTAGTCTGAAGGAGCAGAGAGCAAGGACTACAACACAAGGAGTATGCTGCTATAAGAGAAAAGTCCCCAACAATAGCTGTGGCCTTCAGTGGCAGAACACAGCCACTGCCAACCCACAGTGCCAGCAGAGGGAGGCTGAATTCTCCCTCCTCCCACACCATTTTTTTTTTTTTAGTAGAGACTGGGTTTCACTGTGTTAGCCAGGATGGTCTCAACCTCCTGACCTCATGATCCGCCCGCCTCGGCCCTCAAAGTGCTGAGATTACAGGCGTGAGCCACTGCACCCGGCCCCTGGGTGCATCCCATTGGATGAGACTAGTAAAAACTCTAGTAGCTAAGAAGACCTGGTTGATACAGAAGTCAGAAAAGAGCAAAAAGGGTGGAGCGGCTCATTTAGAATCTCCAACTCACCCAGTTTGGCGCATCACTTCACAATTCCATGCCTTTGCTTCTTATTGAAACTATGAGACAAATTTCCTCAAAAAGATATTGAGAGGAAGTCAAGGACCAGAAAGAAATAACCACTAGAAAGAGCTGCACAGTTCTAGGTATATTTGATTCTATTTTTTTTCTTTAATTTCCACCAGGTGCAATCACCAGTATTGCCTCAATTTACTTCAGGATTTTGGAGGGCACCCACCTTCCCCCTTGTCTCCTCACACAATGACCCTGGGATCCCTGGGAAACAGCAGCAGCAGCGTTTCTGCTACCTTCCTGCTGAGTGGCATCCCTGGGCTGGAGCGCATGCACATCTGGATCTCCATCCCACTGTGCTTCATATATCTGGTTTCCATCCTGGGCAACTGTACAATTCTTTTTATCATTAAAACAGAGCGCTCACTTTATGAACCTATGTATCTCTTCCTGTCCATGCTGGCTCTGATTGACCTGGGTCTGTCCCTTTGCACTCTCCCTACAGTCCTGGGCATCTTTTGGGTTGGAGCACGAGAAATTAGCCATGATGCCTGCTTTGCTCAGCTCTTTTTCATTCACTGCTTCTCCTTCCTCGAGTCCTCTGTGCTACTGTCTATGGCCTTTGACCGCTTTGTGGCTATCTGCCACCCCTTGCACTATGTTTCCATTCTCACCAACACAGTCATTGGCAGGATTGGCCTGGTCTCTCTGGGTCGTAGTGTAGCACTCATTTTTCCATTACCTTTTATGCTCAAAAGATTCCCCTATTGTGGCTCCCCAGTTCTCTCACATTCTTATTGTCTCCACCAAGAAGTGATGAAATTGGCCTGTGCCGACATGAAGGCCAACAGCATCTATGGCATGTTTGTCATCGTCTCTACAGTGGGTATAGACTCACTGCTCATCCTCTTCTCTTATGCTCTGATCCTGCGCACCGTGCTGTCCATCGCCTCCAGGGCTGAGAGATTCAAGGCCCTTAACACCTGTGTTTCCCACATCTGTGCTGTGCTGCTCTTCTACACTCCCATGATTGGCCTCTCTGTCATCCATCACTTTGGAAAGCAGGCACCCCACCTGGTCCAGGTGGTCATGGGTTTCATGTATCTTCTCTTTCCTCCTGTGATGAATCCCATTGTCTACAGTGTGAAGACCAAACAGATCCGGGATCGAGTGACGCATACCTTTTGTTACTAACTGTGTCTAGTGTTAGAGCCACTGTCTCCTGAAACGTGCCCTTGTTTGCCTAACCTTTATAATTTCTAACATGCATAAAATAAAGAAGACACTTACTTACTCAACAAATATGTACAGGGATGAGTTACAGTCCTTACAGAACCCTCACTCTGTTGTGGCAAGGGCAGGGGGGATAAAATGTAATATGACGTGGTAAATTTTATTTTCTAAAAATAGCCACAGCAATAATTCTAAACCCACATTCTCTTCCAGGAACTTGCTACTCCTCATAAAGAGATAGGGTCTATTTCTTCTCCCCTTGAAACTGGATAGAATTTGTAAATGCCTCATGAATTGAATATTGTGGAAATAGCCCATGTATCTTCTCTCTCTCTCTCTCTTCCACCTCCATTCCACCACTATTTCTGTCTGTTTCACTCAACGCTTGTTTTTGAAACCCAGCCCCTATTCTAAGAGGAAGCCCAGGCGACGTGGAGAGGGCCCATGTAGATGTTCCATCCAGTAGGCTCAGCCAAGGTCTCACTCAGCTAAGGCTGAGACCTTAGCTGAGTCAGTGTTAACCACCAATGAGTAGAGAATCCTCAGATAATTCCATTCCCCAACCTTCCAGCCTCTCCAATTGGCATCTGGTAAAGCAATCAATTGTTCTCTGACTCAGCCAAAATTGCAGTTTTGTAAACAAAATAAATATTTTTAAGACACTAAATTTTGGGAAGATTCGTTATACAAGCACATGTTAATTGTATTCTTCAAAGAAAAAAGAAATTGGTTTGGGAGTTGTCTTCCCCTAGCTGGGGGAAGGGAGCATCAGAAAAGTTTTCCCTGAGTTGACACAGTAATAGCCTTAAGGGAAATGTAGGCATTAGGCAGTCAAAAACTGTAAGAGGAAGGAGACAAAAATATGTTCCAGTCCAAAGGAACAGCATGTGCAAAGCTGAAGCAGAAGTGAGAGAGAGGACAGCGTATTCTGAGAATTATCTGAAGTGTTGTTTTTGTTGCCATTTTTATTCTCTAGAATGTCAGAAAGGTTTAAGAAAAATGAGGTGAAGTGGAAACAGATTGAGGTACTGACTGTATCAGAAAGAGATTATAAGCCAAGGAACCAAGGATAGTTTGTTATGCCCTTTTATATGTTGTATTGTTATTGTACCCCCAAGACATTCTAGATAAAAGTTACATTTTGAGTAATACATGTCAATATAGTATTTGCAGTTTGGGCTTGGAGGTAACTGTGAGGAAAGCAAGCTTGAATGTGATATTGCCAAGGGGAGCTTTGAACACCTAGAGAGAAGCATGAGAATGTCACGTTCCTGCATTGTTTTAGTGCAGATTAAGAAAGGGTGTGGCTGAACACAATGTCTTCTACTATGAAGTGTATGTGGAGCCAGTTCTCACCTGAGGTTTGTCTCTTCCAAGGCAATCTAGTACACCTGACATTTAACATTGGATATGCCTGTCCCTGCTCCCAACACCAGTGTCCCTTCCTGTTTGGCATGAGAACACTGTTTCTGCAATGATATCATCAACCCCAAGATAATCAAAAGGATCAGAACCCAGTTTAAAAGAGCTTATTTAGCCACAAAGTTGAGAATGACCATTTGAGTAACACAGACCCCGAAGGAATGGGGTCATTGCTCTGAAGCTGAAAAGTTAAGGATTTGCTTATGCACGTGGAAAGCAAATAAATTTAAGAGGACTACAACATTTTCCATACTAAGGCTGACTTGTGAGTTATAGTAATTTGAATAGTTACAGCTTGTTTTTTTTTTCTTTTCCAATTTGAAAGAGTATGTTTAACATTCCAGGCTAGACAACATGATAGTCCTGAGGTTTTTGAGTAAGAGAAGTGAGATGTAAGTTAATCTATAATGAAGATCAACAGTGGAGTGGGAAAAGGTCTTCTCTAGCATTCTATAGTTTTTTACATTTTAAAAAACAATATAATTAAAGAAAAGGAAAATTACAATAAGAGAAACAAAGATTACAGCTGCCTAGGTTATAGCTGCCTGTTACGTAACTCAGATCCCATAATCACATTTTTTAAGGCTCAATATTCCAACATCTTTCATTATGAATTTCTTATTTTTACAATGTGTATATGTGAATTGTGTGTATTAACATGCAAAAGGCCTATGATTAGTTGTACACAGCAAATTGAATAAAATATGCCTGTGAGTGTCATGAGTGGTATGTGTCTTTTATGCTTGTGTATACAGAAAACTTCAGAAAAAAAGACATTAAACCACTGAAAATTTTGGGGCATGTATACAGCTTCACAGCTGGATTCTCTCTGTGATGTGTACTTGTAATTTCAGTCCCCATAAAGGAGTTATGTTCTCTTATGTCTGATGATAAATTAAAAGTTATTCCGATATAGTAGCAAGTATACTAAACTTGGGGTCAGGTATAGAAAGTTCTACTTCCTCACTGTGTGACTTGGACAAATTATTTTATTTATCTGAGATCAATTTTATTTTAAAAAGAACTAAAAATGTCTACCCCACAAGGCTGTCTATGCAATTTAGATATATCATATATGTAAAACGTTCTAATATAATTCTTAGCATGTTCTTTTATTCACAATAAACTTTACTTACTTTAATTCCTAACATAAAACATAAATATAATAACACAGATGAAAAACCACAAAGAAGAATGTGTGTTAAATAAATGAGGGATCCCAGAAACCACCCTGAGGGGAAGGAGGGCCATAGGTGGATTTCTAGAGGGGTTGCCTTAGTTAAGGCTTGAAGTGCTTATAAGCAGAAGTTAGTTGGGTAAAAAAAAGTTGTTGAGCGTTCTTCTCTCTCTAAGCACACATTATAGGAATATAGTGGGCAAAAGGATAACAAAACCTGTTCTCCTGACTTACATTTTGGTGGTAGAGACAGTCAACAGCACAGTAAATGATTAACTATTTCATACACTGCAAAGTACTCTGAAGGAAACATAGTGGGGTAATGGGTTGAGAGCGACTGAATGGGTGAGCAGGGAAGGCCTCTATAAAGAGGGGCTTTTCTGAACAAAATTGTGAACAATATGATGGAGTTAGATATTTGAAAAATAAAACTTGAGGGAAGAACATTGCAGAACGGCAGAACAAGTATAGCAGTCCTGAAGTAGAAATGAACCTGAGTGTTCTAGGAATAGCAAGAAGACCAGTGTGACTGGAGCGAAGTAAGCTGGAAGCTACATTAATTGGTGAATTGAAGATGGTTGAGAGAGAGGCTGACATTTATGCATTTATTCATTATTCAACACTCACTGGTCAATTTCTGTAAAAATTAATAGGAATAAATTGATGAACAAGACACATTTCCCACCCTCAAGGATTTGTCTAGTGGGGATGTCTGGCACATTTTGCAACTTTGGATGATCTACTGATTCCTGAAAGTTAGCCAGAAGGTATCCAGGTGAAATTAAGGAAAAATAGCATCCTAAGCAAAGCAAATATTCTGAGAAAAAGCTGAGAGATAACAAAGTCCATTATTTGCTGAAATCATTATTTGTCATTTCTTGATGACGAAGACCATTATAAATAATTCTTGTCAAGAATATTCAAGTGGTAAACTGAGAGAAGGAGGGTGTCTTAAAATGCAGTCAGTAATACCCAGAGATCAGAATTTGCAGTGACTGCAGGTTTCGTATTTATCCAACCAATATCTATTGAGTACCTCTGGCCTTTAGCAGAGAAGACAGTTACATTTCAGGAGACATTACAGTTTTTACTTTAGGCCTGGCATGATTGTAGCAGGAGGAAAGGAACTGCCTGAAGGTGTGATTATATGTTTCAATTGGATATGATTGACATATTATAATTTTAGGATTCTGTCCTCAGGGAATACTCAAGATTTTGAGCTTAGGTAATGAGCAGTTTTTTTTTTATTCCATGATGGTCACTCATGCATTTACAAATTGACCAATAGATATTTATTGGGCCCTTCTTTGTCCAAATATGTGCCAAGTACTAGAGACACAGAAAAACTAAGATGTGCAGACATATGTATCCTATGGAGTTTACAATTTGGCAGAGATGTAAGCAATCTTTAAACAATTAAAGGCTCATATTTATTTTAAATTGTGGTGTAGATATCAGTGTATAAGAAAGGGAATAAAATTGAGGTATAAATTTGTTGTACTTGGAGCAAAAAGTGTCAGCAAAGATGAATACAGTACATCTAGCAATGTCCTGCTAAAGAAATAAGTAGATAAAGAGAAGTTGAGAAAATGTATTTGTGGTAGGCAGAGTGCACCCTCTCCTAATGATTTCAACATTATAACCCCTGAAACTTGTAAATATATTACTTTACATAGAAAATGATACTTTGCAGACTGATTAACATTCAAAACCTTAACATAGGCAGAATATCCAAGATTATCCAGGGGAACCCAGTCTAATTATATGAATCCTTAGAAGTAGAGACTCCTTACTGGCCATGGTCAGAGATGAGACTATAGAATAAAGTCACAGGAAGATGCAATGTTCCTGGCTTTGAAGATGAAAGAGGGGATCTATGAGGCAAGAATTATGGGTTACCTCTAGAAGCCAGAAAATGCACGAAAACAGATTTTCCTCTGTGTCTCCAGAAAGGAATGTAGGCTTGCTAACATCTTGATTTTAGCTCAATGAAGCCCATGTCAGAACTCCAGCTTACAGAATTATAAAACAATACATTTGCATTGTTTTAAGCCACTAAGTTTTTAATAATTTGTTATGCAGAAATAGAAAATGAATGCAGTTTTTCTGACCAAAAAAAAATACACCCAAAACCGAGGCTTGGATATAAGTAACATGATGTCTTTATGTTACTCTGTTGAAGCGTAAGACAGAGAATGTTGACAAAGAATGCAGTAGAGAAAAGCAGGTACTGAATGATGGAAAAGGCCTTGTGCATATACAGAGCCTTGCCATTATCTTGTAAGTTACTGCACAGCTACTGAAGCATTTTAGCTGTGGTTAAATTTACATTTTAGAAAGATCTTTCAAATAGCTATGACCAGAGAATCCAGGGGAAGTTTTAAATGTGAACTAAAATAACAGCAGTGGAAAATCATGGGTAAAAAAGCATAAAGAGAGACTTTAGCAAGAAAGGATCTTCACAGTTTGATAACCAAACTTTGTTTAAAATATGTATTTACCTCCATGTCTATTTCCAAGGATCATTGTCTAAGAGGGCCACGGCTACTTTCCTAGTCATGACATATAAGCGTCCCAGTTTCCTTTTTCTAATTCTCTGTAGTTGCCTGTTTTTGAATATTCAGTCACCTATGCCAAATCCTCAAGACAAAATTCAAACCCATCATTCAAGTCCCCAGTTCCTTTGAAAAGCTTTTCTTTTCTGTTTACAACACTCTTACCTTAGAATCCCAGAGAGATTGCCATGTCAATCTTGTTTGCCCCCCTTCAAATTGTATTTTCAACTGTATACTCAATCTTTTGATTTTTCCATCATATATTTCCTCTATACATGAGAAAAAAAGTTTAAAATATAAATTTTAGTGAAAAATATTGTGGTACCAAATGTCGTGTCCTGCAGGAATCAATTTTTAAGAACATATTAGAGGGGCTGATTTTTTTTTAAGGCGCAGGGAAAGACTAAATCACAGAAAAAAACTAAACAGCAAAACCATAGGGGGTTTAAAATTATCTTTTAGTCACTTAGTTACATTTGTGAATTTTCCATAATTTACATGTTGGTTTTATAACAGAAAAATAACAACAGCAGCTAAATGATCTTGTTCTCTCCCTGCCTATTCTGAGTCATCACTTCACAGCAGGATTATTGTGCTTTCTCCTGTTAATCTTCCTTCCTCATCTCTCCCAAATTCAATCCATGTTTACAGGCACGCTCTTCTTAAAATGAAATTTATCATGTAGAGAAGAAATTGGCATTCCAACACCTCCTGAATTTAGACTTTTCAAAGCTTTTTTTAGGTGCTCCAAAATCTGGTTCACTTATTTTATCCAAAATATCACTTGCTATCTGTTAAATTACACTTTCTATTGTAATCAGATCAGCATCCTTCATAGCTATTTTACCTTTCCTTGACAGTATGAGATTAGACTTTGTATATCATCTGTATTTTTAATAGATACTAACTGAATGATAATCTCAATCTGCCCAAATTGTATTCATTCTTTATGGGTTGACTCAAATCCAGCTGCTCCATCACAGAAGTATTTTCCTTCAACTTCCCTTAAAATGTTAATTAAACCTCTATATCTTATATATCTCTTGATTATTTTTTTCTATCCTGTTCAGTTATATTCTCAACTTTATTATAAATTCTGCACTACATAGCTTTTCACTTCCATCATCCAGTCCTTTATTAGTGACTTCTATGGCATTAAGCACATAGCAAATGACAGTAAATGCCTACTGGTTGATAATTTATTACCTAATTGTTCAAGTTCTTATCTCCCACATACATTAAGCAACTTCCCCAAGATCTTCTCCCAGATTTGTCGAGTCTTTACACAGTACACAATGGGGTTCATAAGGGGCGGCACCAACAAGAACATATCTGCAATAAGGATCACAACAAGAGGGCTTTTGTGCTTGGCAAAGCGATGCATGGCAGCCAGGGTGATGACGGGCACATAGAAGGTGAGCACAGCACAGATGTGGGAGACACAGGTATTTAGGGCCTTAAGCCTCTCTGCCAAAGATGCAATGCTGAGTATAGTCTTCAAGATCAGCACATAAGACAAAACAATCAGTGCCAAGTCCAGCATAGTACAGAGAGCAACGAAGAAGCCATAGATGACATTGGTCTTGTTGTCAGAGCAGGCCAGCTTCATGGTATCCTGATGAAGACAGTATGAGTGAGAAAGAAGATTCTTTTGACAATATTTTAATCTCCTTAGGGTGAAGGGAAATGGAATCACTAAGAGAATGCTCCTAATGGCTAAAATAAGTCCCATTTTAGCAACCCTGTTGCTAGTGAGGATAGAACTGTATCTTAAGGGATTGTGAATGGCAAGAAAGCGGTACAAAGACATAATTAGAAGTACTGAGGATTCCATGACAGTGAATCCATGAATGAAGAATTCTTGAGCAAAGCAGGCATTAGGTGAAATTCCCATGGCATTGAACAAGAAGATCCTCAACATGGTAGGAAGGGAGGAGAGGGACAGGCCCATGTCAGAGACAGCCAACATGGCAAGGAAATAATACATGGGCTCATGAAGCGAGGGCTCTGTCTTTATGATAAAGAGAATGGTGCAGTTGCCCATGATGGCAAGCAGGTACATGAGGCAAATGGGGATGGAGAACCAAATGTGGGCATGTTCCAGTCCTGGGATCCCAATCAGAAGGAAAAGCTTGACTTTGGAGTTATTGAGAACAGACATAATGAGGGAGATATGAGCTCGTTAGCCGGATCTGAAACCATATAAATGAAAAGCAGTCATGCTTTTGGTTAAAACTCAGTTTTGTGGGGATAAGGGGTTCATTCCTATACTATACTCAAAAGCATATTTGGCTGCTAATCAACTGCACTCTTCAAAATTTACCAGAAGTCCTTAAACAAGTTCATATTCTCCAGCATGGTAAATTCACTTCTAACAACTTGTCCTAAGTTGGTGACTTTTTAGGATTTTTAGGATTTTTTTTTTTTAAGAGGGAGTTTTGCTCTTGTTGCCCAGGCTGGAGTGCAATGGTGCGATCTCAGCTCGCTGCAACCTCCGCCTCCCATGTTCAAGTGATTCTCCTGCCTCAGCCTCCCAAGTAGCTGGGATTACAGGTGTGCACCACCACCACCACGCCTAGCTAATTTTTGTATTCTTAGTAGAGATGGGTTTTCACCATGTTGGCCAGGCTGGTCTTGAACTCCTGACCTCAGGTGATCCACCTGCCTTGGCCTCCCAAAGTGCTGGGATTACAGGTGTGAGCCACTGCATCTGGCCCTACTTTTTAAGATGTTTAACAAAATATAAAAAACATATCAAAATGGAGCTGCTTTGAATCAGTAAAAAGATGCTTAGAATCTTTTCCACTCATTTTTCCATATAGTCTTCATCAGTACCCATGTTGGCTTTAAAATAAAATCTCTGAGCTTTATGTAGAAAGTTTGAAAGAAATAGTCTCAGAAAATAATCAGAGATCACTGCAAATATTTGGAAAAGATTAAATCATTAGATGCTATAAAGTAAATACATTTATAGACTAATTTACCTCATACTTATGAGGTAGGTACTTACGCACATTTTATACATGAGTAAATATACATGTTACATCAAGTGTTATATAAAAATAAACAACGATTTCTGTTCAAACACATTTGCCCTTTCATTTGATTTTAAATTATTTAACTTATTTGGGCGTTATTTTAAATCTGTAAAATGAATACAATCTTGGCAGGTTTTGATATTTATAGTTATTTATGAAGTTCCAAACAGAGATCTAGGTTCATAAACCACAAACAAGTATCTGTAAATATTAGCATTGATTACACAGTAGTTTCCAATAGAACATGTTGGAGAAATGGAGCAGTGGATAAGTACTTTGGAGTTACATATTCTTATTTCTTCACGTACATATTCATGTATTAAATGTGGCACTTCCTCGCTTAAACACTTATGGTTCACACTTCAGGCTACCATTTTATTTCAAGAAACAATTTGAAGCTCTACAGTAGTATTGTGTTCATGTTAATCTTATCCATCTTGATTGGATTATTTTATCTCATATCTCTGTATTTAATTAGTCAGAGAAATTAGTCAAATAAATGCATATTTAGTCAAATAAATGCTAAATGAAAAAAATCCAAACCACCCAATTTCTGTTGGAAATGAAGCATTAAAATTTTGCCTACATAATAAACTGAACCTGATTTTATTTTAGAGTCTCTTTTAAAAAGCATACAAGTTTACTTTCAGAAGTAAAATATGCAATCTTGCAACTTATCATCAAGTTTTTGACCTTCAAGGTAAACAGGTCAAAATTGGTAAAACTGTCAGAGAAACACAAATCTCTAAGACAATCATTATAAATTCCCCCTATATTTAATAAGCTTCCTTAGTAAATGCATAAATTAAAATTATGAA
This sequence comes from Pan paniscus, assembly GCF_029289425.2. NCBI lineage: Eukaryota > Metazoa > Chordata > Mammalia > Primates > Hominidae > Pan > Pan paniscus. Next base: position 7,360,799 of record NC_073258.2, on the reverse strand, counting down.
ATTAATAATTTTAATTAAAAATAACAAAAATACAAAAGATGAAGGTAGAGCCAATGGAAGGCTAGAGAGAAGACAAGCTATCCTCACTCCAGAATTTTTTAAACTTCAACTTGCAAGAGAAAAAAGTCATCAACCTTCAGTGGAAAACACAGGGGACACTGGAAATTGATTGAGCTCCTTTATATGGAAGCTTAACTGTGAATTCATATTGTATTTTGTGATTTTTCAGAGGATAATTTTAAAAAGTACGTAGTAAATAACAAGCAGCCTTGGGCCAATATATTTTACTTTTGCTAGGTACTATCTAAGAGACATTTTGGCAACTTGTGAATAGCTCTGCATCTTCTACATGGAAAAGGGCCTTGAACAGTTTGAGCATGACTCATTAATCTCCCACCATGGTAGTGAACCTAATGCAAAACCCAGGGTAAGTATAATGTGGAGACGGTAGCAGATTGTGAGATGTCATTAAAAGCATTCTCCTGTTATTTGCTGGACTGTGTTTTCTTAGCAAATTCAATTCTGATCCCACCTCAGTAGTCATAAAATAAGTTCTCACCTCTGAAAGCACTTAACTCTTATTCCTTTTTATTTTCGTCTTTTGCTGAGGGATATTGACTCAGGTCTTTCAGGGAATGCATCTCTAGTGCATTTTTTATTATGGAAGATTCTGCAGTGTTTTATAACGTACTACTTTCATGTAACCCTACCCTACCAAACTCCATTACTACCATGCACATTGACTACTCCATGTTAAAAGGTATAAAAAGGTTTTATTTATCCCCATGTATCTGTCATCAACATGACACGTGGAATATAAAAGGCTCTCAGCAAATATGTAAAGAATAAATGTGAATGGAAGAAATATAAAATATGTAGAATCATTTCTTAGCACTTTCTCCCTTTTTTTCTCTGGCAACAACTAAGGGATATTGATGTCCATTCCTTTCACTCATATTTTAAGCGGTAAACTCATTCTTACACAGAGCATGCATTTGGATGTGGATGAACTTCAGAAGAGATAGCTCATCAAGGCTGTTTATTCAGAAGTACTGACATGATAGGTGGTATCTGAAACCAAAGAGTAAATGAAATCATACAGTAAAAATGTACATAATACAAAATTTAAAACTCATAGAACCCTGAGGAGCAGTAAGATTGTTGAGAGGATCTTGCAAAGGAATATTCAGAGAGGTGGAATATATGGAGGTAGAATATGTTCAGTACCCAGATAGCTGACTGGTTGTCTCTTGGTACCATCCTGGCAAATTTTGATGATAAATTAGCAAGTGAAATAGCCCTAGCCTGAAAAGGTCATTCTGTAGAGACATTTTTACCCTTTGAAAAAAGGATCTGGTTGCTCTACCATGAAAGAAACCTATGCAATAAATGTTGTAGTCTTTACTAAAGAAGAATTTAGAATGGATTATAGAGATGGTAGATGATAAGATCAGTTGAGGTTTCAAGAACAGCTTAAGTGATGTATGTTGTAGTTCGTTCACAAACTTTTCATGATCGTGTCTTCTTCTTGGGCAAATAGACAACACAAACATGAGAAGAGCTATTCCCAAATGAAGCAGTTGAATTTGAGTAATACAAGAGTAGACCGCAATAAATTATGCAGTGAATTTCTCTGTCAGCCTTTCTTTGGAACTAAGACATCAGCTCCCAGATTCCTGAATTTGGGGCTGCTATGGGAATACAGATAAGTCCTTTCCTGGAATTATTCTAATCAAAATGAACGTGCCTCATCCAGTTTATAACCCTTGTTGGTGAGCAGGCCACATTCAGTTACTGGTTAATGCAAGGGTACAGAGACTTTGCTTCAATTTAGGATAATCCTGAAGGGCTGTTCCAGTTCCAGATTTTTCTGTAGCACTGACAGAGGCCTCAATTGCTACTGCCTTGACTGTCAAATTATCTTTCTAACTAATAAAGCTTCCTTCACATTCTTACAGTTGTTTTTCTTGAAAGAACACACACACACACACACACACACACACATACACACACACAGAGAGAGAGAGAGAGAGAGAGTGATTTCTTAAATTTCGAATAAACTCTAATTTAAAGAGTAGATCCAGTGACTCCTGGAATAGATAGGTTTGGATTTCTTCATATGGAGGAGGTAAGTAAATGTCCCCTATATATTAAAAAACATACCTATGGACACTTTTGAGGAAGATAAATAATGCTAACAATAAAAATATTCTTTTAACATTATTTTTGTTACTATAACCCAGAGATTCAACATTCCTCATTAGAACATGGAAAGATATTAAATACATTAATCCCCATAGAAACAATGAGAAAGTCCTGAAAAGAACAATTTTCTGCAGGACAATAAAAGAATAGTAGGTACAAGAAAGACTTAAACTGAAACTCAGAGGAATGAGCCCTTTATGTTTGAGAAGAGAGCCACAGCAAACAACCCCAAACAGGATAAACACAAAGAAATTAACACATAGACACATTATAGTCAAATCCTGAAAACCAAAGAAAAAGAGAGAAATAATAAAATAGGAGGGGAAAAAGATATACATGTAGAGAAATAATGGTTAGAATGACAGTCAATGTCTCATGAAAAACAATGTCATACTTGAAACAATAGAATCATCTTTTGAAAGTACTAAGAAAAAAATTGTCAACCTGGAATTCAAAATTTCTCAAAACTATTTTTCAAAAGGACAGTAAAATATATATGTTTACGGAGAGACAAAGCCTAAGAAAACTCATAGCCATAAGACCTTCACACAATAAATGCTAAAGGAAAGTTTTAGGCAACATAAAATAATACAAGGAGGAAACTAGAATGAACAGAAAAGAATAAAAAATGACAAAGGGGTGAATATATGAGAAAATAGAAACTTTTTAAATTTATTATTTGTATATAATATATAATATTTATTATTTAATTTTTATTTATTATGTGTATTTATTTTTATTTACTTAATTGCTGGAAAATTATTTACCATTTAAGAATTACAATGTATAGAGAGGTTTGCAACACAGGTAGAAACATGTACTTAATAATTACATACAGGATAAATATGAGTTAAATGGAAGCACATTATTAAAAGCTTCTGCATTACATATGGTACAACATAATATTTGTTTATGGTAGACTATCTTAATAAGTTAAGGATTCGTACTCTAAGGATCAACTCTGTTCTGAAAAAAAAAAATACAAACAAGTATAGCTAAGAAGCCAGTTGAGGAAATGAAGTAGAATACTGAAACATACTTGATTTTATTTGATTCATAGTTTCAAAATAAGTGAGAAATCTATAACAAAGAAAAGAAAAAGATGGAGAAAATAAGTAAGACAAAGATAGTCATAAAAATAAATGTTTTGATATAATATTATGACCCCAGTTACAAAATAGCACTTGTCACAATGGATTAAAAATATAGGCCGGGCATGATGGCTTATGCCTGTAATCCCAACACTTTGGGAGACTGAGGCGGGCAGATCACGAGGTCAGGAGATGGAGACCATCCTGGCCAACATGGTGAAACCTTGTCTCTGCTAAAAATACAAAAATTAGCTGGGCGTGGTGGCATGTGTCTGTAATCCCAGTTACTCAGGAGGCTGAGGCAGGAGAATTGCTTGAACCAGAGAGCTGGAGGTTGCAGTGAGCCGAGATCCTGCCACTGCACTCCAGCCGGGCAACAGAGTGAGACTCCATCCAAAAAAAATAAACAAAAAATCAGCATGTGTGTGTGTGTGTGTGTGTGTGTGTGTGTGTGTGTATACATATACTTTAAATATAAGGATAGGTCATGAGTAAAGGGATATAAAAAGATACATTATGCATATGAATATATATGGTCAGTGGGGCCATACTATTACTAGCAAACATGGACTTTAAAGTAAGACATATTACCGGGGAAAAAGAGACATTTTGCAATGATGAAAGGTCAGTTCATCAAGAAGAAACAGCCATCTTAATGTATTTGCATGTAGTAGGAAAGTTTCAAAAGACACAACAAAGCAAGTAACAGAACTAAAATAAAAAAGAAAAAAGCATATTCAGATTTTGAGTTTTTAGCACTCCTCTTTTTTAATGACAATTGTTTGCGTAAGTGGATAAAAATCCATTTAGCTATACACTTTGTGTTTATCCATCTTACCATGTGTAAATTATATTTTATTCATAAAAAAGAGAAAACACCTCGTCGATTGTAAGAAAAAAGAAGCAGCAGCAAAGAAACATAAACCTAAAATAATATGTCGATTAATCTAGGGTTAAGTGATTTCTTGGTAGCCTCAACTGCTTTTCCTAATCTCTAAGTAGACTCTCTTTGATGTGTTTAGTTCAAAACTTTTAGTCCATCCCAGTCTGACCATAGCAATGCCTTGTGGGAACCAGTCAGTAAAAGCTGTGATCTGATCCTGACCCAGGGTCTCCTCTGGGAATTTTCAGGAACTGTTTCAAGGAAATCATTTGTTTACAGAGGGTGGCAGAGCTGGAGGGATTGGTGTCCCATGAGAGCAAAACTCACAAGATAGATCAAGGAATCAGTGGTGTGTAGATAAAAGTCTTGGCAAGCAGACGTGGGGCACTGAGGCAGAGAAAGCACTAGAATAAACTTATTTCTGTTTTTCTATGTGATTAAATGGCAAGTAAAATAGGACCATAACATAATATTGTCTTGTAATATGGCTTTATGTCCTCAAGTGTGTCTGAAATATGAGTGCTCTAAGAACTGAGATTTGGAAGGAACATAAATGAGGGTGGCTGTAATAGAAACTCCGAAATTTTGACATAGGAGGAACTTAGAGGTAAAAAACAAACAAACAATATGGTTTCAATGGGAAGTGCAGGAAGCTTATCTTGGAGTTATCTTTGCCAGACAAGAGGAGACTTTCACTAAAATTTGGAGAAGTTGTGAAAATTTTAAAAGGCACTAAATCTCCTTGTACTTTTTCCCCAAGACGGGGTCTCACTGTGTCGCTCAGCCTGGAGTGCAGTGGTGTGATCATAGCTTCCCCCAGATTAAAATTACTAGGCTTAAGTGACCCTCCTGAGTAGCTAGGACTATAGTCAGTCATGTGCCACCATGCCTGGATAACTATTTTTATTTTCTTGTAGAGATAGGGTCTCCCTATGTTGCCCACGCTGATCTCAAATGCCTGGCCTCAAGTGATCCTCCCACCTTGTGCTACCAAAGGGCTGGGATTACAAGCATGAGCCACTGCATCCAGCCACTAAATCTTACAGCTATCCCTTGATGTTGGCACTATTCACTTCACTTCACCTATCTATTGTTCATCTCAGAAATCATGCAACTGTTTACTCACGGTTAGAGAAAATACTGGGTAGACTCAGAACTCTTTGCGGGATAGGGATTTGGAAATAGGATAACTCTGACAGCAGAACAAATGATCTGCCCCAGCAGAGAACAGAAAAGCAGACTTCACAGGGTCGGAAGTCAGTCCATAGATAACAGGATTCTAGCCACTAGACTGGAATCAGAGGTGGGGGCTTCAGATTTGGAAGAAAGAGCAGGTGAGATGACGTTATGGTTTCAAGTAATTATAAGAACTTTGGAACAGGGACCAGAGAACAATTTGGCATAATCGGGTTGTTGATGTATATAAAGAATTGTAATGATGTATATAAAGAATTTAAGACATCATCTAAGAAAAGCATCCTTAGATGATGCTGAATTTTAATACTTGTTAGTAGTAAAATCTGAAGCTTTCTTTACAAAATCAATTTAATTAAAAATATTTGAGTAAACTTTCTACATAAGGTACTGTACTTGGGGAAAATGCATTAGTCCCTTTTTAATTATAAATATGGCTAATGGGAGGTTTATTATGTTTTCAACTGATTAGGGCTTTGCCAACTCTACCTCTTATTCTCAAAGTAATTTTGCTATTTTACTATTTCCTGTTCATAAATTATGCCACAGAGCTCTATATGCAAATATATATTTTCAAGTTTAAACAAGTGAAATGAACTGATTTGGAAAGCAGAAATATTTGAATATAAAAATAATCTAGCAAAAACTCTAGTCTAGTACATAGTAATACTTCCGAATGTTTTCTTCTCACTCCTCTCTTAAAATTAGCTACCCTCTCTTCTTTCTCTCCTCAGCTTTATAAGGCTCCAGCTGTCTCTTACCTTCTTTACCTCCTGATCTGGCTTAGCAGGTATTGCCCTTGCTGTTTCAGAGTTGGTTCCATTTGCTGAGTTTTGCTACCACAATCATTATGGACATTTTTTCCTCTTACTTGATGTATTTTTTTCAGAAATGTGATAGAAATGACATTAATTGATTAAAATTGCTCTGGATGGGACTCTATAGGGCAATGCAACTGACATGTAATAAAGACCAAGGCTTCAGCCTTCCTTAACATTTATATTGCATACTGTGTCCTAATTTGTACATATCCTCAATTAGAATGCAATTTCCTTGCATTCTAAACATTTTAAATTATATTAATTAACATGAGATAGGAAGCAAGATATAGTTTAAAAAGCTTAGAATCAAAGTACATCTATTCAAATTGCATGTGTTCATAACAATATCTGTTCTTTGAGAAGTTAATCTCTCTACGCTTCAGTTTTCAAATCTGTAAATCAGGAATAATACTACCATGTGAGGATTGAATGAAATAGCAGATATAAAACATCTAGCATAATGCATTAAAAATTAATGCCTATCTGTCTGATTTTTCTGTTTTCTCTTTTAACCCACTCTACTTTTATGTCTACTTTCCCTACACCTTAGCATTTGGGGCTAAAATAAAGCACTTAATTAATTTTGTAACAACATATGCAAAGACTAATCAGCAATCTTAATAATTGTATGTTTATATTTTATGTATTTTGTATATTGCACTAACATTGAAATATTTTTAATATTTTGTAAAGGATATTACTTTGTTTTTTTTTTTATTTTTGTAGAGACAAGGTCTCCCTATATTGCCCAGGCTAGTCTCAAATCCCTGGACTCAAGTGATCATCCTGTCTCAGCTTCCCAAAACACTTACAGGTGTGATGGCTTACAGGTGTGAGCCATTGTGCCAAGCCAATAATATTATTTAAGCTAAGGCTTACCACAAGATCTTTTAATAAGATACATTTTATAAATACAGAATTGATCTCATTATACCAAAAATATATTAATGTTGTCTTAAGATACATTATTTAGTCATTCTTTTTTAACTAAAAGTATTTTTAATGAAGGTCTACTATGTGGCAGAGGCAGACAAAACAATATAGTGACAGAATTGGATTTTCCTTCTTACTGTAAACACTTAAATAGATAAGACTGCTTAAGAGAAATGAATCGGAACAAAAGGAAAGAGTGTGACTGAGGCAGTGAGGGTGTTCAAAGCAGACCTTTCTGAGGACATGACTTTTGAACAGTGACCCAAACATTTGTGGAAAGGGCATTTGAGCTGAGAAGAAAGCAGTATAGTGGTCCCGAGATGGAAACATGTTGGAATGTTTGAGGGGCTGCTAAAAGGAGTGTGGTTGTAGTATACTAAAGAGGTTTCTAGTGGTCTTCTCCTATTGGACCTTATCAGTTATGGTAAGAAGTATAGATTTTAATGTAAACATAAAGAGAAATATTGGAAGAATGAAGGATTTTATAATTAAACATTGTTTTATCATTTATTAACTTATTTTTATTTTGATAATTAAACCTTTAAACAGAAGTTTATTTGATCCATATTATATTTTATATAAAACATAAAATAATATGTAGTATGTATATTATACTACATAGACCGTTCTTGTATACAGACTGGGGAAAAAGAAGGGCGTTAAACATGACTTTGACAATGGCATATAGAATGGAGTTGAGAACAAAGCCCAAGGTATCAAGAAGAAAGAGACAGGAATCAAGCAGAATTTCAAAATCTTCCAAAGCCGGATGGTTAAATCCAGGCTGGAAAAAGATTGACGTTAGCAGAAGAAAACATAAAATGCTATGTGAGTGAAAGGAATTAATCCTAATGTATTAAAATAGATGTTAAATTAATATTAATAATGAATCAACATGAGATTCATATTGGAACAGATCTGAACAGTTGAAGCTTCAGTCACTCATACAGAACAAAAATAATTCTCAAGATCAGTTTAGTCAAATGGAAATCAATTCAGTTTAATAAGATTTAATTAATAATGATTGGATGTGTGCTATTTGCCAAGAACTGTGCTTGGTGAAGAAAATATCAAGATCGGTCTGACACAAGCTGGGCTTCTAATGATTCTATTGGCTACTGTGGATGGCAGACACATAAATAGCAAATCACAGGACAATTGAGGTACTGCAACAGAGTTGCAGTGCAAATTATAGGAGGGATACATGGACTCTGCTTGGAGTGATTTGAAGGGAAGACTTTAAGGGCCAAGACACTTCTGAGCTGACCTAATTGGAGTTGCTAAAGAATTAATGATACACTGTCCAAAAGGATCTCTGCATACTTTTTTTATGTGGACTTTAGGGGAGAGACAGTGGCTGATATCCAGATCATGACAAAACAACTGCTTTATCCTTTTTGGAAGGTAGCCCAGGTCTTCTAGAAGAGGAATGACTCATGATAGTCTCATTCTGGAGGATAAACTAGTTGAAAAGTTTGTGGTTTTGTTCCTAACTGTCAAGAGTTCTTTTACAGTGCCCTAGCCTCTCAATAAAACTTTTTTTTTAGGCCGAGGAGTAGAGATGGATATGCTTTATATGTCTTGCAGCCTCATTGTCTCTGATATGCTTAATGCTACAAAGCATATGAAAACTCTCAAATATATATAGTTGATTAAGTTGCCTATGAAAAAGCCCTAGATTTGTGGAAAAACTATTTACCTTATAATTCCAGGGAGAAAAAATGGACCCGGGCAGTACCAACCCACTTCATCTGTGACATAATATGTCTCCAATCTTGCTATAGTTTAGTTGAGAGAGCCACTCTATAGCTGTGAAAGTGTATGTTGAGCTATAGAGAAAATCCAAGAATCTGTTCTTTCCTCCCATCCTCAAAGATGGAGAGCACCATTATGAATTGGTCATACATGAGGACATTGTAATCATTATCATACAAAAAGGTGGGATTTTCACTATGCTATAGGAGAGGGTTAATAGTCAATCATACATGGCATTTGTTATGTTCTTACTTTGGACTGCTTCCTTTGAAGAGCTTGTGGGTAAAAACAGCTTTAGAAGCTCAGAGCCTGGTGATATGGTGTGGATATTTGTCCCAATTAAATCTTATGTTTAAATAAAATTCCCAATGTTGGAGATGGGGGTTGGTGGGAGGTGTTTAGGTCATGGGGACAGATCCCTCATGGCTTGGTACTGTCCTCTTGATAGTGAGTGGGATCTCACAAAATCTGATGGTTGAAAAGCATATGGTACCTCCCTTCCCCCTCTCACTTTGTTTTTGCCATGTGACATGCCTGTTCCTACTTCACCTTCTGTCATGAATAAAAGCTCCCTGAGGCCTCCCCAGAGCCCAACCAGATGGCAGTGCCATGCTAGAAGAGCCTGCAGAACCACGATCCAATTAAACCTCTTTTCTTTGTAAATTACCCAGCTTCAGGCATTTCTTATAGCAATGGGAGAACAGCCTGTCACACCTTGCCTGAACAAATGTTTGCAGCAAATGACTAGAAATTGGAGAAACCACTAATTTTCTTCATTCTTCAAAACTAGTATCTACTTCCTGGGGTTTCCCAGTCCTTTTACTTTTATTATTATTATTATTATTATTATTAATTTTGAGTTCATTCCAGATCAGGGAAGGGGGTCCTATAGTCCATTCTGACTCTATACAATTTGTCATTGAAATGGGGTAAGGCAAAGCCTAATAACACAAGAGGAATTTGTTTGAAAGTTACTGCTCTTTATGTGGGTAATCCTTCTGAGGATTTAACAGGGATGTATGCAAGTACCCATATTTCTGGTTCCCTTTGTCAGTCAAGATCTGACTTTATTACAGTCTGTTTAGAAGTAATATCTCTCTTTTATTTCTTGAAATAAGTCTTTCACAATTCCATTTTCTTTATTTCATAGACAAACGTGCTGAAAGGAGGGAAATGAACACAGGAGATCCATACTGAGTGTCATTTCAGACCTGAGAATACTTTTCAATGGACTCATCATGCACCTCCCCAATTCTTCTGAAATTGAGATTACCACCTTCTTTCTGATTGGAATACCAGGGCTGGAGCATGCCCATATATGGATCTCTGTCCCCATCTGCCTCATGTACTTGGTAGCCATCCTAGGCAATTGCACAATCCTCTTTGTTATCAGGACTGAGCCCTCACTCCATGCACCCATGTACTATTTCCTTTCCATGTTGGCTGTCTCTGATCTGGGCCTGTCCCTCTCCTCCCTACCCACTATGCTGAGGATCTTTGTATTCAATGCCACAGGAATCTCCTCAAATGCTCGCTTTGCTCAAGAATTCTTTATTCATGGATTCACAGATATGGAGTCCTCAGTGCTTCTCGTCATGTCTTTTGACCGGTTTTGGCCATATGCCACCCTCTGAGGTACATATCTGAGGTACTGGTGAGCTGTATCCTCACCAGTGCCAGAGTTGCCAAAATGGGGCTGTTGTTTCTCATTAAAAGAGAAACAACACTAAACTCATTAAAAGAAACAACTAACTCATGCTGTTAGTACTCCCATTTCCTTTCACTCTTACAAGGTTGACATATTGTAGGAAAAGCCTACTCTCTCATTCCTATTGTCTCCATCAGGATGTCAGGAAGCTGGCCTGCTCCGACAACACTGTCAACTTCTTCTATGGTTTCTTTCTTGCCCTCTGTATGATGTCAGAAAGTGTGTTCATTACTGTGTCTTATGTGCTCATCCTGAAGATGATCATGGGAATTGGATCCCATAGGGAGCGGCTCAAGGCCCTCAACACCTGTGTCTCCCATATCTGTGCTGTGCTTATCTTCTATGCGCCCATCATTGCTTTGGCATCCATGCACTGCTTTGGCATCCATGAACTGCTTTGGCAAGCACAAGTCCCCACTGGCCATGATCCTCATTGCTGATGTTTTCTTGCTAGTGCCACCTCTTATGAATCCCATTGTATATTGTGTGAAGACACAGCAAATTCATGAAAAAGTTTTAGGAAAACTGGGTCTACAACAATGGTGTCAGTAAACGTGGTACAAGATCAGGAGAGAAAATAATATCTTCCTAAGCAAAGTATTATCAATTATTTACCATTATTTGTCTTAATTATTCATACACAGTTGGCCTTTCTTACCCATAGGTTTCACATCTACTGATAAAAAATATTCAGAAAAAAAGTGTGATTGATTGCATCTGTACTGAACATGTAGATAATTTTTTGTTATTATTCCCTGAACAATACAGTATAACAACTATTTACATAGTATTTTTGTTGTATTTGGTATTATAAATATTCTAGAGATACTTTAAGGTATATGGGAGGATGTGTGTAGGTAAGATGCATATACTATGCCGTTTTATATGAGATTGAAGGTCCTCAGATTTTGGCATCCTTGGGGTCCTGGAAGCAATTTCCTACGGATAACAAGGGATGACTATAGTCAGTCCAGCATATAAGCTGTTTAAGTGTAGTGAGTGTCCTACTCCTGTGAGTGTAGGACTGACATGTATGTTGATAAGTGTGTATGTGACAGTTTTAGAATGTTATTGAAATCATGACTCAACACACAGCATTTTAGTTACACAGTTTATATGACAAGGATAAGTATATATGAAAGCAGGGATTGTACTCCCTTGCAGACAAGGAATACCAAGGAGCTGAAGATTAAAGGATATCACCCCAATCCAGTTGCTGGTTTCTTTCAGGTGACTTTCAGACACATGGTATTTGTTGAGGAGCATTCAGTCAAATTTTGTGTGAATAGTTGATTTCCCATTTAAGTGAAAGAAGTCTATTGTCAGGTATGAATTGGTTAGCAATCCTCTCCCTTTGCACCTTCCTTAACAATGAAATAAGTAGAACCAGTAATTCTTTTGCCTTATCATTTTCACAGCCTTGAATTATGGCAATAAACTATCTCATAACATTCCTTAATAAAAACCAAATTTTTTTCTATATTACAGCAAAGTTCCATAAGCCATGGTCAACTAAAAGAACAGAAGGATGATTGTGCTCTTGGTAAAAAATAGGAAAAAGTTTTTCAAAATACAGCATTTTTTAAAGCACTGATATTCTTGATTAGCTGTTCTAAAATATGTGTTCTAAAATAATGGTTCTTAATGGTTGTTTAGGCATTTGATATTTTAAATTACTATCTAATGTTTCGATTACACTAGAAGCTTAGAAATAATGTTAAACTAGCATAAAATAACAATATAGTATTCAATATAACACAATATGCATTGTTATAGTTTCATATTTTTAAAAGAAAATAGCCAACTAAAGATGTTTGGGTACCTCAAATTTTTTCTGTAAAATTCATTTGTTTCTTGTCTATCTTTTATTTGTGAGTACTTAGTAGTAGACAAAGGTATAAAACATAAAATTTAGAATAAGTCAGACCTTAACAATTTTCTGCTATGAATTATTAGAAAACTATTATTACCATATTTCAATGTTTTACTGCCTAAGTTGAGCTCACAAGTAATTACTGTTATTTCTGTTTCAGAGAACCATTTTGAAGAAGGTTCAAGTAGTCTTACATATTTTATATGGCAAAATATTCTTATATATTCTGTGTTCCCAGGTGAATTTAGGTGAGTCCTTACTGTCTGATAGTTGATCCTGACTAGATTCCCCACAGCCTCATGGGGAAGGGAGGGACAATCTTGCTTATCTCCTCCCAGACTGCATTATTCAAGTCTTTTTCTGTGACCTCAAACATTCTCCATTTATGTCATAATTATCAGTTGCATGTCTGTTTCCCTTAACTTGTATTTTGTTTCCTCAGAGGAATTGCATTAATCAAATTTATTGGCATGTCTCTAGCACTTGTACAGTGTATAAAAAATTGCATCTGACTAGTAGTCTAACTAACACATTTCCCAACTCGCTTTGAAAAACAAACCAAAACAACAACAAAAACGTCTTTAACAACTCAGAATATGTTGATAAATTATAAGCACATCAAACATCTGACATATTAGAAAACCTATTGCCAAAATAAGTAAGGAGTAACTATAAATTTCAAGTCAATGAAGCTGTCCTGAAAAACAGTTCATGTTCTGTTCAAGAAAATGGAAACATATTTTCATGAAAGAAACAACAAAGTTTTTAGTTTTTCTCCTCAACTCAGAAATTCAAATCTGTACTTGATGGAAATGACTCAAGTCATAAAATGTCAATAAATGTTTCTGGATCAGAAGAGTCAGTAGGCTAAATATTGTCTGTTTCTCTCAATTATCCAACAGGTTTAATGTATTTGTAATTAAACTTCCAGTAACATTTCTTTTGTGATTACTAAAATAATTCTAAAAACAGAGATATAAGAGTAAACTGAAGAACATACAATAAAATAAATACATTACAAACTATAATAAAGCTTAATATAATAGTGAGATTTATTAAACAGCTGTAAAATTGTGCAGTTTACTCAACAAATCAATGAGAACAAAAAAATAGAATAATCACACTAATATATATCATATAAGATCTGAAAACGTAACATATAATCAAGAAATATCAGAACATTATATAAAATTGATTGAATAGTCAAATAATACAGGGAGGAATAATGAAAACCTATACAATATTTCATATTTGTGTGCATATGATTTTTATCACCCACAAAAAATAAATTAAGAATTAAGTAAAAAGATAATTTTAAAATCTACTGAAATATAAGCAAACGAATCACATATGGATGGGAAAAATTCTCTGATTAAATAACTACAATGTAACAACAATGGAAAAGTGAAAAGAAAAAAGCAACCCTGGAATTCTTGTGGAAGTTTACAAAGTCTCTTACAAATAATCCTTAAGGTTGTGGTTTTATTCTGAGTTTGCCAACAGGCTGTCTGTCAAAAATAAAGTCTTTTGACCTTAATCCTTGTTTGGGGTCAGATGCTAGAAACTAAATATATCTTGGAATTCTTGCACTTTTGAATAATAGTTGTATTTTTTCTTTTGATGAGGGTAGAACCAAAGATATATTTATTTGGCAGCAATATGAGAACAAACAGCAGTACATGTATTTATTGAAAAACAATTAGTTGTCTGAATAACATTGGAGGTCAAAATTTAGAAGATAATGACAATAGAATGTACCCGGTGCTGACCAGGTCCTAGGCATTGGGCTATATGTTTACCGGAATTAACAGTATTTACTTTTGCAAGAACCTGGGAAGGTAGAATTTATTACTTCCCCTTCTTCTCTGGGTTAGGAAGTTAAAGACTTATGAAGTTTAATGACTTTTCTAAGAATATAGAGCAATAAAGTGTTAGGAGCTTAAATCTCAGCCCAGGCAGTATGATTCCAGAGCCCACAACTTCAGCCACTACAGTTGGCCAACACAAGGAGACCAACAGTTATTTTGCCTCCTTCTAAATTTAATAATTTATATTTCTGGAAATCTATAAAGGTAATCAGAGATAGAATCAAATATATATTTATAAGAAAATATATCAAGGGTTACGGAAGTGTTAAGTAATAGGAAATAGTAGCAAAAACCATGACATGCAAAGATGATGACATGTTATTTACCAATGCAACACAGCATCAACAACTAAGTGGTGTTTGCTAAACCCTGTGTTGGTTGTTACATAAGACATAGGCCTACTATCATGGAGTTCAGGTGGTGAGGAAAACAAGTAAATAAGTAATTAAATTAGCAAAGTATGGTAATTTTAATCATACACCTAAGAAAGCATATGTAAAGGAATGGCAACAGGCCTATTTTGATGGATAATGAAAGCAAAGCTTCCTAGAATTAAAACCTAATATAAAATGTAATTTAATAGAGAATAATGAATAATAGCAGGTAAATATTTAAGACATACCTTTGCATGTAAACTATTATCTTAATTTATAAATGTATACATATGTATGCCCATGTGTTTGTTTATTAAAAAAAGATTAGGCTATATGCAGTCATGAGTTGCTTAATAAGCGGGATTTTTTTCTGAGAAATGCATCATTGCGTGACTATCATATAGCGTATTTACACAAACCTAGAGGGTATAGCCTACTACATACCTATGATATAGCCTATTGCTCCTAGACTACAAAACTGTGCAGCATTTTACTGTACTAAATACTGAGGTAACTGTAACACAATGCTACAGCTTTAGTTTTTGTATACAGTTAAGTATTTGTGTTTGTTTAAACATAGACAAGGTACAGCAAAAATACTAATATTATAGTCTTATGGGACTACTGTGGTATATGAGGCCCATTGTTGACTGAAAGGTCATTGTGGGGCATATGACTATATTATATAATCTCTCCATAGGATTGCAAATAATTGGTATTAGATTTTAAATTTTTTTTCTATTTCTCAACACATTCACACATTTTAATTATATATATGACACTCATAATCAGAAAAACTCCCAATATATAAAATACATTGCTTAAAATAACAAAACACAAATTCGTAGCCTATTGACAATTACCATAGGGGTGGAGTATATTGTTGAAATTTTTTCTTTTTAAGTGAAAAGATTACATTTTTAGTCAGGTATAAAAACTACATTTTTGAGTAGTAGAAGATTAATACACATAGCAGACTGCTTTATGACTGCCATAAAACTGGAAGAAATATCACACATTTTCACAATTGTTCATCTAAAACCTCTGGAATTCAATTACATTTTATACTTTAAAGAGCCATATATCTCTTGAGGTATTACCCTCCATTCAAACACAGCAGTATTTCTGAAGGGAAATGTGTGAAATAAATAAATTATGATCGAAAAATATGTTCACACGAGTTTCTATTAGGCTTTTTAGCCAATAAATTATGACACCAAACTTAAGAAAGAAAAAAAATACTGTTTTTCCAGATATTTGGAAACTTCTCCATTGCAAATAGAAAATTGTAGATCTGCCAAGGGAAACTTTTAGAAAAGTCTTCAAAAGAAGCAATTGTAAAGCCAGAGACATCTGAAATAACTGATGCAGAAAAGTTTGGATGGTTAGATTAGTGTGTGTTCTGGGACTTCTGCTCTGCCACAAGTTAATTTCAGGGTCAGAGACTCTGCCATAGTATGATACTCCCTAAGGGAAATTGTATGGCGTCAGATGTCTAGAAACTAGATATATCTTTGGCTTCTTGCACTTTTGAATAATAGTTGTATTTTTTTCCTTTTGATGAGGACAGAACCAAAGAGACATTTATTTGGCAGCAATATGAGAACAAAAACTTGAAAGGTAAAATACTGAATTGTGGTATAATAGAATACAAAGACTTCCCGCTGAGTGCACAAGGCAAAGAAACATTTTAGCTACAATGAAGGACTTGGAGTTTGAAAAACCGAATTTTACTTATAATTGCATACTTTATAGGATGGTCATTCACTTGTTTTTCCTCACCTAAAAAGTGTGTGAGTCCCGCCACACACTCTTATGTAATCTCAATTACCTGAGTATAATGCATGAAAGGAAACTCATGCAAATACTTTTAATTATAAATGATATGTGATTATTGTTGATAAAGGGGATTGGAGCCCAAGCGAAGCAAAATCACAAAGTTGTCAGTGCTTGAGCTGAACAACATAGCTTGAAAGAAAACTGAGGTCAACAAACCAGATTGGGACTGGTGTTCCCTATCTGCCAAGGAATAGGAAGTTTATATAAGGGGAGGAGAGAGGTGGCTCAAATCAGAGTACCTGCTTGGTCCACAATGCTCAGACATGAGTTATCCTAGGTAGGATGGAATTATCAAAACTGTGGAAAAAAATCTGAAGAATTATCTCCAGCACCCTAACAACCCTGTGCCTGAGTTTACTTCTTCACAAAACAAATATTGTTAATAAAGGCAATCTAGAAATTTCCTATTCAAAAGCATCAAAGCTACTGTGCAATTCTAGAGTGATGAGTATACCAGAAGGTAGAAGCAGTCAATAGCTAGGTAGAAAATTAACAACCCAAGAAACAAGAGCAAATAGAAAAAGCTGCAGTTCTGAGAGTTAGCAATGGAGTAGCTATGGAATCAGGATTAGAACTATATTAGAATATATAGGCAATGAGAAAATAATGAAAGTCAATGTGTAATTTTATATATTGGATGGACTGGAGGTATATAAAGTACTAACTAAAACTGAAAAAATATCACTTCTATAAGAAGAAAAGGGATTAAAGAAAGATAGAGGTATAGGGAGTATATTTGTAAGGATACAGCACTCTCTAGAAGTGACACCAGGAACTGAAACCAATGTACAAGATTTTCCTAAAGTTTTTAATTATAACTTTCTACGTGTGTGCCTTTGTGCACATATGTAACTTTTCCTTTTACCAGCTCAAGTAACTACCTTCATTGCCTCACTGGAAATATCACCTCAGGGAAAAAAAAATTGTTCAGCTGGATGTGAAAATAAAATTTTAATTTACTTCTGGTCTAAAAATTACTGTCTTAAAGGAGATAAATTTTTCCACTATATTAAAGTGACTAGTCTGCTTTTATATGCACAGGAGTCATGTCATTGTTTAAAATGGTTCAGGGACATATGCTCAATTAATTTGGTTTAAATTATGGTATTAAAAATTAAAAATAAAACTCTTTGATAAGCTCAGGGGAAAATGACTGTCTTCTTCCCACTCCTAAAATTCAATTGGAATTGACTCAGCAACCAAAACACCTGTGGATAAGACTGCCCCAAGTCCCTTTCTTTCCAAAGCATAATTCGTGTCCTGACAATTTCCTACCTTCAATCCCATCTTCCCCTAAGACCCCTCACATTAGGACCCCATGAACCCTTGGATTGGAGCAGCTGGAACATAGCCTGGCGGATTGTCTTGGTCTTCAAGCTGTAAATGATAGGGTTCAGCACAGGTGGTAAAAGCAGATAAATATTGGCCAAAGTGCTACAGAGCACCCTTGGGGTGGAGTGGAAGAGGCGGTGTGCCAAAGAGAGGCTGATCAGTGGCACATAGAAAACAGTGACTGCACAGATGTGACAGACACAAGTGCTGAGAGCTTTTTGTTGCTTCTTTCGGGCCACAATGCCCAGAACAGTACGGAGGATCAGGACATAGGAGAAAAGAATAAACAATACATCAGTGCCATTCAGGTAGAGCTGAAGAAACAGTCCCCAAAAACTGCTGATCCAAGGTTTGGAATATGTGTATTTGATCACTTCTGGGTGGTAGCAAAATGGATGGGAAAGCTCGTGACCCCCATGAAAAGACACAGTGTTTATGGCTACAAGAAGGGGAAGTAAGAAAACTGCTGGTCTAATGCAGATGACCAGCCCTATCACCAGGACCATCCTGTCTGTGAGGATAGTAGCATAGTTCAGTGGGTTACAGATAGCCACGAAGCGGTCAAAGGCCATGGCTACCAGCACCGAGGACTCCAGCAAGGAGAAGGCATGCACAAAGAACATTTGAATGAAGCAAGCTTTAAAGCTGATCTCCCGGGCATGAAACCAGAGAACACCAAGCACAGTGGGAAGGGTCGTAATGGTCAGACATAGATCAACAGCTGCCAGCATGGAGAGGAAATAATACATGGGCTTGTGGAGTCTCCGCTTAGTAATGATGACAAGAAAGATCATACTGTTTCCCAAGAGGGCAATGGTGTAGAGACAGCAGACTGGAATGGAGATCCAGACATGAGCACATTCCAGCCCAGGGAATGCAGTGAGGAGGAAGTTTGAGGAAGACGAAGTGGTGTTATTGAATATTGCCATGGTTGGTTGAAGACACTGAACTATGAGGAAAGAAAAATAATTAAGATTCTTTATATATATAGCATACATTTTATTAGTCATTTTATATACAATTTTAAATTTAAGGTAGTTATTTTTCTTCTGTTTTAAAGAAAGGAAATGGACCCAGGAAGGTTAAATAGTATATCTAGGCTAAAATAGTTCAATACAGATTCAAATTCAAAACCAAATTTACTAACTCCAAAGTCTATTATTTTTTACTAAACTTCAGATGATCAGAGAGGCCAGGCTAATGAGACAATTTGGATAGCTGAATGTTGTAATTTCCTTCCTTTAAAATACAATTTTTTAATATCCTTTTATACTTGTATATGATGTACAGGAGGGGTAGAGATGAGAAATAAGCAAAATAGAGAACTATGTTCTCATCTAAAGAAGAATGTTTGTGGAGTCCAAGTGTTTTTAAAATTATGTGTAAAAGTCTACATATGTTTGTATTGTTTTTGTCTTCATGTGCAGATGAATGCAGAGGGCATTTGGGGGTGCAAAAGTAACTGAGCGATGAGATGCTTATAAAGCAGATATCAGTTATCCTCTGTTCTTTGAATGATATCTCATAAAGGCAAAGAAATGACACTGGATAATGCAAGGCGGTAAGAGAAGAGGAGACAGTGGCTCCGTTTGCTGCTGGGGAAATTTTTCCTGTGGAATGGACACAGAAGAAGAAGCAGAGGGCTTTCTCTCTGTGAGGTCATACACTCTGGAGCCAGTGGTAGGTCAAAGTTCAGTGCCTAAATTTATCAAGGTTTTCTCAACATTGCCGGCTAACCAGAGCAATATATTAGTGCTTTCTCTCTTCAGGTACAAGTCTCCATCTGACTGGCCAGGAAGAAGGTAGCATCTGCCCATTCATATACAGAAGACCAGGTGAAATTATTTGAATAACACTCACTCAACTCAATAACAGAGTGACCCAAAGGTCAACATCCCTATTTTCTGGCATCAGTAATGTTACAGACCCATCCTCTTCATTTACCAACCCCTACCTTCTGTTAATTTGTTAACACTGAATTATATTTCCTCCACAATTCAGAATATACCCTGAAAGTTCCCTGACATATTAAGCTAAAACTACCCTCTGCTTCAATCTTTGCCCCACATTTTGCTTGGACTTTTCCCTTGGTGCTTAATAATGAGGCACAACCGATATTGGTAATTTATATATGCAAGTACTGTGTTCTTCTGCCAGAAGTTTGAGATTCTTGAAAGTTTGGGAATGCACATTTTTAATCTCTCAATGCTAGTTACTAAAGCAGGATCAGGAAAAACAGAAATCTTCATTTAGCAACATTGATTGATTACCAAACAATTATGGCCACAGAAAGGGAGTTTTGAGTCCTATCGTCTTTTGCCTTTGTCTCTTCTTTCTCCTCCTGTCTTCTCTCTCCCATCTCAATTTCTTCCAGTATCTGTTACACCCCTCCCTTTCTTCATCCCATCTTACTTGTAGTTCCCATCAATTTATTGCTTTATCTTCTTCCTCTCCTTATCTTACCATCCCTCATTTTAAAAAAACTCCCCCTGCCCCGCTTCAGTTTTTTTCTCCACGTTTGCACTCCCGTCTTACCTGGTCACATCAGCAGGAAACACCACCAACTTCTCTTCAGTCCCATAACAGAGCAGGGACTAAACCAGCTTCCAAAAGCGAGGGCTTTATAGGCAGCCTAGTAGAGTCCCCAGGCAACAGGGAGCATTCTTGATTAGTAAGCATTCTGGTTGGAGTGAGTGATGGAACCCATTGGCAACTCAGACACATCTCCGAGACTTACCCCCAAACCCTGCTCCCAGGCCCAAGCAAATCCCATCCATCAAGGGCTGGGAGAAGAGCCCTAGCCCTGGAGGCAGACAGTAATGGATATCTGCTAAGACTGCCTGCCTGGGTCAAATAACTATAACCATTCCTCTTTACCCAGCCTTAGGCTAAGGAATCTCAGCCAGGAAGGCTCCCTGAATGTCAGAGCTGGATTAGGAGAGCAGAAAGAGTCATCCCATTGTTCTCTGTTTTCAATATATCCTCTTCCTAAGAGGTCTCATTACTCTCCTGGCCATTCCTACATCCCTCCTCTTACACAGGAACTCCTCCTAAGAACCCTTCCGATTCAAGTCATATCTGGAGCCATCTACCTTCTACGCATAAGTAACTTAACATTTGATGAACACATAATATGCTCCAGAAACTATATCTTTCAAATGCATTGTCTTAATCAACCTTATGAGTTAAGTATTATTACCTATTATTTCACAGCTGAGGAAATTGAAGTTCAGAGAGATTTTTTAATAACTTCGCTGTCTAAAAGTTAGCAAGTTGCAGAAATGGTACTCAAGCCTATTTCAGAAATGGTACTCACAATTTTGAAATAAGTCTTATTTCAAAGCTTTCCATCTTAACCATCATGCTATACTACCATCTAATGTCAACTGTTTCCATTCATATCTTCAGGAACTATGGTTTAAATTCATTGTCCTTAATCTGTCGATTTCATAGATTGATTCCCAACTGTGTGCCCACATATGGTTTAAGCTTCATTTAGACTGGAATCCAACTATTCACAGTAGACAGTCAATTAATAATCCCGATTATATCTAATCTACCCTGGCTTTTTGTACTTTCCCCTGTCTTGAGACAGAATCTCTCTGTGTCACTGAGGCTGGAGTGTAGTGGCACGATCTCGTGTCACTGCAACTTCCACCTCCTGGGTTCAAGCAATTCTCCTGCCTTAGCCTCCTCAGTAGCTGGGATTACAAGTGCCTGCCACCATGCCTGGCTAATTGTTGTATTTTTAGTAAAGATGGGGTTTCATCATGTTGGCCAGGCTGGTCTCAAACTCCTAACCACATGATCCACCCGCCTCGGCTTCCCAAAATGCTGGGATTACAGGTGTAAGCCACCGCACCTGGCCCTTTTTGTTTCTTGAAACATTTTCCAAATATATTCTCACTATATACGTATGAGTCACACTGAGCAAAGGTGCTTATCCCAGTGAGTATCAAGGAAGATCAAGTAACTTTATAAAGTTACACATCAGGTAATGCTCAGATGCATAAGTAAACACCACCCCCTTTCCCTGGTTCCTATCAGTGAAGATGAGTGACTGAAAATTTCAGATAAGATTTATGAATATTAAATAAGAACAGAAAGAATAGGAAGTATTAAATCAATCTTAATAAAGTATAGTTTTCACTAATTCAAAAATATATATTAAGTGTCACCATATGGTCTAAACTACATTACACACTTGAGGTATGATGAAGTCGGATAAAAGGGTCCCTGTTCATATGGAGTATATATTAAGCACAAGTCAGAAAAGCCCTCTGAACAGAAGTGAGGCTGAGGTTGAGATCTAAAGCTTATACGAAATTTCTTATTTTTCCAACTCACTGAATGCACCATTTTCTCAAACTCTGCACATGCTATTTATTTTTAATATTTTTTCTGATTCCAACCCCTTAAATATGTATACCTTATGTTATAAAATATATAAATAAATACACAAATAAAGGCAAAAGAAAATAAATGTTCTATGTTCATCACTGAATACCAGAGTGATTCTAATGGACTAAGCAGTCTGGATAGATTTCTCAAAAAAGTTATTAAAAAATGACATACAACAGAAAACTACTCAACATTAAAAAGGAATAAACTACCAATACATGCAATAACATAGATGAATCTCAAAAGCATTTTATTAAGAAGCTAGACACAAAAGACTGCATAATGCAAGGTTTCATTTGCATGCCACTCTGGAAAAACAATCATTATAGGGAAGGATAGCCAATCAATGCTTGCCAGTCAATGTTTGCCCTCTGTTGGGTGATAATAGAGTAGTTGACCACAGATGGGAAGCAAAAAGAAATTTGGGGAAGTGATAAAATTGTTCTGTATCTTTGTTTCAGTGGTGGGAACACAATGCATTTGTCAAAACTTGTAAAATGGTATACCAAAGTGAGTAAATTTTATTATACATAAATGTTTGAAAATTTATTATATACAATTTTAAATATAAATGTTTATGCTTGATCAAGCTAAAATAAATTATTGCTCTCATCAAAACCGTTATGCAATTTCATATCACTACCCATTGTATTTGTACTATTCGATACACAGCTACTAGTTACATATGACTACTTAAATTTACATTTAAATCAATTAAAATTAAGTACATTTAAAATTCAGTTCCTCAGCTTGCACTAGCAAAATTTCAAGCAATTAATAGCCATGTACGGCTACTAGTTACTAAACAGCAGAGAAATAGAAAATATCCACTTCTGTGGGAATTTCCATTGGATAGTGCTGTATTTGATACTCTTCTCTAACTTGATTGCATTTACTTGGAAATAGTAGATGCCATTAAGGGCTAACCCTAGCCCCACAAAAGGCCTGGACAATCCGCCATCGGATCTGCTTGGTCCTAACACTGTACACAATGGGATTGAGCACAGGAGGGAGAAGCAGGTAGATATTGGCCATGAATGTGTGTATTAGTGGTGACAAATGCTTCCCATAGCGATGAATTAGGGTCATACCAATGAGAGGCACATAGAAAAGCAGCACTGCACAGATATGAGAGAGACAGGTGTTGAGAGCCTTGAGCCTGTCTTCCTGGGAGGCAATGCTCAATACTGCCTGCAGGATTAGAATGTAAGAGGCCAAAAGTATCAAGGCATCTAGTACAATGATGAAGATCACAGCCAACAGGCCATAGATGCTATTGACACCGGTGTCAGCACAGGCAAGCCTCATGGCATCCTGATGGAGGCAGTATGCATGGGAGAGGACATTGGAGTGACAGAAAGGTAACCTTTTGATGAGAAAAGGCACAGGGAGCACAGCCCCCACACTCCGTAGCAGGATGGCTGCTGCAATCTTGCTGATGACACTGTGAGTGAGAATTGTAGCATAGTGCAAAGGAAAGCGGATGGCCACAAAGCGATCAAAGGCCATGGCCACCAGAACACCTGATTCTACTCCCCCAAATGTGTGGATGAAGAACATCTGGACAAGGCAGCCATTAAAAGTTATTGAACGCCAGTTGAACCAGTGAACAGTGACCATGGTAGGCATGGAAGACAGTGAAAGGCTGAGGTCAGTGGCAGCTAACATGGCTAGAAAATAATACATGGGCTCATGGAGACTTTGCTCAACTTTGATGACAACAAGGATGGTGACATTTCCCAAGATCGTGGTGCTATAAAGAAGACAGAGGGGCAAGGCCATCCATAAGTCTTTCTCTGGCATTCCTGGAATCCCAGTCAGGGTGAAGAAGCTCTGGTGGTTCTCAGTAGTTTGGTTGAGAGGTGACATAGTGGAATAGATGTTTGAGTAGGAAAATAGAGAAGAGCTCATTAAGTCAAACAGACTTCAACTGGAATCAGTAACAATAAGTATTGAGATGGTAGCTGTAAGAGGAAGTAACTTAAATATTATTCTTGCACATCCATGTTCAGTTTGATACAGAAACCAGTAGCCCCTGCTCCATGAAGCGAGAATGCTGCTACTAACCATAAAATTTTAAAATATCTAGGAGAAAGAGAAACAAACAAAAAACTTCCAGTTAACATCTGCACCTATTAGGGACATATGCAATTCAGAAATATCAAGAAGTTACCTGTCTTGCAGACTGCAATACTAGGGAAGAATTTGACATTGTGTATTTACATGTATAATAAACACTAACACCAATAACCATGAAGAATATAACCACAGTCCTAATATAAGGGCTGTTCATAAACACAGATGTGCAGATATAAACGTGTGGATGTATGTGTGTGCATCTTGGTTGTGATCTTAAATTGTTTTGATTTTCATAAGATCATTTCCCTCTTTAGTACTCAATTTATCAATCCCTTCCCTCTTTGGCACTCGTATGATGTAGGATGGAGGAGGAAAGACACACTTTAAGGAATTTAAAGCTCTGACCTTCTGTATTCCTAAGAGTCTGTGAGTACTAAAGGGATCTGAGCTTGCAGCAAGTGAGGGAGGAAGTGACCTTGGCTCCCAAGGAACTGTAAAAAGACCTGCTGTGGTAGGAAGAATAATACCCTTAAAGATGTCCTCATCCGTGTCTTTGAAAACTATCAACATGCTACTTTGCATGTCAAAAGGGAGTTTTCATATGTAGTTAAAGTTAAGAACCTTGAGATGTAGAGTTTATCCTGCATTGTCCAGGTAGGCCAAATCAAATCACAGGAGCACTTAGAAATGAATAACGTTTGTCACTGCAGAGAACCAGAAAGATGGCAGCTTGAGCAGGACTGGACATGAATTATTGACATTGAAGATGAAGGAAGGGAACCAGGAGACAAGAAATATTAGTGGCCATTAGAAGATGGAAAAGGTAAGTGAACAGAATTTTCCCCTAAGTCTCCAGAAAATATTGCAGAAAAGAATGCCTTAAATCTTGGTTTTAGCCCAGTGAGACCCATTTTGGACTTCTGATCTAAAGAACTATTAAAAATAAATATATATTATTTTAAGCCACTAAGTTTGTTGTAACTTCTTATGGCAGCAATAGAAAACAGATACCCAGGAGCCACAGAAGAGTTGCTTTAGTCCCTTTTCAGAAATATCCAAAGTCTTCCCATTGTCATTTTCATTTATTCAGGCCTTTTTCTTCAGTATGTTCTTCCACGCAATTAGATTTCTCTGTCCTAAGCTGCATCTAGAAAGGAATTTTGAGATTTACTTTTCTCTTCATTAGGGAGCAGAATGATCTCCAGTACTTCCAAAGAGTTTTACAACTAATATATGGCTCAGCCAGATTAAAGCCATCCATGGAGAATCTCCCAAAAGACAGATTCAATCATTGTTCAGGTTACTGAAGTCAGTGCCGTGCGTGTTAAAACTCATCTTGACTTTTTTTCCTGTTTCTCCATAGAGAAGACCCATTCTTTTCCTTCCACACTTCTATGTGGCTGTTCTAATAAATGTCATCTTGAGTTAGCAGCAACTACATTTCTCACTGTAACTCCAAGTAAGGCCTAGTTAAATCTATGGGGAATCACAGACATTAATGTCTGCTACTTGCATGAAAAAGATCAAGATTAAAATCTTGGTGCCCCACAATCAATTCTCTTCCATTTCAATTTTTTGGTGTCATCTTAAGAACATTTATCCAAATGTGCAGCTGAGCTAATCACCTTTTCAGGCCAATCTAGCCACAGCTGACAGAAGGTTTAGGACTAAAAGAAAGTAGTGCTATAGTGGCTCTGAACTTTGTATTTATCATTACCCTTCTGAGAATCTCAGAAAGGGTCTCCCAGTTAAGAATGCACACACACACACACACACCAACACACCACACACACATATACAAGCAAAGTTCTGCATAAAAATTAAGTGAATTCAGATATTTTTGAAAACCATCTATGGACCCAGGTTAAGAACTCTTTCTTTAAGAAATTATTTTAAATAAATGAAATAGGAGCCTTGGTCATAGAAAGGAGCAAAGCCACTAGACAAAATCCAGAGCTACACACAAAAGACAGAGAGCTCTGGATACTTGGGAATGAACAAGATGGAAAAAAGTCACTCCAAATTTGTCAGTCAGTAGTTTGGTGTAGTACTGTCCAATATGGTAGCCCCTAGACATATGCATTTATTTAAATTTAAATTTCTTAAATTAAATTACACTTTCACCTTACTTGTACTAGTCGTATTTTAAATGTTCATTAGCCACGTGTGACTAGTGCTACTGAACTGGATAAAATTGTTGTAGAATAGTTTCATCACTGCAGAAAATTTTATTTGAAACTTCAACAACTGGAGCTGCAGACTGCAGACTTAAAAGGATACCAACACCCTCACTGACTCTTGAAAAATAATGAGTCTGATTGGATTGAGGGTCTTTCACTTATATAATAAGTGTCTCTCTTTACCTATATCTCTGTCTCTCTTTACCTGTATCTCTCTGTCTTTGACTCTGTTTAGGAAATTTGAAAGGAAAATTCGCTTTAAAAATAAAGGCTCTGGGGATTGAATCTTAGCTCTATGACCTTGAACAAGTTACTTAATAATCACTGTGCTTAATTCCTCGCTTCTTTAAAGTAAAAATAATAGTACCTACCATAGGGTTGTTAAGAGTATGCATTTGGAATATTGATAGAGCACTTAGATAAGCACCAGGCAAATAATAAAGACTCAATAAAGTTCAGATATAATAAATGCCCATGTATTATCTAAAAACTTGGTAATGTTTGCTTGACTATAAAAATTATCTCTCAAAAGATTTGTCATGAAATCTATTTATGTAATTCTAAAGTTATGCACCTACTTTCATATATATTATTTATATATTTTGATCAAATTCTGTATTACCTAAATCTTTCTATCCCTCAGGCAGTTTATTGCAACGTTTAATACCAATGGCCTGCCAGCAGTGGCTGTTGCAGGGTTCAAGACAGTGGATTTGGTGGATCTGTCTCAATGACTTTGCACTTTATCATTAATGCTTACTGTAAAGGATTTAGTGAAAGCAAGTCTCAGATAAACCAAAAATGAAGAGACGATATGCTACTAGAATTCACATGTAGTAAAAATCAGTAAGAAAAAGTAAAGAATAAGAAAATTGATTATGAGGGATGAGCAGCCTCAAAAGAAACACTACACTGGCAATCCAAGCACCTTAATCCAAGAGATCAGCACAGACCTTCCAGAATTTGGGACAAGGATAGTAAACGAGGCCCCTGATTGCTTAAGATCTCATGAACCAAGGAAAAGTTGATCATGTTTAATTAATTTATTGATTAATGACTTCAAATTTGTGAAGTTTCTACTAAGTACCAGATGTGTCATGAGTAATCAGAGGACAAAAAGAAGCATTTTTATTTTTCCTTCCAAGACCCTTTAGCAAAGAACACATGGAAAGCAAGATGAGACACATGAGTGTACTGTATAGCTGGGGTTGAATGAAGGCATGCTTTACAGGTGGGTCCATATGTCCAGCTTGTCTCATCAACTGGCTAGCTTAATTCTGTCTCTCTAAATAATAGTGGTAGACCATGGAGAGAGTTGAGCCTAAACTTTCCTCACAGCAATAGGACAGGAGCTTCTGTAGCTTCAGAAGTATATGTGGGGGTCAAGGTGGAAAAGGAGTGGGCATTGAGAGTCCTTCCCTTCTATGTAGTATTGAACTTCACTTCCATACTCTTCCACTCAGGCAGGAAGATGGAAAGGCTGCTCTCTGAGGAACAGGCATGAGCATACTATACTCTTAAAGGATCTGAGATGCTGAGTAAAAGCTGGCCCTTTGGACTTGTTTCTTGTGGGATCCACAGACTAGTCTCACTAGGATAAGAAACTATCTGCTATTGACCTTGAGCTGGGGCTCAGAAGAAGGGGCTCAGGGGTGAGTGGGGGAGGGGGACAATGATCTATAAGGTTCTTGTTTTACTGACTAGTTTTTGGTAGAATCACATACTCCCCTTGCCCCTTAATTCCCACATCTACAGTTAGAAGTGTTAGTTCTATTTTAATGAAAAGGAGAAGGAAATGAAAAAGTAATGCTTGCTGAGCATTGTGATCATTCTAGACTCTTTATTGGTATTTAAAAAACACGAGCAATGTAAAAACCACAAGCAATATCCTTGTGTGTTATCTTAGACAGACAATAAAAGGAATAATGGGCAGACATTTAAAAAATATTTTAGTCCTTTAATAATAAACAATCTAATATTTATTGAGTGCTTGTTCATGTTCCAGGCTCTGTTCTTAGCCATTTACATGTCCTATCTCATTTAAAGATACAAAAACCTTAGTGGAAAAGCACTATTATTACTGCTATTGCATGCACTAGAAAAACAAGGGTCAGAGAAGTTAACTTGTACCAGATCCCAAAACTAAAGCTTAAATATAGGTTCTGTGATCATTGTGCTTTGAAGTTCTGTTTGGTTCTAAAGGAGAAGATCAACATTTAGTCACGGGGCAATTTCTGCCATTAAATTCAAATTACAGATAAAAGGGTGAACTGGGCTCAACACGCAATCTCCTCCACCTCTACCACTCATTACTGACCTTTACATTTTTCTACGAACTGTCCATACTGCAGTCTCTGCCGTTCTGTGACAAGATCCTCAAAGAAAGCACTTCTCAGGCCTCAGATTTTTCCCCAACTCACCCAAAGTATGGTCTAGGAGACAAGAGTCTTTTCTGATGCGTCAACCACAGCAGCACAGAGATTTAAAACCAACAGCACCCTTGCCCAGAATTTCCCCTGGAGTGATTCTATGGAGACTTGAGCATGTGACTTCCTGGAGATGCCCCCAGGACCAAAGGCTACACAGACCCAGGCTTCTGAGCATGCTAGTCTACTTTGTCTTATTCCCAGAGGACCTGGCTTTGCCTAATACAGATCTATGGTAGCAACCCATCCAAACGCAGAATTATTCTCAGTCCTATATGAATGTGCATCACTAACTATATTGAAATACGATTAAACCCTAGTGCTTAATTTTAATAATTCTCTGTCTAAAAAGAAAAAGCTGAAAGAAAAATTTACCCTTGTTTCACACACCATTGTGTTATTGTCCCATTCTCTTTTCTGTTTCACAGCAAAGCCTCTCAACATTGCGGTCTACAATCCTTGTCGATACTTCCCATTGTCTCCTCAATTCACTTCAGTGAATGTTCTTTTTCACACCACTGAAACAGTATGTGCAGATGTCACCAATAATCTGCTTATTGCTAAACTTAGCAAAAATGTGTCGTCTTACTCTCCTGTTTGTTCTTCAGGATTCAATATAGTAGAATATTGCTGCAATGCTGAATTATTTTCCTTTGTTGGTTTCTCTCAAATCATGTTTGCTTGATGTTTCCCCCTACTTTAATTTATACTCTTTATTATTCTTTGATTATATGTCTTCTTCCTAGAGCACTAAATGTCAGTGTATCTTTTATTTGATCTTTTTTCCTCTACTTTAACTCCACTCTCTCACTTACCGATATCATCGAATACCACTGCTTTAAATATCATCTACATACTGATTAACTACAAGTGTATATCTTCAGGCTACAATACTGCCTTGATCTCCAGATCAGCTTCCTACTTGATAACTCCACTGTAATACAAATAGGAAACTGAAATTTAACATGGGAAATACTGTAAAATGAAAACAAAAATAAAACGTTTTCTTTTCATCTGCTTAAGGTTCATTTCAGTAAATCACTAACCACACCACAATTCACCCAGTTACCCAAACTAAAATTCAGGTCTTTTCTCCCTCTCTTCTTCATATCTAAGCCATCACCACGGTACTATTCAGTGATTCAGTGTGCCATTTTGATTTTTCTATTAACACATTATTAACTATATTTTCAGTTATTTTTCTTAGTAATTATTCTAAGAATTATAAAATCCATCTTCACCTTATCACTCTCTACTTCACATTAATATTGTCTTAATCACAGTAAAATATTTCAACTTTTCCACACTGTAGCCCCATTTTCTTTTATCCTTTATGAAATTATTTTAATACATATTCTACCTACATGATATAGACCATATAATTGAGTGTCATTATTTATTTAAACAACTTGTTTTAAAAACATATTTTAAAGATAATACATTATTTACATAAGCAGTCTTTTCTATTACTCAATATCTATCATTTTCAGTGTTCTTTATTTCTTTTTTTATTATCATACTTTAAGTTCCAGGGTACAAGTGCACAACGAGCAGGTTTGTTACATATGTATACATGTGCCATGTCGGTGTGCTGCACCCATTAACTCGTCATTTACATTAGGTATATCTCCTCATGCTATCCCTCCCCAATCCCCCCATCCCACAACAGGCCCCAGTGAGTGATGTTCCCCTTCCTGTGTCCATGTGTTCTCATTGTTCAGTTCCCACCTATGAGTGAGAACATGTGGTGTTTGGTTTTCTGTCCTTGTGATAGTTTTCTCACAATGATGGTTTCCAGCTTCAACCATGTCACTACAAAGGACATGAACTCATCATTTTTTATGGCTGCATAGTATTCCACGGTGTATATGTGCCACATTTTCTTAATCTAGTCTATCATTGATGGACATTTGGGTTGGTTCCAAGTCTTTGCTATTGTGAATAGTGCTGCAATAAACATACGTGTGCATGTGTCTTTATAGCAGCATGATTTATAATCCTTTGGGTATATACCCAGTAATGGGATTGCTGGGTCAAATGGTATTTCTAGTTCTAGATCCCTGAGGAATCGCCACACTGTCTTCCACAGTGGTTGAACCAGTTTACAGTCCCACCAACAGTGTAAAAGTGTTCCTATTTCTCCACATCCTCTCCAGCACCTGTTGTTTCCTGACTTTTTCATGATCGCCATTCTAACTGGTGTGAGATGGCATCTCACTGTGGTTTTGATTTGCATTTTTCTGATGGCCAGTGATGATGAGCATTTTTTCATGTGTCTGTTGGCTGCATAAACAACTTCTTTTGAGAAGTGTCTGTTCATATCCTTCACCCACTTTTTGATGGGGCTGTTTTATTTTTTCTTGTAAATTTGTTTAAGTTCTTTGTAGATTCTGGATATTAGCCCTTTGTCAGATGGGTAGATTGTAAAAATTTTCTCCCATTCTGTAGGTTGCCTGTTCAGTCTGATGGTAGTTTCTTTTGCTGTGCAGAAGCTCTTTAGTTAAATTAGATCCCATTTGTCCATTTTGGCTTTTGTTGCCATTGCTTTTGGTGTTTTAGACATGAAGTCCTTGCCCATGCCTATATCCTGAATGGTATTGCCTAGGTTTTCTTGTAGGATTTTTATGGTTTTAGGTCTAACATTTAAGTCTTTAATCCATCTTGAATTAATTTTTGTATAAGGTGTAAGGAAGGATCCAGTTTCAGCTTTCTACATATGGCTAGCCAGTTTTCCCAGCTCCATTTATTAAATAGGGAATCCTTTCCCCACTTCTTGTTTTTGTCAGGTTTGTCAAAGATCAGATGGTTGTAGATGTGTGGTATTATTTCTGAGGGCTCTGTTCTGTTCCATTGGTCTGTATCTCTGTTTTGGTACCAGCACCATGCTCTTCTGGTTACTGTAGCCTTCTAATATAGTTTGAAGTCAGGTAGTGTGATGCCTCCAGCTTTGTTCTTTTGGCTTAGGATTATCTTGGCAATGTAGGCTCTTTTTTGGTTCCATATGAAATTTAAAGTAGTTTTTTCCAATTCTGTGAAGAAAGTCATTGGTAGCTTGATGGGGATGGCATTGAATCTGTAAATTACGTTGGGCAGTGTGGCCATTTTCGTGATATCGATTCTTCCTATCCAAGAGCATGGAATGTTCTTCCATTTGTTTGTATCCTCTTTTATTTCATTGAGCAGTGGCTTGTAGTTCTCTTGAAGAGGTCTTTCACATCCCTTGTAAGTTGGATTCCTAGGTATTTTATTCTCTTTGAAGCAGTTGTGAATGGGAATTCACTCATGATTTGGCTCTCTGTTTGTCTGTTATTGGTGTATAGGAATGCTTGTGATTTTTGCACATTGATTTTGTATCCTGAGACTTTGCTGAAGTTGCTTATCAGCTTAAGGAGATTTTGAGCTGAGACGATGGGGTTTTCTAAAGGTACAATCATGTCATCTGCAAACAGGGACAATTTGACTTCCACTTTTCCTAACTGAATACCCTCCAGCACACCTGAGTGTGTGTTGTTCCCCCCATGTGTCCATGTGTTCTCATCATTCAGCTCCCACTTATAGGTAAGAACAAGTGGTATTTGTTTTCTTCTGTTTCTGGGATAGTTTGCTGAGGATAATGTCCTCCAGCTCCATCCATGTCCTTGGAAAGGACATGATTTCATTCCTTTTTATGGCTCCATAGTATTACATGGTATATCTATACCACATTTTCTTTATCCAGTCTATCAGTAATAGGTATTTAGGTTGACTTCATGTCTTTGCTATTGTGACTAGTGCTGCAATTAACACACACATGCATGTGCCTTTACAATAGAACAATTTTTATTCTTTTAGGTATATACCCAGTAATGGGATTTCTCGGTCAAATGGTATTTCTGCCTCTAGGTCTTTGAGGAAATGCCATAACTTCTTCCACAATGGTTGAACTAATTTATACTCCTACTAAGAGTGTAAAAGTGTTCCTTTTTCTTCAGAACCTTGCCAGTATCTGTTGTTTTTTGACTTTTTAGTAATAGCCATTCTGACTAGTGTAAGACAGCATCTCAGCTGCACATGGTGGCTCACACCTGTAATCCCAGCACTTTGGGAGGTCAAGGTGGGCAGATCATGAGGTCAGGAATTTGAGACCAGCTTAGCCAACATGGTGAAACCCCATCTCTACTAAAAATACAAAAATTAGCCAGACGTGATGGTGCATGCCTGTAATCCCAGCTACTCAGGAGGCTGAGGCAGGAGAATTGCTTGAACCCGGGAGGCGGAGGTTGCAGTGAGCCCAGATTGCATCACTGCACTCCAGCCTGGGCAACAGAGCGAGACTCCATCAAAAAAAAAAAAAAAAAGGACAGCATCTCATTGTGGTTTTGTAGTTCCCTAATGATCAGTGATGTTGAGCTTTTTGTGATATGTTTGTTGGTCACATGTACGTCTTCTTTTGAGACACGTCTGTTCATGTCCTTTGCCCACTTTTTAATGGGGTTGTTTGTTTTTTTCTTGTAAATTTGTTTAAGTTCCTTCTAGATACTCGATATTAGACCTTTGTCAGATGGATAGATTGTAAAAGTTTTCTCCTTTTCCGTATGTTGTCTATTTTCTCTGTTGATAGTTTCTTTTGCTGTGCAGAAGCTCTTAAGTTTAATTATTTCCCGTTGGTCAGTTTTTGGTTTTGTTCCAATTGTTTTTGGCATCTTTGTCATGAAATCGTTCCTCATGCCTATGACCTGAATGGTATTGTCTAGGTTTTCTTCTGGGATTTTTAAATTTGGGGCTTTACATTTAAGTGTTTAGTCCATCTTGAGTTGATTTTTGTGTATGGTGTAAGGAAGGGGTCCAGTTTCAGTTTTCTGCCTATGGCCTGCCAGTTCCCCCAGCACCATTTATTAAATAGGGAATCATTTCCCCATTGCTTATTTTTGTCAGGTTTGTCAAAGATCAGATGGTTGTAGGTGTGTAATCTTCTTTCTGGGTTTTCTGTTCTTTCCCATTGGTCTATATGTCTGTTCTTGTACCTGTACCATGCTGTTTTGGTTACTGTAGCCTTGTAATATAGTTTGAAGTCAGGTGGCGTAATGCCTCCAATTTTGCTCTTTTTGCTTAGGATTGCCTTGGCTATTCAGGCTCTTTTTTGGTTCCATATGAATTTTAAAATAGTTATTATAATTCTGTGAAGAATGCCAATACTACTTTAATAGGAATGGCATTGAATCTATAAATTGCTTTGGACAGTATGACCATTTTCATGATATTGATTCTTCCTATCCATGAGCATTAAATGTTTTCTCATTTTCTTTTGTTTTCCTGTTTCCTTAAAAGTCTCATAGGTTTTTGTCATAAACCAGGTATCATGGATATAATAGAAACCTTAGATTCTTAATTGCTTTTAAGAGACTTGCTGTGTTTTTTAATTTTCTTTTGTTTATTTTTAGTAACTTGTATGAATTTAAACTGAAATTTATCTTCTCAAAATAAATCTCTTGCACTAAGTGTTGCCACTGATCATTTCAGATCACTTATATTTCACATTCTTACACTAAGTATAACCACTGATTACTTTCAGATCATTTTATTTGTATTCCACTTTTTTTGCCTGGCTTCCTAGGAATCGCCCATGAGTATACACGTCTTGGTGGTATGCCAATATTGAGGCAGAAATAGCTGTTAAATTCCTTGAGTCAGAAACATTTTCACTGATTGATTTGAGTGGTGTGTGTAGCATACATTTAATATTCAACCAGTTGTCAAGTCTCTGTTTGTTTTCTCATGCCAGAAAGCTCTCTTGAGTTTCTCTCACGTGTTTGAATAATTTCTCATAAAGCCATAGATGCATGGAGAACCCTTCCGTAACAATAATTTCCAGGTTCTCCCTGTAAAATGTCCTGATGACTCCTGCTTGCAAACTCAGGCTACTAAAACTGTGGATGGCGCTTCTTTATTTCCTACTGAGTTTTCCAGTCTTAGTTGACCAAGCTTTGCTTTTTTCTTTCCACTTGAAGTCGAGTCTGCATTGTCTGGCAGCACAACTGCTGGTTTGTCAACAAATCCCAGCCTGATAAAACTACTAGTACTACAACTACTACTCCTACTCCTGCTACTCCTCTGCGAAGAAGAACAAAAATAAGAAGAAGGAGGAGGAGGAGGAGGAGGAGGAAGAAGAAGAATTTGGCAATGGTGGGAGAGTGGTATTTTTCCCTGAAGTTGTAAAGGTTTTCAAGAATGAATGTTTCTCAACATGTTGCCTGCTTTAGTTAGTTTTCACAGTGTTAACTTTTTAAATAGTTTTTTGGTTCATATCTTCCCCCTTTTTGAGCAAAGAGGATTCATTGGTTCTACTTCAGAAGAAATTTCTCTTCCTAATAATTATTTTTCATGCTTTAGAGTGTTTTGCATTAAAATTAAGCAAAGAAATTAGACAAACACTGGCAATACACCTTTTTTCCTAATGTAAAAGAAAACCAGACCTCTGATGCTAGTAGAAATAATCAAGCAGAGGAAAAAATTAAGTGTGATAATCTGGAAGCAATTAAAGAATATGTGAGGCCTTTGGCAATTAATTTATAATTTTATTAATAAAGAAATTTAAAATGAGAATAGTCAAAATGGTTATGTGACTTCCACTAGGCCTATTTGATTGTATAAATGCTGATGGGAAGGAGGGGGAATAGCTGGACTTCACCAGTAGAACTCAATTAATAATAGCTAACAAGGAATGCTGAATGAATGAGTGGTTAAATAACTTTCCCTAAGTCCAAAAAGCTGAAAAAATTAAAACTGTGAATTAAAACAAGGTATATAAGACTCACGAACTCTATTCTTTTTACCATATTTAACCATTTTAGATATGGTTAGCAAGACTTTTGATGGATTAAGCTCCCGATAATAGGAAATTACTGGGATAATATAGGAGTCTTTCTGAAATTGATTCTAGCGGTGGCATCAGTTTCTGTAGACATGGAGGAGTCAAGGCCTGATATCTTCAGGGGAGTTCAAGCCACCAGTTTAACACTCAGGGGGGTTGCATCAAGCATTTTGTGTGTTTTTAGTTCTATCCCCAACAGTATTTCAGACAGAAGTATTCACAATTTCTTATTAAAAAATATTGACACAAATTATAAAGCCCTAGCTTTTAATGTTTATAGCATGCATTGTCTCTTTTAGGTTGTAATACACAGTGGGAAAGAAATGGGTTTAGAAATTAAAAATAAATGAATAACCTTCGGCCATATGATGTCAATCATGCCTAAACTAAAGCATCACCACAATAATTGTTTATATCTGACTTTTGTTTTCTGCTGTGATTATGTGAATATGCTTGTGATGGAAAATAAATGAGATCAAAAGGGCATAAAGATGTGATAGAAAGGGTCTGTGAACAATTTAAGGCCTGACCACACAAAGGCACAGGCTCGAGTAACCAGCTGTTCCTGTATTTTTAAGAATTACCTCATTAATGCAAAACATCCTTACAGAGAAATACATTAAATCAAATGCAAGAAATTATACATGAGGTATTGGAATAACAATTCAGAAAACCAAAGAAGTTCAGCAAATTCAAAGATCTTTTTTTTTATATGTTCCTGATGGGCGGAGTCCAGACAATCATTCTATCCATTCCAAACAACAGTAGACTCCAGCTCTGTTTCATGTCAAATTGCAACACTGTCATCATTGAGACTGAGACTGGCTTTGGAGTCACTGAACTGAACTGAAATTGGTTAGAATTGTAAGTCTTACTTAGTGATTAACCATGATTCAAATCAGTGTGTGTTTGTGCGTGCATACACATGCATTTGTGTGCACGCATGTGAGTTCATACCTGACTAAGACTATGCAAATAAAATTAAAATGAAGAAAAGTTTTGCATAAGTGTTGGACATAATAGAAGACAGTCTGACAGATAAAGGAAATTTTTAGAATCCTTAGGGAAATTAGGAAGGGATAGCTCAAGTGGCACTACATAACACCGTTCATGGGAGTTCTTTCAGAGATGTTGTGAAATCCTTGGAGAATCATGATGACACCAGACAACACCAGTGGTTTGAGCAGTCTTTATAAAGGCTCTACATGCTAGTCTCAGGAAAGGAAAGAAGCCAAATTAATTCTGAACCATGGCACCAGGTTGATGAAGGTAATAAATATCTTAAAAGATTTTTTCCATGTCCTCTGTATAGCAAGCTATGTGTAAGATAACTTAGGGCATTTTTTTTTATTAAATCCTCATGAAATTCTACAGAGAAATGTGATAAGGACAGATGAGAATAGTGTATAGAGTGTCATGTGGTGGTAGAAAGCAAAGATGGAAAGAGAAAGTAAAATGCAGGTTTTGTTATTAGGAGTAAAAGAAGAAGACATATACTATGAGGAGGAGGTAGGGCAAGGCTAGGCATAAAATAAAGATGGAATGGAAGAATGCATAAGAATTTCATTGGGAGATAGAGAAAGGAAGGGTCTGAAAATTAAAGAAGATTAAAAGAAAGAAGATGAAGAATGGAGATAAGAATGAAAAATTAAAGAGAAGATGACAGTAGAACACTGATTCAGGTAATGAAAATCAGAGTCGAAAACAGTAAAACAGCAGGGGTAAACAAGAATCAACTATTTGCATGGAAGAACAGGGCTTTAGCAGGTTCTCAGAACTTAAGGAATGTTAAAGATTTTTCAAGTAGGTCCCAAGAAAAACCCCTAGTAGGGATGAACCAGCTGGTCATTCCCACCTGAAAGCCACAAGAATTGCTGGGGATACAGAACAGCAGGCCCAAACAAGTGAAGGCTCTCACTTGACATTTAAAGAAAAACAAAACCCCTCCTCAGAATGCAGGCAGAAGGTTAGGCAGGCATCACAAAGTGCTTTGTTTAGATCTGACCATTGTGATTTCTGGGAGGGAGGGGCCCAAATTTTGTTAGAAAGATACAACACAACAAGTGTGAGTGGACTACACTACCTTTCAAAAATTCTTCTGTGTCTAAGATACTCAAATCTGTAAAATAACTTATTAGCAGTCATGTTTTTCTAACAGAAAATCCTTATACTATAGCAGAGAAACAGGAGGCAGAAAAGGTAGGGAAACTACGTGTTCTTGCATGCCTGATCTCACCCCAACCTCAGAGCTCCCAGACCAGCTCTTGAGATGCTTTTCTCTTTTCTCACAAGTACCTAGGTGAGAACAAAGACACCATAGGACCTCTCACAGACTCCCAATTTAAGCTTTTGTCTCTGGCCTCTTAGAAAAATAAATTTTTCTCTTTGTTGAAGATTTTTAATTCATCTGCAGAAGATCAGAACAGAGTTTGAGGGATTCTAAGACTTCTCCTGAAAGAAGATTGACATTCAATCATCCATATTCACCCATTCATTGTTTTATGTCTTCATTGCACTAATAGGGAATAATTAATAAATGCCTTGCATATGCTCAATGAGGTGATGAACCATAAAATAGTCCTTTACATCAGGAAGTTTTAACTTCTAGTAGGAGAGATGGACATTAAACAAATACGTATGCAATGTTTAGCTATACTCACTGGAAAGAAAGAAGAGCCCAAAAATGTGAAAACAGCATATGTGGAAACCTTAAGCTACTATGGATATTTGGAATCGGCATAATTGGGAAGGATAGCTAGGCTTTGCTTAGGTAAAGAAGAGCTTCACTAGGGGTGAAGAAAAACATAAAGATCTGGAAATAATGCACGTAGAAATTCTACATCAGGAAGTATCTCACTGGGACCCAGGAACTTAAAGACGGCAAATTTGGCTGGATTAAAGAGACTGAAGGGGAGAGTAAATGGTGTGAGTTGGTGCTAGAGAGGTAGGTAGGGGTTGAATCTTGCTTTACGTTGAAGGCTAAGATAAGGATTTAGAGCTTTCTTCTAAGTACATTGGGAACCCTTAAAGGAGTTTTGCTTGAGATGAATAAATGAGATTTATATTTGTTTTAAAAAAGTCTATTCTAACTGCCAAATGAAGAATGTATTAGAAGGTGGCACTCATGGGTACAGAAAGATCAGTTAGGGAGCCTGAAGGAACTGGGCTAAGTATTATCTTATACTTTATGTGTGGTTGTTTATGAGCCAATAACCTTTATTTTCTTCTACCTACCTTAAAATAAGACTATGGAAAATTATAAACTGTTGAAATTTCTGAAGATTAAATATTAATTTGAATAATTTCATCCAATAATGTGTCATTTGCATATGTAATTCATTACAATTATCCTTACAACAGATATCCAGGATACATTCCCTCTCTCTCTATATATATACGTATATATACACACATATATACACACACACATGAACATATTAGATTTAAAAAAGGCAAAAACTGCAATTACTTTTGCACCAACCTAATATATTTATGTGTATGTATATATAGAGTACCTATCCTATTGTATATACACATATATGTAATATATATTATATATACTTCTATTTATAGAAGTATATATGTATATACTTGGAAACTGTATGTATCTGCATGTATATGAATCTATAAGTATAAACTTCTGTATAGATATATACTTCTATATGTATATACTTGGAAACTGTATGTATCTATATGTATATGTATCTATATGTATATACTTCTAAATACATATATACTTCTATATGTATATACTTGGAAACTGTGTGTATCTATATGTACATGTATATACGTATGGAAGTATATATGATATATATATATAAAATACCCTTATACACATGGATTTATGTGGATGTAGGTTGTGATGACAGTGGAATTCTATGTAGTTGTGGGTGTGTGGTGAAGGTATCGTGAGGTTTTTAATGGGGATTTAAAAAATTATTTAGCAATATGCTCTATGTTATTAAGATCTTGGTTATATCTACTTCTTTTCTGCTAAAA
This sequence comes from Pan paniscus, assembly GCF_029289425.2. Taxonomy (NCBI): domain Eukaryota; kingdom Metazoa; phylum Chordata; class Mammalia; order Primates; family Hominidae; genus Pan; species Pan paniscus. The sequence continues at coordinate 7,320,988 of NC_073258.2, read as the reverse complement.
CTTGAAAACTATATGAGGAGATATCAAAGGAGATATCAAAATTTTTTACTGTCTAAACACTGGATGTTTACTCTTGTTCCCATTTTTCAAATAAAGAAATTTATTCCAAGAGAAGGGAGGTAATCACATGTGACTGTGTAGGAAGGAAAAAGGCAAAGTGTTACAAATATCATCTAAATGTTCTTTAACTTTATTCTTTCCTCTGCTATTCTACTATGCATTCATAAAGCCATTGTTCTGTCCATATGAGAATATATATTCAATTTAGGAGCTGTGAGCCAAGTGGAGGAGTCCAGCCCCACCCGATGGTGAGAACAACATGACGAACTTGAATGCATCACATGCCAGCCACCGTAACTTCATTCTAACAGGTATCCCAGGAACGCCAGACAAGAACCCATGGTTGGCCTTTCCTCTGGGATTTCTCTACACACTCACACTCCTGGGAATTGGTACCATCCTAGCTGTCATCAAGGTGGAGCCAAGTCTCCATGAGCCCATGTATTACTTCCTTTCTATCTTGGCTCTCACTGACGTTAGTCTCTCCATGTCCACCTTGCCCTCCATGCTCAGCATCTACTGGTTTAATGCCCCTGAGATTGCTTTTGATGCATGCATCATGCAGATGTTCTTCATCCATGTATTTGGAATAGTAGAATCAGGAGTCCTAGTGTCCATGGCCTTTGACAGATTTGTGGCCATCCGAAACCCATTACATTATGTTTCCATCCTCAATCACGATGTTATTCGAAAGATTGGAATAGCTATCCTCACCCGGGCAGTCTGTGTGGTATTCCCTGTGCCCTTCCTTATAAAGTGCCTTACCCTTCTGCCATTCCAATGTCTTGTCTCATTCATACTGTCTTCACCAAAACATGATGCGGCTAGCTTGTGCCAGCACCCGCGTCAACAGCCTCTACGGCCTCATCGTCGTCATCTTCACACTGGGGCTCGATGTTCTCCTCACTCTACTGTCTTATGTACTCACCCTGAAGACTGTGCTGGGCATTGTCTCCAGAGGTGAAAGGCTGAAAACCCTCAGCACATGCCTCTCTCACATGTCTGCCGTGCTCCTCTTCTATGTTCCTTTTATGGGTGCCTCCATGATCCACAGATTTTGGGAGCATTTATCACCAGTAGTGAACATGGTCATGGCTGATATATACCTACTGCTCCTGCCTGTGCTAAACTCCATTGTCTACAGTGTGAAGACCAAGCAGATTTGAAGAATGATCTTTCAAGTGTTCCAGAGGCAAAAAAAATAGGGTCTAGTAGAATGGAATCATGTGTAAGAAGCAGAGTAAGTATCCACTGGAAGAATTAATTATTTAATTTTCCACAGTTATGGTGCGTCAAATTTTGCACATCTGGCAAAATGCAGGAGTGGGTAAGGCTTGTGGGTGAAGATACATAACAGGTCATTATTGTTCTGTATATACTATATTTTGGAATGTGTGTATTTTGAAATATGGTATCACAAAATCTAATTTATTAAGTAGCTTCACACTTTTCTTTGACACGGGAGATGAGCATCAGTGAGAACAAATTATCACATTTATCCAGATAACACTTATGTATGTTTATTCATAAAACATTTAGTTATATTTCACCCTTGGTTATCATTTTGCTGTGCAGAAGCTCTTTAGTTTAATTAGATCCCATTTGTCCATTTTGGCTTTTGTTGCCATTGCTTTTGGTGTTTTAGTTATGAAGTCATTGCCCACGCCTATGTCCTGAATGGAATTGCCTAGGTTTTATTCTAGGGTTTTTATGGTTTTAGTTATAATATTTAAGTCTTTAATCCATCTTGAATTAATTTTTGCATAAGGTGTAAGGAGGGGATCCAGTTTCAGCTTTCTACCTATGGCTAGCCAGTTTTCCCAGCACCATTTATTAAATAGGGAATCTTTTCCCCATTTCTTGTTTTTGTCAGGTTTGTCAAAGATCAGATGGTTATAGATGTGTGGTATTAATTCTGAGGACTCTGTTCTGTTCCGTTGGTCTAGATCTCTGTTTTGGTACCAGTACCATGCTGTTTTGGTTACTGTAGCCTTGTAGTATAGCTTGAAGTCAGGTAGCGTGATGCCTCCAGCTTTGTTTTTTGGCTTAGGATTATCTTGGCAATGCGGGCTCTTTTTTGGTTCCATATGAACTTTAAAGTAGTTTTTTCCAATTTTGTGAAGAAAGCCATTGGTAGCTTGATGGAGATGGCACTGAATCTATAAATTACTTTGGGTAGTATGGCCATTTTTATGATATTAATTCTTCCCATCCATGAGCATGGAATGTTCTTCCATTTGTTTGTGTCCTCTTTTATTTTGTTGAGCAGTGGTTTGTAGTTCTCCTTGAAGAGGTCCTTCACATCCCTTGTAAGTTGGATTCCTAGGTATTTTATTCTCTTTGAAGCAGTTGTGAATGGGAATTCACTCATGATTTGGCTCTCTGTTTGTCTGTTATTGGTGTATAGGAATGCTTGTGATTTTTGCACATTGATTTTGTATCCTGAGACTTTGCTGAAGCTGCTTATCAGCTTAAGGAGATTTTGGGCTGAGAGGATGGGGTTTTCTAAATATACAATCATGTCATCTGCAAACAGGGACAATTTGATTTCCTCTTTTCCTAATTGAATACCTTTTATTTCTTTCTCCTGCTTGATTGCCCTGGCCAGAACTTCCAATACTATGTTGAATAGGAGTGGTGTGAGAGGGCAACCCTGTCTTGTGCCAGTTTTCAAAGGGAATGCTTCCAGTTTTTGCCCATTCAGTATGATATTGGCTCTGGGTCTGTCATAAATAGCTCTTATTATTTTGAGATACGTCCCATCAACACCTAGTTTATTGAGAGTTTTGAGCATGAAGGGCTGTTGAATTTTGTCGAAGGCCTTTTCTGCATCTATTGAGATAATCATGTGGTTTTTGTCTTTGGTTCTGTTTATATGATGGATTACGTTTATTGATTTGCATATGTTGAACCAGCCTTGCATCCCAGGGATGAAGCCAACTTGATCGTGGGGGATAAGCTTTTTGATGTGCTGCTGGATTCGGTTTGCCAGTATTTTATTGAGTATTTTTTCATCGATGTTCATCAGGGATATTGGTCTGAAATTCTGTTTTTTTGTTGTGTCTCTGCCTGGCCTTGGTATCAGGATGATGCTGGCCTCATAAAATGAGTTAGGGAGGATTCCCTCTTTTTCTGTTGATTGGAATAGTTTCAGAAGGAAAGGTACCAGCTCCTCCTTGTACCTCTGGTAGAATTCGGCTGTGAATCCATCTGGTCCTGGACTTTTTTTGGTTGGTAGGCTATTAATTATTGCCTCAATTTCAGAGCCTGTTATTGGTCTATTCAGGGATTCAACTTCTTCCTGGTTTAGTTTTGGGAGAGAGTATGTGTCCAGGAATTTATGCATTTCTTCTAGATTTTCTAGTTTATTTGCACAGAGGTGTTTATAGTATTCTCTGATGGTAGTTTGTATCTCTGTGGGATTGGTGGTGATATCCCCTTTATCATTTTTATTGTGTCTATTTGATTCTTCTCTCTTTTCTTCTTTATTAGTGTTGCTAGCAGTCTATCAATTTTGTTAATCTTTTTAACAAACCAGCTCCTGGTTTCATTGATTTTTTTGAAGGGTTTTTTGTGTCTCTATCTCCTTCAATTCTGCTCTGATCTTAGTTATTTCTTGTCTTCTGCTAGCTTTTGAATGTGTTTGCTCTTGCTTCTCTAGTTCTTTTAATTGTGATATTAGGGTGTCGATTTTAGATCTTTCCTGCTTTCTCTTGTGGGCATTTAGTGCTATAAATTTCCCTCTACACACTGCTTTAAATGTGTCCCAGAGATTCTGGTATGTTGTGTCTTTGTTCTCACTGGTTTCAAAGAACATCTTTATTTCTGCCTTCATTTTGTTATGTACCCAGTAGTCTTTCAGGAGCAGGCTGTTCAGTTTCCATGTAGTTGTGCGGTTTTGAGTGAGTTTCTTAATCCTGAGTTCTAATTTGATTGAACTGTGGTCTGAGGGACAGTTTGTTATAGTTTCTGTTCTTTTACATTTGCTGAGGAGTGCTTTACTTCCAAGTATGTGGTCAATTTTGGAGTAAGTGCGACGTGGTGCTGAGAAGAATGTGTATTCTGTTGATTTGGGGTGGAGAGTTCTGTAGATGTCTATTAGGTCTGCTTGGTGCAGAGCTGAGTTCAAGTCCTGGATATCCTTGTTAACCTTCTGTCTCATTGATCTGTCTAATGTTGACAGTGGGGTGTTAAACTCTCCCATTATTATTGTGTGGGAGTCTAAGTCTCTTTGTAGGTCACTCAGGACTTGCTTTATGAATCTGGGTGCTCCTGTATTGGGTGCATATATATTTAGGACAGTTAGCTCTTCTTGTTGAATTGATCCCTTTACCATTATGTAATGGCCTTCTTTGTCTCTTTTGATCTTCGTTGGTTAAAAGTCTGTTTTATCAGAGACTAGGATTGCAATCCCTGCTTTTTTTGGTTTTCCATTTGCTTGGTAAATCTTCCTCCATCCCTTTATTTTCAGCCTATGTGTGTCTCTGCAAGTGAGATGGGTCTCCTGAATACAGCACACTGATGGGTCTTGACTGTTTATCCAATTTGCCAGTCTGTGTCTTTTAATTGGAGCATTTAGCCCATCTACATTTAAGGTTAATATTGTTATGTGTGAATTTGATCCTGTCATTATGATATTAGCTGGTTATTTTCCTCGTTAGTTGATGCAGTTTCTTCCTAGCATCGATGGTCTTTACAATTTGGCATGTTTTTTCAGTGGCTGCTACTGGTTGTCCTTTCCATGTTTAGTGTTTCCTTCGTGAGCTCTTGTAAGGCAGGCCTGGTGGTGACAAAATCTCTCAGCATTTGCTTGTCTGTAAAGGATTTTATTTCTCCTTCACTTATGAAGCTTAGTTTGGCTGGATATGAAATTTGGGGTTCAAAATTATTTTCTTTAAGAATGTTGAATATTGGCCCCCACTCTCTTCTGGCTTGTAGAGTTTCTGCCAAGAGATCCACTGTTAATGTGGTGGGCTTCCCTTTGTGGGTAACCCGACCTTTCTCTCTGGCTGCCCTTAACATTTTTCCCTTCATTTCAACTTTGGTGAATCTGACAGTTATGTGTCTTGGAGTTGCTCTTCTCGAGGAGTATCTTTGTGGCGTTCTCTATATTTCCTGAATTTGAATGTTGGTCTGCCTTGCTAGGTTGGGGAAGTTCTCCTGGATAATACCCTGAAGAGTGTTTTCTAACTTCGTTCCATTCTCCCTGTCACTTTCAGGTACACCAATCAGACGTAGATTTGGTCTTTTCACATAGTCCCATATTTCTTGGAGGCTTTGTTCTTTTCTTTTTACTCTTTTTTCTCTAACCTTCTCTTCTTGCTTCACTTCATTGATTTGATCTTCAATCACTGATACCCTTTCTTCCACTTGATCGAATCGGCTACTGAAGCTTGTGCATGCATCACGTAGTTCTCGTGCCATGGTTTCCAGCTCATTTCAGGTCATTTAAGGTCTTCTTTATGCTGTTTATTCTAGTTAGCCATTCATCTAATCTTTTTTCAAGGTTTTCAGCTTCTTTGCAATGGGTTCAAACATCCTCCTTTAGCTCAGAGAAGTTTGTTATTACTGATCTTCTGAGGCCTACTTCTGTCAACTCGTCAAAGTCCTTCTCTGTCCAGCTTTGTTGTACTGCTGGTGAGGAGCTGTGTTCCTTTGGGTTAGAAGAGGCGCTCTGATTTTTGGAATTTTCAGCTTTTCTGCTCTGTTTTCTCCCCATCTTTATGGTTTTATCTACCTTTGGTCTTTCATGATGGTGACCTAGATATGGGGTTTTGGTGTGGATGTCCTTTATGTTTGTTAGTTTTCCTTCTAACAGTCAGGACCCTTAGCTGTAGTTCTGTTGGAGTTTGCTGGAGGTGCACTCCAGACCCTGTTTGCTTGGGTATCACCAGCGGAGGCTACAGAACAGCAAATATTGCAGAACAGCAAATGTTGCTGCTTGATCCTTCCTCTGGAAGCTTCGTCTCAGAGGGGCAACCAGCTGTAAGAGGTGTCAGTTGGCTCCTACTGGGGGATGTCTCCCAGTTAGGCTACTCGAGGGTCAGGGACCCACTTGAGGAGGCAGTCTGTCCATTCTCAGATCTCAAACTCCGTGCTGGGATAACCACTACTCTCTTCAAAGCTGTCAAACAGGGACATTTAAGTCTGCAGAAGTTTCTGCTGCCTTTTGTTCAGCTATGACCTGCCCCCAGAGGTGGAATCTACAGAGGCAGGCAGGCCTCCTTGAGCTGAGGTGGGTTCCACCCAGTTTGAACTTCCAGGCTGCTTTGTTTACCTACTCAAGCCTCAGCAATGTCAGATGCCCCTCCCCTGGCCTTGCTGCTGCCTTGCAGTCTGGTCTTGGACCACTGTGCTAGCAATGAGCAAGGTTCCGTGGGCGTGGGACCCTCCGAGCCAGGCGTGGGATACAATGTCCTGTTGTGCCGTTTGCTAAGACTGTTGGAAAAGCGCAGTATTAGGGTGGGAGTGTCCCGATTTTCCAGGTACCATCTGTCACAGCTTCCCTTGGCTAGGAAAGGGAATTCCCTGACCCCTTGCACTTCCCAGGTGAGGCAATGCCCTGCCCTGTTTCAGCTCACACTCCATGGCCTGCACCCACTGTCCAACAAGCCCCAGTGAGATGAGCCTGGTGCCTCAGTTGGAAATGTAGAAATCACCCGTCTTCTGTGTCACTCATGCTGGGAGCTATAGACTGGAGCTGTTCCTATTCAGCCATCTTGGAACCCTCCTTATTTAGAGTTTTTATCATGAGTGAGTACATGATTTGACACATGATTTTCTGTGCCTATTGAGATGACCATGCAATTTTTGTCCTTTTTTCTAATGTGTATTAGTTGATGTTGAAATACAAAACCAACTCTGCACTTACGCATAAATTCCACAAAATCACAGTGCAGAATTTTTTTTTATGCAGCCAAATTTAATTGCTAATATTAAGAATTTATATGTCTATTTACTTCAGGAAAATTTGTCAGTGCTATGTTTTTTGTTATGATTTGGCTTTAGAATCAAGATTACACTCTACTTCTAGATTGAGTAGGATTTTATAAAATCCTTCTCTATTTTTAAAGCATTATGAGAAGCATTAGTTATTATTTCTTCTTTTAATATGTGATCTAATTCACCCATGAAATCATCTGGACCTTGGCATTTTTTAGTGGGAAGAGTTTTAATTAGTAATTGACTTTATTTGTTATAGGTCTGTTTAGAATTGCTATTTCTTCTTAAGTCAGTTTTATAATATTTATTTTTCTAGGATTTTAAAAATTTCAACTAATTGTCTAATAGTGTTATCCCACATTGCATTCCTGATTTTGGTAATTTGCATCTTTTGTTTTCTCTTCAAGGCTTGCTAAGGGTTTTCAATTTTTTAATCTTTAATTATGTCACCTGTACTTATTTTGTTTTTTTAATTTTATTACTTTATTTTCAGCTTTATTAAAGTATAATTGACAATTTAAAATTGTCTATATTCAAGGTGTACAATATGATGTTTTGATATATGTATACCTTGTGAAATGTTGACCACAGTCAAGCCAATTAACATATTTATTACCTCACATAGTTACCATTGTATGTGTGTGTGTGCATGTTTGTATGGGTGTGTGTGTTTGGAGGATACCTAAGAGGTGCCCTTTGGCAAATTTCAAGTATACAATATATTATTATTACCTATAATCATCATGCTGTACATTAAGCCTCTAATACTTACACATCTTATAACTGTAAGTTTGTATCCTTTGACTCACATTTCCCTATTTCCCCCACATCCCCTCAAACCCTGATAATCACCCTTCTGTTCTGTTTCTGTGAGTTTGACTTTGTTAGAATTCACACAAAAGTGAGGTCGTGCAGCATTTTTCTTACTGTGTCTGACTTATTTCACTTGGCATAATGTCCTCCATATTTATCCATGCTGTTGCAAATGACAGGTTGTTTTTCTTTTTTAAGGCTGAATATTATATATCTATCACACTTTTTAACCTCTTCGTACATCAATGAACACTTAAGTTGTTTCTATATCTTGGCTATTATGAATAATGCTTCAATGGACACGGGAGTGAAGATATCTCTTTGAGATCATGGTTTTCTTTCCATTGAATACATATCCAGAAGTGGGAATGCTGAATAATATGGTGGTTTTATTTTCAATTTTTTGAAGAACTTTTATACTATTCTTCACAATGGGTGTACAAATTTATACTCCTACCAACAATGTACAAGGATTCCCTTTTCTCCACATTCTCACCAACACTTGTTTAGTTTGGCTATTGATCGTTCTTTGTTTTGTAAATACTTAAGGAAGCTTAGGTTATTGATTTGAGAAATGAATATGCTCTGTATGATATGAATATTTTAAAAATTATTAAAGCTTATTTTGCCTCCCAGCCTACAGTTCTTCACACAGAAAATTCTATATGTGCTTGAAAAGAATATGCAGTCTGCTATTATGGAGAGTATTATATAAATGTCATTTCTGATTCATGGTGTTTTTCAAAAGATTTCTATTTCCTTGTGTATTTTTTCAATTGTTTTATCAATTATTGAGTTTGGGATATTAAAATCTTCAACTATTATTGGTAAATTGCTTATCTCACTCTTTAATTTTGTCAGTTTTGGTTCATGTATTTTAGGGATCTAGTGTTCTTTATATATGCATTTATGATTGTTATATGATATTAATATAGCCACGCCATCTCTCACGTATTTTTGTTGGGTATATAATTTTCTACCTTCTTACTTTCAACTATTTACTTCTTTGAATCTACGGTATGTCTTTTGTATACAGAATATAGTTATAACTTGCTTTTCTATTCTACATAACAATGTGCCTTTTATGATGCATGCTTAGTCCATTCACTTTGTGATTATTGATATGGTTGAAATTTCACCTGTCATTTTGCTATTTGTTTTCTGTTAGTCTTGTGTCTTTTTTTGTTCCACTGCTTTTTCATTGCATTCATTTGTTTAAATGTTTTTGGTGAATGATTTCAATTCATCTTTTGATTTTTTTACCGTTTTATTAGTGATTGTTCTATAAATTACAATATGCACATTACTATATAATTTACTTCAGAATAATATTAACTTAATTCCAGTAAAATTCAAAAGTTTTGTTTTAATAAATGTTTAATTCCTCCCCCTTGTTGTGCTATTATTATAATATATATACATACATATACAGACACACACATATATAATATATATAATTTACTCGACAATAGAGTATTATAATTATTTTTTCATCCAATTCAAGCCTGTTAAGGAAATTTAGGGAAAATTAACTAAAACGTGTATAGAGTCCTTCACATTTACCCATATATTGAGTATGTCCAGTACTCTTCATTTCTTCCTGTAGATTCCAGTTACCATCTGGATTTATTTTTCAGCCAGAACTCTGTGTTAAATCCTCACCTAGTCTGCTGGTGGACACATTACCCCAAAGAGGACCAGAACCTCAGGGTAGTGGAGTTGTTGGCCCTCCCTATTTCCTTGCCACCAAAATTGCCGTGCTAACTGACAGAGCTCCAAATCACGGAAGCTGCCTCACGAGTACAGGAACAAAGCTGTGGGGCTTCCTTATCTGACCACTGTTGATAGAGCTGGAGGCAGTGGAATGAAGCAGCCTTGCCAAAATGCTAGGCAACTGGCTGTTATTTTCCAAAGTTCAGTCGTTTCAATAAACAAGCTTATATCTCTAATGGATTTCCAGGGTGTCAAAATGGATCTTATTGACAGCTTGCCAGCTTTATACATGCTTTGTAGGGGAGAGGATGTGTTAGCCTCCTCACTCCATCACACTGGAAATGAATGTCTGTTTCTATTTATTGCTTTTTAAAAGTCTGTGGGATTAAGGTTTTTGTTGCATTTATCTTCCTTTTTTAGCTTGAAAGTTATATTTTATGTAAAATTTTAACATAATATTTTATAACATATGTATTTGGAATTTTTGTAATAAATGTTTAGGGTTAACTTGTATCTATATCATTATCCTGAAAACAAAACCTAGCAAGTTTTTTTATTTTACTTTTCTTTAGATCCCAATTTTCATGGTCTTTTTGTCCAGAATTTCAGTTCCAATCTTTCTGGGCATTTGGGCAGGGAAGAAAATATGACTATGGTGTGTGTCCAGTCCTTCTTGTTAAAATTATAAATAATATTTGGATATTACATGTGAGGAGAAGCTAATTCTCAGGTTTTTATTTTGGGAAATTGATTAATGGTGGCACCAACAACTGACTTAGGGAACAAACGAGTGTCTTATTGGTTTTGCTATTGACATAAATTCCTCTTCACTGTTTCCTAACTGATGACTCTGAAAGAGGCATTAAGATGTGTCTGTTAAGATCTGCTTTGGATTATTTGAATTTAAATTGCCTGGGACATCCAAGGTAAGATGAACCTAGAAGGATCTGGGAAAATATATTAGTAATTCATCTGTTTGTAGACTCGAGTTGATGTCATGAGAGTAGATAAGACCACTTAGGAAAATAAAGAGGGCCAAGGAAAAATATCTCAAAAATATAAACATACACTTAGATAGAAGAAATAAGTTATAATGTTCAGTAGCCAAGTAGGGTGACTATAGTTAACAACAATGTATTGTATATTTCAAAATAGCTAGTAGACAGAACTTGAAATGTTCCAACATATAAAAATTATAATTACTCAAGGCAGTGGATGTCCTAAATACCCTGACTTTATCATTTCACATTCTATGCATGTAACAAAATACCACATGCACCCCTTTAAATGTGTGCAATTATTACATTTCAATAAAATAAAAATTTTAAATACCCATGTATAAATCATAGGGACACAGCAAAGTTAAGTAAAAGGCTAAATTCTGAAAGGGAGAATTTTTAAAAAAGTAAAAAATAGATCCATAGTAGCCAAAGCTCATTAAGAAATAAATCAAGCTTAGAAAAAATGAGTGCCCCTTAATTTAGAAATAAAGGAGTAATTGGGGACTTAATAAGAACAGTTAAAGTGCACCAAAATGTAAGTATCTTAAGGCACTCTAGAAGTCAGACTGTCTGGGGTTGGGAAGAGAAAAAAATATGGATAAATGGACTGTTTCCTAAAGTGTTTGTCATAAAGGGAGGGAAAAAATAGGATAACACTACAGGGAGAGGCAAGGTAAAAAAACATGTGAAAACAATCTAGGAAAAGAAACAGAACCACAGAGCTATGAGGACAGCTATAGAAAAACCTCAAAGGCAAGGAATGAATGCTGCATATACTATTAGGATGGGTGCGTGCATAGGGAGGAAATGTGTATATGTGTACGTGTATGTGTGTGCATGAGTCAGGGAAGGGAAGATGCAGGCTATTTTGGAAAGTTTCATGCAAATTTGGCACGCGATTAAGTAAACCTTTCTAATCATTTTTCAGGTTCCAGAGTTCAACGTGGAATCCTGAACTATGTCAACATTACCAACTCAGATAGCCCCCAATAGCAGCACTTCAATGGCCCCCACCTTCTTGCTGGTGGGCATGCCAGGCCTATCAGGTGCACCCTCCTGGTGGACATTGCCCCTCATTGCTGTCTACCTTCTCTCTGCACTGGGAAATGGCACCATCCTCTGGATCATTGCCCTGGAGCCCGCCCTGCACCGCCCAATGCACTTCTTCCTCTTCTTGCTTAGTGTGTCTGATATTGGATTGGTCACTGCCCTGATGCCCACACTGCTGGGCATCGCCCTTGCTGGTGCTCACACTGTCCCTGCCTCAGCCTGCCTTCTACAGATGGTTTTTATCCATGTCTTTTCTGTCATGGAGTCCTCTGTCTTGCTCGCCATGTCCATTGATCGGGCACTGGCCATCTGCCGACCTCTCCACTACCCGGCGCTCCTCACCAATGGTGTAATTAGCAAAATCAGCCTGGCCATTTCTTTTCGATGCCTGGGTCTCCATCTGCCCCTGCCATTCCTGCTGGCCTACATGCCCTACTGCCACCCACAGGTCCTAACCCATTCTTATTGCTTGCATCCAGATGTGGCTCGTTTGGCCTGCCCAGAAGCTTGGGGTGCAGCCTACAGCCTATTTGTGGTTCTTTCAGCCATGGGTTTGGACCCCCTGCTTATTTTCTTCTCCTATGGCCTGATTGGCAAGGTGTTGCAAGGTGTGGAGTCCAGAGAGGATCGCTGGAAGGCTGGTCAAACCTGTGCTGCCCACCTCTCTGCAGTGCTCCTCTTCTATATCCCTATGATCCTCCTGGCACTGATTAACCATCCTGAGCTGCCAATCACTCAGCATACCCATACTCTTCTATCCTATGTCCATTTCCTGCTTCCTCCATTGATAAACCCTATTCTCTACAGTGTCAAGATGAAGGAGATTAGAAAGAGAATACTCAACAGGTTGCAGCCCAGGAAGGTGGGTGGTGCTCAGTGAGTAGGATGTCCCTCCGTGTTTGGTGGTACAAGGCTTCTGATACTAAAGTTTCTGTGAGAACTCAGCTCACCAAGCATGAAATGATCATTCACGTACACATAAGTGCATATACGTGCATGTAGCTTCCTGTCCCTGGAAGTATGCCTGTGTATATTGATGCAAGCTTACAAGCCCCAAAGAATGAACATGATCCACCCACTGGTACATTACATATCAATGGCATAGGAAGGGCCAGAGTCCAGATCTTGTCACAACTATCCAAGTGTGTGCCTGTTGTTATCTTATTGTTGTTAGTCCTGTCACTATAACTATACCTTAATACTGGATAAAGCTAGAAGAGTTAATCATCTACATAGCAAAGGAAAAATAAGACAGAAGCATTCTTCTCAACTAGATAGAAGATCTTCCATTTGTATTGTACCTCCTTAAGAAGTAAGAATTCTGACCAATCCTTAGGAATTAGATACATGAGGAAAATGCAAGTAAGTCTCTCATTTAGATTCTTTACACCAAGAGATAGGTTATTTAACTCTGATCAGGCCAGGAAAAAAAGAGGGAATATAATTTTTTTAATTCTTCATTTAGTTTTCAAAATGTTAGTATATTTTTGAATATATATGTATATTGAATGTTCTCAACACAAAGAAATGAGAAATGTTTGAGATTATAAATATGCTAATCACCCTGATCTGATCACTATACATGGTGTGCACCAAAACATCACTATGACTATGCATAATTATTGTCAGTTTAAAATAAAATTTAATTTAATTTTTTAAATTTTTGCATATTTCAGAAAAAATAGAACAAATAAGAATAATCTTAAATTACATCTCCCAAACTTAGCTATAATTATCTGTTTAGTGAACACTTATAATGTTTTATGTAAATGGAATCTTACAAGTGGCATTTGGAATTATTGGTCTCAATTCTTTACTTCCTAGTAGCAGCAGTATACATTCACATCCACATCAGGAGGGACAAAGTGGACGGATTGTATTTACATTCACTCTCACTTTAGACACATAATTTTCTCTGGCCATTGTGGTCCTCATGACTTGTTTTGGTCAATAGGATGTTAGTGGATGTGATAAAAGCAAGAGCTTCCGTGTGATTTTGCTGCAGGGTTTGATTTCTTGTACTGGGGTAGTGCTAACCTAGTAGGTAATTCCCCTTGAATCTGGTTTCCAGAAGGAGGTACATGGTGCAAACCTGAGCCAAATTCAGAGCCTGGAGCCAGTCCCTGGTTCCCAGAGAAGTGAAGCAAAGCCAGCAAGTCAAAGCAGCCTAGATGAAGAGGGTCTCTGACAACCTACTGACCAGTGAGAATTATAACAAATGCTGTAGTTGTAAGCATCTGATATTTTGTAGTTGGTATACAGCAAAAGTTAACTAACAGAGTAATTACAGTCTTATTCTGTGAACATGGTTAATCTATTTTTTTGATGCCAATACAATTAATCACATGTGTGTTATGAGGAGCACAATTGTTGTAGCACAATAATTGACTAACTTTAATAAATATATATTTTTTATTTTTGTGGGTACACAGTAGGTTTATATATTTATGGGGTACCTGAGATGTTTTGATACAGGCATGCCATGTGAAATAATCACATCATGAAGAATGGGGTATCCATCCCCTCAAGCAGTTATCCTTTGTGTTATAAACAATCCAATTACATTCCTTTAGATATCTTAAAACGTGTGATTAAGTTATTATTGACTATAGTCACTCTATTGCACTATCAAATAGTAGGTCTTATTCATTCTTTCTATTATTTTTTATACCCAATAACCATGCTCACCTCTCCCCCAGGTTCCCACTACCCTTCCCAGCCTCAGGTAAACATCCTATTCTCTTTGTCCATGAGTACAATTGTTTTTATTTTTAGATCCCACAAATAAGTGAGAACATGCAATGTTTCTTTTTCTGTGCCTGGCATATGTCACTTAATATAATGACCTTTAATTTCATCCATACTGTCGCAAATGATAGGATCTCATTCATTTTATGGCTGAATAGTACTCCATTGTGTATATATAGCACATTTTCTTTATCTATTTGTCTGTTGATGAATGCTTAGGTTGCTTCCAAATCATAGCTATTGTGAACCATGCTGCAGCAAACATGGGAATGCAGATACGTCTTTAATATACTGATTTCCTTTCTTTTGGGTATATAACAGCAGTGGGATAGCTGGATCATAGGGAAGCTCTAATTTTAGTTTATTGAGGAACCTCTAAACCATTCTCCAAAGTAGTTGTACTTACTTACATTCCCACCTTGGCAGCATTGCCTGTCTTTTGGATATCAGCCATTTTAACTGGAGTGAGATGAGATCTCATGATAGCTTTGATTTGAGTTTCTCTGATGATCAAGGATGTGGAGAACTTTTACAGATGCCTGTTTGTCATTGTTTTTCTTCATTTGAGAAATGTCTATGTACCTCTTTTGCCCATTATTGATTAGATTATTGGTTTTTTTCCCTGTGGAGTTGTAGAGCTCCTTATATATTCTAGTTATTAATCCTTTGTCAGATGGGTAGTTTGCAAATATTTTCTTCCATTCTGTGGGTTGTCTCTTCACTTTGTGGATTGTTTTATTTGCTATGCAGAAGCTTTTTAACTTAATGTGATCCTATTTGTCCATTTTTGCTTAGGTTGCCTGTGCTTGTGGGATATTGCTCAAGAAATTTTTACCTAGATCAATGTCCTGGAGAATTTCCCCAATGTTTTTTTGTAGTACTTTCCCCAAAGTTTTCTGTAGTAGTTTTCACTTAGAATAATTTGGCTATTCTGGTTATTTTATGGTTCCATACAAATTAAGATTGCTTTTTCTATTTCTGTGAAGAATGTCATTGATATTTTCATTGGAATTGCATTAAATCTATAGAGTGCTTTGGACGGTATGGACATTTTAACAATATTTATTCTTTCAGTCCATGAACTTAGAATACTTTTCAATTTTTTGGCACCCTCTTCAACTTCTTTCATCCGTGTTTTATAGTTTTCATTGTAGATATCTTTTATTTATTTGGTTCAATTAATTTTTAGGTATTTAATTTTACATGTGGCTATTGTAAATGAGATTACTTTTAAATTTCTTTTTCTTTTTAATTTTTGATCACTATTGGCTTATAGAAATGCTACTGATTTTTGTATGCTAATTTTGTATCCTGCAAATTTACTGAATTTGTTCCTCAGTTCTAATAATTGTTTTGGTAAAGTCTCTAGGTTTTTCCAAATATAAGATCGTATCTTCTGAAAATAAGAATAATCTGAATTTTTCCATTCCAATTTGGATGACTTTATTTCCTTTTCTTAATACTCTAGCTAGGACTTCCAATACTGTGTTGAATAATAGTGGTGACAGTGAACATCCTTCTAGTGTTTTAGATCTTAGAGTAAAGGCTTTCAGTTTTTCCTCAGTGTGATACTAGTTGTGGGTCTGTCATATCTGGCTTTTACTATTTTGAGATATGTTCCTTCTATACCCATTTTAAGGGATTTTATTATGAAGGGGTGTTGAATTTTGTCACATGCTTTTTCAGCATTAATTGAAATGATCATATGGTTTTTATCCTTCATTCTGTTGATAGAATGTATCCCATTGATTGATTTTCATATGTTGAACCATTCTTGTGTCCCAGGGATACAGCCCACTTGCTCATGATGAATTATCTTTCTAATGTTTTTTGAATTCAGCTTGCTAGTATTTTGTTGAGGATTTTTGCATCAACATTTATCAGAGATACTGGCCTGTAGTTTTCTTTTTTTGATGAGTCTTTGGTTTTAGTATCATGGTAATACTGACCTCATAGAATGAGTGTGGAAGTATTCCTTCCTCTTCCATATTTTGGAATAGTTTGAGTAGGATTGGTATTAATTATTTAATTGGTTGGTGGAATTCAGCAGTGAATCCATCGTATCCCAGGCTTTTCTTTATGGGAAGGCTTTTCATTGTGGCTTTGATCTTGTTACTTGTTATTTGTCTGTTTATATTTTGGATTTCTTCCTGGTTCAATCTTGGTAGGGTGTATGCATCTAGGAACTTCTCCATTAGTTCTAGATTTTCTAATTTATTGGCATATACTTGCTCGTGATAGCCATTATCCTTTAAATTTCTTCAGTATCAGTTGTAATGTTTCCTTTTTCATTTCAAATTTTATTTATTTGGATCGTCTCTCATTTTTTCTTAGTCTGGCTAAAGGTTTGTTAATTTTGGGGAAGTTTAACTTTTCAAAAAACCTTTTTGTTTTATTGATCATTTGTATTGTTTTCTTTGTTTCAATTTTATTTATTTCTGCTCTGATCTTTATTATTTATTTTCTTCTTATAACAGTGTACACTCATATGCATGAACAAAGAGCTTATATCTGAGACTGAAATTTATATTTAAAAGGGAAGCAGAACATATGAGTTTGGGAAATTTGCAGCCTGACCATGTGGTAGGCAATAAAAACCCATTTTTCTGGGGATAAATTAGAGCCAGCTGCATAAATTTGAATAAATAAAGAGGAGCCAAATGTTAATAGCCACCACAATGGGGAAAATGTCTCCCAGGTATTTCAGACCTTCACTGCAGCCCCTCCCACTACAGGCCTGGAGGCCAAGGAGGGAGAAGTGGTTTTGTGAGCCAGGCCCAGGGCCCCGTTGATCTATGCATCCTTGAGACATGGCAACCTGCGTTCCAGCCACTCCAGCTCCAGCCATTGCTAAAAGGAGCCAAGGTACAGCTCAGACTATTCCTTCAGAGGGTGCAGGTCCCAAGCCATAGCAGCTTCCATATGGTATTGGGCCTGTGGGTGTACAGAAGGCAAGAGTTTAGGTTTGGGAGCCTCTACCTAGATTGCAGAGGATGTATGGAAATGCCTGGATGTCCAGGCAGAAGTCTGCTGCAGGGGTGGTGCTCTCATGGAGAACTTCTACTAAGGCAGTGGAGTGAGGAAATGTAGGGTTGGAGCCCCCACACAGAGTTCCCACTGGGGCACTGCCTAGTGGATCTGTGAGAAGAGAGCCACCATCATCCATACTCCAGAATGGCAGATCCACCGATAGCTTGCACCACGCACCTGGAAAAGCTGCAAGCACTCAAAGCCAGCCTGTGAAAGCAACTGCAGGGGCTGTATCCTGAATAGCCACAGGGGCACAGGTGCTGAAGGCCTTGGGAGGCCACGCCTTGCATCAGCATGCTCTGGGTGAGAGACATGGGGTCAGAGGAGATTATTTTGAGGATTTAAGATTTAATGACTGCTCTGCTGGGTTTCGGACTTGCATGGGAACTGTAGCCCCTTGGTTTTGGCCAATTTTTTCCATTTAAAATGGGAGCATTTACCCAATGCCTGTACCCCCATTTTCTCTTGTAAGTAAATAACTTGTTTTTCATTTTACAAGCTCACCAGTGTGAGAAACTTGCCTTGTCTCAGGTGAGACTTTGGACTTGGAGTTTTGAGTTAATGCTGGAATGATTTAAGACTTTGGAGGACTATAGGGAAAGCAGGATTGTGTTTTGAAATGTGAGAAGGCCTTGAGATTTTGGAGGGTCAAGGGGCAGAATGATATGTTTTGGCTCTGTGTCCCCACCCAAATCTCATGTTGAATTGTAATTCCCAACGTGGAGAGAGGGACCTGATGGGAGATGATTAAATCATGCTGTTCTCATGATAGTGAGTAACTTCTCATGTTATCTGATGATTTAAAAGTGTGTGGCACTTCCCTCTTCACTCTGTGTCTCTCCCATCACCATGTGAAGACGTGATTGCTTCCTCTTCACCTTCCACCATGATTGTAAGTTTCTTGAGGCCTCCACAGCCTTGCCTCCTGTACAGTCTGTGGAACTGTGAGACAATTAAACCTCTTTAATTTATAAACTACCCAGTTTCGGGTAATTCTTTATAGCAATGTAAGCCTGAAGTAATATACCATGAGGCTTTCAAATACTATTTTATAACCCATTATTTTAACCTAATAACAACTTAACACTCTTTGCCTAAACAAGCTAAAAGAAAACCAATAAAAACTGCACCTTAACTTTGTTTCTGCTGCATTTTAATATTTTTTTCTGTTTATACCTTATTGTGCTGTCTATGTCTTGAAAAGTTGATGTAGCTATTATTTTTTATTTATTTATTTTTAGACCTGCTACTTGGCGTAAGAGTAGTTTACACACCACAGTTATAGTGTTATAATATTGTGTTTTCCTAGGTACTTACTATTGCCAATGAGTTTTGTATTACTACCTTAAAGTGATTATTTATTGCTCATTAATGTCCTGTTCTTTCAGATTAAAGAACTCCCTTTGAGACAGAGTTTTGCTCTTGTTGCCCAGGCTGCAGTGCAGTGGCGTGATCTTGGCTCACCGCAACGTCTGCCACTGAGGTTCAAGTGATTCTCCTGCCTCAGCCTCCTGAGTAGCTGGGATTACAGGCATGCACAAACTCACATGGCTAATTTTTGTATTTTTAGTAGAGACGGGGTTTCTCCATGTTGGTCAGACTGGTCTCGAACTCCTGACCTCAGGTGATCTGCCTGCTTCGGCCTCCCAAAGTGCTGGGATTACAGATGTGAGCTGCCATGCCCGGGCTAGCATTTCTTATAGAACAGGTCTGGTGTTGAGGAAATTTCTCAACTTTGTTTGTCTGGGAAAGTCTTTATTTCTTCTTCATCTTTTAAAGATATTTTCACTGGATATATTATTCTTGGGTAAAAGAACTCTTCCCTGAGAGCACTTTAATTATGTTATGTTACTCTCTACTGGCCTGTAAGTTTCAAGTGAAAAGTCTGCTGTCAGATATATTGGTTTCTTTTCTCTTGCAGCTTTTAGGATCCTTTCATTATATTTGATTTTGGGGAATTTGATTATTAAATGCTTTGAGGTGTTATTTTGGGGGTTAAATTGATTCGGTATTCTCTAACCTTCTTGTACTTTTATATTAATAACTTTCTCTAGGTTTGGGATGTTCTCTGTTATTATCTCTTTAAATAAACTTTCTAACTCTTATCTCTTTCTCCATCTCCTCTTTAAGACCAATAACTCTTAGAATTGCCCTTTGAGGCTATTTTCTGGATCCTGTAAGTATGCTTTGTTGTTTTTTATTCTTTTTTGTTTTGTCTCCTCTGGCTGTGTATTTTCAAATAGCCTGTCTTCAGGCTCACTAATTCTTTGTTCTGCTTCATTAATTCTGTGATTAAAGGACTCTAATGCATTCTTCAGTATGCCAATCGCATTTTTCAGCCCCAAAATTTCTGCTTGATTCTTTGTAAATATGTCAATATCACTGTTAATTTTTTCTGATGTAGTTCTGAGTTCCTTCTCTGTGTTATCTTGAATTTCTTTGAGTTTCCTCAACACAGCTATTTTGAATTCTATCTGAAAGGTCATATATCTCTGTTTCTCCAGGATTGGTCCCTGGTGCCTTATTTAGTTTATTTGGTGAGGTCATGTTTTCCTGTACAATGTTATTCACTGTTTGGTCATTCAAGAATTGTTTATTTATTGTAGTCTTCACTGTCTGGGCTTGTTTGTACCCATCCTTCTCGGGATGGCTTTATAGATATTTCAAGGGACTTGGGTGTTGTGATCTAAGTTGTATCTACTTTAGGGGTAACCCCAAGCCCAGTAATGCTGTGCTTCTTCTAGACTCATAGAGGTACCGCCTTGATGGTCTTAGACAAAATATGGAATATTCTCTAGATTACCAGGCAGAGACTGTTGTTCTCTTCCCTTACTTTATCCCAAATAAATGGAGTCTGTCTGTGTTCTGAGCCACATGAATCTAAGGGTGGAGTGACACAAGCACCCCTGTGGCCACCACCAGTATGTCTGTGCTGGGTCAGACCTGAAGCCAGCACACCACTGGATCTCACCCAAGGCCTGCTGTAACCACTTCCTGGCTACTGTCTTTGTTTGCTTTAGGCCATAGGGCTCCACAATCTGTAGTTGGCAAAGCCAGCCAGGCCTGTGTCCTTTCCTTCAGGAAGGTGAGTTCCCCCAGGCCCCAGGTGGGTCCAGAGACGCTGTCGGGGATTTAGGCACTAGGGTCAAAAGCCTTAGAAGTCTACCTGGTGTTCTATTATACTGCAGCTGAGCTGGCACTCACATCACAAGATACAGACCTTCCCACTCTCCCTCCACTTTTCAAAGGCAAAGGAACCTCATCCCGTAGCCACCTGCCACTACTGGCCATGAGGAGTACTGCCAGAAAACCGCAGATGTTCCTGTAAGGCCCAAGAGCTCTTAAGTCAGCTTGTGGTGAATCCTGCCTGGCCGGGAACTCACCCTTCAGGTCAGTGGGCTCCCCTCTGGCCCAGGGCAGGTCCAGAAATGCCATCCAAGAGTCAAATCCTGGAATGGGGGATCCCAAGAACCTGCTCTACACCCCTGTGGTTGTGCTGGTACCTACGGTGCAAGAGAAAGTCCTCTTACTCTTCCCTCAAGCAGAAGGAGTCTCTCCCCATAGCCAGCACAGCTGGTAATGTGCTGAATCTCACCTGAAGTCAGCAAGTCTCAGAGGCTAACCCAAGACTCTTGACGTAGTACCTGGGTATTGCTGCTTGTTGTCCAGGGTCCAAGGGCTCTTCAGTTAGCAGGTGATAAATGCTGCCAGGACTAGGTCCTTCCCTTCAAGGCAGCAGGTTCCCTTCTGGCCCAGGATGTGTCTAGAAATGCCATGTGGTAGCTAGGTTCTGGAACAAAGGCCTCAGGACTCTGACTGGCGCTCTATTCTGCTGCAGCTGAGCTGGCCTGCAAGATGCAAGACAAGCTCCTCCTACTTTTCTCTCTCCTCTCCTCAAGCAGAAGGAAGGGGTCTCTTTTGGTGCCATGAGCTATGCAGCCTGGGGTTAGGGGAGGCATGATACCAGCACTCCCTTAGCAGCCTCAGTGTGTCTCGGTAGGTTGCATCCCTCTCTAGTCCACTGTCTCTGGACCAGTTCAGCAACAGGACTTGTTTCAGAGTTGCAGTCCTTATGGCCTAGACTGCCTTTCAAGTTTACTTAAAGACCCAGATCACTTTGGTCTGTGGTGGTGAGGTTTACAGGAACTCCAGTTTTGACTGCTGGGATCAGCAATTCCCCTCTGATTATGGCTGTTTTAAATGTTCCCTCCATGGTGAGCATCAGCTGAGTTTGGTCCAGTTTTGTTGTTGTTATTTGTTGTTTTCCTGCTCTAACAGGACAGCACTGAGTTTAATGCATCAGAATTTCATTTCTGACACCAGTGTGTCTGCTATCCCCTCTCCAAGCACCCAGAGACATTCTCTGCACCACACTGCCATTGCCATTGCCTGATGACAGGGGCAGTGTGGCATCGGCGATTTAAGGTAGGTTTTTAAAATATTTTCAGTGCCTTTTTATTATAAGTTATTATAAGGACTCATCCGACTTTTTTGTTTTTAAAAAAGTGTTTCTTATGTACAGGTGTTAAATCAGTGTCCTTGTGGTGGGGGGACAATTGGTGGAGACTTCTATTCCTACATCTTGTTCTGTCCCTGCCCTCTGAATCTCGATAACTTTCTATATGCCTTTCTGCATCTTGTTTTCTTATAGTAGAAATTCCTCATTCCTCCAAGTGCACTAGTATGGATTTAATTCATTCAAATGATGACATAATCATAATGTTCCATGGTGTGGATCAAGGTAATTTATTCAACTGTTTTCTATGAGTGAGTATTAGAGTTGTCTTCAGTTTTATGCCACTCCAAGCAATGCTCTAATAAATGTTCTTCTACAATTCCCCATGTACACTTAGGCTATTACTTCTGAAAGACTGATCTCCAGGTCACGATTGCTGGCTTTAAAGGATTTACATGTTAAAAGTTTACATGTTTGTTGGTAGATTCTTTTCTCAAAAAGTTACAGCAATTCATATCATACTTCTTTTTTTTTTCTTTTTTCTTTTTTTTTTTTTTTTAGACAGAGTCTCGCCCTGTGCCCTGGCTGGAGCACAATGGCGAGATCTCGGCTCACTGCAAGTTCTGCCTCCTAGGTTCATGCCATTCTCCTGCCTCAGCCTCCCGAGTAGCTGGGACTACGGGCACCCACCACCATGCCCAGCCAATTTTTTTGTATTTTTAGTAGAGACAGGGTTTCACTGTGTTAGCCAGGATGGTCTTGATCTCCTGACCTCGTGATCCGCCTGCCTCAGCCTCCCAAAGTGCTGAGATTACAGATGTCAGTCACCGTGCCTGGCCAGCAAATCATACTTCTATACTATGTCAGAGAATGCCTTTTTCTTGCATATACAACAAAATTGACTGCTCTAATATTTTAAAATTTTTATGAATTTAAATTAATAACATTTTAATTAATTTTACTTTATGTAAAATTAATAGTAATCAATGTTACTTTAAACACATGGCTGCCTCCATGTGTTTATAACTCTGTTAAATTAGGGTAGCAGAAAACTGTCTCTCTTTCACAGCAGAGCCTCAATTGTTCTTTCCTTGTTCCTGCTCTCTCCTGCACACTGGCCAAATCCACACCAATTCTGTCAGAACCTTCAAGTATATAATGGTTTTTATTACTTTAATTACATAAAGTAAAATTATTTTACTTTAAAATAAGTTAGAATTATCTAATTTTACTTAATTTTAGATTTTGCTAATAGTAAAAATGTATGTCTTTCACATATTATTGATTATTTTTGTTTCCTCTCCCATGAATAGCCTATTCAAATAATCTTCATCCATTTTTCTATTGGGTTGTTTATATTTTAAATATAAGTGGGTGGGTCACACCTATAATCCCAACACTTCAGAAAGCTGAGGCAAGAGAATTGCTTAAGTACAGGAGTTTGAGACCAGGCTGGACAACATAAGAATATACCATCTCTTCAAAAAATTTAAAAAATAAATAGGCATTCATGGTGGCAGGTGTTTATAGTCCCAGCTGCTAAGGACTCTGAAGTGAGAGGTTCACTTGAGCCCAGGAGGAGGAGGCTGCAGTGAGCTATGCTTTCACCACTGCACCCCCGCATGGACAACAGAACAAGACCTTGTCTCAAAAATAAATAAATGTTAGGTTGTGCAAACGTAATTGCAGTTTTTGCCATTAAAAATAATGACAAAATAGCAATTATATTTGCACCAACTAATAAATAAATAAATATTTCCAAAACATTTTTGTTTTATGCCTTTCCCAATCTGGTATTTGTCTTTGATCTTGTTTGCCAATCAACTCTCAAGCAAATACAGGTAGTATTATTTAAACAAATCTAAATTTAGTTTCCTTTATACTTTTTGTGTTTCATATATTGCTTTAAAAAAGAGGTCTTTGGCCAGGCGCGGTGGCTCACGCCTGTAATCCCAGCACTTTGGGAGGCTGAGGTCAGGAGTTCGGGACCAGCCTGGCCAGTATGGTGAAACCACGTCTCTACTAAAAATACAAAAAAAAAAAAAAAATTAGCTGGGCATGGTGGTGCACACCTGTAGTCCCAGCTACTCAGGAGGCTGAGGCAGGAAAATCGCTTGAACCTGGGAGGCAGAAGTTGCAGTGGGCAGAGATTGCACCACTGCATTCCAGCCTGGGTGACAGAGCAAGACTCCATCTCAAAAAAAAAAAAAAAAAAAAAAAAAAAAAAAAAAAAAAAAGATGTCTTTGATTCCAAGCATTCAATGCACAATCTCTTATACTATTTTCTAAAATTGTTACAATAGTTTTTACTTCTAAGTTTTTCTGTTAGCAGTTTAAATTTATATTAATCAAGGTGGATATTTACTAATGGTAGAATCACCTGTTAAATACATTCCTTTTCTCACTGAAATAAAATACTATGCATATCATATTATAAATTATATGTATATATAATATTGTGTATATATAATATACAATGTATATCTGTGTGTGTATATAAGTATACACAGTGTACTAACACTCTTAGTTCACTTACTGTATACCAACCAAAAAATCTCAGGTGCTCACCACCACAGCATTTATTATAATGCTTGCTGGTCAGTAGGTTGTGTAGGTGTATGCATTTTGCTTTGCAGATCTTTTTAGGAATGACAACATATCACTTATTTATTATAGCTTTATAGTGTGATTTACTTAATATGAGATGTAAAGCAAACCCAATCTCACAAAACAAACGAAAGCTTTGGATTTCTAGGAGGTGTTAAATTATATTTATAGATTAAATGTAAGAAAATAAACATTAATGGTAAGTTTTCACATGCAAGAGTGTATAAGTGTTTCATTAACAGTTTTTTCTGTTTTCCAATAAAATTATTTGCTTAAGTTAAATATATTTATACGTATTTTATAAATGTATGTCTTTTGTTTCTATTATAAATAAAGCAGTTCTTATCTTACAGTAAAACATCTGTATCATAATGTGGGAACATAGAGATATTCAATAAATGATTTGGAATTAATAAAAAAACAGTAACTATATTTAAACTTTGTATGCATGATTAATCAGAATAAAGAGCTTTACAGCTGGAAGTTTCTTTAATCTTCCCCCAACTCCACTTCATTTTATAGATAGAAAGCTGCAACTTTGGCCTGTGGAAAGCACCTTTGAATGGTCCTGTATAAGTCAGTGGTAGGTATTGAACTGAAACCCAACTCCTCTGGCTGCCTCCATGTGTTTATTACTCTGCTGAATCAGGGTAGTAGAAAACTGTCTCTCTTTCACAGCAGAGCCTCAATTGCTCTCTCCTTTTTCCCACTCTCTCCTGTACACTGGCCAAATCCATACCAATTCTGTCAAAACCTTCAACCACATAGTGGTTGTTATTAATACCCCTGGCCAGTCTAGGATCCTATCCTCCCTCTGCAAATCACGTTAACTTGACTGATAAGTTAAGGGGGAAAAAAAATTTCTTAACAGCACACAGAGGGGAGAAAGTATTAGCAAGCACATTTACAAAGTGTAACAGTGGTACACAGAGGGTGGATAAAACTGCAGATCGGGAAAAGCCTTGCAAAAGCCAGATCTCTGGGTTGGTCTACTTGCTAAACAAAGCTCTCCAGGATAGCAACCAGAATGTTACTCGTGTGTGTGTGTGTGTGTGTGTGTGTGTGTGTGTGTGTCAGAAAGAGAGAGGAAGAGAGAGGAGGGGGGAGGGAGATATTGAGAATTCATAACAGGGATCATAAGTTCAAATGTTTAGAGAAGCCAAGGAAATAATATAAATTTATAAAACGAGTACATATTCACACTGTGAGTAGTGGGATCTTTATTAACCAAGAGGCTTAAGACTTCTCAGGGGTTGCCTACTGAATGTTTGAATGTTTCCATGGGGGAATATAGGTCTACTACTTCCATATCTTTCCATATTTAAGATAATTTATGTGTATATTTTATATATTTTGTGTGTATAATTATATATATATATATAGACAAAATAATCCAAACACTGCCATGTCCAAACAAAACCTGTCTGAAGACCATATTGAGATCTTAAAGCTTTTAAACACATTATCTTATTTAATCCCTGGAATGTATGGAGAAATAATTATGTTCTTAATTTAAAAGTACATATGAAATATATCATAATACATAGGAAGTAATTTTCTCAATACCACACAGCCAGGAAATGGCAGAGCTGAAACCAGAGGACCTGTTCCCGACCGAGTCCCTAGTTTTTCCGTTCATTTGATCTCCCTGGCAGGACTGAGCTATCACAGTAAAGACTTTAGAGGACACGTAACCCTGATGGGGTTTATTTACTCCTTCTTCTGTGGGTTAGCTTCTAAATTCCTAAATTCTCAGCCTGGAGTTACAGTATATCTTATTCTTTAGGAGTGATCCTGGACCCTGATGTACTAAATAAGCACAGTGCTAGTGACTCCTAAAGTTTCCTTGTTGACCCTTTCTCATTAGGAGATCATTGGAGCCCTTTGGTCTGGTTCCATTCACAATGCCATAAAGTGAGAGGTGAGACTAGGGAGGCTCAGGTATTAAAGTTATTTGGGTGTCTGCTTGGCCACAGTGGTGCAGATTCTGTGCTATCATTACTCATGAACAGTAATATGGAGTGCCCCTCAATTCAGAAGGCAGCATCCAAGGGAAGAATCCACATCTCACGAACCTCCTTATGTATCTGCAATGTTAACTTCTTACTATGAGGCATGCAGAGGAGAGAGTGCTATGTTGAGCCGAGATGATGACTGCTCTGATGCACCCTAGAATTCTCACCCCAGAAAAACCTGAGGGGCCTGGCTTCAGGATGCTACCTCTTTTTCTTTAGACTATTTTTTTAGTTCAAATTGATACATTAATACATCTACCAAGCACATACCATCGACAGAGTACTTTGTTGTCAGGAGAGTGAAAGTTGAATAATTCGTAACTCTTGTCCTGTGGAAATTTACAGTATAGTTAGTGAGAGAGATATATGCATCATGGTGGAAATACATATGGGCCTGCAACCATTGAGCACCCAAGTTTCAGTCCCTTATCTTTACTATAAACATGGTCAAGTGCCATGGCCCTTCTATAACTTCCTCTCCAAACTGACTTCCACCAAAATTTGCTTCAGCAAATGACATAGTCTCTGTGTTTCCCTTTCACATCACCCGAAAAAAGTGTTCCTTAAACACTAACCTACATGCCAGTCACCTGAGATCTTGCTAAAATGCAGATTTCAGCTCAACAGGCTTGCAGCAGGACATGAGATTCTGCAGCAATTTTAACAACTTTCTAGGTAATGCTGTTGCTGTCAGTCAGCAGACCACACTTAGAATAGCAAAGTAAAGAACATACTTAGACAAACTCAGACACTTCATAAAGAGTTTAATGTAAATCACAATGAAAATAAAATAAGAGGAGGTAAATATCAAGATGTTAAATAGTACCAGAATTTTGTAGGACTCTCCCAGCCACAGTTAAGGGCTACTTTTCCTAACTTCTCATTAGAAGATTTGCAAGAGTTTTGCTCTTCCTTCTCGTGTCTGAGAATTGAATTTATCAATCACCCAAAGAACAACAAAATGATTTATAACATTTTCATGAAATATAAGCCTCTTCTTTATCAAAAGTAGAAAAGCTGTGGTATTTTAGATGCTCCTTAGGGATTAGTTGATTGAACAATTAATTAATTAATGCTAATTTAAAAACTTTGAAGTAAATGGAACCATTTCCTATTTGGATGAAACACTGTCCTTCTCCTAAGAAAATGTATTGTGAAAAAAATAGAATTTCCACCTTTGCCCCATCATTTAGGCTTCAGAGCCAATTTTTCCAGGACCTTTACTCCAATCTGCCAAGTTTTTACACAATACACAATGGGATTCATCAAGGTTGGTACCAGCAAGAATGCATCTGCTATCAGAATCATAGCTAAAGGGGATTTATGCTTAGCAAAGTGACGCATGGTAGCCAAGGTGATGATGGGCACATAGAAGACGAGTACAGCACAGATATGAGACACACAGGTGTCAAGAGCTTCGAGCCGCTCCCCATGGGATGCAATACCCAACACAGTCTTCAGGATGAACACATAGGAAATAGCAATAAAAACATTGTCTGACATCATGCAGAGTGCAACGAACAAACCATAGTAAAAGTTAACCCTGTTGTCAGAGCAGGCCAGCTTCATTACATCCTGGTGAAGGCAGTAGGAGTGGGATAAAAGGTGTTTATTACAGTATCTGAGTCTCTTTAAAGTAAAAGGAAGGGGTAGCACTAGGAGAATGCTTTTAATGGCAAATGCCAGTCCAATTTGCAAAACCCTGAAGCTGGTGAGAATAGAGCTATATCTTAGGGGGTTGCAAATGGCTACTAAGCGATCAAAGGACATGATTAGGAGAACTGAAGACTCCATGTCTGTGAATCCATGGATGAAGAATTCCTGGGCAATGCATGTATCAGCAGAAATCCCCATGTTGTTGAACAAGAAGATTCTCAGCATCGTGGGTAGGGAGGAGGAAGACAGGCCCAGGTCAGACAGGGCCAGCATGGAGAGGAAATAGTACATGGGATCTTGCAGGGAATGCTCTGTTCTGATAACAAATAGGATGGTGCAGTTGCCCAGGATGGCCATGAGGTACATAAGGCAGATGGGGATAGAGATCCAAATGTGTGCATGCTCAAGTCCTGGTATCCCAATCAATAGGAATGTGGAGACTTCAACTTCTGAGGTATTGAGCAGAAACATCACAGATAGGTCACTAGCTTATCCACTCCTGGGTCTAAAGAAAGATGCACAATAGATAAAAATTTCTAATTGTATTTGCTGAACATATTTAAGTTCAGTTGTTGGTTAAATTAAATATAGCTCAATCTTAGGTGTCAAGAAATAGCATAACATATTTTCCTGTGTAAAGAAAACAATGGAAAATATTTAAACAGGTTCATCACAGGATTCATTTAAAACCTGTGTGTTATTTTTCTATCTTTATTCCCTGATATATTTCTGAATAATTTTCTAGCTAGAAAGAAGGTGCTTTGATACCCACTTTTTTTGAAACCGTTGCTTTTTGAGATTTTTGATTCAATTAAACTAAGTGGAATGTGTTATAATCTACTATCACGCATGTGGTCAATGGTCATGTACTCACACAAACCACAGATGCATGCTATAGTCACAGTACTTAAGGGAGGCCTAAATCTTATGTTATCAATCTTGGTACATATCTGTGAAAATATATAGAATTGGTCTACCACAGAGGGTGGCAAACTGTAATGCAAAGTCAAACTCAGCCCATGGCCTGTTTTGTACAACATGTGGGGTTTTTCTATTTTTAAAGAATATTATTAAAATAAAAAACAAGAGAATAAAAAGCAGATGTGGTAGGGATGATATGTGCCTGAAAATTATACACATTGTAAAATGATTCACTTTTTGGATATTCACAGAAAAAGATAGGCTCAAAACCTCAGAGAGATCTTCAAGTCTGGTAGCAAACACCATTTGCCAGATCTTGACAGTAGCCTGAGGCAGGGCAGTGTGAGTAAACACAGCACTTCAGTGAGCAGAGGAGGAAGGGCTCCTCTGACCCAGCTCTCGTGACTTAGATGGCTAGTGGCAGCAAGAGGTGCAGAGAGGATGGCCACGTGTGATCATTTGTCCTTTCATGGAAAGTCTCTGAGCATGTCTTGGCAAGTGTAGATAAAGAGGAGATTGCGTTCAGCTAGAAGAAACTAGAAAGTGGTGGGTAGAAATAGAAAGTAGTGAAGGAAAGGGGAACTAGCAGCTACTCTGTATGCTGCAAAATTTTTTAAGGACCTTTGCCTCACATTGACCCGAGTTAGGAGCTATGAGGCAGGCTTAGTGTTATATGTGACCAATGCATCCTTGTTATGCATCCCATAACATAGATGCCATTTGTACCTGTTTAAAGTACTCACCACCTTACAGTGCAATTGCTACTGGCCCTGCTCAGAATGGTCACAGCTCTTGTCTTTGTCTGTTCACGGATTTTTTCCTATTGCACTTGGCTTCTGTGTGTCTACCCTTCAGATTGGTGACCAGTGCAGGTGTCTGTCTCTGGAATTTGGGTTTGATCCTGATCATACTCCTGGAGTCAGCTTTACTGACACTTTGGGTAACTTTCCTTTCAAGAGCTGTAGAATAAAAGCTCCAATGGTATGGCTAACAGCCTGTTATTGGTATGGCTATGTAATGGTATGGCTAACAGTCTGAATTCTGACAGAGACAAAAGCAATAACACAACATCTGTCTCCCTTCAATGAATCCCCTCGAAATGGGCCATTCCCAAAGTTTCATGCCTGAGGGCTTTCTTGACAAGCTTCCAGTGTAACCCAGGTAACTCAATACATGAGTTACTATTGGCAACATTGTTGTATTCAACTGTATTCATCATGTAAATACAAGTAAGTACCCCATGCTACATGTGGACACTAGTCTTTTCAGCCATAAACCTTTTCCAAAATGTAGCTTGATCTCTTAGGTTGAACAACCCATGAAATATTTTTACCTCCATTCCTCTGAAAGACATAGGGTTGATCTCTATAAACTACGGTGTTTTCATTGGAAAAGATAAAACCCTCCTAAGGAAATTCAATTTCATTCACCAGAACACCTACCAGGCTTATAGCTACCTTATTCCAGACCAAGAATGGAAAGCCTTCAGATCCTCCAGCTTCTGCAGCTTCTCTGTTCCAGCACTCTGTTGGGAATCTGCACCTCTGTTTATATCCTCATATTCTCCTTTAGCCAAGGAACACCCTCCTGAGAATTAATAGGCACCTAGTCCCCTGGGAACAATGACTTTTGTTTTAATTTTGCTTTGATTTGTCTCATCAATGTCTGTCAATAATGAGCTCTCTTAAGTGAGCAGGCTCTGAATCACAGTGACAGCTTTAACTGATGTGATCCTGTTCCCACACAGGTGCAGGATTTGGGGACAGTCACTCTAAGGCATTATCAAAGACAGCCCAAATCCAGCAATGGCTCTATCTAAGATTCAGTGTATATCTTAAAAGGCTCAACATAAGCCAGTCACTGAGGTCAGAGACAGGCAGACTTGAGGTGGAATCCTGCCCACAAATGTGTTCTGTTTGGTCATCACAATGTCTAAACAGATTTTTAATGTGATGGCTTTAGGTAAGTGACAAGGTCTCTAATTCATCATAGGCTCCTTCTTTCCCCATTGTCTTATATCTAGCCCCTTAACATTTATTGGTCCTCAAAGGCACTTAATCTCACAAAACAAAAAGTAATGCCCAGGGTCACAGCATGCTTAATATCTCAGACCCTCACGTTCAGAAGGGAAATTGTTCAGCCCAGTAACTTTGAAAATTAGAAATAAATAAATTGTATAATTCTGCTGGCAAGTTGTGCAGGGGCATATGATTTTCAGATAAAGAAAATAGAAAATAAGATTTAGCAAAATACTATTGGCCTGAAACAAAGTATATCACATAAATGAACCAACTTAGATAGCCGACAATGATGACTTCATCTTCAGGTTAATACAAGAGGTGATGTGATGGAGTTGGGGGCTGTAGTAATCAGTTAGGACAGGCAGAAAAGTGGAGAAAAGAGTCCAGTAAACCAGCAGGCTTATACTATAACATGGGCCTAGTTGGCTTAACACCGCTGAAGATTTGATAATATGCAGAGCTCTGATAAAGCTGTAAACCCTACTTAAGGTCAGAAGTTTTTTGGTATTTAGTAGCCTTTTACTGCAAGATCATGCCAGTAGAAATACAGTCAGGATTATGATACCTAATATTCTGCCTTCAGGAAAATGTCAGTCCTAGTTAAACACTGTATTATTTTCCTAAAGACTTAGGTCCCCTAGACTCAAGGCTTCACTAGACTTGGGTAGATGCAGCACTGAAACTCCCGGGCAGATGGGTGACTGAAACCAGATTTGTTAGGCCCTGAATATATTTAGAGCTGCTTGCTGAGGATGACAGACAAAAGCAAGACAGAATATCCTTTAAAATGGTCCTCTTTATTATTATTGGACCAGAACAAAATAACCATGAAGGCCTACTCTAATTCTAGCCAAAATATCCAGCCTAGGTTTCTCAACTTATTGCTCTGGCATCTGTAAAGGAAAAATTGCAGCTGTCATGGAAATATAATTAAGGCCTAGAAAAGAAGCACATAAGTGTCGAACCAAGAGAGCATTGCAGACCTAGTTAGATTATCCTAATTAGAGAAGATAACCCTAAAGGGTTGTGTTCATTCAAACTTTAATCTTTATTCAAACCTCCACCCATTAGGAAAATACCTTTTCTGATAATAAAAAATCTCCCCCCACTTTCTAAAATAGATAGTACAAGTAAATTTTATTCCTTTCCCCATCAATTCTTATGTTACCTACCGCAAACAGCATATCTATTGCCATCATCATTCATTTATTTGATGTGTATTTCTTGATGACCTATTATGAACAATGCATTGCGTCCAGATACTGAGAAACACAGATGACCAAAATAGATGCATTGCTTTTATTGAGCTTATAGCTCAGAGGATGACTATGGATCGTCAGTGAGTAGGATAATCAATATAAAAAGCTTTCAGAAACTTTTAGAGGTAAACTTCCAGAAAACCTTGAGCCTAAACCTAGAGCAGTTTTTAGCAGGTAATGAAGAGCACCTCTTCAGTCTACAATGGCTTCAAAAAATGAGGCGCACTGCTTCCTCACATTCCTATTCTTATACACAGATAGGAGACATAATTCAATTTGATTTTTCACATTCAGAAAAATGTACATTTTAACTAGAGTATTACCAAAAGGAGTGCAAGTTTCTAATGTTGATGTTTTTTTTCTAGCATCAGTCCAGAATCATAATGGAATCTATATGGCTCATGTTTGCCTTATGGCACATCCTTCTATTACTTCCTGACATGTATCTACATCATTTTGAGTGGAAAATTAATTGGTCTCCAGATCCAGAAAAGGCTACAGGGTCACCAGGTCAAAATAGCAACCAGAACTATGAAAAAAATTACAAGTTTGTTTTTGTTTCGTTGTGTTTTTTTTTTTAGGGAAAAAAACAATTAGAACTCTCATCTTGGAAAGGCTAAATTTAGGTAATTTTTAGGAAAAAGATGAAATAAAATCTATTATCTTTCTTCTATTTTTTTCTCTGATTTGACTTGCTACCCTAGCTCTTCCTCCTCCATTTCTGCTTTCCCTTACTTCTCCTTTTTATTTATTATTAACAACAATAAATAAATAATAACAATATTATTATTAATATCACCATTTTAACATAAAAGGGTGTAAACTTAGTAATAATAAATATTCCCTGCAAAAGCATTTTTCTCTCAGCAGCCTTCCTGAGACCACTTCTGTATACTTTATGTGCTCATAGCACTTTCTCCATTGCCCTGGAGCTATCCCCATATTTTCTAAAAGACTTGGCCCGTGGATACCTTTTTCAGGATCATTTTTCTTCTCTATTTGGAGTTTTTTAAAAAAAGGAAACAAGTTGGTAAGCGTATCATTTTAATTGACTTACGGGATTAAATAACAGAACTTGCACCAAAAACAATAACAAAAAAGATCAAGGATAGATTTTCAGTACAGCAGAAAAAATGGCTCATACCTCATTCTGAGGTGACTGCATTTTCTGTGAACCTACAAGCTCTCCAGGATAGAACATCAGTTGACCCTGTGAATTCGCTGCTTCTAGTGCATCACCGCAAATCTTTCAGCCTCATTTTCCAATCACTGTTACAGCAATCAGACTCATTTAGTCATTGGCTGGCTTTTCGCAGGAAGAATCTGAAAACCTCTCAACCTAGGCGCGTGCCATGTACCTCTTGTTTCTTGCCCCAAGACTGACACTGAATGATGAAATATCTACATGTACTCACTTGGTATCCATGCATGTACAACCCAGAAATAGGGGGAAATTAAGGATTCATGAGGTAGACTTTCAGCAATGGGAAAAAAGGATCCAATGGATAAACTGTTTCTGTCTTTTTATTTTCCTGGGTTGAGTATCCCGAGACGTATTTGATAAGGCTTCAGAGGTGGCCCTGTAGGATTAGGCAATAGTCACCCATAATGGTATCTGGATTATTATTGATGTGCCATTTCTCAACCTCCAAATTCCTTTTTACCTGCTCTGTGATGAAGATATTGGGCCTTATAATGTTTTGCTAGCTGGTACAATGTTAAGATTTGTCAGTAGAGGGTAGTGGAGGCACACTGAAAGGAGAAGAAGAGGTTTTTCTCTTCCTGGTTTTATTGTGGTTTGCCAACCAGACTCCTACAAATCATGATTTTTCTTTATTGCTTGGCTCTGTGTGGTTCCTCCAGGGCTCAGTTCCAGCAGTGCATAGCTTTCTTCAGCATTTCACCACTGAGCTTGTTCTCCAGCTCTCCACTGAAACAACAATGGCATAACCTGGAACCATAGGCATAATAGGCCAGCACTGAAGCTGAGATAGCTTCTTCTATATCTTCTCCTTAGCCCTGAATATCTGTGTGCACATCAGGGGCCCCATGAGACTAGTCTTCTAGCAAGGTAGTCACTCAACTTATCCAGAGAAGGTGGGCTGGAGCCACCACAGGTACAGCCACACATGGAAATGCATTATACTCCTAGAAAGAACAGTCTTTCCAGCTCCCAGGTACAGCAATGCCCAACAATCAGCAGTTTCCCTTGCACTTAGAGAGTTCTGGGGCTTGGCACCTTCTTACAGAAGGCCTTTCCTGCAACTATCAGAGGGCAGATTTATGGAAAACCTCACTGATAAGGCCCTTTTGTGAGTTCACCAGCCTAGTGCAAGGAAAGGAATCCTCCTTGGGTGCTTTATCCCAGCGCTTGGGGTAATGGTTGCCCCTTATAGCTGTTTCTACTGAATTCTTTATAACTCTCTTTAACAAGCTAATTTCTCCACTATTTTAGCTCCTTGTTAATAATTCTCTGCATTAAATTTTTCCTGTTAAAATTATTGTATGATTTCTGTCTTTTGATTGAACCCTGATTAACGCAGCATCAAACTCAATGAGGTGTTTTCTATCATCTTATTCTTCCTCCTTCTTTAACTTCAGTTGTTCCTCATTCATGGTCCCTGGAAGCACATTATCATTAACATGGTCAATTGATAACAAAATCTGATTGCTAGCAGTCAGAAGGCTGACAATAATCCTTGAAATTCAATGGCATCACAATTACTAACACACTCATTTGTGATTGACTGGATGAAGTTCAGGTGGAAGGTAAGGTATTAGGTTATATGGTAACTATGGATCTTGAATCTAGTCTTCCATTTTTACCTAAAACATCTAAAGATTATGGAATGGGCTGATTTTATTATCTGCCTCAGAAATCTTGAAATAAGAGCTAATCAGATTGGGACATCCAACTCACAATGCAGGGTATGCCATGAAAATCAAAGGTTCTCTAAAGGAACACTGACAGAAACCTTTATCTCATTCAGACATAGATTATACAGCTCTAAAAATCAGGCAAAGGATTTAACTAAAAAGGTGGCAGAGCTACAAGGCAGGCTGCTCAGTTTTGACAGATCTTCTGTGATAAAGTCAAAAACCTTGAAAAAGACTAGAAATACAGTAATGGGAAAATGATGAGATCCTCATTCCTGGAATGTTGACATTTGAGTGAATAAGTCTTCAAATCTTGAGACTTTTGAATATTTTATGCCAGAAGAAACAGATCCCTTCTTACTTTTCAAAGATAATTCATTTATTACTGTCTGGAGACCTTACACAAACCAAACCTGAGTGTGATGCCTCACAACTGATACCTTTCCTCCACAAGAACTGCCCTATCATTTCTCATTGCACCCAAAATAATAACCAATCAGGTCTCAGCAAAGCCTGAAAAGAGAATTTCTATTAACATTTTTGGAGAAAACAGCTTATTTACTGAAGGCATTGCAGAACCTACTTAATTGGACTAACTGGAATCAAATGAGTAGAGTGGATCTTGAAGGTGTTAGATCCAGGCAGCAGTGGAAGTATGTGGTAGCATGAATATTAATTAACAGAGAAAAGTTTATTGACATGAAGGCATTGATCCATGATTAGAGGTGCAATATTATATCAAGGATACACAGAAACTGTGCTAATGCACTACTGAGATGGTTGTTTCAAGATTGGATATGATAATGACCACAGAAAATTAGGTGGAGATGCCAAATATTCTTGGCAAAATGTGGACTATAGAAATATCAGGGAAGTTGACATGTTAGAATTGATTTATCCTATAGGACAAGAGAATTTACCACATGATTATTTTCTCCATGAGGGAAGAGAAATGTCTTCACAGAGGCAACAAAGAATGCATTTGTAAGAGGAAGTCTGGTTCATTTCAAAGGTCAGCAGTTGCCGTACTCTGTAGGCTACACATAACAATGAAAGATGCTTCTGTGGAAATGGGCTTCCTATTAACAATGAGAATGAAGGAATTCTGAGACCACATGGCAGTACTTAAAAATCGTATACGTGTGTATAATTTTTATAGAGGATAGAAAGGCTAGAATGGCTATCAGAGTGATGGGACCCACACGGATATGTTGCAATATATGATAGTCTTCCTGGAGACAAGCTAAATGAACAGTCTTCTAGGATGTACCCAGCGTACATTTGCAATAGAGAACTTCTAAGCACCAGGCTGACATCAGCCATATAATGGGAAGTCATGATCCCTTAACCTGTTTAAATATTTAAGTCACTTCATGTATACAGTACCCATTAATTGAATATGAGTCTTGGTCTCCCCCACGAAGTGTCCCACAATGCTACTACCAGTATGCAATAAAAATTATCCAGATTCCCCCCCAAACAGTCTAAGGTCATTTACAAATGTAACCGTTCATTAAACAAAGAATACCCAACTCTTTAAGCACTCTTATATATAGGTTATCTAAGGTTATATCTAAGAGTTCTTAAAGAGTTTGTTCACTCAAACATATCATCATGCTCTCTTTTGGTTAACTTATAAGATTATTGAGAGTGATTAATGGAGTTATGAACAACGTTTATCTCACAGTCAGCCCAATAATTTTTCGGCTTTACTTGTGGTTATTCTTCAGATGCTTAATCACATAATTGAGGATAATATACTTAGCAACAGGAAAAATTCTTACGTTGTTATGCTATCTGAGACATTTGAGCAATTATTGTAGGGATAATGATGGACAAGGTCAAAAAGCACAAATAATTTATGTGAATAGTTGGCCCAGAATCCTATGACACTTGTCACTGTTGTATGGATGTCTCGGCATTAATTCACATCCATGGCCTCATGGGGGATTTTGTTAAGTTTCTGGAAAAGGAGGAAAATACTCAGGCTTAGTTCATTAATAGATTGGTAGACAAGTTGATGCTAACCAAAAATTGTGTGCAGTGGCACAATAGCCCTACCTTTGATGGCATAAAGGAGAGTGGTGAAGGAAAACATTTCCAAAGGGCAGAGTTGTGAGTAGTACTCTTGGTTGTTAACGTTGTTTGGGGGAGAAGTTGTCTGAAGTCTGTGGATATACACGGACTAGGACTTTGCTAAAAGGCTTGGATAATTTGTCAACAGATGGAACTAGCAACTTTGTTAGAAGAGATGTAAGAAAGTCTGCATGTGATGTGCTATTGAAGCCGACACAAAGGATGAAAAGTTCTGTGTCTTATGTTAATATTCACTACAGAGTATTCACTTCAGAGGAGGGACTCAACAACCAGCTATAAAGTATCTATACGTTGATATCAGCCAGCCTTTGCTCTGCCATTGCTAGTCCAGTGAGCCCATAAATGAAGCCATAAAATCAGGGATAGAGATAAATATGAGCCAAAAGTACAGGTTCTCTTATACCAAGGCAAATCTTGGTTTAAAAAATGAAAAATTGTGTTATCCTTACTCCTAGAATGTTAACAATGTAATTACCAACTTTTAACTCTTCAGCTAACAGCAGCAGTAACTGATGCTGAGCACATAATATGGTATCTTGTATTTACATTAGGTAGCCCCTGCACATAATAAAGGGCAAAATAATTCCATCTAGATAAGACCCAATGTGGAATTACATTGATGTGTATTTTAGGATCCACCCTATAGAATCTCTATTTTGGAATCGCACAAATAATCAAGAATTTCAAGAAAAGAAACTAATTAAAGTGTTTTCTGTGTGTCATTCAGAAAATAACAACTGACTTATTTAGAAAGTTTCTCACATTAAATGTGAACTTTTATAATTGTACACAGAGCCTGAATTAATACTTTATGTAGCTTTCATACTGCTTACAAATATAATTAGTTGTTTATATATGTTTCTTCACTTCATATTGAAAACAAAATCATAATTTAGTTGGCAATGACATGAATTTATTGACAAAGAAACTGACTAAATAAATGTCACATAACCTATAAGTTGCTTAGTTTGGACTGTTGGAGGCATGTGTGGGCACTTTGGGACAATTACTCCATTGTAGCAAAGCACTTATTCATAAATGGCTTTATCTCTAATCAGAAATAGCTGATGATTAGATTTGGAGTGCTTCTGAATTAAGACCTTGATAATGGCCTTTTGAATCTGCTTAGTCTTTACACTGTAAATAATAGGGTTGAGCACAGGAGGGATTAGCAGAAAGACATTGGCCATGATGATGTGGACAAATGGAGGTGCTGAATGGCCATAGCGATGGACAAGAGACAAACTAATGAGAGGGATGTAGAAGATGGCAACAGCACTGATGTGGGATGTGCAGGTGTTGAAGGCTTTCCGCCTCTCTTCTGAGGAAGCAATGCTGAGGACAGATCGAATGATCAGGATATAGGAGAGCAGGATGCAAGGGCAGTCAAACCCTGTGGTGGACAAAAGCGCAAACAGACCAAGGATGCTGTTGATCCTATTGTCTGTGCAGGAGAGTTGGATGAGATCAACATGGTAGCAGTAAGAATGTGAAAGGACCATAGAACTGCAGAAGGACAACCTCTTGACAAAGAGCATGACTGGCAACATGACGGCAACATTTCTTATCAACATGCTCATCCCAATCTTGGCAATTTGGGCATTGGTAAGGATGGTAGTGTATCTCAGTGGGTAACAGATGGCCACAAAACGATCAAAGGCCATGGCCAGTAGAACCCCAGACTCCATGAAAGTAAATCCGTGTAGAAAGAACATCTGGGCAATGCAGGCATTTAGGTTGATTTCTCGGGCTTCAAACCAGAAGACACCAAGGGTAGTAGAAAGTGTACACAGGGACAAGCTCAGGTCTGTGGCTGAAAGCATAGAGAGGAAATAGTACATAGGCTTATGGAGGCTCCGTTCACAGAGGACCACAAACAGGATCATGCTATTTCCACAGATGGCAACAACATATAGGAGACAAAAAGGGATGGAGATCCAGTACTGGGTGGCTTTCAGGCCTGGAATGCCCATCAGGAAGAAGATCAGAGGCTGAGCATTGGTATTATTGAGGACCGACATAGGGAAGGACTGAGAAGACAGGGATGTTTCAGTCATTTAACATAATACATAGTTTATCACTTGTAACACCTCTCTGGCACTTCAAGATTCACTGAGTTATTATTTCTAATTTTCAAAGAACTTGAATTTTCTTTTTAGCTTCCCAGAGCTACACATTTCTCTCCAAGTCTGTCAGTGTTTCACATTTATTGAGAAAAGTGAATTCCCTGAACTGTGCCACATCAAATTTTCTTAAGTATATTAAGCCTATAATTCTCATTACTAGCAATAAACATTACAATTAAGTCACATCTGCCAATATAAATCCCCAGTAAAATTCCTAAACAATATTATGAGAAACCTGCTTTCCAGTACTTGTTGAAAATAAATTTTGATTCTGGAATAAAACACTGAGCAAACTAAGTCATATTTGAAATGTGAATATTATTATATTTCCTTGGAAAATATCCAGAAGAATGCCAAAAAATCCCTGGGACACACAGGCCCATCCATATATGTGGTAATAGGGTGGTCCAAAAAAACACCCTAAGAAAAATAAATATTGATCGCATTTGTTGGGAGTTCCCTGTGTTGTTGACATTTTATATGCATTATATAATTTCATCCATACACCAACTCTTGGAGATAGATCGTACATGAATTTTGCAGATGAGCAAACTAAGATTCAGCAATTAATCACCCAATGTTATCTTTATAAAGCACTGCCTACATGTTGAGAGAAACCACAAAAGTAAGAAAGTTGGAGAAAGGAGAGAGACAAAGATGACAGAGGAGGAGAAGAAGGAGGAGAAGGAGAAAGACTAGTGAAGGTGGAGGCAGGTAAGAGCACAAAGGGGAAGAGGAGGAAAGTGCAAGAGGAGGAGGAGGAATAAGAGGAAGAAGGGAGGGAGTGAGAAAGAAGGGAAGGAAGAAAGGGAAGGAATGGAGGAAAAAAGCAAACCTTACCATAATTTTACTACAATAAATTAAGCACTGCGCTATGATAAATAATACCACAGGCTAGTATCAAAATTCAAAAAAACACAACAGCCAGCATTTCCTGAACATGTGCCATATGCCAGACACAATTACCTTCATATCCATAATATGATCCAATCATTATAATTATTCAACAAAGAAAATAAATTTCTTATCCCTAATATACATATGAAGAAACTGATATTTACGTTGATTAAGTAATTTGCCCCAAATTATGCAGTTAGGCAGTAGAAGAACTGAGGATGAAACCTGCGTATCTAACCTCAATGCCTTCACTCAGTAAAGCTGAGGAATGCATAAAAGGAATTTCTAAACCAGTCTGACAAAGGCTCCAGGTGTATGATTTTAAAGAGACATACTATGGTCCGTGTGGTATCTTTGGAGGGGAGTTTGATGTGTCAAATGTTAATTCCATGTGAACTGTGGAGATATGAAGCTCTTTAGGCTTCTCTGGAAAGTAGTCTTAATATCGATAGTTCCTGTATGCAAAGGGCCAAGAAAATCAGGTATCCAGGCTATATCCACTATGGAAAATAACACCAAAATGGAACCGTCAAATTCAGTTGAGGCCAGGCACAGGGTTCATGCCTGTTATCCCAACACTTTGGGAGGTCGAGGCGGGAGGATCACTTGAGCCCAGGAGTTCAAGACCAGCATGGGTAACATAGGGAAACCCCATCTCTACAAAAAAGTTTACAAATTAGCCAGGCATGGTGGTACATGCCTGTAGGTCCCAACTACTTGGTAAGCTGAAGTAGGAGAATTTCTTGAGCCCAGAAGTCAAGATTGCAGTGAGTCATGATTGTGTCACTGTACTCCAGCCTGAGTGACAGAGAGAAACCCTGTCTCAAAAAAAAAAAAAAAAAAAAAAAATCAGTCGACTCATTTCAGTGACCATCTCATTCTTTCAACAATACATATTTTGTTGATGATTCTGGAAATTTTCTCTCCCTCATTATTTTATGATACCAGTCTCTCTTAATATTCTCCCATTAATCAGCTCTTTCTCTGACTGTTTCAGTTTTCTTGTTTCTTTCCCCCCTCTCCCGGGTACCTTATGTTTTCCAACCTTATATTTGGCATTCTTCAGAGATCTCTCCTTTGCCTATTCTCAAGTCACTTGTAAAATTATCTCCCCCATTTTCACAGCCTCATATTTCACCTATACAATAATAAATTTCAAGTGAATTTCTGAAAACCAGTTTTGGTGTTTAGGTTCCATGTCTGAAGATAAAACTTTATTCTGGACATTTCCATCTAGATTTTTCATGGGTAAATAAGAAAACCTCCTATGTTCAAAACCAAATTGATTATTTTCTCTTATAACTGTTTTTCCTCCTATACCATTTTCTGTATAAAGGTTATAACTTTCATAAAAATGACCCAATTTTCTAAATCAGAAATCTAGGAGTTATCCTGTATTCTCTTATTTTTTAACCACCACCTCTTCCAATCTTTTCTATTCAACCTCTAATATCTGTCTTTATTCTTCCAGCTTGTCTTTATCTGAGTACAAAATACTCTTTTCCAAATCTATTCACTCTCTAACCTGGACTACTGAATTAGTCTAATACTGTATTTTATTAATATAGTCACATTAATATAATAATATAAAATGAAAGACTCCAAAGCAATAACAACATCCATTTATTAAGTACCTTCTCTATTCCGGAAACACATAAACGAGAAGAACAATCTTTTAAGCTGAATAACAATGACAATACCACATAGCAGAAACTGTGAGGCAAGATGACATCCAAAACAACTTACAGCTTGAAGAATATAGGAAAAAATGATGGACAATATTAAGCTTCTAAGTTCTCAGTTTAAGAAGCTGGGATTATAATTAAATAAATATCGAAAGAAGCAATTAACAAAGATGAAAGGCACAAATGAATGAGTTAAAAATAAAAACAAAGTTATTTAAAAAGAATATAATGAATCTTTTTTTCAAAGACAGTCAAGAAAGTTTTACAAAAAGGACGAAAAATGAAAATAATAACAAACCTATGATTAGAGAACTATAACTTTAAATATAATGACTAGTAAGCACAATTATGATAATATGTTTGATGACGTACATAAAATAGATGATTTTATAAGAAAATATCGATCACGAAACTAGCCGAAGAAATAAAATCTAGCATAGAAGAAATGGTAATGATGGAAAAAATATTTACCAATAAAGCAAACAAGAGTAACTGTTTTGATTTTTGAGTTCTACCAATGTTAAAGAAAAGAAAGAGACTATTTCTTTCTTTTCAAACTTATCTAGCCCAGAAGAAATATTTGTTAGCAAACTACTTGCTGATATATCACTAATTCCCACACCCTTTAGTCTGAGCCTGTCACTCTGAGCCCTGCTTCCCAGTATTTCTACCCCTGATTTGCA
Organism: Pan paniscus; assembly: GCF_029289425.2. Lineage (NCBI taxonomy): Eukaryota > Metazoa > Chordata > Mammalia > Primates > Hominidae > Pan > Pan paniscus. The sequence goes on along the minus strand of NC_073258.2, from coordinate 7,278,331 downwards.
GTCCTTTGCCTCTGAGCACTTGCCTCTCCACTTCCCATTCCTCCCTTTCTGCTCTCTCTTGCCCCCCAGTTTAGACCTCAACAGTCTCTGCCTTCTTGGTCTGCTCTTTCTCATGCTCTCACACCTTACCTGGCTCCCAACAGAGGAAGAGGTGCCCTTTCTACTCACTCTCCAGCCAAGTGTATTTGTAGATGGCTCTTGGACCTGGCCTTCTCTAAGAAGCCCTGCATATAACCCAACCCTGTTGCCAAGAGACCCTTGGGACTTGACCCAAGGTGTAATGACTAGAAATTCCCAGGAGATTCCTCACACTAGACTGAAGCAGATCCAAATATGTTTACAGCTTCCTTTTAATTATTGCATTATCTTTATAATATTTTAAATGAATATAAATGTTATTTTTTTCCATTTTTCCCCCAAAATATGAAAAAGTTTTGTAGATTTTTGTTTGTTTATTTGCTTTTTTAAGATGCAGTCTCACTCTGTTGCCCAGACTGGAGTGCAATGGCAGAATCATGGCTCACTGCAGCCTTGACCTCCCAGGCTCAAGCAATCCTTCCACCTCAGCATCCCTAGCAACTTGGACTACAGGTGCATACCACCACACCTACCTTTATGTATTTATTTATTTTGCAGAGAAGGGGTCCCATTACATTGTCCAGGCTGGTCTCAAACTTCTAGGCTCAAGATATCCTCCAGCCTTGGCCTCCCAAAGTGCTGGGATTACAGGCATAAATCACCATGCCCAACCTCCATTAACTTTAGATTCTACTTCCTGCTATGCAGAGTGCAAGGAACAAATGCCCTTACACTTCCCTTCTTCTCTTCCCTCTCCTTTCCCAAATTTAGTCCTCGTAGTATAATACTTTCCTAGGCCATATATAAAAATGTACATGCAATCTTATAGCTATGATTTTATATTTGTTTAGGTTATTCGAACTTCAAAAGCAACAAAAAATTATTAAAATATAATTAATTATTCAACACGGGATACAGAATATATGGTATGATTAGAAAAATAATGACACATCAACCTATGTCACTAAACATGCCACTATAAAAGAAGGCACCCCACTTTGGGAGGCCGAGGCGGGTGGATCACGAGGTCAGGAAATCGAGAACATCCTGGCTAACATGGTGAAACCACGTCTCTACTAAAAATATTTTAAAAAAATAAAATTAGCCGGGCGTGGTGGCGGGCGCCTGTAGTCCCAGCTACTCAGGAGGCTGACGCAGGAGAATGGCGTGAACCCGGGAGGCGGAGCTTGTAGTGAGCCGCGATCACGCCACTGAGTTCCAGCCTGGGCAATAGAGCGAGACTCCGTTTCAAAAAAAAAAAAAAAAAAGAAGAAGGCACCCATTCATCAAAAGAAAATCAATTCTTTCCTTTCATACTAATTCAGTTGCCCATAATCATGTCAATTTTCTGTTTATTTTGGACCATAGTTTTCTGGAACAACTTCTATGTTGTCTCTGGAATTTAAATTATCTTTCGTTTTGTCTGATAGCAGGATAAAGAAAAGCTTTTTTTTTTTTATTATCTCACAAATGACTTAAAGAGAGGTACTGCAACAATAACAGTAGAGGACTTCAACATCCTACTTTCAGCAATGAACAAATCACCCAGACAGAAAACCAATAAAGAAACCTTGGATTTAAATTACGCTCTACACCAAATGGACCTGACGGACATTTCATCCAGCAGCTACAGAATACATATTCTTCTAGATTGCATGTGAAACATTCTCCAGGATAGATCATCTGTTAGGCCACAGACCGAGTCTTAACTAATTTGAGAAGATCAAAATCGTATCAAGTATTATTTCTGAAAACAATAGTACAAAACTAGAAATAAATATAGAGAAACCGTGGAAAATACAAACACATGGAAATTAAACAACATCTTCCTGAACAAGCAACAGGTGATTAAAAATCAACAGAGAAATTAAACAATTTATTTAGACAAATGAAAATGGAAGCACAATATACAAATACCTATGGGACAGCAAAAGCGGTATGGGAGGGACGTTTATAGCAATAAATGCCTACATCAAAAAGAGTAGAAAGATCTCAAATTATAGTTATTTGTTGATAAGGAAAATTAAATGCTTGTAAAATTGAGTGAACACGTAAATATCCTCAAGATCTTGTTAAAATGAAAATTCTGACTCATTAGGACTGAAATGGAGCCTGAATTCTAAATTTCTGACATCACTCCCGTCTGAGGCCATATTTTGTGCAACGTTCTAATATGTTCTGCATTTCTTGAGGCATGTCGGATGGTTGTATTCCTGGGATTATCTTACATAGCATCCATAAGTAGTTTTAATTCATACTTGGTTATCATTTGTTGAACTTTACTGTATACCAATTTCACTTGCTGAAGCATATATTCCAGGATTTTTCATTCCAAAAAAAGTACATAAATGATAAATTTGCTGTGTTCCCTGTCTAAAATTTCTTTTTTTTTTGTTATACTTCATTGCTGTGCTGACTATATGAAAAATAAATAAATCTAAAGACTCCAAAATCACTAAGCCAAAAGAAAAAGTCAAGCTGGGAACTGTGTCAGGTAAACCTGCCTCCCATTTTATTCCTATAAAAGTTAGCTACTAAGTATAAAAAGCTACATACCTGCCTCTCAATTTGCCCACAAGGAAATTCTTCGTGGGCCTCAAGATCTTTACCCTAAAACAGTGATGCCGAATTTCACCCTGGCAATGAAAATTGATAGCTTATCTTCACAGGCGTGGAAAAAAGAACAGAACTGGAAGCCATCCCTTTGCTCACCTGAGACAAATGCACATCTGATTGCTTCCTCTGCCCTACTGTTTATGTAAAAATACAGTCACTGAGCCAGACTAAGGCATAAGTGACTACTTCTCTACCCACCCCCTCACGTGTAAATTGTGTATTTAGTGAAAGGCTGATCAAAGAATGCAACTTTTGTCTCTTATCTTCCTATTACCTGGAAGCTCCTGCTTTGAGTTGTCCTGCCTTTCCAGACTGAAAAAAATGTATATCTTAAACTTATTGATTGATGTCTCATGCCTTCCTAAAATGTATAAAAGCAAGCTGTACCCCGACTGTGTTGGGCACAAGTCGTCAGGACCCGCTGAAGCTGTGCCACGGGTGCGTTCTTAACCTTGGCAAAATAAATTTTCTAAATTGACTGAGACCTGTCTCAGATACTTTCGGTTCACAACTATATGCAGAATTACTATGCTCTAATTTTCTCTAAACATTTTTATTAATGTTTAGAGAACATTATTAAGGGTTGGTTTATTAATACAGTGGATGAGATTACTAGCTCTCCTTGCTGGCTACAGAGCCAGTAGTTTTATCCACTGTATTAGATTAACCCTTTAAAGTGCTCAGAAAAAAACTACTTAGAGCATAATAACCCTTAGAACACAACCTGGTTTGTAGAAACTGTTTGAAAATCTCACCAATTCACTGTTAAGTCTGTGTAGACTGAAACGATTTTTACTGGGCTCTTTTTGTAGGTCATCTTTCCCCAAATTATATTAAAGCATTAGATTCTGCTCTTTATCTACTCTTTATCAAGCGCTTCATACTTCCACACTACTATTCTATATTTACTTTTTTTCAGTTCTTCATTCTTTTTTATTCTTGATGAGTAGTATTCTATTGCTTAAGTGAGGCAAATTTTGTTTAATCTTTGATTGACAGATATTTGGGTTGTTTCCATATTTTAGGTATTATGAATACAGCTGCTATAAGCATCTTTAGACATTTTTTGGTGGATGTATAAACCATTTATTTGGAGTATGCAACTAAAAGTGAAATTGCTCGCTCAAAAGGAGGTCTAGTTTTACTAGAAATTGCAAGAGATTCAACTTATGAGTGCTCCAATTGCTCCTCATTTTTACCAATACTTAGTGTTGTCAGTGCACTTAGTTTTAGCTTTTCTAATTAGTTTATATTGTTAAATTGTTACAGTTTAAACTTTCATTTACCTAATGAATAATAATGTTGAATAATAATAATAAACCTTTTCATATGCGCATTGACCCTTTGTCTACCTCTTGCTGTACATGGCCTGTTTAGACCCTTTGCTTGTATTTTTCATGAGTTGGTTTTCCTTTTTATGGATTATGGGGCTCTCTTTGTCAGATATATGCATTGTGAATGTTTTCTCTGTGACTTGACTTTTCACTTTTGTATTGGTCTCTTTTGAAGTAGATTTTTTTTTTATTTTAATGAAGATCAATTGTTGATCTTCTTTTATATTGTGGCTAATGACTTTTGTGTCCTGTATAAGAAATCTGCTTTCTCTGAGTTCATAAAAATATTACTGTACTTTTTAAAGAAGCTCTATAGCTTTAGCTTTCAAATTTAGGTTTATTTTGTACCTCAAATAAAGATATTTTACTTTGAGGTAGAAGGTGAGTTTCACTTTGTTTTTTTCATACAGATTTCTAATTGTTCTAGCACCATAAAAACATTGTTCTGTCACTGAATAGAATTGATTCATCTATTGAAAATTGATTACTGGCAATGTGTGGTGGCTCCTGCCTGTAATCCTAGCACTTTGGGAAGCCGAGGCGGTGGACAGCTTGAGCCCAGGAATTTGAGAGCAGCCCAGCTAGGCAACATAGCAAGACCCCATCTCTAAAAAATAAATAAATAAATAAATAAATAAATAGAAAGAAAGGAAAAAAGGAAAATCAATTACTGATACATTTAAAGCTATTTCTGGTTTCTTTATCAATTTTTCAATAATGTATTGATCTATTTTTACATAAATACAAGGCCACCCTTAGGGTAAGTGTCTAGATAAACAATTTCATTAAAACTATTTAAAAGTCCACTGGTGCATACAACGTATAACTATTTATAAATGATGACATAAAATAATAGATTAACACGGCGGCAGGCACCTGTAATCCCAGCTACTTGGGAGGCTGAGGCAGGAGAATCTCTTGAACCCAGATAGCGAAGTTTGAACAATGGATTAAAATGTACTTATTGGTATATTCATTTTCCAGGACTCCCATATATATATATATATATATATATACATATACACACACACACTCACACATATACATACATATAAATATATACATATAATATCTGTGGAAAAAAAAAAGAAAATCTCAGGATGCCAAATTTACTATGCCAAAAGGAAAAAGTTAAGCCCAGAAGCTAAATTACACACACACACATCTGCCTTTCCTTTTGTTTCTAAACATAGTTACAGAAAGAAGGCTATATGTCTCCACAGAAGGCCTCCCTCACCCTGACAATGTAAATTAATAGCCTGTCTTCACAGGTTCATGTTAAGAGGAAACTAGAAATCATCCCCCCATCCACCCTGAAACAAATACTTATTTGACTGCTTCCTCTACTCTATGCGTATCTTATGTCAAGTGCGATTTAATGAGTGTGAAATAAATACATAGATTGTTCCCTCTATCCAACCCTTTTCACCTGCAACATACTGGATTTGGTAGCCTAATCAAAGCCTCACAAGAATGTGATCATATCCTACCTCTTTTTTTCTTTCCCCTTTCCCCTTCTGCCCACTTTTCCCCTTTAATCATTGAAGCCCTCAAAATCCTCTTCAGAAAAAGTACAGGCCACGCGTTCTACTGTGGCTGTGTCTGTCTTCCCTAGGCATGTCTCCTCAACCTTGGCAACATAAACCTGGAAATGGATTGAGACTTGCCTCAGTCATTTTCTTCAGTTTCACATATCTATCTCTTTATATAGTACAAATGCATTATATATGTCTATGTAATATTTATGTTACATATTATATACTACATATACACATATACTACACGTATACATATATATATACACACACCAACATATTTCTACATAGATATGCTGAATTGTCTCAGAATTCTCATGTCAATATCCCCGAAAACCTTTTTTTCCAACAAAAGTTTCTTTCTAAACATCCTTTCTGCCCTGCCTTTGTAACCCTGCAATTGCAGATTGGCGTGACTATAAGTTTATCGTAACCAACCTTTATTGGGCTCTCAAAACTGCCCAGAAACCTTGGTACATTCCAGTGGAAACTGGGCTTCGACAAACGGCTGTGAGCCACGTTTAGAGTCCTCAGTGCATCCTGGAGAGGTACCAGCTTTGGAAAGACTCAAATGATGAGGGGCCTCTGGGAGGATCAATCAGAGAAATTCTGACATTTCTACTATATACTCCTTTCACCTTGAAATCCCCTACTAAACTTAAAAAGTAGTGTGGGTAGTCTGATAAATGCTTTCCACAAGAGCCCGGGTCATGCCTGCTTAGAGTCATGTGGCATTTGGGACTGTGGAAGAGTCAGAAATGAAACACCACAGGTCCTATACTGGATGTCATATTCTGTTGAAAGAGAAAAGTGCCCCTAAAAAAGCAAGAAGAAAAAGAAGGCAAAGGGACCTGAATTTTATTCTGCTTCCAATATACTAAGAACGTCACATACCGAAGTTAAAGGAAATAAACAACAAAAAGAAATAAACAAAAATGATTTGCAAAGAATGAAATCATGTATTTTGCAGCAACATGGATGGAATGAGAGGCCATTATCCTAAGCAAATTAACTTAAAGCGGGAACAGAAAACCAAATACCACATGTTCTCATTTATAAGTGAAAGCTAAACATTGTGTACACATGGACACAAAGAAGGGAAGAACAGACGCTGGGACCTAGGTGAGCTTGGAGGTTGGATTGAAGGTGAGGATAAAAAACTACCTATTGAGTACTGTACTTAACAACTAGGTGATAAAATAATCTGTACACCAAACCCCTGTGACATGCAATTTACCCTGTAACAAACTGGCATAGGTACTCCCTGAATCTAAAATAAAAGTTGAAAGGAAACATTAAAAGAAAAAGAAAAATAATTTGAAGCCAGAAATTCCAATGTACAATGTCAGCCTGATCTCCAAAATAATATTTTGAATATTTCCTGTATACCTGGACTCTCTAAAACAGAAAATGGTACTTCTGATTTTTTAGGCTGATAGATGAAAAATTATGACCTTTGTGACCTTGATCATTACCATCTATCATATACATATTGATGTAAACCTGATAACCTTGGTAATTGTATCCATTTAAATGTATGTTGCACTTTGTATTTTGTTCTAGTCTGACAGATTGCACTCTTCGCAAACAAATCATTCTTTGCATGCTTATATGTTTTCCTTTCTCAAATCTTCCTCAGTGTTTAGATTAAAAACATTAGATATAAAAATCTGGATTCTGTACTGAAACAGAGGAAGCTCTGTGTGGGCCTTCACTGTTCAGATTGAGTGAAGAGGGCCTTCCAGCCTAACAAAGTTTCAGAACTGACTATGGCATGGTCTTCTTTGGAATTCTTTTCACCTATCTGGATAATCACTCACTCAGAGGTGAGGGGTCTCATAACCATAGCTACCTTAGTAAACACTGATACTCTAATGGATGCTCAACATCCTTATTAACCCCACACTCCTTGTATATACATACTCATATGTACACACTCTATGTGCAAACTCACACTGCCAGGTATGTAGCTAGGTATGTGCCTTCACAGAATGTGTGTATTCAATAACCTTGAACTCATAGCATGATGGTAGCACACTAATGATACATACTTAAAGCAAATTATGATTCATAATTTGATATACACTTATGCTTATTCACACAAATACTCCTCTTATATGCAAATTCAGTGCCTTATACATGTGTTTATTAACATATCTCTCAGATACACACATCGACTCGACTTACATGACATATCAGCAGTTTCATATTGTACAAAATATCCCCTGAATTATAAAGATACATACTCCGACTAAAAAAAAAATACATGCATACAGATAAAATCACATTCATGCAATCTCAACAACACACCTTTTTTGCACAAGCATTCAAATCCCCTGCCTTCCTACTTCTGTATACAGAGGAGAGAGGAAAGGGATGGGTTAATGCTTCAAGCTCTAGTCTCCAGTCTCAGAAGGAAGCCAGTGTGCATGTGAGGCACTGGAAATCAGGGGAGTGAGAAAACTAATACTTAAAGGTCGGAAACGTCCAGACATAACCCTTTAAATATGCCTTGATCTGAGGTCTCTGCCAAAGGCTGAATTTCAGAACTCCTTCTGGCCATGCCATGCTTGGTTAAAGACAGAGTAGAGGTCAGGGTGAGTGATTATCTGTACTTCAGGCACCTCTGCCCATCACAGAAAGCATTAGGAGTCATAGAGCTCCCAGAAGCAGGAAGGCCAATGCAATGGCCTAACTCAATGGGAGCTTCAGGTCTACAGATCCAAGACCACTGATCTTCATTCTAAGAATGGGAGAAGACTCAGTGCTTCCACTGTGTCCTCCAGGGAGACCTGAGAAAGGTAGGAATACTGCCTCCACACACAACATTTCCATAAGAGGTGGCTCTGAACCCCACACTGCTCCAGCATTATTGCTCTATGTCTTATTTTCAGATACCTCAAAGTGAAAAAACAGCTTCCTAGAAGCTATTCCTTAGCAAAATCTCTCAGTTGATTTTATCTTCTATTCCCTCACCGGCTTGAGCAACACAGCTGACTGATGAACTTAACTATTCTCACATAATGGGTGAGATCATTGAAATCCAACAGAGCCAGTGGGTGTTATAGTTGGAATCAAACCCAGTCTGACAGGTGAAAACTGAGCTCCACTCAGTGTGATAATACAGTTCTTATAACCACATTTATATAACAAAACCCTACATGGAGGTTTTACAAGTTGATTTTATTTTGGGAAACAGAAAAATTAAATCTGACGTTAAACGTGTTATGTCCTTAGTTATAGTGTTTGAAAATGACATGATTTCATGTCAACTTTCAGTATGTACTATGTTCATAAGAATTCTAGCCTGTGGAGGGGAACAGATTGAAAAGCAGTGTTAAAGAAGTACTAGGGAAGAGGAGAAATTACATGGTTCTTTCTTTTCCTACCTTTTAGAGAATGCACATTCCATTTCTCAACACAGCAGCAAGCTGACAACCTGTGCTTCCTATGTTGAAAGCCTCACATGCTGGACAAAAATGGCTAAGTATTGGTTAATTCCACGTCCACTCCACATGCCTTGAAGCATTAAGTCTGCCTGTGTTATGTTCATAAGTCTGTGAGAAAAGGAAGATAAGGGAATCACTGACAGTGACGGCACTAGATTCCGTAGGTCAGCAGAGGAAAATGGAGAGAAGAAAGGGAGGCACCTGTCAACAGTCCCCATCTCTCAGTTCAGTCTTGGATACCAGGGCAGCCCTGCTCCTCCATTGTCCACCAAAAAAAAAAGAAAATCTGAGAGCAGAAAAGCAGAGCAAGCAGAATGGAATGAGGAAGGCTGAGAGACATAACTTCATGGGGAAGCTCTGCCTTGTGAAAAGTCTACTGGGGAGTCAGAAGTATGAGTGAATGGGAAGACAGAAACTGGTTTGTAAAGGGTCTATAGAATACAGGTAGCTGAAACATGGCTGAGGAGAAACTCATCACTTCCTAAGGAGGGTGCAGAACAGGAGAGTTCTCCAGTAAGGCTCATGGGCAGAATACATTAAAGATGTCCTCCCCGAGAAAGCAGCACACACCCAGAGATCCCAGGAGGCCAAGCTGGAGACTGTGCTAGAGGCTCCAGTCCAGTGAAGTAGCAGGGATCCTGGGTCCAAGTTCAGATCTTCCTCTAATTCAGCATGCAGTTGTGCATATCCCCTTCATGTTTGCCTTTGTCATGATAGGACAGCAAACTCTGCTTTCCCCAACCTGGGCAGGAGTCTGAATTGTTATCTAGCACAGGCAACATGGGTACCACCAAGAGCACTGGCTGCAAAGTCATGCACCTCGATACTTACTTGCTGTGTGATCTTGTGCAGATCACATAACTAGTCTGAACTCTGTTTTCTCATTGTTATAGGAGGATGCAGACGTTTTGTGTGAGTTAGAAACAATAAAATTTGGGCTGGGCATAGTGGCATATGTCTTTAATTCCAGCACTTCGGGAGGCCAAGGCTGGCTGGTCACTTGAGCCCAAGAGTTTGAGACACGCTTGGGTAACATAGTGAGACCCTGTCTCTATTAAAAATACAAAAAATTTGCTGGGCGTTGTGGTGCGTATCTGTAGTTCCAGCTACCCAGAAGGCTGAGGTGGGAGGATCACCTAAACCCAGAAGTTCAAGGCTAGAGTGAGCTGTGATCACACCATTGCACTCCAGCCTGGACAACAGAGTGAAAGCATGTCTCAAAAATAAAAGAAAAAGAACAAGCAAATAAACAAATTTTTTATCATTTTTTAAAAATTATACTTTAAGTTCTAGGGTACAAGTGCACAATGTGCAGGTTTGTTACATATGTATACATGTGCCACGTTGGTTTGCTGAACCCATCAACTCATCATTTACATTAGCTATTTCTCCTAATGCTATCCTTCCCCCAACCCCCCACCCCCAGACAGGCCCCCAGTGTGTGATGTTCCCCACCCTGTATCCATGTGTTCTCGTTGTTCAACTCCCACCTATGAGTAAGAACATGTGGTGTTTGGTTTTCTGTCCTTGTGATAGTTTGCTTAGAATGATGGTTTCCAGCTTCATCCATGTCCCTGCAAAGGACATGAATTCATCCTTTTTTATGCCTGCATAGTATTCCATGGCGTATATGTGCCACATTTTCTTAATCCAGTCTATCATTAATGGACATTTGGGTTGGTTCCAAGTCTTTGCTCTCATGAATAGGTGCTGGAGAGGATGTGGAGAAATAGGAATGCTTTTACATGTTGGTGGGAGTGTAAATTAGTTCAACCATTATGGAAGACAGTGTGGCAATTCCTTAAGGATCCAGAACTAGAAATACCATTTGACCCAGCAATCCCATTACTGGGTATATACCCAAAGGTTTATAAATCATGCTACTGTAAAGACACATGCACACGTAAGTTTATTTAAAAAAATTGTTTAAGTCTATAGTGCTATGTCTCCAAAAATAACAATTATTTATTTATTTATTTTTTAAATTTTACTTTAAGTTCCGGGATTTGGCCAGCATCCCTTATATTGCCTCGTACAGCAATGAGGATGGTCTGGGTATGCATTTCAAGGTACCCCTGAAGCTGGGGGACTGTCCCCACGACAATTTGAGGGTGATATACAGGGGCAAGTGACAGAAAGACTTCGGCTCAAACAGAATATACAAAACAGCTTGGAAAGTCTGGGACAGGCAAAGGGGGACAGAGATATAGGTGGACCCCAGATATAGGTGGTTTTGAATTTTTACCATACTCTACATACAAGTATTTGTTTTGAGCAAACCTATATCTTATTCTCTGGCAGGATGGTCAAGATTCCAGTTTAAATCTAGACTTATAAAGTCTGAGCCCTATTTCTCCCAGTCTGTTATAAATCTTGAGAAATTTATCAGTGTGCTGTATTCAGGAGACCCATCTCACATGCAGAGACACACATAGGCTCAAAATAAAGGGATGGAGCAAGATTTACCAAGCAAATGGAAAACAAAAAAAGGCAGAGATTGCAATCCTAGTCTCTGATAAAACAGACTTTAAACCAACAAAGATCAAAAGAGACAAAGAAGCCCATTACATAATGGTAAAGGGATCAATTCAACAAGAAGAGCTAACTATCCTAAATATACATGCACCCAATACAGGAGCACCCAGATTCATAAAGCAAGTCCGTAGAGACCAACAAAGAGACTTAGACTCCCACACAATAATAACGGGAGACTTTAACACCCCACTGTCAACATTAGACAGATCAAGGAGACAGAAAGTTAACAAGGATATCCAGGAATTGAACTCAGCTCTGCACCAAGCGGACCTAACAGACATCTACAGAACTCTCCACCCCAAATCAACAGAATATACATTCTTCTCAGCACCACATCGCACTTATTCCAAAATCGACCACATAGTTGGAATTAAAGCACTCCTCAGCAAATGTAAGAGAAATTTAGGAAAAGACAAGGCCTTTGGGGGATCTTGAAGAAATTCTTTTCAGGAATTTTTTTTTTTTTCTAGTGAATGAGACATGTATTAGTTCCAAGAGGTGATGGGTATTTAAATGCATACTTTTCTTGCCCAGGTGTTTCTCTTTTGAAGGTGGTAAGAACTGAGGCTTTCAAACAAAGCACAGGCAACTGAGTTTAGTGAAAAAGTGTTGGGTAAGAACAAAATGAGCTTTGTGCCATCGATTCTGAGATTGACAGTGATCACCAAAAAACTCAAAGAGTGGAATAAACTCAGGTAAGATGAATAGAGACAGACAGTGGGGCTCACACAGTATCTACTGTAGCAGGGCAAACTCTATGGCCTCAAGGTAGTCAATAGGGCTCTGTCTGGGTATTTAGAATATTGTTAATCAGTTAATGAGTCTGCTGCCTTTGAATAATGACATTTATTTGCTACTTTCCTCAGGAATATTTTATTAAACTCCTACTCTGCACCAAGCACAGAGATGCTAGGGATAGTGTGGGGTTCACAGCTGACTTCATGAAAAATTCCTCTTCTAGGACAGAGGTTGGCAAACTATAGCCTGGAAACCAACACCTGCTTGCGACCTATTTTTGTAAACAAAGGTTTACTGGAACACACCACACTCACACATTTATGTGTTGACTATGGTTACTTTCACACTACAATGGCTGAATTGATCTGCTGCAACAGACAGTATAGGCCACAATTTCTCAAAATTTTGTGATCTCACTTTTTAAAGAAAAAAAGTTTGCTAACTTCTTGTCTAGGAGAAACCTACACTAAAGATAATAAATTAAATTATAAATGTACAATTGGTCAGTAGATTAACTTCCCACCGAAGCCCTTGTGGTAACTGACCTAGATTCAAAGCTAACTTCAAAGCAATACATAAATTGCTATAGGCTTGCAAACTCTACTGACTTCCTACTCTGAGAAGTTGGCCAAGTGGCTAACCAGAGGTTTAAAAAGGACCTGTGGAAAAGTTTAAGCTAATCAGCTGTTAGTTCTATAGAACTGAAGAGCAAGAATTACTATAATATTACTTGTCATGATGATTTTCCCTTAGCAGATGCTACTTTCAAGAAAAATATTGATTCTTTTTTTTTTTTTTTTTTTTTTTTGAGACGGTTTCGCTCTGACACCCAGGCTGGAGTGCAGTGGTGTGATCTCAGCTCACTGCAACGTCCAACTCCTGGGTTCAAGCGATTTTCCTTCCTCAGCCTCCTGAGTAGCTGGGACTATAGGCGTGCTCTACCATGCCTGGCTAATGGGTTTTTTTTTTTTTTAATATATTTTTAGTAGAAAAGGGGTTCCACCATGTCAGCCAGGCTGGTCTTGAACTCCTGACCTCAAGCAATCCGCCTGCCTCAGCCTCCCAAAGTGCTAGGATTATAGGTGTAAGCCACCACACCTGGTCAAGAAAAATATTGATTCTTAAAAAACAGTTACACATGCAACTAGTACGTTCTACCCCATTTTGAATGACATAAGTACGAAAAACAACAGTAACATCATGTCATGTTGCAACATATTATTTATTAAAACAGTTGAAATTGTTCTAGTTTATAATCAAACCCAATCACCCTGGTATCCAATAGTCCCATCCAAAAGCCTTGTATATAATAATAACACTTGTTTTGATTGTTATCATCTGCAGAGAGTAGATTGCGTTCCCAACAGAGACCATATTAACCAGTCCATGGTGCTGGCTTCAGGGAACAGCTCTTCTCATCCTGTGTCCTTCATCCTGCTTGGAATCCCAGGCCTGGAGAGTTTCCAGTTTTGGATTGCCTTTCCGTTCTGTGCCACATATGCTGTGGCTGTTGTTGGAAATATCACTCTCCTCCATGTAATCAGAATTGACCACACCCTGCATGAGCCCATGTACCTCTTTCTGGCCATGCTGGCCATCACTGACCTGGTCCTCTCCTCCTCCACTCAACCTAAGATGTTGGCCATATTCTGGTTTCATGCTCATGAGATTCAGTACCATGTCTGCCTCATCCAGGTGTTCTTCATCCATGCCTTTTCTTCTGTGGAGTCTGGGGTGCTCATGGCTATGGCCCTGGACTGCTACGTGGCTATCTGCTTCCCACTCCGACACTCTAGCATCCTGACCCCATCGGTCGTGATAAAACTGGGGACCATCGTGATGCTGAGAGGGCTGCTGTGGGTGAGCCCCTTCTGCTTCATGGTGTCTAGGATGCCCTTCTGCCAACACCAAGCCATTCCCCAGTCATACTGTGAGCACATGGCTGTGCTGAAGTTGGTGTGTGCTGATACAAGCATAAGTCGTGGGTATGGGCTCTTTGTGGCCTTCTCTGTGGCTGGCTTTGATATGATTGTCATTGGTATGTCATACGTGATGATTTTGAGAGCTGTGCTTCAGTTGCCCTCAGGTGAAGCCCGCCTCAAAGCTTTTAGCACACGTGCCTCCCATATCTGTGTCATCTTGGCTCTTTATATCCCAGCCCTTTTTTCTTTCCTCACCTACTGCTTTGGCCATGATGTGCCCCGAGTTGTACACATCCTGTTTGCTAATCTCTATCTACTGATACCTCCCATGCTCAACCCCATCATTTATGGAGTTAGAACCAAACAGATCGGGCACAGGGTTATCCAAGGATGTTGTGGAAACATCCCCTGAGCAAAGGGTCAGTGTATCCCCATCACTTACATTGCCCCACTAATGTGGGGACATTAAAGAACATTTGACAGGCTATTACTTATTATCACTAAGTCAGCTCTGTAAATAACTGGCTCAGAGGTAAGCAACCCTCTAGAGGCAAGAGAAACAATTTTCAGGGTACCTAGAGAAGAGATACCTGAGAGATGTGATGGATAAGAACAACTTTGTTGACTACATATTCATCATCACATGGAAACAATAAAAGTAGTTTTACCTATTAAATCAGTGAATATTTTAAAAGAGTGTCATCTCCCACAGATGATTAAGGTAAAAAAGTTGTTTTTACACTGTCAGTAGAAGTAGGTACACTTTGCTTAAAAGAAATTTAGAAATTTACATCAAATAATTTAAAAGTACATATATTTCTTCATCTGAGAATATGTTTATAAAAATAAAGTGCATATGTACAAAGACATGAATAAAATCATGCCTTATAAAAACAAAATATAAAATGATTCAAATATTGTCCTATAAGATTACAGATGAAGCAATACTCAGTTGAATATCAGGTGCCATTTAACTATTTTATTTGGAAGGACTATCTGAAAATTTGACAAATAAGCAAGATATAATCTTAAATTGAAAAGAAAAACTATCGCCCATAAGGCTTGATGCCAATTCTAAACTGGAATACATACGTAAAGAAAGGAATTCAGGAAATATATCCAAATGATAAAAAATAGCTGCTTGGAGTAGTGATGCTTATGGCATTTTCATTATATTTTTATACTTTAGTGTATTTTTAAATTTAATTTAATTATGTTTTAATTAATACAAAATGATTTTACATATTTATGTGATACAGTGTGATGTTCACCTAGTACTTATCACAAGATGGCTTTTGCAGGTCCAGGTCCATTTTTATCTCATTTCTCCAAAATTGAATACAATACCATACCTCTCAGTCCCAAGGACTTCTTTTATCACCCTACAGAATTAAAATTGTAAAGGATATTGTCAGATAAGATAAATTTGTTATACAGATAGCAAATTGTCCTCCCGTCACTTTTTTAATGAAAAATAAAATATTTGTAACATTTTAAATTTCTATTCAAGTAATACATTGAGCAATTACTCTTCACCTAGCATTCTGCCAAAAGGTGGGGATAGAATAGGGAACAAAAGAAACTGACAAACAGAACATCTAATTTGCATGATTTCCACCCAAAATCAAAACAATGAATACCTGCAATTCCAGCCCAAATATAGACATTAATTAGTTAAGCTGTATTACTCTATCATGATTGTAAGTAAACTTAAATATTCTGAACCAATGAAAATAGATGACTAACTTCATTATAACATGAAGAATCCTTATGTCCAAAATATAAAGCATATGACTAACTCAAATGTGCCTGTAGTTGATATGATTTGGACCTGGCTCCCCTCCAAATCTGTTGAAATGTGATTCCCAGTGTTGGAGGTGGGGCCTAGTGGGAGGGATTGGATCATGGGGACAGATCCTTCATGAATGGCTTAGCACTATCTCCTTGGTGATGAGTGAGTTCTTTCTCAGTTAGATCATGCGAGATCCGGTTATTTAAAAGAGTCCTAACTGGGCTCGGTGGTTCACACCTGTAATCCCAGCACTTCAGGAGCCGAGGCAGGTGGATCACGAGGTCAAGAGATCAAGACCATCCTAGACAACATGGTGAAACCTGGTCTCAACTAAAAATACAAAATTAGCTGGACATGGTGGTGCACGCCTGTAGTCCCAGCTACTTAGGAGGCTGAGGCAGGAGAATCGCTTGAACTGGGGAAGCGGAGGTTGCGGTGAGCAGAGATCATGCCACTGCACTCCAGCATGGGCAACAAGAGTGAAACTCCATCTTAAATAAATAAATAAATAAATAAATAAATAAATAAATAAAAAGTCCGGGGCCTCCCCCTCCCCCTTCTCTCTCTCATTCCCACTCCTGCCATGTGATGTACCAGCTCCTCCTTTGTCTTCTGCCATGATTGCACACTTTCTGAGGCCTCACCAAAAACAAGCTGGCACCCATGCTTGTGCAGCCTGCAAAACTGGGACCTAATTAAACTTTTCTTTATAAATAACCCAGCCTCAGATATTTCTTTATCGTGATGCAATGGACTAACAGAGGAAATTTGTACCAAGTGTAGGGTAGTTGCTGTAAAGACACCTGAAAATGTGGAAGCTGCTTTGGAACTGGGTAATGGGCAGAGGTTAGAAGAGTTCAGAGAACTCAGAAGAAGACAGGAAGACAAGGGAAAGTTTGGAACTTCTCAGAGACTGGTTAAATAATTGTGACCAAAATGCTGATAGAAATATGGGCAGTGAAGTTCATATGAACTTGAAGTGAAGAAATGAACTAAGTCCACATGAACTTGAAGTGAAGTGAAGAAATATGGACAGTAAAATCCAGGCTGATGAGTTCTCAGATGGAAATGAGGAAGCTATTGGGAGCTGGAATTAAGGTCATTTGTGTTGCACCCGAGCAAAGAGCATGGCTGCATTGTGTCCATGTCCTAGGGACCTATGAAAGTTTGAACTTAAAAGGGATGACTTAGTGTATCCGGAATAAAAAATTTCTAAGCAGCAAACCATGCAAGAGATGGCCTCACTGCATCTAGCAGGCTACAATCAGATATAGGAGCAAATAAATGACTTAAAGTAGGAACTTATATTTAAAAGGGAAGGAGAGCATAAACATTTGGAAAAGTCACAATCTGGCAATGTGATAGAAGAGGAAAGAGCATTTCCAGGAGAGGAAGTCAAGTAAGCTCTGGAGAAATCACTTGCTAGAGAGATTAGTATGACTATAAAGAAGCCAAGTGCTAATATCCAAGCCAATGGGAAAAAAGGTCTTGAAGGCATTTCAGAGTATTTTGAGATAGTCCATCCCACCACAGGCCTAGAGGCCCAGGAAGAAAAAAATGGTTTTGGGGGCCAGGCCTAGGGACCACTGCCCTGTGTAGCCTTGGGACACTGCTCCCTGCATCCTGACTGCTCCAGCTACAACCATGGCTCAAAGGGCCCTAGGTGCAGCTTGGGCTGCCACTCTAGAGGGTGCCAGCTGTAACCCTTGGCAGCTTCCATGTGGTGTTAAGTCTGCAGGCACACAGAAAGCAAGCATGAAGGAGGCTTGCAGGCTTCCCCCTAAATTTCAGGGGATGTACTGGAAAGCCTGAGTGCCTAGGCAGAAGCCTGCTGCAGGGGAAGAACACTAACAGAGAGACTCTAGTAAGCCAGCACTGAAGGGAAATGTGGTGTCAGAGTGTCCACACAGTCCCCACTGGGCCACTGACTAGTGGACCTGTGGAAGGGGGGCCACTGCCCTCCAGATCCCACAATAGTAGAGCCAACAGTAGCTTGCATCCTGAGCCTGGAAAAGCCACAGGTACTCAACTCCAATCCATGAGAGCAGTCACAGGGACCACACCCTGCAAAGCTACAGGGGTGGACTTCCCAAGCTCCCAAGGAGCCCACTTGTTGCACCAGTATATGCCCTAAATGAAGGACATGGAGTAAGGGGTGATTATTTTGGAGCTTTAAGGTTTAATGTCTGCCTGCTGGATTTCAGAATTGTGTGGGACTTATTGCCCCTTTCTTTTGGACAATTTCTCCCTTTTGGATTGGGAATATTTAACCAATGCCTGTACCACCATTGTATGCTGGAAGTAAATAACTTGTTTGGATTTTACAGGCTCATAGGTGAAAGGAGATAAGTCCCAGATGAGACTTAGGACTTTGGACTTGTTGCTGGAATGAGTTAAGACTTTGGGGGACTATTGGTAAAGGATGATTGTATTTTGCAATGTGAGAAGGACATAAAATTTGAAGTGCCAGGGCATAATGATACATTTTGGATGTTTGTACCCTCCAAATCTCATGTTGAAATGTGATCCCCAACATTGGTGGGAGGTAATTGTATCATGAGGGTCGATCTCTCATGAATGGCTTAGCACTATTGCCTTGGTGATGAGTGAGTTCTCCTTCAGTTACTTCATGTGAGATCTTCTTGTTTAATAGAGACTGAGACTCCCCCCTTCTCTCTCCTGCTCCCATTCTTACCATGTGATGTGCCAGCTCTCTCTTTGCCTTCCACCATGACTGCAAGCATCCTGAGGCCTTGCCAGAAGCCTAGAAGATGCTGGTGCCATGCTTGTACAGTCTTCAGCCTGAGCCAATTAAGTCTCTTTTCTTTATAAATTACCCTGAGGTAATTTTCTTAAAGCCTCAGGTATTTTCTTAAAGCAAAACAATGGACTAACAAGATAAACATTTACAGAAGCTATCAAGTGAGCTTGTTGACTGAGGGACTCGATTTTCCATTTGTAGGCAGGCAGAGACCTCACGGTGCCTCTCTTCCCTCAAATAAACAAATCTATAATCACAGTGACTAAGAAAAGGCCAGACAAAACTGTATTAAAGGCAGCTCCTTGTACATCAGCTTTTCGTGGTTTTCAAACATGACTTAGAACCAAACTGTGATGTCAGGGCTCCGTTTTAGAGTACTTTCCAAAAGGGGAAAGCTTCATCAGTATTTTCTACTCTGCACAGAGCCAAACATAATGTTGTTATTTTTTCATACTCAAATCAACAAGCAATTTTTGACCAATAACTGTTTCTCCAGTGCAATGCTTAGTGCCTGGAATACAGAGCTAAAAGTTCACATCTCTTCCTTAGAACCCATCTCTGTGCTCCCACAGTATTTGTTCCATTCTGTTCTCATCATACCCACTTCCTCCTCTATGCCATAATGATCTGGTGTGTGTCAGCCTCCATGCTGTGCACACCATGAGAAAAAATGGTGCTTTAGTTACCTCAGATTTCAGCAAATCCTAGCATAGTGCAGGCTTCAATAAGTACATGCAAAGCAGTAGGTTTCCGTTCAATGGAGAGTAGAGGCATGTCAGTAAAGACCTAAAATATAAACTTTCAATACTTTGCATTTTGAGTATTGTGTGTATTTATGCCATGTAGGTAGACCCGTGGTCTAGACCTCCCCTGGAAGATGATAAAGCCGAAGGCTGAAGGTGGGTGAGGTCCTGTAGTCCCACCTTGACATGAAAAATTTTGAAGTTTAGTCTTGGTCTGCTAATCCTGAAGTCACTGGCTCATCCTGCTCTGTCTTCTGAGGCCAGAGGTAGAAGGAAAGAAAGGTCCAGGTGATGTGTAAAGAGACTTTGCAGAGCTTGTCTCTTCCCTTCACCCTATCCCCACCCCTGATGAAGCTGGACTGTCAGTCTTTGGTTTCCAGTTCTCAACATGTCTATCTTAAGTATGGGCCGTTGTGAAAGAGATTTGAAATTCTCTAGTTTTGGGAAGTCCTCCAGATGCCAGCCCTAATATTTCCCACAGGTCAATATGCAGAATATGCATCACTGCATTTCAGCATGTGAAGTCAATGTAATCATCCAATTCCACTTTGTAGATGAGGAAACAGAAACCAAATAACATAAGTAGCACCTTTTGGATTATTTCTGACTCAGAAAGTATAATAGTGGCAGAGAATGGGAAAAACAAGCAAACAAATAAGCAAAAATCAGAGCTCCTGGGTAGGAATTAATTCTAAGAAATCAGCTAGAAGTCTTTCAAAAACTTTAAAGGAGATGTATAATTCCAAGGAGATGCTCACATTGTAATCCAAATTAATGATATCCCTGGAGTCGTGCAAAACTGTACCTAAGGGAAATATTAAAAAATAAATTTTATTTGGGCCAATTTCTGCTTCTTGAATGTGCCAGCTCCATTTGAAACCTCATGCTTTGAAAAGAGGATCAAGGCCTACAGGGAGGGGTTAGGGAAAGGATACCTTCTCACTGTATCTCCCCACTTTAATTGGTTTCCTGACTGAATAGAAAGGGCTCAGTGGATGTTTAAACCAGATTTGCAGCAGGAGTTCTCTTGCCACCAGAAACAGAGCAATCATAGTGCACAGTCTCTGCAGCAGGAAGGTGTGGGCAAGACATTAGGAAGGGAAAGTCCACTCATGAATGAGTAAATGTTGCTCCAGGAAAGGAATAGAGAAGCCTAACACGTGGTAACATAGGCTGTGGGCCAACTGGGATGTGGCTTGAGTTACCAACAGAACTTTATGAAGCTGGTTTTATTAAACACACATGGGATGAAAATTCATTCATTCTTTCTTTCATTTCTTCAGGAACTTCACTGAATGCTTCAATGTGTCTTCTGTCTTACTAACCCTCAACAGTCATGTTTTGTAATTGTTTCTCAACTGATTATGAGTTTTTTGAGAGCTGCCACCAAATCACTCTTATTGCTGTATGCCCAGCACTTAGCAGCCTGGAATAGGGGAAGTGTTAAATATGACAAGT
This sequence comes from Pan paniscus, assembly GCF_029289425.2. Taxonomy (NCBI): domain Eukaryota; kingdom Metazoa; phylum Chordata; class Mammalia; order Primates; family Hominidae; genus Pan; species Pan paniscus. The sequence goes on along the minus strand of NC_073258.2, from coordinate 7,257,370 downwards.
TTATTTGTTACATGAATAAATATGTGAATGATGAATGCTGTGTTCTAAAGAGATCTCAGATAGGATTTTAAAAAGTGAGCAAGTCACTGTATTGGTTCTCTGGGAGCTCTCACTCTCACTGAGCAGGTGAGTACAGGAGCCCGAAGTGCATTGTTGTTTATGAACTCATTGACAATGGCAATGCTTCCAGGAGCAATTACAGAAGAAGTTAGCCCTGAGGTGTTATCCTTTTCCCAAGGTTCCTGGACATTAGGGCTGAGATTGCCTTAGGTATAGCAAAGGAGGAGAAGCACTGCAGCAGCAGCAGGAGACCTGGCATCTCCCAGGAGTCCCAGCTCAGGCCTTTCCTCAGTGTGTGACTGGAGAAATTCCCACCCTTCCCTGCCCAGGCAAATTTGTCTCTATTTCCTCTCTTCTCAGAGTAAAACAGTAATCACCTATCAGACCTGTCTACTTCCCAACACAGAGAAAGTATGTGTATATTAAAAGTCTGTATATTTATGAATTCCTTCTTGGAAGGGGTACTTGATAGGAAAGATTTATTGATCAGTGTCCTGAAACATCCAGAATGCAGCTATGTTGGGCATGGTGAAGACAGACTCTAACCACTGGACTTAGTCCTCACAATGTAGTCAGGAAAGATAGACTTGAAAAAAGAACAGAAATGCAATACATGTACTTCAAGGAATATATTGACTTCATGAACAGGATACAAATGAGAAGGCAATTCTATCTGAGGATCAGAAACGATATCACTAAAGAGGTAATGTTTATTCTGTATTGTAAATTGAGAAGTTTTAATTCATTAGATTGATAAACACGGAAAGGAAATTTAAAGCAGTGGAATCAGCATTGGCAAAGACAATGAGCCATAAGAGAACTAGAAGAAACAGCCAAGTTGCTTCTGAGACAAGCGATGCTGTAGAGCAACAGACAGGCTCTACTTTTCCCAGGAACTGCAGCTGTAGGTTACGTGACATAGCCATCTCCCACCTGTGCTTTAACTAAGGAATTCTGGGCAAACTCAGAGTGGCGACTTGTCCTGTTGAAACTCTTAGGAAAAAATAATGGGCTCCAAAGGGAAAAAAAGGAAACTCTGACGCATAGAACTGGCCCCAGTTCAAAGAGGCAGAATCATGAAAACCATCTTTAGGATGCTATAAAGAAATGAAAACAATGTAAGAATAATGTGGCTGATTGTTAGGTCTCTCTCTCTCTCTCTCTCTCTCTCTCCCTCTCTCTCTCTTTCTCTCTCCCTGTCCCCTTCGTCCTCTCCCACCATCTTCTTGATTTTTCCAATTTATTTTAATTTCATGTGCATAAAATAAAAGAAGGTTTAGACCTGCCCACAGGCATAATACAGTAATTTTTTTAGATGTAATTGACTTTTATGTGGAAACAAAGGACAAGTGTTCTTATGTTTAATGTTTAATGTAGTATTTAATGTGACTCATTTCCATTTGGACATTTAACCTTTGAAATGCTTATTCTTCATTCTATAAATTTCAGCTTGTGATTGATAAACATTATTGAAACTGGATGTAGCCCAATTTTGTTAGGTTTAATTGAGTAAAAAATGTGTGTTGATTTACATATGATAAGTAGTTTCCTGTTCAGACAATTTTCTAATCACTTGGCCCTCATAATTCCCAATCTTTTCTGAAATAATATGTGTTTATTACTTGGTTGGTCTCTTCAGAGGATAGGTTTCTCCCCCAAATGTTAGGGCAGCAGTCCTCCTCTGATACCACCATTGGGGTCTAAAGCCCCCACCCCACGCAACACACACCTGCTTCTTGTGTCTTTCCAGGGTGGCAGATTTCCCAATTCTGGATCCGTTTCCTGTGCTTTATCAGCTGTTGTTGTGGCTGCTGTATTTAATATTGCCCTTCTTTCATGTGACCTGCATTAACTACTTCTAGGAACACATATATTTCTTTCTGATGCTTCTAAGTTTGATGAGTGAGGTGGTCTTACACATAACCTAAGACATCATCCTTTTATTGGTTCTAAGCCCATAAATTCAACTTCTATAGCTGCCTGAACCATGCTAGTCTGATTCATCCATACTCTCTCCCATGTTGGTCAGAGGTGGTCATGAGATGTTCCCATCTGGACAGTAGAGGTGTTCATCTGCTTTCCACCTCACCCTGCCATTTTGCAGGGTGTTGACCGTTCTTGGCTGTCAAGCCAAGAACAGTTGTGATGATGCAGAAAATAACATATATGGTGATCTATTTTCAAGACAAAGTACCTGGAATAGGCCTGGACCTGCAAACTATGGAAGAACAGGATACCCTAGGCCTCTGCTTTAATAGCCAGCACCTGCTTGTCGGGACTGCTTGGTTACCCTCACCCGAACCAAAGGGTTTAGCTTAGAATGAGAGTTTACTAGCTTGCAAAATAGCCCACCTTATCTATTCCTAACAGTTTGCCTAACCGCCTGGGTCATAGGTCAAATACCTAAAGAGTCCCTGAGCTGACAATGATTGCAATGCATTATAAGCTGCAACAAAATGCAGTGAGAAGACCCTAAAGAAAATACCTAAAGCTCCAACCCAACGACCAATAAAGACCAAGAAAAGAAATATATGCAACATCCAGGAAGATTATAACCTCATAGTACTCAACCTATGAGGAACTAGGTGGGGGACTTGCATACTAGGGGATAAATTGCTTGTTGTAACTGTACCAGGTATGCCTGCTCACCAGAGACCTGATCTTGCAAGACCTCCATTAAAAGCCTCGTATCTATTGTTCTCCTTGTCTCTGAGTCTATTCTTTGGGTTTGGACAGGTGAGTGTGTTTCTCACAATGACACAGTGTACTGTGAACGAGCCCTTTTGCTTCATGTTCTCCTAGATGCCCTTCTGCCTCAGCTAGATCTTGCCCTAGATCTACTATGAGCAAGTGGTCATGCTGAATCTGGTATGTGCAGACATCACATATATAGTCCGTACCTGTGGTCTCTTATGGCCTTTTCTGTGGTTGGATTTGATATATTTGTCATTAGAACCACAGACATCAGACATTGCAGGCTGTACTGTAGCTACCTGCAGAGAATCTCTGCCCAAGGTATTTAGCATATATGCCTTTCACATTTGTGTCACCCTGTTCCTGCACATCTCAGCATTCTACTCCTTTTTCTCTTGTTGCTTTTGCTACCATACACTCACAGTGATTCCCATCTCCTTGCTCATCCTTTACTCATTAGTGCCTTCCATGTTCAATACCATCACCTGTGGGGTAAAGAGTAAGCATATCCAAGAAAACATGGTACAGAGATTTTGTGGGAAAATTTCCTGCCATAGAATCACCAACTTGATTTTCTTTATTCCTGTTAATCAAGGACCAAAGACGTATAAATAACCAAATTCATCCCAACCTGTTATTAAATTTTATTTAAGGAAAATTTCATGAAATAATCTATGTGAGTAATTCTCAGGATGTAAACCCTTGAAGAGCAAGGATCCAGGAAACTATGGCATGAAAAATGTAATGCTTCCCTATTCAAGTACTGTTTTTAAAATGCTGTGTAATTTATCATGATTCCACACAGACATAGAATGTCTTAGGAAAATAGGTAGAATAATCCTACATTCTGGATTTTCCTAAGACTACCTTGACTCTTCATTTACGTTAATTAGAGCAAGCAAAATTCATTGAACTATTAATTTATTTATAAGTCTCTCATTTTTTATCAATTTGTAAAAGCCACAAGTTTTAGTTGATACAAAAAAAAATAGAAACACCAAAGAGTTTGGTTGCTTCTGTGTTCCTCAAGGAGATTTGCACCAGAGACTGAGTTCTCACAGTAAAGAACTAGAGGTAATATCCGATGAAATTACAGGGGAGACATCATCTCAATTTATTTATAATACCTGGAACTATAGTTACATCAAAGGGTGATTATAAAATTAAATGAGATTATTTATGTAAAAATAGGAATACAAATAGTCTTGTTGTAGATACTGCTTCTAAACACACCCGCCCATTCAAATGGGTTATTGGAATCACATGGGTTTAATTATCAGTAAGATAGGTCACTTAAATCTGTTATTTAAGTCTTGTTTCACTTGAGATAATCACTCTAATTTTAGTCGCTTGTTTTTACTGATACAAACATAAGAGAATATGCTCATTTTATAGAGCAATAATAAAATAAAACATATAAAATAACTATCAATTGGCTGGCCATAGCAAGTATCCAGTAAATTCTGATACAACGAATAAACAACAACACATATAATCCCCGCTCCTTCTTCTTTTCTCTGTATGTCCACCTAAAGACCTGTGACCAACCTCAGGCAGCTAAAGGATCACTGTTTTCCCAACTGTAAGCCATGTATGTGATAACAGAAATTCATGTTCTACCCAGACAATAGGATTGGTTTTCAGTTTTTGATTTTTAACTCTCTATCTGATTTTCGTGTTTTCTAATGACCCAAGTACTATTGATAAGTAGTGCATTCTACTGAGGGGTGTGTGTTCTCTTATTCTGACCCAAGACAGTGAAAATGGATATTGCTTCTCTCATTCTTTCCTCAGGACAACAGAGAAAATCTGCATAACCCACAAACAAGGCTCTTTACTCTCAAAGTCACTTAAAATGATCAAACTAGACATTCTAGTGACCTGGTGGTTCTTGTCAAAAATCTCTCTCCCTAAATATGTTGCTAAGGGTTTGTTAGGGGCTGGAGGGAGGGCGATAGGGTGTTTTGTACTTCGGCCCATTAAAAACTCTTCCTTCTTAAGAGAGAAGTTGCCTCCGAAGGAAATAATTCCATAATTATCATTATTTGCTATTTGTGTTTTCTTTCAGGTTGTGTCTGTCTTTGTGAACTGAACTGTGAGTTTGTGTTAGTGTGAGCACATCCTTTTTTTTTTTTGAGTCAAACACTTGTACTTTTTAAGTATAGACTGTTATTATTGTTATCAGTATACTAACTTATTAAACCCTCTTGTCACTTCTATATTGTTGCTATTATCTCCATTGTACAGATAAGATGAGGAATATGAAGCATATATTAATTAATTTGAGCATGGCTACACAGCTAGTAGGTAAAATCCAGGATTTGAACTCAGGCTATAAAATCTCACAATCTACCACATTATGCTTTTCTAAAGACCCAAAGAAAACCTAAACAATTAGATAGGGTGATTGCTAGAAAAACATCAAGCAGATAGCAGAGGTAGAAGTTAAGCTGGGAAGGACTCAGGGTGAAGTGATTCCTTCTGGGAAGCAGGAATCTGAGAAAAAAGAAATCTGGAACCCAACACTGGACACAAGCACAGGGGACCTAGTCCTAGAGCCCAAACTTTTTGAAATACTCAATTCATTATATATTATTTTGCATCTTGCACTTTTCTAAGAATTATAGCCATAGAGAAATGGAGAACTCTACTTTTAAGAAACTCACAAGAGAAATAAGACAAAATAAATTGCAACAGTAAGAGCAAAAGCTGGTAAAGGTAACAAGGCAGGAACAATTTGTTGTGATAGTATTAACAATATAATGACCCAAGAGAGTGATCTAAAATACAGAGAAATTAGGCAGCTGCTTTGCACTAGACCTAGGGTACACAGTGGGAGCTTGATCAGGAGAGATGAGGGCAAGACCTCAACACTCCAACAGAGATCAAGGTTCGGGCACAACTAAGTCAGTAAAATTCTCTTAAATGATGGGTTATAGAGTCCTCTACTAGGAAAAAAAATTGGTCTCCGACTTGGATAAGGTGTCAATCAGCAGTCTTATCGGAATCTAAAGGATTAATTCAAAGAATGAGCCCAGCTGCCTAGCCTGGAATATTATGTCCCACTTCTGTTCATAGCCGCAACTATTAACCACTGTACTTGACTGCATTGCAGGCATTTGAATCTATTTAGCCTCCTGTGGTAGATTCTCAGATTCTAAAAGCACAAATTGTGGCCTCTTTTATTTATGTACGCTTCAGATTTATCAGGGCTTGGCACACAGTAGGTGCTCAAGAAATGATTATTGATTGATGAAACAATTGAGAATAACCGATATAACAAGCAGGATGTTGGAATATTAGGTTTTTTAAATATAAGGTTTATTCAGGCAGCATAATGTACTTCAAAGGTAGCAGTTAAGATATAATTAGAAATGTAAGAGACGTTTATATACAAAGTTCTGAATGTATATCACTTATGAGATACATTATTTGAAGGTCTTAGCACCTTTATTTTTAAATGTCAGGAACTATTAAGCTATGAACATCATAATAAGCATGGTGTGCATGAAGAAATATTGAATTGGCATGGTTAACCTAGAAAAGTGAATCACTACTCATGGAGAGCCATTAAGAGCCTATGGCAGGAGGCAACATGTGTATTGATCGTTTGTGGAAGTGAAGAGGGTGTGTAGAAGACGAGACCATCAGATTGACTTACCATGTTCTTACCTGGGCCCTTTCCTACTATTTTTGCTCATACACCACCCTCATTCTGGAGAAGAGAACTATCACCTGATTTGATCTCATACAATTGCCAGTACTTATGTCTTCCTCCAAATAGCAATTACATACCTTCTTCTGGAACAAATAAGAGGGACTGAGAGGCCCATTTCTAAGTGTGACCTACTGTCAAAAAATTGAATCCCAGAGTGAAATGGGAGAAACACCAGCAACATCATAAATATGCTGAGTTTTTCCTCAAAATCTGAAATGAAACTATTTAACAATTGCTTTTTTTTGTTTGTTTGTTTTTGAGACAGAGTCTCACTCTGTTGCCCAGGCTGGAGCGCAATGGCAATGGTGCAATCTTGGCTCACTGCAGCCTCCGCAGCCTCCACCTCCCAGGTTTAAGAGATTCTCCTGCCTCAGCCTCCCGAGTAGCTGGGATTATAGGCACGTGCCACCACACCCGGCTAATTTTTTGTATTTTTAGTAGAGACGGGGTTTCACTATGTTAGCCAGGATGGTCTCAATCTCCTGACCTTGTGATCGGCCCACGTTGGCCTCCCAAAGTGCTGGGATTACAGGCGTGAGCTACTGTACCTGGCCTAATTGCTTCTTAAATATAGTTGTGTATTATAATTTTCAATATGTATGCATCCATCTATTTAAATATCAAATGTTACATATTTAATAGGTCTTTTGTTATACATGCAATCTTCTTAACTATATTGTTATTTTAAACCTTCATCTGCTACTTAATATATATTCCATAAATATTTTATTAAACCAAGTAAACATATTCTGTGTGAATTCCTCTTCTTTAAAAGAGATATCCTTCACGCCTGTGAAGTGCTTCCCAGCACTTTAGGAGGCTGAGGCGGGCATATCACAAGGTCAGGAGATCGACACTATCCTGGCTAACACAGTGAAACCCCGTCTCTACCAAAAATACAAAAAATTAGCTGGGCGTGGTGGCAGGCACCTGTAGTCCCAGCTACTCAGGAGGCTGAGGCAGGAGAATCACTTGAACCCAGGAGGCAGAGGTTGCAGTGAGCCGAGATCATGCTACTGCAATCCAGCCTGGTGACAGAGCGAGACTCCATCTCAAAAAAAAAAAAAAAAAAAGGTGGGGAGATATCTTTACCTTCAGGAAATCAACTTGTATACTGGTAAAATACATGATAACCTAGCACGTGTAGCTCTATTCCTGTCAAAAAAAATGGGAATATAGTCAGGAACCTGCTACCGGCATCTTCTGGAGATTCCTATTTAAAGAATATAGTAACAGATACCCCAAAATCACTTTATTTTCCAGATAGAAATAGAGAATGAGGCATTTTGCAATTTAATTACAATAAAATGTAAGAGAAGAGGCTTTAGAAACATAAATCAAACCAATCAATCTGAAATTCATCTTGATTTAAAATTTTGCAATACAAAAATGCCACAGAGAAACACAACAATCTCTAACCTCAGTTACATATATTCAACATCCCCACATGTCACTCATTCAAATTAGAAGCTACTATTTTTCAACAAGACTTCTTAGTCAAATGTCTGATGTGAGTAGCTGTTTTAGAGAAAGCCAAACCAATCCTTTACTTTCACTTACCCACAAATAGATAAGTGGAGGAAAATCACAAAGAGAGAATCAGGCTCTTATTCTCTACCATGCAGGCTTGCTGGGAACTCATGCGTTAGGTAATACCAGGGCAAAAACTGAGACATGGTCAAAAGCTACATAATCATAGCTGTGGTCCCCTTGTATATCCTTCCATCCATCCATCCATTCAACACATGCTGACAACATTGAATATATTGTCTACTTGAGGTGAGAAAGCATCTCCAAAACACTGTTCATTCATTTCATTGAATGAAATCACATTGAGAATACTGAGGAAATACCCTGTTTTTGAGCCTAGCTCTCATCTTCCTAACCCTTCAAAATGCCTAAACCCAAACTGGCACCTCTAAAGCTCAAGATGAATTTATTCTGCTTTTCTTTTGACAATGCCAACTGTGTTGTAATTGCTGTTTCTGTAGTTGACTGTATCAAATGTTAAAAAAAATTAATGCTTCTTTGGATACTTATGCAGATACTATTTTTTTTCTGTACAGTTATCTACCAGGTCACAAATAGAAAATTAGGCAAATTTGAGAAGCAATGCCATTACTGGTAAAATGCTTCTGTGACTGAGCTTTTGCTTCTTAGAAGCCATTTTCCTTGTTTATGTGTGAATTGTGCATGTGGTAGCATCACACTACGCCAGCAACTAGAACCCTCGATTCTCTCAAATCTAGGGTTCTCATGTCACAGGCCATGAGCTCCCTCTGTGGAGGAATCTCAGTGAGATTCACAGAGGGAGCTCATGGCTTGTGACATGTCTCCTAAGAGTCTATTATACCCAGAAGTAAAATCTCTGTTAGCACAGCTGTTCTGAGAAAGCAGAAAGAATACAGAAGATTGAAGAGGAATAGGGTCATAGTGTCCCTTCTTCAGGAATTTTCCAATGTGCTGTGTGCCTGTTAAGTATTCTGGGAGAGAGCAGAACTGGATATCCATGTATCCTCAAACAATGGCACTAACTGTATCTTCTATACTTAGAACCAGCATGATATCCACGAAGAGCAGGGGATTTTGAGACAATAGCTGTGGATATAAATTCCAGATTTTTTATCTTAAACTAATCATTCAATATTCTAGTCCCTGAATTTCTTAATTCACAAATTGAAATTATGGTTATCCATTTCAAAGAACTGTGGTTTAAGCTAAGTAAAAGAAAGCATGTACTTAAAGGAGACAAATGCAGAACTTGAAGATAGTGGGTGCTCAGTAAACATTACTGTTCTTCTTTTTGTTATTAGAGAAGAAATACGGGTTGGCATGGGAGAGAAATGCAACAGAATATGATTGAATCAGGTAGACCCCAGCAGGAAGAAAAGCCCCCCATCACATTTCTTTTGATTTTGTTTGAAAGAGTTTGAGGATAGCCCTGCGGATTTGTTTAGTCTTCACACTATATATGATGGGGTTCAGCAGAGAGGGGCCAAGGAAATAGATGTTGGACAATAGTGGGTGGACATATTGGTGAAGCCTTGTGGAAAAATCTGTGGACAACTGAAAGAACAACCCAGGGAATGTAGAAGACTGCAACTGCCCCAATGTGAGATCCACAAGTGTCGAAGGCCTGCCTCCGTCCCTCTGAAGAGATGATGTTTAGTACAGAGTGGATTATCAGGATGTAGGAAAGCACAACACATGGTGTACCAACCCCGGTGACCAGAATGAGAACAGCTAAGCCTCCATAGCTGTTCATCCTTGAATCAGAACATGCAACTTTAAACGCATCAGGGTGGAAGCAGTAAGAATGGGAAAGGACATTGACTTTGCAAAATGACAGTCTCTTAATGAGAAAGAGGGATGGACAGAGGCTGATCAATGTTCTTAGGACTATTGCTACACCAATCTTTAGAATTCTGGAGTCTGTCAGGATGGTAGCATATCTGAGGGGTCTGCAAATGGCAACAAAGCGGTCAAAAGCCATGGCCATCAGTACTGAGGATTCCATAAAGCCAGAGCTGTGGAGCAAAAAGAGCTGGATGATACATGCATTGAGGATGATTTCACGTGCACTGAACCAGAGGACACTGAGGGTCGTGGGCATTGTGGAGAGGGTCAGCCCCAGGTCAGCGGCAGACAGCATGAAGAGAAAACAGAACATGGGTTCATGGAGGTTTGGCTCCAGAATAACAACCAATAGGATCATGCTGTTCCCTAAGAGAGCAACTGTGCTCAGAAGGAAGAAGGGAATTGAGATCCAGATGTGGAAGGCCTCCAGCCCAGGGAAGCCTGTTAGGAGGAAGATTGGGAACTCAGATGTGGTGTTGCTGAGGTGTGGCATGGTGAGCTGGTCAGTTAGTACCTGACTTCATTGAGCACCCATACTGAGCAGGGGAACTAAATTCCAAATCTACCTGTGCCTGAGAGATTGTTGGGAATGTTCTCTCCCAAATCTGTGGAGCCAGCCTAAGGGGAGAAAAATACAATAGCCCTCATTGATCAGTCATTTGGCTCCTGAAGCACTTCTCATACTCATAATCCTACCTCATCCTATCTCACAACAGTTTTGGTAAAAAAAAAAAAAAAAAAAAAAAAAAAGGATCAGCAGATCTTACTACCTTGCACTGTAAACTGAAAGAGGAAAAAGAGCTGAGATTGTGGTACATTGCTGATAGATCCCATCCTACTCTCATAGGAAGTTCACTGCATTTTCATCAGTTGTGAGAGCCAGAGATGGGAACCAGGCAAAGTCTCCAAGATTTTGGAGGGAGGATTGGCATTAAATTCTGAGTTGCAGTTATTCCTCTTCGTGCAGATAACTGTCCTTCCTACTAGAATCAGATCCAGAAAGAGGAAAACTCCCCATCTGCTTTCCTTTTGCCTGAGTCTCAGCTCTCCTCTTCCCTGGAGTCTGGATCTGCAGCAGCTCCTTACCTACTCCAGGGTCCTGCAGTTTCACACACACCCAGGCTGAGAGAGGAATTACAAGTAATCCACAGGTCAGGGCTTTATATTGAACCCCATAGAGACTTGTTCAGTTTCCCCAGGTCCATCAAGATTGGAGAAAAGGGAGAACTTTGAGAAAAAATAAATAAATAAAGCATGTTTTGCCAACTGGGCAAGGGATTGTCATCTGAGTAAGATTTCCTCAGGCAAAACCCTAGTGCCTCCCCAATAAAATCAATAAGATGGAGCCCCTGATCTGGAGACATGTCCCTGAACAGATCTATTAGACAGTAGAGGATACTAAAACATAGCAAAAACATATCCCAGAGGAGTAGGGTATGGTCTTGCAATTTTTAGTGAGGTTTAGAGAACTCTATCTGGTGCTTAATTATAGTTATCTCCTGCTTCAGTCATTTATCACCTCATGAGGCTGTTTGTTAAAAGCTGCATTCTATTTGCAGAATTTGAAAGGAAAAATATTTGGGCTGAAGGTTTTTATGTATAGTGAATTAGGATTTGTAATGATAGTTACGAAAATAATGAAATAATGTACAATAGCTAAGAATTTGAAAAGTCATGTAAGTAAAGTCAATTATGAGAAAGAAATAATCTAGTAGGCATGAGAAATACCCACTAAACCTAGAGGATGGTACAAAATACTGTTAATTTATCTACTGAGTTACCTTGTAGCTAATGAGTCTCGGACAGTAAGTATACATATCAAAAGGAATAGTCATTAATTATCTGTGTTCAAGGAACTTTAACTACAGAGTCTCATCTATACCTAAATATGAATTAGGGGACAAGATCTTGAACTTCAAGCTGATATAATAAGATGAGACATGGAGTACTTAAGAGAGAGGATAAATACATTTTTTAATTTGTTAACAATGCAAATTATGGCTAGTACAGTGATCAACTGTCTGCTCTTTCCCAGAACTGAAGGGTTTCTTGGAATGTGAGACTTTCAGTGACAGTCTTGGGCAAACTGGGATGGTTGGTTATCTTACTAGAGGCCTGAGGGTAGCAGACTGTATTTTGCAGAGATGGTCACACCAGTATATATCAACCCACATGCATTTCTTACAAGCAACATTGACACCTGTCTATCAAGAAATGAAGTCTATGTTGCCTCCCCTTGAATCTGGATGGGCCTGTGACTCTGGCAAAATTGATGTTTTGTGAAAACATTCAAAATCTTCTCTTTCCGCCATCTTGAAATATGCAACACATTTACAATAGCCCAATTTGATCATTATACTATGTACACATGCATTGAAACATAACATTGTACTCAGTAAATATGTACAATTATTATGTGTCATTTATTAGTAAACATTTTTAAAGAATAATGCTATGTGCCTATGTTAGTTTCCCAGAATTTCCATGACAAATTACCACAAACTTGGTGGCTTAAAACAAATCAAATGTACCATCTCTGTTCTAGAAGCCAGAGTCCAAAATCAAGGTGTCAAGAGCCCACACATTCTCCAAAGAATCTAGCAGAGAATGTTTCCTTGCCTATTCCAGCTGTCATGGCTTCAGATCTTTCTTGGCATGTGGCTACATGATGCTAATCTCAGCTTTTATCTTCACATGGCCTTCTCCTTTTCTGTCTCTTAAAAGGACAATTGTCATTGGATTTAGGACTCACCTGGTTCATCCAGGATGATCTCATCTTGTGATCATTACCATAATTATATCTGCAAAGACCCCTTTTCCAAATAAGGTTATATTCACAGGTACCAAAGATTACAACTTGGGCATAGCTTTTAGAGGTACACCATTCAATTCACTAGAGTATCTTTTAAGGCTAATTCTGATTCCTACAGATTCCTTGTGCACTTGGAACACTCACCTTGGAAACCAGCCACCATGATGTGAAGAAACCCAGCTGTGTCATGGAAAAGCCACATGTATGTGTTCTGATCAGTGCCCCAGCTGAAATGCTAGCCAATAACCATTATTAACTGCCAGATATTGTAAATGAGGAGGCCTTCAGATGACTTCAGTCTCCAGCCTTTGAATTATACTAACTGATCCTGTTCCTGAATGCAGCAAACTATGCTTTACCAAGCCTTGCCTGCACTTCAGAGTTGTGAGCAATAAAATGTCACTATTTTAAACCACTAAATTTGGGGTATTAGTCCATTTTCACATTTCTGATAAAGACATACCTGAGACTGGGCAATTTACAAAAGAAAGAGGTTTAACTGGACTTAAAGTTCCACATGGCTGGGGAAACCTCACAATCATGGTGGAAGACAAGGAGCAAGTCACATCTTACATGGATGGCAGCAGGCAAAGAGAGAATGAGCGCCAACAGAAACAGGTTTCCCCTTATCAAACCATCAGATCTTGTGAGACTTATTCACTACCATGAGAACAGTATGGAAAGACCTGTCCCCATAATTCAATTACCTCCCACAGGATCCCTCCCACAACACATGGAAATTATGGGAGATACAAGATGAGATTTGGGTGGGGACACAGAGCCAAACCACATCATTCCACCCCAGCCCCTCCTAAATCTCACTTCTTCACATTTCAACATCAATCATGCCTTCCCAACAGTCCCACAAAGTCTTAGCTCATTTCAGCATCAACTCAAAATTCCACAGTCCAAAGTCTCATCCAAGACAAGGCAAGTCCCTTCTGCTTATGAGCCTGTAAAATCGAAAGCAAGTTAGTTTCTTGCTAGGTAGAATGGGGGTACAGGCATTGGGTAAATACAGCCATTCCAAATGGGAGAAATTGGCCAAAACAAAGGGGTTACAAGCCCCACACAAATCCGAAATCCAGCAGGGCATTCAAATCTTAAATCTCCAAAATTATCTCCTTTGACTCTATGTCTCCCATCTGGGTCACACTGATGCAAGAGGTGGGTTCCCATGATCTTGGGCATGTCTGCCCCTGTGGCTTCACAAGGTACATCCTCCCACCTGGTTGCTTTCACAGGCTGGTGTTGAGTGCAGCTTTTCCAGGAGCACGGTGCAAGCTACTGGTGGATCTATCATTCTGGGGTCTGGAGGATCGTGTCCCTCTTCTCATAGCTCCACTAGGTGGTGCCCCAGTAGGGGCTCTGTGTGGGGACTTCAACCCCACATTTTCCTTCTGCACTGCCCTAGCAAAGGTTCTCCTTGACAGCCCCACCCCTACAGCCAACTTCTGCCTGGGTATCCAGGCATTTCCATACATCTTCTGAAATCTAGGCAGAGATTCTCAAACCTCAGTTCTTAACTTCTGTGCACTTGCAAGCTCAGCATCACGTGAAAGCTGCCAAGACTTGAGCCTTGCACCCTCTGAAGCCACAGCCACAGCTCTACATTGGCCCCTTTCAGCCATGTCTGGAGCAGCTGGGATGCAGGGCACCAAGTCCCTAGACTGCACACAGCACAGAGACCTTGGGCCTGGCCCAATATACCACTTTTTCCTCCTAAACCTTCAGGCTGTGATGGGAGGGGCCACAAAGGTCTCTGACATGCCCTGGAGACATTTTCCCCGTTGTCTTGGGAATTAACATTTGGCTCCTTCTTACTTATGCAAATTTGTGCAGCTGGCTTGGATTTCTCCTCAGAAAATGAGAATTTCTTTCCTATCCCATTGTCAGGCTGCAAATGTTCTGAACTTTTATGCTTTGTTTCCCTTTTAAAATTGAATGCCTTCAGCAGCACCCAAGTCTCCTCTTGAATGCTTTGCTGCTTAGAAATTTCTTCCTCCAGATACCCTAAATTATCTCTGTTAAGTTCAAAGTTTCACAAATCTCTAGGGTGGGGCAAATTACCACCAGTCTTTTTGCTAAAACATAACAAGAGTCACCTTTGCTCCAATTCCCAACAAGTTCCTCATCTCCATCCAAGACCACCTCAGCCTGGGTTTCATTGTCCGTATCATTATCAGCATTTTTGTCAAAGCCATTCAACAAGACTCTAGGGAGTTCTAAACTTTCCCACATTTTCCTGTCTTCTTCTGAGCCCTCAAACTGTTCGAGCCTCTGCCTGTTACCCAGTTCCAAAGTCACTTCCATATTTTTGGGGTCTCTTTTCAGCAGTGTCCTGCTCTACTGGTACCAATTTACTGCATTAGTCTATTGTCATGCTGCTGATAAAGACATACCCAAGACTGAGCAATTTACAAAAGAAAGAGGTTTAATTGGACTTACAGTTCCATTTGGCTAGGGAAGCCTCACAATCATGGTGGAAGGCAAGGAAGAGCAAGTTATGTCTTACATGGAAGGGAGCAGGCAAATAGAGAATGAGTTCCAAATAAAAAGGGTTTCCCCTTATCAAACCATCAGCTCTTGGGAGACTTATTCACTACCATGAGAACAGTATGGGAAAGACCTGCCCCCATAATTCAATCACTTCCTACCAGGTCCCTCCCACAACAGGTGGGAATTATGGGAGCTACAAGATGAGATTTGGGTGGGGACACAGAGACAAACCACATCAGGGTGGTATTTTATACAACAATATATAATCAGAATGGTTTTAAAATAATATTAAAATTACAGTTTAATACTTGATTATGCAATTAGTTTTTAAGGCAGGTTTGGTGAGATAAAATTATACATACAATAAGTAACCCTTTTTTGTGTACAGAATTCAAAGTTTCATCAGATTTATGCAGTCGTACAACCATCACCACAATCAAAATAGATAACACTTTCATTAGTCAAAATATTCTCTTATGCATCTATAAAATAAGCCCTCTTTTCTACCCCCAGCCCCTGGCTGGAGCTGTAAACTCCTATACTTTAATCTTTTCTAGAATTTTATATATATGGAAACATATAGTCGCTGTAGGTAACTTCTTTTGCTTTGCATGATACTTTTGAAATTCAGCCATTTTATTTCATGCATCAAGTTTTATTGCTGAGTATTATTACATAGCATATATAGTTATGTAATTAAATATTTAAATTTGCATATCTACAGATATATATTTACCTATAAAGATTTATTTATAGATACATTAATTTATATATTTATAAATATATGTTTATATATTATATTTTAAAATTACTTTCCCATCTGTGTTGTTTCTAGTTTTATACTACTATGGAGAAATATGTACTTCAGTACTTTGCAAAAAAATATGTTTTCTTTTCTCACAGGTAAATACCTAGGTGAAGTTTCTGGCTCATATGCTAACTGCATGTTTAGATTTATAAGAACCTGCTGAACTGTTTCCAAAGTGACATCTTTCATTTCCACTAGCCATAATGTATGAGTACAGATTTCACTGTATCCTTTTTACATATAACCAATAAAATAATTACATGCAAAAATAAACAAAAATCAATAAGAAAATAGATAATCTTGAGAAAAAAACAGATTAAACTTTTTAACAATTACTTTACAAAAGAAGATATCCATGTGTCCAATACACACAGGAAAATGCATCCAACTTTAAGGAAATGTAAATTAAAAACATAACATAACACCACTACATATATGCCAGAGTGGCTAAAATTGGAGACAATACCAAGTGTTAGTGATGATGCAGATACTAAAATTCTCATGCACTGCTTGTGGGAGGGTTGTTTGCTATATCCTTACAAAAACCTTTTTGGTCATATATGTTAAAACTGCATTCCTTATGAACTAGAAATGTTATTTCTTGATAAACCCCAACAGAAATGTGTTCATGGGCTTACAAAGGGAATATGCAAGAAAGTTTACAATAACAATATTTGTAGTAATTCAAAATTGAAAAATAAAAACAAAATGACCAACAATAGTCAACAAACTGATAAGTTGATGTATTCCCACAAATGGAATTCTATGCAATGATGATAATGAGAAAAACTACTACATACAGCAACATGGATGAATATACAATCACTCATTTCAACATTGAGTAAAAAACTCAAGGAGCAAAAATGTATGTACTGTTTAATTCAATTTATACAAAGTTCAGTTACTGGAAAAAAATACGGTGCTTCAGTAAGGAGGCTGGTTGCCATTGAGGAGGTTTTGACTTGAAGGAGAGATGTCAGTAATGCTCTGTGTCTTAAGCTTGGTGATGGTTAATGGTTCTATTCCATTTGCTAGGATTCATTAAGCTAAGGAATATGTTGAACAACTTGATAACAATAAATTTGAAAACTTAGATGAAATTTGACATTTTCTTAAAAATAGGACTGAGCTAAACTAACGTAAGGAAGAAAGAAATTCAAACGTTAATTCAAAAAGTTTTCTGAAATGAAATAATTCAGCTTCAGAGGTGTTTGCTAGTGAATTATCCAAAGAATGTAAGGGAAAAATAGAACAATAAAATAAAAAACACTAAGTGTACAAACACTTCTAAAGTGGGTAAGAAAAGAATACTTCCCAACTTATTTTGTGAGTCCACAAAACTTGAAAGGGCATTACAAAACAAGAAAAATTAAAATGAAAATTCTCATTAACTTAGAGGCAAAACTTTCAAACAAAATATTATCAAAAATAACTCAGTAAGAATATTTAAAAATCATGCAACGTATCTTACCACATTAATAAAATAAAGAGAAAAACTACATTATTCTCCATATGAAAAAAGTGATGAATCTAAATTGATATTCACGGTAACTTAGTAAACCAGAAATAGAAAATTTCTCTTCAAAAATCATACTTAATGTTGAAATGTTTAAGTATTCCCTCTGCATTTGGTCAAAGGATAATGATGCCTAACATCACCACTTCTACTTAACTTTGTATCTGAGACCTTAAGAATTGAAATGAGGCAAGAAAAGTAAAATACCTCAGCAGAGTAAAGGAAAAGAAAATAAAACTTAAATTATTCACAGATGACATGACTGTGCATTTACATAATCAGGAAGAACAAGAGGCATAGCACTACATACAATAATTGACATGAATGAATAAATGATTATTAGTAGTTGGTGTTATTAAGCAAGATAACTGGATACAAAAAACAGTATTAAACTATCAATTGTATGTCTATAAATCAATAACAAAAATAAATTTCTAAGATGATATTATTTAAAATAGCATCAGAAATCATGCAACTGGGAATCAAATATGTGAAAGGTTTTGATAGAAAAAACTATTAATCATCAGAAATTGAAGACACATACACATATTTATCATGTTCATGAATTATAAGGTTTAATATTTTAAACAAGTAAGTTCTTTCAAAAATGGCATATATATGTAATCCCAAATCAACATTTTAGCAGGTTTTCCTACAGTGGTTATTCTAAAATTTATGTGAAAATGTGAAGTATATAGAATTGCCCAGGCACTGCTGCAAAAGAATAAAGTTGAAGCTTTATTCTTATAATACCAGGCATCAAAGCATATTAGAGGGATAGTGCAGTATTGGTGCAAGGAAAGACACATAGGCAAATGGGACACACCAGGAAATCTAGAAAGAAACCCACATATAGGCATTTGATAGATAGCAAAAGTGATATCACAATGCAATAACAAGAGAATGTTTATTTTAATAACGAATACCAGATCTATTGGATATCCATGTGGAAATCAACGACATGATGAAGTCATGATGAAGGTAAAAGGGCACAACTCAACGGAAAATAGGCAAAAGGCTTGGAGAGGCATTTCTTAAAAGGGAGTATCCAAACAGCACAAAATATATCAAATGTTGTTTCACCCTAGTCATAAAGAAATTAAAATTAAAACTCCAATGAAGTATCAGTGAACACCCATAAGAAAGGATAAAACAAAAACAGAAATGACACTTATAGAGAAATATGTGAATTGATTTGAACTGCCATGCACTGCCATATACACTGTGGGAGTATATATGGCTATACACGATTTCTGTGGAAAACTTTTTGGCCATATCTACTAAAGCCAAACAAAAACCTACTCAGTCATCCAACAATTCCACTCTCAGGTATATAACCATTGAAAAGCTATGCATATGTTACGCATGTTTTGTAATGCCAAGCACAATAATATTCATAGCAGAATTATTCACAATAGAAAATGGGAGAAACAACAACATCCATCAACAACAGGATGGAAAAGTTAATTAAGGTGAGGTATAGTCATACGCTGGAACATTATAAGGCAATAAAAAGCAAAGAACTATAACTATACACACTCTGCGGAAGAATTCCTCAGACACAATGTTAATATAAATACAGCACTGATCCAATCAGATAACATCCAAAAACAGGCAAAACTAACCTATTTGGATAGAAGTGAGGAGAGTGATCACCTTTGAGGAGAAAGGAATAGTGGCTGAAATATCTTAAAAGGTGGTTTCTTCTGTTAGTAATTTTTCATTTCTTTATCTGGATGGTGGTAACATGGATGTATTCAAATGTGAAAATTCAACCAGTTTGCTTGTAATCTGCATACTGTGATGTATGTATACTTCAATAAAAGAATTACTTACAAATATTTAAGGATAAATTCTTTATTTTACCTTCTATGCCTATGGCTTTCAGAAATGACCTAGGTATACAACTGTCTACTTGGGAAAATATTTTAAAATCTTCAGACAAATCTGTGTTTGAATTTTACCTCTGATACTCATTATCTATATAAAGTTTAACAGGGTCCTTAACCTTTATGATTCTTAACTTCTAGACATATGAAGTTAAAACATCATTTTTACTTACAGTAGCTAGAGGGGACCAAATCTCATGGCACATAGGTGCTCAGTAAATGAGGTTACTATGCCTAATCTTCATTTCATGTCCGAGGAAACTGAGATTCAGGGAGGTTAATCAAATTTTGCAAAGAATTACAAGTAGCTATTGGAAAAATCAGGAAGAAGAGAACCTAGAATTCTGTCCTAATACCCTTGTATTTTAAGAATTTTCAATCTTTATATCACAAGTCCCATTGTCCAAGGGTAATTCAACTGGTGTGTGGTAAGCATAGTATACATATTTTTTAAGTTTAACTCCTCAACATCACTAATTGTATTAGGCTGTTTTCACACTGCTATAAAGAACCACCTGAGACTAGGTAATTTATAAAGAAAAGAGATTTAGTGAACTCACAGTTCCACAGGATTAACAGGAAGTATGACTGGGAGGACTCGGGAAACTTACATTCATGGTAGAAGGCAAAGAGGAAACAAGCATGTCTTACCACGGTGCAGCAGGAGAGAAAGATAGCAAAGGGGGAAATGCCACACACTTTCAAACAACCAGATATCATGAGAACTCACTTATTATCATGAGAACACAACAAGAAATCTGCCCCCATGATTCAATCACCTCCCACCAGGCCCCTCCCTTGACACTTTGGAGATTACAATTTGAAATGAGATTTAGGTAGGGGGCACAGAGCCAAACCATATCACTAATCATCAGAGAAGTACAAATTAAAGCCACAATGAGATATAATCTTGAACCAGTCAGAAATGCTATTATTAAAAAGTCAAAAAATAACACATGTTGGGGAGGATTCAGAGAAAAGAAAATGCTTATACAGTCTTGGTGGGAATACAAGTACAATCTCTATGGAAAACGGTATGAAGGTTTCTTAAAGAACTAAACATAGAACTGTTATTTGATCCAGTAATCTCACTACTGGGCATCTACTCAAAGGAGAAGAAATTAGTATATAAAAAAGATACCATCACTCACATGTTTATCACAACACTATTCACAATTACAAAGATATGAATCAACCTGGGTGTCCATCAAAGAATGACTAGATTAAGAAAATGTGGCATATGTGCACAATGGAATACTACTTGGTCACAAAAAAGAACAAAACTCTGTGTTTTGAAGCAAAACAGATGAAACTGGAGGCCATGATCTTAAGAGAAGCAACTCAGAAATAAAGTCAAGTACTGGGTGTTCTCAGTTATAAATGAGAGCTAAACAATGTTTACACATGGACATGGACTGTGGAATGATAGACACTGGAGACTTGGAAGGGTAGGGGAGTGAAATGAGCATGAATAATAATAAATTACTTAATAAGTATAATGTACATTATTCACATAATGGTTACATTCAAAACCCAGACTTCACCACTATACAATATATGCATGTAACAAAACCATACTTGTACCCCTTAAATTTATACAGAATAAAGGCCTCGCTCCTTCTCTCTCTCTCTCTCTCTCTCTCTCTCTCTCTCACTCACTTCCTCTCTTTCCATGTACTCTCTGCACTCGCTTGACTACCCTTCACTTTCAGCCATGAGTGGAAGCAACATGAGGCCCTCACCAGAAGCTGAGCTGATGCTGACACCATGCTTTCTGTACAGCCTGCAGAACCATGAGCCAAATAAACCTCTGTTTCTTTACAAATTACCCAGCCTCAGGTATTCTTTTACAGGAACACAAAACAGGCTAAAACATAGATCATCAGCTGGGTTGCAGTTACATATGATATATCATTGAGCAGTCAAATCAATGTGCAGAAGTCACAAGCATTCTGATACATCAACAACTGGCAAGAAGAGAGCCAAATAATGAATGAACTCCCATTCACAATTGCTACAAATAGAATAAAATATCTAGGAATACAATTAATAAGGGAAGTGAAAGACCTCTTCGAGGAGAACTACAAACCATGGCTCAAGGAAACCAGAGAGGACACAAATGGAAAAATATTCCATGTTCATGGATAGGAAGAATCAATATCATGAAAACGGCCACACTATCCAAAGTAATTTATAGATTCAATGCTATTCCCAATAAATTACCACTGACATTCTTCACAGAATTAGAAAAACTATTTTAAAATTAATATGGAACCAGAAAAGAGCCTGTATAGCCAAGACAATCCTAAGAAAAAGAACAAAGCTGTAGGTATCATACTATAGGACTTCAAACTTTACTATAAGGCTGCAATAACCAAAACAGCATGGTACTGGTACAAAAACAGACACATAGACCAATGGAACAGAATAGAGAACTCAGAAATAAGATCACATATCTACAACCATGTGATCTTCAACAATCCTGACAAAAATAAGCAATGGGAAAAGGAACCCCTATTTAATAAATGGTGTTGGGAGAACTAGCTATCCATTTGCAAAAAATTGAAACTGGACCCCTTCCTCACATCTTACACAAAAATTAACTCATGATGGATTAAAGACTTAAATGTAAAATCCAAAACTATAAAAACCCTAGAAGAAAATCTAGGCAATACCATTCAGGACATAGGCACAGGAAAAGATTTCATGATGAAATTGCCAAAAGCAATTGCAACAAAGGAAAAATTGACAAACAGGATCTAATTAAACTAAAGAGCTTCTGCACAGCAAAAGAAACTATCATCAGAGTGAACAGGCAACCTACAGAGTGGGAGAAAAAATTTTGCCATCTATTCATCCAACAAAGGCCTAATATCCAGAATCTACAAGGAACTCAAACAAATTCACAAGACAAAAACAAGCAACCCCATTAAAAAGTGGGCAAAGGGCATAAACAGACACTTCTCAAAAGAAGACATTCATGCAGCCAACAAACATATGAAAAACAGCTCAATATCACTGATCACTAGAGAAATGCAAATCAAAGCCACAAGGAGATACCATCTCACACCAGTCAGAATGGCCATTATTAAAAAGTCAAGAAACAGAAGCTGGTGAGGTCGTGGAGAAATAGGAATGCTTTTACATTGTTGGTCAGAATGTAAATTAGTTCAACCATTTTGGAAGATGGTGTGGCGATTCCTCAACCAGAAATACCATTTGACCCAGCAATCCCATTACTGGGTATATACTCAAAGGAATAGAAATTATTCTGTTACAAAGAAACATGTACATGTATGTTCATTGCAGCATTGTTCGCAATAGTAAGGACATGGAGTTAATTCAAATGCCCACTAATGATAGACTGGATAAAGAAAATGTGGTACATATAAACCATGGAGTACTATGCAGTTATAAAAAGGAATGAGATCATGTTCTTTTCAGGGACATGGATGAGGCTGGAAGACATTATCCTCAGCAAACTAATGCAGGAACAGAAAACCAAACACTGCATGTTCTCACTTATAAGTGGGAGCTGAACAATGAGATCACATGGACACAGAAAGGAGAACAACACACACTGGGGCCCGTCAGGGGGTGAGGTGGGGGCAAAGGGAGAGTATTAGGAAAAATAGCTAATGCATTCTGGGCTTAATACCTAGGTGATGGGTGGATAGTCGCAGCAAACCACCATGGCACATGTTTACCTGTGTAACAAACCTGCACATCCTGCACATGTACTCCAGAACTAAAAATAAAAATTAAAATTCAAAACCAATTAGCAAAAAAAAAAAAAACAAAAAACAAAAAACCCCACAAACACTACACCTCTGAATTCCTGTAAGTCAGGAGTCTGAATACAGCTTTGCTGAGTTTTCTCCAAAGGCTGTGTCTCATTTGAAGCCTTATTGTGGAAGGCTATCCTTCCAAGCTTATGAAGTGTTGCTAGATTCTATTAGTTCCTTGTGGCCTGTTGAGTTGAGGGACTCAGTTTCTTGCTACATGTTGGCTAGGAGGCCATGTTCAGTTCTTGGCTGGTTGTTAGCTGGAGTCCACTCTTAGTCTTTTGCCACATAGGTTTGCCAAACATGGAACCTTGATTCACCAAAGACAGATCTTATATGACATATATGTGATGATATCCTGTCAACTTTGCCATATTCTATTGGTTAGAAGTTAGTCAGAGGTACTACCCACACTCAACAGCAGAGGATAAACATGGGCTGAGTCCAAGAAGGTAGGAGTACTGAGGGACTATTTTATTATTTTACAATCTGACCGTCACAGATATTTGGGTGAAAACTCTAGATAGTTAGCTCTTTAAGACAACAGAGGCGAAACTTTTAATTATTTACTTCTGACTTATAAAATGATTTGATTATAGTTCATTTTTGTCGTGGAAGTATTAGTCAAAACAGTTGATGGGAATGCTGGGTAGAGATATAGTGCTTCAGTTGAACCCATCACAATTTCAGCCATTAAAATTACTTGAACAGGAATGCACAGGAGTAATAGCAAAGTAGAAATCAAAGAAAAATAGCTGAGTGAGGAACAAATTACTGGTATTATTGATACCTAAACAAAAACAAGACTGTCTCCACAAATGTGCAGCTTCTCTATAAAGGAGAAACAAAAGGCTTGAATGTGAGACTTTTCTTATGAACCTAGAATTAGTAGACTGTAAAGTGTCTGCATCCATTAGTCAACTGCCTACACTGACAAAAATGAAAAAACTCTCTCAATAATCAGGTGCTTGAAAGTATTAATGCAAGAAAACAGCAGGGAACAGAGTAAGAATACATGCACATGAGAACATCATTCATTCATGGTAACCCTAGCTACTAGCAAAACAGGGCCAAATTAATATATCAGGAGCTGACACATTTACTGGGGGAAAACTCAGTGTTTGAAAAAGAATGGATTTGAGAATGGACATCTATCATTCTCCCTATGGTTCAATGTGGAAATGTATGCATAGGAGCCTAGAGACTGGGTGTAAAGTTTTCCCTCTTTATTGTGACCATAATGATCCCAGTGAACAGTGGTTTCTTTTCCTATCTTGCCAGTACACTTATAATCCAGAGACAATGATGTACATCTCTCTATTCCCCAATGCTATGAACAGTGTGTAAATTTTCTATTTATATGTATAATTTGGTTTATTTTCCTTTGCATTTAATGTCCCTGTGGACCACAGGTTACTTGGATTAGTAACTAAAACCCTCTGGGATTACACACTCCTGCCCTCTAATTTTTATAGATAGGGAGAGAGGGTGGTTTCTTTTTTTCTCTGTCTTTGGCTGCAGAGAGACATAAATCATACAAATAATCTCACAGCTCAATTCTACCTTACTATAAAGTCCATGGCTCCAGAACAGTAGTCTATTCTTCCTCATCTAGCAAAGACAGAGAAGGTGCCTTTTTCCACGTAAAGCTGGTAAGAAGGTAGATAGATATATTTATCGTGTTGACTTTTACTTTGTTACCTATTCACAAATAGTCATATGGGTTTATAGAAAAGTCAGATATCATGAGGGTTTGCCCTGTCCTCATCGATCCACATAACATGTAGATATACAACCTCTAATAATTCATA
Organism: Pan paniscus; assembly: GCF_029289425.2. Taxonomy (NCBI): domain Eukaryota; kingdom Metazoa; phylum Chordata; class Mammalia; order Primates; family Hominidae; genus Pan; species Pan paniscus. Next base: position 7,232,421 of record NC_073258.2, on the reverse strand, counting down.
CTTAAATATTTTCATAATGTTTCTCAGATTGAATTGAAAATCAGACAACTGGAGATTTAAAAGAAACCACAGAATACTAGCATAAAGGGAACAGTAACTTGTATCCTTGCTACAGAATATTTACTCTCATGAGTTTGACACATCTAATTTTTTAAAGACTTGATTGAAAAATACTAACATTATACTCATGAATACTGCTATTATTTAATTTAATTCTCCCCAGAATTGATTTGAACAATATAAATATATTAATTGACAAAATTATTCTTGGAATTTTACTTGAAAGAGGCGATATAGCATTTCTGTTTACTGAGCCAATTGCCCTTCTCATTCGCTGTCTCCTGAAAATGTCTACTGTATCCGGAAGCCAGCAGCCATCACTTTACACTTTTGAACAGCAGTAAATTACCCCCAAATACTTCACAGAGAAAAAGGTAACAATTTCCTTATATAACTCTCCACAAACTTACATATTTGACACTTACTAGTGTCAGTGCAAATGATGGTCCTCATTTTTTTGAAGGTTACTCATGCTCTACACTTAATCACCCACTACTTTCTTAAGGACTTTTATAGATCAATAAATCCTTCACATTCTATATTTTACATTTCTCATATCTGCTACATTTTTAACCTCCGTTTATAAACATATCAATTTCTCTAATTCTGTCCCATCTTGCAAAAATTCTCCATCTACCTGATACCCCTTCTTTAGACATGGCCTACTTCTCCCCTTGCCTTCACTGCCAAGTTTCTTAAAATAAACCGTACCTCCACTGCTAATACTTTCATCATTACCACACTGTAGCAAGTTCTCAATTTTCCACTGTTTTTTCTGGGGTCACTAATGGCTCTCAGCTGCATTTGAATTTTTTAATCCTTACTAGGCTTCACAGTGCAAGCAATTCGACACAGCTGCTCATGTAACATCCGGTCTTCACACCATGTTTTATTTTTTTCTTCTTTTTTAGATGGAGTCTCTCACTGCCACCAGGCTGGAGTGCGGTGGCGCAATCTTGGCTCACTGCAACCTCTGCCTCCTGGGTTCAAGCGATTCTCCTGCCTCAGCCTCCCAAGTAGCTGGGACTACAGACACACGCCACCACGCCCAGCTAATTTTTGTATTTTTAGTAGAGACGGGGTTTCACCATGTTGGCCAGGATGATCTTGATCTCTTGACCTCGTGATCCGCCCACCTCTGCCTCCAAAGTGCTGGGATTACAGGCATGAGCCACCGTGTCCAGCCTCTTTTGGTTTTCATAGTCCCCATAAAACCAGTCTCATCTTGCTTTAGTGTATATAGTGCATTCCAATCTTCTGGAGAGTTCTGTCCTCATTGTTTTTCTCTTATAATTCTAGTCTCTGAAGTTGTTTACCTATAGTGTTGGATGAAAACGATAAATATACATTTATAACTCCCAAACCTATATTCCTGGCAATTATCTGGAGATCTGTGTCTGCAGACTCACACCCTTATGGTCACTGAAGAACCATGGATATTTTTAAGTGGCTATTATTCATTGTACTCACAAAATATTCAAAATTGAGGATACTTATTTTTTCTCAGCTAAGTCTTTATTCAAATAATCTTACAATATGATGCAGCTTAATATTCTGTAAATGGACACTATCATGAAAATGTATAAAATCATATGGACATATTTCCCTTGAATTTTATGGTACAAAAACATATTTTTGTGAACTATTTCTGATTATGAGTGGTAGAGGAACATTATAATTTAATTTAAAGGTTTCTCAATGATGCAGATCTTATCTATGACCTTGGATAACTCTACTAACTAAAAGAAAATGTATCTAAATATTTTACATAACACTTAATGTATCACTTCTATAGGATGGAAGCATTGTGAGGACAAATGCTGCAAAACCAGGACACCATGGAAATCCTAAGCAACTCAACATCTAAATTTCCAACCTTCTTGTTGACCGGCATTCCTGGCCTAGAGTCTGCCCATGTCTGGATCTCCATTCCTTTCTGTTGTTTTTATGCCATTGCCCTCTCTGGGAAGAGCGTGATCCTGTTTGTCATCATTACCCAGCAGAGTCTCCATGAACCCATGTATTATTTCCTCTCCATGCTATCAGCCACTGATCTGGGCTTGACTGTTTCTTCATTGTCAACAACATTAGGTATCCTCTGGTTTGAGGCACGTGAAATCAGTCTATATAGCTGCATTGTCCAGATGTTTTTTCTTCATGGATTCACTTTTATGGAATCTGGAGTGCTGGTGGCTACAGCCTTTGACCGTTATGTGGCCATCTGTGATCCTCTGAGGTACACTACCATTCTCACTAATTCCAGAATCATTCAAATGGGTCTTCTGATGATTACACGTGCTATAGTACTAATATTACCACTACTTTTGCTCCTTAAGCCTCTCTATTTCTGTAGAATGAATGCCCTTTCTCACTCCTATTGTTACCATCCAGATGTGATTCAATTAGCATGTTCAGACATTCGGGCAAATAGCATCTGTGGATTAATTGATCTCATCCTGACCACTGGAATAGATACACCATGCATTGTCCTGTCATATATCTTAATTATTCACTCTGTCCTCAGAATTGCCTCCCCTGAAGAATGGCACAAGGTCTTCAGCACCTGTGTCTCCCACGTGGGAGCAGTTGCTTTCTTCTACATCCACATGCTGAGCCTGTCCTTGGTGTATCGCTATGGTCGGTCAGCCCCCAGAGTAGTCCATTCAGTGATGGCTAATGTATACCTGCTTTTACCCCCTGTGCTCAACCCCATCATCTACAGTGTAAAAACAAAACAAATCCGCAAGGCTATGCTCAGTCTGCTGCTTACAAAATGAACAGACATAGTTTTATTTGATACAAACCTGGCATGAATGACTTGCACTGTAGAAAAGCGAACTTGCTCTCTTACTGCCTATTGCATGTGGGTTTTTAAAATATTTTTCATTCACCAAACAAATAGTAAATATGTTGTATATTTGGTCATAAAATATACGTATGATATATCACCCAAGACATTTGTAGTGGAATTAGGAAAATAACAATAATGAAATGATAAATAATACTCCTGGCAATTAACATGTATTGACTCTTTGTTTCAGGCTAGGTGTTCTACTAACTGCTTTTAAGACATATTCCATTTATTCTTCCAAAACAGCGAAATGAAATATATATTACTATTAGTGATATATTACAGATGATGAAACAGATTTATAGACATTTAGGCCCCCAAAGGCCATATGGATAACATGAGGCACAGTTGAGATTTGAACCCAGGTGTTCTGTATCTCAAATGCTATGCTCTTCATCACTGTATTACATACTCTGCCCAAGTCATGTAGCAGAAATGTTTTAAGATCAAAAGTAAGACCTGGATCTCCATGGTTCCATCCTTTGCCTTAAAAAGTTGTAGTAACCTTCTTAGAATATACTCTAGCTGTTTTCTTCATGGGTAATTCATAATACAAAAGGTAGGAATAGATATGTCATGGCATGTGAGTCACTATCCAGTGTTGGACAGTCCAAAGAAAAGCTTTAGGGGTGAGGCACACTTGCTAATTTATCACAGGGAATGGGAACTTGAGAGAACTAGAAAAGAATGTAAAGTAAATTACAAGGAAGTTTGGGGCAGATGTTCTGGACCTTTTTCTGCATTGTGGTCCCTTAGAAAGCTAATGAAATTTATGGACCTTTCCCCATAGATAAACATACTCACATTATTTTCCATAATTTTCACAGTTTTCACAAATGCCATTAAAGACCTATGTGACTCCTTAACCAGCTAAAGAACCAAGGTAAAGAATTCATAGTTCTTACCTATACACAGTTTTACAGAGACAGACACAAAATGTTTGGTTTCTGAAAACGAACTTATGGTAACTCTTTGGATTTAAGAGACAGACAGAAGCTTAAAAATGTCAATTGCATATAATGGCAGAATAAAATCAGAGGGAAATGGAGATGGAAACCTAAAGGCAGTCACATCAATTTTATTGCCATTGGAAAAATAGTGATAGATGGAAGAAATGTACCAGGTACCCCACAAATACTGAGGGCAGCAGTGTGCTGGAGAGAGCACACACCAGCTTGCAAGAGCCTATTTTTGCATATCTTTCTAACTATGCATTATATGATGTCATATTAGTAGCTTGAAATCACTGATAATGATAATTTTTATACCATGTGAACTGGTAAAAAAATTTTTAAATATTTATATAATAGCATTGTTCAATTTAATTTAATAGCATTGAGAACTTTTTCTGTTTTTAAATATTCAGTTTATCGGCACGCAGTGACTGCAGGTATATTTTATGTTTGACCTCGTGGGAAACAACAAAAAATAAAAGATCAATAAAAAATATTACTGTGCACTCACGAAGGTTAAAATCTTGTGTGTGTAAAACATCAACATGAACAAAAAATCATGAAATAATGGACTTATTGGGGTGATAATTCATAATATAAAAGTAAAATTTTACCCTTTATGTTGACTTCTGAGTTGAAAGAGTATCCAAAAGTGCATGCTGGATAGGACGATTTTGTAAGAAACTCTGTGGAAAAATGGAAGAAATATTATATGACAATTTTACTATTCATGGAAGAATTATCTTCTGAGTTTTAAGGTCTGTCTGTACATAGGCATGAAAATTATGAAACACAAACCCTTTTTTCTTCTATTTTCTCTCTTCTTCAGCTTTCCCCAGGTGAACATAGATTATAAAATTTGTGTTAGTAGCTTTAAAAACACCTTTTGATAAAACAATGCCATTATGTAAATGAATTTGTTTACCGATTTAGTTTACAAATTTGGCTACACTTTCTGACTTTTATATGTGAGAGTCTTTTTCTTGAGTAATTCTACATGCCTGCTAGCTGCTGGAACATCAGAAAGATAGATGTGGTAAAAGAATGTAATATATACTAACATTATCACAATAAGCACTCATCGCAATATTCCGAACCGATAGCACAGCCACCAGCAGAAAATTTTTAAATTGTCAGAGTCACTGCAAAAATGAATGTCATAGAGAATGAGAGAGAGAAACCATGGGAGGAAAGAAAAAAGGGAGAGAGAAAAAGGATGAAAAAAGGAAGGAAGGGAGGGAGGGAGGGAGAGAGGGAGGGAGGGAGGGAGGGAGGGAGGGAGGGAGGGAAAGGAAAGTGGGAGAGAAATTAAGGATGTAACTTAAATAAGTTTCCAAACAGCCCATTTGTTACACCAAGCAAGGATACCCATTTACTGATGTGAGTTAATTAAATCACTTTTTATTGTAGCAACAGAAAATCTATAGCCAGAAAGAATGAACTTATTTAAGACTATTTCTATCTAATTGTTAGAGTCAAAGAACTCCTCAAATACTGTACTCAACCCAAGCAGGTCTGTGATGTTACATCTGTATCCGGGGAAAATGTAGTACCATGAAACACTGAGTAGAAGCACCTGGGTGAGTGACCCATGAAGACACTGATTATGCAAAAGTCCTTATAATCCTTGGGCTTGCAGAGGTGGCCCACACTTCTCTGGTAAGAACAATCATTTCCACCACTTCGCATAATTCTATCTCCTGGAGCTCTCTCCATCTCTTGTTCTCACCACCAGAATGAACACTGGCATTAAATTCCAGCATAAATCTGTTGGGAATGTGCTGGGCCTAGTAAGATAAGAAAGAGACTATAACCCGAAGAATAGCAAAAATTAGCAAGCATTTTATGGCAAGAATCCATGAAATGCCCTCTGGATTGAATAGTGAGAATGGTTGATCAAGGAGGTCTGAATAGAAGACCATATTAGCAAGAATGCATCAATGTAGGGACATTTATTTGGAATACGAATTTTAACACCTTAACAAGAACACCAAGGAATGTAGCTAATTTACTACTGAGTGACAATTAGCTAGAAAAAGTGTTGGACAATATTCAGCATATTGGAAAAATGATTGTGCTGCCCTAGTAGATGGAAAAGGAAAGAATTTAGAGGCTGACGAAAGTATGCATGCTGGAATAGATAGACTGTGTAAAGATGGAAGACTCACCATACATTTTCCATAAAAGTGCACAGAGGACACATCGTTCAGAAGCCACTGGAAATTAGCTGTGAAAATGATACCAGCATCTCTAAGAAGCTGAGTGGTAGCTCTTTTCCACTAATCACAGAGGCCAGCAGTAGCTGCAGTCAGCAAGCCAGGCTACCCACGCATATGAGGAGGCCTTGACATAATAGAAGCCAGGTTGCAGTAGGTAACCACCAAAAGCCAGAGCTACGATTATCACAGGAACCAACAAGATCTGAAGGGTAGACAAGAGGGCTTAAGAAGCAAGTTGGTGTGCACATGGATAATAGAGCATAAACTCCCTGTTTCCAAACAGACAAGCAGCCAACAAGGGGCTAGGTAACATTTACTACAAAAAGAAGGCAAGAATAGAGGAGCAGGACCTGTCAGTCTTTGATGTAGGCTTGACCTTGAGTTAAAGAGAGAAGGAAGGAAGGAAGTTTGGGTAGAAAGAAGCATCCTAGAATGTGGTGCAGTTCTGAACAGATTTAGTCAATGTCATTGGATATCCTCTAATCAAAACACCTGTCAGCAGAGTTCTATACCTTCTAGAAATGGACCTTCCTCAGTTTCTCTGCCATGGTCAGTGATTGCCTAGAAACAGCTCCTGGGCAATGTGGCTTACATAGAATATGACGATGAACTAGGGCTGTTAGTGCCCATGCTCCGACATATGAAGAGAATATTTAATAACCATCACATTTGTTGAATTAAGAGGAAAATAGGGAAGGAGTTACAAGAAGAAGCCAAGCAACCAAATCTTGAGACAAAGAGAAGCCAGAGCAGCTGTGGGTTGCTCAACAGATGTTTGAATGTCCTCATGTGTCTCCCTTGAAGTTTCAAATACTCAGGAAATGGGGTTTCAGCATAAAGGATATATGAAAATGTTAGTATTCTTTGTGTGTGTGTGTGTGTGTGTGTGTGTGTGTGTGTGTGTGTGTGTGTGTGTGTGTGTGATGGAGTCTCGCTCTTTCGCCCAGGCTGGGGTGCAGTGGCACGATCTCGGCTCACTGCAAGCTCCGCCTCCCGGGTTCACACCATTCTCCTGCCTCAGCCTCCGGAGTAGCTGGGACTACAGGTGCCCGCCACCGCGCCCAGCTAGTTTTTTGTATTTTTAGTAGAGACGGGGTTTCACCGTGTTAGCCAAGATGGTCTCGATCTCCTGATCTCGTGATCCGCCCGCCTCGGCCTCCCAAAGTGCTGGGATTACAGGCGTGAACCACCGCGCCCGGCCCAGTATTCTTTGTACAGATTTTTTGTAGCTCAGAAATTATTTTGAAATATAATGTTAAAAATCATCCTAAGAGAGCATCTCTTCAGCCCTGCTTGGGTCGCGTACCTAACTGTCTAGTATTAACCAATCAAGTCATGTGCACAGGCCCAGTATATTGGGCCCATCTCTATTCTGGGGACACTTATCAGAAAAAGGGAAATATTTTTTGCCAAAGAACTAGCCAATACCACTCATACACCTCTCTTTATCCAACAAAGTGCACTAAGAACATTTAATTAATGACATATTCTAAAGCAATGGTCATTATCCTGGGGATTAAACTGAATAAGCAAAAAAAAATTGTCAACTTTAAAATTTCCCTTTTAGCAAAACTGCTTAAGGCAAAAGTACTAAGGATTACAAAATCATGATTAGATGAATAACAAAACAGTTACATAAAATTATGGAGTAAACAAATTTATTAACCTGCCACATCTTTCCTGCAGGTCAACAGAGACAGAATGAGACATTTTGAAGAAAAGATTAAAAAGTAATAAACATTAAAATCTTACTTTATTAGGCAGAGGCACAATAAAATATCCCTTCTGTGTAATTTACATGCTTTATAAAATTCTCCTGTTTATTGAATTATAAAATTACTTATTCTGACAACTTTAGGAATCCAATTTTTATTTTAGGAATCAAATTTAATACTACTTTAATATTAATAACAAATAGTGCTACATACTATTAAACTTTAAGATAACTAATAATTATTAATCTGTGACAATTTAGGAGAATTTAAAAATGTGCAAAATCATCTACAAAAAATCTACAGCAACTTGTCTGTGTTTCCTTACTCATTGCTGTTTTGTTAAACAGAAAAGAAACCCATTAGCCAAAACTAAGTTCCACATAATTATGCATTTATTTGTTCATTCTTTATAGTATTTATCAACACTATAACATATGAAAATAAATACAGCATGCTGTTGAAGGGCATATACTCTCATGAAGTATTTCTAGCCATGTCTTCCTGCCAAAATTATCCACATGCCCTTCAGTACCCCAAATTCAGCAAGTCCAAAACCAAATTAATTACTTTCTTTTATTAGTAATCTGACTCTGTTTTGATGAGTGAAATTATTCCTGATCACGAAAGGTGTAAAGTAATTAAAGCAATATTCTTTCATTGAAGAAACCTGACTATGCCTTCCTCAGACTTCTGGCAACATGACTTTCCGTTTTAATTTCTATTTGATCAAAACCGAAAACTGAACATTTCTGATCTCCCTTTGTGATGCCACCCTTTGTTCAGCCAACCAAGCCTGATTGGTCAGTGTCTCCTTTGGCCTTTCTGTCTATTTTCACCATTCAAACTGGTAACGTTTAACATAAATACGGCTTCTTTGATGCAGACTTTATATCATTTCTCACTGCCTGCTTCACCATTCTGTGTCTTCAGAATCTCTCTCAAGGCACATTCTATCAAGTACTCTCCTTATTCTAACTTATCTTCGACACAGATGTAAGATTAATCTTATAATGGAATTATAATATTGTTTAATATAGGCTTCATTATTTTCTCTTGCTCCCAAATTGTAAATACATTTCACCTGCCAAGAAGATACTAAATCCCAATCCTGCGTACTTTTCTTTAAAATTTTCAGGGATTGTACCACCACTCTATTTTGCTGAAAAAGAAACTGATATCCATTGCTCTGTCTTTTCTTTGAGCTACAGTTATTAGCAGACCAGCTTTCAGGTTTCCTGGTTATATAACACACAAGGTTCTTGGAACTTTACTCTCGGCAAAGAAAACACATGAACTATTTGCCTCCCATTCTAGTGAGTCTCCTTTTTCTCTGTTTTTCCACTTTTCTAAAAGTGTATAACAAAGCAACAAGTACAACGATTTTTATATAAGTTCTACTGAACAAACTTGCTAGATTAACCAGACATTTCACTTCCTCTGAAAATATACTACCTGATGATAGCTGCCAGTTGAATAATTACAGCTTATTTTCTAAATAGCATGTTCTCACTGGTCCCAATAAGTAATCTATAGGCTGTCAGTACTTTCATCTTGACTATCTTGATTATTATAACCTAATTTGTATTAAAGACCTGGTTCTTGCAAAGATGATATGGAATTTCAGTTTGCAAAACTATATTAAGAGGCCCTAACTCTACATCAAAATATTGTGAATAAAGTACATCTATAAGTTGGAAACTTAAATAAAATGATCAATGTATGTTAAAATTATTTTTCTGACTCCTATATGTAATTAACCTTATTCAAAAGCAAACCTAAACATTAACTAAAACAAATTTGGATAAAATGACTTCTATTGTGTTTGTTCATATAATTCTCTTTTCTTTACTATGAAACGGATCTTCAAGAGAGGTGAATAAATTAATTTAGTAATATTACTGACCACTGATTTTGTGTCAAGCATGGTATTCATCAGTACTTATCAAGTAAATATTGGTTTGCTTTAGCTTGAACAGCTAAGATTAAATAATATAATGTACCTGACTGGAAAACAATAAAACAATAATCACTGTACAGATAATCAATATAATCCTTGAGGAAAAGCCAGGTCTTTTTTTTTTTTCCTGGTAGTTGCTTCCACTTGAGTTCCCAACCTGCTAAAACTTCTTTCCTCTGTTCAACAGTCAGTTCCCATGGAGCCCTTGACTTGATCATTCTATATTGCAGCTTGCTTCCAAATTGTAGAAATCCATTTGTTTATTCTAACAGATATTTAAAATATATGTACTATGGAACTGGCATTATGCTATTACCTGGAGATACTTCCAAATCATCTGGCAACCAAATTACTTTACACAAAAATCTATATAACACATTATTTACAAGAAACATATAGCAGAACAAAAACCAAGAAAAAATACTAGACTCTCATCTTAAATGCACTGTCCATCTCCAAAGAAATGATTCAATTTCATTTTTAATTGAAATGTGTAAACACAAACTTCCTGGGTCAATACGTTTATTTTCCCTGATGTGATTTTTCTCCACTTAAGCATCCAAATTTCCTGATGCTAGCTAACTGACCCAACGGGATAAGAAGTGCAGTGTAACAGAATGGTGCAAAAATCCCACAGAGGCACACTTATCCCAGCTGAGTAAATGACTCTACAATTAAGATTCCTTATAGAAGTTTTCCACTCACAGAGATAAATGGGTCACCTTCATATACCGCACTCTAAGTAAGAGCAAGGGAATCTCTCCTCCCTTTCTGAAGTCCAAATCAAGTGGCTGCTCTCCGATCAGAAACAGGACTTAATTGTGTCTTTAATAAATGCCCTTGATGACTTTTAAACTACATCATGAGTGATTTAGCATAGATAAACACAAGGAAGAATTTATTGGAAGTGAAATTAAAGACAAAAATTCACCTAGTCTTCTGGCATCGCTCCTTCAGCACCGCTGTTTGTATCCCTTTCAATTCTCCACGCCTTGAAAGGTAAGGCTCTCCCCGCTTACCCTTGGTCCCTGACCTCTAAGCCCTTTGAGCTTCTAACTCCACTCACCCTCCACTGTTTTGTTCACTTCTATGGTCCTGTTGCCTGTTCAGAAATCCTGAATTCCATATAGATGTTTTGTTTTCATACATTAAGCTAATCATAGCAAAAATTATACTTCTTATATGTATGTATTTCCTGCCATAAATAATAACCAAATCCCAAAATACAGTCACTGGCACACCCTCACTATTACTTAAATTATATTTTGAATTGGTTTACACCTATGCCAGCCCATTTATTCTATTCTGTCTCTTAAGTCTGCATCAATCTGATGCATTTCCTTTTAATTTGATTCTCAACACCAGAGAGATAGAGTGGCAGTAAAATGACCACATCTTTTGGGTCAGACAGTCCTGGATTCACACACTGGCTCCATGAAATCTATCAATGGAAAACTTCAATAAGTCATTCACTCTAACCTCACCTGAAAAATGGGAATATTAGTCACAGCCTATTAATGATGCTGTTAAAGTTACACATGTAGAGATACGTAGCAAGGAAACTGGCTCAATGTTAATTTTTCTTCTTTCTGAGATTATATCCATCCTCTCGTCTATTTTCTCACCTTCCACCTGGCTCATATTTCAGCCAAAGCCTCAAATGTTAAGGCTGGTTATCTCAGTGCCTCAGGTCATCATGCACTTGGTACATTCATTGCTTTGCCTCCATGTAGGTGGTTAGCTTTGTAACATTCCACAGATGCTGTTCCTAAATTCAGAAAATATATAATAAAGGATCCATCTTAAATCCTTCTCTATAAAGAGGTAAATAAATAAATTAATTAAATGAATTGAATCCATGGCATTTTCAATCACAGAAATATCATTTTGTCATTCTATGGAGATTGTATTGGTAGTCATTGCTTTGACAAATCATATGATGATAACTGATTTTTCTCCAAAGGAGGATCTAACTCCAGATTTGTCTTTATCTGAGACGACTAATAATCTAGAAAATCTGACTTCATATTCCTCTTTATAAAATAAAATACTCTTTATCTTGAGTACTCTTACTAATTAGAGGCTAGATAAGGATAAGGCCTTTGTTCTCGTTTCCTAAAATCTTCAGGCACAGATTCCAGCTTATGTCTACTTACACCCATGAATTTTAGCAATAGAAATTAAGATTTGACTAGCGAGAGGCCGACTGGGTGGTGGCGAATGCAGAAAGGATATCGGGCCCAGACTGTGGGACTGCCTTGAGACCAAGCCCAGGACAGCCATCCTCTTTTGTGCATTCTAGAGATGACGAGAAACAACGCATGTGCAAACTGGTGACATTTTTGTCCTTGGATTAGATGAAGAAACACTACATTGGAAAATACCAAAGAAGCTAACAACTTAAAAACATAGATGTTGTTTCTCTCCCACTAATCATAGGATATAGCAATCTGTCCTAAGCTCTTTTAGTACAAATGAGGAATAAGGCCAGTTTCTAAATTTAAGAAATTAGCACGGTCTCATATGTAATATTTTAATCTGTCTATAAACATTGTTTATTACCTTGAAAATAAAAGGTTATTTTGAGGGTTAAGTGTGCAAAGTAGGCACTCAATATTTATTATTCAAAGAAGTAATTAACAAAAGATGAAGGAATAATTTATATATATGGACACATGACATGCACACTAGCAACAGTGGCTATTGTCAATACTACTAGTAATTTCAGAGAAATTAAATTGTTGATTGAAAGGAAATGAAGTCTTAAGTGCTTGAAAAACTGACAAATTTTACTTAAACACTCCATAACACAACTGTGCCAGATTTCCCGCAGCCTAACAATCCTTACTAATCTTTGCTGAGGTTAATAACAATTGTTTTAATTAGCATTTCTTTGGCTGACTATGAGACTGAAAATTCTTCCTGTATTAACTACTAGTCCCTTGGAGAATTCCATTTTTAATTATTTTTGCCAAATTTTTTGTCTTTTTTTTTTTTTTTTTTTTGAGATGGAATGTCACTCTTGTTGCCCAGGCTGGAATGCAGTGGCATGATCTCGGCTCAGTGCAATCTCTGCCTCCTGGGTTCAAGCAATTCTCCTGCCTCAGCCTCCCAAGTAGCTGTGATTACAGGCATGCACCACCATGCCCAGCTAATTTTGTATTTCTAGCAGAGACGGGGTTTCTCTGTGTTGGTCAGGCTGGTCTCGAACTCAAGACCTCAGGTGATCTGCCTGCCTCACCCTCCCAAAGTGCTGGGATTACAGGTGTGAGCCATCATGCCCAGCCAATTTTTTGTCATTTTTTAAAAGTCTTACAGTAAACACATTATTCAATTGAATGTTATATATGCTTCAAATATTTCTCCAAATTTATAATTACCCTTTTAAATCTGTGGAAGTTGTTTTTGCTATAAAACAATTATTTGAATTTTACCAAATCAAATACATCAATGTTTACCTCTACAGTTTATATCTTTGGTTTTATATTTAGAAATTTTTCTTCTACTACAGGATTATATAAATATTTACCTGCATTTTATTCTAAACTGTATGTGGCTTTTTGATATTTAACCATCAGAAAATAATTTCAGTATGTATTGTGGTGTTATGCTTTATTTTAGTTTTTTTTTTTTTTCCAAATGGATGATCAGCTTACCTAACTCCTTTTATTCTATATAGCTCACTTTATTTATACCGGTCTAAAAGTCTACTTTTATATGTAACTCAATGTTCACTTGTGCCTCTTCCTGTACTTCTAATTCTGTCTCAGAGACAAACACTGCCCTACTTTCTTTTTTTGAAATATTGTCTTTTCCAGTCGTTTCATTAAAATTGATCATACAATATGTAATATCCTGTATCTGGCTTCTTTCGCTCAGCATATTTGAGGTGCATCCATGTTGTAGCACTTATTAGCAATTTTTTCCTTTTTGCTGCATAGCTTTTTAGCCTATGGATATTTCACAATTTGTTCACCAGTTAATCAACTGATGGATATTTGGATTGTTTCAATTCTGGGCTATTGGGAATAATGTTGTTATGAACATTTGTATACATGTATTGTGTGTACATATGCTTTCATTTCTCTTTGGTAGAGTCCAAGGAGTAGGATTTCTGGATCATATGGTAGGTTTATGTTTCAATTTTTAAGAAACTGTCGATCTGTTTTTCAAAGTGGCTGTTTCATTTTTCATGTCCACAAGCAATGTATTATGTGTCCAATTTCTCCACATGCTTATCAACACTTGGTATTTTTTCTCCTTCGTTCGTTCCTTCCTTTCCTTTCCCTATTTTCTTTCTCTTTTCTTTCTGTTTCTCATTTATAGCCATTCTAGTGGGTGGATAAAGGTATTTTATAGCAGTTTAAATTTTTATTTCTTAATTTTAATTTTACTTCCCTAATTCTCATCTTTCGTGGGCTTGTTAGTCATTTTTATATATGTTTTGGTGATATGTGTATTCAAATATTTTGCCCATTTTTAATTGGATTGTTTGTCTCTTTATTGAGTTCTTTACATTTTTTGTATATGAGTTTTTTATGCAAATATTTTCTCCCAGTCTGTTTTCTCTATTCTTATTTTCTTAATGGTGACTTTTAAATTATACTTTTTTTTGTTTGAAGTCTGATATTGATCATTTATTTAATGGCTCACACTTTTAATATGGTATCTAATAATGTTTTGCCTAACCCAAGGTCATAAAATCTTCTCCGATTTTTTTTCTAGAAGTTTCTGATTTTTAGCTCTTACATTTAGGTCTGTAATCCATTTTGAGCTAGTTTTTTAGGACAGTGCTTGCTAAGAATCCAAGTTATTTATTTTTTTTCATAGTGATATTTAATTGTTCTAGCACCATTTATTGGAAAGTCTATCCTTTCTCTCATTTAATTGTCTTGACACCTTTATTACAAACCAATTGGCTATAATGTAGGTGTTTAAATCTGGACTCTCCAATTTGTCCTATTAATCTGTATGACTGTCCTCATGCTATGTGTCTTAATTGCATTGGTTTAATGTTAAGTTTTCAATCCAGGTTGTTTCTTCTATTTCAAAATTGTAAGTCTTTTGCATTTCCATATAAATTGTAGAATGAGTGTCAGTTTTTACAGAAAAAAAAAGACTTGTTGATTTTACATTAAATTTATAGATCCATTAAGGGAAAACAGCCATGTCTATGCTACTGAGTCTTCTAATCCATTTACATGTGATATCTCTTCACTTATTTACATCTTTTAAAATATCTCTCAGCAAAGCTTTGTAGTCGTCAGTGTCTTAGTTTTTTTTTTTTGTAATTTTTTTAACATTATACTTGCAGCGAGGATTATTGTCAAACTCTACTCACTAGGCCAAAGACCTTTGTCATGTTACTGAAAAATTTGCCCCTCACGTAGCATACTACCTACACTTGCAAGTTTATCAGCCAGTTAGAGCACCAACTCCAAGCTCCAACAACGTGCAATCTCCATCTGTTTTCACATATTTTATTCTTTCTGCGTCATGAATGGCATGTTTTATAAAGGACTTTTAAAATATTTTAATTTTTTTGTAAAACCGGCTTAATTTCCATTTCTTTATAGGAAATCCATATTTTCTGCCTGAAAGCTTGTAATTAAAAAAAAAACTTATTTAAGTCAAATATTTTATGCTTGTTCTTATCTTCCTGATTTTACCTTGAATACAATGAGCCCTTTCATCGTCAATACACTGGAGTCTTTCCTTTGGAACAGTCATTTTTATTGTATTTATTTTTGTTTACTGTACCTGAGACCATAGTTATTTGTATGTTGGCTTTTCATTTTGTGCCCTTCCCAAATATAATTTTCTCATTATTTTATTTTCACCGTATTTTTTCTATGCATTATGAGAGAATTTTTGAAATGCATTCTCCAAATTGAACTAAGTTAATTACTGTCCCTTGACTCTGTTTTTGATTATGTTCAATGTGCACTTTAATTCTATTTTTTAGTATTTTATTATTTTGACATTTTTCCAATGTGTTCTTTGTTTTTCCATAATGCTATATGATGCTATTACCTACATTACCTTAAGGATGTTTTCTTGTTAGCTCTGCAGAAGTTTTTACATTTGAGATACTGATAACTGAGTCATTGTGATGTGATAGGCAACATGCTACATGGTTTACAGACATTATTACATTTCTTCATATATGCTCATGCTCTGGATTTTCCAGATGTTGTTCCTTTATTAATGAAATATTTTAAAGATTCATGCTAGTATTTTTTTTCTTTATATACTCTCTAGTGCAAAACAAGATATCTTCAGTTTTTATTTTTTTTCTTAAAAGCTATGTATGGGGCTTGCTCATGGTTGCTATCCCAATAAGCATTATTATGTGGAATGCAGTTTCTGGCATAATTTCCAGTTTCTAGCAGCCTACAGATAACATTCAACCAACACTGTATATTTCTTTGCAGGCTTAAAATCGGAGGGGAAATTGTAAACCTAAATTCCCAAAATGTGCTGTTTTATTTCACTCTCTTTTGTACATGGGCTAATACTAATTTCAAAATTCAATGTATCTCTACCAGTGCCACCCCTATACCATTATTTTTGGCTATTTTTCTTGAGATGAGATGTCTGATACAAGACTGAAATCCTTGTTACTTTATAGTTAAGCATCCTATAAAAATAAATGGCTCGTTCCCAACTTTTTATGTTGGTACAGACTCCACATTCCTTAGTATAGACTATGGAGATGTATTCAATGTGGGCTGATATTTTGACTTTATATCTATCCACATCCATCTCCATTTTCCTCAGTTCGGAGAAGTTAATCATTCCCAAATTTTCTGGATTTAGAATATCCATCAGTTTTAGTATTAGTGCTGCTTGCGTTTTTTTCTTTTTTCTTTATTTGTGATGAAAATTTAATAGAAAGTTGGGAAAGACTCTTTCAGATAGTGCCGATTAAAATCACTTTAAAATGCAAGTCTACTTTACATCTTAGAAAAAACTGATAGCGACATGGTGTGTGAACTAGAAAGAGTCCAATAAAAACAGAAATTAGACATCAACCGATGAAAGGTGAAAGTCGATGCAGATTTCTGAATTAGGCAATTTCATATATGAAGCTGCCATAGATTTATAAATCTATAGATCTATAGAGCTACCATAGAGCTATGAATCAAAGTGGTGAAAATAGGATATACAAGTTGTGGTTCTGTGAAGAAGACTGAATTTAGATGCAATCATATTGTGTTTGAGCTCGCTTTGAGATATTTAAGGTGGAAGAATCAACGAATTAGACATGTGGCTCTAATATTCAGGAGATTAGTCTGAGAAGAGGATAAAAGCTTTAAAGTAGAAAAATGAATATATAAAATCCATTGTCCACGGAATGCCTGTGTTGAAAGTATACAGAAATAGACAACATGTTTGGAGAAATAGCCAAACTAATTTCCATCTACAGCTATAAGTAAGTACTAGTCAATTAGATGATAAAATTTGTGTAAAAATGGGCACGCTTAATGAGAATAAACTTGAATGGTTTGTAAAAACAGTACAAATCATAAAAACTTAAAATTATATTTTGACTAATACGTTCATTCTATAATAAATATGTCATTTCCACAACGGATTAATTTGATTTATAGCATCCAATATTATCTTAAGTATTTACTATTTGCAAAAAAATAAGTTTCAGTAATCTAATTACATTTCATATAATACATGGACAATCCTGAAATAAAATTGTTTCATGTCTGAACCATACAAATTTTAAATAATCAGAAATCTTCAAATATAGATATCTGTCCCACATTTGCTCTATTTATTAAGAAATAAATATTAACTGAAGAAGTATACGATAATTATCATCATTATTATTATTAGACAGTGTAGTATAGTTGTTAATAGCCCAGGCTTTAGCAGCTTTTTGTTTCTGTGATTGATTTCCAATATCATATCTTTCAGTTTTTATGAACTTTGGCAATTTATCCAAACTTTCAAACTTTAGTTTATGCATCTGTAAAAAAAAAATCTCTCTTTTAGGTTTGTCATAAGACTCAAATGAAATAGTCTATGTAAAATAATTAGAGCAAAGTATGGAAATGGTCTTATCATTAACACAATATTATATACCTGAGTAATCCTATAAGAGAACAAAGATCAGATTAAAGACCAGGGCATTCATGTTACAAAAGAAGCTTACTATTTGCCTCACTGATTTTTATCACAACAGAAGCAGGTTTTATAATCATAAACGGGGCAGTATTTTGTGTTACAAACTAAGAAGAATATCAAGCTTCAGGTTCATAGGAACTGAAACATCTCTCCCCTATTAAACATATATAATGAGGCAAGATGAATGGGCTTTACCTGGGGTGAATTCTTAGGTAAATGTAGTTACTGAAAAGAGATGTTTTCCTGCTTGCTAAATGGAGTAAATGAAATTTGGTATCTAAGTTAATAACTCTAAGATTCCAAATCACAATTAGTCAATTATTTTTCAATACCAAGGCCTAATCACAGTTAAATAGAATATTTCAGGAAGAGCAAATAAAGGAAAATCAAGTGACAAATGCATACTGAATATCTATTATGAGCAAGCAACTCCACTAAACAAGGATTAGTCCAAAATACCCCCTTATTCTCATAATCCAGTTGAAGGATGAAAAATTTAATCAAAATGATGAGAGTACAAGAGAGTAAGTGGTAAACATCAAATAAATGTATTTAAATAAATTGAAGTTAAATTGAAATTAATTAAATGTCTTAGTTCAGGGATTAATCTCACAGACAAAATACTGAATGAAAGAAGCTAAACACAAACAGTATATAATACATGATTCTATTTATATAAAAATCAAGTATAGGAAGAAATAATTATGGTAATAAAAGTCAGAATAATGGTTACTATTCGAGAGGACACTGATGAGGATGTGGCATTAAGAGGCCTTCTGGGATGCTGGCCATGTTCAATTAGTTGATCTTGGGCACGGTTACACAGGTACAGATGGATGTCAAACTTCCTTGAGCTGTACTCTAAAGTTTTATGCACTTTACTCAATACATATTAAACTTCAACTAAAATAATTTAAAAATTCCAAATTCAGGAAGTCAAGATCCTACAAGAGAATTCTGCTCCCAAAGGCCATAATGCCAGTCTTCCATAATTCCACTTCCCCTACTTTCCTCTTGACGGGGATCCCTGGACTTGAATGGGCCCATGTCTGGATCTCCATCCCCATCTGCTGCCTCTATTTAACTGCCCTTTCTGGGAATACCCTGATCCTTTTTGTCATCCTCACTGAGCCAACCCTCCATGAGCCCATGTACTATTTCCTCTCCATGTTGTCCACCACTGACATTGGCTTATGCATCTCTACACTGGTGACAGTGCTGGGAATATTCTGGCTCAATGCTCGGGAGATCAGCTTTAACACTTGTTTATCACAGATGTTCTTCATTCACCTCTTCACTTTCATGGAATCTTCAGTGCTCCTGGCTATGGCCTTTGATCATTTTGTGGCCATTTCTAACCCTTTAAGATATGCTACCATTCTAACTCATGCAAGAATAGCACAGATTGGTTTGGCAGTCATTACCAGGGGGACTGTCATTTTGACACCACTAATCCTACTTCTTAAGTGACTGTCATTATGCCACAGCCACGTGCTCTGCCACTCCTACTGTTTCCACCCTGATGTGATGAAACTCTCATGTTCAGACACAAAGATCAACAGTGCACTACGATTAAGTGCAATCATCTCTACTGCCAGAGTGGACTCCATCTTTATCTTGCTCTCCTATCTGCTGATCATTCGCTCAGTTCTCAGCATTGCATCCCCAGAGGAGAGGAAGAAGGCCTTCAGCACCTGCATTTCTCATATCACTGCTGTTGGCATATTCTACATCCCTTTGATCAGCCTGTCCTTTGTTCACAGATTTGGAAAACATGCCCCACCCTATGTGCCCACCCTCATTGCTAACGTATACTTGCTCATCCCCTCTGTGATGAATCCCCCATCATCTACAGTGTGAAAACAAAGCAGATTCAGAAAGCTGTGCTCAAATTTGTATGTTCCAAGGGAATTCATATTTAACATGTACTACTCCTATAAAGGCTTATTTCAAAGTCTAGAAAATTTACCACAAATTGGAATTATAAACCCATGCATGCAATTTTAGAGTTGAGTGAAACTAAATGCCATCCAATTCAAATGTCTCCACAATGTAATTATCATTGCTAAGCAATCTCTTTTCTACCATCAAAATACTAATTCAGATTCTCACTATCTTAGTTACCTTGTTCCAACAGATGACTAACTGAATTAATGTTTCTATGCTGTTTCTGCTCAACAATCACATGATTCACTTTGAATTAAGATTCCAAATATCCAGCCCTAAGAACATTTTAAAAAGAAACAAATAAATATATATTTTATTTTTATTTCACATGCACCAACTAAATGAAGCAGCAAATCCTGTCTATGGTAATTTCCTCAACAATTTAGGCTTAAACTTTCTTTAAAGTTGCATTCACTTTTTTCTCTTTTCCCATACTCTGCAGTCTAAAAATGCCAGTCTGCTTACGACTTCTTCAAATGCATGCAGTTTTTTCATGGTGGACTTTACTGTTGACTCCACTTCAACTTTAACATCCACTTCACTGTGAAGTTCTACTTAGGTTTCAAGGCTCATCTTTAAATATCTTCCTCATTAAATATTTTATGATTGCTCCAGTGATATTTGTTCTCTCCTCATAATTTTCCTTTCATATTGCTTTGTTCATATCAGTTTTGCCTTTATATGTGTGCACACCTGTGTGCACATTATTATAGCTTTCACAAGACTGTACATTTCCTAAATAAAAAGTCTTGATTTTATTTGAAGGCTCTGTAATACTCAGCAGAACACCTTTCACATAGTAGATACTTATTGATAGTTGTTGAATTGAACTATACAGAAAAACCTATCAAATAATCTATCTAAACAATTCCAGTGATAACTCCCTTGATTCAATACTTGACATGTGTAACACAAGAAATTTCTCTTTCAACTGAGTAAAATTTTTCTGCCTATATTATCTGGTAATTGATCATAGTTCTAACTTTCCAAACTGCATAGTTGAATGGCTATTATGGAACTTTAGGTCTCAGAAAGTTGTCCCCGTTTGGTCCCACATCTAATAAATCTGTATTTCTTGTCTATTCTTTAAAAAAATAGATTTAGGGGGCAAAGTTTTGTTACATGGATATATTGCATAGTGGTGAAGTCTGGGCTTTTAGTATAGGCGTCATCCAAATAGAGTACATTACACCCATTAAATCATTTCTCCTCCCATATCCCACTTCCACCCTCCTACCCTTCCCAGTTACCAATGTCTATTATTTCACTCTAAACGGCCATATGTGCACATTATTTATCCCCTACTTATAAGTGAGAACATGCAGTATTTTACTTTCTGTTTCTGAGTGATTTCATTTAAGATAATGTCCTCTAGTCCCATCAATGTTACTGCAAAAAACATCACTTCATTCTTTTTTATGACTGAGTATGATTCCATGGTATACACTCACCACATTTTCTTTATCCAGTCATCCACTGTTGGACACTTACAGTTATTCCATATTTTACTATTGTGAAGAGTACTGTGATAAACACATGAATACAGGTTTTAAAAATATATAATAATTTATTTTCCCTTGGGAAACTACTCAATAGCGGAATTGCCAGCTCAAATAGTAGTTCAATTTTTAGTTCCTTGAGAAATAGCCATGTAGTTTTCCATAGAGGTACTGGTAATTTACATTCCCACCAACAGTGTGTAAATGTTCTCTTTTCTCCACATCCTCACAAACGTCTGTTATTTTTTGACATTTTAATAATAGCCCTTCTGATAGGTATCCATTGTGGTTTTAATCTGCACTTCTCTGATGATTAGTGGTGTTGAGCAATTTTCATAAGCTTGTTGGCCATTTGTATGTCTTCTTTAGAAAACTGTCTGTTAATGTCCTTTGCCCACGTTTTAATAGTTATTTGTTATTGGTTGTTGTTGAGATGTTTGAATTCCTCGTAGATTCTGAATATTAGTCATTTGTTAGATGCACAATTGGTAAATATTTTCTCCCCTTCTGCAAGTTATCTGTTCACTCTGTTGATTAATTTCTTTTGCTGGGCAGAAGCTTCATAGTTTAATTAAGTCCCCTTTATCTATTTTTGTTTCTGTTGCATTTGCTTTTGAGGTCTTAGTCATGAACTCCTTGCCAAGCCAAATGTCCATAAAAGTTTTTCCTAGCTTTTCTTCTAGTGTTTTTATAACTTCAGGTCTTATATTTGAGTCTTTATTCCATCTTGAGTTAAATTTTGTATATGGTGAGAGATAGGGGTCCAGATTCATTCTGCATATTGGCAATCCAATTTTCCCAGCACCATTTATTTAATAGGGTTTCTGTCCTTTCCCCAGTGTATGTTTTTGTCAACACTGTCACAGATCAGCCGGCTGTAGATATGTGGCTTTATTTCTGGGTTCTCTAATCTGTTTAATTGGTGAATGTGTCTATTTTTATACCAGTACTATGCTCTTTTGCTTACTATAGCCTTGTGGTACAATTTGAAGTCAAATAATGTGATGCCTACAACTTTGTTCTTTTTGCTTAGGATTCTTTTGGCTATTCAGGCTCCTTTTTTATAAGAATTTCAGATTTTTTTTTAATTCTGTGAAAAAAATGATTTTCGTAATTTGTTAGGTATTACATTGAATCTGCAGATTGCTTTGGCAGTATGGTCATTTTAACAATCCCGATTTTTTGATCCATGATTATGGGATATTTTTCCATTTGTTTGTATCATCTACATTTTTTCCCTCAGCATTTTGTAGTTTTCCATGAAGAGATCTTTCACCTCCTCGATTAAATGAATTCCTACATATTCTTTGTAGCTATTATAAATGAGGTTGAGTTCTTAATTTGGTTCTCAGCTAGATAGCTACTGTCATTTAGAAATGCTACTGATTTTTGTATGTTGATTTTGTATCCTGAAACTTTACTGAATGTATTTATCAAATCTAGGAGTCTTTTGGTGGAGTCTTTAGAATTTTCTAGGTATATGATCATATCATCATCAAATAGAGATAATTTGATTTCCTCTTTTCCAATTTTGATGCATTTCATTTTTTTCTCTTGCCTGATTGCTCTGACTAGGACTTCCAGTACTATTTTGAATAAAAGTGGTGAAAGTAGGCATCCTTGTCTTGTTTCAGTCCTTAGAGAAAATGTTTTCAACTTTTTCCCATTCAATATGATGTTGGCTGCAGGTTTGTCATACATGGCTTTTATCATTTTCAGGTATGTTCCTTCTATGCCTAGTTTCTTGAGGGTTTTTTCATGAACTCATGCTGAATTTTATCAATTGCTTATTCTGCAACTATTGCCATGATCATTTTTTTTTAAAAAGTCTGCTTATGTGGTGAATCATACTTACTGATTTGCCTATGTTGCAACATCCTTGAATCTGTGGAATAAAACCCGCTTCATTGTTGTGTGTGTGTTTTTTTTTTTGATGTGCTGTTTGATTCAGTTTGCTAGTATTTCGTTAAGAATTTTTGCATCTATATTCATCAGGGATATTTATCTGTAGTTTTATTTTCATGTGTGTCCATGCCTGGCTTTGGTATTGGTGATACAGTCTGCATAAAATGAGTTAGGGGTAATTCCCCCCTCCTTGATTTTTTGGAACAGTTTTAGTTGGATTGGTACCAACTCTTCTTTCTATGTCTGGTAGAATTTGGCTGTTAATCCATCTGGTTCTGGATTTTTCTTCTTTGTAAGATTTTTTATTACTGATTCAATCTTACTAATCGATATTAGCCTGTTCGGTTTTCTATTTCTTTCTGGTTCAATCTTTGGAGGTTATATTTCCAGGAATGTATTCATTTCCTTTAGGATTTCTAGTTTGTGAGTGTAGAGTTGCTCATAGTAGTTTGTGATGATCTTTTGTATTTCTATGATATCAATTGTAATGTCTCCTTTTTCATTTCTGAGTGTACTTATTTGAATTTCCTCTCTTGTTGGTTAGTCTAGCTAGTTGTCTATCAGTTTTTTTATTTTTTCAAAGAACCACCTTTTCATTTTGTTGATTGTTTACATTGTTCTTTTGGTATTAATTCCATTTAGTTCTGCTCAGATCTTTGTAATTTATTTTCTCCTGCTAGCTTTGGTTCCATTTGTTCTTGTTTTTCTAGTTTCTTGATGTATGATGTTAGGTTAACTTGTGATCTTTCTATTCTTTTGATGCAGGCATTTAATGCTATAAAACTCTCTCTCAGTACTGTTTTTGCTGTATGCCAGAGGTTTTCTTATGTTGCCTATTTTAACACCAAAATATCTTATCTTCACTTTTGGTCTCAGTTTAGGCATCAAAATCCTTTACCTAAATCAGTTTCCTTAGAGTTCTCTAGGTCTCCAATCTTACCTTTTTCCTCCTTCTGTTTTCCATAAAACATAAAGACCTCTTTAAAAGGTTTTTAATGAAATATTAATATACAAAAAAAAGTTCTCATTAATAAAATATATTTTAGAAAAGGCCAACATCTACCTTGCTATATTCCCCCAAACCCACTCTCTTTCTGACTTCTCCATAGAGGTAACCATTGCACAGTTTTGATTTTTATCCTTTCTTTTTATATTTATATACATAGATATGGAAAAATAAAATTTAAAACAAATTTTATCCTTTGTTTTCAGATAGTAACAGAGTTTCTTAAGGACACTTTTCCTGTTATTTAAATACTGCCTAAAACCAACTAAAGAAACTTGCTCATTACCCAGAATTCCTATGGATCTCACTGTCCCTTCATATTTTCTGTTCAACACTTTCCCAGGTATTAGCCCTCTGTGGTTTCAAACCCTACTGGCTAATTCTCTATACCTCTGCCATATCTATTTGGTAAGCTCATTCTGACTGCTACTTCGTTTAGACATAGAAATGCTGTAGAATGCTATATCTAAGGATTACTTCCTCAGGGTCCACTTGCATCAACCAGTTACTAAGAACCCTACCACAATTACTCTAGCTTATTGCCAGGATCAATGACCTGGGATTTGGCAGTCTGGTTCACCCTACCCTACTTAAAACATTCATTTTTTTACAAATAAGGATAAAATGTGTCACATTTTACAACACTAAACATCCAGCTCAAAGTTTTGTGGCCTTAAGAACTGAGACCAAGAACATTATTCCAATGTATAGCCTTTGTGTGTGTGTGTGTGTGTGTGTGTGTGTGTGTGTGTGTGACAGAGACTTACTCTTGTTGCCCAGGCTGGAGTGCAATGGCACAATCTCAGCTCACTGCAACCTCCACCTCTCTGGTTCAAGCGATTCTCCTGCCTCTGCCTCCCGAGTAACTGGGATTACAGGTGCCCACCACCACACCTGGCTAATTTTTGTATTTTTAGCAGAGACGGGGTTTCGCCTTGTTGGCCAGGCTGGTCTCAAACTCCTGCCCTCGTGATCCACCCACCAGCCTCCCAAAGTACTGGGATTACAGGCGTGAGCCACCATGCCCGGCCCCAATTTATATTCTTATTCGTCTTTAACAACAACATGTATTTAGCGTCTACTGTAAATCAAGTAGTGAGATGGATATTGAGAATACAAACATGAACAAGACTAGCTTCTTGCCTTAAGAATACTTAATGCATAGTGAGGAATATAATTTGCAAAGATATAATTTAAAAAATATTTACTATATAGATTTACCTTCTTTCAAGAAATCTCAATAAAGAACACAACTATTGGATAATTCCTATTACAAGAACTTTAACCAGTAATTCTACTTTACTGCAACCATGGTATAAAATCAAAAACTACTTGACATAGAAATAGGAAGAAAGAACACTAAAATGATAGAAATCACTAAAAGTGAGAATTAATAATGTGAGAAAATACTTGAAATAATAATGCAAGTCAATGGGAACATAAGATTGACTATGAAAATTTTAATTGACATTCAAATTTTGATAATGGCATCACTTGTCTATGAAGTGTTTTCCAAAGGTTAATCCATAGTCTGAATACATAACAACTATAGTACAAGGCCAAACACATAATTATTGCTTGAGGATCTTGTTAAAAATTTGGATTCCTGATACATCTCTACCAGGGAATATTATTCGGCATTAAAATTAGCTATCAAGCCATGAAAAGACATTAAAGAAACTTAAATACTTACTACTAGGTGGAAAAAATTTTTGAAAAGACTGTATACTGTATAACTCCAACTATATGACATCCTGGAAAAGGCAAAACTTTGGAGATATTATAAAAATCAATGGTTTCCAGGAGTGGGGAGGGAGATATAGGAGAATAGACAGAGCATAGAGGACTTTTTAGGGCAATGGAACTATTCTGCATGACACTACAATGGAAGGTATGTATCATTACACATGTATCAAATCCATAGAACATACAACACCAACAGTAAACCATAATTTAAACTGGATTGGTGGTGATAATTTCTTGTCAATGTTGCCTCATAGATAGTGACGAACATACAAATGTACCACTCCACTGGGAGATATTATGGAGGGGTAGGCTGTGCATGTGGCGCTGGGAGGCATATTTGGGAATTCTGTACTTTCTGCTAAATTTTGCTGTGAACCTAAAACTTATCTAACAAAGTCTATTAAAATGCAGGATTCTGGGCCCTAGCATCTGAATATTTTGTTTTACTAGTTCTGGGATGAGGCCTGAGAATTTGTATTTATAGTAAGATTTCCAAAGTATACCTGATACTCAGCCAGTCTGGGAAGCCACTGAGCTACAAATGCAACCGTATATTTCTTTGTTGTTTATTATTCCAAATCTAAAATATATTCGTTTTGATCTTTGTCTGTGGGGAAGAAAAATATTTATTTTGGTGGAATAACCGGGTGTGAAACCAAGAATATCAGGTGGCTTCAGTGGTTTCCTTCCCAAAGGAGGTAAGAAAACTATATGTGTACACTTTTTATATTAGTCAACATTTATAATTTTCATAACATCGAATTTTAATAAATCACAGCAAGTCAAAAAAGAAACATCTCAGTAATTGCAATACATGAAACTATGTATAATAAATTCTGGAGATCTGATGTATAGCATGGAGACTATATTAATTATATTGTATTGCATACTGTCTTTGATAAGAGACTGCATATTAAATCTTCTTATCACAAAATATAAAGAAAAAGAGGTAATTATGGAAGGTCATAGATAGGTTAATAACCTTGATTGTGATAATCATTTCACTATGTATATGTATATCAAAACATCACACTCCACACTGCAGATATATATAATTTTTAGCAATTGTCCCTTAATAAATCTAATGAAATTTTTTTAAAGAAGAAAAGAAACCACACGGGAGAATAAGTAGATTTGGGCATGCAGAATGACTCCAAAGCACAAAGGCAAAACAAGCAAACACAATTTATCAGAAAGATCCCTTAGGAATAAGTTTTTTTGTGGGGCGAGGTAAATGATCCTCATAGGGCTGAGTTCCTCATAAATATGCTCTATTCTGGGAGCTGAATTGGACCTCAGAGCCCTGCCTCTTCCTCATCCTCTTCACTGAATGTAAGTACAGGGGCATCCAAGAGACAATGGTCATGCATTAACGTTAGACGATTTATGTTGACTCATTTTGCAGGAAGAGAATTGTCTTTAAAAGAGAAAATATTTCTAAGAGAAAATTGTAGCAGACATAAAAACACACAATGCTGTTGAATTGCCTTTGAATTAAGAATTTACAATAGGAAATGTCCTAGTATTTTATTATTTAAGGCAACGTAAATTTTTTAAAAAACTAGAGATTCTTTCTAATGTGCTGAACCTTCATTCTGAAAATGTCCATAAACAATAAAATTCTGGAAAAAAATCAAGGAAATACGGTCAGTGTGAAACCTGGTTGAGATTTCTTAGATAAAATATTTAAATTATAGTATCCCTGAAGAGTAGAAATAGACATGGGGAGTAAGCATAGTCCTGCTAGGCACGGTGGCTCACACTTTTAATTCCAGCATTTTGGAGGCCAAGGCAGGAGGATCACTTGAGTCCAGGAGTTTCAGACCAGCCTGGGCAACACATTATCTCTAAAAAAAATACAAAAACAAATTAGGTGGTAAGGTAGAGTGAGTCTGTGATCCTACCTGCTCAGGAGGTTGAGGCGGGAGTATCACTTGAGCCCAGGAGGTCAAGGCTGCAGTGAGTTATGATCGTGCCAATACACTCCAGCCTAGATGACACTGTGAGACGCTGTTTCAAAAAACAAACAAACCCGAATAGTCCAAAAACTGAATTTGACTCATTAACGTATAATTCTGTTGTTAAAATAATGTGATTATTTAAGCAGAAGCAAAGAATATGGGAAATCTGGGGTCATATGCCTGGAAGTGCAGTGTTGAGTCTCAAAAAGAAGTAATTTGTCCAAATATTACAGTGATTTATCATTAATAGGGTTTAAGTTTTTAATTGTTTCTCTAGTAGTGGGAATGGTATTGTATCATTTGTAATAATAGACATTAATCTCCCTAAAGAGATTAGGACATTCATGCCAGGCTGATAAGGAAAAGATGGACATGTCAGTTAACTTAGGTTACATATGTCAGCAGTGTCTATGAAAATGAGCAAAGCTAATCTAAGTACCCATAGCTCAAATCCTTGATACTAACAGCCCCTATTATATAATAGAAACTAATCAATTTTACCAATAGTCTTCATAATTTAGCACATAAGGAAATAATTGCTTTTCAATTCTCCTGAATATTGACAAGAAAATGAGTTTTAAATAGAGTAACAAACATCAGGAAGAGAAAAATAAGCCTATCAAGTATCAAGTGTTTGAAAACCTGATGCCTGTGCATTTATATGACTATGAAGAGCCAGGGGACAGTGACAGTATACAGCTGTTGAGGGAAAAGAAAATCACATAAACACTTGCCTTTTTAATAATTCACATACATGTGTAACACTATAGTTTATTTTTTATTAAAATTATTAATAAAAATTAATTATTCCACTAATTTTCACCACCATAGAAAAGCATTGATGTGTAGCATAATGGAGCTTTTAACAAATTTTAAATTTACACGGATGGAATTAAAATCCAGCTTTTTCAATAGATGAAAGAGTGCAAATTATTTAACCTCTCTAATTTTTTATCTTGCATGGCTAATACCCTGTAATCTTATAAGTATATGAATTTTAAATTCAATGAAATAATTCACATAAACCACATAGTACCAGGCCTGACACATTGTAGGATTCTATCGATGGTAGGTTTCAACTACCTTGCAAAGTAGTTATAACTATTATCATCTCCAATTTACCAATGAATAAAGAGCATCGGCAATATTCTAAGTTAGCCCTTTGGTTCCAAAGTTTTTGTTACTATTAAATATCAAACACCTCCTCTTCTTTCAAACTATATTACTCAAGATTCTCCAAGAAAAGAGAACCAACTGAATTTCATATATGTATATAAAAATTGAGGAAGGCCATCTGCTTTACTCAGTCCACCAATTCAAATGCTAATCTCTTCTGGAAAAACCTTCCCAGACATACCCAGAAATAATGTTTAATCATATATCTAGGCATCCGGCGACCCAGTCAAGTTGACACATGAAATTAACCATCATACCCCTCCCCTCATGCCCACGTTTTTCCAACTATACTTGGAACTTAGGTCTCAGTCTAGACACCATTATTTGCTGGAAACCATTCCTTATTCCCCAAAAGGAGCTTGTTTCCCTCTTTATGTGCTGTTGTAGCATTCCAAATTTACTATCCACACTATAATTCCACTATACTTGTCTTTGTCCTCTAGTCAACTACTCATGATGAGATCAGGGACTTTGTTGTGATTAACATTTAATTTCCTACGCCTTGTCCACAGTAGATGTACAGTACATATTTGCTGAATTACTGAATGTATCTGTCTGATTTTCAGTATTTGTGCTTGGATTAAAGTGACTGTTTTGTCACATAGCATTGGAAACTCACCACTGCTCCATTTCTGGCTCATGCTGTGCGTTAGAGCAGGGTTTCTTAGAAGTACTATCTCACACTCTCTCTCTTGCTGGCTCTAGGTTTGTCCTCTGTATGGCGCACAGATCAAATGTAATTACTTTCCAGTAAAGCAACATTCAACCATTTGAACATAGCCATATGTTTGTTCTTAGCCTTCTCTTTTTCTGGCTGATTATACATTTTGTAACTTCCAAGCGTCCCTTTTTTCTTTATGCACCCATTATTGTACTTTCTTTTTCTTGCTGTTTTTGGTTTGCTGTTGTTGTTGTTGTTGTTTTAATTTCTATTTTACTTTAAGTTCCAGGATACATGTGCAGAATGTGCCGGTTTGTCACATAGGAATACGTGTGCTATGGTGGTTTGCTGCACCTATTGACCTATCCTCTAAGTTCCCTCCCCTCCCCCACCCACTCCCAACAGGCCTCATGTGTGTTGTTCCCCTCCCTGTGTCCATGTGTTCTCATTGTTCAACTCCCACTTATGAGCGAGAACATGTGGTGTTTGGTTTTCTGTTCCTGTAGTAGTTTGCTGAGGATGATGGCTTCCAGCTTCATCCATGTCCCTGCAAAGGACATGATCTCATTCCTTTTATTGACTGCATAGTATGCATGGTATATGTACCATATTTTCTTTACCCAGTATATCAATGAGGGGCATTTGGGTTGGTTACATGACTTTGCTATTGTAAACAGTGCTGCAATAAACATACATGTGCATGTGTCTTTATAGTAGAATGATTTATATTCCTTTAGGTATATACCCAGTCATGGGATTGCTGGGTCAAATGGTATTGCTGGATCTAGATCTTTGAGACCTCAGAAATAACACCACACATCTACATCTATTTGCTCTTTCACAAAACTGACAAAAACAAGCAATGGGAAAAGGATCTCCTAATCAACAAATGGTGCTGGGAAAACTGGCTAGCCATATGCAGAAAACTGAAACTGGACCCTTTCCTTACACCTTATACAAAAATTAACTCGGGATGAACTAAAGACTTAAATATAAAACCCAAAGCCATAAAATCCCTAGAAGAAAACCTAGGCAATACCATTCAGGACAGGCATAAGCAAAGACTTCATGATGAAAACGCCAAAAGCAATTGCAACAAAAGCTAATATTGTCCTTTCAATACACCTTGGCAAGAACAAGACCAATAAAATCAATGCTTTTAGGCCACTGGAATACCATGTAATAAAATTAATGTCATTCTGTGGAAGGGACTAAAATGTCTCTAAGGTACTTTCCAGTTATAAAATTCTAGGACTCTACATGACTCTAAAATGGTATGAATTAAGATATTTAAATTCAATGTTCCAGGTTGTCTTAGAGGAGATGTCCAAAGCCAAAATATAGTTGCTTTTTTTTTTGACAGTGTCTCACTCTTGTTGCCCAGGCTGGAGTGCGGTGGTGCAATCTTGGCTCACTGCAACCTCTGCTTCACGGGTTCAAGCGATTCTCCTGCCTCGACCTCCTGAGTAGTTGGGATTACAGGCGCCCACCCTCATGCCCAGCTAATTTTTTGTATTTTTAGTAGAGATGAGGTTTCACTACGTTGGCCAGGCTGGTCTCAAACTCCTGACCTCGTGATCCGCCTGCCTTGGCCTCCCAAAGTGCTGGGATTACAGGCATGAGCCACCGCCCCCAGCCCCAAAATATTATTTCTTTGTAAATCCTCCTGCTGTGACTTTTCTGCCTATGACCACCGTTTTTTAATATTAACTTTCTTGGTCATTTATTTTATTTAAATTAAATGAGTTTAAATTTCTATTGATGGTTCTAGCCATAAGTGCATTATTTTTTATTATAACTTTATTCTTCTAATATGTATAACTGTTAAAATGTTCTTCTAAAATTATCTGATGAATAAGGATCTTATTTTTACTTTTTATATTAATTTTGGAATGATGTCAGGAAACTGAATGATAAACTGATTTTATTTTAGTTAATATACTCTTCCTTCAAATATGCAGTTAGTGGAACAAGAATCACTTCATAATCAGCAAAGTGGCTATTCCATACTCACTATAATCCATACCTGAAATTTTCTATATGAGACCTTTGCCATAATATTTCATATATTTAGGATATTAAATAATGCCCACAAGCTTATTGTTGTGACATTTTTAACTGCAATTACATTGAATAAAAAAATGGAGATTATCTAAGTCAACCCTTCTTACTATTAACATTAAACGGCAAGACCAAAGACATATGGCTATTATGTGGCTGATTCAAAACTGAGCAGCCTTAGATGAAAAATATGCCAGCTTCTCAGTGGCCTATAAGAGCAGGAGTAAAAGCTGAGACTGGACAGCAATAGTAGATAGAGATTAAAAAAAAGTAGTCAACAATACAACATGCAGTCCTAAGAGGTATCATAAAGTAAGATTTGGAGCTAGAATATTTCACTAGTGAAGGAGGTAAAATTGTGTGGCTATAACACAGCTGCATGAGTATATTCTCCATATCAAGTGGTTGGAGTCATCATAGTTCTGAATGTCCATGAATGACCAGTGGGATTCTAGCCAATGCCTTGGTCTAGAGAAAATTGCCCCATCTTCTTGAGGTCAAGAAGAACAAAACATTCATATTCAAAGCACTACCAGATTGGCTTAGTGAGGGTCTTAGCAAGATTTTCCAGTACCTAAGAGTCCCAGATGACAAGAATAAAGTCAACATGGAAAAGAAGAAAGGAAAGAGAAGAAAACTCACCTAGGACCTCACCTGCATGGCAATAAGACTCATTTCAGATGCCACTTCCTGGTGGAGTTAAAAGCTCAAGTGTTATTTACCTTGATGAAGATAGACTTTGAAAGCCTACTGTCCTGAGTTTTGTATGTAAGCAAAGGGTGGCAATAATGCAACAATATTAGGCTAGAAAGGGAAGTGTCTTGTATCAGGCCTCTGTGTATCTAGTTCACTCCTATCCCTGAAGCTTAATACAGTTGGCTTTTAAAAGACTAATTGGTAAAGGTGGTGTGACAGATAATTTTCTTCAATAGTTATATATCAACTCAGCTATAGTGACAACAGATAAGAAAATCAAGAATCACGATCAGAAGTGTAAACCTAGACTAGAAAAAACTCTAGCAAGGTACGGGTTAAATCCATTGACCAAGAAATAGCAAATGGGCTATTTTGACTTGTATAGAATTATTTCTTTATATAAAATTATTTTCTTAAAAGGCTACATATATAATGTATGATAAAGTTCCATGATAATAGAGGTTTTTTTTTCTTAAGGCAGGTTAGTTTAATTTTATAGAAGGAACGCTTTCAAAAATTCAAATGACGTAATTAGAGAAAAAGGTGACAAAAAATGAAGAGATGAATACTGATTATAACTTATTCCCAGGACAAAAGGCTATTTATTTCTGTAATTATTGACCAAAGCCTGACAATTCCATAATTAGATGAGGTAAAAGCCAAATTCTTTTTTACATATATTACTGTTTCAAAACAATCCTAGTGGCAGAATTCTGACTACTGAGACAAGAACTGCTCATAAAATCTGGAAGTTTTTTTCTTTATCACAAGGCCCTGTAGATGGACAAATTTAAACATCAGATGAAAACACCCCTTAAGCTGATAGAACTTCACTTTTCTGGTTGATGAGATATTTTCTCACGGTGGCAGTCTTAACCAGTAAGAATCTGCAAAACCACATTATGAATGAGAAGCAAAATAAGGTGCTTCATGTCCTCCTGCCTCCTCAGGCTAGCCTCTAATGCCCACATCTGCACAAAACTGCCCGGCTTTCCTGTCTTCATTTGTCTTGATTTTCTTTCTTTGCAAAGAAAGCAAATTGCAGAAGCAGACATAGGAAGGGAGGCAGCAAGAGAGGTAAGAAGGAAAGGTGGCAAACATGAAAGCTCCTTGGACAGATACCAAAGCAGGAGCTGAATTTTTTTCTTGTGGGCCATCAGTGGAATTCTTGTTTTAAAAAAAACCCAGCCAGGCTTAGTGGCTTACACCTGTAGTCCTACTGCTTGAAAGGCTGAGGCAAGAGCATCACTCTAGGCCAAGAGTTTGAGTCTCCACAAAAAGCAAACAAACAAAAAATAGTGGGGCATGGTGACTAGAGCCTGTAGTCCTAGCCACTCAGGAAACTGAGACAAGAGGAGTTTGAGAAAGCAGTGAGCCATGATTGCACCATGCAGTAGAGTTTTTAAACAAATATTCACATACATGTATATTTTTCTTAAATAATAAATTTTACTTTTAAAAATGAATACCACTTTGAATTCCCCAATTAACTTATGGTATTTTCAAATTACTTTGGATCTCTTTATGTGGACAGTACAAAGGAACGGAGAAACTGACTAGGGTCAAAGTGAAAGGGGACCAAAAGTACCCCTGGGTTTTTTTGTTTTTGTGTTTGTGTTTGTTTTGTTTCAGACAGAGTTTCACTCTTGTTGCCCAGGCTGGAGTGCAAAGGCGTGATCTCGGCTCACCGCAACCTCCGCCTCCCGGGTTCAAGCGATTCTCCTGCCTCAGCCTCCCAAGTAGCTGGGATTACAGGCATGCACCACCACGCCAGGCTAATTTTGTATTTTTAGTAGAGACGGGGTTTCTCCATGTTGGTCAGGCTGGTCTCAAACTCCCGACCTCAGGTGATCCACCCACCTCGGCCTCCCAAAGTGCTGGGATTACAGGCGTGACCCACTGTGCCTGGCCACCTCTGGGTTTTGAAAAACAGAGGTGCTATTCTGTATTGTGAATCAGGAAACAAGAATCATGAAGAGGAAGTTCAACTCAGCAGGGAAAAAAATATCAAAACTGGGAAGTAGAAAGGAGACGTTAAAATCCTAAAAATAATCTCCAATTTGATTTATCTGACTACAGTTAGTAGAAATCATAACAAAACTGATGAATGGTTTTATCATTTCTCATTCTAGGACATTTATTGCAACAGAATTATTCTTCCATAGTAATCATGTCATCTTTTCTTAACATCACTTCCTCTTCTCTGCTCTTTTTCCTGACTGGAGTTCCAGGACTAGAAGTTGCTCATGCCTGGATCTCCATCCCCTTCTGCTGTCTCTACATAACTGCTCTCTCTGGAAATGGTGTCATTCTATTTGTCATCATCACTGAGTCCAGTATCCACGAACCCATGTACTATTTCCTCTCTATGCTCTCAACCACTGACCTGGGCTTGTGTGTTTCGACACTAGTCACTATGCTGGGCATATTCTGGTTCAATGCAAGACAGATCAGTTTCCACGCCTGTGTTGCCCAGACGTTCTTCATTCAACTTTTTACTGTCATGGAGTCCTCAGTGCTTCTGGCAATGGCCTTTAATCGCTTCATTGCCATTTGTAACCCCCTGAGGTATACTACCATCTTGACTGATTCCAGGATCGTCAAAGTATGGTTTGCCATCCTTGTCAGGGGGACCGTGATCCTATTGCCTCTGGCCCTACTTCTTAAACATCTGTCCTTCTGCCAAAGTCATGTGCTCCATCATTCCTACTGTTTCCATCCTGATATCATCCAGCTGTCTTGTTCTGACAATAAGATCAACACTGTTTTAGGACTCACTGCCCTCATAGTTACTGCAGGAGTGGACTTCATCTTTATTCTTCTCTCCTATATCCTGATTATTAAGACCATCCTAAGCATTGCTTCCCCAGAGGAGCAGCATAAGGTCTTTAGCACTTGTATCTCCTACATAGGTGCTGTTGCCGTTTTCTACATCCCTCTCATTAGTTTGTGCTTTGTCCATAGGTTTGGGAAAAGAGCGCCTCCTTATGCCCACACTCTTATGGCCAATGCGTATTTGCTTATTCCACCAGTGATGAATCCTATTATTTATAGTGTGAAAACCAAGCAGATCCGTAGGGCCATTAAAAAAATCCTTTTTCCCAAGGAATCTGTGTTGTGACTCTAATACTTCTGAAATAAAATCTACTCCCTTCTTATCAACTCCAAGACATAGTGTTTAATCAATAATCCCTTATATCAGTGACCTCACATTTTTTTTTAAGTAGAAGGTTGCATAGGGGATGCAGTTTGGTGGAAATTTATTCTTTATATTTAATAGAATTACTACTAATCTACTCTTAAGGAATGAACAATGAAATATCTTAATATTATGAAAATGTTACTAAAGGTTTGGAAGTATGAATAATAATGGCTGAAATGAGCACTTTCTTCATGAGACCAAACCTCCAAAATTATATGTAAAACAATAAGTCATATATTCTGTTCTATTTGATTTTTAAATATACCTAATAAAATTATTAAGTGTTTTTTACTTTTTGATTAAATTAGAACTATTGTCTATTATTCTGAAATATAATTTAATCACCACTGATTCATTCTTTCATTTACTGAGGGTCTACTATTGCCAGATGCTGAACAATATTACAGAGTGGCAGAAACAAACAATAAATTGTTATAATTTTTGAAATGCATAGATTAAAAAACAACCATTCAAAATCTGATTACTATGTAATATGTTAGGATATATAGATACTGGCAACAGGAGTAATAAGAATATATAAGACAAATGTTAAATCCAGCCTGGGAACCATCACAATGTGTTGTTTGAGCTATAAGGTAAGGGGAGAGATCCATTTCTATAATGATGGCATGAGGAGCTCTGAGGACACACTATTCGAGGGAACGACCATAAACAGTGAGGTACACACACACACATGCATGCATGTATATCTGTATATATAGCTATACAACCATATAGATATATACACACACACATATATATAGTGATATAGACATAAACATTTAAATTCTCTGGAAATTGCTCTAAGGGCATATAGTCAATGAAAAACAATTCAAGAAAATGTGTTAAATCATTGTGAAAACAGTGAGATTCTGTGGTGCTTGAACTAAAGCCAGCTTTGGCCCTTCCCTTCCCCACAGCTAGGCATACTGATAGCTGAGAGCTCCACTCCAAGTAGGCGTAGCCAAGGACACAGGGCTTTCTCCTTCTTCCCCCAGACCCTCCCCAGTTCTCAGTCTAGACCACCAATATGTCTCACCCCAGCTCCATATTGCAGAAGCTAACCTCCAGGTGAGTGCAGCCAAGAGGTCAGTGACTCCCTTCATCCACCCAGCCCTCACTCATAGCTGTACGCCAGGCATAGCTGTCAGAGAATACTGGGGACCCATCACCCTTTCCCCAGCTCAATCCTAAGGTGCAGTACTCATGCCAAGAGATACAAGCTGAAAATATGCTATGCTATGCTATTCTGCCTATGCCCTGCTTATATAAAAGGAGTGTAAGTCCAAGAGGAAAGGGACACAGGGGAATTAAATTAGAAATTAATAATAAAGATTTACAAATTCACAAATATGTGAAAATTAAATAATACATTCCTAAATAACCCATGGGTCATTAAAAAAATCCCAAAGGGAATTAGAAAATGGTTTGAGATTAATGAAAGTGAAGACTCCACGTACCAAAACCTGTGGGATGAAGCTAAACACTGCTTTAAATAGGAAAATGTACAGCTGTAAATGCCTTTATCAAAAGGAAATAAATCAATAGCCTAAACTTCCATTTTAAGACACTGAGGAAAAAAAAGGAAGAACTAACTAAACCTAAATCAAGCAGAAGGAATAAAAGAATGTTTAGATTAGAAATTAATGAAATAGAGAACAGAAAAAACAACAGTCAACAAAACAAAGTTAATTATTTGATACAAGTGAATTAGTAAATTTAAAACTTCTCAAGAAGGAAAACATGGACCTAGATGATTCAGTGGCAAATTTCACTAAACACTTAAAGAAAAATTAATATCAATTCTTCATAAGCTCTTTCAAAAATAGAAGAGTAAATACATTCCAACTCATTTTATGAAGCCATTTTATCATGATGTCAAAACTATGCAAAGACATCATAGGAAAAGAAAATTGTTAAGATTTCTTGTGAATATAGATGAAAACATCATCAATTAAATATAGCAAACTAAATCCAGCAACATATAAAAAGGATTATACACCATGACTAAGTGAAATTTATTCCAAGAATGCAAAGTTGATTTAACATTAGAAAAAAAGCTGTAGAACAATGAATAGGATAAAGAACAAAAACTACATGATCATCTCAAAGATGTAGAAGAAGCATTTGACAAGATTCAACTGTCATTTTTGATAACAACACTCAACAATGTAGAACAAAAAGGAATTTCGTCAACTGATAATAGACATTTATGAAAAACCCACAGGTAATATGATCCTTAATGGAGAAAGTCTGAATATTCCCCTCTAATATAATGAAAAAGACAAGGATGTCCACTCTCATCCATTTTATTCAACATTGCCCTGGAGGTTCTAGCCACAACAGCTAGACAAGGCAAGGAAATAAAATCCAGGGAAAGAAGAAGGTAAAACTATTTCTATTTGCATTGACATCATCTTTTGTATAGAAAATTCTAAGAATTTTCTACTAAATTTTTTAATCTACTAAATATTAAAACTAATAAATGGGTTCAGAAAAGTTGCAGAATAAGAGATAAATAAAAAAAGCAATTGTATTTCCATACACTAAAAATGAACAGTCTAAAACTGAAATTAAGAGAAAAATTCCATTTACAATAGCATCAAAAAGAATAGATTAGTTAGAAATAAATTCAATTAAAGAGGCATAAGACTTGCACACTGAAAACATCATATACCAAAATATTGATGAAATAAATTAACCATGGAACAACATGTTATAAATGTAAATGGAACAACATGTCATATTCATGGATTTGAAGACTTAATCTCGCTAAGATGGCTGCAATTTCCAAGTTGGTCTACAAATGTAATGTAATCGCCATCAAAATTCAATCTTGCTTCTTTGCATAAATTGTCAAGCTGGTCCTAAAATACATATGGAATTTTAAGGGTTCCAGAAGAGCCAAAATAATCTTGAAAAAGAAGAGCAAAGTTGGGTGTTGCATACTTACTAATATCAAAATTTATTACACAGCTGCTCTTATCCAGACAGTACATAGTACTGGCATAGGATAGACATATCCCTCAGTGAACTGGAATTGAGAGTCCAGAAATATACACTCACGTGTCCTGTCAGCTAATTTTTAACCAGGGTGTCAAGACAGCTCAATGAAGAAAGAATGGTGTTTTCAACAAATGGCGCTGCCACCCAAATTTCCACCAACTAAAAAATGAATATACAAAATGTGATGGAACCATGCAATGGAATATTTATTCAGCTATAGAAAGGACTGAAGTACTAATACTTGCCACACAATGTATAAACCTTGAAAACAGTGCACCAAATGAAAAAAGCCAGTCACAAATGCCCAATATTGTATGATTCAATTTATATAAAATCTTCAGAATAGGCAAATCTATAGAGACAAAAAGTAGATTAGTGATTGCTCAGGGCTGAGAGGGATGGAGAGCAATGTGGTGTGACTGCTTCTGGATAGGGTGCTTCTCTTGGGGTTCATGAAAATTTTCTTTTTTTTTTTTTTTTGAGACGAGTCTCGCTCTTTTGCCCAGGCTGGAACAAGTAACACATTAAGTACAGCCACAAAACTTCATGAATATACTAAACATCATTAATTTTTACATTTTAAATGAATGAATTGTATGTATGTGAATTGTATCACAAAAAACTATTGTATTAAAAAAGAATTAAAGATTCCATAAGGAAGGTAATCTTTAATTCCTAGCCTATAAAAATAAGAAGAAAAAGATTACATTCACAGTTTCCCTGGAATATAAGTAAGCTTATAATCAGTGATCCATAAAGATAGGGAATTCATAAAAAGATACAACAAAAGATGAAATAACATTGACAGACAAACTGCAGCCCAAAATATGTACAGGAGAATATCGAACGAGAAGTGGAAGCAATTCAATGGGATGGTTCAGTCTCTGAGGTGTGGATTGGTAAACTCCATTGTAATGACCAGTCATTTTACTGCTCCACTAACCCCACCCTGGCCTATTTGTGCCATCCTTTAGGACACAAAGAGATATTTGCCTCAACGTGGGAAGAATGAATGTGGGTGGTTTCTCCAAGGTAGGTCTACACTTCAACTCACTGGCAACATCCAGGAGAAACAGAGAACCCCATACCCAGATAAAGAGCTAATAGTCTACCACGCCTCCCGATGACAGGATATCTTATCCTTTCCCCACAATACAGAAGGAAATCCATCCATAGTGAATAGACACAATACCTACAAAAACATGAACACAAAATATTAAATACAGTGAAGAATCCCTAAATACATCATTTCTGGTGGGCTATGAATTGACAGGAAATAGCCACATGTATGAACCCACACATGTGCATGCACACATGCACAAAAACTCTTTAACATTAGATTAAGTAATAGAACATTAAATTCAGAATATTATAGAAAATGTCCCCACACCAGAGGAATATATGTAGGCATATCTTATAGTGCCTTTCCTTATCGTCTAGAAACATCAGTGTGGAAGGAGAGGGCAAGGGACAGCAAAGCCACTGACAACTGTCTTTACATGTCAGGGTACTGACAGATCAGTGCCAGATGTCCTAGCTAGCCGTAGTACTTATGCCAGTGGATACTTAGAGCTCTCATCTTCATACTGAAAGAACTTACACAAATGAGCTATACATTTAATGGGGAAAAGAAAGAAATGATTGTGGGCCCTCTTGGCATTCAAGAAAAATTCAGTGTCAGCGAGGCCACACCAAATTGTGTGTGTTGGGAGTGGTGGTGAAGCTGATTCAGTGTGTACATCTCTAAAACCCAAAGTGGCCTACTGAAAATAGTGCATCTGGCCAGGCACAGTGGCTCACATCTGTAATCTCAGCACTTTGGGAGGCTGAGGCGGTCACCTGAGGTCAGGAGTTCA
This sequence comes from Pan paniscus, assembly GCF_029289425.2. Classification (NCBI taxonomy): domain Eukaryota; kingdom Metazoa; phylum Chordata; class Mammalia; order Primates; family Hominidae; genus Pan; species Pan paniscus. Next base: position 7,191,802 of record NC_073258.2, on the reverse strand, counting down.
AGACCAGCCTGGCCAACATAGTGAAACCTCATCTCTACTAAACATACAAAATTAATCTGGAGTGGTGGTGCATGCCTGTAATCCCAGCTACTCGAGAGGCTGAGGCAGGAGAATCACTTGAACCTGGGAGGTGGAGGTTGCAGTGAACCAAGATCGCACCATTGCATTACAGCCTGGGCAAAAAGAGTGAAACTCCATCTCAAAATAAATAAATAAATAAATAATAAAAAATAAAGAATGGTGCATCTTTGTGGTGGTTGGAAATGAAAGATGCAATATTTTTCGTTTGCTGTGGAAGAGATGTCCCAGCATACCTCAGACTACCAGACCACTGAAAGTTTTACTGATGTAGCAGGGTGCAGCATCTTTGCAGGGTCTACCAGCTATCCTTGGGAGTTCTTATCATCTCATATGATTAGTATGGTTTCATCATCTCATCAGTATGGTGGACCAGTGTGATTCTCTAAGGGATGTCTTACTGCTCCAGGTCTCTCAGACTGCATTGTGATAGAGATCCAGAGAGACAACGTAGTCTTGAGTGCATACTATCGTACATTATGACTAAATGCAAACTGTTTCTATTCCTCAGTTTATCTCATGAATGGAAAAATATCATAGCCACATAACATGCATTGGAAGCTGTGTTAATCTGATCTAACAAAGCAGCAGCAAATAGGGCTCCTGTTTGGTTGAGTTTGTAGTAGTCACCTATCACCCTCAATGCTCGCTTGCTCTCTCTCTCTCTCTCTCTCTCTCTCTCTCTCTCTCTTTCCCAGAAACCTAAGTGTTAAAATAAAAGGAGACGTGATGAGAAATTCTTTCTCTGCATCCTGGCTCTTTAGTGGTGCTATTAATGTCTGTCACCCCTTTCCAATACTGATTCCAAAACTTAAGGAGAAATCAGGTTGCAGCTATCCCACAGGGGAAGTTAAGACTATATCTGGAACTCAGAGGTTTCACTGGGGCACCTCGTATGTCCCATATCTAATAGTAAAGGCAAATGCAATATTAAAGCAACCCAATAAGGGAAAGACCAATGGGAACACAGTCCTTTGGGGAATAAAAATTTGGGTAAACCACCAGTCAAAGTGAAAGCTAAGGAAAAGGTGATGTGTATTAGTTTAGCGGGCTCAAAGAAAATGATAAATGTAAAACATTGTCTCATGACCAGCTACAAAAATGACGGCTGTATTATCTATGCATTTTAATGCAAATATATTAGCCAGTTATTTTCCCTTTCCTCACTACCTTGTATGAGGAGTGCAGATATTACTTAACTTTACGATGCATCAGGTAGGTCATCAGACCACAAAAATCCATGCCTGATCAGATTGGGAGAATTGTTTACCACTTGGGCTTCCTGTATTTGCAATGAACTCAATGAGAGGCTTTCTCATTTGCACTTTTGACAGAGAAAAGGAAAGTTATGTTATATATATATATATATATATATATATATATATATGCTGACACCTGTTAGGTTAAATCATGAAGTCATTAAATATATTTGATGAATAGCAAAAAGAATGGACTGTGATTATCTTGAACATGTTTGCCCTCAAATCCATTTATTTCCCCTATTTTACTCTGCTCAATACCTCCAAGGAGCTGAACCGTGCAGGCTAGCTATCTCAGCCTTCCATGTTAACCGTATTCTAGTTGGGTTTGGCCCATGGAAGAAACTAGTTAAGTCTGAAGGTGAGACAAGGAGTTAAGAAGTTTCTTCCTGCCCCTCTCTGTCTGGGGCAGCTTCTCTGTCAGTGTTGCATTTTCTCCACATTTCCACCTTCTGTCAGGGTGTCATAGCTCCTGAGCTCCAATAACACCAAGGAGATTCCAGCCATGAGGATGTAGTAGCTTGCTGCAATCAGGTTACCTCACCATCACCTGCTTGGCTGTCAGGTTTCTCCATCACATAAGTAAAAACATCCTTTGAAAATACTTGTAGTGGCTTCTCATTTTCTGCTTAAACTCTGACTTTTACATTGTATTGCCCAACAAATTAACTTACATATGAACTAGGAAGATGCTTATGGTACAATTTTTAAAGCTTTGGATAAAAATATTTACTATTTAATGAAAAATATTTAATTTTTTTAGTCATGGCAAAAAATTGGAACAATTTAAATGTCTGTGACTAGGGAGATGATTTTTTATGCAAAGCATGTAGTACGTTTCTAACATAAAATACTACACACAAGTTTTTAAACCATATATAATTATATAAATATTATATACATCAGCGTGCATGATCTCAAAATAGATTAGTTAATAAAGCAAAATGCACATTGAATATTGAATATGTAAAATAGAATGCATTTACTTGATTTTAAAATTTCTAAGCAATTCCATGTGCTCTGTATGTTTGTGTATGTGCAGGTGTATATATTCAAGAAAAATTTAAAGACTTTAAAAGGAAGGATGCTTACCACTTTCAGAATAGTGTTTACCTCTAGCAAGCACCTCCTAAGAAAAAAAGGGGAAGACTATTAAGAGGGGACAAAAGGCAATATTTTGCCTTCGATCATATTTGTCAGAAAAAAATTCTGAAATAGAGATTTGTATGCAGAAAACTAATTAAAGTATCCTTTTAAAAATAGCATCCATAATAGAAGGGAGGCCTGACTGGGCAAAAGGGGATCTGAATTCTCTCACACTTATAACAGAGGCCACAAGTCCCATGGGCACTCCAGGGCTGAAATGGCCCTTCAGAGTTGTCTAGGCAAGGGGGACAAGGCCTCTGTACTCCTCTACTGATCAGTCACTGGATAAGTCCCATAGTAAACTTGGGTGTGGCAACTCCACTGGTCCGAGGGCAATTTCTAGAGAGGGACTCAGCTGTAAGCTGTCAGTACCCAGTACTCTGGAAAGCTATGGAAATCATGCCTTCATTATGAAGACAAGATTAATATGTGTAAGTTTTAATTTCTTCTTGGATTATAATATAATGTTTAACAAGGAACCATTTCCCTATGTTAAATTACTCAGGTCCTTTCCAATTTTTCATGCCATGTGAAAATCCAATTGTGACTAGCATCTTTATTAATAATTTTTTCATATCTTATTTTTCCTTGAATATATCATTTTAATTCAAATTACTGAATTTTAAAAGATAATAATTTACACCTCCTAATACATACCTTGTTTTTAAAATTTTACTTCTCAGGAGAACTGTACCAATTATACTCCCAATAACTGATCATGAGTATATTCTGCTCACTTACACTCAGCAGTATTGTGACATTTTTACTTAAATATTTTCTAATTTAATAGTTGGATAATGACAGCTCATTATTTTGTTCTATGACTTCTTGATTACTACTAACCCTGAAGAGAGAAGATTTTTGTTTGTTTGTTTGTTGTTTTTTGTTTTGAGACAGAGTCTTGCTCTGTTGCCCAGGATGGAATGCAATGGCACGATCTCAGCTCACTGCAATCTCCACCTCCCGGGTTCAAGCAATTCTCTTGCCTCAGCCTCCAAGTAGCTGGGATTACAGGCGCCCGCCACCATGCCTGACTGATTTTTGTATTTTTATTAGAGACGGATTTTCACCACGTTGACCAGGCTGGTCTCGAACTCCTGACCTCAGGTGATCCACCTGCCTCGGCCTTCCAAAGTGCTGGGATAACAGGCGTGAGCCACCGTGCCCAGCCAAGTATTTTTTTTTTATTAGGATTGTCATGTACCTTGTACTAAACCAAACATTTTAAAAAATACAGATTTTTTTCAAATATGGCCATAAAAATTTCTTTCTAAATAATAAAATTTTTATATTTGCTATTTATAAATGTTTGATGACTGTAAGCAAACATTTTAGCAAATGCTATTAAACAGACCATGTGATGCCCAGTGAGCAATATCTCCTTCTAAATCATCTGATTGAAAGAAAGAAGTGATACTGATTGTCTTTTATAACGTAACTAAAGTTGATGAACAAACAGTACGCATGGGATGTTATCTTTAAAGCAAATGGAGTTTTTGTTTTTGTTTTTATTTTCTTATTTGTTTTTTATCCCTCACTCCTTTTATAGCTACTCAGTGGAAAACATTTTTTCTTACCCTTGGATAAAAATGTTGACAAGCAATGTAAGTTTTTTGCTTATCATAGAAAATAGGAAGTCTTACTTGTTTTTTACGGATTTTTGTTTTTTGTTTTGTTTTGTTTTAGAGACAGGGTCCTGGTCTTCACCCAGGATGGAGTGCAATGGCATAATCATAGTTCACGGCAACCTCAAATTCCTGGCCTCAAGCAATCCTGAACCTCCTGCCTCAGCCTCCTGAGTAGCTAGGGCTACAGGTGTAAGCCCTATCATGCCTGGCTAATTTTTTAACTTTTTTGTAGAGATCAGATCTCAGTATACTGCTTAGGCTAGTCTCAAACTCCTGGCCTGAAGCGATCCTCCCACCTTGGCCTCCCAAAGTGCTGGGATTACAAGCGTGAAGCACCACCCTGGGCCAAAAAGTCCTACTTAAAGTTATAACACACACTTTCAATTTAGAAATAAATTAGTCAACACTTGCATCTTCATTCAAAAATAATACTCCTCTCTGCTATCTGAGCTGAAGCTGGCTACAAGTAGTCCTCAGGACATCTAGAGAGAAGCTTCATTGGCTTCGCTTCTCTTTCACACACTCATATCTTACTAGCTATTATTTTAACACTGTCAAGGTCAAAGCTAAAAGGAAAAGAAAATAAAACCAATGGTAATTTTTTTTTTTTTTTTTAATGAAGTTGCACTTTTGTCTCCCAGGCTGGAGTGTGGTGGCGTGATCTCGGCTCATTTCAACCTCCGTCTCCCGGGTTCGAGTGATTCTCGTGCCTCAGCCTTCGAGTAGCTGGGACTACAGGCACATGCCACCACACCTGGCTAATTTTGTATTTTTAGGAGAGCCTGAGTTTCACCATGTTGGCCAGGCTGGACCTCAGGTGATCCATTCTCCTCGGTCTCCCAAAGTGCTGGGATTACAGGTGTGAGCCACCATGCCCGGCCTAGTAAAATTCTTATTTATTCGATATTGTCATAAGATGTTTTCATATTTGCTAAGCTTAGTGGTTTGGAGGGTTTCTCTTGGACTTCTTTTGTGAGTTCATCAAAGTCCCCCAACAAACTACTGGTTTCTCACCAGAGGTTCTTTTGGTCTGGTGAATGTGCTCTATTTCTTTCCGCAGCCCAGAGGTTACCCCCAGTTCTCTTCTGTTGAGGCTTTACTGTGCCTGCAGACAGCCCTACTGGACATGATCTAAGAGGACCTTCTTACTGGCTCTCTCACACGCACACAGTGTACTTCTGGTCCATAGGACACACTCAGGTAGTCTTGCACAAGCAGATTTGTGAGAGTAGTATGGACCCTATATAAGAAACGGCAATTCTTTTTACTCTACCACCACAGAAACTCTCCCTTTTTCTGATCTTCAGGTTTCTCAAAGGGAGTCAGTCATCAGTGCACTCACTGTCCACCTCAGATCTCTCTGAAGGGAGCCATTATATCTCTGCCCAAACACCTGATGAGAGAGTGAATAAAATCTTAACACAGCTTTCTCTAAAGTGGTCCTCTTCAGAAGTCTTATGATGAGAACCCCCATTTAACAGCATCTCCTATGTCATAAGATACTGTGTCCATACTACCTCTAGATCACAATTTTCTGACATCAGAGAAAGAAAAAGAAAAGAAATTCTCAACAAACAAGGCTCTGACAACAAAAGCTGGCAGTTCTTGCAAAGACACCATTTGCCTCCTGCTTAAGACACTAAGCTAGCTCACCATTAGGGTATGTAAAAAGACATTTGCAATTTTAAGATGCCAAGAAGACTGTTATATATGTGTTCCTCTATTTCCTCTTTGGGCATGCAGATTAGTAGGAAAAAAAAACAGTCTCAGATTTCACTTTTTAGGCTGTTATCTTTATGTCTATGTATTAGTCAGTTCTCACACTGCTATAAATGCCTGAGACTGCGTAATTTATAAAGAAGGAGGTTTAATTATGTCATGGTTCTGCAGGTTCTACAGGAAGCACGGTGCTTGGAAGGCCTCAGGAAACTTACAGTCATGGCAGAAGGCAAAAGGGAACAACACTTCACATGGCTGAAGAAGGAGCAAGGGGGAGGTGCCACACACTCCTAAACGACCAGATCTCACGAGAAATCACTATGCAAAAACAGCACCAAGAGGGATGGTGTTAAGCCATGAGAAACTGTCCCTGTGATCCAATCACCTTCCACCAGGCCCCACCTCCAACAACAGGGATTACAATTCATCGTGAGATTTAGGCAGGAACACAGATCCAAACCATATCAGTCTATAATAACTTCTTTAATTCTTTAGTGAATTGTGTATTCTCATTGTCACCTGACCTGTCTTCCTTGATAGTCTGACAACTCACTTTGGAATTTAGCATCTGCGATTTTTCTGTCTCAGCCATAACTAGGAAGGAAAAATTCAATTTTAACATTGTATTATACCAATAAACGAAGTTGTTCTATTGGATTCATTTATACAAAAACTTTCTCCTACCACCTCATATCCCTTTCTGGGATTTTTGTGTAGGAACCATAGCAACCTTATCTTTAGATTTTATATTCTCCAAAATATTGGGGTATAATTTTTGCTTCCAAACCATTAGAAAGGCAAATTTCCAATCCTTGCGTTTCACAAGGGAAATAGTAAATTGATTCTTTTATGTTTTTAATGTAAACTAAGGTCAAAAGAACAATACTACTGCAGAACTGAAGCCTCTCTCCTTTTAGTCTGAAACTTTAGCTGTCTATGCTATTTAGGCCAGAGAAAATGTACAAGGCTTTGTGTCCAGATCCCTACAAGTCATCTAACCAGGAGGCCACAAGTCCACCCCATCTTCCACTTCTGTTTTGAGGCCCTGAAGAGTATAGAGAAAATCCTGCTTTTCCTGGGGTTTTAAATGCTGGCAGAAGCAAGACTTATGGTAATAAGACCTAGATCAAAGGCCCATCCACCTGGTTCACAGGCCCATCGCCTGCCTCCACTCCTGCCTCTACCATGTCCATCAGGGTAACCCAGAAGTCCTACCAGGTGTCCACCTCTAGCCCCCCAGGACTTCAGCAGCCGCTCCTACACGAGTGGACCTGGTCCCTGCATCAGCTCCTCAAGCTTTTCCCCAGTGGTACCAGCAGCTTCCAGGGTAGCCTGGGTGGAGGTTATGGTGGGTCCAGCGGCATGGGAGGCATCACCACTGACACAGTCAACCAGAACCTGCTGAGTCCCCTTAACCTGGAGGTAGATCCCAACATCCAGGCCGTGCGCACCCGGGAGAAGGAGCAGATCAAGACCCTCAACAGCTAGTTTGCCTCCTTCATAGACAAGGTACGGTTCCTGGAGCAGCATAACAAGATGCTGGAGACCAAGTGGAGCCTCCTGCAGCAGCAGAAGACAGCTCGGAGCAACATGGACAACATGTTCGAGAGCTACATCAACAACCTTAGGCGGCAACTGGACACTCTGGGTCAGGAGAAGCTGAAGCTTGGCAACATGCAGGGGCTGATGGAGAACTGCAAGAACAAGTATGAGGATGAGATCAATAAGCGTGCAGAGCTGGAGAATGAATTTGTCCTCATCAAGAAGGATGTGGATGAAGCTAACATGAACAAGGTAGAGCTGGAGTCTCTCCTGGAAGGGCTGACTGACGAGATCAACTTCCTCAGGCAGCTGTATGAAGAGGAGATCCCAGAGCTGCAGTCCCAGATTTCGGACACATCTGTGGTGCTGTCCATGGACAGCAGCCGCTCCCTGGACATGGACAACACTATCGCTGAGGTCAAGGCGCAGTACAAGGTGATCTCCAACCGCAGCCGGGCGGAGGCTGAGAGCATGCACCAGATCAAGTATGAGGAGCTGCAGACGCTGGCTGGGAAGCAGGAGGATGACCCGCAGCGCACAAGACTGAGATCTGCAAGATGAACTGGAACATCAGCCGGCTCCAGGCTGAGATTGAGGGCCTCAAAGGCCAGAGGGCTTCCCTGGAGGCCGCCATCGCAGATGCCGAGCAGCGTGGGGAGCTGGCCATTAAGGATGCCAACTCCAAGCTGTCCGAGCTGGAGGCCGCCCTGCAGCGGGCCAAGCAGAACATGCCGTGACAGCTGCATGGGTACCAGGAGCTGATGAAAGTCAAACTGGCCCTGGATATCGAGATCGCCACCTACAGGAACTTGCTGGAGGGCGAGGAGAGCCGGCTGGAGTCTGGGATGCAGAACATGAGTATCCATACAAAGACCACCAGTGTCTATGCAGGTGGTCTAAGCTCGGCCTATGGGGGCCTCACAAGCCCTGGCCTCAGCTATGGCCTGGGCTCCAGCTTTGGCTCTGGCGCAGGCTCCAGCTCCTTCAGCCACACCAGCTCCACCAGGGCCGTGGTTGTGAAGAATATCAAGACCCACGAAGGGAAGCTGGTGTCCGAGTCCTCTGACGTCCTGCCCAAGTGAACAGCTGTGGCAGCCCCTCCCAGCCTGCCCCTCCTGCGGCTGCGGGAAAGCACAGGAGGGAGGCCACTGTGCAGGATAGCACAGGGAACAGGGGACCCACCTGAGGCTCAGCCCTAGCCCTCAGCCCACCCACGGGGGAGTTCAGTGCCTGAGGATCCCCCTTGCCCATGCCTCCAGCTACAAAACAATTCAATTGCTTTTTTTTTTTTTCCTGTCCTAACTAAATCCTCAGCTAACCCTGCCAAAAAAAAAAAAAAAAAAAAAAGTAATTACTTCACGCCTTAGGTGGTGAAAAACCAATTGGCACCTATTAAATGCATTTCAAACTCAAAAAGTACTTAAGATTAAGTAAAAGTAGACCTATTAAGATCAAAGAGTCATTATCTTTGCTCATTAAAGAGATATGTATCAGTCACAAAATCAGCAGGAAATAAACAAAATTCAGAATAATTTAAAGTGAGAGATTCCAGTGAAAAAATGAATTATAGAATAATGGACATGGCTTAGGAAACAAACAAGGTGTGTTAGTCCATTCTCACACTGCTATAAAGAAATACCTGAGACTGGGTAACTTATAAAGAAAAGAGGTTTAACTGGCTCACAGTTTTGCAGGCTATGCAAGAAGTATAGCGACTTCTGCTTCTGGGGAGGCCTCAGGAAGCTTTCAATCATGGCAGAAGGCAAAGTGAGAACAATGCACTTCACACGGTTGGAGCAAAAGGAAGATGTGACCCATTGGGGATTACATTTCAACATGAGATTTGGGTCGGGACAGAGATCCAAACAGTATCACAAGGGATGCTGAGATGCCTGGAGACTGGTGATAGTGAGAAACCATTATGATTCCAGGGGCCAAAGCAGGAGGACGAAACATTGTCAAAGCAGAATGTCTCCTGCAACTCTACATTCTCCTTCTGGTGCCTTTGGTTTTGTGAACCCAACCCCAAGTCAGCTCACAAGAGAACCTGATGATGCAGTCCATTTTGGTCAACACCCTGAAGCATGAAGAAAAGCACAAAATAATCGACACTAGAACTGGATATTAAGATGACAGTGAAAATAATGAGCACAAGTTTCCAGTCAAAATATATCACCTAAAAATAGATATGCCATATTCTCTGTCTTTGGGAAAAAAATCCACTCATGAACAGACATGAGAGCAATTGGAAAGATGAGAGATAAGACAAAGAGTCCTTGAAAGCCAGTAAGCTCCAAAACAGACGTTGACTCAGACACAACTTGAAACTGTGTTGCTGGCCATTGCACAGGAGACCTGAAGTGGTGGAGGAGAGAGGGGGCATGTCCTAGGAGAAGTAGATATTTGGTAGAAAGGAGAGAAAACATCCCCAAGAAATACCCCAAAATTGTCAACTAGCATCCTTTCAGAAGATTGTATGTAATGATACTTGGTGAACTGTGAAAGCATTTAGCTGGCTGTAGTTATTAGTTACTGCTGTTATTAACAGCAGTCCAGGATGGAGTACCTAATAAAACCCCTATCATGACCATATTGAGCTTGTGTTACAAGCACCTTACTCCATTGTGGTGGCTATTGGCTTTCTCAGCTCCAAATCCACCATTCTATAGACTCTGCTTTTGATAAGAAGGCTGCAACTCATGAATCAGAAGAATTGTTTGGTTCCCTGCTATGGTCCATTAATTGGGGGAGGCTAGGACACCGGAAGCTGCTGTAGGGACAAATATGTCTATCATGTTTGCTTATTGTACCTATCAGTGCCATCACAGCAATAGTTCTTTGCCCAGATGCATTGGTTCCAGTTTCTAGTTTTATTTTTTCCCACACTTCCAGCAATAATCTCATCATGCCCCTCAGAAGAAATAGAATCAACCATCAGTGGGCTGTATTCAGGGACCTAAGTCTCAACTCCACGAGAGGTCCTTCTCTGGTGTTCCTGAGGTATGAGCTATAGCGAGCAGGGAAGTCTCCTTTCCTGCAAGGTTGGCTCTTGGCCTCATGTTCTCCATCCTTTGAACTCCTGAGGTACCAGAACCAAAAGAGCAGCTCCCTCTCATTATAGGTCAGAATATAAGCTCTTGGGGGAACTCTCCACCAAAATTATAGTTTTTAATAAGCCCAAACTCTTCTCTTTGTTCCCAAGGTCATATAAGTAGAGGAAACTTCCTGTAGTTATTATCCCTGCATTATTCCTGTGTTCCTTTTTTTCCCTTTCAGTCCTCTAATACCTGTTTATCCAGTTCTTTGTACTAAATGCTTCCTGTGTTAGTCACTGGTGTGATTTCTGTTTTTCAATCTAGACCCTGAATAGCATATCCACTTCAACTTTCCTTGAGGATAAGGTCCAAGCATAGCATTATAAATCCCACCAGATTAAAATATTTCTGTATTTGCTTCTTGTTAACCTTGAGGCCTTACAGAAAATTAATTTATTTGAAGATGGTATTTCCCAAAAGCAGGAACACGATTGTTTAGCAATAAGCATGACATTACCACTTCTGAAGAAACTATACAGATTGGAGTTGAATTAAGCATAGTTGTATTTCACAGAATGCTTTATGCTCGACATCTTCCCTGAAGAGCTGGGAGAAAGTATGAATATTTGACCAAATACAGTTCGGTTACTGACAATGCAATAAAATATGTATTTATTATACTAGCTGTTAAATGTGGAGGTCAAGGAGGCCAGAGGCAAAGGAAAGTAAAAATATTTGGAACAATTGAGTAACCATGGACACGGCAAGCTGTCTATGGTAAATTTCGTTTATAAGATTCAGTAATTTGAAATTGTTAATGCACTTTTTATTCCCATTTGAGAGCAGCGTGATGTTACTTATCTCTTTAAAGGAGAAGTTTAAATAATAAGTAGACACTTTCTCTTTTTCTATTTTTTTAAAACCAAATAATACCACATTTGCAAACTAAGCTGAACCATTAGTTAACAAAGTCTTTGAAAATGATTCATCTCAAACGCACAAATGTTCTTATTATCATCATGACTATCAAAGGAAAAGAATGGTATCCTTGAGAATCTTCAGCTCATATTAATCTCTCTGAGTTCACAGTCTTCTTACTTCAAACTAAGTTGTATTTTGGGAAACTTTAAATACAAGCCTGAGTCTAAACATATTAACCTCTCTGAATGGCATTTTACTCATCTATAAAATGACAAAGACTAGAAAAAATTGAAAGGTTCATCTAGTTCTTTGCCGTGCTACAATGGAGTACTTTTAGCACAGCCTAGCGTATCTGTTTGGTCTTCACACTGTAGATGATGGGGTTCATTACAGGAGGGATTAGTAGGTAGGCATTGGCAATCAAAGTATGCACATAGGGTGGGGCCTGCTTCCCAAACCTGTGAACAAAGGACAGAGTGATCAATGGAATGTAAAATACAGCAACAGCCCCAATATGGGAGATACATGTGCTGAAGGCTTTCTTCCTTTCTTCCGGGGAAGCAATGCTGAGAACAGTCTTAATGATCAAAATATAAGACAGGACAATAAAGACAGAATCTGCCCCAGCAGTGGTAATCAGGGCAGTCAGCCCAACTGCACTGTTGATCCTGGTGTCTGTGCATGAGAGCTTCATCACATCAGGGTGAAAGCAACAGGAGTGGTGGAGCACGTGGCTGCAGCAGTAGGACAGTCTTTTAAGAAGCAACACCATAGGAGTCAGTGTTATTGTTCCCCTGGTGATAATTGCTACTCAAATCTGTGCTATTTTAAGATCAGTTAAGACAGAAGCATATCTAAGAGGATTAGTAATGGCCACAAAACGATCAAAAGCCATGGCCAACAGCACTGAAGATTCCATGACAGTGAAGAGTTGAAGAAAGAACATCTGGGACAAGCGGGCATTAAAGCTGATTTCCCTCACATTGAACCAGAATATACCCAGAATGGTGACCAGAGTGGATATGGACAGGCCGAGGTCAGTGGTGGACAGCATGGAGAGGAAATAATACATGGGTTCGTGGAGGCTGGGCTGAGTAACGATGGCAAAGAGGATCAGGCTGTTTCCCGAGAGGGCAGTTGCATAGAGGAAGCAGAAGGAAATGGAGATCCAGGTGTGGAAGGCTTCCAGCCCAGGAACACCAGTGAGCAGGAAAATGATGGAAGTGGAGGTGGTAGTCTGCAAAGTTGACATATTGAACTCAAATGGCAGAATCTTAAGCTGAGTGTCTGGCAATGATAAACTGTATTTATTTATTATGCATTTAATCTGAAATTATTTCACCAAGTAAACATTTATAAAAGATAATGTCTACCTTATATAGAAAGCTCATAAAGATTGGTTAATGGCAACAACAAATGAAGGCCACATCAAACAAAGGAGCAGAAAACAGGAAATGAATGGTTCCCTGAGGATACAGAATTTGCACAAAAACAAAGAGAGCAGCATTCCGTCTTATTTAAGTTCACATGTCTGATAAGTGGCTTCAAGTGGTAGGTAGTCAGCAAATATTTGTTGAAGTGTGTTCAAAGGGTCGTATGATATTTTAGACAAATAGTAATATATGCAGTGATTCTGATACAGTAATTGAATTACGCTAGCTTTTAGAGGCCCATCCAAAAAATCCTCTCTTTATCTCCTGCTATTTTCTTTCAATCAGAATCAGATCCAATATGTCTAATAAATAGCCAACATTTGTTGATCCCCTACTATCTGCAGTGTGATAATACCCTGGATAAGCATACAGTCTATTCATGATATTAAAATTTAAACTGTCCCTAAGAAATTTTCGTACCACATAACGAGTGTGAGTTAGATATAAAAACATATACTTATGTATAAGCCAGAATTAGAATATATGGGGCCTCCAGTATGAAAGTATTATGGATAGTTTAATGTTATGAATTTTTATCCTGCATCCCAAGTCAACGTTTTTTACAGCTGCATGTTATAAATTTTAACTGGGTTAAAATACTCTTGACATTTACCAGCTGGGTTACCACATGATGAGTTACTAAACTGTATGTGCCTCATTTTCCCCATCTCGAAAGTAACAATGGTATGCATATCCACAGGACTGTTGTGAAGATTAACGTATGTGAAAATCTCAGCAGAGCATCTCATTGTGGTAAAAAACTTACCAAATGTTAGTTATTATCATTAAAGAGAAAAATTAAAGTTAAAAAAGTGTACACACATTGTTTTCCAAAATCTATCCCCAACCCCCACCATCATGTATCTACTTGTCTCTTTATCTGGTAGCTGAGAAAAAAAAAAAATGGAAATATTCTAAATCTAATTTAGGTAATATCCACTGGTTAATATCTCTTTCCCATTTCATCTCTTCTTCCGCTACAACTGTTTTTCTCATCCTTTCTTCATCTTTCCAAGTTAAAAAGAAGAGCTCTTACTCCTTTCCAGACAACCCCCATTACCTAGTCTCAATCTATCTTGGATGTTAGCTTTGTTTAACATCAAACATTACTGAGTGCAAGCCGCAATCCAGACTGTTGAGATACAGAGCCAAGTCAAGTATTGCACCTGCCCTGAGGATCATTAGGAAATAATAGGATAGTTCCGAAAACAAATGTGCAAACAAACAAATAATAAGACTGTATTTAAAATACAGAGGTATCTATATTAGAAAGTTGGAGGGGATGGAGTCAAACAGCTTCTCTGAGTAAGTAAAGAATTGTCGAGCAGAGGCTGATAAGTGAAAATCATCATGAAAGAAATTCTAAGCATATTCAAAGGCAATGGGGTTTCAGATATTTTAGAAATGCCACTAAAGTGTGAGATAAAACATACCAAAAGGTAGTGTGTAAGAGGTAAGAAAGGGCTGGGAACGGTGGCTCATGCCTGTAATCCCAGCACTTTGGGAGGCCGAGGCAGGTGATCAACTGAGGTCAGGAGTTTGAGACCAGCCTGGCCAAAATGGTGAAACCCCATCTCTACTAAAAATACAAAACATTAGCCAGGCGTGTTGGCACACACGTGTAATCCCAGCTACTCAGGAGGCTGAGGCAGGAGAATCACTTGAACCTGGGAAGTGGAGGTTGCAATGAGCTGAGATCGCGCCATTGCACTCCAGGCTGGGCAACAAGAGCGAAACTCCATCTCAAAAAAAAAAAAAAAAAAAAAAAAGAGGTAAGAGAGATCAAGTATGGAATTATCTTCTTTGCTTCAAAAGCATAAGAGATTTTTGCTACTCATACCATCTATATAAACATGCAATTTATTCCTCAATCTAAATATAATTAAAAACAACAAGAACAACGTTCTTCTTAGCCTGCATCCCTGCTGTGTGTATCTCCTTTCCTACACCAACAACTCATAAAATGATTTGTCTATCCTCATTTCCCTCCCTCATGATTCATACCTATATTTGAAATCTGGTTCTGTTTTTGATCAAAACATTCTTTGTTGCATTAGTTGTCTATAGCTGCATAAGAAATTACTAAAAATTCAGTGACTTTAAACAAGACACATATATTACCTCACAGTTCAGTAAGGCAGATGTCTGAGCACAGCAAAACTAGGTGCACTACTCAGGATCTCGCACGGTTGAAATTAAAATTCCAGCCAGTACTATGTTCTTAATTGGAGAGGAGGGTCCTTACAATCCTCACTCAGATTGCTGTAGGAATTTAGTTCCTTGTGGTATATGGTTGAGGTCTCCAATTTCTTGCTGGGCTTTTAGCTTCTAGAGGCTACCCTCAGTCCCAGTCATGTGTTCTTCTCACAACATGACATCTTAGGTCTTCAAATCCAGCAGTAGAACCTCCTTCGAGATTCCTGTCTCTTTTAAAGACTTCCGTGATTAGGTAAGCCCTAGCAGGATAGTCTTCCTTTTGATTAACTCAAAGTCAAGTAATCAGGGACCTTAGTTACATCTGTGAAATCCTTTTGCCATATAATGTAACGTAATCATGGGAGTGATATCCCATCACATTCACAGGCCCCACTGACACACCGAAGGCATGGGTATTGCTCAGGACAAGTACACCAGGATGGGCAGAAATCTTTAGAGCCCTTTTAGAATTCTACCAACCCCACCTGTCAAGGCTATCCAGTCTCCAAATCTTTATAGGTTCAACTTCTGAAATGTCTCTTGATTGACCATATTTATCTTCCAGTTTTATTAGTGACCTTCCTCCCTACCCTCAGAAATCTTTTTATATACTCCACCTGGGCTTTTCCCTACTTCACCAAACTACCAAATATAGCAAGTTCTTTCACACTAATGTGCTTGCTTCATTCATGTAGTTCTCTCTTTTTTGAATAAGACAAAAAATTTTAGATCCACTATTTGATCCACTGAACTACGTATAAATTAAACATGAATTTATTTCAGGAAGCATTTGGTGGCATCACCTACTCTAAGTCAAGTCAGAAGAACTTCTTCCTCTGGAGTTATATTCTTTTTTTTTTTTTACAGAAAAAAAGACTTTATTTGATAACAGCTTGATGAAACGATATTCTTTTATGTTTATGCATCTAAAATAGTGTTTATTCCATTGTACGATCAAATACACCTCTCTAACAAAATTAAGTTACTGGAAAGTAGTTCATTGTTTTTTCATCATTATATTCCAAATACCTTGAAATATATTTTGAGAAGTATGGGCATACAATATATACATGTTGATGTAAATTCAATCCAAGAGTTGTTAACTGACCAAGATTCTGAACACATCTCAGGACCTCAACATATTCAATTTTGTCTATTTAAAACATGCTGTGTTGCCTAAAATTATATATGTGGCTTCTGGAAGAATCGCACAGAGCTCTCCAGTGTTCTCACAAACTGAGTAATGTGTGTGTGTGTGTGTGTGTGTGTGTGTGTGTGTGAGAGAGAGAGAGAGAGATTTGGGGTTTTACTGATGGAAGACTCTGTCCTAGTATTGGAGGGTTAACTTTTATGTGCCCTCCCATTTGTTGACAGTAATTATCTTCCTCTTATACCAAGATAACACTCCAGGCCCATGTTTCAAGAATGTGTTTCAAGTTATTTCCTGGGCTACCTTGACTTATCTCTCTTCTCTGACTACAGAGTAAGTGATATTGTTATACGGTCATACAAACCTAGGTTCAAATTTGGTCTCTGCCACGTAGAGCTAGCCGGAGTTCTCCAAACAAGCACTTTACATCAGATTCCACTAAGGTGAAACTGGTAGTTCACCAATGGCACTACTTTGTAAGGATTAAACAAGATAACATTGCAAAGCGTATAATATGCTGACCAGTGTGTGGGACGTGGAAGTCACGTGATATTGGTAAATGAAGATGAGGATGAGGATAAGAATGGCAGTGGCAGTGTGTGTGATGGTGGTAGTGGCTGTTGACTTTAGGACCTTCAGTGGCAGTTATAAAATGTGACACAACTAACCAGGGAGCTTAACATTGCATGGACACATTAACAACGTGCTCTAAGCAGCAAAACAAATGGCTCATAGGCCCATCAAACCTCCTCAGAATAGAATGTTCCTAGAAAATACAGATTTCAGAAAATAGATTTCCACAATTTTCCTTAGGCACCCACAAGAGCTTTCTGCAGCTAATAAAGCCCCCCTCATTCTTAAAAGAAACCAGGGCGTGTAAAGTGTAATGTTTTTCGTAAATGCAGCAGTTTTACTTACAAAGTATAAGGATGTGTTCTTTCCTGCCTGTTTTCCAGAAAGGAGCCTGAGGAGCTGGGGATGTATTCTACCCAGAAATAAGTAGCATATGTATGAAGCCATATCTCAGGATGCCTGAAAGCTCTTAATAAGCTCCTTGTGGTGATTTCTGCAGCCCCCAGAGTATGAAGCTTCCCAAGGGCTCATTCTACTTCATGGCTTCCTTCTCCTTCTACTTCATGTACTTTTATAGTTTCCATGAAGGGACTGCTGTTACAGGTCTTTGATCTTATGTGTTGTTAAACTTTTCTTAAAAGTAAATTTGTGAGTAACCACACCCTCCCAAAAAAACCCACAAGATCGCCCCTCATCTTCACACCACCCCCACACCCAACTGATAAACTTATCTTCCTCCTATATTATTTAGGTGAATTTTATATATTTTTAGAAACCCCTCTGCTTGTGCTTCACTCTATGCCCCCCAAAAATCTTCATTTATTCTTTCATGGAACATTTGAAGTATCTTTCATATTCTAGGACTTCGTACTGGTAATACAGAGAATAAAACAGAGTCTTTTCCCTCCAGAGCTCCTTGGAGGGAACCACCTGTGGAAACAGACATAAAACTCAGTGTTTACAATGAGGGATATTTACGATGACAGTACAGAAGAGTTGTGTTTATCCTGAAGGAAACTCAAAACCAGGTCTGTCAGGAGACAATGGAGCACAGAGTGTAGGAAGAACAGAAGGTGACTAATAACAGACTCAGCTCACTTGGAACCCTGGGTGCCAGTGTGGGGGAGAGATGAAGCTAAATAGGGAGACAGGATCTATGTTAGGCATGAAGATCTTTTATGCATCCTAAGTCATTTGAATCTAAATAACGTAATACAAATAACACAGCATGGAACTTAGTCTTTCCTCTTCCCTAGAAAAATTCATTTTTACAGCTCCACGTGAAGCAGCTGAGGAAGTCGGGCACCTAATTTGAGAATCCCTAATATATTGCAGTTTTCTGCTTGGTTTCAATATCAACCTGAATGGTACAAATATCACATTTTCCCCCTAAACTCTGATATATCCGTTTATAGAAATGTCAATTTAGAAGACATTCTCAAACAGAACCTCAACACCCTATCGCCTACTCTTTCAAAGTCTACTTCAGATTAACCAGACTACTATTTTCAGCATTATTTCTGACAGTTTTAAACAACCATTGTTTCAGATGGACTATAAATAAAAGCAAAATGTATAGACCGTAGTATTGGATGTTGTTGAATTCAGAGTGTAACATAGAGAGTAGGGAAAAATAAGAGATATAAGCTGTAAGATTAAAAGAAAAAAAAACTTAGAAATAAGAAAAAATATAAAGTATTACTTTATAAAGAGAGAAAATAAATATACTTCAAAGTGGATTTTATTAAGGTACGTATAACTATACTATACAAGATTATCTGTAATTGACACTTCATAAATTACATTATTAAAGCATGAATCAAAATTGTTACTTTGACAATAACATTCTTAGTACATTTATTTTAAGATACACCCAAAAATGTGGTTGCTCCAACTTCAAAATTATTTTTGAAAACTTTTCCTATCCATATGAAATTTAAATAACTTATGTTTATGCTTTTATTGCTTAGAAATGAGTGCATATTATATTTTCTCTATTAAACAGTAAATTTCTAGGAGCTATATTTTTCTTATTAAGTCAAGTATTTCCTGGGCTGGTTGTTTTTCCATTGGTTCAGGCTTCTACTGGGAGAAAGAGAGACTGCCATCTATGACTACTCTTAGCATATGGTATAATGTTTTGTACACAGTTTGTAAGTAAAAACTGATTAAAATATTGTTTGAATTTAGATATGTTTAGTCAGATTTAAACACCTTAAGAATGAAGGCTGTGCCTTCCCCGTTCACTGTTTTATCCCTAGTACCTCCCTTCCACAGTGTTTGCCAAAATGAAGATGCTCAAAATATGTCAGTATATATGTGAAGTTATATAAAAATAAATTTAATTCAATAAGCATACATTAAGTAGCTATTATTAATAAAGCACTGCACTTGTATCTGTGCGAGATACATCAATTCCCAAAGTCCAATGCCCATTTTCAAAAAGTTTCAGATCAGTAGGGGAAGAGAAATCTGACTCCCTGTAAGACAAAGATTTATTAACAGCACCTGAAAGAATAATAAATGGAACAATCAGGAAAAGAAAGAGGTGGGTATGTCAGTCAGAGAGAGCAAAATAATCACAGACTGAGAGGCAATATATTCCTGGTGTTTTTCAGAAATATATATAATTCATCAAAGTGGATAGACCCCAGAAAAGTGTTACTCTGTCATACATGATAATCCGTAAATGTCTTGTTAAAATGCAAATTTGTGGGTTCCATTTCAAGGGCTTCTGTTTAAGTAGCTCTGGAGCGGAATTGAGGAATCTGCACTTTAAACAGAAGTGTCAAGTGGTTTGGATGCACAGATGCTGGACCACATTGAGAAAAGTGATAGATGCAAGTAGAAAGTGGATGTCATCTTATGAGTGTATTCAGTGGGTTGCATGAGGCCAGATCTGTGAAGACCCACTGGAATGAAGATCTTATGTAAGATGAAGAACTAAAACAGTTTTGTTTTGTGGGAAGGTATTAAGTGGAAATTACTTCATTATCTAAAAAGAAAAAGAAACCCTCATTATTGAACATTTATAAAATGCAAGAAAGTATAAAGAATATGTCAGCAAAACAATATCCAGCTATCAAATATAAGCTGTTGTAATGTTTGGGATATGTCTATTTATACTTTTTAATGTGCATTTACACATATTCACATGAAATATATACACAAGTAAGTACTTTGTATACTAACCTATATTTTTTAACAAAATGTAATTTATATTTGTATCAGTATTTAACTTGTTGCATTGTATTTTATGTTTTCTTAGGTCAGTATCCTAAAGTAATTATTTAAGCAGTTTCCACATGTTCATTGCAATGTATAATGAATGATGTGTTGAACATCACAATATATCTTTACATTCTTGCCCATTTTTCTTCTTTAGACATATATTTAGACAATGGACCCCCAGATCTTCTACTATTAAAATACAAATGCATTTACCAAGGTGACCTCAAGTACTCTTTTAAGAAGTAGGAAAGTAGTCCTTTTATTAATACTTCTTGCTTATTGTGCTTATTCATATTCTTCAGCCATTTACAATCTGTCTGGTGGAATAATGAATCATTACAAATAAACTGTAAGAATTACTAAAACCTAGACTTTGCCTACTGATCTACGTTACATGAGATCTACTTTGGATAGCTACATGCTCTAGAGGTGGTGAGACTCCTAAACTCCAAGTATGACTTTACTTGTGCATGCTTTCGGACATATTTTAACTGTGGTCCTATACTGTGCTAGGTTCAGTATTCATGAAAGGATCAGAAGTACCGACATAATCTCTGCCCTTAAATAACTCACCATTTAGAACTGTGTAAATGGTAAGTTAGTGGATCATCAGAATAGAAAGAAAGCATGTTGAAACCAGCTGTTTCAATAAACAACAGTAACTCACAGTACTGAATGATCAAACATGGGTCAGGGAAGACGTGGTAAAGAAGGAGTACACTCAAACTTCCCTAAATTAGCTTAGAAAGAAATGCTTTGAGCACAGCCTTGCGAATTTACTTGGTCTTTACACTGTAGATTATGGGATTCATTACAGGAGGGATAAGCAGATAAACATTGGCAATGAGCATGTGCACAAGGGGAGGGGCATGCTTTCCAAATCTGTGCACTAGTGACAAACTGATCATGGGGATGTAGAAGATGGCAACTGCACTGATGTGAGAGACACAGGTACCAAAAGCCTTTTTCCGCTCCTCTGGGGAGGCAATGCAGAGCACAGAGCGGATGATCAGAACATAGGAGAGGAGGATCAAGACAGAGTCTAAGCCAGCAGTAGAGATAACAATGGCCAGGCCAAATGCACTGTTGATCCATGTGTCTGTGCATGGGAGCTTCATCGCATCAGGGTGGAAGCAGTAGGAATGGTGGAGCACATGACTACGGCAGAAGGAGAGGCGCTTAAGGAGCAGGAGTAGAGGCACTAGAGCTGTTGTCCCCCTAAGAACAATTGCAAAGCCCACTTTAATAATCCGTGAATTGGTTAGGATTGTGGCATATCTCAGTGGGTTACAGATGGCAATAAAGTGGTCAAAGGCCATTGCCAAAAGTACTGAGGACTCCATGAATGTGAAGCCATGGATAAAGAACATTTGGCCAATGCAGGCATCAAAACTGATTTCTCGAGCATTGAACCAGAAAATACCCAGCATGGTGGTCAATGTAGAAAGACACAGACCTAGGTCCATGAAGGATAGCATGGAGAGAAAATAATACATGGGTTCATGGAGGCTCGACTCAGTGATGATGACAAACAGGATCATGCCATTCCCAGAGATAGCAATGACATAGAGACAACAGAATGGGATGGAGGTCCAGATCTGAGGGGTTTCAAGGCCAGGGATGCTAGCAAGGAAGAAGACTGCAGGGTGGAAAATACTCTGGTTGAAGGATGGCATGATGAGCGAAGAAGCAGATGTCTTTGAGGAAAGAACTATGTCCTGTAATAATGGAGAAGAAAAACATTTTCACTCTCTTCTATACACCATACAATTTGTGATCACTAGAGAACCACATCCTATTCTTCAATGAAAATGCATAGCCACTTACTGTTTTCTTAGATGTGTTCTTGAATGAACTAGGAGAGGACACAGACACTAAATTGTGTAAAGAAACCTGGTTTTTAGCAAGATTCCCATTATATTACATCTAGGCTTCAGGATATTTATATATACATATATAAAACAGGAGATTAGTTTCAATAATAGAAAATGTTTCCCATTTCTATGACTGTATGTACACGGGCACATAGGATATTTCCGGACAGCCATAAGAAACACAACAGGAAATTCACCCTGCTTTTCTTCACTTCTCAGTTTCTGCGGCAAAAGCCCTAAGGTGCATTAAATTTTATAAGTCCATGTGACCCAATGAAAGTAAGAGAATAAGATAATATTAAACATCTTCTAGTAAAATACTCCTGATCAAATGAATACACAACAGCTGTTGAGTGAAAAAAATAAATAAATAAAACTAACTACCAGGAAAGAAACAATTAAATCTAAATGGACCACAGTGGGTGACAGTAGAAAAAAGGTTTGTTTATACATGTAATAATTGAGAAGTTGATTATGTTCAAAGGATATTCTGCCTGAAAAAAGATGGCTTAAATAACCTTAACAAGAACAAAGGAATTCATTGGAAAGTCAAGGATAATAACTGGAGTATTTACCTGAGCAAGTTTCTTGATTTTCCATTTCTGCAAAAGGGCATTGAGAATAGATTGGCTGGGGGAAGGAGGTTTTCTCTGGCGATCTAAGTGTATGCTCACCCAGATCCATAAATCTGTAGGATTGAAAATGTTTTTATATATTGTTTCTTGTCTTAAGTTTTCTGACACTGTTTTTATCTATAGAAAGAATGTTTGGTTTTTAACATATTTATGTTCCCCTTTTACTCACTCATGCATGTATTTACTCAAAAAAATTAAATACCTACAGTGTTAGTGTGTGCATTAGAATTAGACTTGCTACTTTAAGAAGGTCTGACTCTGAGAAAGAAAATATTTCAGTGTAAGTTAACTTAGTTATCTTCATTGCAACCCCCCGAATGAAAAGACAGGAGCTTAGACATCAGTAAGAATAACTGGTTACAGGAAGTGTGTTCAAGAGGGCATTTCTCTAGGTATTTGAGAAGAAGGAAAAATGTTCAGTACAGGAAGCCTCTTTGAGTTCTCACACACACAAAAAAAAGATAGTGGCTGGAAATTTTGAATTGAGAGGCAATGCAAGACAAAACAAAAGCTATGGATTTTCGAGTCAACCCTTGGATCTCAGTTGGAAGATAAGCTTCACTTTTTCACCTGTGACTTTACATACAAGAATCGAGACATGTACCTACTTCTGCATCCTAGGGAAAATGACTCCTGCCCTGATAATAGGGCTTGAGAGTTGTGAAACTAATGTCTATGGTTGAAGTCACAGGATCAGTGAAAAATATCTTAGAGTAATAAATCTAAGGGAAATGAAGTCTGAGGACAGAGTGCTGGGGAACAGCAGTATTTAAAGAAAAGACCAGAAGAAGCATCCTCTAATGAAATTGAGGAGACATGGCCACTAAGGTAAAAATGACTCCCAGGAAAATACAAGGACCATTTTTTCTCAGACCTATGATCTCAGAGCCAGAAAAAAAATGGCTAGCACAACAGCATCTAAAAGTATCTATTAAATAAATGAATGAACTGCTTCTGAAAATAGTGATAAATCCCAGTGCTTAATATTTCCACATATGTGTGATTCCTGATATGTGGCCCCCTCAAATTATAAGTTAAATTCATGCAATCATAAAAACATATTTTAACATAGGAGGAAAACAAGCAGTTTTCTCAATAATCTGATATTTATCTTTGAGAAAAGGACTTTGCTCAAATTTGGACCTAGTGATAAAAACATTTATTTTCCCAGTTGAAGTGGAGAGCAAGTAATGACCTTAAGGTCATACACTCTTTATTTTAAAAATGAGGAAGCAGCCTCTCAATTTAATGTTCTTTTTATTATAGTAAATAAACCCAATTTGCAAACCAAATACCTGATTAGGGGTTAATATTCAAAATATATAAGGAACTCCTACAACTCAGTAGCAAAAACACAAATAACTCAATTTAAAAATGGACAAAGGACTTGAATAGAGATTTCTCCAAACAAAACATACAAATGGCCAACAAATACAAAAAGATGCTCAACATTACTAATCACATAAATGTGAATCAAAATCATCAAAATCACAGTGAGATATAACCTCATAGCTATGAAAATACTTATTATAAAAAACAATAGCAAGTGTTGACAAGAATGAGAAGAAATTGGACCTATTGTACACAGTTGGAGAGAATGTAAAATCATGCAACCACGGTGAAAAACAGCACATCCACTCTGAGTATATATCCAAAAGAAAGGAAATCAGTTAGTCAAAGAGGTATCTGCACTTCCATATTCATTGCAGAATTAGTCACAATAGCCAACATATGGAAACAACTTAAATGTCCATCAACAAATGAATGCATAAAGAAAGCACAAGACATACATGTAATAGAATACTATTCAACCTTAAAAGCAGTAATATTCTGACACATGCTACAACATGGATGAAACTGAAATGAAATACTTCATGATTCCACTTATATGTGAAGTATCTCTTAGCCAAACTCATAGAAACAGAAACTAGAATGGTGATTGCAACAGACTAGGGAGAGGGAAAAATGGGGGAGATGCTGTTAAACAGGTATAAAGTTTCAGTTACTAAAGAAGAATTAGTTCCAGAGATCTGATATACAACATTTTACTTATAGTTAAGAATACTGTATTGTGCTATTAAAAGTTAGAGTAAATCTCATGTTAAGTGTTCTCTTCTTTCTTTCTTTCTTTTTTTTTTTTTTTTGAGATAGGGTCTTGCTCTGTTGCCCAGGCTGGAGTGCAGTGGCGCAATCACTGCTCACTGTAGCCTCAAACTTCCAGGCTCCAGCGATCCTCCTGCCTCAGCCCGCCAAGTAAAGAACCTGTAAAGTAGCTGAGACTACAGGCACACACCATCATGCCTGGATAATTTTTTTTAAATTTTTTGTAGAGATGGGGTTTCACCATGTTGCCCAGGCTGGTCTTGAACTATTGAACTCAAGGAATACACCTGCCTTGGCCTCCAAAGTGCTGGGATTACAAGTGTGATTTTATCACAATAAAAATAAATAGAATAGCTACATTGTAAACAGCAAAAATAAAACTAAAACATAAAAGAAAAACCCAACAGATTAAGTACTTGGCTGTATTTCTCTCTAATAAAATCAGTGGTAATGTATTTAATGCCTTCTACGTGCCAAACAATTTACTTCACTGAATCTGAGTCCCCCTTTCCACTGTACATAGCTCATAGAATCTTTCTTCAACTCCTGCAATCAAAGGGAAACGTAATAGGATTCTTGTAACAGAGGGAACTCTATTAGCAAACATGGGTCCAAGAACAGCTACCCCCACCACCACCCCCACCCCCCGCCCCCACCATCCCTGCTCCTGGAGCTGGAGTGCAATGGCACAATCACCTACTCCTCCCAGGTTCAAGCAATTCCCTTGCCTCAGCCTCCCGAGTAGCTAGGACTACAGGTACATGCCACCACACCCAGCTAATTTTTTGTATTTTAGTAGAGATGGGGTTTCACCATGTTGGCCAGGATGGTCTCGATCTCCTGACCTCGTGATCTGCCCACTTCAGCCTCCCAAAGTGCTGGGATTACAGGCGTGAGCCACTGCTCCCGGCCAATAATAGCTTTTTAAAAAAAATTCTGTGATTCTTAAACCAGTCTTGAGTTGTCCTGCGCTAAAACTAATGAGCAAATATTAAACTCTTCTTAAACAGATCTCTTTAAGTGTCTCTTTCTCCCCCACTGAGAATTCTTCCATGACAGAGCCTATACCTTAAACATCCCTATTACCAGACTACCAGGAACATCTAAATAGACAGCCCTCACAACAATGCTTCACATTCATTACTATCACAACACCATTATTGGGTATTAATAACTCCCCTTTATGGGTGAGAAAGCAGGGTAAGATTAGATAATCGAGTCTCAGAGGAAACATACGACGTTCTCAAATTCACCCAACAAGCCAATGGCAGATTCAGGAATTGAGCTCTGTTCTTACTCCAAACGCCATGCTCTCGCAAACTCCTTATTTAATTTTTTTTTCTTTTTTTACTGTGGCATGAACAAACACATGCTGATGACTGTAGTCTATATTTGGAATAACTATTTTGAACGCTACAACGATATTTTTGAGTTGACATAACGTATGAAAATATACTACTGAGTTCATGCTCACATTTACTCTGAATACTTCCGCGTTTGTTTCATATACTAGCTGAAGGTTATACAGTACCTAATTTATTTATGAATGTCTTCAATGCACTACAACACTGACCTTGTGCACAGAATTCTTGGGTCTGGAAGGTGAGGTTATTTGATCCTGGCCCCTGCTATTTGAAGGATCATCCCACACAGCAGAGAATCTATTAATGCAAAGCAAGTGAGAGAGAGTTATCTCGACCTCACTAACTTACTTGCAGAAAGGTTCTGTACTACTATAGCTGCGGAATCAGCCCCTGATCAGCCCTGCCCCTGGACAAAGAGTTCCTCTTCCGCCAGGGAGAAAACATAGGGAAAAAATTCAGGAATAGGAGAACTACCAGATTTGAGAAAAACAGCCTTTATAAGGAGCCTAGAAGTCACACCTGGTGAGAGTCATTTACCCAGCAGAAAAGCAAATTCCTAGGGGAGAACTCCCTACAGCTGTGTCCTGTTAACCCTTTGTGCTCCAAATAACAAATTGTAAAAGGCAACATATTTTCAGTCTATCTTCACTCTTTCTTCCCCAAAAGATAGTTCTATAGATGAACTGCAATTTCAGTTCTCATTCAAGAGCAATTTGAGCCCTAAACAGCTGCAGGACGACTTTGCATAGAGTCAGAGTAAGGAAGAAGTGTTGTTGTTAACGGATCATTAACAGCTGAGTTTGCTCAGCTGCCATTTGCCAGTTTCACAGCAATCACGAGACACGGAACCCAAATAGGAAAGGGGTTGCTGAGTTACTACATTCACTGAAGGTAGTGCAGTGGTTTTCTGATTGAGGGCCCAGGCCCTCCCCTGAATTTCCTGGGAGCTGTTGCTAACCTGTGCATAGTCACAGAAAATGACAACTTAAGAGGAAGTGACTAAAGGAAGACTACAAAACTTTATGAGTCCCTTGTGTGTCCCTTGCTAGCTTACAGAGATACTAGGCTGCTCTGTCCTAAAACTGCTACCAGCATGTTTACCACTGTGGTGGAGAATTAACCATGTTTGACAGACAGCTTCTATTTAAGCTGTGGACACTCATAAATGGCTTTCAGCTTTGTCATTAATACAGCGTTTCACAATTAATGATGAGCTTGGAAGCTTGGTAAATTTCAAGGACAACTATTTAAACATGTTTCTTGGCATAAGAGGCTGTATCAAGAGGCCATTACCTTACAAAGTCCTGCTGTATGGAAGAAGGGGACGAGTTAACTATTCCCGTTAGAGTTGCTACAGAGCAGAAAATTTAATTATCCTGTTTAATTTTTTTCTTCTTCTTATGTCACAAGATTCTAGATCCCTAGGAAAATCTGGAAAGATGCATTTTTTCCCAGAAGTTCATAAAGAACCTGAGAAAATATGCTCTCTTTTTAGGTATTTTCTGGACTAATAGAAGCATAATCTTCCCCCATAAATACCTCAACGGGTTGGGGGGGAAATCTTAACAGTCCCAGATAAATGTGCCACATAATGTATGAGACTCCGTGGGAAAAAATGCACAATTTAAATAGAAGCTTTCAAGATACAGAAGCAAAAACAGATGTCCAGGCTGCTACAGGGAAATAAATGTGAAAATTTTACTATCCATGCTAGGAATTCCAGTCTCAGGAGCACTGGTTCATGCTCACAGACACAAGTGCGGGCTGATCTTCTACACACAGCTGCAGAAAATGGAACACAGAAGAGCTTCGGACTCTTTTTTAGTGCACACTCCAGACATTTAAACCATTCACCAGCCAAGGCTTAACAATCAGTGGATACAAGAAGGGCAAAATGGTCAATGCTCATTTTGACTGGTTGTCTATTCTAATTGTACTGTCCCAGGACTTAAGTATGTTACACACTTGCCTACATCTACCTGTCCATTAAGAGTCAACATAGCATTGGTTCAACTGAAAGTATTTGGAACCAGACAACCTTGGTCCAACCAGACAACCAGACAACCTTGGTCCAAAGCTCAGCTCTGTCACCAATCGTGTGACCTTAGACTACATCACCTCTGTTTTTTGCTTTTAATGTGGAGAAAATCGTTATACTGCTTTATAAGTCTATGTTGTAAAATAAGATAACCCAGTATTGATCCATAAAAAGGTCTTAGCACATTTGCACTCACTCAAAATGTGTTATTAATCATTGTAATAATTTATTTTTATTATTTATCATGATTACTATTGTTCTCATTAATATAGCAATTTTATTAAATTATCATTTAGTGCCTAGTATGTGTCAGATACTATGTTCCAATGTTGAGATGAGAAGGTGTAGTATCTACTCTCAAGGAACTCATATATCTGACAGATAGATAGACAACCATTATAACACAAATCTGGTCAGGACATTATCCTGCTTTCAATTCTTTGGCTTCCCAGGTCCTCAGAAATCTGGCCTTGCGACTGCTTTAGGTGGAGAAACATTTATTTCTACTCTCTCCCCTTCAGTCATACAGAACTCATTTTCAGTTTCCTAAACATGGCATGGTTTGGCTCAGGTCTGAGCCTTCTCTCATTCTATTCTCTGAGGCAGTATTATGATGTTTACTGATTCCTAAACTCTGTTTCAAATATAATTCAAAACAGTTTTATTTTTTATTTATATTAAAATTAAAATGACTTTTTATCCTAGATTTTCTGATTGCAGATTGTGGATAAATTAATGGAAGCTTAATTATGTGGGGGTTTTTTATCCTTTTTTAATTTTTCTTTTTAGTTTCCCTACTTTGCAGTGCCCTAATTTGGTCCTCAGTCCGCCAAGCAGATGAAACACCACAGCAGCTGACCATGACTGGAACATTTCCTTAACCTTCTGTCGTCTCCTCACCCTACTCTACTCTCCTGCCCTCATTACTAGCTCCCCTGTCAAAACCCTTTTCACTCACTCGGATCTCATATTATCAATTACATTTGGTTAGCCTCCCTTGATCACACAGGCTAAATTGTCCCAGCACCTAGGTGATCTATACCAGCACTTCACAAATATGAATGGCACATTAATGTGCTAGGGATCTTGCAAAAGCGCAGGTTCTAATTCAGAAGATCTAATTTTCTTTTCATTTCCAACAAGTTTCCAGGCGATGCTAACATTATTGGTCCTTCAATAGCAAAGATCTCTGTGAATACCACTTGTAGAGTAATTATAATACAGTATTTTAATTTCCCATTTACTTATTTGTATCCCCCACTAGACTTCAAACTGTGTAATATTTGGGGTGATATCTATCGTGTTCACTGTTATACCCTCAGGATCTTGTTCTATACCAGATATATGTAGAGTATCTATACAATATTTCTCTTAATAAATCAATTAAGAACTTTAATGAAAGCATGTGCAACAAGATATAGTGGGAGCAGAGAAGAATGGAATAAATAGGAATATTAGGAATAGCTAGAAGTTCACAGGGAGAGGTAAGGAGGAGTGATATTTCTATATACACCAAAATTGAATGGTCAGTGTTAGCCATATCAACGGGGTAGGAAAACTGCTAAATCCAACATGGCTGGATCCAGGAAAAGAGGTGAGTGAGGCTTTCATCAGACCATGGAGGGCTAGTAGGCCATATGGAGTTCCAATAATTTTTCTGAACAGTAGTATAAACAAAATGGTTTTTGACATAGTGTCTTAATCTATTTCCTCTTGCTATAACAGAATACCAAATACTAGGTAATTTGTGAAGGAAAGAAGTATACTTAGCTCACAGTTCTGGGGGCTAGGAAATTCAAAAGCATGGTGCCAG
This sequence comes from Pan paniscus, assembly GCF_029289425.2. Classification (NCBI taxonomy): domain Eukaryota; kingdom Metazoa; phylum Chordata; class Mammalia; order Primates; family Hominidae; genus Pan; species Pan paniscus. The sequence continues at coordinate 7,162,064 of NC_073258.2, read as the reverse complement.
CCTCTGGAGAGAGGTTTTGTGCTGCTATTACATGGTGGAGGGCATCACATGGCAAAAGGGCAAGGGCATTTGTGTCAGCCCAGATCTCTTTTTCTTCTTATAAATCCACCAGTCCCATCATGATGACCTTATCTGATCCAACTTATCTCCGAAAGGCTTCATATCTCATCAAGATATGACTTTGGGAATTAAATTTCCAACATGGGAGACATATTCAAACAGTAACACACAGCAACCCGTTTTCGTTGCTGTTGTTATTGTTTGTTCTCTTTTAAGTTTATTTCTACAATTTCAGTGCATTAACCCTGGATTACCTGGTTTGCCTCTGGCCTCTTGCTCCTGTATCAAACCCTGTTTCTTTTATATCTTAATCTGTTTGCTCCTTGTGCTAGTCTTAGCCCTGAAACTTGTTTTTCTATTTCCTGATCAAGCATGACCATCCACTTCAGCTGGTATATGCACAAATTTTAAAAGTTGCATAACATCCCAGGACTCGATATAAATGCTTTATATATTCTGTATCATTGAGAATTTTTATCTATATTTTTTACCACTGTAAATAATGGGGCAATAAATTTTGCTGTACATAAAATATGGCCTGCATCTCTGATATCTTCCTTTCAATAAATTCTTAGAAATGGAATATTACGGACATTTTAAGACAACAATATACTGGAAAATATGCTTCCAGAAAGTTCATGCAAACATTGTAAAACAATGCTTAGTCCAGTGTAACACAGCAACACAACACTATGTATTATGTGTTTTAAAAAACATTTGCTGATTTGATAGCCAAGAATATTTTACTGTTTGCCGTAGTAAATGTTGACAGTCAATAAATAAGACTTACTTCAAGTTCCTAGTGCAGAGTTTTCCTATGTCCAATTTGGTACTTCCTGTTTGGATTACCAAGTTTCAGAAACGTTAATATGAAGTCAAATGACATCACAGACTATGATATGTTTCCTGGACTCAATGGTGTTAATATTAATGTATTAATAAGATGTGTTGCTGTGTGATTTCATGGAGGAACATTGAACTCAAATTTTCAGAAAGTTTAGTTAAATTACCAGCTACTGTTCTGCTAGGCTGGCATGAGAATAGGGCAGTGAGAAGAGCCATATTTTGACGTAGTGTGCCAGTGTGTGTATTGGTGCTTTAACCAGTACACACGCTAGTTTCATTTTCATGTACTAAGCTCTGGCACAGAATTTACATGGTACCACTATAGTAACTTTATTTTTCTTATAAGAGTAACATTCTTTAAACCATAAGAATAAAAATATGTGACTATTCCCAAATAGTTTCTGAGACTAATGGGAAAAGAGTCACAGCCCTACAATTTGCCCAACTTGGTAGAGAAAGTGTTTTCAAAGGTCTCAAGAAGTTTCCTGTGCGGAAACACAACAATAAAATACCTTTATGTGCAAGGTATAAGCATGCACAAGTGACAACCTGTTAACATTCAGTTTGGCACATCAGCATGCATGCAGGCTTTGGGGTGTAGATGACTCAAATTGAAAGTAGTAGTGGTGAATGGATAGTCATGTGAAGACTGTTTAGAAAATGAGTTTTGAAAACTGAGAGGGTGTCAGATAGCCCAGGCTTTGAATACGACTTGTGCCATTTATAACTGAGAAACTTAGGTAAGTTACTTACACTCTAATTTTTGGCTTAAACATAGTTTAAGACATAAATCAAACTAATAATGGATTCTTCTACTGAATTTATTATTGTAGAGTTGTGTAAGTCAAAAGTTGACATGGATCTCACTGAACTAAAATCAAGGAATCACCAGGCTGCATTTCTTTATGGAGGGGCTAGGGAAAAATCAATTCTCTTCTTTTCTCCTTCTGGAGGCTTCCCACATTCCTTGGCTTGTAGCCTCCTTCTGCCATATTCAAAGCCAGCAACAGTGGATCAAATCCTTCTCATGCTGCCATCTCTCTGGTTCTCTACTTTTAAAGACTCATGTGACTATATTGGATCCACCCCAGCTAATCCATCTAATCTTGCCATCTCAAGTTATTTAACTTTAATCACATCTGCAAAGTCCCTTTGCAATGTAAGGTGACATATTCACAGGTTCCAGGCATTAAGACATAGGTATCTTTAGGGGCCATTATCCTGTCTACCACAAACACTTGGCCTAGTATCATGGATGTAGAATGCGTAATAAAATATTATTGTTCTTGTTATTTATTGTTTTTATTACATTATGAAGAAGAAAATATCTCAGGCCATGACATTTTCAGTAGTGAAACAGACTTGATAGTGGAGAGGAGATAATATCGGAAGCAGGGAGAATGGTTAGGAAACTACCGAAGTTACCCAAGTGAGAGATAATTGTGACTTAAATAAAGGTGACATTTCTGGAGATGATAAACAGTGATCAATTTCTGATTGTATTTTTCAAAGAGATTGACATAATTTACCAATGGATTAAATGCAGGGTGTAAGAGACAGAAACTGAGAATGAATCAAAGACCCATATGCCCAAGTGTGGTCCAAATTGGTGGGAATATCTAAGGATCTAAAGAGGCCATAAGGAGAAAAGATGGACAACTTATAGCAATCTATGCATTCTATTTATTAAAGACTAATGAGAGTAATAGTAAACTGACAGAAGGTGACATCATTGGCCAAGTCAATCACCCACCTACCTGCAATTTTTCTTGGTATAATACAAGATTTTCAAAATTTGACTATAAGTAGAGAGAACCCCAAATTATTGTGACTAATTCTCTTCAGCCTGGTAGGTTGGGACTTCAAAATATGAAATAGGTCAAATTATAAAAAAGTAAATGAAACCGTATTTTATACACAAGTAAGTTGTGAACTAAGATTTTTACCTACTGTATTCACCAAGCATTTGGTTCATGCCTCTAGGATAACCTTATCATTGGTTAACATGTAATTATTGGTTAACCTGTCTATCTTCTACACTAAAATCCTAAACAGTAAGAATTATGGTATATTTTTTAAAAAAACTCTATCACTGAGTATAATGTTTAGAATATGGGACATTCTTATGAAATATTTACTGGATATATGTATGGATGAGTAAATGAATTATTTTTTATCTGTAAGAGAAAGACTGCGCTGCAAAGAACCACAGGTGGGCTAATGAAACCATACTGCTGTGAATAATCATAGATACTGAGGAGTTAAGGGGTGGAGTTGGACTCTCACTCATAATAGGAGATGTCATTTAGCAATTTGCTACAGTATTTCGTTTTTTAAAATCTCCTTCAGAGTGACTGCTAGTGATTCTCAGGTTCCTTTTAAGGGTAATAAAAATGTTCTAAAATTGAATTGTGATGATGGTTCTTGCACAGTTCTGTGACTTTACTAAAAACAATTGAATCATACACTATAAATGGGTGAATTTTATAGTATATGAATGATATATCAATAAAGCCGTTAAATAAAAAAGCTTTTGAGTGAAATGACACATGAAAAAATGGTTACATCAGCCCATAAAGCACATAGCCACCGTAAGTAATTGCATAATGGAACAGATATAAAAGGACTGTATGAGGCAAAAGAAGTCTTCTGGGAATCTCCACACCCTGAAGACACAGTGAGTTAGCACCACCACCAGGAATTGGCCTCTCAGCTCTGTGCCTGTCTCCAGTCAGGCTGGAATAAGTCTCCTTATATTTGCAAGCTTGGCCCTCCCCTGGAATCTAAAGCCTCCTCAGCCTTCTGAGTCAGCCTGAAAGGAACAGGCCGAACTGCTGTATGGGCTCTGTAAGTAAAACTGTTTTGTTCAATGAAAATGCTTGACTCTAGATGAATTGGACTTTCTCACCCACAGGGAGTAATTTCCTCACAATGTGCAGAATTAGATTAGATGTTGGTATGGTGGGCTGAGGAGGACGGTAGAATTTCAGAATTATTTATTCCCAGGAAATACGTAGAGAATGGGTATTTCGTTCTGCCTGATATAGGTTAGATAACTTGTTTTGAGTCAAATGGTTTAATCAGTGTGCTAATGTATTTATCACAGTCAGTGAATCTCATTTCTATGCCCAATAACTATTACTAAAAATGAAAAATTACCAATTTCGAACGCATTGCCTGCCAGCTACTGGTATTAAACACAGCGCATATTCTGTCTTATAGATGAGGAACTGGGTCACAGAAAGTTTATATTACTTGTAGATTTCAGTAAAACAATTGTTTTTGAGAGCACGAGCTTTGGAATTAAAAAGACCTGAGTTAAAAATTCAGCTCTGACTTTCACCAGTTGTATGTGATTTCAAATATGTTTCAGACTTCTGATACTCAGTGTCTTTACCAGAAAAATGAATTTAAAGTGAATCTAATAATACTTGTCACATGATGATATAGTAAGAATTAAAATAATGCTTATAAAGCACTGAGGACAATAATGTTCACAGAACACGTGTCCAGGAAATGGTAGCTATTTCTATGAGTAATATTTTTATTAATGGTGTAGATGGTCTCAAAACTAGTTAGTGTTTAAGCAAGAATCTGAACCCAGGTCAGTCACGCATGATAGCCATACCATTGACAATAGCATGGAGAATACTGATGACACTATACGGTCTAGTTCAGCAGATTAAGACAGCCACAAGCTATAGCTTATATACTGCAATGAAAGAGGAGCATCATTGTAATCTGAGTGGGCAGAAAAATTAGTTGAGAGAATATAGCTTATTTCACAAGAGAGAAAATGAAAGTATATATGGATTGGAGAGGATGGGTTGGAAAGATTCTAGAGTGAAGGCAGCACAAAAGAGAAGCTTGGGGGAAATTTAGTGCCTCCTTCTAAGGATATTCATTAGTCCCCCTCTTGTCTTGGATATAAACACTTAAGATTTTTTCAATGTAAGAAAAATGCAATGAAATAATAGCTGCAAGTACCCACTACTAACAATTGCTTGGCCTTCTTATATAGACCTCCCGAGGTTCTCATCTTTTACATTTCAGGAGTAGAATCAATTAAAAACTAATCTTTATATGTAAGGGATGAGAGAGAGAAAGAGGAGGGTATGTGTGTGCACACGTGTGTGTGTGTGGTGGGTAGTAATTTTAATTCAATGATTTACTAGAGTTCGATGTCGTTTGCTGATAAATGAAGCAGGAGGAAGAGCCAGGTTTGGAGGGGAGGAGAGAATGAGTTCCATTTGTCTCATGTAGAAGTTGAAGTAACTGAGTGATGATGGGTAGAGATGTCCCTCAGGGGTAGCCACAGTATTTTATTTACTTTTTATTCACCACATGAAGCAAGGAGCTTTGTTCTCCAAAATGCTGTCAATTATTTTTCTAAATTACAGGTTTGATTGCTTCACCGTATTTTCATGTCTCATTACTACCTTTACCCTTAAAACCAGAAACTTTGCCACAGCGTTAAAGATTCTGCTAACTTTTAAAATACAGAACTCTGGAGATGCCATAATTAGATTGCAGATTTATGAGTCTTCTGGATATAAGTGCTATTTAAAGCCATGAGAATAACCAAGATATCTCAAGGAGAGCATATGAAAAGCAAGAAAAGAAGAGGTACTTCTTGGGAGAAAAGCAGACTCCTCTAGAATCCCACAATTTATAAGGCAGAGAACAAAACCATTGTTTAACAAACAGGAAAAAAAAAAACCTCACAGAATAACTATCATTGAAGCTAATGAAGGAGAAAGTTTCAAGGAGGAGGAGGTAAATATTGCTGAAAGTTGAGATGAGGGAGAGAAAAACAAATCTGAGATTAAACTTTTGGACTTGGCATGTAGAAAATCACGGGTGACATCATTTGGAGGATTTTCAGAGTCATTAGGGAAAGAATTCAGATTGTTACTGAAGGTGAAGGAATAATAAACAAAAGCGGACTGTTCTCCAAAGGAATTTTTATCCTTATAAAAGATACAGCAGGAAATTGAGAGAGAAACAGGGCTTATGTCTTGTATCCCTCACTATCAAAGCACAAGGCTAATTATGAAAACTATTCAATATATCCTGGTTGAAATGAATGGTTTGGAAATATCTATACAAAACTGTGGGAAGCTTTTATTGTTGAGTTGGAGTAAAACTTGAGTATTGCAGACTGCAAAAAAGCAACCAATGGCACTAAACAAGATACTAAAGAGGGAAAGGAATTTTGTTGGCATTAAATGAGAAGAGATGGAAAATGATTTATTTATTAAAAGCAAAGCTCCTTGCTTCCAGTGGTCAATAAAAGGTGAATAAAATGTTTAGAAATGTCTGGCTCTTGATGCTCTTCAAAAATTTAAGTTCATTACACTGTCCATGGAATTCAAGATTTTCATGATTTGACCTCTGGTGCTTTCTCTAGCTTCATTTCCCACAGCACCTAGCCTCACATTTAAGACTTCGATATACCCCTTCTCTTGTAGTTATCCAACAAACTGGCTTATGTTATTCTTTCATTCATGTCTCTCCTCATTTTATCAACGGCACTGCAAAAGCACACTTCCCCTGTTTTTCATCCTTATAAACTCACATCTACCCATCAAAACTTCACACAGTTATAAATCATACATTCTGTTAAGATTCTTGGAACTAGTTCTTCTTGACACACACAGACACATTCATGTATGCACACACTCCAAATCTGCCACTCCACACTATTATCTCTTCTGCCTTATCGATTAGATACATCCTATCCTTATACACTCTACAACTAGTAGCATTTATCTGTTTGTCTCTGTTACTGCTGATAGACGCTGTCTGGCATGTAGTAGATATTTAAAATTAGTCATTTTTTATTTTCAGTAAGAGTCCCTAGACTCTTGACACAGCAAGCTCAGCTCCCTGCATATGTGTGTGTGTGTGTGTGTGTGTATATGTATGTGTGTGTATATATATATACGTATATATATGTATGTGTGTGTATATATATACGTGTATGTATATATATATATACATACACGTATATATATGTATAGTTCAGTTCAGTTTGAACTGAACTAAGTGTTTCTGGTTGATAGGAGCTAAAGTGGAGTTATTGGCTAGGAAAAAGAATAAGGTACCCTCTGTCTCTGAGCCCAGCGTGAATGTAGGAAGGGTGCAGGAAGATATGGTTGTAAAGTGATGGAAAGGAGAGAAGTCATTTTTTTTTTTTTTGCTAGGCCCAACACAGATCAGGTCAAAATATATACACTATGGTTTTCTTTTGTTTTGTTTATGATCTCTTGGCAAGAAGGAGGAAAAAAACTGCCAAGAAGAATGAAAATAGGCAATGAATAAATTGTTGAAATGAGGTAATGGGAGATATGAAGAAGTTAGGATGAAAGAGAAATTATTCAAATAGCAATTTAATTTTTTTAAGTGGTTACATAAAATGTCCTACAACACAATGACAAAAATTACAACTCAGATATTGCGTAGGAATTAAAAATCATGAAAGCCAGAATTAATTGACGTAAATGGAGCCACTCTGTACTTTCATAACCATTTTTATTATTCATCGCTGTATATGAGATATTGAAATTATTGAACAACGGTTCTGCTCTTTCTCCCTCACTGGATTATAAACTCTCTAAGTGGGGTTTTATTTGCGTTGTCCTTTAGCTTCTAAAATAGCACTATATAAGATCCAGACACTCAGTTAATGTCCCTGAGAGAGTAAAGCAAGATCAAGAGAAGTGTTACAAGTGCACTGTTGCTCAACAGTTTTTTGTTTGTTTGTTTGTTTTTTGAAACGGAGTCTCGCTCTGTCGCCCAGGTTGGAGTGCAGTGGCGCCATCTCGGTTCACCTGGAAGCTCCGCCTTCCAGGTTCACTCCATTCTCCTGCCTCAGCCTCCCCAGTAGCTGGAACTACAGGCGCCCGCCACCACGCCCAGCTAATTTTTTGTATTTTTAGTAGAGACGAGGTTTCACCGTGTTAGCCAGGATGGTCTGGATCTCCTGACCTCGTGATCCGCCCACCTCGGCCTCCCAAAGTGCTGGGACTACAGGCGTGAGCCACCGCGCCCAGCCTGCTCAACACTTTTACACATGCCGTTCTGAAAGCCTGGGAATTCTTCGTCTCAACTTATATAAAACACAGAAATCTTTCAAGCGCTGCTTTTTCTAGAAAGCCTTCTCCAAATACTACAAACCTACTGAATGCTCTCTTTCTGTTAATTCCTTATTAGTGTGTTTTGGTTTTTCAAAATTATTTTATCTTATTTCTAGTTGACAAATAATATGGTATATACTTGTGGGGTAAGATGTGATGTTGTTATACATGTATGCATTGTGGAATGATCAAATCAAGCTAATTATCATATCCATCACCTCAAATATTTATCATTTCTTTGTGGTGTGAACATTTAAAATTCTCTCTTTTAGTTTTTTTGAAATATACTATACATTAACTATAATTCTTATTTCTCTAAGAGGTTTGATCATACATTTTAGATATTTTCATCACTCGCCTGAGGACACTGTCATTACTATAAATTTCAGAATCTAAAGCTATAGTTTCATTATTTGGCCAAATCATGTAATCTATAATTTCTTGTTTTTCATCTAGTTTTCCGTTAATTTTAATTAAATCACACCCCCACCCCCCCTTTTTTTTTCACTAAGACTTCTTCCGGTGATCCTTGAGGTGGCACTTTATCAGGGTGAATGTGTGAGTCTGGATACGTTGAGGTTCCTCTCCAACCTCTCGTTTGTCAACACTTACTGTCAGCCACCCAGCACCCTTTCTTTTCCCCTGAAGAAAAGTTACCCTGCAACTGGCTCTCTCTCATTGATTGAGCCCTCTGCAGCCAAAACCCTAATCTCTGTTTTTCCCTAGACCCCCGTCTTCAACTCAACCATACCCATCTATCTACCTTTCTGCAATTCTCTACTCTATGAAAAAAGAAATGTGATGTTTGCAATAAAGTTATATTTTTCCCTCTGAAACAAAACAGTAACATTCAATTAGGTATCTCCTAAGAAGTATGTCTTAACAAAATAGAGAGATTCTGTTCTGGAGAACTAGTCTTCCAGCAGACTGAAGAGAGAACTGTGTTGGAACGTGGCAGCACATTATATCAGGTGGGGGCAGCCTCCTGTCTTCCTAAGCCTGGTGGGAGGTCTGTGTTCTAACCATCTCTTCCAAATATGATGCCGGGTATCATATTGTAAGGGTTTCTTTAATGGTTAGATGCTGAAGCCATTTATTTGTCACTTCCTATGTGTTACTTTGTATTATAATGATCTCTTTCTTCATATTCTCTGGCTTCCCAAATTGTCTGTAAGCTTCTCTGCTTTCCACACTTATGACCAATGTAATATTGCTGTTCCACAGCCCCAGTGTATTTTTCTCTGGTGCCAACCATAGAGGAAAAATAATGCACTACCCCTTTAGCACAATTTAAACATGCCAGAAAGAATGAAATATGATTGGCAAACTCAGGGTAAAGTGTTTATTCTTAGTTCGGTTATCTATGGCTAGAACGATCAGAGGAGTGGTCACGTGATATAAATGTAGCTGCCAGCAAAGGGCCCTAGAGAAGAAAGATTGTACACTGAGGCAAATTCAAAAACAAACCAAAGTGCCCACTAAAGCAGTTGAAATCTGACATTTTTTAATCAATTTAAATGAGCCATTCATAGTTTCATATTATATAAATACTCATCAGTTCTCTGTACAATAAAATTATTTTAATTCGATCAATACACAAATGAAAGTAGCTTTTTTTTTTGTTTTAAGCTCTCATCGTGTTCTGTACTTTTCATTCATCACGTCAACTTTGCAGAATATCACCTCCACTTCCATCATTTTCCTGCTCACTGGTGTTCCTGGGCTGGAAGCCTTCCACACCTGGATCTCCATTCCCTTCTGCTTCCTCTATGTAACTGCTCTCTTGGGAAACAGCCTGATCCTCTTCGCTACCATCACTCAGCCCAGCCTCCACAAACCAATGTACTATTTCCTCTCCATGCTGTCCGCCACTGACCTCGGCCTGTCCATATCCACTCTGGTCACCATGCTGAGTATATTCTGGTTCAATGTGAGGGAAATCAGCTTTAATGCCTGCTTGTCCCAGATGTTCTTTATTAAATTCTTCACTGTCATGGAATCCTCAGTGCTGTTGGCCGTGGCTTTTGATCGTTTTGTGGCCGTCTCTAATCCCCTTAGGTATGCCATGATTTTAACTGACTCCAGAATAGCTCAAATTGGAGTGGCAAGTGTCATCAGGGGGATCCTAATGCTGACACCAATGGTAGCACTTCTTACAAGACTTTCCTACTGCCACAGCCAAATACTCCACCACTCCTACTGCTACCACCCTGATGTGATGAAGCTCTCATGCACAGACACCAGAATCAACAGTGCAGTTGGGCTGACTGCCACGTTCTCTACTGTTGGTGTAGACTTACTTCTCATCCTCCTTTCTTATGTTTTGATCATTAGGACTGTCCTTAGCATTGCTTCCCCAGAAGAGAGGAAGAAAACCTTCAGTACATGTGTCTCCCACATTGTGGCTGTTGCTATATATTACATTCCATTGATCAGTCTGTCCTTTGTTCACAGATTTGGGAAACAAGCCCCAGCCTATGTACATACTATGATTGCTAACACCTACCTGCTGATCTCCCCTGTGATGAACCCTGTCATCTACAGTGTGAAAACCAAACAGATATGTAGAGCTGTGATAAAAATTCTCCATTCCAAAGAAACATAAAATTGTAGAATTCTAGCACTAGATGGACCCCTCAAGATGGTATACTTCAGGTCATGTTTCCAATTAAAAACAAAAAACAACCAAAGAACTGGTGCCCATTGAAGCTAAGCACATAATCATTTAAAGTTAAAGCTGGAATGTATCTAGAACATCAGCTAGTTTGACTACTTTATTTTCCAGATGAGGAGGTGAAGACATGGGATGGAAGAGATGAACAGCCTAAAATTAGCCTTATATATAAAATTTCTCCTTCTCACACCACTGTTGGGTCCAAACTGTTGTTGCCTTCTGTCCCTGCCAACACCCTTTCTATTATTATCTCATCTACTTCACAGCAGTTAGAATGACACATTACAGAAAAGTCACTCCTTTGTGAGAAATAGGTAGTATTTTCCAACTGTTCTAGTAATTTTGATTGCCATTTATTATTTGCTTTGACAAGTCATGGTTCTAAGTGTTTTTTGTATGTATTAACATATTTTATATCTAAAGCAATGTTATAAGATAATCACTTTAATTATCAATAAGAAAATTGAGGCATGAAATGTTAAGTAGCTTGCTTAAACAGCTAGTAACTGGTGTTGCTGATGGCAGAGCACATCCATGCAGACTGACTCCAGAGTCCCCCACACTCTTAACTTAAATGCTATATTGCTACCTATAATATAATATATAGGTATATAATTTATATATAATTTATATTTGTAAAAATTATATGAACTTATATATATAAACTTATATTTATAAATTATGTACTTATATATGTAAATTATATTTATATTTATAAATATAAATATAGAGAGAAGTTCAGGCAATTTTTACTAGGAAACATAAAGAAGTAAAAAAATTAATTAAAAAAAACACAACTCTATCCTCTAGAAATTTTCAGTCAAATTAGGGAGAAAAAGCCCAAATCAAATCTTCATACCTTACAGATATATTTCTACCTGATGATCTTTCCTGACTCAAGCATATTTCAGCATTTCTGTCAACCCTCCATCAACATTCTGCCCCAGCAGAAATGGAAAGTGACTACAAATGAATTATGGTCATTTACTTATGAATTTTTTAATTTGTGCCATAATGGTCATGTAATGGCTCAATTCAGAAAGATAATTCATTCCACCCTGGGTGTGTCCATTAATTCTCTTTTTTTTTTTATTATACTTTAAGTTTTAGGGTACATGTGCACATTGTGCAGGTTAGTTACATATGTATACATGTGGCATGCTGGTGCGCTGCACCCACTAACTCGTCATCTAGCATTAGGTATATCTCCCAATGCTATCCCTCCCCCCTCCCCCCTCCCCACCACAGTCCCCAGAGTGTGATATTCCCCTTCCTGTGTCCATGTGATCTCATTGTTCAATTCCCACCTATGAGTGAGAATATGCGGTGTTCGGTTTTTTGTTCTTGCGATAGTTTACTGAGAATGATGGTTTCCAGTTTCATCCATGTCCCTACAAAGGACATGAACTCATCATTTTTTATGGCTGCATAGTATTCCATGGTGTATATGTGCCACATTTTCTTAATCCAGTCTATCATTGTTGGACATTTGGGTTGGTTCCAAGTCTTTGCTATTGTGAATAATGCCGCAATAAACATACGTGTGCATGCATATATTTCAATGCCACACTAATATCACTAATTTAAGATGGGCTGTATAGTTGGTATCAGGTCCAGAAAGGAAGTAGAAGTAATCATTCGTATCTACAGGCTTGCCCCCTCGCTTTATGGAGATCTCTGCCAACTGCACCTTATTACAGGGCCCTTGATGTTATAATAATTATAATAGTAATACCTCTCCCTCAATTTCTTCCTGTATTCACTCTCATCCTTACCTGTCTTATTTTTAATTTTTAGCATTTTTATTCCCCAACATATTACATATAGGCTGTTTCTTTTCTGGTTTCCTCATCATTCCCTGTAGGAAATTTATTAAGTGACTATAGTATTTATAGTACTGTAAGAATTATGTCAAATCCTCAGCCTGTTTGACAACAACATTTCAGTTTCAATTATTGTTACTCTTCATCTTTATATGTTGGAATGTCCTGGGACTTTGTTCTCAGACCTTTTTGCTTTGTCATAATCCCTTCCTTGGTCATCCCATCCAGTATCATGTCTTTAAGTACCATCTCTATGCTGACAAAATCCAAATTAATATTTGTAGTTCAGACTTATCCCACTGCCTGTGTATCAATATCACTACTTGAATGTTTCATAATCATCTTAGAATCAACATCTAATATATACTAATATTCCCATCAAGGAAAAAGCATGCTCACCCACAGTCTTCTCTAACTCAGTAACTCTACCTTCCAATTTGTTGAGACAAAGCACTTGGAGTTATCCCTGATGCCTTTCTATCACCCCGATGCTACATCTAACCTTTTAGTAAATCCTGGTGACCCTTTCTTCTAGATATCTCTGATATTGATGTCTAAAATCAAGTCAATTTATACCACCTCTACTGCTACCACTGTGATGCAAGCCATCATCTTGGACCTGAATTATTATAACAGATTTCTGGTGGTCCTTCCTTCATCCACATTTGCTTTACAGTCTATTTCCCCCCACAGTGAAGTTAGACTGATTAGTTTAATGCACAAGGCAGATCAAGTTCAACATACCCCAATGGCATCCTGTCTCACCCAGGAAAAATTCACAGTCACTGTAAAAGCATATAAATATCTATATGATCTATATTCCCTCCATCAGCCCAATATCATCTTCTACTACTCTGCCAGTGATTCACTCTATGTCACCCACACTAGCTTCCAAATATTTTCTTAAACTCATCAAGCATGCTTCAACATCAGAGTTCACACATGCTATTCTCACAACCTGGAATGTTCGTCCTCCAGAGACCCACGTGACTTACACCTCACTTTATACAGATCTCTGCTCAAGTGCACCCCATTACAGGGCCCTTGATGTTATAATAATAACAACAACAACACCTCTCCCTCAATTCCTCCTGAATTCACTCTCATCTTTATCTGCCTTATTTTTAATTTTTAGCATTTTTATACCCCAGTATATCACATATATGTTATTTATTTTCTAGTTTCATTACTACAACATAATGTTTTTGAGAATAAAGAATTTGTTCCATTTATGCTATCTCCCAGCCCTAAAACAGGGCCTGCCTGCCACATAGTAAAAATAGTAAAATGTCTTAATGATCTGGCTCTGTTTACCTCTTAAGCTTCATTGCTTCCCCTCTGTACAATGCCCCAGAGACAACAAACAACCTGCATGTCCTAAGTCCCAGCGAAGAATGCCCTGTCCCTTTTAAGCCTACCTCCACCTAGAGTATTCTCACTCCCTTCCTTCTCCTGACTTAGAATAGAAGGGGCTCTCCTTCAGGGACTTTTCCTGACCTCTCTGGTCTGCCTGGTGCCCTTTCCAGGTGCTCCTACAGCACCTTGTTCTTCTCTGTCAAGACAACTCTTTCCAAACTCTCTTGTCACCATTCTCCCCACAACAAACTCTGAGCTCACTTCTCGGGGTCAGGGACTGGGTCTACTCGCTGCTGTTTCCACATTTCTATCTATAGTGTCTGGTCCATTGTAACTTTTACTCTTCATTGAATTAATGAAGAAATACTATCTTTGATGTGTTAGAATTCGGATGGCACACAAGAAGATAACAAATTTCTTTTACATCAGAAAGTTCTTCATATCTACAAATATACTTTCATGAAATTTCACATTTTGGAGAATACTGTGCCAAGTACTGCCATTTGGTATAAAAAGTTTGCTCTTTTTCATATGACCTAGTATACCCTGATCCTAATCTTGTGAAGCTTTATTTCCACTTTCCAACAAAAAACTTGCTTTGTCTAGTGAATGAATGTAGGTAAGAGTAAAAATTAGGAGGCCACTTTAAAGAGGTGATTTATATTTTGAATAAACTGCCAGTTTATTTCTACATATTTCTTTCCCCTTCTATTCCCTAATACGTACCCCCGCAGATCATCTTTACATATCTATAACTCACAATGAAGCAAAAACAAAAATCCAGAGAAGCTACAGGCAGGTCCAAAGTGGAAAGATGGAAAAGCTCAGATGATACAGGCCTACAGACTAGATTTTTTGTTTATTTGTTTCCATACACTACTACTACAAAGGATAGCAAATAGAGCTGAAGGAAAAGGATGGAGATACTCAAAGTCCTAAAAATGGAAAGGAGAAAAAGGAATGTCAACCTCGAGGACAACTGAGATGTTCACAGAACTTCTGCAGATTCTCGTCCCCCACCTCACCTCACAAATGCTAACCTGTGGACAGTCCTCCTGTCCAACAATCCTGGCAGCTTATAAGCTTCCATCTATAGGAAATTGGTAATGTAGACACCGAGACTGGGTGGGTTGCAGAACAAATGTCATGCTCTGACCAAGATGGATAAGCTCACAATGAGTTGGGGACTTTCCTAAAAGCCAGAGCACTAGTAGTCACATGGCCACTGTTGTAGCTACTTGAACATGGTAGTGGTGGTGAAGATGGAAATAAGAGGAAACATGCAAAAGATTTTTAGAAGGAAAAATAGACAAGATCGGTTGAATAATTGGATGTGAAGGATGAGGAAATGCTATGTATCTTAAGTTCCTGTCTCACATGACTAAATTCATAAGCACTTCCACTTTGTTCTCCTCAAATTCACCCTCCCAACAGCTTCTGGAATAGCAATCTGAAACACATGTCTAGTTGTGATGTCCCTGCTTAAAACCATTTATTCACCTCCCAATTCCTACAGGATGAAGTCCTTGAGTTCACAGCATATCATCAGTTCACATCCATTGACCTCTCCAGTTTCTCTTTCCTTTTTGGTTGACTCTATGCTTCAGCCAAGCTACAACTGTTCGTAATTCTTCTATAGAAAATTCTGTTTCTTTCATGATTTTCTACCTGCTGAAATACCCTCTTTTTGGACCCACCCAATGACTAAATACCCTTCTCAAGTTCCTATAAAAATCTGTGGCATTCACTGCTCTTTCATACCATTTCAGGTTTGTTTGGGTAGGTGTGTATGACCACCCTGAAGGCAGGGACTTTGTCTTATTCACCTCTGGCACCCTAAACTCAGCACAGTGCCTGCACAAAACTAGCCTTGAGAATGTGCTTATTACACA
Source organism: Pan paniscus (assembly GCF_029289425.2). Taxonomy (NCBI): domain Eukaryota; kingdom Metazoa; phylum Chordata; class Mammalia; order Primates; family Hominidae; genus Pan; species Pan paniscus. Next base: position 7,146,274 of record NC_073258.2, on the reverse strand, counting down.
ATGAATGAATTAATTAACTCCATTGCCAGATATAGATGACCAATAAATACTTAATGGCTGATGGAAGTACTTCTGTTTCTGTGTTCAAAGATTACAGTGACAATGACAAAGCAAGACTCATGTGTGAGGCATACTTAGAAAGGATGGCAGATAGAACAGGTTAGTGTTAAATATTAATAAAGTATGAAGGTAACCCTGCTGGGTATGACGTAGGGGACACGTCACTGGAAGACAGCCATCAAGCATCATGAGGTACTGAGGATACCTCAATATCCTGGAGAAGGTAGTTGGGGTGAGTTTTTTTATCTATTTTGCTTATAACATTGTAAGCCTTTGACAAACATTTGTTTAATGTGAATAAACAGTCGGAATACCTTGTTCTCCAACCAATATTATCACTAATTAACTATATGACCTAGGACAAAAAGCTGTCATATCATCTGGGCTTTATCTGTAATCTAGGAGCAATGAAGAGCAGCTTTGATACATTAAGGGCTGTTTTGTCAACCAGAAGAAAGGTTAGGGAAAGATATGGAGAATTGCATGCCCCTATTTTGAATTATGGAACTATACTTTTGTATTTTTAGAGAGGATGCAAACTCCTAAAGCCCAAGGACCATGCCTAGTCACATATGATGTCTGCTGCATCTAGCAGAGTGGCACATGAGGAAACACACTAATCCTGTGGCTGACTGTGTGTGCTTGGTTTAGCTTGGAGAAGTGGGAGCAGATTGTCGAGAGCCCTGTATATGTGAGTGTGGAAGTGATGGAAGAGGCAGTGGGTGTTTTGAGGTTGCTCTCCCTGGACAGGAACAGTGGGAAGCCCATGGGAATGGCACACAAGTGGACATGGAGATGTTTTTCCTCTGTCTGCCAAGTCCCTGGGGCCTCAGTTCATACTCTCACTGTCTGTTCCCATGGGCTTTCTGAGTGGCATTATTAAAAAGGCCTGAACCAGAAAGCAAAACCAGCTCCAGCTGCTCTTTCTAAGTAGGACTGTACCATTCTCAGGTGAGCGCACCCTTACCTGGGGTCAGGCAGCCTTGGCTCCTGCCATCCTAAGGGACCTTGAAGACCCCACATACTGTTTCAAGTCAGGGCAGGGAGAAGCCCTTGTGTCCCATCCACAGCTTTATGGGCTGGGAAGAAATGTCCCAGAGTCTTAGCTAACAATCAGGAAAGGCAGGTGAGAATGAATGCAACAGTCACATTCGGACCCAAAGAGAAGCTGAAATTGGGTTTAGCAGGGAGTCTACTTTAGGCAGGATGCCAGGCAACATGGGAGGGTGACGTGAGGTCTTTCAGGATAGGTATTTTGGGAAATGAGATGATAGCCTAAAGTCCTATACTCGAGTAAGCATGTGCAGGTACCAGCAAGGCAGAAAATATGCTCTGCAGAGAGAGGGCTTAAGAAAGTACCCAGCTCTGGGGCCAATAAAGACTCTTGTTATCTGTCAACACTGCATGTGGTAGCCTGGGCAAAAGGCATTAAGAAAGTAAATATACATCCCTGTGTTCCCCTTGCTCTCCCTCCATGCCTGCTCTTTTCTTCACCCTGGGTCCCATTTCTCTGGAACACAGTGGTCTAGTGATCTGACCTCTCTTCAGGGAAGGTTCCTTAGTTCCGCCCCATATATTTCAGTATGATTTGTTTAAATTTCTATATCCCCTTCCCCAAGCTATGACGGATACAGAAATGGATGGATGGATGCAAGATGCAAACTATCTTGTATCTCACTAAAGGATGCAATCATCTGCTTCCGAAAAGGGCTTTTCATGTTCTGATAGCAACTGGGAGCCAAATATGGGATTTAATATTTGTCAAGGAGCTTAGCTGTTTTGTCTGCACAAGTTCTGAAGGTGGAGAAGAGAAAATACAGGCAGAAGTATGGGTTTTGTAACCTTCAAACCCCAAATCTGTCCTTCCTTGCTTATCCAAGATGGGGAGAATCCAGTTCAAATCTCTTTGTACTAATTTTATCATATTGTACTTTAAGATCACTGGTATCTAACCCCTCTACATTAAGGCCAAACTGAAGGGCATCTCCCAGCTGCAGTAAGAACTCAGATGATGAGTGAAGAATTCTGGGGTTGGGGGAGTGCAATATAAGCAAGCTAACCTGTTTCAATGAAACAGATGATCAATGAAGACACTGCATCATTTGTTTCCAAAAGTTAGGCCTTGCAGCCAAGGCTTTGGCTTTTTAGAGAAAATTAGCTCTAAAGACCAGGGCATCTAGGCAACCTAGCGGAGAAGAAGTTTCATGAAGTTAGAGCCCAGGTGTTTGGGTGAGGGTAGGGAGTTGTGGCAAAGCAACACTGGGCTTCTAAAAAAGAAATGTCTCCCCTGAGATGAATGACTTGTTGGCACAAGTTTCAGGAAAGACAAAGCTCTAAAAATATCATTGTAAAATTAATAATACTTCTCCAAAGTAAGGACTCAACTCAAACTATCCTTGGATGCAATTAAAATGGCCTTGGAAGAAGCTTTCAGGTGCGGAGGTACTCACCAGTGTCCTGCCAGCACCTTCATCTCTGAAGAAGTCATCGGAGGGAGCCATTACCTTGATTTTATGACCACAGATGAGTTTCCTTTAATCCGAAAGAGATTGACTTTTGGCATTTTTTTCTTAGTTTTTGTTTATTTATATTCTTTTAAGCTTTAAAAAAAATGTCATTGCTGTGCTTCTTATTCCTCTGGCTGACTTTAGAATTGAGGACTGGGAATCCTGAAAATTTGCAGTTATCTCCTATCCTCACTGCCTTGGAACACCCATTATTCCACTCTGTCTAATTTCTACTCATGTTTCAAGTCTAAACAGGAAGATTCCTCTGTGATCATGCCTCTCCCTTTCTCATGAATTAAATGCATGTATTATGCTAGTAATGCTTCTGGAATGAATGAATAATAGAAAGAAAGAAAGTGGGGGGAGGGAAGCAGGGAAAGTAAAATAAGAAAGGCAGCCTTATCTGGAAGGAGCTCCCAAAAGTGTATCTCTTAACACCTATCAGAAAAAAAAAAGGGCCAACAAATATCCAGGCAACGAAGGTATGGACCAGTGGGAAGAATCTGAGGGAATTACATTTTGGAAAAAGCATTGCTCTCCCAAGATTCCCTTTTAAAAATTTAAATAAACCTTGAGAGTAGTGATGCATAAATGAATTTGATCTGTCACAGTCCCGCCTTTGGAAGAGGGCCTCAGAGCTTATGAAAGACCCTAAGTGGGGGTGGGAGAAGACAAAAGGGGTGGGATGTCAGTTTCAAGTTTCCAGGGCATTCTCTGATTGTGCTCTATGTCCCTGCAGACTGCCAGTGTGACCTCACCCTCTCCAGTCACCCCTCCTCAGTTCCAGCTATGAGTTCCTGCAACTTCACACATGCCACCTTTGTGCTTATTGGTATCCCAGGACTAGAGAAAGCCCATTTCTGGGTTGGCTTCCCCCTCCTTTCCATGTATGTAGTGGCAATGTTTGGAAACTGCATCGTGGTCTTCATCGTAAGGACGGAACGCAGCCTGCACGCTCCGATGTACCTCTTTCTCTGCATGCTTGCAGCCATTGACCTGGCCTTATCCACATCCACCATGCCTAAGATCCTTGCCCTTTTCTGGTTTGATTCCCGAGAGATTAGCTTTGAGGCCTGCCTTACCCAGATGTTCTTTATTCATGCCCTCTCAGCCATTGAATCCACCATCCTGCTGGCCATGGCCTTTGACCGTTATGTGGCCATCTGCCACCCACTGCGCCATGCTGCAGTGCTCAACAATACAGTAACAGCCCAGATTGGCATCGTGGCTGTGGTCCGCGGATCCCTCTTTTTTTTCCCACTGCCTCTGCTGATTAAGCGGCTGGCCTTCTGCCACTCCAATGTCCTCTCACACTCCTATTGTGTCCACCAGGATGTAATGAAGTTGGCCTACGCAGACACTTTGCCCAATGTGGTATATGGTCTTACTGCCATTCTGCTGGTCATGGGCGTGGACGTAATGTTCATCTCCTTGTCCTATTTTCTGATAATACGAACGGTTCTGCAACTGCCTTCCAAGTCAGAGCGGGCCAAGGCCTTTGGAACCTGTGTGTCACACATTGGTGTGGTACTCGCCTTCTATGTGCCACTTATTGGCCTCTCAGTGGTACACCGCTTTGGAAACAGCCTTCATCCCATTGTGCGTGTTGTCATGGGTGACATCTATCTGCTGCTGCCTCCTGTCATCAATCCCATCATCTATGGTGCCAAAACCAAACAGATCAGAACACGGGTGCTGGCTATGTTCAAGATCAGCTGTGACAAGGACTTTCAGGCTGTGGGAGGCAAGTGACCCTTAACACTACACTTCTCCTTATCTTTATTGGCTTGATAAACATAATTATTTCTAACACTAGCTTATTTCCAGTTGCCCATAAGCACATCAGTATTTTTCTCCGGCTGGAATAGTAAACTAAAGTATGGTACATCTACTTAAAGGACTATTATGTGGAATAATACATACTAATGAAGTATTACATGATTTAAAGACTACAATAAAACCAAACATGCTTATAACATTAAGAAAAACAATAAAGATACATGATTGAAACCAAGTTGAAAAATAGCATATGCCTTGGAGGAAATGTGCTCAAATTACTAATGATTTAGTGTTGTCCCTACTTTCTCTCTCTTTTTTCTTTCTTTTTTTTTTTTTTTTTATTATGGTTAGCTGTCACACACAACTTTTTTTTTTTTTTGAGTTGAGGTCTCGCTCTGTCACCAGGCTGGAGTGCAGTGGCACGATCTCGGCTCACTGCAACCTCCACATCCCATGTTGAAGCAATTCTTCTGCCTCAGCCTCCCGAGTAGCTGGGACTAGAGGAATGTGCCACCATGACCGGCTAATTTTCTGTATTTTTTAGTAGAGACAGAGTTTCACCATGTTGGCCAGGATGGTCTCGATCTCCCGACCTCGTGATCCACCCGCCTCGACCTCCCAAAGTGTTGGGATTACAGGTGTGAACCACTGAGCCCGGCCTGTGTACAACTTTTTAAATAGGGAATATGATAGCTTGGCATGGTGGTGTGCACCTGTAGCCCCCACTACCTGGAAAGCTGAGGTGGGAGAATCGCTTGAGTCCAGGAGTTTGAGGTTACAGTGATCCACGATCATACCAGTACACTCTAGCCTGGGCAACAGAGCAAGACCCTGTCTCAAAGCATAAAATGGAATAACATCAAATGAAACAGGGAAAATGAAGCTGACAATTTATGGAAGCCAGGGCTTGTCACAGTCTCTACTGTTATTATGCATTACCTGGGAATTTATATAAGCCCTTAATAATAATGCCAATGAACATCTCATGTGTGCTCACAATGTTCCGGCACTATTATAAGTGCTTCACAGGTTTTATGTGTTCTTCGTAACTTTATGGAGTAGGTACCATTTGTGTCTCTTTATTATAAGTGAGAGAAATGAAGTTTATATTATCAAGGGGACTAAAGTCACACGGCTTGTGGGCACTGTGCCAAGATTTAAAATTAAATTTGATGGTTGAATACAGTTACTTAATGACCATGTTATATTGCTTCCTGTGTAACATCTGCCATTTATTTCCTCGGCTGTACAAATCCTCTGTTTTCTCTCTGTTACACACTAACATCAATGGCTTTGTACTTGTGATGAGAGATAACCTTGCCCTAGTTGTGGGCAACACATGCAGAATAATCCTGTTTTACAGCTGCCTTTCGTGATCTTATTGCTTGCTTTTTCCAGATTCAGGGAGAATGTTGTTGTCTATTTGTCTCTTACATCTCCTTGATCATGTCTTCATTTTTTAATGTGCTCTGTACCTGTCAAAAATTTTGAATGTACACCACATGCTATTGTCTGAACTTGAGTATAAGATAAAATAAAATTTTATTTTAAATTTTGCTGAGTGTTATGCCTATTGATTTTACATTTATAGAATCCTATAAATCAGAATTGGAGATGTGAGTGATTTCCTAGTCTTCTTTCTCACCAGTGCAGGAATCCTGACTGGAATGGTTCACACGTTAGTAAGGATGCTGAATGCATCTTATTTCAAGGTAGGGTATTCCCACTGTACTTTTGAGCAGATCCAGTGAGCAGCTGAGATCTGAATACAATCATTGGGCCTATATGTTCCCTCTGTAGCTTCACTAAGCAAGTCTTGGGTGCAGGACTTGGGTAGATAAACCATGAGGGAGACTCTATACTGTAGGCTCTCTCTTAGGAGGAGGGAACCACAGATACTTGATGTGTACTGATGACAGATTCTGCTAGCATATAGATCTGTGAGCATTCAACTGTGCTTCATTGTTCAGAGGCAGTAAAGTGGCTTCCAAAGTCATGCAGTTAATCAATGTGCATAGGCCAGGGCTAAGGGGAGAAAACACAATGGAAGAAATGGGTGATTTCTCTAAAGAAATGAAAGTGTACCCATGCTCTGTAAAGTGGAGATTCAGGTGTTGGGCCCCACCCTCAAATAATGAGGTCAGGTGCCTCATTTTATGAGGTTAAACTCTGTTATGTCTCTCCCCACAATCTCAGTCCTCTTCTACCTTCCTGTCCATTGCTTTACCTCAATTTGGATCCTCCAGCCTACTTCCATATGCCTAAGAACATAGCCATATTGACAATTTAGTGAATAGTGGATTTCTTTCTCTTCTGTGAATAGCTAATCCCTTACTGTCTCCCACTATGATAGGTTGTTTATATATTCTTATTATCTCCTCTCCCCTTTCCTCTGTCCTAAGATTTTTAACTTTTAAAAGTAGCCCAGGCTGGGCACGGTGGCTCACGCTTGTATTCCCAGCACTTTGGGAGACTGAGGAAGGTGTATCACCTGAGGCCAGTAATTTAACACCAGTCTGGCCAATATGGTAAAATCCCATCTCCACTAAAAATACAAAAATTAGCCAGGTGTGATGGTGGGTACCTGTAATCCCAGCTACTCTGGAGGCTGAGGCAGAAGAATCACTTGAACCAGGGAGGCGGAGCTTGCAGTGAGCCCAGATCGCCACCACTGCACTCCAGCCTGAGCGACAGAGTGACACTCCTTCTCAAAAAAAAAAAAAAAAAAAAAAAAAGTAGGCCAAAGACTTCTGTGCCAATGTTCATAGCAGCATTATCCACAATAACCAAAAGGTGGAAATAACCCAAATGTCCATCAACAGATGAATGGATAAACAGAATGTGGTTTATATATACAGTGGAATATTATTCATTCTTAAAAATCTGGTACCTGCTACAACATGGATGAAACTTGAAAACATTATGCTAAATAAAATAAGCCAGATGACAAAAGGACAAATAATATATGATTCCACTCATATAAGGTATCTAGAATAGGCAAATTCATAAAGAAAGAAAGTAGAATACAGGTTACCAGGGGCTGGGGGAGGGGAGGATGGAGAGTTATTGTTTATGGGTGCAGAGGTTCAGTTTGGGATGATAAAAAAGTTCTGGAAATGGATAGTGGTTATGGTTGTACAACAATATGAATCTGCTTAATGTTACTGAATTGTACACTTAATGTTTAAAATGTTAAATTTTATTTTATGTATGTTTATCACAATAAAAATTGCCAAAAATAATGTAAAACTCTCATTATCAATTTTATCTTAAGAATATGTTGAAATGATTATATTTTAGATGTTAGGTTTAAAATATATTATTAAGTTTTTTTTTGTTTTTTTTTTCTTTTTTCAAAATGTGTTGCCAGGTGCTGTAGCTCACGCCTGTAATCCCAGCACTGTGGGAAGCTGAGGTAGGAGGATCGTTTCAGCCCAGGAGTTCAAGAGTAGCTTGAAGAGGATGATATTTAGTTCAAAGTAATAAAGTTTTAATAGTAGGACTACCAAGGTTGTAACAGGGCCATTATTTATAGTGGCAATTTTTATAGCCTTCAAATCCCATCCTGAAGGATACCAGCTGTATGTACATCTGGTCACCTAGCCTAAGGCTGAGCAAACAGAAGGCGGGAGACCAGGCTTCCTGGCACTGTGCACACTTAGGTAAGTCAACTTTCTCTTCTCCATTTTTCTACCTATAACCTTATTGTAGGTTTCATTTCTCAGACAGCAGTACAGAAATAGAAAAAATTCCTTCAATTATACTTTGTGTAATTGAATTATACAATTCAATTATAATTATGTAAGTATAATTATACTTTCAATTATCCTTCTATGACTGCCAAGTAATAATTTAGCAATACCTTACTGATTGGAATAATAAAGTTGTGATCATGTGGCTGAGAAAAAATCATATGACCTTGTGATGGTTAATATTATGTGTCCACTGGCTGGACCACAGTACCCAGATACTCAGTCACACATGTTTTCTGGATTTTCCTGTAAGGGTGTTTTTTTCCAGATGAGATTACTGTTTTAATCAGAGGACTTCAGGTAAAGGAGATTGTCCTCCATAATGGGGGTGGGCCTCATCCAATTCGTTGAAGGCCTTAATAGACCAGATTGACCGCCCCTGGGCAACAAGAATTATCCCAACAGACATGGCCTGAGGACTTAATTGCCATGTTGGTTCCACGTTGGCTCTGCAGTCTACTGACTTACCCTGCAGATACTGGATTCACTAGTCTCCATTGTGTGAGCTGATTCCTCAACATAAATATCTCTATTTCTCTATCTCTACATATTGTCTATCTATCTATGTGTCTATCTATCTATATATCTCCTTTTGATTCTGCTTCTCTGGAGAACTCTGACAAACACAAACCTAAAAGTTATAAAAGGGGGGAAAATTGTCCCTGTGAGCAGCTAACCTGTGAAGGGAGAACTGAAAATTGAAAGAAACCCCATAAAAAAGACAACATGCAAAACACAAATTAAATTAACTGGGCCAGCCCAATCTAAGGTCGGCATCACAAACTATACAAGTCCAAATTCTTTATTTATTTATTTATTGAGACACAGTTGTCTCAATACACTCTTGTTGCCCAGGCTGGAGTGCAATGGCGCGATCTCAGCTCACTACAACCTCCACCTCCCGGGTTCAAGCGATTCTCCTGCCTCAGCTCCCCGAGTAGCTGGGATTACAGGTGCCTGCCAGCACGCTTGGCTAATTTTTTGTATTTCTAGTAAATACGGGGTTTTACCCCGTATTGGGTAGGCTGGTCTGGAACACCTGACCTCAGGTGATCCACCTGCCTCAGCCTCCCAAAGTGCTAGGATTGCAGGTGTGAGCCACCGTGCCCAGCCCCAAGCTTAAATTCTTTTAGTAACAGTTTGTTCAGACCATGTGATTGCAGATCAAAGATAAACTGATCTAACCATAACTCTGCATGAACTCACATGTTCTAAAGACAAAATCCCTGAACAATCCATGTGAAAACCATCCTATGACTAACCCTGGATCCCCCACACTCCATAAATAGGCTTCCCTAACTCTCTCCTTTTGAAATACTTTCTTCCATTGAATTGTTCTTCTTAACTGCAGCAAGTTAATAATCTAACATTGTTTGACTACAGGTATGGCCCTAGTGTTCTTTAGCTACTGGGTTTTAGCAAAATTTATAAACATAAGAATTCTGGTTTTTTTGTTTGTTTTTTTGTTTGAGACGGAGTCTCGCTCTGTCGCCCAGGCTGGAGTGCAGTGGCGCGATCTTGGCTCACTGCAAGCTCCGCCTCCCGGGTTCACGCCATTCTCCTGCCTCAGCCTCCCGAGTAACTGGGACTACAGGCGCCCACCGCCACGCCCGGCTAATTTTTTGTATTTTTTAGTAGAGAAGGGGTTTCACCGTGTTAGCCAGGATGGTCTCTATCTCCTGACCTCGTGATCCGCCTGCCTCGGCCTCCCAAAGTGCTGGGATTACAGGCGTGAGCCACCGCGCCCGGCCAAACATGAGAATTCTTAAGCACGAGGCAGAGAGTTATATAAGAAATGCCTGAAATATTTATTTGGGGGTCCTAAAAGCAGTGCCTGAGACAGGGACTTGGGTGAAGGTAGTGTAATTAAGACATGTTTCTAGAAAATAGGAGTGAGGGAACAGAGACAGTGAGACAAGGAAGAAGCAAATTCAACACAGAGTTATTACCAAGGTTGCTGCTGTGGACAATGACCACTCAACTCTGCTAGGACTCTGTTCAGAATGACTTGGGGAATTTCTATCCAAAGGCTGGACTAGGGCATTTGCAGTCAACTGTCTTCCTCATTTGACCCAAGGTTGCCCCTGGGCTTTGCCTACTTCTATGGCTTTGAAGAAAGCACAAAAGCAGAAAAACGTGGAGAAATGGCACCAATTTAAAGTGGGAGAAATACTCAGAATGAATTAAAATGTCTTTCACAGCCCCCGGTAAAGTCAGAAGTGGGCCAAGGCGGTATGACATGAGACACAGAGCATCCGTTCCACCTGGGTGTGGGGAGTGGAGGGTGGTAAAGGTTTGAGAAATCTTGGATTCATGTATCTCTATTGCATTTAATATTACCACATGCTGAGGGCTTACTGTTCATCCTCCAGTAAAATAATACCTTACTTACATAATCCTCAAAACAAGCATCTGGGGCCGGGAGCAGTGGCTCACACCTATAATCCCAGCACTTTGGGAGGCCCAGGCGGGCCGATCATGAGGTCAAGAGATTGAGACCATCCTGGCTAACACGGTGAAACCCCATCTCCACTAAAAATACAAAAATTAGCCAGGTGTGGTGACGCGCGCCTGTAGTCCCAGCTACTCAGGAGGCTGAGGCAGGAGAATCACTTGAACCCAGGAGGCAGAGGTTGCAGTGAGCAGAGATTGTTCCACTGCACTCCAGTCTGGCGACAGAGCGAGACTCTGTCTCAAAAAAACATATATAAAAAAATTAAATTAAAAAAAACAAGCATCTGTGTTGATGGCCACTGTTCAGACTAGGAAACTGAGGCACAACTGGGAGTTGTATAATTTTCTGAGTCACTCAATACTTCAGACTTGAACCCAGGTCTCTCTGACTTCCCAGTGTACTCTTTGTGAATGAAGATTGTAGCCTGACCAGGCAGGCATGGACCAGCATGGACTGGCATGGACCGGCCCAGCAAAGTGATGACTGATACTAGGAAAAGACTTCCCCGACAGGAGGTGACTTTGCACAAATCACATTCTTCTGTGTACTTCTGTTTTTTCCAGATGAAACATGGGCAACAGTGTAACACTTGCCCTTCAGAGATCAAGGAGGGTTCAGTCACAGGCACAGGATCATTTGCTTTCAATGTTTCTGCATCTCTTCTGCAAGGAAAAAGAGCATTAGAAGTGTAAGCCAATCTGTCCCAGTTCCCACAGGTTCTACCCACGAGAGTTATGTGAGATTTTCTTTTTCTTTTTTTTTTTAAGCCACTTCATTGAAGTCTGATTGACATACAAAAAGTTATAGATTTTTAATGTATACAACTTGATATATTTGAACATAAGTGATATACCCTTAAAACAATCACCGTAACTAATGTGGTAAACTTATCCATCACCTCCAAAAGTTTCCTCTCACCTCCTTTATTGTTGTTGTTGTTGCTATTGTTTTTCGTTCTGTGGTAAGAGCACTTAACGTAAGAGCTAATCTCTTAACACATTTTTAAGTGTACAATACAGTAGTGTTAATCACAGGCCCTATGTTGGGTTGCTTTTAAAGAGATGCCTTCCCTCGTGCTCCATACTACGTTCCCAAGGAGCAGGTCCAGAGAGAACCTGGGGGCAGGGGTAAAACACAAGAATAGCCTGCCCTGGGTCCTATATTGGGGGAAGGACAGAGCCCTGGAATGGAATTTGGAGCTCTGAGCTACATCTCATGTTCTGCCACTAGGAGGATGACCTTACTTAATTCATATAATCTCTTGGGATTAACTATAAAACATGGTGATTGAATTAGGACATCTCTAAATCCTGCCCCCATTCTAAATATTACATTCCCTGGACACCACTAAGAAGTCACAGGCAATTCCAAAGGGCCTGCAAAGGCTGACACTCTCTGCGGTGTCCTTGGAAACTATTCTCTGACCCACACGAGAAAGCCAGCCCCCTTCCCTGTGGCCACCTCTTTGCCCAAACATGGCATTTCTCCACTTGATCTCCTACCTCTTGTTCCTGCCAATTATGACTCTCTTCAAAAATCAAACCTGTTCCCAAATATTGTGGATTTTCTACCCCAAGAGATATTCACAGGTTTCCTATAAGGAAACATAGTCCAATAAAAAGAACAGATAGTTATCTTACTCATCAACTCAATTCACTCTTTGTGGGCTGGCTTTCATCTGTTTGCTAGGGATGATAATGCTGTCTATGCTCAGTGCTTTTGTGAAAATTATGTGCAGTGATCCACAGACAATGCCCAGGATAGTATTAATACATAGTATAAACTCAACAAATACTCATTATTATTACCATGGAAACGGGATAGGTAATAATATCTGCCTCACAGGAAAATGGAGGGGATAAGAATGTGCATTGGTGTGTGTGACAAGCAAGTCACAGATTTTCTTAAAACACTCACTTGGTCACATCTGCCTAGAAACTTGAAGCTTAAGAACTGGGTTCTCGTTCTCTCTCTCTCTCTCTCTCTCTTGCTGTCTCTCTTCTCTCTCTCTCTCTCTCTCACTGTCTCTCTTCTCTCTCTCTCTTGCTGTCTCTGTTCTTTCTTTCTTTCTTTCTCTCTCTCTCTCTCTTCTCTCTCTCTCTTGCTGTCTCTGTTCTTTCTTTCTCTCTCTCTCTCTTTCTCTCTCTCTCTCTCTTGCTGTCTCTGTTCTTTCTTTCTCTCTCTCTCTCTTTCTCTCTCTCTCTCTCTCTCTCTCACACACACACACACACACACACACACACACACACACACACACACAGTAGTACCAAGACTAAGATTGGAGGACAGTAAAAAGAAAGGTAGCATGGTGAGCAGGGGACGTGGGATTCAAATAGGTTTGAAGTGAGCCTAAAATGACTGATCTATGCACTGAAGAAGGAATGGCAACAGAAAGGCCAGTTTCCAATGTTGTCTCAGGAAAATATGATTGAAGTTTAAAAGGTGGTGAATTAAAAGGGAGGGGTTATGGCCACTGCTTATTTCTTGTTCACAAGGATCAGCGTCCTGGGAGTGTGTTTGCCTTCCTGTTCTCATTAATCTGGAAGGGCTTCCTGGGTGTTTTGGGAGCTGAATCAACTCACTGAGGTGGTCCTAGACAGCTTCTTCCGTGAGAGGCTTCCAGAATTGGGAGTCTCAGGCAAGTGGTCACTATAGTGAGAGTATCTTTCCCAGTGAAACAGGGTCTCCAGGGACTAAGGACCATAAAAACATTGCCCTTTTCCCAGCCATGTTTATGTTGGCCTGGTCAGTGGAGGGTACCAGTTTAGGTGGCCAATTCCCCCGGAGAGCCACAGTCTGAGGTTGCCCAATAAATAGGACAGCTCCCATCCCCCAGTAATTTCATCTAGCCCCCATCTCTGAGCAGCACATCATCTATCCCAGACTAGATTGATAAGAAATAAGAGAAGAACATAAATGTGTTTGTGTCTGGGGATAGATATTTCCTTAGGCATTTTATTATTGTAAGAAAAGATTTACGCTCAATATTATTTATGACCAGAGATTACCAGCATCACATATTTGGGATTCTTTCCGACTATAATCATCACCAATTCTCCCAGCTGGTGCTAAAGTTATTGCCCAGTGTCCGTTTCTTAATATCATTTAATGTTAAACCTTCAAGAATGATTGACAATGTTTGGCAATGTTTCAGGACCTAAAATATAAAAGAAACAAAAAAAAATAATAGTGGATATTACAATGAGTATCAGATATAAAACCAAATGTATTGAGAGCCCTCAGTGCGCCCATGGAGGAATAAACAAGGTACAGCAGCCACAGAGAAGGGAGAAACCAGCTTTGTTGTGGAGATGAAGGAAAGCTTCATGAACAGGTGACATTTAAACAGGGGCCAGATTGAGGTTTGGGGGAAGTAAGTGAGATTAAAGCAGAGGGAGTATATGGAGACATCAAATAGTGAGGTGACTTCTGACAATGCAAGAAGATTTTATTGCCAGAGCATAGGCCATGTGTTCCCCTGAGTTCTCCTAAGACAAAAGCCTAAGAGCAGCTACTCTACTGGGGACTGGACCCAGTAAGCAAAAGTCAGGGACAGGGAGTTTGGAGCAGGGAAAAGGGAGAGCCCAAACAAACATGCACTGTAGAGTTGTCCACATAATATGAGACTGTTGCCAGTTCTTGCAGTACTTGCCCATAATCTTCTTCCTGGGGGAAGTAAATGAAAAGTAATTATTCCTCCTGTATTCAATTAGTTAAGAATTGCTCCACAGAGCATTAACTCCCAAAACTGGCAGACTGCCTATGCTTGAGTATTCAGTGGGTTCCCATGGGCCCCCACGACAGAGCATCAGAGGAGAAACCCCAGGGTCCAGATGAGCCTGTGACAGGCTGCACCTGCACAGAACTGGTAGCCATAGCAGTGGCTGAAATGGGAATTGAAGTTGCAGGGATTTTAAATGATTTACAATTATCTCAGGAGCCAAGGCTGAATAGATGAATTAAAAATCTTAAAAGAGATTCCTCCCACATTGGGGAAGACAGAATAGACATATTTTCCTATTTATTTGCTAAGAACATGTTTCTATTTATTTGCTAAGAACAACTAAAAACCTTGGGCATTGTGTATAAAACAAACACAAAATTCCAAGGGTAGACAAGAGGCAGACCATCTAAGGAGCTTGGGATATGAGGAATGACATCATGAAATAGAGGAATGACATAGTGGTCATCCTTAATGATTGAATTTTCTTCTTACCTCATATATCTGACTTGGAGCTGAAGAAACTGACAACACAGAAATGCTAACGTGCACAAATAGTAAAAGCCCTCTCAAAAGCCTGCTCCCTCTAGCCAATGAAAGGGGGATCCTAGCAAGGCAGAAGATTCAAAAAACCACTTTACTCCAGCAAAACACTGCAGAAAAAAAAAAAAACAAAAAAAAAACTGTGACCACATGACCCCCAACTCATGTCAGCAAAGGCCAAATGGAGAACCCAGACTTCCAACCTCATGAGGCTGTAATGAGGCACCCAACACCCTCCTCAGGGTGGTGGTATCAGAGAATGTCGAATAGGCAGTTGAGACTGTCATTCCTGCCAGCCAATAATGAGTAGCCCCTTTCTCCATGGTGTCAGTGGAAACCACGCGGGTGCCTGGATTTCAACCCTCACTGGGCAGTAATGAGATGTCCATCCCATCCCCAATGGGATGATGGCAGAGGAGGCCTAGTAGAGAATCAAGATATTCACCGCCACCCCAGAGTAATGAGGACCCTCGCACCATGTTATCATAAAGAAAATGTGGAGAAAATACCCATCTTCACTTAGCGGTAATAAATCCCCCACCACCAGTATCAACGGAGACCAAATTTAAAAAGAATAAAAGTTACACGCAATATGTTCTCCAATACAATGTAATCACAGAAAGATAACTTGGAAATTCCTAAATAATTAATGATAACAAAAAGCAGTCTCAATGGAAATAAAAAATAATTTGACGTGAATAAAAATGAAAATAAAACATACCGAAATTTGTATAACACAGATAAAACAGTGCTGAGAAGAACATTTGTAGCTTAAATGAATATATTAAAAAGGAAGAAAAGTCTCATATCAATAATCTAGGCTATGCCATCAAGAACCAAGGAAAAGAAGAGCAAAACAAAACCCAAAGCAAGTAGAAGGAAATCATAGAGATAAGAGAAGAAATCAATAAAATTAAAAACAGAAAAAAATAAATAAAATCTTTGAAACAGAGCTGATTCCTTGAAGAGATCAATAAAATTAATAAGCTCCTAGCAAGACTAACAGAGAAAAAAGAAAGAAGGCACGAATTAATAATATCAGGAATGAAAAGGAGGTTATTATTACAGACTCTGTGTACATCAAAGGAATAATGAGGAAATACTACAAACAATTCTATACACAGAAAAGTGGACCACTTCCTAGTAAAACACAAACTACCACAACTCCCAAAATATGAATATATAATTTGTAACCCTGTAACGATTAAGAATTGAATTTTTAGTTTATAAAATCCCCAAAAAGAAATTCATAGGTCCAGATTGTTTCACTAGAAAATTCTAACAAACATTAAAAGAAGAATTCTACACTATCTCTTCCAATAAATGGAAAAGGAGAAAACATCTCCCAATATGTTTTGTGACGTTAGAATTACTCTGATAACAAAACAGTACAAAAACCACAAAAAAAAAAACTACAGGCTAATATCTCTCATATATAGACACAAACATTTTTCACAGTGCACCACACTCAGTATGGCTACTAGAATGTGGAGAAATTAGAATCCTTTAACACTGTTGATAGAAATGTAAAACAGTAAAATGTTATCACAGTTCTTCAAAATATTAAAAATAGAATTACCGTATGTTCCACTGATTCTACTTCTGGGTAATCTCAAAAGAATTGAAACCAGGATCTTGAAAGTATATTTGCACACTCATGTTCATAGCAGCACTGTTCACAATAGTCAAAGGGTGGAGGCAACCAACTGTCAATGGACAGATGATGGATAAACAAATTTAGTATATACCGACAATGAAAAATTAGCCTGAAAAAGGAAGAAAATTCTGATAAGTGCTACAGCATGGACAGAACTTGAGGACATTATGCTAAGTGAAATAAGAAAGTCACAAAAAGACAAATACTGTATGTTGTCACTTATATGAGGTAGTCAAATTCTTAGATACAGAAAGTGGAATGGTGGTGGCCAGGAGACGGGGAAGGGGCAAATGGGAAATTGTTTGTTTAATGGGTATAGAATTTCAGTTTCACAAGATGAAAATGTTCTGGACATTAGTTGTACAACAATGTAAATATGCTTAACACTACTGAATTGTACACTTAAAAATGGTTGGGCCAGGCGTGGTGGCTCACGCCTGTAATCTCAGCACTTTGGGAGGCCAAGGCAGGTGGATCACGAGATCAGGAGTTCGAGACCAGCCTGGCCAATACAGTGAAACCTCGTCTCTACTAAAACTACAAAAAATTAGCCAGGCATAGTGACGCGTGCCTGTAATCTCAGCTACTTGGGAGGCTGAGGCAGGAGAATCACTTGAACCCAGGAGGCGGAGGTTGCAGTGAGCGGAGATCGCGCCATTGCACTCCAGCCTGGGCAACAGAGCAAGACTCCATCTCTAAAAAAAAAAAAAAGGGTTAAGATGGTAAAGTTTATGTTATGTGTACTTTTTAAAATTATAACCAAGCATGTTTTGTTTTCAGGAGGGCCAGTCTTGTTCAATATTCAAAAATCAAGTAAACTGCCATATTAACAGCATTAAAAATAAATTTCACATGATGATATAAATTGATACAGAAAATGCATTTGATAAAAATTCAACAAACATTTATGATGAAAACTCAGAAAAATAAGAACAGAGGAGAAATTCCTCAACTTGAAGATGAGCATCTATAAATACCTATAGTTAATGTTATAGTTAATGGTGAATGACTGAATGTCTTCCCTCTAAACGTGGGAACAAAGAAAAAATGTCGACTGTCATCATTCTTATCCAACATAGTCCATAGTCAACGCAATAAAGCAGGAAAAAAAGTAAAAGGCATACAGACAAAAATAAAGAAATGAAATATCCCTGTTTGTACATTATATTATATACCTAATATTACATACATAGAAAAATATTCAAATAATCTATTTTTTTAAAAAACCCTAAAACTAAGTGAGTTCCACGAAGTTATCATATTATACAAGAAAAAATGATAAATTAGACTCTATTAAAGTTAAAAATTATTGCTCTGTCAAAATTCCTGCTAAGAGGATGAAAAGAGGACCCAGAGAGTGGGACAATGTATTCCCAAACCAAGGATACAACAAAGGACTAGTGTCTAGAATATATAATGTCTCAAAATAACAAAGTTATAGCGATATAGAACACATTTGTGGTTTTCAGGGATTAAGAAGGGGATGGCAAAGGAGGAAAGTGAGCATAAATGCAAAAGGGCAACATGAGGAATCCTTGTGGTGGTGGGAATATTCAATGCCTTGACTGTATCAATGTTAATATTCTTACTGTTTTATTTTGCAAGTGACTTTATTTTTTCCAGATTTATTGAGGTATAATTGACAAATAAAAATTGTATATGTTTACAGCATACAGTATGGTGATTTTATTTTTGTTTTTGTTTCAACTTTTATTTTAGATTCAGAGGGTACACGTGCACATTTGTTACATGGGAAAAATGCATCTGGCTGGGTTTTGGTGTATGAATGATCCCATCACCCAGATAGTGAGGATAGTATCTGGTGGGTAGTTTCTCAGCCCACACCCCCTTCCCACCCTCACTCCTCTAGTAGTCTCCAGTGTCTATTGTTGCCATCTTTATGTCCACGTTTACCCTAACAACATAATGTTTTGATATATGTATACATTGTGAAGTGATTACCACAATCGAGCTAATTAACATGCTAATCACCTCACATAGTTCCCTTGTGTGTCTGTGTGTGTTGAGAACTTTCAAGATCTCTTAGCAAATTTAAAGTATACAATCGGATATAATTAATTATAGTCACCATGCTGTACATTAGATCAGATTTTATTCATCCCACGTAACTGAAATTTTGTACCCTTTAAACACCTCACCATTTTTCCCACCCAGCAGCCCCAATCATTGGAAACCATCGTTCTACTCTCTGCTTCCATGAGTTTGACTTTTTTAGATTCCACTTATAAGTGAGATCATGTAGTACTTGTCTTTCTGTGCCTGACTTATTTTACTCAACATAATTTCCTCCAGGTTCATCCATGTTGTTGCAAATGACAGGGTTTCCTTCTTTATTAAGGCTGAGTAGTGTGTGCGTGTGCGTGTGTGTGTGTGTGTACGTGTGTGTGTGCATCACCTTTTCATTTTCCCTTTATCTGTTGATGGGGATTTGGGTTAATTCCATATCTTGGCTCTTGTGAATAATATTGCAAAGAACATGGGCATACAGATATCTCTTTGAGATACTAATTTCATTTTTTGGGATATATATCCAGAAAAGGGATTGCTGGATCTTATGGTAGTTCTAGTTTTATTTTTTGAGGAACCTCCGTATTATTTTCCATAATGACTATATTGATTTACATTTTGACCAATAGTATACAAGGGTCCCCCTTTCCTCACCAACACTTACCATTTTTTTCATTTTTGATAATAACCATTCTAATAAATACGAGCTGATAATGTGGTTTTGATTTGCATTTCACTAACGATTATTGATGATAAACATCTTTTCAAATACCTTTTAGCCCACGGGTCCTCTTCATATTTTGAATTTAGGTCAGTCACACTGTAAGAATGAAGGGAGGCCTGTTGGGATATGCAAGACAGCAAGGAAAAATTCTTAGGTTGAATGACTCCCTGCCCCTCTAAAGAAAAAAACAGACAGCTGGTGGCTACATTCATCTCTCCCTGTTTCAGGGCCCTTTTCTCCCCATCTAGGCCCTCAGATTGCTTGATTCGTATCTTCTGTTGAAGAAAATGGAGCTCCCACAATGTCCATGAGGAGTAGACACAGGAAGTGGGGCTGCTTCCCCTGGATGTCCATCCCTGGGGGCTAAGATGGAGTGGAGGGAAGACACCACTGACCCTGACAACCTAAAAGGCTGTCACTGAGAGAGGCTACAAAGTGGTCTCTGTGACTCCAAATGGAAAAGCTGATGTCACTGAGGAGCACAGTAAAGGAAGTGATTGAAGTGCCCAGTGAAGCTTCCTGCAGGTGTGGCAGAGTGGAAACACTGACAGAGTGGGGAACTCAGACTCATTGAGCTCAAGGTATTGAGCACAGAGAGAGACATGATGATTCTAGCTCTCTCGTCTCCTCCACAGCTCAGTTGCTTAAATGTAGCTCTCCTTCCCAACACACACACCCCAGTCATTTTCTATTGCCCAGGAACAAGTTAGCAGAGAATCTTCTGGGTGGCCTGGGCCCCAGGGATCCCTGGGGAACAGCATCTCACCAGGGCATCTAGCCAAGGGTGTAAAGATGGGACGTCAGTTCCAGAGCCTTCCTGGGCTCCTTCGGGATGTGGAGAGGTAAAGAAGGCTTTGACAACAAGCAGGGTGAGTAACACAGGGCCTGGACTCAATCCCTTCTGCACTATTTAGAAGGGAAGGGGCCTGCTCAATGAGTCTGAGTTCCCCACTCTGTCAGCTACCACCAAAAGGAGGAATCAGTGGGATGAGAGATGAGCAGGTGTCAGAAGCAGGAAAGGAGTGAGGAGGCCTGGACTTCCATAGATGGCAAGAACATGCCCCTAGATGAGGGAGAGTAAGGAAAGAGGCAACGTTCCTGAACACAGAGATTTCTCAATTCAGATCATTATTCAGAAACCTAGACTCTGTGACCAAGGGGATTCATACTCTTTGGTTTCTCTAAGTAGGGCAACTCTGTGAGGGAATCTTAAGATCCCATCTCAGGTAGCATCCTGGGGATGATCTGAATGTTTGCTTGAGATGTCACCTTTCGCCATGAGATTGTTCTTCATATTCTCTTGGATAAGAAGAGCCTTTAAGGAAAGCACTTGACTTGGAGGTAGAGGAAAGCAAACATGTTGAATCACTCCTTTTGACTCCCACAGACAACGTACAGTCATGGAACATTCTTAGAGTATTAAAATAAACATAAGTTAGAAATCACCCACATTTTTCCTCCTTCTTCCGGGAAGAGTTATGATTTTTAAATAGGTTTGACTCTTTTATGTCCTAGATATAATAGCAGAAAACCAAACCTGGTCTAATTTCCAGAGTTGAGAGATTTAACTTTAAACTTTCTGAGTCCATGGGAACTAAGAAACATGGTAATCCAAGCTGTCTACTAGAATGGGTATTTATAGAAAAGAAAGAAAACAAAAGCAAAAATTTTCATTTAAATACACAGAATTCATCCCTCATGTCAGACCTCTCATATCACTGTAATATTTACAATACATGAAAATGGATGAAAAGACAATTATCTGGAGATGAGAAAACTTAGTTTGATTGTACAAAGTGCCACAAATTTTTGGCAACTTGTCCTAAGAGGTACTGTATAGTCACATCTTTAAGTGTTCAGCTTCTTGTAATATGGAACCAAACTTAGCATTTTGATCCTTCTACCACATCCAGGAGAAATAGATCAGACAAATACCCAGAGTTACGGAGGACCTGCGTTTCAACTAGGAGACAACTGAGAGTTCTAGGATAACGCATTTGTGAGTCACTGGAGAACAGATAAATCAATCCAGGCTGGAAGAAAGGGAAATGTCACATTAACTTCAGCAAGATTTATCCTCAGATTGCCGAAAGTTAAATGGAGAGTCCAGAACTTACCCTGTATTCTGATTTATGTTACCAATGACAAAGAGACTATTTTCTGGATTGACCTTACCTAACTTTAAATAAGACTGACTGAAAATAACAATTAATTTAATTAATCTGAAGGAGTCATTGATCTTTTCTGTATGCAAACTATACAGTAAAAGTTGTGAACATGTGCACTAGAGGAGGCTTTATTAAGGCTTGGGGTAAAGAGGAGTGGATTATATAAATAAAGAAATCATTATTCAATAATGTATTCACTTGCTCATCCATTGATTGTCCCTGAAAAAAAAAAAAAGAGCAGAGATTTGGAAATCATCAAAATCAGAACATTAGGATTGAATGAGGTTTCTGAAGAAATGTCACTTGAATTAGTAAAAAGAAAATAAAAAATGGAGAGGCAATTAGCATAATAAACGGCAAATAGTATGAAGAACCAAAAGGGTTATACTGAGTAAAGACAGTTTTAAAGAAATAGGAAAACACTGCATCTGCAGAGCCCTAAATCATGTCACCATGAAACATTAGAAGAAAATAGGGACTTCCAGCTAATCTGCTCCAAGCGGCCCACATTTTACCAATCTCTAGCATCTAGTATAATGCAGACAGTTTGAGACTGTTGAAAGGTTTAAGTGAAGTAGACCTGAATTTGAATTTGTACAGTCACATCTAGACTGGCCTGGAGGAACTCAACCTCTCTCTCTAGTTTTATTTGTTTTAAAATAATAATATTATTATTATTGTTATAGCTATCTTTTTTAAGAAGATGATAATATCTACCTTGCATGATTGTTTTATAAGCAGAGAGGTATTATGTACAATCAGAAATGTGAAAAGTCTAATATCTGGAACATAGCATACTGAATGATTGATCCATTAGTAAATTTATTTGCCCAGCATCAGACAATAACATTAGTAGCATTCGTAGAACAGACTCCACAGAACATTGAAACTAGCCTAAATTTATGTCTTTGATTCATGTTTTAACAGGTGTCTTTGGAAATTCTAACTTTAGGGGAGAACCTCAGGCTCCTTGGGCCTGCAGCTTTGGCCCTCCCGACTAGGAAAGACAATGTTAAGTGATTTAGGGGGAGGCACATTCAAGGACAAAAGACTTTAGGAAGGATATGCTAAGGGGCTGAAGGAAATATTTGTCTGACATTCCTAAATTCTGGGAAATGTTGAGTCACTGGGGTGCAGAAATGATTCTTGTAATTTGCAGCCTGAATTGCAAGGGCATCCAATGACCCAGTCAATATTCTCTGGGCAAGACACAGAAAGACCTCACATCTTTGACAGTTCTTAGTGACCTGGTAAGAATCAAATCATCACTTCATTTACCAAAATATTCCTACTACCTATTTTCATTCTTACCCTGAAACTTTCTCATTGGTGGGACTTGATTACTAGAGAATGTCAGGATTTTGCCCTCAAATCTTACACACACACACACACACACACACACACACACAAGGTTTCTTTTGTTTTGTTTTTTGTTTTGTTTTGTTTTGTTCTCGTTTTGTTTTGCGTTGTTTTTGAGACAGAGTTTCACTCTTGTTGCCCAGGCTGGAGTGCAATGGCAGGATCTCAGCTCACTGCAACCCCTGCCTCCCGGGTTTAAGTGATTCTCCTGCCTCAGCACCCAAGTAGCTGGGATTACAGGCATGTGCCACCACGCCTAGCTAATTTTGTATTTTGAGTAGAGACAGGGTTTCTCCATGTTAGTGACGCTAGTCTCAAACTCCCAACCTCAGATGAACCGCCCTCCTGGGCCTCCCAAAGTGCTGGTATTATAGGCGTGAGCCACCGCGCCCGGCCACAGTGGAGTTTTAATAGCTGTTTTATGGGGAAGGCTGCAGTTTTCATCTTTCTTTGATAGATTTAAGCATTTCTCTCCACTCACTTTAGTAAAAATGTTTTCCTTCTTTGTATACCTGGCAAAGTAATTGTGAGACTCCAGTGACATAATTACTGTGAAAGCACTTAGAATACTGCAAAAAATATACTATCAGTGGAATAACAATAAGGACCAGGACAAAAACAACAATGTGATGATGATAATTATGAGTATTGATAGTGTGTTTTACATCTGAAATAAAATTAGCAAACACTTTCATTTAGTGAAGACACTGTATGTTAAAGTGAAAGCAGTATAAACTGTATAGTTAACAGCAACTAAATTCTATAATACAACATATCATCTTTTATTCTTGAAAATGCTAAGGCCAGGTATGGTGGCTCATACCTATAATGCCAGCACTTTCAGAGGCTGGGGTGGGAGAATTGCTTAATTCCAGGAGTTCAAGACCAGACTGGACAACACTGTGATACCCTGTCTCTACAAAAATTTAAAAAATAAATAATTAGCTAGGCATGGTGGCACAGACCTGTAGTCCCACCTACTCAGGAGTCTAAGGCAGGAGGATCGCTTGACCCCAGGAGTTTGAGGCTGCAGTGAGCTATGATCTTGGCACTGCGCTCTAGCCTGAGCAACAAAGCAAGACCCTATCTCAAAAAAGAGGAAAGAAAAGAAAAGTAAAGAAAAGAAAGGAAAAGAAAAGAGAAAGAGAGAGAGAGAGAAAGAGAAAAAGAAAGAGGAAGAGAGGAAGGAGAGGGAGGGAGGGAGGGAGGGAGGGAAAGAAAATGCTAAGAGAGCGAATTTTAACTGATATTCCCCACAAAAATCATAAATGTATGAGGTAATGCTTGTGTTAAATAGCTAGATTTCACCATTCCACAGTGTACATATACTGGAAAACTTCATGTTGTACAGGATAAATACATACATTTTTATGTCAATTTAAAGAAATAAACATGAGAAAAAAACAAATTCTATATCTACCATTATCATTCATGTCTTGCTAACTAGGGAAGAGTTACGCTATCCCTTAAGACTTGAATTTCATTTGAGGGCGTATTAGTTAATGTCTGCACATTCCTGGAACAGTTAATAATAACAGACCAAGGGCTAGGAAAAATGGAAAACAATTAATGAAAAAGCCTACACAGCATAAATAAATGTCTTTCTACTGACAGGCATCCTGTCAATGTCCTCCTATCTACTCAGATTGAAGAACTCACATCTCTCCAGAGCCTTTGGCTGCCTCCCTAGGATGCTCCCTTCCCAGACCTATGTCAACATCTCCTTCTTCCAACCGCCTGCTCTTCTCATGATTGGCATCCCAGGGCTGGAGGCCGTCCATGGCTGGCTCGCCATCCCTTTCTCCTCCATGTACACTGTGGCCCTCACTGGGAACTGCCTGATCCTCCTGGCTGTGAAGAGGACCCCCAGCCTGCACCAGCCCATGTGCTACTTCCTGTCCATGCTGGCGCTCCCCAAAGCGGGCCTCACCTTGTCCACACTGCCCATCACCTTGGCTGTGCTCTGGTTTGACCATCGGCTCATGGGCTTCAATGCCTGCCTGGTCCAGATATTCTTCCTGCACTCCTCTGTGGTGGAGTCCTCAGTGCTCCTGGCCATATCCTTTGACCACTTTGTGGCCATCTCCAACCCCCTGCACTATGCAGCTGTCCTCACAAATAGTGTCATCATCAGGATTGGGCTGGCCATTGTGGCTCAAGTTACCTTGTGCCTCTTCCTGTGCCAGTTCTGGTTAAGTGTCTAAATTTCCGCCCTGGTGATGACATCCTATCCCACTCGTTCTGTTTCCACCCTGATGTAATGAGGCGGGCCTGTGCTGACATCACGATCAATGTATGCTATGGGCTCTACGTGGTTGTTTCTACAGGGGGCATAGACTTGCTGCTCATCTTTCTGTCCTATACCTTCATCCTGCACACAGTCATGGGTCTGGCTGCTCCCAGGGAGCGCATCCGGGCCCTCAATACCTGTGTTTCCCACATTCTGGCTGTCTTTGTCTTCTTTATTCCAGGTATCACCGTGTCCATGATCCACCATTTTGGGAGGCACCTGCCCCACATTGTACATGCTCTTGTTACCTATGTGTACCTGGTGATGCCTTCTGTGCTCCACCCCATCATTTACAGTATGAAGTCCAAGCCCATCAGGGAGGCCATCCTCAGGATGCTGATGGGGAGCAGCCAAGGCTGATGAAATTACAAAATATTATAGGGCCGGGGTAACATTAAAGAGACTGCTATAGCCTTACAGAAACCTGTTAGACCCAGCTAGCACTGAAAATCCCTAATCTGTGCTAAGATAGTGGGAAGCCCATAAGGCTTATTTATGTTACAAATTTACGTTCAGCATTTACTTTGTAAGAAAGTAGTGATGAGGATGAAAGACTGAGAAATAAATGAAATGTGTTCCTTTGTCTCTGAAAGCTCACAAACTTGTGCCAGGAGAAAGGCAAGTAAAGACACAGCCAGACTATAAACCAATAAGTGCCATAGTAACGTTCCTCTCAAAAGATTGCTAGAGACTACAAATTGGTCATTGACAGAACATTCCTGGGAAAGTGTGGCAAGCTTCCACAAAGAAGAGAATAATTTTTATTTCACCTTGAAAAACTTAGAATTTTTCTAGGCTAAGTAGGAATTAAATAAGAAACAGAAAAATCTAGAAAAAAAAGAGCAACGTGAAAAAAAGACTCCACGTTTTGAAAAAGGAAAAGTGTTTGTGAAAAGGTTTGCATTCCTGTACTTCTTTATGTCTCTACCGCTTATGTCTTTATAGGCGTGGCTGCGGCATAGGGTAAGAAGAGGGAATGGTAGGGGATGAAGAAGTAGGTGACCAAATTGTATAGGACTGTGCATACTATGCTAAGTTGTTTGGTTTGTATCTAGTACCTAAAAATCATTATATTTTTACTATAAGTTAGTAGTATAAATTGCAGATTAGAAGTGTGTTGGACATATGAACAAAACTAGAACCAGGAAGACTAATCAGTTTAACCTCTTATCTGGCCTCAGTTTTCCCAGATACCTTTTACACTGCCTGGAACATTCTCATTCCCCCCATGCCTGTGTCTCATTTCAAATAAAGTATAAACCTAATTTCTCAGAAAATCCTGTCTCATTAATTCTCCTTTCCAGATTATTCAAGGTACTATGTTTGCTTCCTGCATATATACAATAGTTTGTCATTCAACTAGATGGTAAGCCCCGAGGGGGCCAACATATACTCAGTGCCTAGTACTGTTGGTGGAATAGCAGATACTCAATAGTTATTTTGAAGATTTAATGATAAATTATTTTGAATAGGAGATAAGGCAATGAGTTGTTTAATTTAAGATGTAATTTGGAGATGTTTTCCTCTAGGGAGCTTTTGGTCCTTCAGAGAAAAGAATACATGTAAATAATTGTAAACATTTGTGAGAAGGTTTTCAGCTACGTTGGGTAGACAAACTGGAAGTGTAAGAGATGCAATACTACTGACTGACTAAATTAAGTATTCTCTCTTGGTAAAGAAAAGTTCCCTATTTTCTCACCCTAGGAGGTCTCCTGGGCCTTTTTGTTGGAAGTGATGACCTTCACACCTCAGTGATATAAGTACTTTGGCTCCATAAAGGGTTCTTGTTGAAAAAAAGAAATGAAAAAGGGCTTTGGGGCATACAATACTGAGATTTGTTTACGTGTGTCTGCTGGAATGCACCTTCTTACAAGGTGAAGTTGTAAGGACATGTGTATCTTTCTCTTCACCTGTGCCACTACCCTTCCTACTACTGAAGAAGGAATTCATGCATTTTACAAGTACAAAGACAACTGAGAAATTTTTACTTTTTCCTTTAAAAGCTAAGTGTAGTGTATCCCCCCCATAGTCTAAGTTAGAGAAGAATACTAACTGCCTGTTTTTCCTTCTGTGCTCAGCCAGCCTTATCTGTACTCACCAGTTTCACATTCCTTGAGGCTCAGCAAGTTCCTGCTTCACCTCCTTAGCACAGCTGCAGAGTTACAAAGTTGATACAGAAACATGGTTTCCCAAGGATGTAGAACATGTAATATAGATAAATGTAAAAAACTGATCAACTGCCTTTGTTCTCGCTTCTGTAAGTATGCTTCCTGCATCACGTAACTCCTGACCACCGACTGCTTAAAAGGTGACTCCTTTCTTTGTCCAGGACTCATACTTTCCTGGACACTAGTCCTACTGAGCCAGGTGATCACCTTTTAATAAAGTCCTTTCCTGAACTCACTCTGTTGGGTCTCTCCTATCTCTGATTGTCCCACAACACTACGTGTGAGGTCAATTTCACAGGATCTCAGTATGTAGTGTCTGAACTGGGTAATTAGGATTTTATGTTACAGTGTTTAAGAACACAAGCTTAAGAGTCAGGAAAACAAACCTTACTCAAACTCCATCACAACTGTCTCATTCCTGTCAGCGATCTGACTTGAAGCATTTTATTCTTCGTGTATTAACAAATAGTTCTTTTATTTTTTCTTTAGTGACTCCTGTGAGCCAGACACTCTGTTACATGATGGACAAGAACACAATGCTACCAAAACCAGACTTGATCCTTGTGGAAGGAATACACATTAATTAAATATGTTTACAAAGAAATATAAATTTGCAATAGCATTAAGCAATATCCATTTAGGCTTTTCTTCCACCAGGAGACTGTGCACTCCATGAGGGAAGAATTTAAACCACCTTTTTTCTCCATTGCATTCTCAGTGCTGGGTTCACACTTATTTTAATAGCACTAAGAATGTATTTGGTGACTACATTAGTTTCCCATTGCTGCAGAGAAAAAAAAAAAGCAGCTTAAAACAATACCCATTTATTAGTTCATATTTTGAAGGTCAGAAGTGTGGGTGAGCTTCTTAGCCTTATGAGAAGTATAGCTGGGTTCTCATAAGGCTAAAATTAGTTTCAGCGGACTGGGTTCTAATTTGGGAGCCTTGGGGAAGAAACTGCTTCCACATTCATTTTGGTTATTAACAGAATCCAGTTCCTTGAAGCCGTGCCACTGGGATCACTTTTCCATTGTTCTCCATTGGCCCCTCTCAGCTCCCTAGGCTGCCCACATTCCTTCTCCCGCACTCCTCCATCATCAAGCCAGCAACAGCACATCACATCCTTGCCATGCTTTGAATATCTCTGATTTCTTCTGTCACCAGCTAGAGAAATGTCTTGTTTTTAAGGTCTCATGTGATTAGATCAGGCCCATGAGGCTATAATCTCCCTATATGAAGATCCAGTTGTGCAATACAGCATATAACACAATCCCAGAAGTGATATCTCATAATATTCAAAGGTTCTGGGAACCAGAGCAGGACATTTCTGTAGGGCCATTTTAGAATTCTGCCTATGAAAATGACTAAATAAGTGAATTAAGAATAGATGGTTCTGGCCAGGTGCGGTGGCTCACACCTGTAATCCCAGCATTTTGGGAAACCGATGCAGATGGATCACGTGAGCTCAGGAGTTCAAGACTAGCCTGGAGAACATGGTGAAACCCTGTCTCGACTAAAAATAGAAAAAATTAGCTGGGCGTGGTGGCAGGCGCCTGTAATCCCAGTTACTGGGGAGCCTGAGGCAGGAGAATTGCTTGAATCCAGGAGGTGGAGGTTGCAGTGAGCTGAGATCACGCCATTGCACTCCAGCCTGGGCGACAGAGCGAGACTGCATCTCAAACAAACAAACAAACAAAAAAGAATAGATGGTTCTATAAAAGTATACAATAAGGGTATCTTACCTGCCCTAAGGTGTAAGGAATGACTTTTCTCAAGAAATGATAATTAAGGGGAGGTCTGAATGTTAAAAAAATAATAACAATAACTGGGAAAGAATATTTAGGGGAAGGAGTATTAGGCATAAAAAACCATGTCTCCAAAGAGCTTGTAGAAGGAGGAAGTATGGTGAAATCAAGGAATGAAACAAAAGGCAGTGGGACTGGAAGTCAGTGAGCAAGGAGCCGGTGGTTGAAGAGAAGACTGAAAATAGAAACGGGCTCCACCAAAAAGATGGGAAATATTAAGAGTATTTTAAGCAGAGGAGAGAGTGGTTTTGACATGAGCACATTTGCCTTTGGAAAGATGGTTTTACACTGTGTTGCAGAGAATAGATTGAATTAAAGCTGTAATGCATGCAAATTTACCACTTATAAGGCTATCGAAATAGTCCAGATGAATTTATTGTGGCTTGGACTAGGGGAGTAGTGGTACAAATAAAGAGAAATATGGGATCAAAGTTATAAAAGCAGTAGAAATTATATAACTTTATTTGGAATTAAATATGAAGGTTAAGAGAAGAAAAAGAAAAGGCCAAGTTTCACTCCTAGGTTTGAGGCTTGCATGTCAGAATAAGTGGTGGTGAGATTAACTGATATATATGAAACATGAATGATGAATATAATTGCATAAAGAATATCATGAGTTTGATTTTTGGACACTTTGAGCTTGAAGCATCCAAATGGCTGGATTACACAGGCCATTGGAGCTATATGCCTAGAGCTCTAGACTAACCCGATAGTCTAGTCTAAAGATACAAATTATGTCACTGATATACAAATGGCAAAGTGAGTGGTGTGTGTGTGTGTGTGTGTGTGTGTGTGTGTATGAATGCATAGGAATTAGAGGCCATTAACTCAAATTTTATAGACCAGCAACAAATACAAGCATTAATTGTGTAGGAATTAGAGGCCTGATTAGAGGCCCTTTTACACCATATTCTCTCACCAAGCAGAGTAGAATGTATGTGCAAAGAAACTGAGAAGTATGCAGAGATATAAGAAGAAAACCATGAGTGTGATGCCACAAAGGGCAAAGGAAGAAAATGTATCAAGAAAGAGAGTGGTCAACTGTGTTAAACGTTGTTGAGAAATCGGGGAAGATAAAAACTAAAACCTCAGACACACAGAGGTTCCTGATGATGTGTAGTAAAAGTTCTTTGGTAGTTTGACCAAGGCCAAAACTAAACTGGAATAATGGAAGAGTTATATGAGAGATGTGTAAATGAAGGTAAGTTACAGATAACGTCTCTAAGAGATTTGGCTATTAACGGGAAGAGACAGAAGGAATATGAGTTCAGACAGATTTATACTGGTTGTTGTCATTGTTGCTTTTAATATGGAAAGGGAATTGAACATGATAAATGCTAGGAATGATTCATTTGAGAGAGTGAGGTTGAATATCTATGAGGGAGAAGAGACAATAATGTAAGTTTCCTAAGTGGTTGGGATGGAAGTGATCCAAAGCAAATTAATAGAAACCTGTATGAGACACAGCTTGATGTCATAATGATTAATAAGGACTTTGTGATACTTATGCTAGCATAAGGAAATATTTCCTTCTTTGATAAATTTATACCTCTTATGTAGGTATAAATATACCTCTTATGTAAGCATATAGGATGAAGAGCAGACTTTTCTGAGCCCTTCAGTTTTCAGTTATTATTTCCTTTAGTTTTCAATCTATTTATTCAACAACTATGAAATTAGTGTTTTATTTACAAGGCTAGAATGCTTTAAGAACAACAAAATCATTTTCAGAGACTTGACACAATAGTACTTTATTTTTCACTTATCCAACTGCCTCGTACAAATACAAGTGGGAATTGCAAATGACAGAGGTTTGGCTCTGCACAGTTTTTTTAGAAATCCAGGCTTCTGGTGATTTACTCTGTGTAACACATAGCTTCCCAAGTCACATTTAATGTCAACAGGAAAGGCTGCACATGGGAGGGTTTTATGAGCCAGGTATAGAAATTGCACATGTCACTTCCACTCACATTGGAAGTAATGGCTAGAATTTAATAATACCCAACTCAAAGAAGGCTGGAAAATTGCCTGGCTATGTGTTCAGGACAGAAGGAATCAGGTTTGGTGAAAAATAACCGGTGTCAAGCATAAGTACTATTATGTTCTAGGCACTTTGCTGGGGGATTCAATGATGAGCAAAGAGCAGTCAATGATGAACAGAGATGACATTCAATAATAAACAGTGCCCTCATGGGCTTACAGTCCAGCAGCAAATACAAGTATTAAATAGGCATTTCCAAATATGATATCCATTACAAAAGGGGATGAAAGCGTGTTATAGGAATCCATATCAGGGAACCTGAGGATTGAAAAAGAAAATGAATCTTACCACATATATGATCACATGTTTTAGTATTTGTAATTTGAGTTTCTTGGTTAAGACTGTTGTCATATCCTGTTGAAGATGAAACCTATTAACCCTTGGTAATAGCCCCTCAGAAGCAAAAATGCCTGATTCCCATGCCTAAGTCAGATTGCTTTCCTGGTCTCAAAGTCCCTGTTCCATACTACACAAAGCCCCAAATAAAGCATGGTCCTGAAGATTCCCTCACTTTCCAGCTACGAGTCACACTCAAAAGGCCAATGTTATCTTCAACACCTGCCATTCCATACTTCCCATCATAACTGGTGGCTCCCTAACCTCGCTGCCTATCAGAATCACCTATGGAACTTTTAAAAATAAATAACTTGCTATAAGCCCTATGCAGACTTTCTGAATAAGAATCTTCCATAATGGTGAACCTAGAAATCACTTCTTCCAAGACACAGGTAATTGGCAATTGGACCAGGACAATAAGCAATAGCTAGTGGGATTAAAGCCATGAGTTCTGTTGCCAGGAAATTCCTAAATACAACACTGGATGAGTGAGAAGAAATTAAATACCTCCTCTAGAAAATGTAAGACTCTGGAAATCTCTAACCCACTACCCTGTTGGTCTCTCTAACAGTTCTTCCACATCATATGAGATTGGGCATGAAGTCTTTTTTTAAAAAATTTTTATACTTGTATGACCCCATTTAATTCACTGATCCCCACTGAACATCAATTTTCCCATGGCTACAATGAGGGTACTAATAATATCTTTGCCTAATTAAAGGGTTGATAAGAAAATTAAATAGGAAAAACAGTGTCCATACGCTGTGAAAACTCTCAGAACAGTGTGTCAACTTTCATTAACGTAGGTAAATGTACTCTTTTCAAGGCTTTACTTCCAATCTTCCCCTTAAGTGCTAGTGTCCAGAGGAAAAATTATTTCTTCTCTGTAGAAGTCATTTTGAAGACAGTATTTTTCTGAGATCCAATGTGGTTGGGAGTTCTGAAGAGGAAGTTATAGTTTTAAGCTAGATTATCTCATTTTATTATATTCTGTGTTTATTTTTCTTTGCCGTGCTTAGGCCTTTGGCAAATGTTCTCTAGATGTACCATTCTTATCTCAGAATGCTGTAAACCATCAGTAGAAGCAGTTTAGATTTGGACTGCATGGTAAAATGAAAAGTAATAACCCTCCAACCACAACCTAGTCAGGGTATTAATAATTATATGTAGCAAGAAAACAAAGAAGAAAATAATATTGAAAAAATGGAGATTCCCCAACCAGTTTCATATTTGAAGGATCTGAGTTGTATTTTTATTAAGGAAATTTTTTTTCTGAATACTGTCTTCCAAAATGTTAACATTAAAATCTGAATCAGAGGACTCTGAATGTAAAAGAAGTTTGATCACTGACACCTAGGTCTCTGAAGCGTGTGTGGCCACATGGAAAAGTCGAAGAATGCGCTGTCGAATCTCCTTTGTCTTCACTCCATAGACAATTGGGTTGAGCACAGGAGGAACCAGCAGATAGATATTGGCCAAGATGATGGGCAGGGGAGAGTCACGCCGCTTGCTAAAGCGGTGCACCATGGACAATCCAATGAAAGGTACATAGAATATGAACACAGCACACACATGAGAGACACAAGTGCCAAATGCCTTGGCCTGGGCTTCACGTGTCAAGCCCAACACAGTCTTAAGAATAAGCAGATATGAGAAGGAGATGAGAAGTGAGTCCAGGCCAATGGCAGAGATGATGACGATAAGGCCATAGACGACATTGACCCGGATATCATCACAGGCCAGCTTCATGACATCTTGGTGTAGGCAGTAGGAATGGGAAAGGATATTGGAGCGGCAGAAGGGCAGCTGCTTGATGAAGACAGGAAGGGGTGCCATCAGTGCAGCCCCCCGCACCACAGCAGCCACACCAATTTTGGTGACACGAGGCAACGTAAGTACTGTGGCATGGCGCAGTGGGTGACAGATGGCCACATAGCGGTCAAAAGCCATGGCCAGCAGCACTGTGGATTCCATGCCAGATAAGGAGTGGATGGCAAACATCTGTAGCAGACAAGCATCAAACTGGATGGTAGTGGAATTGAACCAGAAGATGGCCAGCATTTTGGGCATGGATGAGGTGGAGATGAGGATGTCAATGCCTGAAAGCATGCAAAGAAATATATACATGGGCTCATGCAGGCTGTGCTCAGTCCGCACAATGTAGATGATTGTCAAGTTACCTAGCACAGCAATAAGGTAGAGGGAGCACAATGGGAAGGCCAACCAGAACTGAGCCTCTTCTAAACCAGGGAGGCCTATTAGGATGAAGTATGTAGCACTGGATTCATTGCCATTGGGATCCACCATCATGAAGAAGCTGAACTGTGACCAGCACCAGGCAGGTAGAGGCTGGAATGCAAAGATAAGCCACTGTCAGATCCATAAGCATCCCAATACCTAACACCTCACTCTATCCTGACGTCCTGTTCTCTAACTCAAACTCTAATTCCATTCCTTATGCAAATTCTAATCATATTCTAAATGCAATCTCACATAATCTAACATAATTCAAGAACCAGACACAAATTCATCCAGTCCTACTTACTAACCCCATCTGTATTGTTAATCCTGACAGCAAGTGAAAGACTAAGACAAAAATTTTAAGCATATTCCAAATCATTTAGTTCTCCAAAGAAAGGCTACTGGCTGAATATAAAAGAATCTTAGGTGATAAAAATATCTCACCATTTCCTCTATCCTAGCTTACCTTTATGCTTCCCTATGCTTAATACTAACTGCAGTTCTAAGCATATCATTAGACTATCTTTAAGAAAAAATTCCAGTCCAAGTGTAACAACACTAGTAGTAACAGATTAATACTGAAACCTAACCCCATCATTAATCTAATGATCTCCCCAATTCTAGACTTAACCCTAACTTTAACATAACTTAATATTTGACCTTTTAATAACCATTTCAATCTTAAAGATCGAATTGATGATATTCAAGTCACAATTCATATTCTATTATGATAAAATGTAATCCAATAAAAAACTGACACTAAATTAATCCTGAACTCTAACTCTACATTACCTTCTTGTCCAAATGACCACCAAAAGCTTTACACTTGTCCAGACTACTCAGTTTATTTCAAATAAAGAATGATGGCTCTAGTGGATACCGTTGGTGTCCCAGCCAGACCCCATTCACAAAGCCAATGTAACCATCTCCCATCTGCACTGAGCATTGAGTGCTAAGGGCTCACAGCTCCCCTTCTTTCCAGAGGATTGTCCTTGGTCAAATGGGAGGCACCTCACCCAGGAAGGTTACACTGTGCCCCCATGATGCACATCTAGAGGCCAGTGGCTACCTGACATAAGGGGTACCAAAGGTGAGCCCCATTGCCTCTGGGTGCAACAAACACTTTGATGCAATTT
Organism: Pan paniscus; assembly: GCF_029289425.2. Classification (NCBI taxonomy): domain Eukaryota; kingdom Metazoa; phylum Chordata; class Mammalia; order Primates; family Hominidae; genus Pan; species Pan paniscus. The sequence continues at coordinate 7,111,504 of NC_073258.2, read as the reverse complement.
GTACTTCAGAGCTTCCCAAGGAACCAGCCTGAGGCTTGTCTCCAGCTGAGACCACAGCCCTGCTTAGCTTTCTTCCCCTGCCCTACCAGGATTCCCTCCTTCTTCTTCTCATGGCCATGTACTCCCTCAATATGTCATTTGGACAAGAACCCCCACCTCAGGTTCTGCTTCTAGGAGACCCACCCAATCTAAGAAAGTGAGATTGATACAACTAGAATACTAACCCTGAGGGGTGATGGCATTAGAAGCACTGGAGGCATAATCAATCCTATAGCAGAATTCAGTCTGCAAACAAACTGAATCTGACTATAAAAATGATTTGATATTACTGAGGTGGAAAATGTCAGACTTGGGTCATCTCAGATTGTATGTGTCTGTTAAGAGTGAACTGATTCCCTCCCTCCCTCCCTTTCTTTCCTCCATCTACAAATATTCATGTGCTCCTACTATAGGGTAGCCCTTATCTTAAATGCTTGAAACCAGAAGTGTTTCCGATTTGGGATTTTTTTTTGAATATTTGCATTATACATACCCAGATCAGCATCCCTAATGCAAAAATCTGAAATTTGAAATGCTGCAGTGAGCATTCTCTTTGAGCATCATGTTGGTGCTCCAAAAGTTTCAGATTTTGGAGCATTTCAGATTTTAGATGTTTGGATTAGGGATACTCAACCTGTATTTATTAGATCATGTGTATTGTAGTTTTTACATAGATTTGGCCCTTGAATGTTTGAGAGCTGGGATAGGGGTTTCTGCACTGGTTACCAGAAAGCAGCTGAGCATAAGTCAGAATTCATGGCCAGCATCAGGAGAGGTCCCATGGGCTCAGGGTGTGTCACAAATCTTTGTACCAGCATCAAGCGGTCACCCAGAGGTTTCCTCAGACCAGATAGAAATTAGTGGGAAACAATGGGAGCATGAATAGTAGAACAGAGGGTGAGAGAGTTTAATTCAATCTGCTGGGAAGGGAAGGTTTAAGGCAGATAAACCATATTTAACCTAGAACTTCAGGCAAAGGGCTGAAGTCATCAATGTCCCTTCTCGCTGCTGCAGCTTCTCTGCAGCATGTGGCACCAGGAGCACTTTCCTCCTTCTTAGAGCTTCTCCCTCTCCTTTCTGCTGTTCCTCGGCTCTCTCTAATCACTAATTGGTTTCGTTTCTGGATCTTCACTCTCCTCTCCAAAATTGTATCTTCAGTGCTCTTCCTGTTCTATATTCTCTTCCTGGGCCATCTCATCCCCTTCAGTAAATCCATTTTTGTTATACAAACAATTGATCCCCAAACCTAGTTAATGAACCCTGAATTCTCTTTTGTAATCCAGGTTCATAATTCGGAAGACTTACTAAAAGGGTTCACCTAATCGTCTCTCAAGCACATCAAACTCTCCATGTTCAAAAAACAAACTCTTTCAGAGGCAGTATTATATAGCCATTGAAACTATGATCTTTGAAATCAACATGCATTCTAAACCCAGTCTAAAACCTCTAGAGCTGTATGATCTGGGGTAAATCATTTAACCTTTCTAAGCCTCAGCATCCTCATCATTAAAATGATTATAAGAGTCCCTGGCTAATAGGGGGTCAATGTGAAGATTAAATGAGATGATAAATGTAAAGCACTTAACACAATACCTCACACATAGTAAGTATGCCAAAAATAATATCTGTTGCTGTTAACCATTTTCCTCCAGTGTTTCTTGTTTTCTGTTATGGTGGCCTGAACCATCATACAAGCCAGGTTCTCTGATCCTGACTGCCACGTCTCTAGGGTAACCTTCCTCATCCACAAAGTCCCAACAATCTAACCAGATGAAACCAACTCGCTCCCTATTATTTTAAAAAATACCCTTGAAACTCCAAATTGATTCTAGAACAAAGACTAAACTTCTTATGACATGGCTAAAGGTCTGACTTTCATCATCCGGGCCTGGGTTCCTCCCTCACCACTCCTCACCATGATCCCTATGATCTAGCCACATTGAAGTTCATGCTATTTCACAAATATAGCCTTGATTCCCATGACTCTGTGTCTTTCTGTCTTTTTTTACTTCTCATCCCCTTGTCAAGAAAAACTGTTCCTCCCAGATCTTCCTCCTTGACTTCCCACACTCATTGTTCACTGGCTTACTGTCTCCTATACTACTTTTCCTAAGCCTTTTTTACCTAGGCATAATTAAATGCTTACTGTTCTGTGCTCAAAAAGAACATTATTTAGGTCTTTTTAAAGTATTTACCCTCTTGATAATAGTAACTATAATTATCGCTATATTTTCCCCTGAATTATGAGCTCCTGAACACCAGGAACCTTATTATATTTATTAATTGTTTAATTAATGCTTTGGAAGATGAAAATGAGTTTTATCAACAGGAGAGTCTCTTAGTATACATCTAGTGAGGGTAACACAGCCAAGGGCATAGTTAAGACTGCTTGTTATCTGTACTAGAGAGACTTTTGAGAAGGATGAGATGATGTTTGGAAGGTCAGTGCAGAGTAATTTTAATTTTGTAAAAATAATCTTTAGGGTCAAACAGAAAAGTCCTTTCTTACCCAAGGAGCTGGAGGGCCAGAGAAATATGTATTAAAAAAAACAGAGCAGCTGCAAGGTCTTGGTCCTAATAAATGCAAAGTGGACATGCAGCACAATTTGTGCCTAAGAGCAGGATAGACCTAAGATCCCTCACCTGGAAACACTGGCAAGAAGGTTCTGGTACTCCAGAGGGTCAGATATCCATGCTATCCATCAGTTTTACATGAACAGATATGGCAGAGCAGGTTGATACTCAGGATTTAAAAAATGTGCTGTCTTAGGAAACACACCGGGAAAGAACTCTGGCTGGGCATATGCAACACTATTGCCTCTGAAGGTAGAGTGATGTGGTGAGCAGAATCCTGGGGCTTAGAACACAAGTCTTGGCGCTAAACAAATGCAGTGAATAATAATAACTGCATAGTGCTGCTGTGAAATTGTATGAGATAAGGCATGTCTAAAGAAATTGTAAAAACCAAATCGGAGTACACATAGTGCATTGTTTTCCACAAAAATGGGCAACAAGGTCTCTGAAAATGTATGAAATTTCATATACTTTTCAATTCCCCAAATTTGTCACCTTAATCACCACTTGGCCTGTATGTACACACTCATACACACACATATTTACTAGCAGTCAATTTCTCACAATAGCAAGACTGGGCACTGATACAAAGATACCAGAAATCAACAAAAGGAAGATTCAGCTGGCCTGGGAAGGAGGTGCCTAGGCAGTATAAAATGGGCAGCTATCGCTGGGGCTAAAATATCAGCCTGGACTCCAGAAGACTACAGCGGAGAGAAATGAATGGATGGAGAAGGAGCCAGCCAGAGAGCTCAAGTGCCACCGTTCAGACTGGCCAGCCCTGAAGCGTCCCGATGTTCAACAGTCCCTCCACGAGACAGGCAGAGGGACCAGATGACTTCCAGGTGGTCTTCCAGCTTGAGCAGCTGTTAGTAATTAAAACTCAGTGAGATGCTTTTGAGCTCTGGAGGAACTTGGAACTAAATTATTTTGAAAATAAGGCACAATCAAGAAAAAATAAACTAACAACGCATTTTTTTATTTTTAGAAAGCCCACACACTGCTCTAATCCCCAAGGAATAGCCCTGTGCTGAGATTTTCTGTGAATAAGTTGAACTATCTTAGCAAGTTCCAGGAATGTTTCTTCAGGAACTATGAAGGACACCTTAACCTTTTCTCAGGAATAGGGGAACAGGAGCTCCCAGCTGTAAAGACTGGAAATCCACGTGGAGGCCTTCAGTCCTCTCCCTTCCTTCCCCCGGGCTTCAGAACTCTGTCTCCTAATGCCAGCCCAGCCCCCCTCACCAGCCCATCCTCACATTCTTCCCTAGAACTCCTTCTCATAGACCCGTGAAAAAGCAGTCAGAGAGATAAACCAGACAGCAGGAGAGAAATGAAGGGATGGAGAGGAAGCCAGCCAGAGGGCCCAAGTGCCACCCTTCAGACTGGCCAGCCCTGAAGCATCCCAATGTTCCACAGTCCCTCCACAAGACAGGCAGAGGGACAGAAGACTTCCAGATGGCCTTCCAGCTTGAGCAGCTGTTAGTAATTAGAACTTAGTGAGATGGTACTCCAAAGGTGTACTATTAGCCTATTAGCCCTATCTCTTCTGACCCAAGAGAACAATGAGGTCACCTTTAACCCTGATTTTGTTGTTTTTATAATATGAACATAGATTATTGAGCACCTACAAAATGACAGAAACTATACAGTGCCATCTGTATAAATATTATCTCTAATCTGGGAACAGCTCTGCAGAAGGTGAGGGTGTTTAATTCAATCTGCTGGGAAGGGAAAGTTTAAGGCAGAGAAACCGATTTAACCTAGAACTTCAGGCAAAGGGGCTAAAGTCATCAACATCCCTTCTTGCTGCACGATGGATCCTCTCTATATTATGGGTGAGTACTATGGATCCTTTCTATATTATGGGTGAGAAAACTGAGGCTCCAAGACATTAAATAACATAACCAAAGTTTAACAGGTGACTGGCAATGCAGAAACTTAACCTAGATAGTCTCATACCAAGGCCTATACACTTTCCCTCATTCTAGGCTGCCTTTAATTTTGCTGCAGCTTCTGAAAGCTAATAAAATCCACCCAAAAGGCAAGGTATAAGAAGGGCTTGGTAAGTAGCACAGCTGTCCTGGGTATACTCTTAGAAGGGAAACCAAGAGGGCTGCAAAGAAGACTCTTCTGCACTGGAACTTGGGACACTCACCTCCTCTTTCAGCCCTAACTCCAAAGGCTGTGAGGTGGGTAGGCCCCACAATGGAGATTAAAAGGCTTGTCCTCTACCAAGTATTTCCTTATTATCTAATTAGAGCCTCTCATCCACCTGTCAAGCAGATATCATTAATCCCATTTGACAGATAAGGATGTTGAGGGTTAGTTAGAGCCCTTAGTGCTAAATCCATTGCTTTACAATATGCCAAGCTACTGCCCTACCCCTCTCCATGTCTCCTTAAGAAGGGACTTCGCTTTGTAAGCACTATTTCAATATTAATCTCTCAGGAATTCAACACTGACGACCCATGAGTCCAGGGGCCCCTCTCGGACTCAGGACACATGACCAGCTCTCCCCACTTAGGTTCAGTGTGGAAGGAGAACCAGGAGGAGATTCATTGTCAGTGTCATTATCTGGGCTAAACACACAGAATGTTTCATGCCCAGAGCAATGGAGTGAGGGCCTCTGGCGCTGCTGTCAGCCTCTGGGAATATTTAGAAAAGAATGTCCCTGGAGAGAAGCCCAGACATACCTGGGAGCCTCTGGCTCCTCATCCCAGGCACAGAGAGGGAAGGCAGACCTCAGGGGCAATGCTGTGGCTGGCAAGGACTGGAGGAGCTTGTCACTTGATTCTTAAATAGAGTCCCTTCCCTAACACTTTAGTGAGGGTAGTAGCCCCAGAATGACTTCCACTCAAATTATCTGCATCCACTGTGCCCCACACCTTGCTTGTATTTAATAAAGCAGATGAACCCTTGCAAGGTGTTGGCCACTCTTCTTAAAATGGCCAAGATGAAAATGGAAAGATGAGAGAGAGCAATTTCTAATTCCCAAAAAGCAAAGTGAGCCCTCACCCCACCCTGCTCACTCAAGTCAGCCTGACCACCTAAAATCACCCCTAGGCAGAGTTCCTAGGTTTCAGGTCTCTGCTCCTCCACTTCCTGAGTAGGACCAGATAAGTGTTCTAAAGATCTGCAAAGCTGCACCTAGTTACCAGTTCCCTGTAGAGCTATTCTGGCTGCAAGCAAATGTAAGGCAAGGGAAATGCCCAAAGTGGGATTTTGATCAGTGTACTCATTTTTTCAACAATCATTGACGGACTTCTGTGCCAGACTCCACTGAGTACCAGAGATATCGTTCCAGCCTTCCAAGGATGGGGAGAAATTGAGACAAATATGCAGCCATCACAGCACATTATGATAAATTCTGGACAAGGGTAAGCAAAAGGGCCTCAGAAGCAAAGACAACAATAGCTCAGCAAGCTTTTTAGGTTCCAAGGGCTTCCCTGAGGAGGTGACATTTAAGCCATGGCAGTGGCGGGACCTGCTGCAGGCAGGTAATGGGGCAGCGGCACAGGAAGTTAATGGGGCGGGGCACAGCAGCATTCGGTTAGACAACAAAAACATATTGAGTGTCCAAAACTGGAGATGAAACAGTAGATAAATCAGACAAGATGATGGCTTTTATGGAGCTCATATAACATGAGGCCAATAATGAGAAGTAAACAAATAAAATTTCAGTTGAAGATAAGGGCACGAAAGAAAGACAGAGTGATAGGACAGAGGAAGATGGGTGCAGGACACTCATACTGGAGACAGGGGTCAGGAAAAGCCTCTCTTAAGGATGTGACATATGATGAGAAAACACCAGCCATTCTAAGATCCAGGGAAAGTGCATTCCAACCGTGGGAGACAGCAAGAGAAAAGCGTCCCCCAGCAAGAATGATATTGGGGGATTCATGGAACAAAAGGAAGGGCAAGGTGGCCAGAGCATCAAGAGCACAACAGAGTTTGAGAAGATGAGGTGGGAGGAGGGCAAGGACCTCATCAGGTAACAGGGTCTTGCAGGGTATGGCAAGGAGCTTTGGTTTAATTCTGAGTGACTTGGGGGAATTTCAGCAACAGACCTTATCTAGTTTGTTTTTAAAAATACATCCTGGCTAATACAAAGAGCCAGAGAGAAAGAGAACAGACCTTGTTTGGAAAGCTGAAAGTGACTTAGTGTAGCTAGGGTAAGGAGTACAAGGCAAGGGGTGCTGCCGTGTGGACACTAATCTACTTTTTAAATGGGCTGAAGACTGAATCCTGATCCTAGACACAGACCAAGCTGAGATCGGAGCCCCAGGAAGATTACTAAGTCCCAGTCTCAGCCACAGCCTGACTCCTGATGTACAGCATACAATGAAACCAACCTCACTCAGAGCCCCACTTCCACCCCAGCTGCAGCCTCATCCCCAGTCATAGACTGAGCTTCAACCACGTTCACCCTGCTCACACACCAAACCCCAACTCAACCCCAATGCAGCCCCAGTCTAACCCCAGCCCAGCCTGTCCTCTGTCCTCTGTCCTCATTCACATCAGCCCCTGCCAGCCTCTAGATGGGCATACTAGTAAACTAATCACTGAAAAACTGCTTGAAAACTACCCTTAGGCTACCTCCAGCACCCACATGCTTCTGTTCAGCACACAAACCTAGAGATCACTGAGGCTGCCTGTCCTTTGAGTCAGGGGCTTCCTACACATCTCCCACTTCTGGTTCTTCACAGCCTGGCTTCTCATGCACTCAGCAAGTCTAACAGGAGACCCCTAGCTGCAAGTAACCCATGCACCTGGACATGCCCCTGGCCTCCTGCACTCACCTCAACCGTATAGAAGGAATGTGTGACCCCCTTTGTCCAGTCTTCCTCCAGAAGAGGTCTGGGAGGCTGCACTGAAATACAACCTCTCTGTCTCCGCCTACTCCCTTGGACCTCCCTGGTCAGGGTTATTTATTCTCTGCCTCACCCTCTCCCTCCTTCTGCTTCTTCCTGCAGGGTGGGGCAGAATGCTGTCCAAAGGGTACATCAGCAGGTACCCCTCACTAGCCCACTGTGGTCCTGGACTGCTTCTCAGCTTCCGTGCCCTGGGAGGATATGCCTGGGGGTATGGGGAGGAGAGGCAATGGGGAAAGGGATCTCTAGAGTCCTCCCCTGATGGGCTGCTGGGATCCTCATGCCAACTCCCAATGTGAAGGATAGATAGGGAAAGTGAGTAGAAAAAAGCTAGAAGAAACTCATTAGTGTAGTCTTCGTGACGGTCTTTATCCAAGTCTCTTCTCAGGTTTATCAAACTCAAACAGGAGAATGGCAAAGGAAGTTTGCAGAGACACTCCACGGTTAAGTGTCAGCCCATTTCCATCCTGAAGTGTTCTTTCTGTCCTCCCTTCTCTCATTTGGGGGACACTGTTTAGGTCCTTGCTAAGCGTGGAATTCACTGGGTCCATCCTCCTTTTCCCAAAGCCCTAGGGCTACATCTTTTTTTTTGTCTCCCAGGCTCTGGTCCCTGTGTCTGGATAACTTATAACCAAGGTCCCCAGGGACAGTGCCTCTGCCGTCCACTCTCTGGCCTTGGATTACTGAACTTCTGGCTGAGGACAGAAACGTGGTTTCTTTAACCCTCCCTACCCCAACACCAGCCATGTAAGACCAATGACATCTGGTTTCTCCCTTAAGGGCAAAAATAGTCAGAGAACATTTTAGAGAGTTAGAGAACAATTTGAATGTAAAACTAAATACCTCGTATTTTGAAATAAGTAAAAACTACATCTATAAATAGAACAACATGATTTTTAGTTGGTCTCCCCTTATTTTTTACTGATCAGTTTCACAACTGTAAGTTTTAAATTCAGAACACAGGACACGCTAAATCAAGCTATGCTAAAATAGATCATGGCAAATCAGACCATTCTAACTCAGACCACATCAAAATTACTGGTGACAACAGTTTCTGGTGCCTACAGAGCATGCAGCCTGACACTTGCTATCAGAACCCTGGAGCCATCTCTGCTGCCTCCATTAACCTCATTAACTTAGACATGGCAAAGACTTTAAAAAATACCAAAGGGACTTCTACTTCCATCCAATATGGAGTAACAGTGAGACATGTGGAAGGACAGTGAGACATGAGACAAGGTGAATAATGAGGTGAATGCTACAGTTTTTTCAGCTTCCTGCCTTAAGGGAGTTTCCATGCGGCAACAGAAGGGAGATTGACTGGCTTCCCCTCCACCCTTGCTTTCCCAGAGGGATTAGGAGAAACTCCCTACAACCAAGGCTTTTTTTTTTTTTTTTTTGACACAGAGTCTTGCTCTGTCACCAGGCTGGAGTGCAGTGGCATGATCTCGGCTCACTGCAACCTCCACCTCCCGGGCTCAAGTGATTCTCCTGCCTCAGCCTCCCAACTAGCTGGGACTACAGGCACGTGCCATCACACCCGGCTAATTGTTGTATTTTTAGTAGAGATGGGGAACCAAGGACTTTTATACATGTTTGGCAGACAAGCCAAAAAGGGAAGGGAGAGGTGAGGATACCATGACCTGCTATTGAGGCAGGAGGGCAGGGTTTAGGGAGGCCAGTGCCTCAGATAGCAGAGGCAGGAAAGGTAGGAAGAGGTAACAAAAGCCCTTGAAATCCTTGTGTTCAGGATGAAGAAGGTGTGGTCTGGCCTGTGAAAAGGTGGAGCAAGGAAGCACCGTGTTTCCTTTCATTCCCACAGACTGAGCTATCACCCAGGCTGACCCCAGGCCGAGAAACTGGGCATCTTAGAGTCATGTCACTCAACTTTGGAAATTATTTCTGCTGCTCACAGCCAGACTTCTTCAATCTCCCTCCTCCATTCCAAGATACATACAGACACCACACATCAATCAATGCTCAGAAATACAGATGCTGTCCCCATTCGTGTCACATACACACCCAACACACAAAGAAAGTTTGCCTTAAAACATATACACTAGACATATGCACGAAAATAGCATCAGTACCAACAATATGCACACAGAATTCAGATGTACATTTCACCGACTTACAACTAATAACACATATACCGCACAAAATGGTTTTACATCTCAAATATTATGCACAGTGGACATATACCCAAACACACTGAAAGATACAGGCATCCCAATACTACACATTCCACACATTCCACACATTCATGCACCACATTCACATAGTACAAATAGGAAGAAAAGGTAGAGGCAGCATTCTTACCAGATACACATAAAGGTACTGCCCACCATGCAGATACAGACACCAGCATTCTCACGTAGACACATATCATATACCAACTAACAGATACCACAGAAATACAAATGCGCAATCAGAGACACATCTCATGAAACATACATGTGCCAGGACAAAGCTACCACACTCACCAGGACACAACCAGTACGTATTCCATGTGTGCACCCTCTCTCTCACATATACGCACACTGAAAAGCAAGTGTCCACATAAACACACCCACATATTCACACCCACAACCAGAATACGTGGCACCCTTATGGACAAATAGTTGTATAGAGCCACACAGATGCAAATTGGCAGATTTCACAAATCTGCCAACACACCCTCTTGCATACAGAAACTTCAACATTGCATGTGAGCTGCCTCTTGTCTTGTTGCTGTCTCTCCAGTTACTATTCCCCAAATACCTTCATTAACCCCTGATTATGGCTGGGCAACCACTTTAGGGTATTTGCAATAACGTTTATAGTCCATGCAAATTCACCAACATGGGCACATGGGGGCAAGAACATTAAAATCATACTTCAAAACTGGAATGAACCATGAGGTGTGATCTTTACAGCCTCCCTATGTCAAAACTAGATGTATTTTCTAGCTGAGAGAGAAGGAGAAGGCAAGACCACCATAGCAGAGGGACTAGTGCAGTCATTCTCCAGGATGTCCAGACAGGGTCATAAGTTCAGTACTGACACATTCCTGGAGACAGAATACATGACCTACTTAAATTGCTGGAAGAAGACAGCACAATAGGTTTGATACTTTAATCACCAAGGCATTCAATAGGATCCTAATATTCCCATCTTCCGTAGTAGTAGTAGAAGCGAGACACTAAGGTATCTCACTTGCCACCTTGTGAGAACATATGGAGGACCCTTGAACGGATCTCTTTGGTCTTGGCTCCATAGACAAGGGGGTTGACTACAGGTGGTAGCAGCAAGTAGGTATTAGCCATAACCACATGGAGGAGCGAGGTGGGACCACCCAGCCTATGCACCACCGAGAGCCCAATGAGGGGTACATAGAAGACCAGAACAGCACAGAGGTGGGAGATGCAGGTGTTGAAAGCCTTGAGTGCTGCCCTCCGAGAGGACAGCTCCAAAACAGCCCGCAGGATGAGGATATATGAGAAGCCAATGAAGAGAGAGTCCACACCCATGACTGAGAGGATGATGAAGAGTCCATAAACCACATTGACCCTAGTGTCAGTACAGGACAGCTTCATAATATCTTGGTGCAGACAGAAGGAGTGTGTGACAGTATGTGTTCGGCAGTAGGACAACCACTTGAGGATGAAGGGCAGTGGGAAGAAGAATACAAACCCCCTGGTCAGGGCAGATAGTCCAATCTTGGCCACAGTACACCCTGTCAGCACAGAAGCATGGCGCAATGGGTGGCAAATGGCCACAAAGCGGTCAAAAGCTATGGCCAGTAGGACAGCTGACTCCACGGCTGACAGAGCATGCATAAGGAACATCTGGGCCAGGCAAATGTTGAACTCAATCTCCTGGATGCCCATCAGGAAAAGACTGGCCATCTTGGGCATGGTGATAGAGGAGAGGACTAGGTCAATAGTGGAAAGCATGGCCAGGAAGAGGTACATGGGCTCATGCAGTCGCCTCTCCACACGAATGATGAGGACAATGGTCAGGTTACCCAGGGTGGCCAAGGCATACATAAAACACAGTGGGAAAGCCAGCCAAAAGTGTATGGTAGGCCCCAGGCCAGGGATACCCACCAAAAGGAAGTATGCTGCGTGGACCAGATTTCCATTTGAAGTGGCTATGATAGGGACCAAGAGCTGGGGCTTCTGCATACCAAATCCAGGGTCTAGGAAAGGGAAAAGTAGAAACATCATTTAGTTGTGGCTCAGAGGAGAGAAAGGACTAATGAGGAAAAGGCATTGGAGTGGTGACAGTAACAAACAGGACTAAGTCATCCTGGTAATTCTGAATCCTAGTCTTTCTCTGCTCTGATTCTCCTTATATACAACTTCCTGGACACCTTGAGCCTTACCCTGACCCTCCAAGGCCCCAGTGCTGCACAAGCAGATTCTATTACTGTCCCATGAATCTCAATGTGTGAAGACACACTCATAAAACATGTAAGACAGTCCTGCATCTTCAGAGCTGATGTTGCTGCCCAGGGCACTGCTCTTAGCCTTTTCCCATCAGAGTAGACTTGCAGGATTGCTCAGAATGGTCCACACTGACCAGCTCTTCTGATGTATCCTGGGGTTAGGGTGGGTCTGGGTTCAGATTTAGAGGCTCAGTCTATAGCTGCCTTTAAGACCTACTATAATCTAATTTAAGATAGGGAGCAGGGGCTCAGTCTGGGATGAGATTTCAAGAGAGGTTTGTGTTTAGGCCTGAATACCATTTCTCAAACTTTCCTGATAGAAACATCTAAAGTAATTGACAACACCATCCCTCCAGGTCCTGCTCCAGGCCCAGAAAATCAGAATTGCCAGGGCAAGGTTTTGGAAATCTTTTTAAAAAACAATAAGCCCCGCCGGGTACAGTGGCTCACGCCTGTAATCCCAGCACTTTGGGAGGCCGAGGTGGGCGGATCGCAAGGTCAGGGGTTTGAGACCAGCCAGGCCAACATGGTGAAACCCTGCCTCTATTAAAAATGCAAAAGTTAGCCAGGCGTGGTGGAGCGCACCTGTAATCCCAGCTACTCAGGAGGCTGAGGCAGGAGAATCGTTTGAACCTGGGCGGCAGAGGCTGCAGTGAGCCGAGATCACCCCCACTGCATTCCAGCCTGGGTGACACAGCGAGACACCAACTCAAAAACAAAACAAAACAAACAAACAAAAAACGATAAGCCCCTTTCCCCTAGGAAATTTGTGCTTTAAATCAGAGAACTTTGGGGAAAGTTGTTCTGGTGTTCTTGGGGGCAGGGAGGTGAATGAAGAGGGACTATCATTTCCATTTCCAGCTCCCAAACGAACAATAAACAGCATCTGCCATCAGGATCTCTCAAGCCCCAGGTGAGAGTCAGTCCCAGGTTGCGCTCAGCAAGAGGAGCATGTCATGGAAATCAGATGCAGCTGAGACATGAACAGAAAATCAGCCAGTGCTGCTGCTGTTACTCCACAGTGTTCACAGGCACACTCCTCCCTCCACCTACTCTCCCTGGTGATCACACAACGTCCCAGGCTCAACTTCTTTCTCTCTATAGACCACACTGTTCTAAGCCTGTGTCCTGAGATTCAGCCATATAACCTACCGCCTCCTTGATATTTCTACCTGGATAGCCTATGGGCCTCCCACTCATCTTGCCTCTAACAGGGACCCCTTCCAAACCTGTTCCTGATCTCAGAGAATGCCACTGCTCAGAACCCACATCACCCAAGTCAGGGCAGCTGGTCTCATCTTGACCCCTCTCCTCTTTCACCCCCACATGCAATTCAACTTTTCCAATTAATTATTGGGGCCGTTCCTCTTAATACACCTCCTCCCAACTTAATTATATTATCCACTCTGCCCTGATTATAAAAAGAGCCTTCCAACTTACCTCCCTGCCTCCAAACCTAGTCTATTCCAAACCACCTTCCACACCACTGCCATCTAAACAGCAAAACTGGACACCTGGGGCTCCTGCTGAGCAAGTTAGGAGTGATTCCCATAGCGTCCCAGATAAAGTAAGAACTAGTAACTCCACAGTATGTAGACAAGGCCCTTCACAGTGTTCCTCTAACTCAACTTTCCAGCCCAGCTTCAGTTTCCTTCTTCATCACCAATCACCACCACCACCACCACCACCACAACACACACGTGCACATACACACACACGTACACACTCACACACATTTTTTTCCTGGTAAAGTAATTCCCCTTGCCTTGCTTAAGTGAAGAGTCGGAGGCAGGAACTGAGGAGTCCTGTCCTGGGACAAAGGATAGGCAAAGCTTGGAACGGGTCTCACAGGCTTGAAGAAATTCCTCTGCGTAGGAACAAGGTCCAGGAACCGGGCTACTGTGATCTGGAAAAGGTGTACACTAGAAGACCTCTCCAAGCAGCCAAGCTGACTGATCAAGTCCCGGCTTCCTTATGCAATGAGCCTTCTGTGCCTGTCTCTGCGGACCTTCCCGTTGCCTAACCTCCCTGGGCTGAGCCTGCTACACTCACCACCAGTGCTTCCCCAGCGCATGGAGGCCGCCCAATTATAGCTTCTCTGGGGCCCCTCAGGCGTGTGTAGAGTGATGGAGAGTGAACGAGTCGGGTCTCCCTGGCACTGACGCTCTGCTCAGACGCCCAAGGAAAGCTGAGCCCTGACTCCTACCCAAAGGGACTGAGCTCTGTCACTATCCCTCTGAGCCCAGCTCAAGAGACTAGAGGGAGGCTGTGTCGCGGGGTGGAAAGGAGAAGAGGAATAACGGGGCTGGAAGAGAGGACCTGCTGGAATGGAGGGGTGGGCACTCAGCAGAAAGCACGCAGGGATACCAGCGCTCCGAACACACTAACTACCCGAGGGGATCGAAGCTGTGTCAGGGACTCTCGCTTCTTCATGCTGCCACCTTGTGGTCGCATAGGGGATCTTCAGCCTCGTGGCCGACCCTGAGCAATGGCTCTGAGGATGATGCCTTTAAGAACCAAGGACCCAACTGACTCTAGCATCTGAGCTCTTTCCACTACTCTGCGCTGCCCCTTAGCTCTCCCTCTCACCCTCTCAAGCCCACCCTTTCTTCCTTGGGTCGCTAATCATAGATGTCCTGTCCTTCCAGAAATGAGACCGTGTGGCATATTTGTTTGAACATGGGGCTCTAGAAGGAAACAGACTTGGGTCCGCCCATTTATTAATAGTATGACTACTATAAGTATTTAATGTGAAAGCATTTAACGTGAAAAACGAAATGAGGTACTAGCAAGTCTCCAGTGAATGTTTGTGTTCATTATTACTAGTCAAAACAAATGGAAGAGCCAAGGACGTAGGAAATCCAGTAGACAGTGCCACAAAAGAGACAGGAAAAAATATATTGACAAGGAAGATTGGTCAGCAGTTCAGAAAGCTGCTGAGAGATCAAGCAGTGAAAAGACTGAAATCAAAGGTCACTGGCTACCTGGATAACAGGGTGGGGGATGGAATCTTGAGTGAAGCAGTGTGAGGAGTGTGTTAGGAAGAGATGAAGAGAGTAGATGTAGACAACCCTTTTAAGATATTTGTACGTGAACAGAGGAGTGAAATGGACAATATTGGGAGGATTTATAGCTCCACAGAGATTTTAAAATGTGTATTTTGGAACTAGAAGAGACTAAATGTCAACAGGATGGAGTTGGCAGAGAGACTCCTTGTCCTTTACTCCTCACATTACTGGTAGCTATGGCCCAGGAAGATAATCTGTCTTCCCCCTCTATATAGTAACTATGAGGAATCTTACTTTGTCCAATACCTTTCATCACCCAAGCAGGCCAGACCAATCTCCTAAACTCCAAATATGGTAAAGTCTATTGGACATAGGTGTCCTTCAGGCACCTCAAACTCAACACCTAACTCATTATTTCTAAGCTCATTGATTTCATTATCAACTAAGCTCATCATCTCTGGTCTTCAATCCGGACCCCGCTCCCTGTCTGTTTTATGTTCCCTGTCATATAAATCACTCTGTTGGCCATGTCAAAAATTCAGAAGTCATCATCCCTGCCTTCTCCCCATCTCTCTCTCACCTTCCTCTCCAACCACATCCAATCAGTCGCCAAGTTCTGTTCATTTTATCTACTAGGTATCTATTTTGTGAGTCTGATTATCTTTCTCCATCTTTTTTGCCTTTTCTTCATTCCAAGCCAAGACAGTCTTTTGCCTAGATCATCAGAATAACTTGTTCACTGGTCAGACTCACAGAAGAATTTCCCTACCAATCTGTTGTCTATGCTGTGGCCAGTGTGATCTTCCAAACACAAATCAGTTCATGGCAATTCTCCATTGCCTTTAGAATGAACAGTTGAATTCCCCATTGCCTGTAGAATGAACACACTCCTGAACCCAACTCATAGGAACTCCATAAGCCATCTCAGTGCAACTCTCCATCTCCATCCCCAACCATTTTACCTCCCTTTTTGCATACATAAGTCCTATTGGACCCAAAATATTTCCACATCTTCAATGTGCCATGCTCTCTCTCACCCTTCAGCCTTCACATATATTTTTCCCCTGGTAAAAACACTCATCCTATTCCCAGTTTTAATTCTTAGCCTTTTCTGTTTAAACACCCTTGCTTAGAAAGACTTTTCTTGACCCCTAATCTTGGCGGGACCTCTTTACCCTTTTTCTCTTTGTTTTACTGATAGCATTTAACGTTGTGATATTATTTTTCATACTTATGAACATATCTTCGTACCTTTGTAGGGAGGGTGGACACTAATGTGTATGTATAAAACGAAACGTGAACAGAGTCCTCTTCTATCCACTCTTAAGGCAGAAATTATTGGTCTTGTTGATCTGCACTCATACCTCACAACTCTATGACTTCAATTGAGGCATGTTTAATGGGTAGGCCCCTTAAATTATTATTAATATTAATAACATTATGTACCTAGCTGGCGTAATTTCCACAGGCACTTTTCAAGCGTTCATTTTTTTTTCTCTTTTTACAGTATTAAGAATAGATCTTATTAAGGTGACCCACAGTATGACTTTAAAAATAATAGTTTTCCCTCTACTTATATTTCAATATTTTTTGAAGGAAAGAAGGGAGGAAAAATCATTCAATGTAAATGGAATGTTAAAGGTCCAATGGATAATGGAGAGCTTTGGCCAAACATATACTCATGGCTTAGGAGGTCCTAAAAGATATGAACTTGCCTAATTCGACAGCCCCATCTCATGACACCTCAACTCTCCCTCAATACGGCCCTGCATTGGCATCCTTCTAGTTCCTTAAATAAAGTTCTCTATCTGTACACCTTCTTCTAAGCATTTGCTCAAATGCTTGTTTTATCTGGGATGGTCAACCTCTTTGTTTCCCTCCTCTAAAAACTAACATTTATTTAGATTCTGTTTTAGGTGCTATTTCTATAAGAAGGTCTTTCCTGTAAGATGTTTTCTTGTTTCTTTAGTATCCAAATTTCATTTTTAGATGACCAATGCCATTGTTTTTTGTTACGAGATAATGATATGTGTGTCACACACAAATCCCTACAACCTCCCATGAAAAGAAAGAGTGTAATGGTACCTAAAGATAAAAATGATTCCTTGTGTTAATAACCTGTTATAAAGCAAGAAAAAGAAACATGATATGAGAGTTAGAAAATGAAATTAGTCATTATTTGTAGATTAGTGATTGTATATGTAGAAAATCCAAAAGACTGTATTGATAAGTTATTAGAAATGAGTATGTAAAGATTGCTGAATACAAGGTCAACTTACAAAATTCCACTGTATTTCTTTATAAAATTTTTAAGCATTTACAATAACAGAAAAATCAGATGTCTAAGAGTAAATCTAACAAAGAATGTAGAGGAATTTCTGCACAGAAAACCACAAAGCATCCTTAAAAGAAACTGAAGAAGACCTAAATAAATGGAAGAAAACACTATTCTTTTTAATTGGAAAACTCGATAATGTGAAGAATCTACTTAGCCCCCAAATTTTTCCATAGAATCAATACAATCCCAATAATATCCTAATTGGTGATTGTGTAAAATTTGGTAAGCTTGATTAAAATATACATAAAAATGTAAATTGCCAAAATTAGCCACAAAACTCTAGAAGAATAGGACAAAGTGAGATTTTATATACTAAATATCAAAAATTTAAAAACTATAGTAATTATGCATATGTGGTATTTGTTCAGGGATAGACAATTGAGCCAATGAATGGAAATAAAATTTCAGAAGTATGCCCACTCATACACAGCCAGTTGTTAAATGACAAAGGTAATTCTGTGAGGCAATCAGAAAAGGAGAATTTTTTTATTAAATGATACTACAATAACTGAATATCCGTATAGAAGAAAATAAAATTTGAACCCTAAATTCACACTACTTATAAGAATTAAATCTTTGTGGTTTGCATATATAAGTACAAAAGGCAAACCAATTAGCCTTCCTGAAGTAATATAAAAGAATATTTTCATGACCTCAAGTAAAGATTGACTTCTTAATGCAGTTAATTCATCCATGAATATTTATTGAGTGCCTAATATATGACAGGTACTCTTCTAAGTGATGGAAACACTTTAATGAACAGAACAGACAAACTCTCCTGCTTTTGTGGAGCTTACATGCCAGCCAGTATGATTTAGCTTTCCTCTGTAGGTATATCTGTCTAGATGCATGCCAGATAGTTTTTTTTTTTCACTTGCAGTTTATAAATTTCATTAGGAATTATCTAGAAATAGATCTTTTATTTTATAAATAAGTGAGCATGGCATATCTCCAAATGCTAATGAAGATGCAGAGAAACAACCTCTAATGCATTGCAGGCGAGAATGTAAAATGGCACAACTACTCTGGAAAATAGTTTAGTAGTTTTTTTTTATTAAATTTTAAGTTCTGGGATACATGTGCAGAACATGCAGGTTTGTTACATAGGTATACATGTGCCATGGTGGCTTGCTGCATCTATCAACCATTATCCAGATTTTAAGTCCCACATGCATTAGGTATTTGTCCTAATGTTTTCCCTCCCCTTGCCCCTCGCCCACTGACATGCCCGGGTGAATGATGTTCCCCTCCCTGTGTCCATGTGTTCCCATTGATCAACTGCCACTTATGAGTGAGAATATGCAGTGTTTGGTTTTCTGTTCCTATGTTAGTTTGCTGAGAATGATGGTTTCCAGCTTCATCCATGTCCCTGCAAAGGACAAGAACTTATTCTTTTTTATGGCTGCATAGTATTCCATGGTGTACATGTGCCGTATTTTCTTTATCCAGTCTATCATTGATGGGCACTTGGGTTGGTTCCAAGTGTTTGCTATTGTGAACAGCACTGCAATAAACATACATGTGCATGTGTCTTTATAGTAGAATGATTTATAATCCTTTGGGTATATACCCAGTAATGAGATTGCTGGGTCAAATGGTATTTCTGGTTCTAGATCCTTAAGGAATGGCCACACTGTCTTCTACAATGGTTAAACTAATTTACACTCCCATCAACAGTGTAAAAGTGTTCCACATCCTCTCCAGCATCTGTTGTTTCCTGACTTTTTAATGATCACCATTCTAACTGGTGTGAGATGGTATCTCATTGTGGTCTTGATTTGCATTTCTCTAATGACCAGAGATGACGAGCTTTTTTTCATATGTTTATTGGCCACATAAATGCCTTCTTTTGAAAAGTGTCCATTCATATATTTTGTCCACTTTTTGATGGGGTTGTTTTTTCTTGTAAATTTGTTTAAGTTCCTTGTAGATTCTGGATATTAGACTTTGTCAAATGGATAGATTGTAAAAATTTTCTCTTATTCTGTAGGTTGCCTGTTCACTGTAATGATAGTTTCTTTTGCTGTGCAGAAGCTCTTTAGTTTAATTAGATCCCATTTGTCAATTTTGGCTTTTGTTGCAATTGCCTTTTGTGTTTTAGTCATGAAGTCTTCGCCCATGCCTATGTCTGGAATGGTATTGCCTAGGTTTTCTTCTAGGGTTTTTATGGTTTGGGGTTTTACATTTAAGTCTTTAATCCATCTTGAGTTAATTTTTGTATAAGGTGTAAAGAAAGGGTCCAGTTTCAGTTTTCTGCATATGGCTAGCCAGTTTTCCCAGTACCATTTATTAAATAGGGAATCATTTCCCCATTGCTTGTTTTTGTCAGGTTTGTCAAAGATCAGATGGTTGTAGATGTGTAGTGTTATTTCTATGGCCTCCGTTCTGTTCCTTTGGTCTATATACCTGTTTTGGTACCAGTACCATGCTCTTTTGGTTACTATAGCCTTGTAGTATAGTTTGAAGTCAGGTAGCATGAAGCCTCCAGCTTTATTCTTTTTGCTTAGGATTGCCTTGGCTATACAGGCTCTTTTTTGGCTCCATATGAAATTTAAAGTAGTTTTTCTAGTTCTGTGAAGAAAGTCAAAGTTAGCTTGATGGGAATAGCATTGAATCTGTAAATTACTTCGGGCAGTATGGCCATTTTCACAATATTGATTCTTCCTATCCATGAGCATAGAATTTTTTTCCATTTGTTTGTGTCCTCTCTCATTTCCTTGAGCAGTGGTTTGTAGCTCTCCTTGAAGAGGTCCTTCAGGTTCCTTGTAAGTTGTATTCCTAGGTATTTTATTCTCCTTGTAGCAATTGTGAATGGGAGTTCACTCATGATTTGGCTCTCTGTTTGTCTATTATTGGTGTATAGGAATGCTAGTGATTTTTGCACATTGATTTTGTATTCTGAGACTTTGCTGAAGTTGCTTATCAGCTTAAGGAGTTTTGGGGCTGAGACAATGGTTTTTTTTTTTTTCTTTTTTCTTTTTTTTTTTTTTTGGCAGAGCTAGCTGAGGTTTTATTTTGGACCAAAAACAAAAACAAAAACAGCAATGGAATTGTTTTGTAGCTGGAGGCATGGGCAAAGGGGTTTTCTAAATATACAATCATGTCATCTGCAAACAGAGACAATTCGACTTCTTCTCTTCCTATTTGAATATCTTTTATTTCTTTTTCTTGCCTGATTGCCCCAGCCAGAACTTCCAATACTATGTTGAATATGAGTGGTGAGAGAGGGTATCCTTGTCTTGTGCCAGTTTTCAAAGGGAATGCTTCTAACTTTTGCCCATTCCATATGATATTGGCTATGGGTTTGTCATAAATAGCTCTTATTATTTTGAGATATGTCCCACCCATCAATACCTAGTTTATTGAGAGTTTTTAGCATGAAGGGGTGTTGAATTTTACAGAAGGCCTTTTCTGCATCTATTGAGATAATCATGTTGTTTTTGTCACTGGTTCTGTTTGTGTGCTGGATTACACTTATTGATTTGTGTATGTTGAGCCAGCCATTCTTTTGCATTTGCTGAGGAGTGTTTTACTTCCACTTATGTGGTCGATTTTAGAATAAATGCTATGTGGTGCTAAGAAGAATGTATATTCTGTTGATTCGGGGTGGAGAGTTCTGTAGATGTCTATTAGGTCCGCTTGGTGAAGAGCTGAGTTAAAGTCCTGAATATCCTTGTTAATTTTCTGTCTCATTGATTTGTCTAATATTGACAGTGGGGTGTTAAAGTCTCCCACTATTATTGTCTGGGAGTCTAAGTCTCTTTGTAGGTCTCTAAGAACTTGCTTTATGAATCTGGGTGCTCCTGTATTGGGTGCATATATATTTAGGATAGTTAGCTCTTCTTGTTGCATTGATCACTTTACCATTATGTAATGCCCTTCTTTGTCTTTTTTGATCTTTGTTGGTTTAAAGTCTGTTTTATCAGAGACTAAGATTGCAACCCCTGCCTTTTTTTTTCTTTTTTTTTGCTTTCCCTTTGCTTGGTAAATATTCCTCCATCCCTTTATTTTGAACCTATGTGTGTCTTTGCACATGAGATGGGTCTCCTGAATACAGCACACTGATGAGTTTATCCAATTTGCCAGTCTCTGTCTTTTAATTGGGGCATTTAGCCCCTTACATTTAAGGTTAATATTGTTATGTGTGAATTCGATCCTGTCATCATGATGCTAGCTGTTCATTTTGCACATTAGTTGATGCAGTTTCTTCATAGTGTCATTGGTCTTTACATTTTGGTATATTTTTGCAATGGCTGGTACTGGTTTTTCCTTTCCATATTTAGTGCTTCCTTCAGAAGCCTTCCTTCAGGCCAGGTGGTGACAAAATCCCTCAGCATTTAATTGTCTGTAAAGGACAATGGAACAGAATAGAAATTCCAGAAATAAGACTGTAAAGCTACAACCATCAGATCTTTGACAAACCTGACAAAAACAAGCAATGGGGAAATGATTCCCTATTTAATAAATGGTGCTGGGACAACTAGCTAGCCATATGCAGAAAATTGAAACTGGACCCCTTTGTTATTACCATATACAAAAGTCAACTCAAGATGAATTAAAGACTTAAATGTGAAACCCAAAACTATAAAAACCCCAGAAGAAAACCAAGGTAATACCATTCGTGACATAGGAACAGACAACTATTTCATGCAAATACCAAAAGCAATTGCAACAAAAGCAAAAATTAACAAATGAGATCTAATTAAACTAAAGAGCTTCTGCACAGCAAAACAAATAATCGACAGAGTAAACAAACAACTTACAGAATGGGAGAAAACCTTTGCAAGCTATCCATCTGACAAAGGTCTAATACTGAGCATCCATAAGAAACTTAAACAAATTTACAAGAAGAAACAACACCATTAAAAAGTGGGCAAAGGACATGAACAGACATTTCTCAAAAGAAAACATACATGTAGCCAACAAACATGAAAAAAAGCTCAACATCACTGATCATTAGAGAAATGCAAATCAAAACCACAATGAGGTACTATCTCACGCCAGTCAGAATGGCTATTAATAAAATATCAAAAAACAACAGATGCTGGCGAGGTTGTGGAGAAAAGGAACACTTTTACGCTGTCGGTGGGAATGTAAATTAGTTGAACTATTTTGGAAGACGGTGTGGCAATTCCTCAAAGACCTAGAGGCAGAAATTCCTTTTGACCCAGCAATCTCATTACTGGGTATATACCCAAAGGAATATAAATCATTCTATTATAAAGACACATGCACATATATGTTCATTGCAGCACTATTCACAATAACAAAGACAAGGAATCAAACTAAATGTCCATCAACAGTGGGCTGGATAAAGTAAATGTGGTACATAGACACTACGGAATAGGATGCAGCCATAAAAAGGAAAGAGATCATATCCTTTGCAGGGACATGGATGGAACTGGGGGCCATTATCCTTAGCAAACTAATGCAGGAACAGAAAACCAAATACCACATGTTCTCTCTTATAAGGGAGCTAAACGATGAGAACACATGGATATATGGGGGAAACAACACACACTGAGGCCTGTTGGAGGGTTTGGGGTGTGAGAAGGGAGAGGATCAGCATAAGCCTATCTGACTAGTAAACCCAAGCAAAATTGTCTCAATTATTTTTAATACTGACAATTCTGAAGACATTCCTTAATAGGAATTTTAACAATAATTTTAAAACTAGCTTTATTTACTGTATGTTATCTTAAATCACATAGAAATATCATATAAACAGACAGAGGCACATCTTATAGCTTTCATTAAGATGTTTCATTTGTCAACTTCCAAATAGTTTTTATTTTCCCCATTCAGACTATCAGTCTTCCAATGGCTTGTTTCATTGCCCTACGCAACTGTTAGCTAGGCAGTCCTAAATTTGCACTTCTAAAAGGATGACTCCTAGGTGAAACAAGGTGGAAAATTTGTATCTTAAAAGTACAGAGCTGAGACTTCAGACCTAAATATCCTACCATCATTTCCTCAAGCCAAAGAAAAAGCGTGTAGGTAAAAGCCCATTTAAGACAAGATGGCCAGGAAAAGCACCTTAAACAAAAGTAAGACTTGTTATGTAAATGAAATACAATGGTAAGAATTTCTAGTGGCTCAGTCCTTCCTCTCTTTCGTGTACAGAGGCAAACACCCTCACAAATGGACAGTTCCTTTAAAGATGTAAATTTCTTTTCAAAAGCATTTCAAAATATTCACCTAAATGCCAAAAGGTATATTTTGGAGACTGACTTTGTTCCATAGGTGGTCATTTTAACTTAGCTTCTGTTTTTCACCTAAAATTACTGCATTTAGGGTGAAGCCCATTAAGGAATAGTGCAAAGAAAGCATTCGCTATGTGTAGACTCATGGATAGCTCTGAAAAAAAACCAGGAAGCCTACTTTACCTGAGGGTCTACCTTTTACAAACACTTTATCCAGCTTTCTCTTCACCTTCAGGGCAGGGTAGTAACCAGACTAAAAGGTTAGAAGACTTAATTTTTCTTATCAATTAGTTGCTTAAGCTTTTTGTCTTTTATAAAGAGTTTTCTTAAAGACAATAAAAATAATGAAATCTTTTTAGAAGCATCTGCACATCAATAGGCATCCCTGGATGAGCCTAATTAGACAGCTCTAATTTTCAAATGCACTTTTCAAAATGGAGTGTTGTTCATTTGGAGCTTTCTATTATAATTTTTCATTATTTTTAGTAAGATTTTACGACTTTTGTCAATGTGTGCTGCTTCCCGGGCCTAATACTTAATACTATAGGTAGGTGTCGCTAGAAGATGGAGTACTCAGTTCTTCAGTAATTAAGCATCCCATTTTTACATTTATTCTTGGCTTAATTCTCAGATCCCCTTGATCAACTTAGCCAATGATTTTTTCCCTACCTAAAAGCACAAAAGAAATAGAAGATACAAATCCCTGCAAATTTTCGAAAGCCAGAGTTTACACCCTCTGAGGTACTGATACAGGAGTTAAGAAGGAATTACTTAGGCAGATAGCAAGGGAACCCCCAAATCATTCTCTAACAAAGAGCAGCCTGCAAGCTGGGAGCTTGCATGGGTGAAAGCCGCAGAAACTGAGGACTAGACATTTTCATAATGGTGGCTCCATCTTCCCTTCTCTGCCAGCCACGTGTATCCTAAGGAGCAGACCAGATGGGGCTGATCAACTGAAAAGCCCATTTGCATAAGATTAGGGTAAGGTGACCAGCCTTCCCCATGTGCCATGTAAATGTCATACCTAATTGAACCAATCTGTGAGCCCTACATAAATCAGACACCACCTCCTCATGCCAGACTAAAACAATCGGTGCATTCCCTGCCAGCCGGTGTTTTATTCTTCTCCATCCTTTCCGCATGGTCTTTTCTGCTTGGAGAACCCTTCCTCTATGGAGGAAGCTGTTCCTCTTTCTCTTCTCTTCTACCTATTAAACCTCTGCTCCTAAATTCCACCTGTGTCTGTGTCCTAAATTTTCTTGGCATGCGACAACGAACCCCTGGCATTACTCAAAGGCTTCTGGACTGAACCCAGCCTCCGACAGTCCGTCCAGGTGTTGGTAAAGGATCTCCAGCTATCCTGTCACAAAACTTTCCTTTCTTTTCTATCCATGGTCATTATGTCTCCTATGCTCTCCGTATATGCAATGTGCAGGAATTTTTACAATTCAGGGGAACAGTTCTGTTAGGAAAGATCGGCAAACATGCAGTAACTCAATAAACGTCTTTACCATTTCTCTGGTGAGTACAAGGTATTACTAGGCCAACAGCGCCCCCTAGTGGAAACAGAAATCCTCTTCATGAGGCACATTGTGAGTCCTTTGCCGTAAACTGCGGTGTCCCAATCCTTGCTTTTCGCACTGCTAGAAAGGCTTTAACTGTGAATGGGAAAGCTCTGCCTTCAACAATTAGGAGCAAAATGTCTTCTGTAGCCAAATTTTAGGCTCAATACTGTCCCATCAGCAGATAAATGGCCATTCAGTCCCTATGTTCTCTTAAGGCACCTATTCTGCCTCCAATTGGAGTGGTACCTAACTAGTAAGGGGATTTTAAGTTTGGAAGTTAGCCAAAACCATTCTATAAAGGTAAATGCTTCAGCACCGGCCATAATAGCAAGATACAGAGTTTAATCTAGCATGCCCCCCCGCCCATTAAAGGGGCCTTGCCCAACTATTACATAGTTTTTCTTGAGATCCGTTTTTCAGGGAGCCAGGCAGCTCACACAAGTCTAGGAAGTCAAAAGGAAATCAAAGGCAGAGGACTAGAGCCACCTGGGTGAGCATGACTAGCCCTAATTGCTTAGTTCCTCTGGAGTGCATTCTGAAGCACAAGGACTTCTGTGACCCGGAAACTTTAACAAAAATGTGGCTCATTTTCTTTTGCACAAGGGCATGACCTTTTTACTAGACCTCTGCAAGCATTGCAAAATAAACCCAGCTCTTTTAGCAATCATATCAGGCAGGTCCAAAAGAAAATAATTCTCTAAAATTAGAGAAGCAACTCCCAGGGGAACTATCTGAGGCTCCCCTTTATTTGGGGCCCCTTCAAGTTCCCTTCTCATTACAAGATCTTAGACAAATGAAGGGAGACTTAGGTCAATTTTCTAACGACCCTGATAGGTATATAGAAGCTTTCCAAAATTTAACTTAGGTATTTGACTTCTCATGGAGGGATGTTATGCCGCTCCTAAGCCAAACCCTAACCACAGCTGAGAAGCAGGCAATTCTGTAGGCAGCAGAGAAATTTGGAGATAAGCAATATGTCTTCTATAGCAGGCCTAAAAGGAAAAGCGAAAATAGAATGCAGGCCCAGGACCCCATAAGCCTGCTGTTCAAGCCAGCCCAACAACATAATCAGTAACGAACTTGACTACAGGCCTCCATCTTGTTTCAGGTCCTTGGGAACATGACCTGGAACCACATGGCAATACTTTGTTTTAGTCTCCACCATTTTACAATGGTGCCTGTCTTCTTGTGCTCAGTCAGCTCCTGGGTGAGGACCACACAATCAGATAAGCCAGTTTGTCAGTCTAGGTGGTGCCAGCTGATCCATCAAGAGCAGGGTTTACAAAGTATATTAAGGACTAATCTTGAGAGCAGTTAAGGGAGGGTCAGAATCTTGTAGCCTCAGCTCCATGACTCCTAGGCCATGGTTTCTAATCTTATGGCTAGTTTCTTGGTCTGCTCCCCAGGCAAGAGGTAAGCATATCTTAAGAAGGGGCTGTTACCATCTTTGTTTTAGACTATAAACTATAAACCCAGCTCCTCCCAAAGTTGGTTTGGCCTATGCCCAGGGATAGGCAAGGATAGCTTGGGAGCTGGAAACAAAATGGAGTTGGTTGGGTCAGATCTCTTCCACTGTCTCAGTCACAATTTTGCAATGATAGTTTTAAAAGCTGCCTATCACCCCTTTGAAAACACCGTGTACACTTGAGGTTAAGTCATAACCTAATTAAGGCTTGTTGGTTTCACCTGTGAGATTACTTTTTGTAACGTTCAAAAGCTGAAAATCTTAATTGCTTTGCATGGCTAAAGTCTAGTAACAAGAGATTTAAAAGGATTTTCTTAAAAAGCTCTCAGCTTAATTAAAAGTGGATATACAAGTTATAGGTATATTTAAAAGGCCTTTATGTTTTTCTCTTCTTGGATCTTGTCTTTCTGGAAAAAGTTTTTTTTCTTCTCAGTCAACTGAATTATTTTTCTCCATTTTTTGGCTTGCCACTCTTAATGCACACATAAGACGCCCTAAGATAACTTCTGGTAGCATGGAACTACGAGGCACCACAGACCCTGTTTTGGGGAAAAAAAAACCCCCCTGTTTTCCTCATGAAACCACAGGAATTAAAAGCAGATAGTTTAATCTGTAAGAAGTAAAAATAGTCTTAAGGATTATCGGTAAAATGCAAGTGTCATCAAAATGCAAATAGGTGATCTAAATCATTCAACTTAGATACTAGGTTTGCCGAATGGTTCGAGGTTGTATACTGCCTGCTTTACAGTTAGGTAAGGCACAGGGAGTTAGAATCTGGAAAGAGACAAGCCTTATCTGCACTTCTGTCTGGGTCCTAAGCGCCACACATGGCACATAATTAAAATCGCTTACTAACCAGGTTTTTCACCAAAAGTAACGGTTGCTAAGAGTAACAGAGCAACATGATCACTAAATAGTATTATATGAAAGGCATATAAAAACAGTAAAATGTGTCTTTAGTAAAAGATTATAGGAAAGCATGGAAATGTTAATTTTGCCCAGGGATGAAGGATTATATTAAATTTGATAAGACAGAGCTAGAGGTTTAAGCAAGTTATAGAAAGATTGTAAAAATTAATCTTGCAAAAGTGTGTAAACATTAATTCAAAAGGATCTTTTGAATATATGGTCTTTTCATAAACTGAGCATCAAAATAAAAGCACAGCAAGGTGGTCTTAAGATGCTTATCTGGCCTTTAGCAAAAGGGTTATAAAAGGTTTGTAAAGATTTCACCTCATGGTCAAATTGGTTAAGGTTAGATGGAATCATCTATAAGGTTTCATTTAAACAAATTGGGGCTGGGCATAGTGGCTCACGCCTGTGATCCCAGCACTTTGGGAGGCCAATGCAGACAGATCACTTGAGGTCAGGAGTTCAAGGCCAGCCTGGCCAACATGGTGAAACCCCATCTCTACTACAAATACAAAATTAGCTGGGTGTGGTGGTGCACACCTGTACTCCCAGCTACTTGGGAGGCTGAGGCAGGAGAATCACTTGATTCTGCCAGGAGGCAGAAGTTGCAGTGAGCTGAGATTGTGCCTCTGCTCTCCAGCCTGGGTGACAGAGCAAGACTCTGTCTCAAAAAAATAAAAAATAAATAAAATTGGGTTAACATTAATAAACTAATGCAAGGGTGAAATATGGCTTTAAACAGGATTTTCATGTAATAGTAATGCTACTAAAAGGTTTTTGCCTTTTGAGTCATCATTTTGGCAAAATAAATAATTTCTAGCATTCTGGAATTCTACTTCATAACATCCAGTGTTTTAAACCTCTAGCATTTAACAGACATCCCAAAATCAAACCTCAAGTTTCAAAATTGTCTTTCCTGCTGCCTGGCTTTCTGGATGGCTCAGAGGGCCCCTGAAACATCCATAGAAGAGGTAAACAGGATTATTTGACATGTTTAGTCACATGAGATTTCCAAAATGATGTCCAGTCTTCTTTAAGTCATATTCTGGTGAATAATACTAATATATGTTCCAAAGTTGTATGAGATTTCTAAAATTCTAATGTCTGAATATATGCTATCAATCATAATTAAGGGTAAAGTTATCACAAGCCGTGGAGATAACTAAACTTCTTTGTCAGTCATGTTTTTAACTGTAACTACCATGAAAATGTTGTCATTTGCAGACAATTGTTGTCTTGCTTTGTTCCTTCTGAAAAGATGGGCTATAGTCAAGCTATAAGACTTTAACAGGTGTTTTCAAATCAGGTTTTTAATAGCTTTGAAGATTGTAACATTGGAATAGAGAAAGAATGTATGGGACTTATGAAGAACTGAAATGTTCATGAATGTCAAGCAAAACAAGAAGTAAATGGACTGCACTCACTCCGAAAGTCAAAGCAAACTTTTTGACTTTTGCTTGGAATATTTCTGGTCTTTTTTTCTGCTCAGTCCTTTCTGCTTGCTCTTTTCTGCTCAGAGAACCCTTCCTCTATGGAGGAAGCTATTTCTCTTTCTCTTTTCTTCTACCTATTAAACCTCTGCTCTTAAACTCCTCATGTGTGTCTCTGTTCTATATTTTCCTGGTGCGTGAAAACGAACCCCAGGGTATATACCCCAGACAATCTAGCCAATTCAGTACTGCCATTTCCTGCCAGGTTCTGTCTGATCCACTCAGATATTCAAGACTTCTAACTAGATCCAATCCAGTTGATTATCAGACCCAGTCTGATCCTTCACCCAGTCCAGTTTCTGTCACAACTTCTGAGCCCAATTCAGATAAAAAATGTGCTCAAACGCATATAACTCAAAACACAAATCCACGGAGCTTTAGAATTGGAGCAAGAATATACCCATGAGCCCCATTTCCCCACTTGCTGTGAGGGAGCAATGGACACAATGGGTCTGACAGGTACCTCACTGGGTCAATTCATGCTCCTGGGGATCACTGAAAGCTCGAATTTTAATCCCACTTCTAACACCATCTGTTAGAAGATAAACTTAAGACAAATTTAGTAGAGTTCAACTGAGGAAAAAATGATTTCTGAATTGTGCAGCCCTCAAAACCAGAACAGGTTCAGAGCAACTCCAGGGCTGCTATATGATCTAATATTTATGTACAGGAAAAGGAAAGTGACATAGAAAAAAATGGAAGTGAGGTGCAGAAACAGCTAGATTGGTTACAGTTGAGCATTTGTCTTCTTTGAACATGGTAAGAACAGTTGAATGCCTAATATTTGTAAAAAATAACATACATGTGGTGGTCCATTTTCAATTCTAAAGGCCTTGAAATAGGTTTAAGCAGGCTACAAAGAAACCAAGAAGCAGAATGTACGAAGCCATCCCCTCTTCTTGCTTTCCCCTTTCACCCAACAGCTAGGCACCTGTCAGTCAGGCCCCCCCTTAACTTCCCTCTCCCACCTCACCAAAGAATTTGGTTTAGGCTAGTTTACAACCTAGGTAATTATACCCTTTCTTATCAGCTAAGCACAGCCACTAGGGCCATAAGTCAAAGTTTAAAGTCCTGAAATAGTCGCAGGGCATTGTGGGCTGCAATAAAATGCAGCAGGAAAACCCTAAAGAACACACTGGAAGCCTTAACCCAACTACCAATAGGTGACATTCGGGAAGGTTGTAACCTCACAGTATTCAGCCAGTGAGGAACTGGGGAGGGAAATAAATTGCTTGTTGTAACCATCCCAGGTGTGCCTGCGTGCCAGACGCCGATCTTGCAAGACTGCCATTAAAAGTCTTGCTTCTGCTGTTCTCCGGGTCCCTGAGTCTATTCTTTGGGTTTGGATGGGTAAGGGTATTTTTCACAGATTGGCTACAACTTTGCTTGATACAAGAATAGGTTATAGTCTTTACACATTTCGTTAGGTTACAGTTCACTACTAAAGAGAAACTTTTATACTGAACTGAAGATACGTAAGGAGGCAGCTTTAGGCTAAACTTAATTTAACAAAAGTTAGAAGGTTGAACGCTGAAAGACTTTAATGGAAATTGGATGTTAATGCCTGACCACAGTGCCTTCATAGAAAGCTTTGCTATAGCTGCAGAGACAAATGGGTACAGCGAGGTAAGGAGCAGCATTTGTTGTTGTTGTTGATTTTGTTTTTATTTTTCCATAGGTTATTGGGGTACAGGTGGTATTTGGTTACACGAATAAGTTCTTTGGTGGTGATTTGTGAGATCTTGGTGCACCCATCATCCGAGCAGTATACAGCCCACCCTATTTGTAGTCTTTTTATCCCTTGGCCCCCTCCCACAAGTCCCCAAAGTCCATTGTATCATTCTTATGCCTTCGCATCCTTGTAGCTTAGCTCCCATATATCAGTGAGAACGTATGATGTTTGGAGCAGCATTTTTAATGGAAAAAGAAAAAGAATTATAAACAGAACTGAACAGGTAATAATATTTTCTTGATTTCATGCTATACAAATCATACTGGATCACAACATGCTTATTATCAGATGAGTGATCATCTTATAATAAACTTTGTGGCCAATAAATCTGTTAAAATTTGCAAGTACCTATTGTCTAGTACACATTCAGATCCCATCATATCATTCCCTATCTTAAACGTTCAAATGTCTTTATCCTTTGGATAAAGTCCATATTCATACTGCTTGGCAATGGGAATAGCCCTGCATGATCTAGTACCTGCTGTCTTCTCCAGGGACTTTCCTGTTGTGCGATGTTCTATTGTGCCTTTATGTCTTTGCATGTGATGTACATTCTACCAGGAATGCTTTTTTTTTTAAATCAAATCTAACTATGGCTATCTCCCCATGGAATTAGGGCTGCATTAGTACTGTTTACACTTTGCGTCAATTGTGCCCTTCATCTCACATCTTTGCAGATTGGGGAAGGCGGTGTAAGATAGAGTAGCCCACGTGCAACTCCAAAGACCATGTGTAGGCAGAGGGAAGCTTCAGAGAACAGTTAATACACATTTCCTTTTGGCTGTCCCTTTCCAGGAAACCAAGGAGATGGCAGGAAAAACTGAGCCTCAGAAACTGCACCCTGCCCTCTCCTTCTTTTCTCAATACAGAGGGACTGCAAGAGTCTCTGCTCATCTCCAAATGGCTGGGATGGTCCTTGTTCCTGTTTTTGACTGACTACTCAAAAAAACGTTTTCCCAGGGATAGGCAGAAAAGTCCTCAAAGCATATTTGGGTGCCAGGGTCTGGTCCTCAACAATTACTTATGGTTGGGCTGGCCTCCATGAAGATTCAAAGTGGAAGCAAACACTACTCTTCCCTATCCTATGGCAGCATTTCCATTTTCTGTTGCTGTGAGATCAGATTGTAGGATGAGGTCCAGGCAGTGAGTCCTTTCCTAGCAGGCCTTTTTAATACTCCACTCAGTTTCCACAGCAATTTGTTCTAGTCATTCAGCAGAAATGTATTCAGCACCTAATACATGTCAGGCACAATCCTGGTGCTGATGACATGGTGATGATCAATACCTGCCATCGAGTTTAAACTGCACAGGCGTAGTCATCACAAACTTTGAATCAGTGCCAAATTTCCAGCATGGGGAGGTGTTTCCAATCCCGTACCATACAGCATCAAGTAGTTTTTCCTTCCTTTATAGTTCCCATGTGTGACTGTGCAAAACACTGTTAGACATGGTGGATACATTAGTAGGTGTGGTACATACATCATTATTTAGTGGAAACACCAATTTTATGAGCTAAGTATTATTAAACCTAATTTAAAGACAGGAAACAGGCCTAAAGGGAGAAATCGGGTAACTTACGTACAACCTGAAACATGGCTGGTGATCTCTCCACTACTCAGGGTTGCCCAGTCTATGAACCTATGAATAAGCAAAGGATTGATAAAGACAAATTGGATGAAATTGTTGTAAATAATAGTGTGGTATATTTTAAATGTATACTTGTATACATATATTTATGCATATGCAATATACTGTGTGTATATGTACATATACTTATGCACACACAATATACTGTACCTATATGTGTATATGAGTATGTGTGAGTGTGCATATGTATATGTCTTCTCAACCAAAATATTATTACCCATGTTATATGGTGTGATATGATTTGGATTTCTGTCCCCACTTAAATCTCATGTTGAATTGTCATCTCCAATCCAGTGTTGGACTTGGGGCCTGGTGGAAGTTGACTGGATCATGGAGGCAGATTTCCCCATTGGTGCTGTTCCCATGATAGTGAGTAAGTTCTCACATAAGAGCTGGTTGTTTAAAAGTGTGTAACACCTTCCCCCCACTTCCTCCTGTTTCAGCCATGTAAGATGCCTGCTCCCACTTTGCCTTCCACCATGAGTCAAAGTTT
Source organism: Pan paniscus (assembly GCF_029289425.2). Lineage (NCBI taxonomy): Eukaryota > Metazoa > Chordata > Mammalia > Primates > Hominidae > Pan > Pan paniscus. Next base: position 7,078,735 of record NC_073258.2, on the reverse strand, counting down.
CCTAAGTCTTCCCCAGAAGCCGCCATGCTTCCTGTACAGCCTGAAGAACCATTAGCCAATTAAATTTCTTTTCTTCATAAATTACCCAGTCTCAGGTATTTCTTTATAGCAATGCAAGAATGGACTAATATGCCATGCTAAAGGTTCATAGCTCTGTGGGAAGGGCACTCAGCCACAATATTCAAAAATAAAATGTTCCCAAACTCAGGGATGCCACATTGATAGAGTTGAATTAAAAAAGGATTTTCATACACACCAGGGTTCAGATCGCAGCTTGGGCTCTCAGGTAGATAAATTAGAATCTTCATCTGTATGATGAATATGGCAAATCCTCATAGAGATGTTGTAAAAATTGAAATGCATGTAAATTTACTAGCACAAAATCAATAATAATAGTGATGTTCTGAGTGCTGTTTATATATAATTCAAAGATTAGATATTCTACATATTTTTAAAAAATCGAATTATGTTCCTGGATATATGTGATAATTATCCATGTCCAGAGGAGTTTTGGTCATCTGGGTCTGTGTTTCATAACCACCCCTTATCCCAAATTACAGTAATAGTGTCAGGGAAGTACCAATTTAAGCTATTTATTAAGCTATTGGCAAAGGCCTCAAAACAAGTAACCCTCAATACCAAAAAAAAAAAAAATAGACCTTCCAGTGTCTAAAAACTCAATAGTATGAAAGAGAGTAAAGTGGATGGAGAAGTTGTTTGAGAATTTACTTAGCAGGTAATCTGAGTTATCATAGGTTGGATGCCCAGAAACACAACTGAAATATGGATTTTAGTTCAAGTAGTTTATTTGGGAGATGACTGCAAGATGAAATAGTTGGGGAGTTAGGAAGAAGGAAAAGAAAGGAAAGGAAAGGAGAAGGGAGGGGAGGAGAGGGGAGGGGAGGGGGAGAGGGGGGAGGGAGAGGGGAGGGGGAGGGGAGGGGGAGGGAGGGGAAGGGAAGGGAACCAATAAAGGAGTCAGTTTATCCCCATGGGCAACTGGGTCTCAATTCCTTTAAAGATCTCTTGGAGGAAGTAAAACATACCTGAGAGTTGTACTACATGAGGAGTAAGAAAGTGAACATCTTCAAGTAGGTTACCACTATGAGCAACTAGAACTCAGTTCCATTAGAGATTTCTAGGAGGGAGTAGAACATACCTCAGTTATACCACCCAAGGAGTAAGGAAGTTGAGTAATAATCCTCCAACTTCCATTTTCACTGGCTAAGGGATGCTCCAGGACTATTAACTCCCTGGCATTCCTGGTTTGCCACACAAGGGAAAACTTTCAGATAAGAGACACAGGCTTGCAGTAAGACATGGCACCAACAACATCTGGTATACATCTTATTTATGGAGAAATCGAGAATCTTAGGTTTATAGATGATCCCCCCACCTATAAACATATCTACGCCCATTCTTGTCTTTTTTTCTGTATATAGAGTCGGGTATCTCTCCTGTCCAAGACAACTTCTCCACCTGTTCTCTGAACACCATGCCCTCACATATCTTCTAGGACCCCATCCCCTCAATGTACATCTCATTTGTATCTTTAGCCTCTTGTTCTTCACTAAATCTGTCCCCTTAGCAAAATCAGAATACCTGTCTATCTGCTACCTTTATCTCTATGACCTTTTACAACCACTCTGAACCAAATAATACACTTCCATTTTGTCAAGTTATTCTCGTTAAGATGACCAATAGCATGTTGCCTAGTTAGCAGATGAGGGAGAAACTAGACCAGGTTCTGTCATTGGGAAGCAAAGTACCATAGGAGCAATTGAAGGTGCTGAACTGGGGAAGGACTCCCTCTTATTTAGGCATCCAAGCGCAAATGGTTTTGCATGCACAATAGCAAGATCTTGATTTGTAGAGCCAGGGATTCACCTTACAGGGCAGGAAAGTCTTCTTCCTTAAGTCAAATGGTAAGAGTGGAATAATTCTACCTGGGCTGGAGTGAATTAAATTCAAAGTAAGTACAGATCTATAAAGAATATTTTAGGCCTTTGGGTTGTTACAGCCATGAATTAGTAAACTGTATTATATATGTTTCTCTGGATTTCTTAAATTCTGTTTTAAGCTGTATCATAATCGAGAGATGACTAACTTTCAGTAAACTGCATGTCTTATCTATAGTCTTTCCCTGGGAACCAACTACATTTGGCAAATTATCTCAGTTCATTTATTGGTTAAACTTTGATCAAAGTTGTAGATTTAAGAGCTCTGGAACATGGGTCCAAGCACAGCAAATATCATCATAAGCAGATAAAGAAGAAGTTTCATTTTCAACCAATGTGGGAGGCAGGGGGACAGGAGGCGGGAATAAAATAATCACAAATCCTAAGGCCAATAAATAATGAAAGGAAACCTATAACAAGAATGGCGTTGCTTTCTTAATCAGATTGGCATGGAAATAGCAGTGTCAGATGCATCATTTTAGTCAACAGATAAAAGAATGACAGAGTGCCTTGATGAAGAGTTACAGAGGTATCTACAAGACAGTTTTAGCTTTAGAAGTGGAAACAAATTAAGAGTGTATCAGAAATTGAAGGAAAAAAAAATTTCCTTAGGAGTTGAGTTGAAAAATAAAATTAGGGTGAGTTGAAAACGAAAATTAGGTGTCTTCTGCTAGATCAGAAGACATTCTGATCTAGCAAATATGTGGCTATTATAAGTGGTAGAGAAAAATGGAGCTAATGCGTTTACAAAAAAAATGATGGACCTACTTGTACTGACAGGAAAAAAAAGAGGGAAATAGAGTATTAAAGGAAGTTAAAGTCATAGTTTACTACTTAGTAAAAGAGGTAACAACATTTATAGAAATTCTGGAGACTATAAAGTCTAAGTGAGGAGAAGCAAAAATCTGGGAAGATGTATATAACCAAGAATAGGTCTCTGGGTCTCTGAAGGCTTGGGCTCTGGAATAAAACAGAAGCTTAGGTTCAGGAACCAGATGATCATGATTTTATAGCTCTCATGAATGTGGCCAGCAATAGTAAACCTCCTGTGGACAGCCAGACTCACAGACCTAAGGAAATCCAGCACAGGAAGAAGGCACTTTGGTGAACAGCTAAAGAGTCCTTAGAAATTTGTGATAGATGCCATGAAATACAAAGAAAAGAGAGGTACTAAGAACTGTGGAAAATGTCAGGCCTTAAACTTTTTTTGAAATGTATTTTTGCTCAATAGAATGCATCTTGTTTGACATGGTGTGAATATATTTGTCCCTCTAAACTTTACATATTGGAACTTAGTGTGATCGTATTAAGTAATAGAGCCTTTAGAAGTGATTAAGCCAGAAGGGCTCTGCCCTTGTGAATGCGATTAGCAAGCTTATAAAAGGGCTGGAAGGGATGCATTAAGCCCTCTTGCCCTTCTGCATTTTCTGCCATGTGAAGACGAAGACACAGCATTCATCCTCTCTGTAGGGCACAGAGTTTAAGGTCCCATCTTGGAAGCAGGTACCAGGCCCTCACCACACACCTAACCTGCCAGTGACTTGGTCTTAGGCTTCTCAGTCTCCAGAACTGTGAGAAATACATTTCTATTCTTTATCAATTACTCAGTCTCAGGTATTTTGTTATAACAGCATAAATTGACCAAGACACTGCCCAAAAGAATATAGCTGTTTCTCCCTAAAGAATACTCTCAATGCTGCACTGGGGTGCTTGGATCAAAATGGACAAAGAGGAGATGGAAAAGGAAGTGTGGAGGTTTTGTAATATGCATAATACTTAAGGGAAGAATGGCATATTGCAAATTTTAATTTCAGAAAACAGAAGTGTTTCATACACCATTTCCTTCAAATAAAAAATTATTTAAATAGGTGGATTTTTTTCTCACATTGTAAGGAAATCATAGTTTCACTCTTAACTTCTTTTTATGTACTTATTTATTTATTTTTAATTTTATTATTATTACACTTTAAGTTTTAGGGTACATGTGCACAATGTGCAGGTTTGTTACATATGTATACATGTGCCATGTTGGTGTGCTGCACCCATTAACTCGTCATTTAACATTAGGTATATCCTGAGTTAATTTCCGGGCTCTAGACACCAAACGATAGACACCAACTGACAAATAAAACAGTTCTGAAAACCTGGAGCCATCAATCCTGTTTTTTCCCCTTGTGTTTCCTTTCTGGTCTCTCCCCAGAGAGCATTATAATTCTCTTTAAGGACTGTGGCCAGTGATGGCAATGTGGATCTAAATTTCTCTTTGACTAGGGAATGAGCTATTATACTATGTGGTAGCCACGTTTTGTTCTGAGGACTTACTTGTGTTTTCCAAGTTTTTGTGAATGTAGAGCTTGTGCTTGTGGTGGGTATTTTTCATTCACTGTAGCTGGCACTTGAGTGCTCTTCCTATGTTTGACCAATTTTCCTTTTCTTGGGGCGTCTACTTCTCCCCCAAGAAAAGCCATAGAAATCACCTTCCTACCTAATTAATCAGCTTTCATACCATGACAGAAACTCCAAAATCTCAGGGGCATACAACAAATGGTTTCACTCACACGTCATGTCCTTGGCTGCAGATAGGTTGCTAGGATCCCAGTCCACATGTCTTTGCATCCAGGACTCAAGCTGAAGCAGGAGCCCCTCTTTGTGATATGCCTTTATTGTGACAATGAGAAAACAACAAAAGGTGGTACAAACATGCAATGTCTCTTAGAGCTTCTCTATGGAACTGAAACACTTCCCTCCATTCCTATTTCAACGACCCAAGATGGTCACATAGCCAAGTCTCATAATGTCCTAGAAGGCATTCTCCAGCTATCGGGAAGCACTGTGAGTCATGAGGCAATGGATGATATTGTATGTCCCCCTCACAAAAAGGGAGAAAATAGATGGGAATAATCACCCACCATGGGAGAAGGCATTTTGTCTAAGTGCTGTCAATCATGCACACCTCCAGGAAGCCAATTCAGAAGCTAGGAAAATAAAAGCAATATGCCACATTGAATCATTCTGGTGAAGAGTACTGACAGAAGAGTAAATCTTCCAGAGATATCAGAGGCAGAGATTCTAGTGTCAGTCTCTGCACCCAGGTTTAGGAGTGAGATCCTAGTTGACTATGCTCAATGGAGCCAGTAGTGATAGTTCCATCAGAGTGGACCTATGGGGTAATTTGATGATGTTCCTGCATACATCATCAATGGACTACCAAATGTTCTTTAATAAGTCCTTTTTATGTTTAAAATAGGTTTCTGGCATTTTCAACTCTTGTTTTTAGTAGGCATTTTGATTGACTGGCTCTTCCCTCAGTTGTCTGCTATTCACGTGGCAATGAGTTAGGCCAAATCCCTACAAACACATTTTACACTCTGATAAGAAGACTATATAATTTAGTATTTTCCACTATAGAGAATATGCCTTCTCTTCCAGTACCTTCTGAACAATTATATAATGCAATTATATAGTTGGCCACAAAACAGTTTCCCAAATGATAAGTTATAATGGCATTTTTTAAACTCTTATTGCATTGTGGTTATAAAATGCTAACAAACCTAAATAAATTATATATATATAGAATTTCAATTTAATTAAGTAATTTCAAGAGAAAAGCAAATTTGAAACTGTGCTTAATAATTTATTTAATAACAAATGATAACGAAAGCACCAAGATGATTTATGGTATATAGCCTGACTTATATTTAGGGAAAACTTTACACTCCTCAGTCAATGCAAGAAGCAAGAAAAATAAGGCAATAAATATAAGTAAAATAAATCAAGAAAAATAATAAAGATAAAATCAGAAAAAAATTGAAATAACAAATTAACAGGTTATTTGAAAGGAACAATCAACTAGACAGATCTTTGGAAAGAAAGATATGTCACTCAGAAAAAAAACATAAAGTAGTGGTAAATATATAATATCAGGGATTAGAATCAAGAAAAAACTCAAATTAATGACAAATAAAAATAAAAATAATTATTTGTGTAATTGTTCATAACCATGGAGACACTGATACTTTGAGAATAGTAACTTACTGAAACAGATTCGACATTTAAAGAACTTGAATTAGACATCAAATACAAGGATATATAAAGCTACTTCTTCTTGTTTTAATCTAATGCAACTCTGATATCAAAACTAATAACAGTATTTGGCTTGTTCTGCTTCCCACTGTACAAAAGTCTTACTGTTAGTTGTGTGTCACTATTAACAATTGCTATTGTAATATACATCTATATTCTGATATATACCTTTTTATTTAGTTATTTATGTCTCTCTGTCTCATACACACACACACACACACACACACACACACACACGCTGCCATTTTCCTGTCCATGGCATCTCACACTGAAACTGCCCCACCACATCCTTGCTAGATCTTCCTATTACTGTTCCTTTCGTCTGCTTCTGAAATTGTTCTCTCTTTTCTACTTCCTGCTTCTCAGTTTTTTGGAACACTTAAACTCTAATATACAATCTAGGTGACAGCCTCAACCCAGAAGCACTTTCAGAAAGGCTCTCCATCACCTGTAGACAGAATTCTATGTTTTAATTTCTAGACTCACTTCCCCTTCCATCCCTGACCTCCTTCCTCTGCCGAAGTGAAAGTGGTAACAAAGTCCTGCAGATTTTCCCCTCTAGGCAGGAATTTCCTCTCTCTTAGCCAAGGCTAGCACTGAGTAGATAGGGACGGGAGGCCCTAATCTCCTACTTGGACTCCTGGGAGATGTCAGTTTTGCCTTCTGGAAACTGAAAACAATCTGGAATAGAGGAAACAGGAGGTATTAACTCCATCATAAGAGGTCCAGTAGGAGACTTTCAAGGTGGAGCGGGGTATCTACTCATGGTCTAGGCTATACTCCTACCCTCCTCCTTCCACCCCTCGCAGGTTCTCCTGCTGACTGACACACCACTAACACAGACAGCTATTTCCTCCCCTTTAAAGCCTTCAAGCCTAAGATTATATTCTCATCAAGCCTAAGATTATACAAAACTAATTGAGGGTGTGGCTCATGCTTCCTCAGAAAGAGTAAGAGAAGAAAATAAATTAGGGGTCTCTAAGCAAGCATGTTGTATGACATGCAATATGGTCAGTCTCTGGTCTCTTTCCGGAAAACCAGGCCTCAGATTTGTACTAACCCCCTAACTCTTCCTTAGTCCTACTTCTTCAGTGCCCCAAACAGTTCTCAGTTCTTGCTTCTCCTTTGATGCTACTCCTCCCCTAGAGCACAGATGGACACCATCCTACAGTTAGCCACTCATCTTGTTGTCCTGGTCTATCCTGGATTCAGGGCAGAGGGTTGGGGTCTGCAGCTACGGCTGTGGAATTTGTCCACGACAGACCCTCGCCTGGAGACACCTGTCTCACAGCAAACAAATAAACAAACAAACAAAACATTCTGAAGACATCTGTAAAGGAAAGCTTCTATGCCTTGGAAGTAAACTGGTCTGTCTTCAAAAGCCCTCTCTCCAGCCTTTCCCACATGAACACAAGCCCCCACCCCCAGCTACCCTGATTGCCAGGGTTCTGGACAGTCCGTCATAGTTACAAATTGCACCTTACACATGAAAATGATCTCCCCATTAACTGTTTTAACTTCACGGAGATTCCAGAGCAGTACAACCAACTTGACCTTCAGCTCCTTAAAGGCAGAGACTATATGTCCCATAGTTGTAATCCCAGCACCCAGTAAAATATTGTCAAGAAAATTGATGTTAAATAAACGTTTAAAATGGCTTATTTCAATTAATCCATTCAGTATTCTATTAGAGCAGCCATTTCTCCAAAACTGGGTGAGACAGAGGGTACAGCTCAGACCTAAGATACTTTTGTTTTTTCTCATAGACCTATTTGCTGCAGGAAATTTCTGGGCCTCACCCTTCAGAATTTTAACCATGGCTGGGGCTCAGACACTGGCATGAGCATTCTGGAGTATCTGTCCTAACAATTAAGATATTATATAATTTGGAACCGAGCTTCAGTTGGAAGATTTCCTGGTTATTTTCTATGCGGATAGGAGGTGCCTTCACTTGCTTATTAAAACCTAAGTGTGAAGAGAAGGACAAGGCCCTGGGAGTACAAAGAAAAACCCATATCACTGTCTTAAGTAACAGTTTTTGTGTGTGCGTGCATGTGTCTATGTGTTTGGGTGAGGAAGGGATACCAGTTGTTTAATTTTTTTTTTTTCCTTTTTTAATGACAATTTTTGACCAGGGTTTCCATTTCTGCATCAACTCCCGGTCTCTGTTGTCTGTTTTTCACTCTAAAAGTGGATTGTGGCAATAGTGATGACAAGCTGGTTGCTGAAGTAAAAACGAAAAAAGAGAGGGTTTTGTTTTGTTTTGTTTTGTTTAAGAACCCAGTATTTAAAGCCTGGAACCATGAGAGGTCGCGAATCTTGCCAGGAACAGCAGAGTCCACACCATATGTGCGCCCAACCCTTTGCTAAGATGGGTCACAGAACCAGACTTGGCCAATCTCAGGCTTCTGAGTTTAACAAGTCAAACTGGCAAATGAATAGCCACCTGAGCCTCTTTTAATGCAGTGCCTGAGCGGCATCATTTGGGAGCCTCAATCCCTTGACCTATCCTAGAACTAACTCCTAGAACCCTCTACAGTTTAAGGGAATCTGAGTGCGTGAAGGGACCAGAAAAACCCAGGAAGTAGAGAAAAAACATTGACATGCCTAGAAGCGCCGAAACCCCCGTCTCATCACCAATTGGCTAGGGGTACCCGGGTCCCTGCCTGTGATTGGCTGCCCCCACAAACACACCGCCCCCTGGGCGAAGCCAACCTGGGCCCAGCCGGCCGCTCATTGGCTGCCGTCCCGCGAGCGGGGCCTAGAGCCGGGTGTAGTATCCTGGGAGCTGCGGGCTACTGGGCCTGCGCTGCCGGGCTTTGGGTTCTGGGCCTCTGCCGCTCTGTGGCCCTAAGTGCTGAGCTGCCGGGAACGGCAGCTTCTGACGCTAGGCCATTGGACGCTGCGGAACCAGGCTTCTTCACTTTGAGTTTCCGCCGCGAAGCGCCAGTCCGGGCCGAGGAGGGAGGTGGGTAGATAACTCTGCCTTTTCTGAAGTCAGATCCCGCACGCTCACTTTACCCCCACCCGCCCGCTGCCCTGGGGACCTGCCCAACGCCCTGTGGCCAGGCCAGGAGCTGCTCCCTGACTCCGGAGGTTACCGCCCGCCCCTCGACTCCCTTCCCGCTGGGGTCCTAACTGGAAGTCTTCCAGGCCCCGCCCCCTTCTCAAATGCACTTCTCAGACTCTCGCTGTACCCTACGGAAGGCACAGTCAAAGCAACCGAACGTTTAATTATTTGAATTTTCTCAAAGTAATTCATGTATAATAAAAAGTCAAACATTAAAGCAGGTCTTATTTTGAAGAGCAGTAACTACCCATCCCCAGATCTTTGCAGAGGCTGCCACTTTTAGTTTGTCCCCATTTAGATGTTTTTAGCACCCTGAATCAAAATAATACGCGTTCCACTGTATTTCTGGATTTATCATTTTGATATTTCTTTGCCTTACTTTCTTACTGCCACAATCTTGTCAATTTTCCATCGCTATTTTAGGTCTTCCATTTGTAGCTTTAAATAATAGGTATCAACTTCCATTTATTGTTTTATTGACTTTAGATGGTGTCTCTTAATGTCTCTACTGACTTAGCTAAGGATATTAACACATCCTCCACTTTCAATCTACTATCGGTTGGACCTCAACATTTACATTTAGTTTTCACGTATTCAACAAGTATTTGAGGCACTGTTCTTGGCACTGGGGAAATAGAAATGAACAAAACAGACAATGACCCTATCCACATGAAAAAGTTCTAGTATGGGAAGTAAGGCAATAGACGAATACATGACAAATGACGTCAAAAGCAGGATCATGTAGAAGTCATTTTCAGCTGGGAGAATAGCAGGCACCCAAATCAGGTAGATCGAATGGACGAGGGGTTTGCGGGAGTGTGTGGAAGTTTATTCCTTTGCCTAGCTGGGCACAGGTGCTGTTTCAAGGAGAGATCTTGTTAACCGGGAGCCAGGATAGATTATTTAGTAAGTTAGTGATTTACCAAAATGAGGTTTTAGGATACTGGATCCCACAGTTTGGTAGTGATAGTGGGAGGAAGAAACGCAGGAGGCAGGGAGTCTAGTGAGAAGGCATGCCCTGCCAATGGCATATCAGAGTCCTGCAAGATTTACTGCCCTGCTTCCTGCTTCCTGCTACTGGACTGCGCTAAACCACAGTGATTTTTCTCTCCTCTTGAATTTGTATTATACCTTAAAGCTAAAGAGGTTAAGAAATTTGCCCAAGATAGATGGCAGAGCCCCAAGCCAAACATCTGTAAAATGAGAACAATAATGGCCTCTGCCTAGGGTTGTGAAATAAACCAACTTAATTCATGTAAAGTGCTCAGAACAGTGCCTGGCGCATCATAGAACTGCTCAAAGAGTGCTTGCTTTTATTATTAATGTATGCTCTCAATTTACCTCACAAATGCTAAAAGGATTTTGGGTTTAGGAACTATTTCCTATGTCTAGCTGGTTAATTCATTCAACAAATATTTACTCAGCAATATCTGCATTGCAGGTGCTGTTTAGGTGCTGAGGATACAACAGGAACTAGGATCAACATGGCCCTTCCTTGTATAGATTCTAGCTGGTAACACAAACTAGCAAAGTGAATGAATAAATATTGCCAACTGAGCCAAGAGCCCGCCATTGACCAAGTTCCATGCCCATATGTGGCCCTGGCAAAAATCTCAGATTTCTTGCTGGTGTAGTGATTTCATCAATATGGGTATGATGATCATCAAATGATCTTTGTTTTAATCTCCAAGGGATGTTCTTTCATCTCTGCTTCTAACATATCACTAAAAGCTCAGAAGACTACCTTGACATCTTGGTGAATAATAAGTACGTTAGTGCTGGAGCAGTGGGCAGGAAAAGAACTGCTGTTTCCTTTACAGTTTTTGCATTTTAGTGTGCAACACAAGAAAACAAATTGAGCTTGTAGGCAATGGGCTTCTGGCATACTACTTTTTGACACTTTGAATTATATTAATGTAAATATAAACATACCAGAGAGTGAGGCTGGAGGTATTTATGGCCTTACTTCAGATACTGAAATACCACATTTTATGTGAACTTACCCAAGTTTAAGAGAAATAATGCTGATTTGTAGAGCATGATTGGAGTGGTAATGGTCAAGTAGAGCAAACCCAGAGGAAAATCAGAGTTGACCAAGTGAATGAAAACCGAGGACTCCCAATATTCACTCACTTAGGCATCCCCATTATCCCCTTCATGGTATGAGTAATGTGGCCCGTTCAGACCATGCACCCTTCAGTTGGAAAGGCCAATGCTTATTAAAGAAGGTCAGTAAAGGGTCAAAAGGAAGGTGGTTTTCCCCCAGAAATTAATTATTCCTGTTACTGATCTCTCTGTTCCTCTGTTACCTTTTTCTCTTATTTGTCTTTCTTTTCTTCTTCTCAGCCTTTACTACTTCTCCCTGGTTTCATTCATGTTCTGAGGAGGGTGTGAGAAGGAACCATGGATCCCACAGCCTTGGTGGAAGCCATTGTGGAAGAAGTGGCCTGTCCCATCTGTATGACCTTCCTGAGGGAGCCCATGAGCATTGACTGTGGCCACAGCTTCTGCCACAGCTGTCTCTCTGGACTCTGGGAGATCCCAGGAGAATCCCAGAACTGGGGTTACACCTGTCCCCTCTGTCGAGCTCCTGTCCAGCCAAGGAACCTGCGGCCTAACTGGCAGCTGGCCAATGTTGTAGAAAAAGTCCGTCTGCTAAGGCTACATCCAGGAATGGGGCTGAAGGGTGACCTGTGTGAGCGCCATGGGGAAAAGCTGAAGATGTTCTGCAAAGAGGATGTCCTGATAATGTGTGAGGCCTGCAGCCAGTCCCCAGAGCATGAGGCCCACAGTGTTGTGCCAATGGAGGATGTTGCCTGGGAGTACAAGGTGAGAGATGGAAGCTGGCCACTCCAGTCTAACCCCGGCCCCAAGTTGGCTGTTTCTAGATCAAGGGCTTGACCACCAGCACCACAGACTGAGAGCTAACTCCTTTGGTTCCTGACACCCACAGATCCCTGGAATCTGATACAGAGAGCTATACCTTTCCTTGTATTCATGACCTTCCTTGATTTCCTGCTCTCCCACTTCCTCTACACCTACATCCTAACAGGGCTCAATTCCTAACCCAAGGCTGATTTCAGTACTGAGAATGTGAAGGAAAACAGTTTGGGTTTTAACTGAGATTCTGGATGCCTTGGATGAGTTTAGGCATGAGGCTCTTATATAGATGGTCAAGGCTACACCTGACCTGCAAACTCCTCCTAGCAGTGCTGCAAGTAGTCATTTGGCATTGAATGGATCACTTCACTCCTTCATTTTATAGACAAAAGTGAGGCTTAGAAAGTTGAAAACATGGCAATTTATTTTAGAGGTGGAAAGAACTATGGGTGAGTCACAAGATTGAGAGAGGTCATCTAATATAATCTTCTCAGGTCCTTTCTGACTTCAGGTCCAGTTAGTGAAAGGAAGATCAGAGGCTGTGACTCAAGTCTTCTTGCTCTTTCTCCTCTCCCAAGTTTGTTTGACAAGTCATCTGTCACAAACCTGGGACTTCTTTTTTTGTAGCTAACCTCATCAACTTCCAGCTTCTGGGCTTCTCTTTACTCTTTCATCAGATGCCCATAATGACATCTTTATCGGAACCATTATCTCAGTGATTCTGTGATCCAGTGATCCAGCATTGGTCTCAACTCTCTTTTTTGGAGTTGAAATAGGAAGGTGAGAGTGTAAGACAAATTCCCTGAATTAGCTTTTTTCCTATATGGGAGGGATTTCTAAAACATGAAAAGTATTTACTAACTCATTCTGTTTTTGAGACTATTAGAAAAGGGAGATAGTATAACATAGGGGTAAAGGGCTGGATTAAATCCCAGCCCAACCATTTATTACCTGAATGACTTTGGGTAGGTCACCCTCTAAGCCTCAGTTTTCTTGTCTATAAAATAAGGTTAATACCAGCCTCAGAGGATTGTAAGTATCACATGCATATTTAGGGCTTAAAATATACCTGACACTTGATAAATTTTAACAAAATAGTTGCTATTTTGTTAAAATAGCAGAATTAAATGGTGTTTCTGCACAGTTTATGCTTTTCAGTAGAAATCCCTTGCATTACTATTCTAGGAAAGTGCTTCTTACCCTTAATAAGCATATGAACCACCTGGGAGATCCAGCTAAAATTGAGATTCTCATTTGGTAGGTCTAAAGTAAGGCCAAGATTCTGCATTTCTAACAAGCTCCTAGGTGATGTGGATGCTGCTGATCCACTTGAACCACATTTGGAGTAACAAGGTTCTGGCAGACAGTAAGATAAAAATAAATAAGATAAGGATAAAAATTGGCATGGAAAGGAAAGTCCAAGGTACTTTTCTGGAGAGGTTGGAAATGGACCTTTTCTTCCAGTTTACAGACATTTAGAGACTGTGGGAGTTGAAATGATTCTCAGCCCAGAGAGCTACCTCGGATGTCATCTGGGCAGAGTCTGCTTCCTCTGTGGCATTCCCTTTCCCCACAGCCTTCACTGTGTCCGGTTGCCTGAAGGACTCTGGTTCTCCCATAGCCTCCCAATGCTAGGAAGCCTAGGCTGCCGGAGGTGGCCTCATGAGGGTTTTGTCTCTTGCAGTGGGAACTTCATGAGGCCCTCGAACATCTGAAGAAAGAGCAAGAAGAGGCCTGGAAGCTTGAAGTTGGTGAAAGGAAACGAACTGCCACCTGGAAGGCAGGTTGCCTCGTGGGGAAAGGAGTTTGTGTCAGTCGTCCTGTGTGGTCCTGGAGCTGGCCTAGGGTAGCATTCTCATCTCTGTGAGGCAGAATGTGAGGCTTGAAATCACAGAGCCTAGGGTTCTAATCCCTGCTTTCTCTGTCCCAGGCCTTAGGTAGGCCATGTCACCTCTTAATTCCAGTTTCTCCATGGGGATGTAGGGATAACCTGTGGTCTTGTATCCTCATATATGAGAAAGGAAAAGCACATGCTCACGTGTGTCAGCTCACAGTGGCATGGCTTATATCATGCTTAGTAAAGCAGAGTTTCTCTTTCATTTTCCCAAGTTAGAGCATATTTGCTAAGAGTCTGGTTATTAAAATATTGTAAAATCACCTCTGAAATAAATTTGAGGCCAGTAAGTATCAAACTACTAGAACTTTTGATCAACAGAAAGTAACACTGAACCAATCTAAAACAGCATGTCGAACAGATATAATATCAACATGAAAAGGAACCACCTAACAGTGTAGTTAAGTTACACTGCCTTAGAGACTTAAATGTAACACATCTTGTCATTATTCTGAAAATGGAAAATAGTCTAGAGCATGTAGTATTAAGATAATATCCTGGACCCTACTGGAGTCAGTAAGAGTGACAATAGAGACCTAGAAGCATGTGGTGGAGCTGGGGGAACAGGAAGCTAGGAAAAATAGTATCCTTTATCTTTGCCCCTGCATAGCCTGTCATGTGGTTGGTACCATTGCAGAGTATGTGTGTATGCATATGTCAGTATGCTCGATACTGGGTGACTGAAAGTATCAGTGCTGATTTCTATCTTGGCTCCACAGATACAGGTGGAAACCCGAAAACAGAGTATTGTATGGGAGTTTGAAAAATACCAGCGATTACTAGAGAAAAAGCAGCCACCACATCGGCAGCTGGGGGCAGAGGTAGCAGCAGCTCTGGCCAGCCTACAGCGGGAGGCAGCGGAGACCATGCAGAAACTGGAGTTGAACCATAGCGAGCTCATCCAGCAGAGCCAGGTCCTGTGGAGGATGATTGCAGAGTTGAAAGAGAGGTCGCAGAGGCCTGTCCGCTGGATGTTGCAGGTGAGTAGTAGGTTTTCCTGGTAACCCTGAGTGACAGCTGAAGATAGACTGAGACTCCAGGAGAGAGCATCAGTTACCCTTCAGTAGGGACTGCCAGCCCTCTGCCAGCTGGTCATGGATCCTGTGTTTCCCCAGCTAATACCTGCTGTTTCCCTATCCCTGGCTGGTGGATGACCTGGTCTGTTGTAGCATCATAGGTGGGGCAGTGCTCAGGCAGCTCTGGCGTCATTCCAGGCCCTCTCCTCTAGCCCGAGAGTCTTGAGATGGAGCCTGAAGTTGGCCAGTTCAGCCAAAGCTCAGCCTGCTCTTCCATCCTTCCATAGGCTTCTCCTTACCTCTGCATGGCATCTCTCCATTCTTGGTATCTGTCTCCCTTCCCCTAGAGAAACTCCCTGCCAGTTCGATGTCTGTTCCCTCTGAGGAATAGCACATACTCAGATGCTGCATTTTTTTTTCTCCTTCCAGGATATTCAGGAAGTGTTAAACAGGTATGTTCTCACCCTTGGAGCCTCTAAGCAGCCCTGTAGGGGATAGTGAGGCCTAACTAGAGCTAGAAGTAGGGACGGAGCACAGACTCGGTGCACACAGAAAAGCAGGTGCTGGTCCACAGTCTCGTCCCACTTACATGGTAATGGCTAAGGAATCTTTGTTGATCTTTCCTTTTTCTTCTTTGTACTTGATCAAATGTATATCAAGTGAAGCTGTAAAATATATGGTTTCAAGTAGATTGCTCAAAGAGGATAAAAGACTGCCCGTGACTCCTTCATGTCCGACAGAAAATGTGTGCACTTCTTCCTCTCCCAGAATCAAATATACATCCAACCCTTCCCATAGCATGGGCATGCAGGTGTTCTCACCTCTGCACACAAACAGCTTGAGGCTCAGCCAAATAACCGTAACCATCATGTCTCTGCTTTGCTGGGGTTCACTATGTCCCTGGCCAAGCCCCTCTTCCCTGTACTAAGATAAGGCCCATGTGACAAAGCCGGGACTCCTGGCCCTGAGGTTCACCTTCCTCTACCAGGAGCAAATCTTGGAGCTTGCAGCAGCCAGAACCAGTCTCCCTGGAGTTGAAGACAGATTGCCGTGTGCTGGGGCTAAGAGAGATCCTGAAGACCTATGCAGGTAATGGATCCTGGGGGAGACTGTAGTGGACAGTGGGAGGGACCCCTCCCAGAGAAAGAAAATGGTTCAGTGCCCTCTGGGTGCTCCATTCAGCCTCACCCACTCATCATTGAGAAATCTGTGGCTGAATTTACCAGAGGGCCGTCACCCATGCCCCCTGGCCCTATATCACTGTTACCAACCAGGACCTTTTTTTCTAGCTGATGTGCGCTTGGATCCGGATACTGCTTACTCCCGTCTCATCGTGTCTGAGGACAGAAAACGTGTGCACTATGGAGACACCAACCAGAAACTGCCAGACAATCCTGAGAGGTTTTACCGCTATAATATCGTCCTGGGAAGCCAGTGCATCTCCTCAGGCCGGCACTACTGGGAGGTGGAGGTGGGAGACAGGTCTGAGTGGGGCCTGGGAGTATGTAAGCAAAATGTAGACCGGAAGGAGGTGGTCTACTTATCCCCCCACTATGGATTCTGGGTGATAAGGCTGAGGAAGGGAAATGAGTACCGAGCAGGCACTGATGAGTACCCCCTCCTGTCCTTGCCGGTCCCTCCTCGCCGGGTGGGAATCTTCGTGGATTATGAGGCCCATGACATTTCTTTCTACAATGTGACTGACTATGGCTCCCACATCTTCACTTTCCCCCGCTATCCCTTCCCTGGGCGCCTCCTGCCCTATTTTAGTCCTTGCTACAGCATTGGAACCAACAACACTGCTCCTCTGGCCATCTGCTCCCTGGATGGGGAGGACTAAGAAAGCTACCACCCTAACCAGAGAGGCCTTGGAATTGGGCCTGGCCCCCATGGGGCTTGGAGGACGCAGCCACTGACAGGTGTCCCCTGAAACTGAGCTGAGCCCAGTATTCAAGGATTCCTCTCTCTGATCCTTTGGTCTTTGCTACCAGGCTGAAGTCTGTCATGAAACCACTTATTTTAAAAAGCAGAGGCCCAGTCAAATGAGCATTGCATCCCATGAGGGAAGCATGACAGGGCTGATGGTGAGGATCAGAGCAGTTCTAAGGTGACTCGTTGGGGTAAGGATCGGGACTTTGTCCATGTAGTAGCCAACCACCCTCTTCCCTGATTCCTGTCCGGCGTCACAGTTCAGTCAGTGAGGATGATGAAGTAGATACAATCTTCAGGACACCGTTAGATGGGCTTTCCCAACAGGCCAAAAAAATGCTGCGCATACCCAGAGCTGGTTGTTGTGCTGAGGCCAGTCAGAGGATG
Organism: Pan paniscus; assembly: GCF_029289425.2. Classification (NCBI taxonomy): domain Eukaryota; kingdom Metazoa; phylum Chordata; class Mammalia; order Primates; family Hominidae; genus Pan; species Pan paniscus. The sequence continues at coordinate 7,061,518 of NC_073258.2, read as the reverse complement.
CTTCCCCTGAGGTTTGCTATAACTAAGCAACCTTTATGTGACCCTCACCTTCTGACCTCCTGGCAAGAGAAATTCAGTGCAGCAGGGGGACACAGACCTGCCCAAGCCACCCCACTGCCGTTCCCTCTCTGAGCACAAGCTGGGCAAATCACTGTCCCTTGGACTCCAGGAGACCAGGGTCCTAGTCTTGCCTTTTTTCTCTAAGTGGCAGGATCAGAAAACCTGTGAGCTTTAGTTTGTATTTTCACTTTATGAATGAGGAAACTGAAATGGCCTTAAGGGAGCAAGTTATTTCTTTTTTTTTTGAGACAGAGTCTCGCTCTGTTGCCCAGGCTGGAGTGCAGTGGCACGATCTCGGCTCACTGCAGGCTCTGCCTCCTGGGTTCACGCCATTCTCCTGCCTCAGCTTCCCGAGCAGCTGGGACTACAGGCGCCCATCACCACGCCTGGCTCATTTTTTTGTATTTTTAGTAGAGACGGGGTTTCACCATGTTAGCTAGGATGGTCTCGATCTCCTGACCTCATGATCCGCCCTCCTCGGCCTCCCACAGTGCTGGGATTAGAGGCGTGAGCCACTGCGCCCGGCCCCTGGAGCAAGTTATTTCTTACAAAGCTGCTGAAGATAAGATTATCAAAATTATAAAGCATTTTTCACACTCAAATGAAACAAGGTTGACAAACTCACTTCGCAGGTCACATGCCTATACATCATTTATTATATTTGGGTCTGAAACTTCTCACATGTTTGGGAGGTTTTATGTGTCCTCATTGGGAAAATGGGTGTAATTCAGCATAAAACCTCATATGATTGTCCTGCCTCATGGAGCTGTTGTATAGATCCCAGATCCATCCCATGATTTGTTCCTGTCTGAGGCATAGAGGCAGGCAAGCCGTGGATTTTGCACATGGTGACCTTCCCACTGTGCCATGATACAGTCCGCATCTTATAGCAGTGCCTTTGTCTCAGGGCCTCTGCTGGCAGTCTAGACCTTTTGGGCAGAAAGGAGCTTCAAATGGCTGTGATAAGGAATATTAAAAATTGTGTTTCTACTTTAATTGTATTGGCTGTTCATGTCTGTAGGAGTTAAAATAGGCCAAACTAGAGAAATAAACGCATTCTGTCCACCATGCTTCCAGACTGCTTCTTTAGAATTAGTAGTAGAAGGGGAGAAGTTTCCATCAGCTGCTTGGAGGGGAATGAGCTAGTGAGTCACAGACCCTGGTGCTGGCCAAGGGTTGAGCCTGCCTCAATTAGAGGAGCATCTTTGTCAGGGGATTCACTGGGGCTAATTGAGAAGTAGGTCCCTAGGAAGGACTTCAGTTATGTCTGTGGACAATTGGCACAAAAGGGTTAAGGGAAAATCAATGTTGTTCTTTGGCTATTAAGACAAATCTTGGAAGGTTCCTAGAAACGGAGGATTGTTAGGTGATAAATTCATTCAAACTTAGAATGAAGGAAGGAATGAAATGGCCTCATTTGTAATGTACTCTTTTTGGTTAGTTTGATTGTTTTTTACATTTATAAGCCTGTTTGGGTATTCTGATTACTTGTTAGAAGACTCGTAAGGTTAAACAATCCATATTATTATAGATTGTCTGATTTTTAAAACCAGACAAGAAGATTGAAGCTCTAAGTGCCTGAAAACCCTTTTCTGCAGAGTAGTTGTTTACACTTCCCTTCTGAGAACCATATGAAAACAAGGACCTTATTTGTCTGTTCACCACTGTACCCCTAGTCTAGTACTCTGTGTGTGTGTGTGTGTGTGTGTATTAAATATTTAAGTGAGGGAACTTTCATTCATATGACTAGAATCAAAACAAAAATAACCTGCTTTTATCTAAAAGGGGCAGTAAAAACTGGAGGATACCTAATTATACTTCTGTTCAAATATGAATTTAATGGATAATTTCTTTTACTGTACCTTTCATATGTGGTCTAGTAGGGCAGAAGGCAGGTGGCCATGTGGAGGTGGAGTGCCTGCACTGCTCCCTGCAATGCCTAGGGTGGCATCCCCAGTTTGGTGCAAGCCTTCACTGCAAGGCAGGGACAAGCTTTGCCTACTCTTGTTTTGCAGAGAAACTGACGGATGCAATACCTGAATGTTAAGGGAGAAGGCTGCAAAGAGGGTAAAATGCCTGGGTACTGCAAAGAAAGAAAAAAGGTAGACATAGGGGCAAAGCCTTGGGTTCAAAACTACCTACAGATAGGCAGTCTTCATTTTTCTCAATCAGGATTGGTTGTAATCTCTTAAAATCCAAACATTAAGGATCTACTGTGCATCCCAGGCACTAGTTAAGAGAGCACACATGGCTTCATGTGATGGACCAGGGGCCATATCTGAATGTATGGTGAGAAGCACAGGTTTTTCCATTCGGGGTAGCCATGGAAAGGAATCAGCACACTTTGGGAAGTATGTGGTTCAGTAAATACTTGAGTACTAGCAGTAGGTTCCATCTACTTTTAGAAAAATCCAATGAGAATGAAACGCAAACCTGGTAAGGCAAGCTTCCTGATGGAAATGCTGGGAAGAAATTAGTGTTTGGGGTGCAGGCTGGACTATACCTTTGTTGCTTTACATCAGATTCTTTAATGCATCTAATATGCTTTCATTTAATGGACCTAGCCAATTTTTCATGTTACTTATGGAGAAAGAATAATGTGACATTTCAAAATGAAAATCTTATCAAATGTGTTTAACAATCTTATAATCTTATAATCTTGTTTTTTTATGTTATAACCTCATAATCTTGTTTTGTTTTTATGTTAGGGGGTTGTGAGGGAAAAAAGTTTCACTTTCCTGCCCTTTGGGACCTCTGTGCATCATTATCAGATTTTTAAGAGGCTGATTTCTACTCTGCTGGTATTCAAAAATTGAATACATTCTTGGCAGGTAAACAAGTCTAATATTAGTAGAAAGTATAGATGTTAAGTTACTAAGGAGCTTGTCTATTTGAAAGAGTTGTCATATGAGTACTGGGCAGTATAGGATTACTCCCTTAAAATTATGGAATTAAAAATGTATTGGGTATATTTTTAAGTTCATACAATATGTCAGAGTTTGTGTTATCTGCTTTCCATGTTTTATTTAATTTTTAATACTCTGAATTAATGTTGTTTTTCAGTAGACAGGAAGTGTTAAGACTCAGATATAGTAGCTTGCTGTCAACAGTTTCTTCTCGCACTTTAATTTTAACACTAGTAGGAAATTATCTTTTTATTAAGATTTTCAAATGTACATATCTCTTATATATAAGATCTTTTTCTTTTAACGTATACTGATTACTCAGTTCAAGATTTTCTGAAGGGGAAAAACAAAACCAAAAATCATGGAAGCATCCAGTGACCTGGAGAAGAGTGATTACATTTCAACTTCCTTTTTTTTTTTTTGTTAATTATACTTTAAGTTTTAGGGTACATGTGCACAATGTGCAGGTTTGTTACATATGTATACATGTGCCATGTTGGTGTGCTGCACCCATCAACTCGTCATTGAACATTAGGTGTATCTCCTAATGCCATCCCTCCCCCTTCCCCCCACCCCACAACAGGCTCCGGTGTGTGATGTTCCCCTTCCTGTGTCCATGTGTTCTCATTGTTCAGTTCCCACCTATGAGTAAGAACATGCGGTGTTTGGTTTTCTGTCCTGGTGATAGTTTGCTGAGAATGATGGTTTCCAGCTTCATCCATGTCCCTACAAAGGACATGAACTCATCATTTTTTATGGCTACATAGTATTCCATGGTGTATATGTGCCACATTTTCTTAATCCAGTCTATCATTGTTGGACATTTGGGTTGGTTCCAAGTCTTTGCTATTGTCAACTTCTTTATCTACATTGTTCTCTATTAGCCTCTTCATCGCAGAGCACACCCCCTGAGAGGTGCCCACAAGAAGAAAGACCTGTGTATATTTGATCCCTTTCTTTTATGCCTTAAGGTTAAGTTACACAGACTGGGACTAGGAAGCAACAAGAAAGATTTCCAAAACCAAACTTATATTAACTTAGCTTCTGTTGCTTAAAAACACAAAGCTGGTAATTGGTTCACTAACTCCAACTAGCTTAACAATAGGAGATACATTTAAAAGTTAAGTGATATTTTACAGAACATAACAATATACCTGGGTGTCCAAAGTGATTTGGAATCAGAGAACCAAAGACTTATTCTCTTCATCCGTTCTTGGTGATTGGCTTTTGATGCATGGGCCAATCCCAATTTTCTCCTTCCAGTTTATGTGTTGTAGAATTACCACCATCTCTGATCCCAAGTTTATATCTCCCCAGATGAACAGTAGACCGTACAGCTTGGGAAGGACCCTGGTCTAGGTGTGGGCATAGGACCCAAATGGAGTGAGATCACTATTGGGCCAGAGGGCAGGGTCATATATTAATAGCTTCTTCCATGTAATCACTTGGAGGAAAGAACAGTTCTGAGAATATCAGTCAGGTTAAGGGGAAGATATCAAACAGTTGGTTTCTTCAGCAGAGGGGATGGTAGGATATTAGGTAGGAAATATAGGTCAGAAGCTATAGAAGGAAAAATTACAGAGCTGTATTCTATACCAAACTTACTCTGATTCAGACACTATCATATTAACCCATTAAAAATGTCAGAAAATTAGAAACATTTCATTCATATTATTGGTAGAAATTTAAAAGTTACACAAAGATATCCTTTATAGCTTCATCTCAGAATTCCTTATAGTACCAGGTAAACCAATCCAGCTCCACAGATCTCTGAGGCATCTTTGAAGTTGGCTAGAATGCTCTGGATCTGAACAGATACTGTGTTCATGAACCCAGGTTGGAGTGGTCAAAGAGGAAGTGCATCAGATAACTCCATATTCCCTCCAGCAATTGTTTGGTCCTCATGCCATAGATGATGGGATTTAAGGTGGCTGGGATGATCACGTACAGGTCAGCTAGCAGCACTTGGGTGTGCAAGGGCACTATATCCTGCCCCAACCAGGCCACATAGATGGATGCCATCCCAGGTAGATAGTACAAAGCCATAACCCCCACATGGGAGCCACATGTGCTTAATGCTTTCAACTGAGCAGTCTTTGAGGAGAGATCAAATATTGCCCTGAGAATTAAGATATAGGAGGCAGCAATGAAGGCCACATCAGAGCCCACCATAAGAGAGGAACCAATCAGACTGTAGAGACTGCTGGGCACGGGGTCAGCACATGCTAACCTGGCCAAAGCTATGTGCTCACAGTAGGAGTGGACAACCACATTGGAGCCACAGAAAGGTAGATGACTCACCATCCAACTCAGTGGAGTCATGAATGTGATAGCTCTGATGGTGATGGCCATACTCATTCCCAGCATCACTTGAGGCGTGAGAATTCTCTTGTAGTGTAGAGGCTTGCAGATGGCTACATAGCGGTCAAAAGCCATGGTCAGCAGCAGCCCCGTCTCCACAGCTGTGGCTAAGTGGACAAAAAACATCTGAGTGAAACAAGCACTAAAGCTGATGGAGCTGTCTCCTGAGCAGAAGATGCTCACCATCTTGGGTACCACCGAGGAGGCCATAACAATGTCCACAGCAGCAAGAACACACAGAAAGCAATACATGGGCTCATGCAGAGTGGAATCCATCCAGATTGCAGTCACAATGATGGTGTTTCCTAACAGGGCTATGATATGCATGGCACTCAGTGAGATAGCCAGCCAAAGATGTGAAGATTGCAGTCCTGGGATACCCACAAGGAGGAAGGAGGCAGGGGTTTCCATTGTGTGGTTGTAAGCTGGACCCAGCATCACAGGGGAGACTTCTTGCCTATTAATGTATAGATGATGTAAGAGAATGGTGCAGTCCTATAAGATTAGTTCCTATTTGTGGTGCTGGGAAAACCTAGGGATATTCTCAGCTTGGTGGTATCGCAGGATCAGAAAAATGACTTCTAATACTGTGCTACTTTTCATCCTCCTTACAAGTTTCTATTCATTGCTGAAGGATCAGCTCGTGAATTCCTTCCTTAGGGACTTGTGTTCTGCTCTCTTCCTCCCCCAACCCCATGCCCAGGTTAAGTTAATAACCTCTTTTGCAGTTTCCTGAAATCTCCTGTAGGGACTAAATCGACAATTCCAGTACTGTATGAGTTTATGGTATGCACTCAAGTGCCTTATAGGAAGATTGTGATCCATAGCTGTGGTCACAAGTCACTTGAATGAAGATATATATACTCATTACAGTAAACAATTTCCACAGAAAGAACGATTAACAGAGGAAAGAATGACTTATCTCTGTGTGCTGTAACTAAATGTTGAAACCAGAACTTCTTGAAAACAAACATCACATTTTATATGCTCAGCATATTGCATAGACAAAACATAAATTCAGCATTCTTGTGATTCATGAAATACGTTAGTAAGTTCAGTAAAATAAAACCATTAGAGAATAACATTATCACATTTTACAGGTGATTATAAATTATCTATAAATAAATATAATCCTTACCTTCTCTAAATTTACCCTGGATCCTATTCACTTTGGTTCAGTTAATAGATTAAATTACTACAAGGAAAATCTTAGGGTTACCTTATAGATGACCCCCCCTCCCCAATAAGTTGTTATGGTTCTTTAATACAACTAACTCCCTCTTCCTGATAACCAAGATGTTCCAAACAAGAAAGCTTTATCCTTTAGAAAGTTAAGCACTTTATTATTAACACAGTATGTGCCAGTACTATGTTAAAAGTGTAGTATTCATAATCTGAGTGTATTTCTCCATTTGTAATATAAGACAAACATCCATTCCATACAACACAGTTTGTATAACTTAGATTAAATATTCTAGCCAAGATCATGTAGTAAGTGTGTGGTAAGTTTTGGGTTTAAGCTATGACTCCCAGGTGTCCATCCAGCCCAACATAAATAGTCAACAAGACAACTATGGATAAAACAAGGTTAGGGGTTTCACTTGGCCAGGTTTGATGAGACAAAGATAGCTACTGCTGTGCACAGCCAGCAGCTGAGCTCTACCACTTGTTCATCTCTGTTTATTGATGTATTCACCCTCCACTGCCTCATTCAGGTGTTACCATATCATATAATATGTAACAATCTAAGTGGGGAAACCTGAATATAAAGAAGTCAGCATTAACTACCATTCCATTCCTTTGTGATAGCTGTTTAGTTACTCTCTCCTTAGGATGATTGGTTTCCATGATTTCATATTCATATGGTGTTTGGTCATAGGCACATTTTCCCTGCCATCTGAGAAGACTCCTTACAAGGGGAGGCTCCTTCCTCTGATGTTATCACCCAGCTTTTGGAGACATTGGTTAATCTTCTTCATGGAACCCCTAGATTCTACTTCATCAGAATAGAGCATACAAATCCTGCATACTTTTGTGTACCCTACTCAGAATATGTTATTGGTCCCACATCATCAAAGGGCAGGATAGCAAAGTGGCAAAAAGCATCGGTTCTAGATTCATACTCCTAGACTGAAAACCCTACTCTATCGCTTGCTAGCCATTTTGCATCAGTCAAATTATGTAACTCTCCAAGCCTCAACTTCTTCACCCATCAGAGTTAATAATACTTCACAGAGATATTTTGAGATTTAAGTGATAAGCTATGTAAAAGTGCTTAGCGTGATGCTTGGTACATAGGTGTTCAATAAAATATAGCTATAATATAGTAAAACAGAAGACAGTTTTCCCTGCCTAATTCTATACTTCTAGATTGCTCCAAATAACATCCTTAAATGGGTGTATGTGATTTGAAGACCACATTTACAAAGTAAAAAGCTGCTCATCCTGCATTGCCTGAAGAATTTCTCTTGTCCTCCCATGAGTTGCCACTGAAGATGTCTCACCCAGTGGCTGTGCACAACAAGTTTCTCCTCATTGGACTATGATAAGAGCCCACTATCTGTTCCATTATAGGTCAATTCTCAAGTTTAGGATTTTTTGTTTTGTTTGCTTTGTTGCTATTTTTTTTTCTTCATCACACTTGTGAAAAAGTTTTCCTTAGTTTTTCCTACAACCCATCTCTAATAAGAAAGCCAAGCATAGCTCACATTTCTGCTGCCATAAAACAACTCTTGCCAAACTGAATTCAGATTAAGGATAGAGTGGAGGTGGGTATGAAAAATATTTTTTCCAGGCTAAATTAGTGCTTCAAATATTTTTTCTATTGTTCTCAGATAATTTTCTTTCCTTAGGACGTGGGCATATGCCTTTGTCTCAGACCTGGACTTAGAATCTCAAGTGTAGACCAGACCATATTAAATACAATTGATCTCCTTCCTAAAACCCTCATCACCCTAGTATTGTATCTCAAGGGCTCAGCCTAATGAGTCACCACAGCAACTGTGTGATTTGTTTTGACATAACAGTAGTCATATATCGCTCAAGAACTGTTTCTTAGGTGTTCACGCAATCTTAAATGAAAGGTGCTCATTTGCCAAGCCTCAAGACTAGCCTGCTTTAACTATCGCTTCCTGTGCCTCTCCTGAAAAAAAGGACTTTCATCGTGAGAAGTTACCATATCCTTACCCTTGGATACTGTCTCAAGCTACCTCTTTTTACCTCTTGTCAGGGTTCTGGCTCCTCTCTGAGTAGTGGAATAAATCAGATTAATGGAATTCTGTGCCTTGATCCCATCTGCTGTGGTACACATTTTCTCTCTTAGCCAAGCATTAGGTGAGCATTCGTCAGGTTCTCAATCCTAATCCTGGGACATACATTTGCCCCTTCAGTTCACCTCCTACAGAGCCTAGCACTGATGGGCTCCATAGTTAGGTACCACCAGCAGCTGTGGTAAAGTCCTCAGGAGTTTTATTTAAAAAATCAAGTTTTGGAGACATGATTACAGACTGTGATCTATATGAAACAAACCAAAAAGAAAATCCCTGAGCTTAAGAAAGACTATATCATGGCACAGATTGAATAAATTAGTGATATCCACATCATAATCAGATTATAAAAACCTTGCTGTGTAGCTACTGGGTGAGACATCTTCAGTGATAGATCATGAGAAGACAAGGGAAAGCTTTTGAAGTAGAACGGTAGTGAAGAGTGAAAGAAAAATTCAGGGTATGCTTGAGACTGCCGCATGTGTTCTGGATGCAACAAACTCAGACTTGTGCATTATTGCATAAAGGGCTGCATAAAGCTTGAGAATCCAAACAGCCTCTTCCCCACTCACCTCTGATCCAGAATGTTCCTCCCCTGGCTGCCCTGTTTAAATTCACCTTTCTTCAAGAGGCAGCCTCAGCTGATGCTGAGGCCTCAGCCCTGGAAGCTCTAATTGGGCATACCTTTGATGCCCTTGAGAGTGTTTTTCTTTTTAATCTCCATTTACGTTTCTTCTCAATTAGCGTTGCTGGAGATTTACATTGTCAGTCTTTGCAAAGAACAGGACACTTGGTTTGGTTAGTTGTTTCTTTCTACAAATATTTATTTCAATCAGCCTATTGATACTGAACATTGTTTGGCTAAGATTAACAGTGATCTCCATCAAGCATCTGTTGCCAGTCCAGTAACTCTTTTTCCTTTTGTTTTACTTGACATCTCCAAAACATTTAACACAACTGCCTGCTCCCTGATTTTTCATTAACTTTTTTAAACACTATGAATATAATGGGAAATGCACAAATCTCAGATATATAGCCTGATAAATATTTATTATGTGAACACATGAACACACTTACATAGGCACTACTGAGGTTAAGATACAGACACCAGTGCCCTCTGGTTGTTAATGTTTACTGTTTTCAGAAAGCTCTGGTAAGTTATCCTAAGATCTATTTTCAGCCCTGCACCTGCCTTTGCCTTCAATACTGTGGGTATATTCACATGCAGACCTGGAGAGCCAATTACTTAAAACTAGCACAGAAAAGTCCCTTAATTTCAACAACTCATGATTCACAAATCATAAGATATGGGAGAATTTTTCATTTCTATTAAAAGAGTGAGGAATACATAATTCAAAATGAAAATGTCTTAAAGGTAAAAGAACTAAGGCATATGCATTTGAATCAAGCCTTTCTGTTTATGATAACCCTTTCTTCCTACCTGGATACTTCCCCTCTTCAGCCAAACATGCACCCAATCAGCCCTACTACTGGGTTTTTTTCCTCATAACTGTTCTTAGTCCCATAAAACTGTCTCTCCACCATGCCAATATTATACCTACCCCTTCCTCTCTGCTTTCAATTAATTATATGTCCCATTCTCTCTCCCACCTTTCCTATCCAAATATCATTTTCATACATTCTTGGTATCAGTAATACCCACCACACCTAGACAGCCCTGTATAGGAAGAGTAAAGGCTTATATTTTCTATTCTGGGGTGATCTGGCCTTCAGACTCCATCAGCCCAACACTAATGCCCAAGTCAGTTACCCACAGTCTGAGAGTTTTCTCTGTTTAACTTTCTCCAATGAGTCCATGCCTCATAGTCCACATTTCTTTCATGCAAAAGAGGAGGGGTTAATACAGGATACCTTCGGAGGAGCAGGAAGTGCAAACAAAATCAAATACGAACAAACAATGGAGAGTCATATTGTCCTTTCCAAAGACTTCTCATTGGGGCCCTCTTTTCCCTCTGGATACTCAATCATCCTGCCTTGTCCCTGGACACCCACCTTCCTTTGGCCTCTACCCAGCAACCAAACATTGCTACTCCTCAAGAGACTGGTTTATCTTTGTGCTCTGGCCCCTGGGGATTTCCAGATAGCAGGAGGAGGCAGATGCTTAAGGGCTGAAGAGTCTGTTTCTTCAAGTTTTCAGAAGATACCTAAAAGTTAGACTAAGAGTATAAAGTGCATCCTGAAAGGAAAACAAACAAACAAACAAAAACCATGATAGGTAGGATTTGTGAAAGTTCACAATGTGCCAGGCATCATAACAAATGCTCTTTTCAAAGATTATCTCAGTCAGTTTTCAGAACCTCCTGAAGTAGCTGCCATCATCACATCAACATCTTATAGATGAAAGCTGAGGCTTATAAAAGTCAGAAAACAAGCCAGAGAGTCAAGAGCTAAATTCTAATAACCGTATTTCACTTCACTTTATGGTAGAACTATTCACACTGACAGTGTACTTCATATCTCAAAGTCGAGTTCACATTTCCTCAGCTCTGCCTGGGGACTCGGGCCAGGTTTCACTGGTTAAATGTTTCCCATGACGCTGTTATAACATCCTGTTGAACGGAGAAGGGAAAGAGGATGTAGGGGAGGGCAAGGAAGATGAGTTTTTCAACTGGAGATAGGGCATGCACCTGAGCACAAAAGTATGAGAAGGGACATATTCTCCAAATAGAGGATAAACCAGAGGCAGTAGAGTCAGGGGACTTGAAAGGGATTGAAAATACAAGAGGCTAGAGGGGTGCATGGGGCCATGTTTTAAAGTTCATGTCTTCTGCCTGAGCATCATCTGTGGAAAGGAATAAAGTTGGCAGAAAAGAGTCAACAGGCACAAGCTATAAAGTTTCTAGTGTTTTTCTTTTTAATGGCAAAGGGTAGATAACTATTTGGAAGTATGAAAAACTAAGAAATACAGTTGCATGCTCTCAGTTCCCCAGATCCTAAGTGGACACATAGCTGTTCATGAAGAGAATGGTGAGCGATCTTTGTTGTCTTTCATTTTAAGAGTTGGTGAGGCAGGAGCAGGAAGAGGCTTTGTGCCTTCTTCAGCCTAACCTAGCACATTCCTAAAGAGCAGGGAAACATAAGTTCAATCAAATGTGTATTCTCTACCAAAACTTGTCTCTAATTCAGATACAAGTTGATTGAATCCACTGAGAAAGCCCTCAGAAAATCAGAAACATTTCATTCACATTCCTGCTAGTAATTGAAAAGTTATGCAAGGATATCCTTTACACCTTCATCTTAGAATTCCTGTAGCACCAGGTAAACTAAGCTCTACAGATGTCTAAGGCATCTTTGAAGTTGGCTGGATCTGAACAGATATTGTGTTCATGAACCCAGGTTGGAATGGTCAAAGAGGACATGCATCAGATAACTCCATATTCTCTCCCGCAATTGTTTGGTCCTCATGCCATAGATGATGGGATTTAAGGTGGCTGGGATGATCACGTACAGGTCAGCTAGCAGCACTTGGATGTGCAAGGGCACTATATCCTGCCCCAACCAGGCCACGTAGATGGATGCCATCCCAGGTAGATAGTACAAAGCCATAACCCCCACATGGGAGCCACATGTGCTTAATGCTTTCAACTGAGCAGTCTTTGAGGAGAGACCAAATACTGCCCTGAGAATTAAGATATAGGAGGCAGCAATGAAGGCCACATCAGAGCCCACCATAAGAGAGGAACCAATCAGACTGTAGAGACTGCTGGGCACGGGGTCAGCACATGCTAACCTGGCCAAAGCTATGTGCTCACAGTAGGAGTGGACAACCACATTGGAGCCACAGAAAGGTAGATGACTCACCATCCAACTCAGTGGAGTCATGAATGTGATAGCTCTGATGGTGATGGCCATACTCATTCCCAGCATCACTTGAGGCGTGAGAATTCTCTTGTAGTGTAGAGGCTTGCAGATGGCTACATAGCGGTCAAAAGCCATGATCAGCAGCAGCCCCGTCTCCACAGCTGTGGCTAAGTGGACAAAAAACATCTGAGTGAAACAAGCACTAAAGCTGATGGAGCTGTCTCCTGAGCAGAAGATGCTCACCATCTTGGGTACCACCGAGGAGGCCATAACAATGTCCACAGCAGCAAGAACACACAGAAAGCAATACATGGGCTCATGCAGAGTGGAATCCATCCAGACTGCAGTCACGATGATGGTGTTTCCTAACAGGGCTATGATGTACGTGGCACTCAGTGAGATAGCCAGCCAAAGATGTGAAGATTGCAGTCCTGGGATACCCACAAGGAGGAAGGAGGCAGGGGTTTCCATTGTGTGGTTGTAAGCTGGACCCAGCATCACAGGTGAGACTTTTTTCCCGTTAATGCACAAATGATGTAAGAGAAGAATGCAATCCCGTAAGATCTGTTGACACATATGGTGCTGGGAAAACCTAGGGATATTCTCAGCTTGGTGGTAATCTCAGGATCAAAAATGTGGCATCTGACAAAATTATCCTGTACCACTTTTATCCTCCTTAATATTCTTCCCTTCCAAATTTGTATTCATTGTTCATGGATCAGCTCATGGCTTACCTCCTTTGGAAAGCCTTTTCTGCTTTCTTCCTTCCCCATTCCATACCCTTTCCTCTGAGCTTTCATGCAATCTCCCATCGTGACCTCAGAGAGACTAAATTGATCATTGTAATGCTCTCCCTAGACTTTATTGTGTGCATTAAGGTGTATGTCTCTTGTTTATGATCTTACACAAAGGGTGTAATCCATAACTGAGGTCACAAGTCTATTAAAAAGAAGTCTATTAATATATATTTATTATGGTTAAGTTTCCACAGAATGAAGGATAAACAGAGAAATGAATCTGTCTTTCATCTCTGTATGCTCAGTTACTAATTGTTATATGAACAAAAACTTCCTGAGGTCAAACATATCGTATTTTTTATCCTTGGTACAGTGCCTATAAAATAATATGAAAGAAGTATCCTTGTGGTAAAAGAAATACATGAATGAGTTGGGAAAAATAAGATCATTAGAGAACAACATAATCAGCTTCCATAGGAGATAATAAAGTACCTGGAAATATAATCCTTACCTTCTCTAAACTTTGCCCTGAATATCCTATTTACTTAGGTTCAATTAATAGATTAAAATACTACAAAGAAAACCTTGGGACTACCTTATAGATGAACTTCACCCAGTAAGCTTTTATGATTTTTCAATGCAGCTATTTTTTCATGATAAACTACCAAGACATTCCAGGCAACAAGGAAGCTTTATCCTTTAGAAAGTTAAGCACTTTATTATGAACATAGTATGTGCTAGTACTATGTTAAAAAGTGTAGTATTCATAGTCTGAGTGTATTCCTTCATTTGTAAAATAGATCAAACATCCATTCCATACAACACAGTTTGTATAACTTAAATGAGATTAAATATTCTAGCCAAGATCATGTAGTAAGTGTGTGGTAAGTTTTGGGTTTAAGCTATGACTCCCAGGTGTCCATCCAGCCCAAAATGGATAGTCAAGAAGACAACTGTGGATAAAACAAGATTAGGGGTTTCACTTGGCCAGGTTTGATGAGACAAAGATAGCTACTGCTGTGCACAGCCAGCAGCTGAGCTCTACCACTTGTTGATCTCTGTTTATTGCTGCATTCACCATCCATTGCCTCTTTCAGGTGTTACCATATCATATAATGTGAATAATCTGGCTGGAGAACCCAAAATAGAAGTATTCAGCCTAAACTGCCATTACAGTCCTGCGTGGTAGCCCTTTAGTTACTTTCTCCTTAGGATGATTGGTTTCAATGATTTCATATGATGTTTGGTCATGGACACATTTTCCCAGCCATGTGAGAATACTCCTTGTAAGGGGCACTGCCTCTTCTGGTGGTAACATTCAGCTTTGGGAGACATTGGCTGATCTTCTTCATGGAACCCCTAGGTTTTTTTCTTCAGAATACAGCCTACAAATCCTGCATACTTTCATGTACCACACTCAAAATGTGGTACTGTTCTTACATCATCAAGAGGCAGGATAGCAAAGAGTCAAAAAGTATTGGTTCTAGATTCATACCCATAGACTTAAAAATCCACTCTATCACTTGCTAGCCACTTTGCCTTAGTCAAACTATGTAAACGCGCCAAGCCCCAGTTTCTTCATCCATAAAAAGGAGATAATAGTACATACATCATAGAGATATTTTGAGACTTAAGTGATAAGCTTTGTAAAAATGCTTAGCATGATGCTTGGTGCTTAGGTGCTCAATAAAATGTAGCTAATATAAAATGAAACTGTTTTCCCTGCATAAATCCCATACTTTTAGATTGCTGCAAGTAGCATCCTTAAATGGGTGTGTGTGACTTGAAGACCACTATTAAAAAGTAAAAAGCCACTCAACCCACATTGCCTGAGCTTTTCTCCTGTCCTCCCATAACCTACCACTGAAGATGTCTCAACCACAGGCTATACGCAGCAAGATTCTTCTAATTGGACTATGATGAGGAGCCCACTATCTGTCCCATTATAGATCAGTTCTCAAGTTTAGAATTTTTGTTGTCTGCTAGCTTGCTATTTTTTTTTGTTTCTTTATCATACCTGTGACAACCATCTCCCTTACTTTTGCCTACAACCCATCTTTAATAAGAAAGCCTAAGAATGGTTCCACTTCTGCTGTCATATAACAACTCTTGCCAAACTGAATTCAGATTAAGGAGTGGAGGCAAGTATGACAAATATTTCTTTTTCAGGCTAAATTGCTACTTCAACTCTTTTTCCTATTGCCATTAGATCATTTCGCTTCCAGAGAAATGGACATGTAGGTTGGTCACAGACCTGAACTCCAGATGCCAAGAATGGACTAGAATATGTTAAGGACACGTGATCTCTTTTCTCAAACCCTCATGGTTCTAATTTGTATCTCTCAAGGCCTCAGCCTAGTAGTTCACCACATCAATTGTGTGATTTGTGTTGACATAACAGTAGTCATATATAACCCAAGAACTGTCTTAGGTGTTCAGGCACTCTTAAATGATGTGCACTTATTTGCCAAGCCTCAAGACTAGCTTGCTTTATCTATTTCTTCCTGTGCCTCTCCTGAATAAAGGGTTTCCATAGTAAGAAGCTGCCATATCCCTACCCTTGTACACTGTCTCTAGTTTCCCCTTTTTAAGTTCTCATCGGGGCATCACTTCTACCTGAGTGATGAAATAGATCAGATTAATGGAAGTCTATGCTCAGAATCCCATCTACTGCAGTAGACATTTTCTCTGTTAGCCAAGCACTAGAGGAACATTTACCAGGTTCTTAATCCTAACCAAAAGACATATGTTTGCCCCTTCAATTAACCTCCTAGAAAGCCTAGCACTGATTGACTCCACACCCAGGTGCCAACAACAGCTGTGATAGGAGTCCTCAGTTGTTTTCTAAAAAGCCAAATTTCTGGGACATGATTACAAACTGTGGTCTGTATAAAAGAAATAAACCTACACCAAGAAGAAAATCCCTGAGTTTAAGAAATGCTATATCATGGAACAGATTGAATAGAGTAGTGAGCTCCACCTCACAGTCAGTTTATAGGAGCTTACTGTAAACTGCTGGGACACTGGGCGAGACATCTTAAGTCATGGATCACAAGAAGATTAGGGAAAGCTTTTGAAGTAGAATGGTAGTAAAGAGTGAAAGAAAATTCAGGATATGCTTGAAACTGCCGCATGTGTTCTGAATGCCACAAACTTAGGCTTGTGCATTATTGCATAAAGGGCTGCAGAAAGCTTGAGGATCCAAACAGCCTCTTCCCCACTCACCTCTGATCCAGAATATTCCTACCCTGGCTGCCCTGTGTAAATTCACCTTTCTTCAGGAGGCAGCCTCAGCTGATGTTTGCCTCATCCCTCCTCTCACCAGCCCTGGAAACTAACTGGTCATACCTTTCATGCCTTCGAGAGTGGTGTTTTTTTTTAATTCTTCATTTACTTTTCTTCTTAATTAGCACTGCTAGAGATTTAATTGTTAGTAATCTTTTCAAAGAACAGGATATTTGATTTTGTTGGCTGTTTCTTTTTAAAATATTTATTTTACTCAATGTATTGCTACTGAAAATTTCTTGGCTAAGATCAAATGTCATCTCCATCAAGGATCTGTTGCCAGTGACTCTTTTTCTTCCTGTTTTACCAAAACATCTCACACAACTTCCTGTTCCTTCACTTTCTGGTTTTGTTTTTGAGCCATTATGGACATGCTGGAAAATGCACAAATCTCAAATGTTCAGTTAGATGAATAATTACAATGTGAACACATGAACACACCTATGTAGGAACAAATCAAGATATACATACTATTGCTCTCAGGCTGGTAAGGCATACTGTTTTCAGAATGCTCTGTCCAAGCTCTCCTAAGACATATTTCTAGCACTGCACCTGCCTTTGTTTTTAATCCTGTGGAAACATTCACGTGCAGATCTGGAGGGCCAATCACCGAAAAGTAGCTTTAAAAAGTTCGACCGGACATGGTGGCTCAGCCTGTAATCCTAGCACTTTGGGAGGCCGAGGTGGTGGGATTGTCTGAGCTCAGGAGTTCAGCCTGGACAACATGGCAAAACCCCGTCTCTACTAAAAATACAAAAAATTAGCTGGGCATGGTGGCGAGCACCTGTAGTCCCAGCTACTCAGGAGGCTGAGGCATGAAAATTGCTTGAATCTGGAAGGTGGAGGCTGCAGTGAGCCAAGATCATGCCACTGCACTCCAGCCTGGACGACAGAATGGAGACACCATCTCAAAAAAAAAAAAAAAAGGAAAAATAAATAAATATAAAAATAAAAAGTTTCTTAATGTCAATAACTCATGATTCACAAAGCACAAGACCTGTGAGGATTTTTCATTTCTATTAAAAGAGTGGGAAGTACATAATTCAACTTGAAATTGTCTTAAAGGTAAAAGAACTAATGCATAACTCATTTGAGTAGAGCCTTTCCCTTTATGACAACCCTGTGCCTTTTCCTGAGTACCTCCACGGTCCAACCAAGCATACTCCCAGTCACCCCTATTGCTTGGATTATTTTCTTATAACTTCTCTTGGTCCCTGAAAACTGTTACTCCACCAGCTCAAAATTGGACTTACCCTTTCCTCTCTCTGCTTTGAAGCAAAATAACCATAATTCTGTTCCCTCTCCACCTCCCTCATCCAAACATCATTTCCATAAGGTCTTGATAGCAGATATACCACCAGACCTAGACAGCCCTATATGGGAGGCATGAGGGCTTATAACTTTCATTCTGGGGTGACCCAGCCTTGATGTCAGGTCATCAGCCCAACATTCGATCTCTATCAGCCCAACACCTGATTCCCAGGTCAGTTACCTACATCCTTGGAATTTTCTCTATTCAACTTTCCCTGATGGGTTGATGCCCGGTAGTCTACATTTCTTTTACTCAAAAGAAGAGGGATTTGTACAGGACTCTTCAAGAGGAGCAGGAAAAAATGACACAAAATCAATGAACAATGGATAGTCATGGGGAGAAGTATTTTCTTTTCCAAAGAATTCCCACTGGGAGCTCTCTTTTCCCTCTGGATACTCTATCATCCTGCCTTGTCCCTGGACACCCACCTTACCTTGGCCTCTGCCCAGCAGCCAAACACTGCAACTCCTCCAGAGACTGCTTTTTTTTTTTTTTTTTGTGCTCTGGCCCCTGGGGCTTTCCAGATTGCAGGAGGAGGCAGATGCTTAGTGGCTGGAGAGTCCTTGTTTCTTCAAGTCCTCAGAGGATACCTAAAAGTTAGACCAAGAGTATAGAGTACAAACTGAAGGAAAAAAGAAGATCCAATATTGGCAGGATTTGTGAAAGGCCACTATGTGCCAGGCATCCTAATAAATGCTTTTCAAAAATTATCTCAGTCAGTTTTCAGAATCTCCTGAAGTAACTGTCATCATTGCATTGACATCTTATAGATGAAGCCGAGGTTCATAAAGGTCACAAAGTTAGTAAGCAAGTGAGTTTAAGATCTAAATTCTGACAACCATAAGTCACTTTATTTTATTGTAGAACTATTCACACTAACAGTGTACTTAATATTTCAAAGTCCAGTTCACTCTTCCTCGTTCTGCCTGGGGACTCAAGGTAGGCTTTGCTAGTTAAATGTTTCCCATGACACTACTATAATGTCCTATTGAATGGAGAAGGGAAATAGGATGTTGGGGAGAGCAAAGAAGATGAGCTTTTCAAATTGGAGATAAGAAATGTGCCTGAGCACAAAGGTATGATAAGGGAAATGTTCTCCAAATAGATAATAAACCAGAGGTGGTAGAGTCAGGGGCCTTCAAAAGGAATGAAAATACAAGAGGCTAGAGGGGTGTATGGGGCCATGTTTTAAAGGTCATGACTTCTGCCTGGGCATCATCTTTGGGAAGAAATAAAGTTGAGAGAAAGAAGTCAACAGGCAGAAGATATAAAGTTTATTGTATTTTTAATGGCAAAGAATATATAAATATTTGGAAATATAAAAAATCGGGAGACAATGCTGCATATTCCCAGTTCCCCCAATCCTCAATGGAGACATAGGTATTTATGAAGATAATGGTGAGAGGCCATTTGTTGTCTTATTTTGAGGGGTGACGAGCAAGGAGTGGGAAGAGGCTTTGTGCCTTCTTCAGCCTAAACTAGCACATTCTTAAAGACCAGGTGGACTTCAGTTTAACTTCACATCTGATAGAAGACCCATTCTTCAAGCCTGCAAAATGACTAGTCCTACCAACACCTTAGTATTTTGAACTCCAAAACCTGTGCATCCTGTTTCCTGTAGGGTCATT
Organism: Pan paniscus; assembly: GCF_029289425.2. Lineage (NCBI taxonomy): Eukaryota > Metazoa > Chordata > Mammalia > Primates > Hominidae > Pan > Pan paniscus. The sequence goes on along the minus strand of NC_073258.2, from coordinate 7,042,141 downwards.
CAGAGAGCAGGCCATAACATAAACATCAACTAGCATATTGAACATTGATAAGTGAACAATCAAATGCAGAAGACAATTAAGATATGATTTAAGTAGCCCCAGCATGAGATGAGTCAGCTAAACTGTGATACTCTCTGCTAAGATTCAACCTGTTCCTACTGAAGCATTCAGAGCAGTAGTGGATCCTCACAAACAGATGGTGGCCTTAAACTCACTTTTTCATTCCCAGTCCCATGGCAGAAGACTTCCAAATAGAAATACTCCAAAAAGGACAAAGACCTAAGGTAACAGAATAATGATACAAGAGAAGGTATTCTATGTGGAAGCAAGAGCTTTCAACATCTTTGATTGTCCCTCCTTTGTCATTATTTGCTCATAGTCCTTGCCATTCAACCTTTACAACCTGCATCATATAGAAGAATGCCTAGGATGACATAAAACCAATCATTGAACAAAGCTGCCATAGCCTGTAAGAGAACAGAAAAAGCAGAGAAAAATAGGTAAGAGTTGTATATCTCAAAAATTGAGCAGAAATGTTTGATTTTGTGTCCAGCTAAAATTGCCTTCTTGTGTTCAAGATAATATGGCTAAAGAAACCCAAGAAATATTGACAAGGTCTTCAAACTTCAGAAAACAGTTCAATTCCTTCATCTCTCCCTTTTCAAATCTCCACACTGTACTCCAACACAAAAGAGGCATTTAGAAATACATAAAGATCTATCCTCAGGAACACACATGTCATCTCAGTCTGTTGAGTTGGCTATTTACATTAGTTGATGCAGAATCTTGAGGTCCTGAAAGTCCCCCGCCCCAAATATTACTAAGATTCCCCAGGAGGTACCTGTAGTAGTTATCACAAATGAAACCCCGTGTTCCATTTCTAGCATTCGTGCCCCAGTGTAAGCCCCTCTTCCTGAGTGGTGCTGGACCTAATGGTTCACTTCTACTGAATAGAATTCTGCAAAAGCGATGAGATTTCACTGTCCAAATTAGTTATAAACACACAGTGCTTTCCATCTTACCCTGTCTTACTGTCTTTCTCACCCTTTAAAAGGTAACACAGTATTGATGATTAATGTCGATGGCTGAACTTGGCAAAGAGTGTGCAAAAAAGAAAAAAGACTAATCTTCTTATAAGAACTGACCCAAAAATACTAAATAAAATATTAGCAAATATTGGAGTGGTTTAGAATAGGGACTTCTCAAATGTTAATATGTACACTTTTTACATCAGTGTTGTAGGCATCAGGGGTATGTTAAGCTCCAGACTGAAGCCAAGAAAGAGAATTTAGATGCTGAAGTTCTAGCTGATAAAGTGACATATAGGTCTATATTCGGTAACTCTAATGACTCCAACCTATTTGGATCCATTTTGTAGTCTTTTTTATAATGGAAATTTGCACTTAAAATGGACTAGGACACACATTAGGCAGCTGAAGAAAGTATACCATAAAAGGAAGAGATGATATAGTCGACAAGTGGCTAGATTTTAGGGTATAGTGGAAATCTTTGCCTGCAGACGTTATAACCTCAGAAGTTACGTTGAGGGGAACTAGGGATTAAGTCTGAAATTCATTAGGCCAAAGCTTTGTTCCTATTTGCCACCTCAGCATAAAGGCAAATGTCAGGCTTGTGTGTGTATGTGTGTTTGTGTGTGCATATACGCATGCGTGCAAGTATTGATACACAAGTCCCATGTCAATCACACAGTCCTTTTTGCTCAAGCTAATTTTCACTAGGAAGAACCCTGCCATATTTTCCAAGGGAATAAATTCATTTTGGGCCATCAAGAGCCAGCCATAATACCACCTAATGAAAAAATCTACAAGATTCTAGTTATTTCTTCACAAAAGTATCTCTTTTTTTATTACAGAGAATGCAACAGAATTGTTCAAACAGCAGAATATCCTTAGAGATGGATCAGCTTAATGAGTCTCTTGAGATTGAGGTTCAGGTCAAGACACATCAATTACTTAAGGTCTTTGGCCTCCTGCCAGGAGAATTTGTCACTTCCAGCTCTCTATGTGTGTCCTTCTCTACAATTTCCATTGCTAAAAAGTTAACCAATAAATACAAGCACATTTTAAGTGAGCTTTAAATGTATTTTCCAAATTTGTCTCTGATATTTTCGTTCTAATAGTTTTGTTTCTGTTATGCCTGAATCTTTTAAAAACCAAAATTGAGAAGGTGAATATATTTTTTGTCTGTTTATATTGCTTCTTACAGACTTTTATTTATTTTTGGTCCTCATTTTAAAATTATGTTTAATTTTATTCTACCTGTTTCATAATGTCTTAACAAACAGGAACTATGATAAGAAGCATGGGAGCAACAATGGGAGAGTCCATTCTATCATCAGGAAAAGTCTGACCATTTATTCCCTTCACCCATTGTAACGTATATGGATGTGTTTTGGTCAAGGAATAAGCCAAGGCAGATATCCAGGCCTGCATGATTCAGCAAGTTTGTTGCACAGGTGCACACTTCTACTTGTTATATAGATCGTTTGTGTAAGTTCATACTTGGCTCTGAGCCACTATTGTCTGTAAAAGGTATAATTGCCCTGCTAACACTATACAGGGACTTTTGGGGCTTGGCTCAACTCGACATGGCTCTAGTGCAGGCGCTGGTGCCCAGAGAAAGAGAGCCAAAGCTGTCCATTTTGCAGATGGACAGAGGGGACCCACAACACAGCTCACACTGGTGCCCAGAGAGAGAAAGAGTTAAGCTGCTGACCCTGAAGCCAAGGGTGAGCCGGCTATGCAGCTGCAGGCATGGGGGCGGCAGGAGCCACAGAGCCAGAGCAGACAGTTGAGATAAATGTGGACAGTGTGAGAAAGTTGTTAATAAGAACTGCTGCTGAATGAAGTCATCTTTCACCTGCCTATGGACCCCCGAGTGTTCTTTCTGTTCATCCACCCAGTCCCCTCAGACTTCAGCATGGGCTGGACCTGAACCCTAGGATCTGACACCCATCTCAAGTCCTCTCAGAAGACTAATCAGATATAAACTTTCCCCAGCTGTAAACTGTGTAGCTCCACACAGATCCCCCGTGAAGCACTCATTACCTCATAAGCTGGGAGCTATCAGCTGCTGATAGTTCACACCTACATTTCTTTCAGGAATTACCTTCAGCCAAAGGGAACTCTATTACCCTAAATTAGCCACCCTCCGTTTGCAATGATTGTATTTAATGACTAGTTGATGGTGAGTTTAAAGGCCTGACTCCCTTGCCTAACTCAGGACAAGTGTGTAGGACCATCTCTACTCCAGAGTTTCTCGTAAATCAGCTGGGAAGTCTGATGAAACTCCGTTGTAATTCACCTTCTCCCTCTGCAAAATTCTGCTTCCTTTGCACCTGTTGAGACATTGTTTCTGAGCTTACTTTCTGATAAACTTTCAGCATGGAAAGGTCTCAAAGTCAGTTTCTAAGGAACCCAACTTAAGACAGTTGATAGCAGGAATGGTCCCAGAAAGTAGACTCTCAAGTGTGATTATAAGCTGGCAGGCTGGAAATGAGGACCCAGAAAACTGTTTTCTAAGTTGTCCTGAACACAATTAGGACAAGAGAATCCTTACCATGCTAAACCATATGCTTCCTTTTTCTTCTTCTTTTGCTAGTTTAAAAGATACTTTTTGATAGGAAAAATTCACTGAAAGTTAACTAATATTGGTTATGTGACTTTATTCTAGTTGGTTCTAGATCTGATCATAGAATCTAGGGAGTGATGTATATTTCACAATGTAGAGTTCATTTTCTTTACTGTCACGTTTAAGATTCTAGCCCATGTCTGGCAATTGCAACTTTTTTTTTCTTGTGAATCCTGATGTTAAATTTTGGAAGGTGAATTATGATACTGTAGTCACAGGTGAACACACTCAGGAGTCTCCCAATTTAAAAAATCAGCACCGGCTCTCAGCTGCCACTTTGCTTCTGGTTTAGTGGGTTCAGGAGCCTCCGTGGCTCCAGCCAATCCAGGCTTCAAGAATTCTGACCAATGGCGTTCTCTCACCTTCTATTTAAGTTAAACTTCAGCTCCTCTTAGGCTTTATAAGCCCTTGACCGAAATGAGGTGGGTGGGGTTTGGGTAGTTTGGGTGGAAACTGGGAGACTTCGAAGTTAGTTTCTCTTTTCTCTATGTGTCTTTCTCTCAGCTTTTTCTGTTTCTGCTTATTTTAAGAGATAAGAAATTTCCTACTGATTTGCTGTGAGAAAAAACAAAATAAGGCACCTAGGTTTAGTCGTGTTTCCTTCCGTCTTTCTCATAATCTCACGATTTGCCCAGGAAGTGAAGACTCGAACAGCAAGCTCAACATTCCTCGCTTTCACTAATGAAACAGTGAAAATCAGCACTGAACTGAGATGCTTTGGGCTAGTGGAATACTAGAAAATACTTCTTAGTTCCGGTAAAGCTCATCTTTTCTTTCACCACTTTCTTTCTGTGGTTATTGTGGGGCCATTGAAATAACCCCAGACTAGGAACAGTTCCTAAAGAAGGGCCTCACTAAGAGGCTGGGATGGGAGCATTAACCCTACTTTCACTAGGAAGGCTGTTTCTAATTCGTGGGCTTACAGTCCCTTACAGCAGAAGGCTTAGAAAAAGGACCTCTTGGCCGGACGTGGTGGCTCATGCCTGTAATCCCAGCACTATGAGAGGCCTAAGGCAGGCAGATCACCTGAGGTTGGGAGCTCGAGTGGCAGCCTGATCCAACATGGAGAAAGCCCATCTCGGCTAAAAATACAAAGTTAGTTGAGCACGGTGGTGCATGCCTTGTAATCCCAGCTACTTGGGAGGCTGAGGCAGGAAAATCACCTGAACCTTGGGGGAGGAGGCTGCGGTGAGCAGAGATTGTGCCATTGCCCTCCAGCCTGGGCAACAAGGGTGAAACTCCGTGTTTTTTTTTTTTTTGTGTGTGGTTTTTTTGTTGTCTTTTTTTGGGGGGGGGGGAGGGGAAACCCTCTGGTTGGCTCAAGCTTTAACTTATAAGTTGGATACAGTCTTCTCTTAAGAACTGGTCTTACCATTATTGATAAGGAAGGTTGTGGGCTACTTTCCTGCCAACTCAAAATATTCCCCATCAGAGGGAAGCTGCTTATATCATACATACCCCATTCTCTTGATGCCTTTACTTTATAGCTTTCTTTTCTGAAGCCATCCAAACATTCTCTCAGGAAGGACTCAATGTTACTTCACTTTCTAGGATGCTTGCCTTGGCTGAGGCTTTTTTTCCCCTAACAAAGTCTTTTTTCAGAACATGAGAGTTCCATTATTCTGACTTAAGTTTTCTTCTCTCCTTTCTCAATTGACCTTTTTGGTGGCTTAAGCCTTGGAAGACCTTTTAGTGTTCATTTAGGTTCTGATTCCACTTGTCTTGATGGAAATTGGGAGACCACAAGACTAGGGAGTGACTTTTACTGGGAAACGGACATATCACTAGTGTGTTCATAGCCACTGTGCATTGCTTCCTCTTCCTTTGCTGTTCAAGCTTACAAATCCAGGCCAGGCATGGTGGCTCACACCTGTAGTCCCAGCACTTTGGGAGGCCCAGGTGGGTGGATCACGAGGTCAAGAGATCAAGACCGTCCTGGCCAACATGGTGAAACCCCGTCTCTACTAAAAACACGAACTAGCTGGGCATGGTGGTGCATGCCTTGTAGTCCCAGCTACTCGGGAGGCTGAGGCAGGAGAATCCCTTGAACCTGGGAGGCAGAGGTTGCACCAAGCCAAGATTACACTACTGCACTCCAGTCTGGCAACAGAGCAATACTGTCTCAAAAAAAAAAAAAAAAAAAAGCCAGGTGTAGTGGGCGCTTGTTATCCCAGCTACTCAGAATGCTGAGGAAGGAGAATCACTTGAATCTAGAAGGCAGAGGTTGCAGTGAGCTGAGATGGTGCCGTTGCGCTCCAGCCTGGGTGACAAGAGCAAAACTCCATCTCAAAACAAAGCTTACAACTCGATTCTTTTGTCCTTAAAGGTATACATGGTCCGTCTTACTACATACTTTAAGTTTCTAGGTGTTGTCTTGGGTTCCTAGATGTTTTAGTTCTTGAGATTACTCTTAGTAGTTTGTTCAGGATCTCTTATGACCTCAATTCTAGACGAGAATTGATCCTCACATTGTTATTTTGCTTTTCTCATGTGACCATAGATCCACAAGTTCTTTTCCATACTTAATGTAGAACCTACGGATTTCTCGACCTCGTTTTCTAATAGGGATCTCTGATGTTCCTCAGCCTACAGTTGAGGGGTTTCCACTTAACTTCAATGTTCTCTGCTCTGTGCAACAATACCTCTGAAATGTACATGGCTAGGGGATGGAATTGGACCAGTAAATGGGATTGTGATACTGACCCTAGAAGTTATCTTCCTTCCCTCATCCTCCAAGACATTTCTGCCCTCAGAATGGAAGAACCCTGATAGAGGCAGAAGTCATGAAGTACCCTGAGACCCTTGTTGATAGGTAAAACCTTAAGTGTACACAACTATATAGGGTAGAATGACAGACACCTAGAGACTCAGAAGGGTGGGGATAGGATGGATGAGAAATTAATGGGAACAATGTACGTCATTCAGGTGATGACCACTAAAGGCCCAGACCTCACCACTATCCATGTAACAAAACTGTATAACCCTTAAACATATACAAAAAAATCTAAGTGCCCTTCCTGTAAGGACTCATAGTTGCCTATTGCTTAAAGGGCTTTCAAAGCATTTTCCTAGGGGTTTCATGAATTAGCTACTTCTGCCTGACTGAGGGCAGAGTTACGCCTTTAATTCAGGAGCTCACAGATGCCTTTCATCACATACTGAGACTGTCAAACCAGCAAAGCTAGCCACCCTCACCTGTGGCTGCCTTTGTTTTGAAGAGCTTATCTTGATTCAGGGTAAAATAAAGACTCCTGTGCTTCAGATTATGATGGCTCATTGATAGGAAACATCCAAAAATATCCTTATAAACTTCTACAGAGCCTTTAACTTAGATAAGGATGTGTTCATACACCAGGCCAACCACCCACTAACAGTGCTGTCTAGTGTGGTGATGGGTGATAACGGCCACACCTTGGCAGAAGATAACAAAAGACCTTGCTTTAGGGGGTACTGTAAGTGTTTGGCTTCAAGGATGACCTTCAAAGAATGCAGCAGTGCCCTTGGGAGTAAGGAAGTACTACCCAACCTTAATATGCACTTTGAGCAGCTGCTGTCCAAGTATAAGAGCGACCAGGGGTCTCTCTGGTACCCTCTTATAAAGGCAGTAATTCCATTTACAAGAATTCTACCAATTACCTCCCGAAGGCCTCACCTAACACTTACCTGGTCTCAACTTAGGAATTTTGAGGGTGTACACACATTCAAACCATAGCAGTATATAAAAAGCATAAGCTTAACAAACACTACCTAATAAATCACAAGAATTGTTAATGTCTGTTTTTTCACCCCACTTAAAAATCAAAGTTCCAAGTTGGATTAAACAAGACTCATACATAATGACGTCTATAAACTCAAAAAGTTGGAAAAAAATACGAGTGGGGGAAAGGAGTCACTATTAAATCAGATAAAGCAGACACTAAACCAACAATCCAGGGAATTACATAATGATAAAGGGTTCCATTCCACAAGACTTAACTATCATAAGTACATAAGCACCCAACATTGCAGCACCCAGATCCATAAAACGAGTACTTCCAGACCTATGGGAAAACTTTGCCACCCAATAGTGAGGGACTTTAACACCCCACTGGCAGTGTTAGACAGATCAAGTCAGAAAACTAACAAATCCTGGACTTATATTTGACACTTAACCAATTTGACCTAATAGACATTTACAGAATACTCCACTCATCAACCACAAAACATACATTCATCTCATCAGCAAAGGGAGAACATAATCTAAGATCAACCACATGCTCAGCCATAAAGCAAGTCTTAATCCAACAACATATCGGGGTTAGGTGTCCTGAAAACTTCAAAACTGCCAGGATGGGCAGAAATGGAAGAAGCCAAGATGTTTTTGGTGAATGGTAAATTGAATTTCTGTAGCACATAGTTATCTTCCTTTATGTGCCGCCTTCTAGAGCTCTTTCATTTCATCATAGCTTCACTTGCCCTTCAAAGACCTTGCTATCTGGAACGTGTTTCCAGTGGAATCTGTATTTCCTGGATCTCAGCCCCTCTACCTGTGGGAGCAATGAAACACCAGCTTCTATGTGACTTAATGGATCTTATCACGCTTTCTTTCTGGTTAGCAGGTCAGGTTTGTGTTGAGACATAACTATTAGGTCATGTCTTTTTCATATCTATGGGGAATGTCTTACCCTGTGGTTCCTAGCTGGATCTCCTAGAGACTTTTTGGTGCCCCAGCCACTAATGAGCATAACAATGCCATAGAATTTGAATGGCTTTAGAGCTACTTTGGTAACAGTAATTATCTTTCCCCTTCTGGCCACATTGATTTTTTGGTCTCTTGTGGTGTGAAATGAAGTGGCTACTTCAAAATTTCTAAATTTCTGGGATCTTTACAGTATCTACTCGATTTTGGTGCTTCTCTTCTATAGATGCGCTCATGCACTACTCCAATCCATATGCCTCTATTGCATTCCAACTTGTTACAGGCCTTCAGTTATTTTCTCCTTTCCTGCCATTGACCAGGAGTAAAGCAGTTTGCCACTGACCATTGTATATGTATGTAGCAGCCATCCTTTTTTTTTTGCTCGTACTCTGATCCATCTGTGAAACTGTCATTTTCTTAGTGTTTATTCTTCATGCTCTGTAGTGTATGAGCCTTAAAGCTACCAACATGCAACACTGCAAGTGTTCAATAGCCACAAGTGACTGGCCATTGAATTGGACCACACTGATTACAAAACACTTCCATCAGAATATTCCATCCTAGCACTGCTCCAGGTCTTTGTAGGGAAAAACTGTATATGGATCATGTTCTACTTCATGTGGATGTGAACTACTTGAAGTCCCTGTCCTGATGTAGAAAAACATTTGCCAAATCAATGAGTGCAGTATGGTGATTATTAAATCAGATGCTGATTCAGGTGTTACTGTGCTGTGGCAGAGATACCATATCTGGCAGAGCAGCTTAATTTGGGGCTAACATTTGGTTGAATTTGAGGTACTCTTTCTCTAGGATCTTTGTGTTTTGAGTGCTATACTGGTGAACTATATGGGGATATGAGAGGCATGAGAGTCATTAACTGCAACCTTGAAATCATTTTAAGTGTCACTTTCTGTATCCCTTTTGTTACATAACACTGTTTACTGTCTTGTCCAGAGAAAGGGAAGTTTCAAAGGCTTCTATGTAGCTTTTCCCACTGATACCACTTGCCTCATAGGCCAAAGTTATAAGTAGACATACCTGTTCTGAGTATACATTTGGGGAAAACGATCACCAGGTGCATTCCAGAATCGGGATCAGCTATGAGCTGACTACTCATTATACTCCACTGTGAACTAAAATCTATTACCTGGCCTCCTATTCCCCCACTGACTAGGGAGCCATAATGAATTTTGGGTTGCCTGGGTATCAGTGTTCTCTTAAAGCTTATGTCAAACATTCTCCAAATGGTTGGTTATTCTTTTTTCCAGTGTAAAACTACCTGAACGAATAGCCATAGATCCCCCTAGGGGAAGGAGTAGGGGAATCACTGTCAAACTCGTAGCAAGCTGTTGACACCTTCCTCAAAGGAAGACACGTGCAATCAATGTGTCCTAAGCCTAAACACAAGGGAAAGGGTTATAAATATCGTAATGTAATAGACTATAAAATGGTCATGGCCTAGCTCTTTTTTTTTTTTTTTTTTATACTCAGGTCTTAAGTTTGTCAGTAGTTACCTTCCACAAAGTCTAGAAAGCCCAGAAATCTAGTGGTTAATATTCCCCTTATATATCCAACTCCCCCCCACCACCCCTAGAAATCCAAAAAGCTCAATGCCTGAGAATTTCAAAGGTCTGTATTCCTACCAGAGAAGTGCTGCTATCTAAGCATCTTTGTATTTAATAAGATGTTTGAGAATTGCATCATTGGAACTGCCTGACCTAGGATTACTATTTTCAAAGTCTACTAGCAAATGCTTTCTTTCAAAGCCTAAGTACTTTTCAGCCATGTGATCTGTTTCTACATTTTCTAGTAAGATTAAGTTTACTGCTCATAAGGAAACAATTTTACCTGACAACCAAGGTTAGCAGTTGATGATGCAATAAGAGAGAAACCAAATTAATTCCTAACATAACGAAAGTCTGTATGAACTCCAAGCCTCCATGTTACGTACCTCCCCCAACACCCTTATAACATGCTTATAGATGTTTTCCAACTAGACTATTGAGTTAAGGCCCTCCAATAACTCACATTACTAAGTTAAGACACACATGAAATGTATAAAGGAGCTGGCTGACTTACTTGAAACAAATGGGAGAGTTCCCGAAGCCCCCTCTCACAGGATGTCTGACAGGGGTGTGGCTAATGTTAGGCTGAGACCCCTTACACACTGAGGGATGTGCACACTGAGACCCTTACAGGAGGGGAAGCATGCAGATGGGCAGATGCAGGAGCCAGTGTGAGTGCCCCTGGGCTCTAGCCCCATGGTAGCATCCAGGGGTGTGGGTGCCTGTGACTCCCAAAGCCCAAGTGGGCATGTGTTAGTGTGCTCTTTTAGCTTTGCCATCCCCAGACAGCTTAAGTGTTAAACAGCTCAGTTGACCCTCTGCCTTTTCACGGGCCAATGTGACAGCTTTCTGTATTCCAAGCTCTTGTCTGGTATCCAGGAAAAATCGGGTCACACGCACTCAAAGGACGAACTCGGGTTTTACTGAGTGGTGGAGGGTGGCTCTCAGTGGGATGGATGGGGAGCTGCGAAGTACATAGAGTGGGAAGATGATCTTTCCCTGGAGTTTGGCCATCCTCTCCAAACTGTCCCCAGTTGAACTCCTCTTAGACGTTGCTGCCCTCCCGACGCCCTCGGTTTAGGGTTTACAAGGGTACAGGGTCCTACCCTCCTCCCGCCGCCCTCGGTTTAGGGTTTACAAGGGTATGGGGTCCTGCCCTCCTCCTGCCGCCCTCGGTTTAGGGTTTACAAGGGTACAGGGTCCTGCCCTCCTTCCGCCGCCACCCTCCCCGCCTTGGGTTTAGGGTTTACAAGGGTACAGCGTCCTGCCCTCCTCCCGTCGCTCTCAGTTTAGGGTTTACAAGGGTACAGGGTCCTGCCGTCCTCCTACCGCCCTTGGTTTGGGGTTTACAAGGGTACAGAGTCCTGCCCTCTTCCCACCGCCCTCGGTTTAGGGTTTACAAGAGTACAGGATAGTTAGGTATGGTGGACCAAATGGCAACTTTTGGGCACAAAAACAGGAATGCCTGTTCCCTTTTAGGGCTGTGGGTTTCCAGGCTTGAGGGTGGGACTTTGCCAGGGAACTGCCCTCTTCTACCCAGTATTTCCCTGTCTCTTGTCCGTATCAAAACTGGTCTGAGATCGATCATATCTGGACTCAGGAGCCTATGACACACATATTGGACCTATATAACAAATAAACTGGAATACCATTGCAGTGATCTTCGTCAAGGTGTAACATACACATTTTTGTCTCATCCTTGTCAACCATTCACATCCCTGCAGGGGTGAAGGATCTGAGGAGTAAACTGACTTTGTTTAATCTTGCCAAAGTTCCTATCTAAGGGGTCTGGGGACTCATGCTCTATAAACCATAAATTCTCATCAGATGGGTTTTACTTAACTGTTACATATTGTGGTTTTCCAATCTGTCTCTCTGGCATAACATTACATGACAAAGAAAATCAAAATACTTCACCCCAAAAAGTTACTTTGGCATACTTTGAAATGGCCTTGCAAAGCCAACATCTGGGGAGGTAAATCTGCATCTGTAAAGAATCTAATAAAGCTAGATCCTTTTTCTTCCAGGCCCTCCCAATCCTGAAGAGATTAACTGAGTCTAGCACCTTTTAATAAAGGTCTGAATAAGAAACACTTGTCATCTATTGTCTAAGGGCAGCCACTATGAGACTTCAAAATAACCTTGGTCTCCACAATCTTTTAACCTGAACATTTCCTTTATTGATTCCAGGTCTTTTAGATAAACCAGAAAATTTTTCGTCAACAGGAAAATGTAAGTTTACCTACAGCTTGGAAGCCCCCCACCCACCCCATGTACTTCTTAAATGTATTTGATGTCTCATGTCTCACAAACGTATAAAATCAGGCTGTGCCCTAACCACCTTGGAACATGTTCTCAGGACCTCCTGAGGGATGTGTCATGGGCCACCGTCACTCATTTTTTGGCTCAGAATAAATCTTTTAGAGTTTGACTCTTCTCAACAGACAGTTGTGGGGCTTCTCATTGAGATCGAGGATAGTGGACTGCTCAACTTCCTGTCCTCTCTATAAAACTGAGTAAACTTCATGCCAGGTTAAGGCCTTACTGAGTCTTATGGACATACTAATTCAAACTTGTGAACACTGCTGATTATGGCTTAGCTGTTCTAATGATTTTTCTGATGGACCTAATTCAGCTGCTTCTGAAGTACTTGTTTCTCAAATGTCTGTTTTGTCCCGTTGCATTTAGGATAGAACACATAGTCAGGTGGTATCAGGTAATGCACGGGCACCACAGACTTCCCAGCACCAACGAAGAGGGTAAAATGAGTGCTACGATGAAAAGACCAAGACACCAAAAATGAATAGCAAACCTGGCCGGGCACGGTGGCTCACGCCTGTAATCCCAGCACTTTAGGAGGCCGAGAGTTCAAGACCACCCTAACCAACATAGAGAAACCCCATCTCTATTAAAAATACAAAATTAGCTGGGTATTGTGGCACATGCCTGTAATCCCAGCTACTCAGGAGGCTGAAGCGGGAGAATCACTTGAGTCTAGGAGGCAGAGGCTGCAGTGAGCTGAGATTGTGCCATTGCACTCCAGCCTAGGCAACAAGAGCAAAACTGTCTTAAAAAAATAAAATAAAAATGAATAGCAAACCTTCCCTCCCCACAAAATGAAACCTATGGCCCCTAGGGAGAAGCAACCAGTGCTGAGAATATGAAAAAATGGTGGGAGCACTGTTGCCTAAAGTCACTCTCTACCTGCTTTTCATGGCTTTCATGAGCACAGGGCTTCCCTGCTGCCCTGAATGTATTTCTGGGGACATATGAACCAGGGCTCTGAGTTCATGCAAGTGTTAACTAGGCACTGTTTGTTCCAAGGCAATGTAGGCGACTAACAAGGCCCAAACTGTTTGCTTTCTATTGCATCTTCCCATAGCTGTGCTTGAATATCTCCTGTCTCTGGCCAAGGCTCTACACCTCAAAAACTTACCATTACTCTTCAGCCCAGCCTTCTTCGAAGTCTAATTTGTGTTTTTGTACATGTGGTACTTCTCAGACTGACCTTGGTAAAAAGGAGCTAGCAGTTATGCTAGTTTGCCACAAACCTCACACCTAGAAAGTTTTGGGGATGCTTAGAACTCAGTCTTTAAAAGCTGCTCTTAACCCTGTATGTTCAACTTTGTGATTCTAATAGGCCCTTCTAAGATTCGTCCATGTCTGTGGCATTTGTGTAATGGATTCTGTATTACAGAAGAATACTGACTTTTTTTTTTTTTTGAGGTAAATGAATCTACTTGTAAAACCCTAAGCTTCTAGCCAAAGTTATTCAATAGCATTCAAGCCATAGAGGTTGCAGTCTGAGTAGGAAGCTATGTTTCACTGGAGAAGAAACTTAATTTCTCAACCCTGGTAAGGTCGTGGTTGGGACAGACTCCTGTAACAGTGAACAGATTTATCAAGAAAACAAGTTTATTAATGTGTCCTGTCGTGCATATCACAAGGCCAAAACTTGAAAAGATAACCCTAGGCTTAGACCTTTAGGCTTATGTAGCATCTCCAGCACGCCCCCGCTACTCCCCCCTCCCCCGCCCCCCACCGCAAAAAAATAAAACAAACTTGTAGAGAAACAACGAAACAAAGTGACATTTAGGCTTCCAAAGGCAGGAAACTGGAATGGTAAATACCTGAGAAGAAACTATAATGGAGTAAGGTTTGTAGACTGATAGCCTATTTTTAGGCAGGAAGTGGGGAGGAAAGCGCTCTCCTGTTTGCTGCTTAATTGCTTTAGTTCAAACTTCTATGTTGAGGCATATTTTGGGGTAACATATTCTGGTTTCCTTCAATCTCATGTATGAATTAAAAGTTCAGCACTGTCACTAAGGATGGGAAAAGACCGTTAGCTATAACTGTCCTAATCTCGAAGCTTTAGTTTTGGGCTGACATTTTCCTTTTAGGTAAGAGCCATAAAATAACATCTGCCAAGAGTGGCTGTGGAGTAGAGGGTAGAGTAGCCTTAGGGAACACAGTGGGGCCTCCACATAGAAAGTATCCACACAACTAGAAATTCAGCTGAGTGTGACCGAAAGACTGAATTTCCTGAGTTAAGATAAATGTGAAAACTTGAGTATTTCTCAAAGAACCCAGAACTATCCAGTTTTGTCCCAGCAAAGGTGTCAAGCACTTAGTCACATTTCTTAAATCCTCCCACTTGTTCTGAGTCCAGGAATTGGGAAGGGGAGAAAGGAGCAGTTCTGAACAAAAGCCTTAAAGCCAGAAGTATTGAGTTCTGTATCCATAACTAGGATTAACATAAAAATAAGCTGCTAATGGAGAAAATCAAGCTGGATTGTAATTGTCAATCTAGTCCAGAGAAGTTAACAGCTTATTCCTATAGCTGTGCTTTCATGCCCTTTAAGTGTATTAACTGCATGTAATGCCTCTAAACTTCAAGGGACCTGCTCTGCATTTAGGCTGTACCTTGAACTCAAAATGCTATAGGAGATGACTAACACCAAGTCATTCAGATTTATATCTGCACAAGAGCTGACCTCCCTAGAGTGAAAAAGGGAAAGCATTGAGAAATTGCATATTGAGTGTTGTGATGGTTGCATGGCCTCTTTTTTCTTTTTCTTTTTTTAATTCTGGGATACATGTACAGAATGTTATGTAGGTATACATATGCCATGGTGGCTTGCTGCACCTATCAACCCATCTAGGTTTTATGCCTTCCATGCGTTGGGTATTCATCCTAATGCTCTCCCTCCCCTTGCCCCCCACCCCTCGACAGGCCCCAGTATGTGATATTCCTCTCCCTGTGTCCATGTGTTCTCATTGTTCAACTCCCATGCATGAGAACATGAGGTGTTTGGTTTTCTTTTCCTGTTAGTTTGCTGAGAATTATGGCTTCCAGCTTCATCCATGTCCCTGCAAAGGACATGAACTCATTTTTTATGGCTGCATAGTATTCCATGGTGTACATGTGCCAAATTTTCTTTATCCAGTCCATCATTGATGGGCATTTGGGTGGTTTCCAAGTCTTTGCTATTGTGAACAGGTCCGCAATAAACATACGTATGCATGTCTTTCTAGTAGAATGATTTATCATCCTTTGGGTATACACCAAGTAATGGGATTGCTGGGTCAAATGGTATTTCTGGTTCTAGATGCTTGAGGAATTGCCACACTGTCTTCCATGATGGTTGAACTAATCTACACTCTCACAGTGTGAAAGCGTTCCTACTTCTCCACATCCTCTCCAGCATCTGTTGTTTCCTGACTTTTTAAAAATCGCCAGTCTAACTGGTGTGCGATTGTATCTCATTGTGGTTTTGATTTGCATTTCTCTAATGACCAGTAATGAGCTATTTTTCATGTTTGGCCTCATAAATGTCTTCTCAGAAGTATCTGTTTATATCCTTTGCCCACTTCATGGGGTTGGGTTTTTTTCTTGTAAATTTAAGTTCCCTGTAGATTCTGGATATTAGTCCTTTGTCAGATGGTAGATTGCAAAAATTTTCTCCCATTCTGTAGTTTGCCTGTTCACTCTGATAGTTTCTTTTGCTGTGCAGAAGCCCTTCTAGTTTAATTAATCCCATTTGTCAATTTTGGCTTTTGTTGCCATTGCTTTTGGTGTTTTTGTCATGAAGTCTTTGCCTATGCTTATGTCCTGAATGGTATTGCCTAGGTTTTCTTCTAGAGTTCTTATGATTTGGGGTTTTGCATTTAAGTTTTTAATCCATCTTGAGTTAATTTTTGTATAAGGTGTAAGGAAGGGGGTACAGTTTGTTTTCTGTATATGGCTAGCCAGTTTTCCCAGCACCACTTATTAAATAGGGAATCCTTTCCCCATTGCTTGTTTTTGTCAGGTTTGTTTGAAGGTCAGATGGTTGTAGATGTGTGGTGGTATTTGAGTCCTCTGTTCTGTTCCATTGGCCTATACATCTGTTTCAGTACCAGTACCATGCTGTTTTGGTTATTGTAGCTTTGCAGTATAGTTTGAAGTCAGGTAGCATGCCTCCAGCTGTGTTGGGTGTTGGGTGTTTCTTAGGATTGTCATGGCGATATGGGCTATTTTTTGGTTCCATATGAAATTTAAAGTTTTCTCTAATCCTGTGAAGAAAGTCAATGGTAGCTTGATGGGAATAGCATTGAATCTATAAATTACTTTGGGCAGTATAGCCATTTTTATGATATTGATTCTTCTTATCCATGAGCATGGAATGTTTTTCCATTTATTTGTACCCTCTCATTTCATTGAGCATTGGTTTGTAGATCTCCTTGAAGAGGTCCTTCACATCCCTTATAAGTTGTATTCCTAGGTATTTTATTCTCTTTGTAGCAATTGTGAATGGGAGTTCACTCATGATTTGGCTCTCTGCTTGTCTATTATTGGTGTATAGGAATGCTTGTGATTTTTGCATGTTGATTTTGTATTCTGAGACTTTGCTGAAGTTGCTTACCAGCTTAAGGAGTTTTGAGGCTGAGACGATGGGGTTTTCTAAATACACAATCATGTCGTCTGCAAACAGACAATTTGACTTTTCTATTTGAATACCGTTTTTCTTCCTCTTGCCTGATTGCCCTAGCCAGAACTTCCAATACTATGTTGAATAGGAGTGATGAGAGACAGCATCCTTGTTTTGTGCCAGTTTTTGAATAGGAGTGATGAGAGACAGCATCCTTGTTTTGTGCCAGTTTTCAAAGGGGGATGCTTCCAGCTTTTGCTCATTCAGTATTATATTGGCTATGGGTTGTCATAGCTCTTATTTTGAGATATGTTTCATCAATACCTAGTTCGAGAGATTTTAGCATGAAGGATGTTGAATTTTATCAAGGGCCTTTTCCACATCTATTGAGATAATCATCTGGTTTTTGTCATTGGTTCTGTTTATTTGATGAATTATATTTATTGATTTGCATATGTTGAATCAGCCTTGCATCCCAGGGATGAAGCCAACTTGATCGTGGTGGATAAGCTTTTTTGATGTGCTGCTGGATTCAGTTTGCCAATATTTTACTGAGGATTTTTGCATCAATGTTTCATCAGGGATACTGGCCCGAAATTTTCTTTTTGTTGTGTTTCTGCCAGGTTTTGGCATCAGGATGATGCTGGCCTCATAAAATGAGTTAGGGAGGAGTCCTTTTTTTTCTTCTTGGAGTAGTTTCAGAAGGAATGGTACCAGCTTCTCTTTGTACCTCTGGAAGAATTCGGCTATGAATCCATCTGGTCCTGGGCTTTTATTGGTTGGTAGACTATTAATTAATGTCTCAATTTCAGAACTTGTTAATTGGTCTACTCAGGGATTTGACTTCCTGCTGTTTTAGTCTTGGGAGGGTGTAAGTGTCCAGGAATTTATCCACTTCTCTAGATTTTCTAGTTTGCATAGAGGTGTTTATAGTATTCTCTGATGGTAGTTTGTATTCCTGTGGGATCAGTGGTGATATTCCCTTTATCGTGTATTGTCTATTTGATTTTTCTCTTTATTAAAGTCTAGCTAGTGTTCTATTTTGTTAATCTCTTTAGTAAATCAGGAGCTGGTTTGTTTTTTTGTTTTTTGTTTTTTTTGAAGTGTTTTTAGTGTCTCTACTTCAGTTCTGCTCTGATCTTAGTTATTTCTCGTCTGCTAGCATTTGAGTTTGTTCGTTCTTGCTTCTGAAGTTCTTTTAATTTTGATGTTAGGATCTCAATTTCAGATCTTTCCAGCTTTCTGATGTGGGTATTTAGTGCTATAAATGTCCCTCTTAACACTGCTTTAGCTGTGTCCCACAGATCCTGGTATGTTGTCTTTGTTCTCATTGGTTTCAAAAAACTTTATTTCTGCCTTAATTTCGTTATTTACCCAGTAGTCATTCAGGAACAGGTTGTTCAATTTCCATGCAGTTGTGTGGTTTTGAGTGAGTTTTTTAATCCTGAGTTCTACTTTGATTCCACTGTGGTCTGAGAGACTTATGATTTCCATTCTTTTGCATTTGCTGAGGAGTGCTTTACTTCCAATTATGTGGTCGATTTTAGAATAAGTGCTGTGTGTTGCTGAGAATAATGTATATTGTTGATTTGTGGCAGAGGATTCTGTAGATGTCTGTTAGGTCCACTTGGTCCAAAGCTGAGTTCAGGTCCTGAATATCCATTTTCTGTTTGGTTGATCAGTCTAATATTGACAGTGGGGTATTGAAGTCTCCCATTATTGTGTGGGAGTCTAAGTCTCTTTGTAGGTCTCTAAGAACTTGTTTTATGAATCTAGGTGCTCTTGAATTGGGTGCATATATATTTAGGAAAGTTAGCTGCTCTTGTTGGACTGATGACATAAAGGTAAACTTTATGTAATGCCCTTATCTTTTTTGATCTTTGTTGGTTTAAAGTCTGATAAAACAGAGACTAGGATTGCAACCCCTGCTTTTTTGTTTTCCATTTGCTTGGTAAATATTCCTCCATCCCTTTCTCTTGAACGAATGTGTGTCTTTGCGTATGACCTAGGTCTCCTGAATACAGCACACCGATAGGTCTTGACTATCCAATTTGCCAGTCTGTATCTTTTAATTGGGGCATTTAGCCCATTTAAATTTAAGGTTAATATTGTTCTGTGTGAATTTGATCGTGTTATCATAATGCTAGCTGGTTATTTTGCATGTTAGTTGCAGTTTCTTCATAGTGTCATTGGTCTTTATATTTTGGTGTACTTTTGCAGTGGCTGATGCTGGTTTTTCTTTTCCATATTTAGTGCTTCCTTCAGGAGCTCTTGTAAGGCAGGCCTGGTGGTGACAAAATCCTTCAGCATTTGCTTGTCTGTAAATGATTTTATTTCTCAGCTTATGAAGCTTAGTTTGGCTGGATATGAAATTCTGGGTCAAATTCTTTTAAGAGTGTTGAATATTGGGCCCCACTCTTCCAGCTTGCAGAGTTTCTGCAGAGAGATCTGCTGTTAGTCTGATCGGCTTCCCTTTGTAGGTAACCTGACCTTTCTCTCTGGCTGCCCTTAATAGTTTTTCCTTCATTTTAACCTTGGAGAATCTGATGCTTATGTATCTTGAGGTTGTTCTTCTCGAGTATTTTAGTGGTGGCCTCTGTATTTTCTGAATTTCAATGTTGGCGTGTCTTGCCAGGTTGGGGAAATTCTCCTGGATAATATCCTGAAGTGTGTTTCCCAACTTGGTTCCATTCTCCCTGTCACTTTCATGTACCCCAATCAAACATAGGTTTGGTCTTGTCACATAGTCCCATATTTCTTGGAGGCTTTGTTCATTCCTTGTCATTCTTTTTTCCCTAATCTTGTCTTCACACCTTATTTCAGTAAGGTGATCTTCAGTCTCATCCTTTCTTCGGCTTAATTTGATTTGGCTACTGATGTTTGTGTATGCTTCACAAAGTTCTCATGCTGTTTTTTCAGCTCCCCCAGGTCATTTATGTTCTTCCCTAAACTGGTTCTTCCAGTTAGCAATTCCTGTAACCTTTTATCAAGATTCTTGGCCTCATTGCACTGGGTTAAAACATGCTCCTTTAGCTCAGAAGAGTTTATTACCCACCTTCTGAAGCCTGCTTCTGTCAATTTGTCACTCATTCTCAGTCCAGTTTTGTGCCCTTGCTGGAGAGGAGTTGGGATCATTTGGAGAAGAAGCACTCTGGTTTTTGGAATTTTCAACACTTTTGTGCTGACTTTTCCTCACCTTCATGAATTTATCTACCTTTGATCTTTGAGGCTGATGACTTGGATGGGGTTTTTGCATGGGGGTCTTTCTTGATGACGTTATTGCTTTCTGTTTATTAGTTTTTCTTCTAACAGGCCCTTCTTCTGCAGGTCTGCTGCAGTTTGCTGGAGGTCCACTCCAGACCCTGTTTGCCTGGGTATTACCAGTAGAGTCTACAGAACAGCAAACATTGCTGTCTGCTCCTTTCTCTGGAAGCTTCATCCCAGAGGGGCACTGGCCTAATGCCAGTCAGAGCTCTACTGTATGAGGTGTCTGTCAACCCTTGTTGGGAGGCCTCTCCTAGTCAGGAGGCATGGGGGTCAGGGACCCACTTGAGAAGGCAGTCTGTCCCTTAACAGATCTGGTGCGCTGTGCTGGGAGAATCCCTTGTCAGATTCGGCTGCTCTCTTCAGAGCTGGCAGGCAGGAAAGATTAGGTCCACTGATCTGCACCCACAGCCGCCCCTCCCTCCAGGTGCTGTCCCAGGGAGATGAGAGTTTTGTGTATAAGCCCCTGACTGGGGCTGTTTTCCTTCAGAGATGCCCTGCCCATTGAGGGGGAATCTAGAGAAGCATTCTGGCCACAGCAGCTTTGCCATGCTGTGGTGAATTCTGCCCAACCCAAACCTCCCAGTCTCCTTAGCACTCAGGGGAAAACTGCCTACTAAGGCCTCAGTAATAGCGGATGCCCCTCCCCCTACCAAGCTCTATCATCCCAGGCTGACTCCACACTGCTGTGCTGGCAGTGAGAATTTCAAGCCAGTGGTTCTTAGCTTGCTGGGCTACATGGGAGTTGGGACCTGCTAAACGAGACCGCTTGGCTCCCTGGCTTCAGCCCCCTTTCCAGGAGAATGAACGATTGTCTCACTGGGGTTCCAGACACCACTGGGGTTCGAAAAAAAACTCCTGCAGAGCTAGCTCGACATCTGTCCAGTCACCCAGTTTTGTGCTTAAAACCCAGGGCCCTGGTGGTATAGGCACACAAGGGAATCTCCTGATCTGTGCATTGCAAAAACTGGAAAAAATGTAGTACCCAGGCCAGGTAGCACAGTCCCTCCTAGCTTCCCTTGGCTGGGGGAGGGAGGTCCCCCAACTCCTTGCACTTCCCAGGTGAAGCAATGCCTCATGCTGCTGCTTCCCACTCTCAGTGGGTTGTACCCACTATCAAACCAGTCTCAATGAGATAAACTGGGTAACTCAGTTGGAAATGCAGAAATCACTTGCCTTCTGCATTGGTCTTGCTGGGAGCTGCAGACCAGAGCTGTTCCTATTTGGCCATCTTGGCCCCTCCCTCCTTCCCTCCCTCCTTCATTCCTTCCTAAATGGCTTTGAAAGAAGTCTTTGAAAAGAGATCTCATGGGACTCTACTCATAACAGGTACTCTTCCCAACAACAGACTGCTGTGGGCATAAAGTTGAAGACTTTCCTGTGGGACTTGCCATAATTGTGTTACAATGGATCTTTCCAAAAAAAGATAGAATTAGATATCTCAGAGGTTTATTGAAGGAGGCTGGAGGGGAAAATGGCCATAAAGGAAGATGGAGAGAGGGATCTCAAGAGGCTTAGAAGAGCCATGAGGTCACAATCCAAGTATCATCTTTGGGAGGACGGAAGGAAAATAAGGAGGGTCTTAGGTTTCTGTGCATCTCTAAGTCTTGGCAAGGTTAATGGAGACCTTGAACCAAAGGCACCTATAAGGAGTCCAGCATCTCACAGGATTAGAACTGTCTTAATAGCTCTGTGCTCATTCATTGGTCAGAAACAACCAAAGGGAAGTGAAGTCTAGACAATGCCATGTATTTCTAGAGCACAGTGACTGAGGCCATCAAATATGCTCTCTGCATTCAAATCTGAAAGGCATGTTTTCATGGCCACCACAGTCTGTTCTTGTACTGCATGGATCTCCTTCAAACAGATGTGGGGAGCATCTTCATAGCTCCAGTGGGCCTCCCTTGCTGAAGGGGAAACTTAGAAGATTAGTAGAACAAACTACAGCCCTTGTCTCTGAAGTTTTAGGCCACTACTCTTCCCTGCCATTCCTTCGCTGCTCAATTCTCACTTTCCACTATTGCCATTGCAAATCTTGGTGGCTTACCTAGTAGGGTGACCCCAATCCTTTATTCTTGAGGGGACTGATGTGTTAATCATACCCTTATCTGGGGAATGATCCACATGTATGCCCATAGTCACAATGGGTCAAGGAAGCACCAGAAAATGTCCAAATGGATCACCTGGCTTCACATATTTTACATATGTCTTCCTTCATACATTGTATAAAGGCAACCCTCTCTTCCCGCTCATCAAGATGAGTTACTTTTGCCAGTATGGCAACTTATCCTCACCTGCTGGTCCCAGGTCATAGTAGTCCAAGGTATCCTGATGGCAGCTGTAAGTTGTAGCTTAATGGGACCTTGCCCATAGTGAACCCGTTTTGGGAATCAGAATCTCCAACCCTGCAGAGCCAAGACTTCCAGAGATGGGAAGTAAGTCTCCTAGTGGACTATTAGAAATGACTACATAAGGATATTCCTGTTTTTACCCCCTTGGCTTCTGGTATATGGTACTTCTCCTATTGGAGACTCAGCACCATATTGATCTAATTAAACACACATAATGTATTCTGAAGGCTAACATTCTGCTTCCATGAAGTGTTTTCTGAGATGCTGCTTTAGTTGGGTTCTTAGAAGGTAGCCTCAATATTCTGAGGCCAGCTGCTTCTGGTAGTCGAGATAATGTCATACTAATAAAATCCCATCGTCAGCAGCCCTATTCTATCCTGCATATCCTTTGCTGTGAAACATGTCTACTCCTTTGATCTTGTGCCATGTGGGGTCCCTTGCCTATAGACAAGGGATTTTGGAAGCCTTCAAAGTAGTACTAATAGCCAAGGCTCTGGACAAGAAAGGCAAAAACCCATGTCCAAAACAAACATAACTGGAAGTAGAAACCACTGGCCCTTCCAGAATAAAGAGGCTCAATGTAGTTCTGAACTGCCACTGAGTGGCCTCCTTGAGGAGCAATACATCTGGGCTTCAGTGTTGATATGACAGATTGAATATCCAGAGGTGGTGGCAGCAGCTAGTCAAAGTTGGCCAATGGGAGCCTGCATGGTTGGAACCATACATAGGATCTTCTGCTGCCACTGATGCCACTTCTGTAACCCATAATTCCAGTTCTGAACTGAACAATGAAAGGTAGATGATTTCAACTGGCAGAATCAGTTCATCCACTTGATTAGTGTCTCTTCTGGTAGATGTCTTTTACAGATACAAGAATCTTCACAATTTGTGCCTAACTCCCATATACTTATATTTATGCCCCTCTCCCAGTCCTTCTTGCTTCTAATCATCTGGTCCCTAAGCCCCTGACCAGACAGAAGGCCATTGACCACTGCCCAGGGATTTAGAGAAATTCTCATCTTGGGCCAATTTTTCTTCCACAGGAAGTGGATAACCAGGTATAACAAGTTTCACTAATTGAAGACTACTTCTCCACTCTCTTGAAACTGCCCCTGGATATGCCTGTAATGCACGTGCCATGCATCTTAGACCATGGCTTGCCAACTCATTTGTAAACAGACTCTAGCTTTTTTCCTTTAGTTGGTCATATGGCACTACTCCATAGGGCCACAGATGGGATGTGAGGAAGGAGGACTAGTGCAAATATTGCGGGTACCTTGAGTCTGGGCTGCCTGCTCATGCAACTTACTAATGCTCTCTGGTTCTGTCAGGCTTGGTCCCAGATGAACCACTTCCATCTCATAGACCTGGACAGGTATAGTGGAAGTCTGTGGTATAGCAGGTCAGACAAACCCAGTTCGCAAGAGGCTGTTTTGAATACATGATCATTTGGTACCCCATGACCACAGCCCGGTAAAATACCAGGAGCTATTTCTCAAAAGATCTACAATTGTTTTGCTCTAGATAAGACTAATTTCAAAATACCAGGGATCTTTATAGTGATAATTCCATAAGCTTCATCCTGCATCTCTTCATAGCACTGGTACCTCCAACACTAGTCTCAGTTCCTAAGGCTTAAGTGGCTTTCACCAAAGCCTGGACCTGCTGTAGCACTCATTCCTGCTTTGGGCCCTCTTAAAGTTGGAAGCTTTTCATGACTTTTTATGTATGGGCCAGGGCAGGATTCCTAGGTGACAACTGTTATCTCCAGAATCCAAAGAGGCCTACCATTCATTGTGCCCTCTTTGGGATAGAGAATGCAAGATGAAGTCTGCTTCTTTACTCTGGAGACATTCAATGTAACTCTGATCATTGGACCTAATGAAATACTATTGACATCATGGGTCCTAAAAACTCTTTGGATTTATCTCCACCTTCTGGAGCACGTGTCTTACTAAGGCCTTTACTGTACAAAGCACCTCGTGTGTGTTTGGCACAATCAACGTGATACCATTGGATCACTGTGATGTTCTCTGGGATGTTCAGGCAGTCCCTGTCTTTTAGGACTATATTATGACACATGACAGTAGAGTTAATGTGCCCCTGAGGCAAACTCTATGAGTCCTATTTTCTATCCCATATGAATATGAACTTTCTGATCCTTTTATAACTGGAATAGAAAACAATACAACTGCCAAGTTTTCTATCATGCATTTAAAAAGTCTTCTATTTTGGTGGGGAGGGCATTTTCAGAACAAAATCTATATGGTAGTTATTCAAAAAACCTGGCGTAGTAATTTAACTTTAAGTGACTAGAAAAATAACCAGTGAGTTGGGTCTGTGGAACCAGGATACATGGAGACTGTTTAAAGTAGGGACTCTATTCTAGGTATTAGTCTATGCAGTAAATAAAGGAACAATGACTATACTTCCAATTTCTAGATATCAATGTCGACTCAAACTGTTCAGTAATCCTTAATGTCTAGTTCTTTCCCCAAAGTACAATTGCCTGAGTAAATTATCACAGGTAACTTTGAGAAGGAACTATGATAATCATGGTATATAATCAGGACTTTTCTACAAGGATTCAGGTACCTCTTCAATGAGTTCTAGATCTAGAAACTGACACAAGTTTGGGAACTAGGCAAGAAATTGTGACTTCATTAGTGACCATCTGATCCTCCATTTTTGCCTTGTTCATAAGTGGTGAGCAGAGCCTTGCTGGTTGCATATCTAATTTGGTCCTTGGGGGGCAATGCTTAGCAATCTCCAACTCTCTGGGTCAAGCCCGCTTAGTGTCTCCTCTGACCTTGCCAGCTCTTGTAGAACTGCAGCCTTCTGACTTCTCAGGGTTAGATGTTACTACCTGGCCTCACTATAGCCCCCTTATCCCCGTAGGTATTGATAAGGCTATGTCTGACTACCTCTGTTCCCATGTGTTCTGGCCTGAAGAAAGCCATCACTGCACTAAATAGTGTTGGTGTCCTTGTCATCAGATCATTTATGATGGCCTTGGTGAATATTGTCCTCTGGATTGTCTCATTGGATATAATCCCCTGGATCTTCTGCCCTTATATATCTATTATAATGTATTCCCATCCCTCTTCTTTCTCTACCTTCTTCCAGGGCAATCTAAGTATTTTTGCTTTGCTGAGCACTGGTCGTCACTACTTCTCAGGCTTACAAGAGCCACCCTAGAGAAAGAGTTCCCCGGCCCCCATTGCAGAACATGTGACAGGGGCGTGGCTCATCTGTTCAACAGTCATGCCCACTTAACACCTTACAGGAGGGGGAGCATGCAGTTGGGCAGGTGCAGGACCTGGTGCTCCAGCCCCACAGCAGCATGCAGGGGCAGGAACCTGTGACTCCTGAAGCTCAAGTGGACGTGTAACAGTATGTTATTTTATCCTTGCCATCTGCAGATGGCTGAAGCATTAAACAGCTCAGTGGACCCTCTGCCTTTTTGCAAGGGCAGAGGGCCAGTGTGACAGCTTTCTGTATCCTGAGCTCTTGTCTGGGGTCCAGGAAAAATCAGGTTACACGTGAACCTGAAGGACAAATGTGGGGGTTTTGAATGGTGGATGTGGCTCTCAGCCAGGTGGGTGGGGAGCTGGAAAGGGGATGGAGTGGGAAGATAATCTTCCCCTGGGGTTTGGCCATCCAGTGGCCAATCTCCTCTCTGACCACCCCCAGCCAAACTGAGTTCATATGTTCCTTTTCTCCTTGCCATGCTGTTCTGTTCTTCTGGTCTTCTGTTCATTTCCTTGTCTGCTCATCTGTTTCTGGAGCCTGGGGTCTGGGGCTTATATGGGTACAGGATAGGGGGGCGTGGCAGGCCGAAAGGCAACTTTGGGGCATGGAAATGGGAATGCCTGTTCCCATTTAGGGCCACAGCTTTCCAGGCTTGAGAGTGGGGACTTTGCTGAGGATCTGCCCTCTTCCACCCAGTATTTCCCTGTCTCTTGTCGGTATCATTTCCCCCTCTGAAGAGGCACATCTAACTGCTATTAGAATATGGATGACGACCAATCTTAACTGCTTCCTGCTGACAGGGTGGTGGTTAAGGCAAAACAGCACTCAGATTTCTCCCAGAGTTTTATTTAAGGGTCCTCAGCAAAAGGAAGCCATCGTCTGAGGCTCCAGTTGCCTGACCATTTGGAATTTGGCCACCAGGCAAGAGAAATGTGTATAAGGTTAAGTATGCATAGGTTAAATGTGTATTATACAAGGAAAGAATCTAGTGCCAAAGATTATGGAAATAAAAAGTGAAATATACTAACATTGTGCCCTGAGCTGTTTCACCCTGGTGAAAGAAATTAAACCTCATACAGGAGTGGCTAAACTTTAGAAGAAGTAACTGTTCTTGCCACATCTGTAGCAGTTAATAGGTGCACCTTGGGAATTCTGGGGTTTGTGGGCTTGCTTGGTGGCCACAGAAGCTGCTTCTGCTTTTGTGTCTCCCCATCTTTATTGTAAAAGACTGAGGTAGCCGCTTTCCAGAGGTTCTCTAAAGTACCGTCTGGTCCCAGGGCCCATTTCTGCAATGTCCTCCTCATATCAGGGGCTGCCTGAGTAATAAACTTATCCTTCATAACTAGTTGTTCCTTGACAGGATGAGGAGATAGAGAGGTGTGCTTTACCAAGGGCCCTCTTAGCCTTTCCAAGAAGGCAGTTGAGACTTCTATTAAATCCCTGGTCTATCATGGATAGCTTCCTATAATTGAGGCTTGGTCCTAATTCTACATAAGCTCCTCATTATATGCACCTGAAAGTGTCTCCTCTTCCAGACTCCCATCTCGTCATTGGAATCCCATCCAGGGTCATTTGCTGATACTGCCTTTCTTCCAGTTGGATAGAGTTTTCCTCCCTCCCTGATGCTATATGTGATACAAAGCTTATCCCCAAATTTTTCTGCCACTTGCAGAGCAGCTTGCTTCTCAGTGTTCATCAGGGTTTGATTTCAAAGTAACATTTTTTTTTCAGAAGAGCCTAAATACTTGGGTTAAATTCTAAAAAGCCTCCATATATATATTATACATATATATCATATATGAGATATATGTATCATATATAAGAGAAGATATGAGAGAGAGGAGATAGATATATATCAGGGTTATCTGAAACTTACCAAGATCCCCTTAATTTGCTTTGAGTTCTGTAGAGAGAAGAGGACCTGGACCTTAATAGGGCCAAATTCACCAGGCATCTGTTGAAAGGGCAAGAGTGAGACTGGGGCTTGTCTAAGTTGAGAATTTCTAGGAGGGGGCAGGAGAGAATGATGCTGGAAAAGGAGGTTGACGTGGAACTGGAGGAGCGGGGCTGGAGGGAGTTGGCTTTTCTGCTGGGGGTGCCTCTGGAATTTATTTTTTTAGTTCCCTGGGATTACCCCTTACAGCCTTTCCTGAGATGGCAAACAAGAAGGCTGGATTAATCCTACACTACTGGCAAAGCTCTGGGTTGCCCTGCAAGGAATAGAAAACCTGTACATACGGGGCCTCAGACCATGTGTCTTCACGCCTATGTAAAAGGTCCAACTTCCCAATGGTATTGAAATAAATGACTCCTTCCTGAGGCCAAGGCAGGCCTTTATAATTTGGCCAAACCTTTGTGCAGAGGGCTATGAGGCATTTTTCCTCCAGATATTGAGGGTTAAAGCAGTCCCAATGGTTCAGGATACACTCCAGAGGAGTATAAGCTGGGGGTGGTAAAGAGAGCTGGTTGCCCATTATGAAAGAAAGGGAAATAGAGGCATTCATTTCCCTTATTTCAGCAAAAACTTGGGGTGTGAGGAAGACAGACATTCCCTTTTTATTTTTTTGTCCCCAAGTCCCAGTGACCCTAGACAGATGCCACCCATGGGTGCCATTGTGACCTGCACCTGTGAAGCGGGGGGCACCTAGAGAATAGGGATTATCCACCATTGCCTATGCCTTTATTTTCCCTACTGGCAGCAACCTTTGAGTTTCCTGAGTCTTATCTATGCCATAGAGCATGGCCTCCTTCCATGAAGCAGGGGTTTAGTCAGCAGGAATGTTCTGTCTATTTACATTGTGCCTGTCACCTAGCTTTGGATTCCTCAGATCTGGTTTTCCTTTCTAGGTCCTGAAGCCTGGAATTGAGTCTGGGACAAAACATTTCAGGGGCTGCATGTATCTAAGTCTCAAATGGGCCCTGCCAGATTGGCAGCTATTAGCCAGCAGGGGTCACTCCTTCATTTTTTCTATCATAAGCAGAGTGCTGGGAAAAGGCACCCTCTCACTTAGAGAAGGGGGGAAAAAAAAATGGGGAAAGGAAAAAAGCCACAGCTTAAGGGACAAAAGAGGGGGGGAGGTCCTGGGGGAAGAACCTCCATGCAGGGCCCCAGCTGCAGTTTTCTCCCGCCCTTTGTCGGCATTAGGCATGGCTTGTGTGTACTGCAGACGCACCGAGGCACCTGAGCTGGAAGGGAAGGCGCCATGCACCACGTGTACCTGTACCTGCGGCTGTTGGGGTAGGGGTGGGGATGGCACCTCTATGAACAGACCACATGGTTCTGAGCTGCACCTTTTGATGGCTAAGCCAAATGCCATCATTTAATGTCATTGCCACAGTCTGTAGCAAAACCGTTAACATTATAAAAGAGATAGGAGCCATTTCAAACCGTGAAAGAAGAGACACCATAACAAAGTCTGGGGGTCTTGGCCAATGGAGTTCAGTGTTGGAATCTTCCAGCAAAAGTTGCCTTCAGTTGCCTCAGGGCTTTACTCCAGTCTCATGTGATGGCTAGACCTCTATGAAGGGAAATAGAGCCAATATTCCCTTTACCTCCAGGAAACAGTTGGCAGAGTCTTGGAAAAGAGACACATCTGACAGTTCTGCATTTTAACTTGCTTTTTTTGTATCCCAGACAAGCCCCCAGATGAGTTACCTGATCCCCATCGCAAGACATGTGACAAGGGTGTGGCTCATCTGTTTGGCTGTGTGTGCTTAAACCCCTTATGAGAAGGAGAACACACAGACGGGCAGGTGTAGGAGCCAGGGCAAGCACTGTGGGCTCCAGCCCTACAGCAGTGTCTGAGATGGGAGCCTGTGACTCCTGAACCCCAAGTAAGCATGTGTTATGGTGTGCTCAGTGGGATGGGTGGGGAGCTGGAAAGGGGATGGAATGGGAAGATGATCTTCTCCTGGAGTTTGACCATTCAGTGGTCAATCTCCTCTCTGACCACCCCCAGCCAAACTGCTTTCAGCGTTCAGATGCTGCTTCTCTCCTCTCTGCTGTTCTGCCATTCTTCTGTTCATCTCCTCATCTGATTGTGGGGTCTGGGGATTATAAGGGTACAGGATAGGGGGAGGTATGGCAGGCCAAAAGGCAACTTTTGGGTACAAAAATAGGAATGTGTGTTCCCATTTAGGGCTGTGGGTTTCCAGGCTTTGAGGATGGGGCCTTTGCCAGGGAACATATGTTAGTTAACTCTAAAAACCATTCTGTTGTATACTTACTTCCTCCTCTATCAGGCCCTGCCTATTCTCAGCAAGAAACATGCTGTCTTTACCCCACATACCATCCTGGCAGCCAGAAGAGGTGAGAGCAGCTCCTGAGGGAATACCTGTTGCTGCACCAAAGTGTTACCTTTTACTGCAGAAAAGTGGGGTCACCTCTGAAAGCCCAAAGCATTCAGGGTATTTGCAGCTTCAACATCCTCAAGGACATCCCTTCCCATGCCATGTTTCAGTATCTCATGTTTTCCTAAATATGGCCCTGACTTTAGAATAACACTCTTTGCTGAGCTCTCAAACATTTCTGGAGCTCTGTACTTGTAACAGTTGTCTTTAGTCGGCTTCTCAACTGTGTATCATTGCAGGGGGCTTTCTCTGGTTGCTTACAAAGAGACCCTTAAGTTCTCACGCCTAGCCATTAGCTGTTTAATAGCCCTCAATTGCATTATTCTGCAGGGGCATCAATGTAACTTAGAAGAGATATAGACCAATGGAACAGAACAGAGCCCTCAGAAATAATGCCACATATCTACAACCATCTGATCTTTGACAAACCTGACAAAAACAAGAAATGGGGAAAGGATTCCCTATTTAATGGTGCTGGGAAAACTGGCTAGCCATATGTAGAAAGCTGAAACTGGATCCTTTCCTTACACAAAAATTAATTCAAGATGGATTAAAGACTTACACGTTAGACCTAAAACCATAAAAACCCTAGAAGAAAACGTAGGCAATACCACCCAGGACATAGGCATGGACAAGGACTTCATGTCTAAACCACCAAAAGCAATGGCAACAAAAGCCAAAATTGACAAATGGGATCTAATGAAACTAAAGAGATTCTGCACAGCAAAATGAAACTACCATCAGAGTGAACAGGTAACCTACAGAATGGGAGAAAATTTTTGCAATCTACTCATCTGACAAAGGGCTAATATCCAGAATCTACAATGAACTTAAACAAATCTACAAGAAAAACAGTCCCATCAAAAAGTGGGCGAAGGATATGAATAGACACTTCTCAAAAGAAGCGTCTTCTCAAAAGAAGACAATTATGCAGCCAAAATACACATATGAAAAAATGCTCATCATCACTGGCCATCAGAGGAATGCAAATCAAAACCACAATGAGATACCATCTCACACCAGTTAGAATGGCAATCATTAAAAAGTCAGGAAACAACAGGTGCTGGAGAGGATGTGGAGAAATAGGAACACTTTTACACTGTTGGTGGGACTGTAAACTAGTTCAACCATTGTGGAAGACAGTGTGGCGATTCCTCAGGAATCTAGAACTAGAAATACCATTGGACCCAGCAATCCCATTGCTGGGTATATACCCAAAGGATTATAAATCATACTGCTATGAAGACACATGCACACGTATGTTTATTGCGGCACTATTCACGATAGCAAAGACTTGGAACCAAGCCAAATGTCCAACAGTGATAGACTGGATTAAGAAAATGTGGCACATATACACCATGGAATACTATGCAGCCATAAAAAATGATGAGTTCATGTCCTTTGAGGGATAGCTTTAGGAGATATACCTAATGTTAAATGACGCGTTGATGGGTGCAGCACACCAACATGGCACATGTATACATATGTAACTAACCTGCACGTTGTGCACATGTACCCTAAAAGTTGAAGTATAATAATAAAAAAATCCTCTACTATCTTAGGTCCAATCCCATCTTAGTATCTTACTGAAGGATATGCTTGTGAAGGAGAATGCGGGAGGGAGCTGGAGGAAGTTGAGAGAACTAATGGAAAATGCCAGCCTGACATCTGTAAAGGATTGAGAGAGGATGCTAAGGAAAGATCTATAAACTTTGGCCTTGCTGAAACTTTTAGAAAGTTCCATGTGAGAGTCCTGGAGTCATAGTTCCCTGTCAGAAGTGTGCAGTTCCAAATGGGCCTATTCTATGTCCCTATTATGCTGGATCACTGGGAACAGCTTCTGGGAAATGTGGCCTCGGTGGGAGCATGGGGATAGTAGATTGCAGCAGTTAATGCTGTCAGTCAACTGCATTCACTGTAGAAGATCTGGAAGGTACACTTAAAGGTTGCCACAATAATTTTCATGGCTTCTTGTATGTTTCATAAGTTGTTTCACCTTTTTATGCTTAGGTGGCCAACTTAATGTCCCTTGGCTACATTTAGATTTCACAACTTCAATATTACAATAAATGAAAGCTAGAATTATACGAACATGCTATTCTATAATCTGACACAGACTGCACAACTTTAGGAAAATGAAGACAAGATTCATTCACATGATAGGCTGAATTCCAAGAAATTCCATAAATTGGGTCCCAACTCATATCTAATTTCTTCTAGTATACTTTCAGCAAGGTTTCTGTACCTCTCCTGAGGTTAACCTTATTAGATGACATTTTAAAATCACACCAGAGGTAATTCTGGGTCATTGTGATTTGCCCTTTCACCCCTGCTCCATAGAGAGCTGGTGAGCACAACTTTGCACTGATTCCAAAAATCTTCCTCTGGTTCCCAACCATGGTGGGATAGGTAAAGCAGAAGACTTATCTTATGATTGCTTTTCCATTCATAGGAAGAACACTCAATTCCTCTAAACTCGGATGAAAGTTTAGGGAAAGCTACTCATTACGGTGTGATAGGATGGAAGTTAGAGATGCATGTAATTGGATCCCTAAATGATCACACATTCCAGATGTCCCATTAGCGGAGTGGTTTCCATTCTCTGGACTAGCCAAAGAGAAACTAGAAAAGTTTCTCTGGTTTCATGCGGTGCTCTTTCCTTTGCACTTGACTACTCCTTTGGTCAGTTTGGTTTCTACCTAAAGCCTAGTGTATTCAACATTTTCCTGACTTTATGGAGTTGTAGAATTAGTGAGCAGACCTAGATTTACGTTTTGTCCTTCCTCTGGAAACAGCACTGTAAAAGAAACTGCTTTTTGATCTGTACACTTCTGACTTTAGAAATAATGGGTGTAGCTAATGTCTAAGTGCATGACAGCTCAGACCTCCAGGAAAGGCCTTTCAGCACCCTTCCTCAGTTAAGGAAAATGTGGAACAGAGAGGCTTGGAAGCCTTTGAGCTTTAAAAACAAACTTGGCTGAATTCCTGGTTTCACTATTGCTCTCTGAGTGACCTTGGGCAATTCTATCACTTCTGGGAACCTCAATTTCTTCATTTGCAAAATAGAGTAATTCTTAGCTTAGTGTGGTTGGGAGGACTATGTCAGTAATCCTGTCAATAGTAACTAAATGCTTTATCCATATTAACTATGTTCTAGTCATTGAGCTAACATTTAATCTGGAGGACAAAGTCAGTGTCTCTATAAACTATATAACTCGCAACTTGATGCTGATTCATTTTAAGGATGTAGCACACTATCGGCAGGAATCCTACAGATGGATTAGGGTTTGGGGAGTGTTTCTGTGGGAAAGGGAAGACTTATTTCCACAGAGTCCTCATATGCGTCAAGCCTGCAGAGAATACAACAAAGGCAATGTTGAGACATGGTAACCTTGTCTCATTTTCCTTCATTGACCTGACAATTTTTTTTCAGGCCACATTCTCTTTCATAAGTATCCCCAAGTCTTCTGGGCACATAAAAGTGAGTCTTCTAGAACACATTTTTACAGGCAGTTTGAACAGCATCTCAATTAAGAGAGGCTTAACTCAGGAAGGTGTCACCTTGCAGCTAAGGAAACTTCAATTAAATGACTTAGTTTTTTTAATTTACCTTTTAAAGGATATACAGAAAACAAAGAATAGAAAGTATTAATACATAACTTTACAATGTATTACAAATTCCAACCAAACGTGGAGCTAGGCAGCTTAAGTAACTGTATGTAGTTCATAAAGCAAGGGTGTTCTGTCCTATTTCCTCATATAATATAAATAATACCTCATGTCAGGATATTTTCAAGAATTACATGAACAATGCTAAATATTAGCAGCTTGTCGTTATCATGGTTGGTTTACCTTCTTTGCAGCTCAAATATCCTTTAGTTGTAAGTTTTGTATTTTCCACCTTTTAGGACTTAGAGTTGTATACTTTCTTAGAATTCCTTTGGAACTACAAAAGTTGGAGAGCACAGTGCCTAATACCTCAAACTGCTTGTAAAGTTCCTAATGGGAAGCAGCCTACCATATTTAAACACCTTCTCCATGAGCTTATTTGAGAGAGAAGAAAATAGTAATCATCTAATCTTCATTTCTATCCTTGGGATTTGGAGAAGCCTCTCTCGGATCTGCTTGGTGCGAACAGCATAGACAATGGGATTGAGGATTGGAGGAATGAGGAGATAGAAGTTGGCCAGCAGAGTGTGGACTGGAGGAGGCACACACTGACCAAATCGGTGAATCAGGGAAGAAACAGCAATGGGAACATAAAAGATCAGGATGGCACAGATGTGAGAAGCGCATGTCCCCAGGGTTTTAAGCCTAGCCTCAGGAGTGGCTAACCCCATCACGGCCCTGAAAATCATCACATAGGATGCAGCAATAGCCACTGAGTCCAGGATCAACACCAGAAAGCCGATGCTCAGCCCATAGACATTATTGACCCTGCTGTCACCACATGTCAAGGCAACTACAGCCATGTGCTCACAGTAGGAGTGGGAGATAACATGGGTTTTATAAAGGGGCAGCCGCAGGCGGATCATCAGAGGCAGAGGTCCAATGTAGAGAACACCCCGGAGGAGAGAAACAAGCCCCAAACGACCCACCACTGTATGAGTGAGCACCATGCTATGACGTAGTGGGTTGCAGATGGCCACGTAGCGATCAAAAGCCATGGCAAGGAAGATGCCTGACTCAACAGTGGCAAAGCAGTGGATAAGGAACATTTGGCCCAAGCAGGCATCCAGGCCAATGTCACCAGCACCAAACCAGAAGATTCCCAGAAGTTTGGGTATAGTGGAAGTAGACAGAACCAGGTCAATGGTAGCCAACATGCACAAGAAAAAGTACATGGGCTGGTGCAGGCTGCGTTCTATCTTTACCACAGCCAGGATGGTCACATTCCCCACGACAGCCATCAGGTACATGGAGCCAAAGGGGATGGAGAGCCAGACGTGTAGGGACTCCAGCCCTGGGATGCCAGTGAGCCAGAAGGAGCTGGGTACTGAGCAGACATTATGAAAAGTGAGCATGGCTATTTATATGTGAACCTTCTCACTTGTTACCACTAAACGCAGCAGGATGTTTTTCCTGGAAATAAAAGACAATATTTTACTCTAAGTTCCTATAATAATAGGGTCACTGACTAGATGTTAGATAAGTCATCTTTAGAAGAACTTCTAGAATGTCAGTGTCATATTACACTAAAATGTTCGCAAAATCTTACAAAGCACAAGCCAAAACACTCATTTGAATGAAATATATCTTTTTGTAGTATGACCTTCCAGGAGTGATATTCTTGCATCAGTGAATGAACTGACCTAAAGCAAATAACTATCTGGTCATTTACCACTGCAGGTAGGCTATGAGGTGGTGCTTGAGATTATGTTGGAAGGTTTTAGAGTGTACAGCTACTTGAAAGAAAAGGACATGCACTGAAGTGTCAGAGGGTCAGAGACACCTGGGACTATCTAGGCTCTATGGTAAACCAAAGCTTAAGCCTGGGACCAGAATTGACTACTGGATGAGCTGAAATGTCTAATTTGCAGGCCAAAGTCACAAGGCAGAGACTTGGGGTGGTAAAGATGAGACCTTCCAGAGAGTAGAAACAAAGTGATTTCTGAAAGATGAAAGCTGACCAAAGCTCAGTTTATGCGTATTTGATACCCAAAGGCAAAGCCTGGCAAGGGCCTCCTCCCTTCATGAAGACTGAATATGAAGAGAAGGCTCCAGAAACAGAGGGTTATCAGCAGGGAGGAAGAAGACATTCAGTGCAGAGTGGCATGAAGCCTAAGACAAATGTTTGGCCATGAAACACCCTTACTTGAAGTCCAGAGCAACTCACTAAAAAGATGTCAATTTAAAGCAAATACATGAAAACAATGTGTTGTCTGATTTTTTTTTTAATCTTTGTCTAAAAGATTATACCAGAATGTGTTCCTTATATATCAGAGGAATGTGAAAGAAGGTGAGGAGTGTGTAAGAAGTTTCATGCTCTACATCTTAAGCCTAGTTAGGTTGACTACAGAATAGTCAGCAATCTGGGCTTAGGACTTTTCTAGATCTGTCTTCAGATCTTGGCAGTGAAAGCTTAGGCAAACTGCTTTATCCCATTAGTGAAATACAACTAACCACACTTTGCAACAAACTTAAAGCTATGGCCTAGAGAAGTTGTCATGATTAAATGAAAATACAGGGTCTGGCAGTAACACTAAGCATTAGTTCTTTATTCTGTTGAGACTAACATGCAAAGCCAAAAATGTTCAAACTTCAAAAGACTCTGGAATGTCTATCTCCAGGAAGCTGTGGTGCTTGGGAGGGTGACTGCTGTAAGTCTGACATTATCCCATAAAACCTCTCCATAAGCTGGGCTCACCTTCAGATTCTCAAAGATTATGACAAGTAGACATAATGTTGGCAATAACTGCAAAATAGGGAAAATAAAAAGGCTGAGTCATTGGGGCTGGGAAGGAAAGGAGTACACAGGAACTGGCCTGTGAAGTCATCAGGTAGAATGGAGTGATGGATTTAGTTGGAAGGAGGTGGCTTGGCTTCCTTAACCTATATTCTGGTTGTTCTTCATTTGCACTCTCCATTTGCATAGATCCCTGTTCTATGTCTCAGATGCTATATTTTACTCATGGGCTGTATCACCCAGATTCCCTTGTCCTCTATTTTCCAGGTAGGCTCAGTCAATGTGAGGCACTAACAGGAGAGATAAGGGTAAAACCAGAGATTAGAGACCTACTCTCTAGTTCCCTTCCTACCAGCTATGTTTGGCAGTGTCTTGGTCTTCTACCAAAGGCCCCAGCTCCTGAAGTGACCCTTTGTGTTTTCTGGTAACCATGCCCTGCTTTACCCGGTCAGTTCTAGGCTAAGTTGTGCTGCTTACTGTTAGTCCCAGTGCCTCCCCATCCCTTGTCAAGTTCCTTAACTCTTCTCAAGCCTCTGCAGATAATCCCTTCAACTGCCCCTTTGACTATGCCACTTGTTATTTCATGAATATATCAGACCAGATCCCAACAGTATATAATCTTTACCCAGTATTATCTCTTGACAAGAAGATTGCTTCCTCAGTAGGACACAGAATCTGAAAGTTGACAAGTCACAGAACTAATCCTAAAGGCAAAAGAGCTATAAATTCATGACAATCAGGGGCTAGATAATCTTTCCTCTGATATTTAGATTTACAATAAAGGGAGACTTTTCTATTTTACTCGTATGTCTAATCAAATGGCTTTTATAGCTTGAACATGTCCTACTAAACAAAGCTGTAATGTGGAAAAGTTTTGTTCTACTCCAGAAATGTAGAGTTCTTGAATGTAAAAATTAACAGGACTCAACCAAGTGGATTTTTCTGTTGCCATGATTCCTAAGTACAGCTATTACCCCTCCTATATTAGTGAGAAAGCTGTTTCAGGGTCCATCTTTCCTTCTAATGCAATTTGAATCCCTTCACTTTTTCCCTGGCAAATGGCTCCCTTCTAGATTTGTGCAGAGATCATGTTATAAGAGGAACTTACAGGCACAAATGACAGATGAGACCAAGTGTGAACTGGTCTCATCTGTGATCTGAATTGCTTGGTGAATTGTGGACACAAGAGGAAGTGACTTTTCATGAAATCCAATAGGTCTCTGGTATCACAGACCTTGCCCCTCTGGACTGACCTGAAACTCTGGAGAAGGTAGAATTTATCTTCTCTCGCTTTCCTTCCTCATACCTGACAACATACAGGGCTGTTTCTTGATGGATACCTCCATTTCATCTCTTCCTATTCATTTCTGGGAACATGTTGTGAAACTGAAGAGCATATCCTTGACTAGAGAGATGCACTTCAGCTGCTACATGGGGAGGACCGACTCTTGGGATAAGTTTTTGACCCCCGTCTTTTCCCCTAAGATCCTAACACTGAGAGTAGCTCTTTAATTCATACCTCATTTGTCAGGAGCAGTTCTCATACCTTAAATACAGTAGTCTACTGCAGCTTCTGTGCAGGGATGGTATGAGCATAAGCATTCTGCAAAGCAACCTCTCATCTGAGTGATCCATCCAAACACATCCACCATAACCTGCCATGGCTTTTACCATTCCTCATCCTGCTTACTACCTTCCAATGAGACTGCATTTGTTTCCCAACTGCAACATGTCCTTTTGCTTGAGAAGAATACATGTTCTTTCCTGATACTGAAATGACGTTCTTCCTTCCTCCCTCGCCTAGTGAATCCTTACATGTTCACTTTGCCATAGCTTAGATATCCACTTTAATGAACCTTGCCTTGATTCTTAGTTCCAAGCCCTATTTCTGTACTGTCTGAATAGTTCTCTGAATTGTCTTCTGATGTATCTTTCCCCAAACAGAATAAGTTCTAAAACAGTGGTGATCTTGCCTGTCTTACTAGAAGTCATGTGCTAGCACAGTACCTGGCTCTGTTGAATAAGAATAAAATATTGTGTTTATTTAAAGAACATGGTGATGTATTTAAAAGGTCTTGTATTGTCATTAGTGAACTAGAGGCTTCATCAATCTCCTTGTCTGTGGCTCTGTGGGAACTCTACCCATTCTAAATCCCCTTCCCAGAGAATGCCTTTCCTGAGTCTTGCCTTAGACTTACAGGAGTATGAGCTAAGTTGATTGCCCAAGGTCTATTCATCCTTAAGCTGGGAACTCCTCCCTATGACCCCTATTCTTTTTCTATATCATTCTTTGTAAGATGTTCTTACCTGGGCTGGGTCATGTCAGTAAGAGCCTGGGGCTCTACATATGCCTCAGAGACCTTGCACTTATAAGCATTCTGCTCAGGTGTCTAGGGAATTCCATCTGGGATCTGAGCCCTCCCCACTTTCCTCAATATAGAAAGTTAATAGCAGGCTTTGTCCTAGAAGGATGAGCACAGAATCTAAACTTAAGATACAGCTGTTCCTGGCATGCCAGGGTTGGTCCAGAAGGAAGGAACAGACCCATTAACTGAGTCATAATCCCTTGCATCCAAGTCCCCTTGTTTCTTGCATCTGGCCTTCCTAGTATCGGCAGCTATTCTAGGGACACCAAGTAGAAATCAAAGACCTTCCCAGGGTGGGGATGAGTTTCCTGGGACTCAGGCTGAACTCCAGTCCCCTATCTGTCTAAAGTCTAATCTCTTCACAGTATTAGGGGGTGATGGTAGGGTCCTAAATTATTTAAGACAACTGAATAGCAACTCTTCAAAATTAGATACTGAAGAGATTTTTCCCCCACTCCAGTTTATATTGTGGAAAGGACTCTCCTTGTGGGTGGAATGGTAGATCTCCTTCACATCTTTTTGAATGAAACCTTCTCTAACATCCCTTCTCTCAGTGAAAAACTGAAGAAGCAGTTTTTTTCTTCAAGTGTTCCAATAGGATGTTCATGTGTTGGAGCGTCACACTTCAGGATGTGTGACAAGGCATGGCCTCTGAAGCCTCAAAGGCTTGAGTTTGCAAAGCCAGCCCAGTTACATACTCACTATGTGACCTCAAGCAAGTTACATCATTTCCAGTTCTTCAAGCATAAATTGAATAATCTCTTTCAATAGTAGTTATAACTTGGATAC
This sequence comes from Pan paniscus, assembly GCF_029289425.2. NCBI lineage: Eukaryota > Metazoa > Chordata > Mammalia > Primates > Hominidae > Pan > Pan paniscus. The sequence continues at coordinate 7,002,558 of NC_073258.2, read as the reverse complement.
TGCATATGAAGGGCCTAGTAAGACAAACATAACAAATGCTTAAACAGCATTATCAACATTACTGCTGTCCCTGTGTCTTCAGGAAGGGCTAGCTCTAAGCCTGGGAGATACAACCTGACCTTCTCTTTCAGGCTAGGAGCTAATATAGTCAGGGAAGGGGCTAATGCAGTAGAATCATTATGGGAAGGATCTCATTTTCACTTCCACTCCCCTTTCAGAGGATTCTAACTCTATAGAACCTCGGGAGAAGCTGGGAACTTCCAGAAGCTTGCAACCTGCTCCCCAAGCTTACATTTTACATTCTGTGTGAAATAGCTGGTAGTGGCCAAAATATACAGGATCCTTCTATCCTGCATGTATGCTGTACCCTTAGTCCTACTTTTTTATTTGGCTGTCAGTCTATACAGATTCATATCTAGAATTTGAAATTCATATCCAGATTCATATCCAGCATTTACCACCTCCAGTGGATAAACTCTGCTTTGACAAACTTAGTATTTCAGTCTATTCTGTATCTGGATGCCTTGTACAACATTTGAAAACTAAAAGTATCCAATAAACCAACGTACTTGTTGAATTATCCTTAAGGTTACAGTAAGTCCTCATCCCTTAATTTGATGCACAAACTTTCAAAACCTCATTGTTCCAACTTAAGGGAGATATGCCTCAGATGTGCAGGAAAAAGTGTTACCTTTCACTATAGGAAAATAAACAGAAGAGATACATATTCAGTCTTGGAAACAGATCTGAATCAGAAGCAAACATTGACATTCTAACACTGTCCCCATTCTAACACTGTCCAGGAGAGGGCGCCCTGGCCCCCAAATGAGATTATGCCACTGGCTGACCGGGCTCTGCAACACAAACATAGAGCTTGGTGTCGTTAAATATCTTAAACCTTCATTTGAATGCAACTACTCAGATTTTCCCATTCAATCCTATTTTATAGCTAGGTCTCCCATATGTAGGTCAATCAAAGATGAAAAGTCAGACCAACACAATACCAACAACAAGTTGAATATTGGACTCTCAGTCTATAACTTTATCAGTTCAGTGTTATAATTTCTCTGAAATAAACATTGTTCATGTTCAATTCTAGAATAAAATTCTAAACTTGTTAGCCCAGATGCTTAATTGGAGTACATGGAGATATAAATACCAACTGAGGGACTTACATACATCTCTGAAGCCTGAGAATTTCCCTCAAATGGGAATACTGATGCTATAATAGGGAAAGCATTTTTCTTAAAGCCACCTTCCCAACCTCACAAGAAGTACATCCAGGATTCGGGCTCTGAGATCAAACTTGAGCTCATTCTTGTCCATGACAGAAGTGGTATACTGCCATGGTTGAGTATAGACCACAGCCCCAGTGCCAGTTCTGACACTTACAAGATTTGTCTTTGACCAAGTTATGCCTAAATCGTTAGACTTCCTTTTTCACCCCGATCTCCATTCCTAAGTCTCATTTCTTTTATTTCAATAATTTTTGGAAAACGGGGGGTTTTGGTTACATGGGTTAGTGGTGATTTCTGAGACTTGGTGCACCTGTCACCCAAGCAGTAAATGCTGGACTCAGTGTGTAGCCTTTTATTCCTCACCCCCTCCCATCCTTCCTCACGGAGTCCCCAAAGTCCATTATATCATCCTTATGCCTTTGCATCCTCATAGCTTAGCTCCCACTTATAAGTGAGGACATACAATATTTGGTTTTTCATTCCTGAATTACTTTCACTGAGAACAAGGGTCTCCAACTTTATTCAGGTTGCTGCAAATGCCATTATTTCACTCCTTTTTCTGGCTGAGTTGTATCCCATATTATGTATGTATACGCACCAATTTTCTCTACTTGTTGGCTGATGGACATGTAGGCTGGTCCCACATTTTTGCAATTGTGAATTGGGCTGCTATAAACGTATATACAAATGTCTTCTTTATGTAATGTTGTCTGATTTCTTTTGTGAGTTTACCTTCTGCAGGAACAACCCTATGAGAGAACAACTTTTTTTGAAACAGGGCCTCACTTTGCTGCCCAGGCTGGAGTGCAGCAGCACGAACATAGCTCACCACAGCCCCAACCTCCTGGGCTGAAGCCGATCCTCCTAAGCAGCTGGGACCAGAGGAACATGCCACCACACCCAGCTAATTTTTAATGAGATGTGAACTTCTTTAATCTCCACTTCTCAGATCAGAGATGTGAAGTACAATCTAAGCAATTTGCCTAAGATTTCCACAGTGGTTAAAAGCAAAAGTTTTGGGTTTGTGTGTCCTAGGTTCAAATTCTACATCTTCCTTACATTGAGTGTACTGTGTTCTCAACTTTCTGGAACTCTTCCATAAATACTTCTAAAATGTCAAACATTCCAAAACTACAACAGTGGGGGAAGGGGGAGCTTTTTAATCAAGAACAGTACTTACCCTTAGCCCTCAATGGTGGTCAATCTCTGTCTCATGCACCTCAATACAAAACAGATAAGTTTGGGGTTACTTATTACTGTTTCCAGAGTTCTTCCATCTTTTGTCAAAAGCTCATGACCATATGGCATTAGCTGCAAATGTCACCCTTTTATTGTTCCTCCTTACTTAAAGACATGTTGAAACTTATGGAAGAACATCATTGAGGATTTTTCTACCTGGATAAGCTTTCTACTTCATCCCAGTTTCTGGTATCCATGGAGAAGACTTAGACTCTGCAGACAAACCGTTCAACTCCATAACTGACTTCCGAACCTCCTCAGTCCCACTTTCATTTTTTTAAATTATACTTTAAGTTCTAGGGTACATGTGCACAACATGTAGGTTTGTTACATATGTATACATGTGCTGTGTTCGTTTGCTGCACCCGTTAACTCGTCATTTACATTAGGTATTTCTCCTAATGCTATCCCTCCCCCATCCCCCCACCCAACAGGCCCTGGTGTGTGATGTTCCCCACACTGTGTCCAAGTGTTCTCATTGTTCAATTCCCACCCATGAGTGAGAACATGCAGTGTTTGATTTTCTGTCCTTGCAATAGTTTGCTCAGAATGATGGTTTCCAGCTTTATCCATGTCCCTACAAAGGACATGAACTCATCCTTTTTATGACTGCATAGTATTCCATGGTGTATATGTGCCACATTTTCTTAATCCAGTCTATCATTGATGGACATCTGGGTTGGTTCCAAGTCTTCGCTATTGTGAATAGTGCCACAATAAACATACATGTGCATGTGTCTTTATAGTAGCATGATTTATAATCCTTTGGGCATATACCCAGTCATGGGATTGCTGGGTCAGATGGTATTTCTAGTTTTAGATCCCTGAGGAATCACCACACTGTCTTCCATAATGGCTGAACTAGTTTACACTCCCACCGACAGTGTAAAAGTGTTCCTATTTCTCCACATCCTCTCTATCACCTGTTGTTTCCTAACTTTTTAATGATCACCATTGTAACTGGTGTGAGATGATATCTCACTGTGATTTTGATTTGCATTTATCTGATGACCAATTGTTTTCATGTGTCGGCTACATATATGTTGTCTTTTGAGAAGTGTGTTCATATCCTTTGCCCACTTTTTGATGAGGTTGTTTGATTTTTTTCTTGTAAATTTAAATTGTTTGTAGATTCTGGATATTAGCCCTTTGTCAGATGGGTAGATGGCAAAAGTTTCCTCCCATTCTGTAGGTTGCCTGTTCACTCAGATGGTAGTTTCTTTTGCTGTGCAGAAGCACTTTAGTTTAATTAGATCCCATTTGTCCATTTTGGCTTTTGTTGCCATTGCTTTTGGTGTTTTAGTTATGAAGTCTTTGCCCACGCCTATGTCCTGAATGGTATTGCCTAGGTTTTCTTCTAGGGGTTTTTATGGTCTTAGGTCTGACATTTAAGTCTTTAATCCATCTTGAATTGTTGTGTAAGTTGTAAGGAAAGGATCCAGTTTCAGCTTTCTACAAATGGCTAGCCCATTTTCCTGGCACCATTTGTTAAATAGGGAATCCTTTCCCCATTGCTTGTTTTTGTCAGGTTTGTCAGAGATCAGATGGTTGTAGATATGTGGTGTTATTTCTGAGGGCTCTGTTCTGTTCCATTAGTCTAGATCTCTGTTTTGGTACCAGTAGCATGCTGTTTTGGTTACTGTAGCCTTGTAGTATAGCTTGAAGTCAGGTAGCCTGATGCCTCCAACTTTATTTTTGCTTAGGATTTTCTTGGCAATGCAGGCTATTTTTTGGTTCCATATGAACTTTTAAAGTAGTTTTTTCCAATTCTGCAAAGAAAGTCAGTGGTAGCTTGATGGGGATGGCATTGAATCTATAAATTACCTTGGGCAGTATGGCCACTTTCACGATATTCTTCCTACCCATGAGCATGGAATGTTCTTCCATTTGTTTGTATCCTCTTTTATTTCATTGAGCAGTAGGTTGTAGTTCTCCTTGAAGAGGTCCTTCACATCCCTTGTAAGTTGGATTCCCAGGTATTTTATTCTCTTTGAAGCAATTGTGAATGGGAGTTCACTCGTGATTTGGCTCTGTTTGTCTCATATTGGTGAATAGGAATGCTTGCGTTTTTGCACATTGATTTTGTATCCTGAGACTTTGCTGAAGTTGCCTATAAGCTTAAGGAGATTTTGGGCTGAGATGATGGGGTTTTCTCAATATACAATCATGTCATCTGCAAACTGGGACAATATGACTTCCTCTTTTCCTACTTGAATACCCTTTATTTCCTTCTCCTGCCTGATTGCCCTGGCCAGAACTTCCAACACTATGTTGAAATAGGAGTGGTGAGAGAAGGTATCCCTGTCTTGTGCCAGTTTTCAAAGGGAATGCTTCCAGTTTTTGCCCACTCAGTATGATACTGGCTGTGGGTTTGTCATAAACAGCTTATTTTGAGACACATTCCATCAATACCTAGTTTATTGAGAGTTTTTAGCATGAAGAACTGTTGCAGAAAAGGCCTTTGACAAAATTCATCTATTGAGATAATCATGTGGTTTTTGTCTTTGGTTCCGTTTATGTGATGGATTACATTTATTGATTTGCATGTGTTGAACCAACCTTGCATCCGAGGGATAAAGCCCCCTTGATCATGGTGGATAAGCTTTTTGATGTGCTGCTGGATTCGGTTTGCCAGTATTTTATTGAGGATTTTCACATCGATGTTCATCAGGGATATTGGTCTAAAATTCTTCCTTTTGTTGTGTCTCTGCCAGTCTTTGGTATCAGGATGATGCTAGCCTCATAAAATGAGTTAGGGAGGATTCCCTCTTTTTCTATCGATTGGAATAGTTTCAGAAGGAATGGAACCAGCTCCTCTTTGTACCTCTGGTAGAATTTGGCTGTGAATCCATCTAGTCCTGGACTTCTTTTGGTTGGTAGGCTATTAATTATTGCCTCAATTTCAGAGCCCATTACTGTTCTATTCAGGGATTCAACTTCTTCCTGGTTTAGTCTTGGGAGGGAGTATGTGTCCTGGAGTTTATTCATTTCTTCTAGATTTTCTAGTTTATTTGCATAGAGGCATTTATAGTATTCTGTGATGGTAGTTTATATTTCTGTGGGATTGGTGGTGATATGTCCTTTACCATTTTTTATTGTGTCTATTTGATTCTTCTGTTTTTTTTTTTTTTTTTTTTTTTTTGATAGAGTCTTGCTCTGTCGCCCAGGCTGGAGTGCAGTGGCACTATCTTGGCTCACTGCAACCTTCACCTCCCAGGTTCATGCCATTTTCCTGCCTCAGCCTCCCAAGTAACTGGGACTACGGGCGCCCGCCACCATGCCTGCCTAATTTTTTCATATTTTTGATAGAGACATGGTTTCACTGTTAGCCAGGATGGTCTTGATCTCCTGACCTGGTGATCCGCCCGCCTCAGCCTCCCAAAGTGCTGGGATTACAAGCCTGAGCTACCGCGCCCAGCCTCTTTTTATTTTTCTTTATTAGTCTTGCTAGCGGTCTATCAATTTTGTTGATCTTGTAAAGAAAAAACAGCTCCTGGATTCATTGACTTTTTTTTTTAAGGGTTTTTTGTGTCTCTATCTGCTTCAGTTCTGCTCTGATCTTAGCTATTTCTCGTCTTCTGCTAGCTTTTGAATTTGTTTGCTCTTTCTTCTCTAGTTTTTAATTGTGATGTTAGGGTGTCGATTTTAGATCTTTCTTGCTTTCTCTTGTGGGCATTTAGTGCTATAAATTACCCTCTACACACGGCTTTAAATGTATCCCAGAGATTCTGGTTCGTTGTGTCTTCGTTCTCATTGGTTTCAAAGAACATCTTTATTTCTGCCTTCATTTTGTTATGTACCCAGTAGTCATTCAGGAGCAGGTTGTTCAGTTTCCATGTAGTTGAGCAGTTTTGAGTGAGTTTTTTAATGCTGAGTTCTAATTTGATTGCACTGTGGTCTGAGAGCCAGTTTGTTGTGATTTCTGTTTTTACATTTGCTGAGGAGTGCTTTACTTCCAACTATGTGGTCAATTTTGGAATAAGTGCGGTATGGTGCTGAGAAGAATGTATAGTCTGTTGATTTGGGGTGGAGAGTTCTGTAGATGTCTATGAGGTCTGCTTGGTGCAGAGCTGAGTTCAATTCCTGGGTATCCTTGTTAAACTTCTGTCTCATTGATCTGTCTAATATTGACAGTGGGGTGTTAAAGTCTCCCATTATTATTGTGTGGGAGTCTAAGTGTCTTTGTAGGTCTCTCAGGACTTGCTTTATGAATATGGGTGCTTCTGTATTGGGTGCATATATATTTAGGATAGTTAGCTCTTGTTGAATTGATCCCTTTACCATTATGTAATGGCCTTCTTTGTCTCTTTTGATCTTTGTTGGTTTAAAGTCAGCTGTATCAGAGACTAGGATTGCAACCCCTGCTTTTTTTTTGTTTTCCATTTGCTTGGTAGATCTTCCTCTATCCCTTTATTTTGAGTCTTTGTGTGTCTTTGCACATAAGATGGGTCTCCTGAATACAGTACACTGATGGGTCTTGACTCTTTATCCAATTTGCCACTCTGTGTTTTAATTGGGGCATTTAGCCTGTTTACATTTAAGGTTAATACTGTTATGTGTGAATCTGATCCTGTCATTATGATGTTAGCTGTTTATTTTGCCTGTTATTTGACTCAGTATCTTCCTAGCGTCGATGATCTTTACAATTTGTCATGTTTTTGCAGTGGCTGGTACCGGTTGTTCCTTTCCATGTTCATTGCTTCCTTCAGGAGCTCTTGTAAGGCAGGCCTGGTGGTGTCAAAATCCCTCAGCATTTGCTTGTTTGTAAAGGATTGTATTTCTCCTTCACTTATGAAGCTTAGTTTGGCTGGATATGAAATTCTGGGTTGAAAATTATTTTAAGAATGTTGAATATTGGCCCCCACTCTCTTCTGGCTTCTAGGGTTTCTGCTGAGAGATCAGCTGTTAGTCTGATGGGTTCCCCTTTGTGAGTAACCTGACCTTTCTTTCTGGCTGCCTCTAGCATTTTTTCCTTCATTTCAACCTTGGTGAATCTGACAATTATGTGTCTTGGGGGCTGTTCTTCTCGAGGAGTATCTTTTGTGGTGGTCTCTGTATTTCCTGAATTTGAATGTTGGCCTGCCTTGCCAGGTTGGGGAAGTTCTCCTGGATAATGTCCTGAAGAGTGTTTTCCAGCTTGGTTCCATTCTCCCCATCACTTTCAGGTACACCAATCAAAGGTAGATTTGGTCTTTTCACATAGTCCCATATTTCTTGGAGGCTTTGTTCCTTTCTTTTTACTCTTTTTTTTCTCTAAACTTCTCTTGCATCATTTCATTCATTTGATCTTCAATCACTGATACCCTTTCTTCTACTTGATCAAATTGGCTACTGAAATTGTGACTGTATCACGTAGTAATCACTGATACCCTTTCTTCTACTTGATCAAATTGGCTACTGAAATTGTGACTGTATCACGTAGTTCTCTTGCCATGGTTTTCAGCTCCATCAGGTCATTTAAGGTCTTCTCTACACTGTTTATTCTAGTTAGCCATTCGTCTAATCTTTTTTCAAGGTCTTAGCTTCCTTGCGATGGGTTTGAATATCCTCCTTTAGCTTTAGTTTTAGTTTTAGCTTTAGTTTTCCATTTCTGAAGCCTGATTCTCTTTCCACAAATCAGGCTGTCTTGAAGCCTCAGGCTCCCTTGAAGCCTGGGTCTCTCTTGGAAAATCAGGTTCCCCTGAAGCCTGGGTCTCTCTCGGAAAATCAGGTTCCCCTGAAGCCTGGGTCTCTCTCGGAAAATCAGGTTCCCCTGAAGCCTGGGTCTCTCTCGGAAAATCAGGTTCCCCTGAAGCCTGGGTCTCTCTCGGAAAATCAGGTTCCCCTGAAGCCTGGGTCTCTCTCGGAAAATCAGGTTCCCCTGAAGCCTGGGTCTCTCTCGGAAAATCAGGTTCCCCTGAAGCCTGGGTCTCTCTCGGAAAATCAGGTTCCCCTGAAGCCTGGGTCTCTCTCAGAAAATGTTTCCCTTGACGCCTGGGTCTCTCTTGGAAAATCAGGTTCCCTTGAAGCCTGGATCTCTCTTGGAAAATCGGGTTCCCTTTAAGAAACCTCAGGCTCCCTTGTAGCCTGGTCTGCAATTACCGGGGCAGCCTGGATTTCAGGCCCATGAAAGATCTGCTCGGCAGGTAATCTCGTCTCTTCCTGGTTTACAGGATCTCAACTCTTCCTCCATTCAAAATTCCAACTTTTTTCTGCTTCTGGTCCGGTCACTACTGTGACAAGTCACATACATTCCTAAAAATGACACTCCTCTTATGAGGGCTATAGCACAGGCAAGAGAATATGGGGATCCCGAAGCCTGGCAATTTCCTCTAATTTTACAACCTCCAATACCTGCCTTCCCTGTGGCAAAAAAATCAGCCACAACCCACTGATCTTGCTCAGCAGGCGGCTGATCTTGCGGCACCTTCACGCTCCGTGTTAATATCTTGTTTTTCTGCAGCACAACTGCAGTTGCAACAGCCAGTTTGGTTATTGCCCCAGAAAAAATCCAGACTTCTCCTTATCACTATTTAGGAATGCAGCTAGAAGACAAGGTTATTAAGCCCCAAAAAATCATTGTTCCCCTCACCTGATTACAAGTCCAACAGGCTTTTGCAACCTGCATTTCTTGGCAAGTACATTTGGCAGGTTTCCCGGGTATAACTGATTATCATTATCCTAATGTAAAACTATTCCAGTTCCTTAAACTCACTTCTTGGATCTTACCTTAACATTACTAGAAACACACCATTAGCTGAAGCTGTCACTGTTTTTACTGATGCTTCCTGTAATAATGGCCAAGCAGCATGTACCGGGCCAAGAGAATGTGTTCTTAACGCAGGAGCTATTTCAGCACAATGAGCTGAGCTGATCGCTGTCATGGCTGTTCTTGAAGATTTCCCTGAACCAGTTAACATTGTTTCTGATTCGGCCTATGTAGTACATGTTGCTCGCAACATTGAAACTGCCTTAATCAAATTTCTGCCTGATGATAACCTAATTTTTCTTTTCCAAAAGTTTCAATCCGTACTCACAGCAAGGTCTTCTTTCTACATTACTCATTCGGGCTCACACACCCCTCACGGACCCCTCTCGGCAGCAAATGCCAAAGCTGATACATTAGTTGCTCCCGTTTTTACAGATGCAGAAAATTTTCATGCTTTAACTCATGTCAATACTGCAGGACTCTGGAAAAAGTTCCCCTTTACAGGGAAACAAGCTAAAACCATTGTACATCACTGTCCTACTTGTCAAGTGTTAATGTTACAGCCACTTTCTTCAGGAGTTAATCCTAGAGGACTTTCACAAAATGCTCTCTGGCAAATGGATGTGACTCATTATCCTGCTTTCGGCAAACTCTCTTTTATACATGTAACTATTGACACCTTTTCTCATTTTATCTGGGCCACTTGCCAAACAAGGGAAAGTATATGGTTCATGTTAAACGACACATGCTTTCATCTTTCTCAGTTATGGGCTGTCCCGAGAAACTAAAAACTAATGACGGTCCTGGCTACACTAGTGCTGCTTTTTTACACTAAAATTCTTAAATTTAGTAAGAAATCAACCTTTTACAGCAGCAGAACATTTCACTGGAAATAAATTTGATCCACAAAAAGGAAAGCGGGTATGGTGGAAAGATGCAAAACTGACAAATAGGAATGAGGCACTGTGGTAACATGGGGTAGGGGTTTTGCTGTGTTTGCCCAAAAGAAGGACAACAACCCGTGTGGGTTCCCTCCCGGCAACTGAAATTGCACTATAACTTCAAAGATAAAAAGCTCTCAGAAACAAAAGGCGAAGAACCGTCAGAAATTGAAAGGCAAGCTTTGCCGCCTGACACATAAATTCCATGACCTCGACATTATGACACAATCTCACCGTGTGACCTACAATACCAGTCATTCTACTCCACCAACATGGGGTCAAATAAAGGTCTTATCACATCAAACGGAAAAATTACTGCAAGAAAAAGGAATTCCAAAAACAACAGGTAATATAATTCTGGCTGCCTTTATGGTAGTCAGTGTAGTGGTGAGTATACCAGCAGTTGGGGCAACTCAAAATTATGTTTGTTGGGCATATGTTCCTTTTCCCCCTTTAATTCAGTCTGTCTCCTGGATGGACTCCTCAGTAGAAGTTTACACTAATAATAGTGCCTTCGTGCCAGTCCCTAATGATGACAGCTTTCCAGCTCAACCAGAAGGAGATATGCACTTTGTCAATTGGCTATAAATATCCACCACTGTGCCTTGGAATGTCACCTGGCTGTTTAGCTTATTCTCATCAGAATTGGATGTGGACCATACCATCCTTGAGTAATGATTCTTCTCAGGTACATAATGTGTTCAGTACCAACTCTTTTCAACTTACGATTGTTAAACTTAATCCACATGAGGAATGGAGGGTTCCTGTTACTACAAAAAACAACAAAAGGACTGCCAGACTGCTCCAGTAAACCTACAAAGGGACCTTTTTTTAGTAAATTCAATTGTATGGAATGATTGTAATGCTTCAAAGCCCGTAGTGTTCCAAACTCTACCTACGGTTGTTATTGACTGGGCTCCAAGAGGGTATTTATTATTGGCAGAATTGCTCCAGCCAAAATATGACATGCTCAGAGTTTATTTATTAGAATATGTAGAGGACGGATGGCAGTCCTACAGGTTGAGGGAATGGGTAGCTCCTTACCCATTTAAATTGATGTACACAGTCATCATTCCTCCTAGACCAAAAATGATTCATCCAATTGTTACCCCAGAACATCCTGAATTATGGAAATTAGCTGCAGCCATGACAGGAATAAGGATATGGAACACTACCTATCAACTCTTTCCTACTAATACCAAGACACCCATATTCAACATCACCTTGATGTCTAAACGGGTGATACCTATCATGAGATGTGTCAAACCCCCTCATATGCTGTTGGTTGGAAATACAATTATTATTCCCAATACACAAACTATAGAATGTGATAACTGTAAGCTGTTCACATGCATTGATGCTACTTTTAATCCCAGAACAAGTATTCTCTTGGTAAGGGCTGAGGAGGGAGGGGGTATGGATACCAGTTTCTTTACATCATCCATGGGAGTCTTCCCCCTCTATACACATAGTCAATGAAGTTCTTAAAGGTATCCTCAAAAGAACTAAGAGATTCATTTTTACTCTTATTGCAGTCATTGCAGGTCTAATTTTGGTTACTGCAACAGCGGCAACCACTGGAGTTGCGACCCACAATTCTGTTCAAACCGCTCAATATGTTGAAGCATGGCAGGAAAACTCCTCCAGACTCTAGGATTCTGACTCAAGTTGATCAGAAATTAGCTAATCAAATTAATGATCTCTGCCAAAGTGTAATATGGCCGGGAGATAGTTATGAATTTGGAATGCTGTATGCAATTACAGCATGATTAGAATACTTCTGATTACTGCATAACGCCTTATGCTTATAATAAAGATCAACATAGCTGGGAAAAGGTCTCAAGACATTTAAAAGCCTGGGATGATAACTTAACCTTAGATATTTCAAAACTTAGGAACAAATTTTTGAGGCCTCACAGGCTCATTTAACCACTGTTCCTGGCTCAGACATTTTTGAAACAATAACTAAAGGATTATCTGATCTTAATCCCTTTAAACGGATCAAACCCCTTGGAGGATCATTGTTGTCCCTGGCATTATTAATATTGGCATGCTTGTGTTGTCTACTTTTAGCCTGCAGATGCCTCCAAAGAGTCTGAAGGAAAGTCCGAAGTCAATGACAAGCAATGATGGTGATGGTGATCCTAGTTAATAAAAAGGGGGGAGATGTGGGTGGCAAGCCACCCAGGTGCCAAGACAAGAGACTGAGGGCACAAGTTGTTCCAGTGTAATAAAGAAAACATATAAAATAAGAATAGTTATACTAGAAATAGATTATAGGTATGATGATATATGAATATTAATCATCAGCTTGTAGCATTACTCTCTATTCCAATATTATAATAATCCTTGCTCTACAATTATAACCTAGGAAAAACCAGGCCATACAGAGATAAGAGCTAAAGGGGCATGGTGAGAAGTGACCAGAAGACAAGGGTGAGCCCTCTGTCATGCCCGGACAGGGCCACTAGAGGGCTCCTTGGTCTAGCGGTAATGCCAGTGCCTGGGAAGGCACACATTACCTAGTGGACTGTGGTCTAGTAGTAGTCAGTTCCTAGGGAAGACACCCGTTACTAACAGACCCGGAAAGGGAGTCTCCCTTTCCCTGGGGGAGTTAGAGAAGACTGTTTCACCACCTCTTGTGGAAGGCCTGACATTAGTCAGGCCCGCCCACAGCCATCTGGAGGCCACAGCATCCAGCATCCCTGTGATGCTGTGCTTCAGCAGTCACGCTCCTGTTTCACTTTCACATTCCACCCTGTACACCTGGCTCTGCCTTCTAGATAGCAGTAGCAGAATAATTGAAAGTACTAAAAGTCTTTGAAATGCATAGAAGAAATAATGGTGTAAGCTGTCCTCTCTCTCTCTCCTCCTTGGCTGCCAAACAGGGAAGGGCCCCCTGTCCGGTGGACACGTGACTTATGTGACCTTATCAACCATTGGAGATGACTCACACTCTTTACCCTGCCCCTTTTGCCTTGTATCCAATAAATTACAGTGTAGCCAGGCATTCGGGGCCACTACTGTTCTCTGCATCTTGGTGGTAGTGGTCCCCCAGGCCCAGCTGTCTTTTCTTCTCTTTATCTTTTGTCTTTATTTCTATGATCTCTCATCTCTGCACACAAGGAGAAAAACTCACAGACCCTGTAGGGCTGGTCCCTACAGTATAAGTAGATCATGTAAAAGTATGTATGGGAGCTTCTTTTTGTAGAACTGACTGAAGAAGTGTTCATTATGAGAGTTTGAAAGACAAAAGCAGAGATAAGTGAAATAATTTTATGATATGCTGTAAGAAGACTGTATTTTCTTTAAATATTCAGTCTTGAGCTGTCATGAGTTGAAATGCAAGATAGAACTCACAACTCCAGCAATTGGTGCTCCTTGGGTAAGGCTGTGAAACAAACAACTCCCAAATTTCAGTGGTTCACTACAAAAACAACAAAATCATCCTTGTTCATGTTATATGAACACTGTGGGTCAGTTATGACTATGCTACAGGCACTGAGTCAGATTCACATCTGCTCCATGGATCTTCATCATGAGTCTAGGCTGTGATATGCTTATTCTTCTGGTAGAGGGAAAGAATGAAAGATAAGCCTTCCAGCCATATTTTAAAGTTTAATATTTTTTTAGCAGCTCAAACACAATTGCGCATTTACACTTCTTACTCATTGTGGGTGGACTTTGGCTTTGTCACAACCTGTAACTGGAACTTCGCTGGGTTTTGCAGCAGAGGGGAAAGAAAGGAGGAAAGTTAATGCACACTTTAATTTCCAAAGAATAATGGCCTCTAGCTCCATCCATGTTCCCACAAAGGACGTGATCTTATTCTTTTTGATGGCTGTATAGTATTCCATGGTGCCTATGTATCACACACCTCTGCAATAACATGTATCTATATGGACCAGGCAACTTCTTGTCTTTCTGTTCCTTTCCATTCGATCTTTGCACCAATATCATAGTGTCCTTTTTAACTTTTATTTTAGGTTAGAGGTACATGTGCAGGTGTGTTATATAAATAAACTTGTCACGGGAGTTTGTTGTACAAGTTCTTTAATCACCTAGGTACTAGGCATAGTACCTGATAGTTATTTTTCCTGATTGTCTCCCTGCTACCTTAAATAGGCCCCAGTGTCTCTTGCTCCTCTTCGTGTCCATGTGTTCTCATTGTTTAGTTCCCACTTATAAGTGAGAACATGTGGTATTTTATTTTTCTATTCCCCTTTTAGTTTGCAAAGAATAATGGCCTCTAGCTCCATCCATGTTCCTGCAAAGGACATGATCTTATTCTTTTTGATGGCTGCATAGTATTCCATGGTGCATATGTATCACATTTTCTTTATCCAGTCAACTGTTGATAGGCATTTAGGTTGATTCCGTGTCTTTGCTATTGTGAATAGTGCTGCAGTGAATGTACACATACATGTTATCTTTATGGTAGAACAACTTAGGTTCCTTTGGGTACATACCCACTAAAGGATCACTCAGTCAAATGGTATTTCTGTTTTTAGGTCTTTGAGGAATCACCCACTGCTTTCCATAATGGGTGAAATAATTTACACTCCTACCAGCAGTATATAAGTGTTTCCTTTTCTCCTCACTAGCATCTGTTTTTTTTTTTTAATAAACTTTCTGATTCTCCAAGTACATTTCAGGGCTACTCAAATTTCATTGGCCAAATCAAGTCATACAGCAAAGTTTAAAATTCGTGGAGTGAAGGAAATACCCTACCCATGATAGAAGGACAGGAGACTAAATATTGGTGGACAGTAATACAGTCTACCACAACTACAATCATGTCTAACTAGTCATGCATTGCTTAATGATGGGGATACATTCTGAGAAATGTGTCCTCAGGTGATTTTATCAACCTGCGAACATCATAGAGTGTATTTACACAAACCTAGATGGTATCGCTTGCTATACACCTAAGCTATATGGTATAGCCTGTTGGTCCTAGGCTACAAACCCAATATTGTAGGCTATTGTAACACAATAAGTATTTGTGTATTTAAACAGAAAAATAGCTAATGAATACTAGGCTTAATACTTGGGTGATGAAATAATCTGTACAACAAAACCCCCATAACATGGCTTTACCTAGATAACAAACCTGTACATGTAACTTAAAAGTTAAGAAACATACAGTAAATATATGGTACTATAATGTTACGCAATCACCATCATATAGGTGATCCATCACTGACCAAAACTTCATTATGCAGTGTGTGACAGTATTGTATTTTCTTATTTTCAGAAATCTCAGCTTCAAGAGGGAAGGGTGTTATTTCTGTTTTCATGGTTCATAGTTCAAAGATGGTATTCAGCTCTTCTATCTGTTCATTTAATAAATATTACTAAGTATTTTGGAGGCAAAAGACATGTAGTGAAAAAATAGATACATGATATAAATTGATAAAAAGGAACATCGGAGGACTCTTTTGATAAATGTTCACTAAAGGAATTGGCCATGTCTATCAGGAAGAAAGTAAAAGAGGAATTGACTTAATGGAAGAAATAGATCTACTTATAAATGGAGCTGTCTAACTGTAGAAATAAAATTGGGAGATAGTAGCCTATAAAGAGTGGCAAAGGGTGGAGGGTACTTGTCAGAAAAGACATGGGGGTAATTTCAGTACTAAAAGGAATAATGGTTTTGGGGTCACAAAATTTGTGGTACATTTCCTCACTCATACCTGGATAAAGAAGTCACCTGTTTGGGTGACTCAGCTGTTTGGGCCAATCTCAGCCAATATTCCTACTGTCTTTCACCTAGATTACAATGCCACTTTGAGAGGTTTGTCTTCCTTAGCCATGTGATGAGTCTATGACAATGGGAAGGTCAAACCTCTACTATCAGACCAGACTATAAGTGCACTCCTGGTTTGACCTGACTCGTAGATCTGTGAGGAATGAAACCTCATTTTCCTTGTCACGCTAGAGAATTGCCAAAGACACTCTGCAATTTTCCTATTTAGATTTTTCCTCTCAACCCCAATCCAGCATTCTCATTACTTGGCAAGTGGGATAAAAAAAAGAACTATCCATCTACATGTTCTTTCTCTGGAATAGACTGAGCACATAATCACGAATCTGCTTGGTCTTGACTCCATATACGATAGGATTGACCATGGGTGGGAAAAGGAGATAGAAAATAGCAAGGAGTATGTGAACATGAGGGGCAGCACGGCGGGCTACACGGTGCATGACTGAAGAGATGACTACTGGAGTGTAGGTGGACAGGATGGCACCTATGTGAGACAGACATGTCCCAAATGCCTTGTAGCGGGCTTCCTGAGAGGCAAGCTGGAGAACTGCCTGAAGGATGAAGACATAAGACAGGATAACAAACAGCAGGTCCAGCACCACAATAAACATGGCCACAGCAATGCCATAGATATTGTTGAAGCTAGTGTCCCCACACGCCAGCCTCACCACAGCCATGTGTTCACAGTAGCAATGGGCAATCACTGGGCCTCGGCAGTAGTGGAAGCGTCTCAGCAGGAAGGGGAGTGGAGTCATTAGTGTCACAGCCCGGATCACAGCAGCCATGCCAATCTTGGTGATGAGGGACCCAGTCAGGACCGTGGTGTAGTGCAATGGCTTGCAGATGGCCACATAGGGGTCAAAGGCCATGGCCAGCAGCACTGCTGACTCCATGATGGAGAAGGAGTGAAGGAAGAACATCTGGACCAGACAGGCAAAGAAGTTGATCTCCTGATCCCTGAACCAGAATATGGCAAGCATTTTGGGCAGCGTTGTAGAAGAAAGAACCAAGTCAATGGTTGCCAACATGGCCAGAAAGAGGTACATGGGTTCATGGAGGGCTGCATCAGCCCGGATAATGAAGAGAAGGGTACAGTTGCCTAGCAGGGCCAGAGTATAAGCAAAGCAGAAGGGGGGATGGAGATCCAGGCATGCAGGTGTTCCAAACCAGGAATTCCTACCTACAAAAAGACAGCTGGATGTGTTGAGGTGATATTAGAGGGAAGCATGGCTCCTGGAAAATCTCCTTGTCAATTTTTACAGGGCTTCTTCACCTTCTATATATACCTTCTACAGTATATATGATTAGAGTTCAACCTGTGCTATCCCACCTGCAAAGATTACCTCTTGTCTCCATTGCTAGACATTAAACAAAATAACCTAGCAGCCTTCATAGACATGGAGAAGCATAATCCATATTTTCTACCCTCAAAGAAATTTGAATCTCATTGAGTAGATAGAATATTAAATACCCATAGAATTGATATCCCAAGACAACTTTCATAAAGGAATGGAGTATATGTAGTGTTTTCTGTGTTGTTGGTGATGTCATGAATACCTTGAAAAAAGAAGTGAAAATATGTTTGAATCAATTCATTTCTTTAGCACATACATTGGTACCATTCTACCTTTCAGTTAAGCTAAATTCCCAATTGCAAGAGCCAATTTTCTCTCCTGAAATCTGAGTTGAGTCCATGTATAAGTCAAACCCATTGGTTTCTAATGCCCAAATTAATCACACAATCTGCATATTTTCCCTAAAACTACTTTATCTGATATGGTTGCTACTAGCCATGTCACTATGTAAACCTAAATTTATACTTAATAAATTTCACATTTATACAAAATACTTTTCACGTGCTCAATAGCCACATGTGACTAGTGACTACCAAGAATATTTCCATCATTGCAGAAATTTCTGTTTAAGACCACTGCTCTACAGTTTATCTTTCACATCTTCTCAGTATTCACAGGTCTCTGTAAATACAGCCATGCTGCAAGCATACTGAGAAAATGAAAGGTCCTTTTTTGGTTCTCCACTGAAACTCATGTTAAACTCCCTGTGCATGTGACTCTCCCTCCACCTGTCTTCCAGTTCCTTCTTTTTGTCACAGGAGAATTTGCTCTCATCTTTAGCAAGACTGACTTATGACTTCCAAATATCCTTCTTGTTAACAATTTTTCACCTTTTTATCTTGTTCTGGTCATTGTTGTTTTTTCAGATCCTTAAACACTAGAGTTACCCAGTTTTTACCAAGACTGTTATAAAATTATAAAATATATGTTTGTATAAAACATATATTTATACAAAATATAAAATATAGGATCCCCTTAATGAGATTCTTTTGAGGATTAAATGAGATAATGTGCTTCAAACACTTAATAGTCACAGAACAAAGTAAATATTGAAAACAAAAACTGGGTCTCTTTTTCAAAAAGAAACTGTTGGGAAATATAATAATTGCTCTAAGATATTATAGCTAATAGTGTCAGACAGCCATATCTGAGTCCTTCTTTCTACCGATTCCCATGTCCTAAGTAACTAGGCTTATTGTTTCCATCTAGATGCCCTATATGCAACCTGCATCCAGCATAACCAAACTGAAAACTAACTTCCTTCCATAAGATTTGGAAAATGTTTAGAATCTAAAGTTATTGGCTGAAATCATGACTGCCACATATTCTAGTGGTAGACCTTGCACAAATCACTTATGTACTAGTTTGTTTCCTTCTCTGTTAATGGGAAATAGCACTGAACTACCTTTATCTGAGGGGTATAGGGAGGTTAAGTGTGATTATGTATAAAATCATTTTGTATAATTCCTTAGTGTGCAGAGCTTTGTCATTTATATTTCTCTTCTGTAGAACTGTTACTTTTTTAAAAATTATTTGTTGATTAATCTACCATGACATTAAATCCTCCTCCCTTTATTCAAACCTCTGCTTTTCTTTACAGCGAAACATGTAGAAAGGTCTACAATCTCAACTCTCTCAAGGATAATTGGTTTTGAAACATATCAATCTGGATTTTATTCCCATCACAAACCAAAAATTCCTTTTACTGTGACAATCAATGACCTCCATGATGATGGTGCCCTTATCACTTACCTGGCTTCATGCAACTGGACCTCTGAGCAACTTTTATCTGAATTGACCACTCTCCTGCTTAAAACTCACTTTTCTCGTGTACCACCATATTCCCGTTTCCCAGCTCCAGAGTGTCTCACTTCCTTCTCCTGCTTCTGCCCTAACTGTAAGTATTACATTTCTACAGTTCTCAAGCATCTTTTCAAATTTTATATCCATGTCATTCAGAAAATATATTAACTAAATTTAATGACAACTATTTAAACATTTTTACTGAAGAGGTTAAGGAAAAATTTATGAACAAAACAGATGGATCCCTTAGTAGAATAAGTTTGCTAAAGGTTGGAAAAGGATAATAAAAGGACATCATGATTAAATTACATATTATATAAAGTTTCATTGTTGTGATTTAAAAACCAAGGAATTAGGGCAGTTATGATAGGCATTTCATGATAGGGAGCAGGAGAAGTTGAAATTTGAAATAAAAAGCTCATTATACACCTTATTAGAAAATTTGAGAAAAATTGAATGAGGTGAGGAAATACTTAGCTTCACTTCCTTAAATGCCAAACTAAAGTTTCATGCCAGTGGTATATACAGAACAATTACACAGTGAACAAGAATAGGATGAAGGAGTGGAACAGGAAAGAGAATATGGATCCAAAGTTGCCTTACTGAGATGGATAATCCAATTCCACATGAAGAACCATAGAGAAGGAACCAAAGAATTGTCCACTCTAGACACAGAAGAGGGGAACTTTTATCCACTGGCTTCCACACCCCATAGGTCAAGGATGACCCAAGGAGTGTAGATTTCCTTGCATTTTCAGGTCCATACATGTACCAGAATAACACAATGAGATCCCTGAGGTGCCCATGCAATAAAGCAGAGAAACTGTGGGGGTGGGATACAGCTGAGTAAGGTGCTATCAACCTACACCTGCACTCGAATGGTTCCCACAACAATGCCTACAACAAAAAGGGGAGATGACAGGACATGAGAAGACCATAATAGATTTGGAATATAGGAGTCACCCAGGGGAAAGGAACAGTCTAAGAAAATGGAACAGCCAGAGAAAATGCCCCAAGACATAAAAACACCTGTTATTCAAATATCAGCAGGCAGCCAGCACAGGTAGGATGAAGCAAATGAGCAGGAGAATCAGGTCAGAACAGTGGGGCCAAATCACACAGGGCCCCATAGGCCTTTGTGGACTTTGCAAAAGTTCCCCATTTCTCTCAGAATCAAGGACATTGTTTTCAGCAGAGAGGAGATGTATCTGACTTATACTTTTAAAGTTTTCCCTGGCATTTATGATGGAGAATAGCACAAAGAGGGAAGGGTAGAATTGGGGGAAAGTACCTGGAGACTATTGCAGGAATCCAAGGAAGGGAGAACATTGGCTCAGAATCAAGGTAGCAGTGTATGTAGTGGGAAGTAATAGGATTGGGGATATATTTTTAAAATGTGTCAGTGACATTTTTGACAGGTTAGATATAGGAAGTGAGACA
This sequence comes from Pan paniscus, assembly GCF_029289425.2. Taxonomy (NCBI): domain Eukaryota; kingdom Metazoa; phylum Chordata; class Mammalia; order Primates; family Hominidae; genus Pan; species Pan paniscus. Next base: position 6,982,087 of record NC_073258.2, on the reverse strand, counting down.
ACAGGGAGTCGAAGATGATGCCCTGATTTTTGGCATAAACCACTGATAGGAGCTGCTCCCAAATGAGACGGGGAAAGCATGAAAGGAGGAGCTCAAGACTTCAATTTTTGAACATGGTGAGTTTGAGATATCAGAAATTCAAGTGAATATGGTAATACGTATAGAAAATAAATCATATTTAAAGCCACGAAACTGTTTGAGATCACCCAGATAGTAAATGTTCACAGAAAAGAGAACTAGAGAACCCAGAACTGAATCCCAACATTAAGAATGGATGGGAGAGGAGTTGGAGCACACTGAGATATTCGCAAGGGAAACTGACAGTGGAAACTATTAAGATAGAAACATTCCCAAATAATGTACTATCTTAGTATATAGAATATAGTTTACTAACAAGTGGATTATTACCATGTAAAATGCTACTGATGAGTCAAAGAACTTGAAAACACAATTGGCCTTGTGTTTAGAATTGCACAAGAGGATTGGATACCTTGATAAAAGCAATTTTGCTAGAATAGAGACAGGCAAAGCCTGACTTGACTGAGTTAGAATAGATAAGAGGGGAATTGAAGTTTGTTAACATGGCTAACTTTTTTGAGGAATTTGGAAGCAAAGGACAGCAAGTAAATAGGGCACTGGCTAAAATGGAAAGCGAAGTCAACTGTGTGTGTGTGTGTGTGTGTGTGTGTGTGTGTGTGTGTGTGTTTGTTTTAGAACAGAAGTATCATGTCTTTAGCTGAAGCAAATTATCCAGTAGTAGGGGAAAACTTGAAACTTAGACGAAGAAAGAGAATACTGCTCCTGAAAAGACCTTGAATATTGCATCTTTCTAGGTGGTCTGCTTGTTGACCATTGAGAATATAAACATATCCTGAAACAAACACAAATTTACATACCTTACATTCCTTGTAAGCTCCAGACTAGGATATCCAACTCCATACTCGATATCCCCACATATCTTCCTCACAGATATGTCAAACCTGCCATGCCTGAGGCAGAAATCATGACTACTTCTCTTCTTGTGCTGCCCATATCTCAGAACGTAACATCCTGCCCAACCAGTTGCTCAACCTAGAATCAAGTCATCCTGGATTCTTCTCTTTTCTTCCTGCATCATATTTAATCATCAGCAAGCACACTGGATCATCCTACATAGTAAATCTCCACGTTGCCCATTGCGTTTCCAACACTTCCACCCTTCTAACACCATCACCCTTGTTCAAGCCACAGCATCTCCCAGCAACTACTGCTACAAAAGAATCCTAACAAGTACACAAAGTTGCACTTTGTTCTCCAATATTTATCCTTCAACAATTACCCACCATATCATGAAGTGAAGGGACTGGAGTTAAGAAACTCGACCTATTTTCCTTCTGTAAACCCAGCCTCTAACATATATAGGTGTGGAACATTTCACTAAATAAAACAGACTACTAGATTACTGGAAGACATATTTCTCAGAATACTACTCCCCTCATGTGATTTAAGCTCAGAATTTGGGTTATCTTCTCATTTAAAATGCATCCAGAATGGAGGTTGTAAGCATCCCAATTACAATACTTTGTTACCTGCATCAGAATAAAATTATCTTCTTAATGGAAAATACTATTTTAAATATTCATAATGTTTGTGCATTTTTGTCAGGAACAAGCCCTTATGACAACAGACATTTTTATTTTCAAGTACATAGCAGTACCTAGAAACACGCCTGGCATCTAAGAAACTCTTCTAAAATACTATGAAATAATCCCACAAACCTGCTGCACCTTTACCTTATCTCAATATGTGTTTTCCACAAAACCCACGTTTTACTTTGAGTCTCCATGTCCGCCTAGATTCCTCCATTCAACTTTTAAACATCACTAACCACCCTGTGAGCTGTCTACCCATCTTCATACAAGAAAAAAAAGGCATCTCTTCTATCAGATTTCTTCCTGAAAAGACAGGGTGTCTAACAGTTCATAAATCTTACTTCCTTTGAAGTTCATCTAAAATCAACTCCTCAGAATGAAGTGCTCTGAGTAGGAGTGTGAATGGAGCCAGTCTTCTTCCCCTAATATCCAGAAACTAAGACCTCCTCTGTAGTGCAAGTTTTGTCCAGACTGTTCATTGTTTTCAGAACTAAGATGTCCATGCTCAAAGGATTTATCTTCTATTTCTCCTTAAAAAAGGCCTCTGTACCCAGAATGGACTCAATTAATACTGAATCTATTTGGTTGCCTATACCTTTATCTTAAAAGGATATCAGAATGACATATCTGAAAAACTTAGAACCAGACAAGGAAGGATAATCACATAATCAAGATACTTCAGGACTGCTTCTGGTAGAAGAACCTCAAAGATAACGTATTTCTTACCTTTCCCTGCCATCTTTCTAGTTCAGGCCTCATTTTCTTCCTCTTGACTAATGCAGAAGCCCTTTAACTGGGATGGGGGCATTTGCCAGGGGTTAGAAAAAGCAATGACAGGAGGTGAGAAGTGACAGATCCAAACTGGAATAATCAACTAAGACTTCTTGGAGATGGCCCACAGTGTTTGGCATAGGACGGAAGCAGGCATCCTCTGTGGTGGGGAGAGCATCTGGAGTTTGTGTACCAAACAGTTGGGTGGGACTATCGAGACTTCTGTTCCCTCTATTGAAGGACCAGAGTAGAAGCAATAACAGGGTTGGAGAGCTGATGCCTAAGATCAGGACTGGCTATGGGAAGAAATTGACAGTGCCGCCACCTTCCAGCTCACTCCCACCTTCCAGCTCACTCCCACCTTCCAGCTCACTCCCACCTTCCAGCTCACTCCCACCTTCCAGCTCACTCCCACCTTCCTGCTCACTCCTACCTTCCTGCTCACCCCAATAACATCACTTGTTTTCTGTTTCCCTAAGTTGCAGCTCTATCCACAGTCCTCAGTCTGACTTACAATCCTGGGCCCTTTCCATTAGCTTCATGCAGCACCGGTGCCGCCTTCCTCTTTCAGTCTAAGGAGTCTTAGAAGGAGGAAGCTGGGAAGCGAGTAGCTGGCTTTAATCCTCACCAACCTCTGCCCTTCTCCCAGAAGGCCGTGGAAACAGAAACTGCTGCACTTGAGCAGAGTCCTCAGAGACATCTCTGGCCTCCTCTCTCTGGGTTGATGCAAGGGGACTTCCCCTGACCCAAGGACTGTATCCTTGTTTCCTACAACCCATGCCTCCTCCCAAGCTAGTGGCACTGAGTTGTGCCTACTGGGGTCATGCCCTACTTGCCAGAGGCTGTGAGACTTTCAGGTGGAGCTGGCTTGTGTCTTGGTGTTTGCTGTGCCTCTCCTTACTCTTTATCCTTACAGTGTCTTCAAAGAAAGCCAGCCCCTTCAGAAAATATACACTGCAGGCAACTCCTGTCAGAACTGACTTGAAAGGGCAGGGAGTCCAGCCTGACCAGGCCAAGGTCATCCATTAGGCATTTTATTTTGCATTCATATTTCATATTGGCCTGAGATATGCATTAATAACCAGCTCGTGACCTTGATCTGGCACCTGTCTGATCCCTGATCTATTTTTCTTATCTCTAAGGTAGAGATAACTTTTACAATATTTTCTAACTCACAAGGATAGGAGGATCTAAGTAGATAAACAAGAGGCCACTATGAATGTGATTCCTTATGAATAATTAGGAAATTACCAATCATCTATAAATGATAAAGGGCGATCTTTCTACCTACAGCTGACTTAATGTGTGCTATTTTTCAAGGACCTGAGAAGATGCTTTTCACTAGAGTTCTCCATGGATTTTGTCTACCCTAATTCCCCATAATTTTTAAAAGCAATCTAAGAAAGCTGTAACTCAGTCATACTCACTCCCTTCCCACACAGGTACCCTGCAACTAACTTCCCCTTCTGTAATAGTTGGCCCTCAAGGGTGTGGACTCAGCCCTCCTCCATGATAAGTCTGATCTTTTGGGATGCTGGGATAAAGTGGAATTCCTACATAGTACATTTAAAGTTGCAGCCTAAATTAACAATGTACAGCTAGGCCAAGGGGATACAGCCTGTATGAAAAGCACCTCACCAAAACCTAATATTGCAAAAGCCAGATAAAAGCCAGACAAGAGCCAGATAGAATAGACAGGGTTTTTGTGAACAAAGCACCTTAATTTGCCCCCAACTCCATTCTGAATGGGTAATCCTGACATCATAGGAGCAGGATAAGAAGCACATGGAGTGGGGGAGTGGGCAGTGGGGCCATTGGCTCAAACCATGCTGGAGATAACTGCTGGAATATTGGAACACTTTGACTGTTTAATTCATTGACATCCTCCCCACCCTATCTTTTCTTTTGTAAAATCTAGATTCTTTTACATTCATATGCATCTTTGTTTTGGTGTTCTTCATTCCCTCCAGTTTTTTCATGTTTCCATCTGGATCATTTTTTTTCTGCATGAAAAACTACTTTTATTTTTGCTTTTATTACAGGCCATATAGTGACACATTCCATCAGCTTTTGCTCATTTGTAAAATTATCTTAGTCATCTTTGTTTGTGAAAGATGACTCACCTCCTGGGCCTCTGTCTAAAATTCTATTTCAATTTGAATAGGTTTTTAAATGGGCAATTCTTCTTTCATCCACTTTAGTATATTAATTGTATTCTGCCTTCACTTGCTTTTTTTGAAGTCAAGTATCTATTAATATCAGTCTTATTGTTGATCCTGTGAATATAATGTGCCCTACCCATACCTGGGTGCTGCCTTCTTTTTTTTTCCAGTTAGCTGTGATCACACAGAACATTGTAGGCCTTTGTATCAGTCTGTTCTCACACTGCTATGAAGAACTACCTGAGACTGGGTACTTTTATGGAGAAAAGAGGTTTGATTGACTCACAGTTCCTGCAGGCTGTACAGAAGCATGGCTGGGAGGCCTCAGGAAACTTAGTCATGGCAGAAGATGAAGGGGAAGCAAGCAGGTCTTACCACAGCGGAGCAGGAAAAAGGGAATGGGAGCGGGGCCATATGCTTTTAAACAGAACATCAAGGGGGAAATCTGCCCCCATGATCCTATCACCTCTCACCAGGTCCCCTCTTCTGACATGTGGGGATTACAATTCGAGAGGAGATTTGGGTGTGGACACAGAGCCAAACCATATCAGCCATGTAAGGATTTCACTTTGCAAAGGTTCATAATTTCTCTCAGAATAAAAGCCAAGTTTGAGCAGTGAATTGACATTATTTGACATATGTTTTTAAGATACTGCTTCTGACTTAATGGGAACAGCACAAGATGATGAGGATGAAAGCAGAGAAAGGATTACAGATGCTATTGTAGGCATCCAGAGAGAAGATGGTGTTTCCAATTCAATGTGTTAATCATATATATGGAGCGAAATCAGATATATCAGATTTTATATCTATTTTTTAAGTGCCAGTGAGAATTCCTGAAAAATTAGCTCTAGGCTGTGAGAGAAAAAGAAATCAAAGATAACACCAAGACTCCTTGCTTGAGGAACACGTAGGTGGGAAGGTGTTGTGAGGGTTGCTAGGCAGAACAGGATCCTATACTCAAGCATTGATCCTACTTTAAGGATGATGTGCACCTCTGTGTCCTAGCTTGGAATGTTGGGATGACCTAGTTTTTGAGTGATTAGAAGTATTGCATCTAGGCCTAGATAACTGCATCAAGTTTCCTTTATCCTAATCTATATACCCATCTATATGGGTATAAAATTATATGCGCCTGTAGGCTACTCATATATCTTATTCATGTTTTGATTGTGTGCTAAACTCAAATGAGCTCATAGAGAAGGTAATTTTCCTTTTACTATTTGTGACTAATCCTGGCTGTGCTAATGTTATGTTGATATATTACCTGTCTATGCGATCCTTATACTACTGGACTTGTTCTCGGAACAAAATTATTTCTTCACTGGGGATAGATATGACCTTAAGGATGATGTTATTCCCCGTATAAGTCAATGGGAAAATAAGATTTCTCTTGTTGGAAATAGCTTTTAAAATTCATGCTCTTTTCTATGTTTGTTTATATGTGGTTACAACTTAGTGTTTATTTTTTAGCTGCCCACCTGCCCCAACTATTCTCAGACAAAATAATCAAGAGGTGTTGACTACATGAGGCATTTGTCTTTGTGTCTGAGGGATTCATGGGAGCAGTGATGGAATATAAGGAGAAGCAAGAGTGTAGGTTCTTGCAATACTCTTGTCTCCTGCACAGCTTCCAACCTTCTACACCACACCTGACAAATGCTTGGAGATTGTTTCAAAGATAACTAATATAGAGAGAGATAGAGATACTTCCTAAACAGTAGTCTCTGAGGAAACAATGAAAGGGGTCACAAAAAATGAAGTACAAGAATGCATTTGTGGAAGATCCTGTATGAAAATATACTCATTTTCTAGGCTGTAATAACAAAATACCACAGACTGGATGGTTTCAATACAGAAACCTATTTTCTCAATTCTGGAAGCTAGATGTTCAAGTTAAGGTGTGGCATGGTTGATTCCTTTTGAGGCCTCTCTCCTTGGCTTGGACATTGTCTTCTCCTTGTGTCTTTTCTTATATGGACACCTGTTGTATTAGATTGAGTGCCATCCTAATAACTTCATTTTAACTTAATTAACCTCTTTGAAGACCTTATCTCCAAATACGGTCATATTACTCTGAGATACTAGGGTTTAGGACTTCAACATATGAGTTTACTGAAGGGGGACACAATTCAGCTCATAACACCCTGCCTTCCGGCTCCCTAAAGTCTAGTCCTTCCCACATGCAAAATACAAGCATCCCCAATTCCAGGAGTTAACTGTAAATACAAAATCTCATCTAAATGTAATATCTAAATCACTTATGTGACACTCTGGCATGAATCCATCCTGAGGCAAAATTTCCCTCCAGCTGTAAACCTGTGAAACCAGACAAGCTACCTGTGACCAAAATATAATGGTAGAACAGGCACAGGGTAGGCATTCCCACTCAAAAAGGGAGAAATCAGAATAAAAGTGTTATGAGTCACAAATAAGTCTAAAACCTAGCAGGGCAAATTACACTTGATTTAAGGCTCAGAATAATCCTTTTTGACTCAATGGACAGCAGCCCCTAACCCCTCAGTCCTGGGTTAGCGGCACCCTGGCCTTCTGAAACCAATGGGCTGGCTCTGCCCTCTGGAACCAAGGAAGAGGCAGCCTAACCTCCTGGATCTGTGTCTTTTGGGCTTGTGGTGGCAGTGGTATCCCTGCCAACCTCTGAACAACCTTAGGGTATGTTTTCCCTTTTCTTTAAGGATAATGCATGTTTGCAGCTAAATAGCTGTATTGGGCCATCCTCTGGAATCCCGGAAGTCCAACTACCTTCTTTCATGTCCTCCTAACTCTGTTCATTTCTGATGCTAATAAAATTCTCAAAAAGCATGTTGGTCTCTGATGCAATTCATGGGGTCCAAACTCTCAGATAAAAGGGATTCCTGTGAGTCTTTCCTGCATAGCCCCATCTCTATTCCTGGCTTCTGCTGAGATGGCTGATTGTATTCATAAACACATGCCTAATCATTTTTTTAAAAATTGGCACATATTAATTGTACATATTTAGAGGGTGCACGCAATATTTCCATACATGTATACAACTGGTAATGATCAAATCAGGGTAATCAATTTGAGATAATCACCTCGAATATTTATCATTTCATTGTGTTGAACATTCAAAATCTACTCCTCTGGCTGTTTTGAAATCTATACTAAATTATTAACTATTGTCATTCTAGTGTGCTATGGAATACTAAAACTTATTCCTTCTACCTAAAGGGCAATTTTCTACCCATTAACCAACTCCTCCCTATACCCTCTTCCCCCCTACTCTTCCAAGCCTCTGGTAACCACTATTCTAGTCTCTACTTCTGTAACACCGACTTTCTTTACCTCCCAAATATGAGTGGGACCATGAAGTATTTGTCATTGTGTGCTGGTTTATTTCATTTAATATACCTAATCTTTTTAGAAAATGGTTGTCCAGCCACACCCTTGATGTTCTTTCCAAATTACACTTATTTATTGTAATATGGATATGCTGAGAATTTTTCAGTCTTTAATTCCCGATTCCTTTTTGCTTAAATTCTTCTCCAACTTATCTCTCTCCTCACTCATAAGCAACAAGAACAAACCAGGTCACAATTTCAGCACTTTGCTTAGAAATCTCCTCAGCTAAATATCCAAGTTCATTACTTACAAGTTCTACTTTCCACAAAGTACTAGAACACAATTTGTCCAAGTTATTTTTCCTTTGATAACATAGATCATCTTTCTTCCAGTTCCTCCTTCCTGAGACCTCACTAAAAGCATCTTTAATATTCATATTTCTACCTACAATCTCTTCGAAGAAATCTTAGCCTTTTTTAACACGCACCTCAAAACTTTTTCAGCTTCAACCCATTATTCAGTTTCCAAGCAACTTCCACATTTTTAGGTATTAGTTACAGTAGCACCTTACTTTCTGGTGCCAAAATTAGTTTTCTAGGGCTTCTATAAAAGGTAATACAAACTGGGTGGCCTAATAAACAGAAATTTATTTCTTCACAATTCTAGAAGATAGAAGTCCAAGATCCAAGCAGAATTGGTTGCTACCGAGGCCACTCTTCTTTGCTTGTACATGGCCATCTTTCTGTATCTTTACGTGGTCTTCACTCTGCCTGCGTCTGTGTACAAATTTTCTCTTCTTGTATAGACACCTGTCATATTGGATTAAGGCCCATCCTAATCACCTCATTTTAACTTAAGTATTACTTTAAAGACTTTATCCCCAAATACAGTCACATTCTGAAGTGCTGGGTGTTAGGATTTTAACATATAAATTGGAAAGGGGAACAAAATTGAACTCATAAGACACGGTATGAGGGAGCATCAGAGGTGCAGTTCTCAGGATTAATATTAAGGGAATTCTCGAGTACCTAAGTTTGAATGAAATAGAACAAAACCTAAGTCAATATGCCCACATCTCATCTTCTTTGACTTCTCATATTTCTTCTATGCTGGGCCTTGGAATGGTGAGTTTAGAGAACACAAACCATTGGAATTATTCCATCCTCTGTCTGAGGACATAAACATAAGTCCGGCATCCCTTTCTTAACAGTCTGTATCCCTAGCCGATAGCATAGACTTGGCTAGATTATTAAATCAGTAAACAATTCACATTCTTGTTGAAAACATAAGATACATCTATGCACAAAGAAAGAGTTATGTGATATATAATAAAATGTCAGAGGATATGGTTTTTCTTCAAAGTATTTAATGAGATGGAATAGCCATGAGGATGAGGAGGTAAAAAGAAATCAAAGAATACAGACTGGCTTAGTTGAAGAAATAACCTTCTAACAAGCAGAGCTGTCTCACTTGGAATAAATAGGCCTAAAGGATGCATGTGCACCAGCACTGACAGTGTTTAGGTAGAGTCTAGGGATCAACTGTTAGAATATAGCAGAACTCCTGCACTGGATGGAGTAGGGGTCCTAACTCGGGAATCTGAGTGGATAATTCACCAAATTTCCAACAAGTCAGAGATGGAAATTCAGATTTTCACAGTCTTCTCTTAGGCAAATGAACTTGGAAGCATCTTTGTGTCCTTCAGCAAAGTCACCATGAGGCCGGAGGGTCAAGACACTGTCAAGTTTACTGACAGGAGTCAGGGCTCTGTGAGGAGACAGCACAGTCACCAGGTTCAATCCAGAGGCTACCAGAGGGCAAAGACCCACAAATTCTAAACAGACTGTTGGCACTGAGCTTCAGGACATCATTTATTCTTTTCATAATACAAGAAAAGAACTAAACATGGAGTCTAGCACCCATCTACTCTCAGCACAGCCCTGGCCCACTACAGCATTCACTGTGCCCCACTCTTTTTCCACTTATTCCTCACTCTCTATTCACACATCGTTTCTCAGGAATACTCCCAAGACTGTCACGGATCTGCTTGGTCTTAACGCCATAGATGATGGGATTGACCATGGGTGGGAAGAGCAGATAGAAATTGGCGAGGAGAATGTGGACGTGTGGGGCAGCACAGCGGGCCACACGGTGCATGACTGAAGAGATGACTGAAGGTGTGTAGAAGGCTAAGATGGCACCTATGTGAGAGACACATGTCCCAAATGCTTTGTAGCGGGCCTCCTGAGAGGAGAGTTCTAGAACTGCCTGAAGGATAAAGATATAAGATAGGATGATAAAGAATAGATCCAACACTCCAATAAACATGGCCACAGCAATGCCATAGATATTGTTGAAGCTAGTGTTCCCACAGCCAGCCTGACCACAGCCATGTGTTCACAGTAGCAGTGGGCAATCACTGGGCCTTGGCAGTAGTGGAAACATCTCAGCAGGAAGAGGAGTGGAGTCATTAGTGTCACAGCCCGGGCCACAGCAGCCATGCCAATCTTGGTGATGAGGGACCCAGTCAGGACTGTGGTGTAGTGCAGTGGCTTGCAGATGGCCACATAGTGGTCAAAGGCCATGGCCAGCAGCACTGCTGACTCCATGATGGAGAAAGAGTGAAGGAAGAACATCTGGACCAGACAGGCAAAAAAGTTGATCTCCCGATCCCTGAACCAGAATATGGCAAGCATTTTGGGCAATGCTGAGGAGGAAAGGACCAGGTCGATGGCTGCCAACATGGCCAGAAAGAGGTATATGGGCTCATGGAGGGCTGCATCAGCCTAGATAATGAGAAGGAGGATGCAGTTTCCAAGCAGGGCCAGTGTATATGCTGAGAAGGGGATGGAGATCCAGATGTGCAGGTGCTCCAGGCCTGGAATCCCCATCAACAAGAAGGAAGTTGGATGTGTTGAGGTGATATTGGAGGCTGACATGACTCTTGGAAATTCTCCTTGTTGATCTTCATAGGCTCCTTCACCTTCTAGGAAGAGTATCCAGAGTACATAGGATTAGAGAGTTCAATCACCTTCTATCATGAGCCCTTGTTACCATTCCTAGTCCTTAAACAAAATCCACTAGAAGTTCTCATAGACATGGAGAAGCATAATCTATGGTTCCTGCCCACAAGAAACTCTCATTTTTACTGACATCTAAATATTTAGATATCAATAGACCTGATACCACTAAACAGTTCTCATAAAGGAATGCAGAAGTGGTATTGTTTTGTGTTCTTGGTGACAGGATTATCTTGATCAAACAAGTAAAATATGTTTAAATCAATTCATTTAGCTCATACATTGTTACCATTCAACCTACCAATCAAACAAAACTCCCAATCATATGAGTAAATGTTCTGTTGAACTTTCTGGCTTAAGTGCCTATATAAGTCAAATGAACCCTGCAATTCCAGTGCCTCAATTAATCATACAATCTGTTTAACTTATCTGGAAGTATACTATCTAATGGCATTGCCACTTGCCCAAATGTGGCTATTTCTAGTCATCAAAAATAAAATTAAAAATTCATACCTCAATCACAAAAAATTAAGTGTTCAGTAGCATCTAAATTTAAGTGCTCAATAGACCTAATTTAAGTGCTCAATAACCCCATGTGACTAGTGGCTACTATACTGGACAATTTAGGTCAAGACTATTTCTATCCTTGCAGAAAGCTCCATTAAAGGGCACTGCTCTATAATACATCTTCCAGGTTCTTTTAACAAAAACTTTAAAAATACAGCTATGCCTCCAGCTTACGAGAAGATGAAGAGCCTTCTCTTTTGGTTTTCCTTCATCTAAACTCACATTAACTTTCCTGTTCATGTGGGTCTCCCTCCGTCCATCTTCCATTTCCTTAATTTTCATCACAGAACTCTTTCATCTTTAGAAAGACTAACATCTGGCTCCCCCACACACAAACTTTATGCTTAACAATTTTTAATATTTCTCTCCTCTCTTGCTCATTTTTCTTTCTTCTGTCAAAAGCCTTAAACACTGAAGTTGCCCAATTTTTACCCGGGCATTCTTCTTGTTAGAATTTATTTAATGAAGTTCTTTTGACAATTAAATGAGATAATGCATCGAGACAGCACAGTCAGTAAGCAAAGTAACTGCTTAGTTATTGGTCTTTTTTCAATATGAGAAAATTGAGTGTTGGGAAAATAATATCTCTAAGACACCATAGTTAATAGTGTCAGCCAAGTTTGAGTTCTAGCGTTTTCCAAATTTAATGTTCTAAATAATCATCTCCTTTTGCTTCTACCTAAATGCCCAAAGGCAACTCATGTTTTGTATATCCAAATTTAAAACAAGTTCCTTTTTTTCCATAAAGTATGGGAAAAGTTTAGAATCTGAAGCCTCAGTCAAAATCATGATTGTCCAAGGTCACATAGCTAGAAGATGTGGCAAATAGCTTATTTCAAGCCCCTGTTTCTTCTCTGGAAATGGGTAATAAAACTGCCCTACCTTTATCTCAGGGTTGTAGGGAGAATACTAGAATTACACACAAAATGTCTTTTTGTATAATTATTTAGTGTTTATTATTATTATTATTTTTTGAGGCAGAGTCTCGCTCCTTCGCCCAGGCCGGAGTGCAGTGGCGCTATCTGGGCTCACTGTAAGCTCTGCCTCCCCGGCTCACGTGACTGTCCTGCCTAAGCGTCCCGAGCAGCTGGGACCACAGGTGCCCGCTACCACGCCCGGCTAATTTTTTGTATTTTTAGTAGATACGGGGTTTCACCCTGTTAGCCAGGATGGTCTCCATCTCCTGACCTCGTGATCTGCCCGCCTCGGCCTCCCAAAGTGCTGGGACTACAGGCGTGAGTCACCGCGCCCAGCCTAACGTTTATTATTTAGAGCCTTATTTGTCATCTGTCTCTCCCTCCACAGAAAACTTATGCTTGAAAAGAAAAAAAAAAAAAGGTTTCTATGTCGATTAACACTTTATAATCTTCTCTTCCATGATCTTATATCCTCTCTATTTTTTCAAAGTTTAGCTCTTCTTTGCATAAAAATACCTAGGAATGTCTACATATTCAGATTCAACTCCCACAAATTTCCTGTAGTATTAGCACATTCTAATCTACCTGAAAAAGCACTCATTTGGGCCAGAAATGACCTCCATATGATGCCATGGTCACATACTTGCCTTCATTCATGTTGATCTTTCAGCAGCTTTTTTCTGAATTGACCACTCTTCTGAAACTCCTTTTCTCCTCTTGGCTCCCCTTAATACTTACATTACCCATCAAAGGAGCTGCTTCTTTCAGTCTCCTGCTTCAGCCCTACCTCAAAATATTGAATTATTGCATGTCTCAAGCTTTAATTCTATTCAATGCTATGTCCACATAAAATTCAGTAAATATATTTGGCAAATTTAGTACAATAAAAATGTAAATATTTTTGCTGATTCGATTAAGAAAAAATTCATGAACAAAACAGATCCCTTGGAGTAATTTTGCTAAAGGTTGGAGAAGGATCACAAAAGGACATAGTAAGTAAATTACATCATAATATACAAAGGTTCACTGTCGTGATTTTAAAAAACAAACCAAAAAAAGGATCAAGGATATTGAGGATAGGAATTCCATGGCAGGGAGCAGGGGAGGTTGAAATCTGAAATAAAGAGATCATTGCAGGCCTCATTGCAAAGGGAATTCTAGCAAATATTAAATGAGGTGAGGAAATACTAGCTTTGTTTCTTTAAAAAGCCAAACCTGTAATTCCAGACAAGTGGTATATATAGAAAAATTATACAATGAATAAGAGTAGGATGAAGGAGTGGAACAGGAAAGAGAATATGGATCCAAAGGTGCATTATTGAGCTGGATAATGCAGTCATCACTGTATCCAGTTCCACATGAAGAACCATTAAGAAGGAACCAAATAATTGTCCACTCTAGACACAGAAGAGGGGAACTCTTATCCACTGGCTTCCACACCCTGGCTTCCACACACATCCTTGGGACAACCCAAGGAGGGTGAATTTCCTTGCACTTTTAGGTCTATACATGCACCAGAATAACTGAATGAGATCCCTGAGGTGCCATGCAAAAAAGGAGAGAAACTCTGGAGTGGGATGCAGCTGAGCAAGGTGCTGTCAACCTACACCAGCACTCAAATGGTTCCCACAGCAATGGCTACAACAAAAAGGGGAGATGATAGGATGTGAGACAGCCATAAGATGATGTAGGAGTCTCCCACAGGAGAGGAACAGTCTAAGAAAATGGAACAGCCAGAGAAAATGCCCTAAGACATAAAAACACCTGGTATTCGAAGATCAGCAGGCAGTCTGCTAGGATGAAGTGAATGAGCAGGAGAATCAAGTTAGGGTGCTGGGGCCAGATCACACAGGACCTCATAGGCCTTTGTGGAACTTTGCAAAGGTTCCTCATTTCTCTCAGAATCAAAGACATTGTTTTCAGCAGAGAGGGAGGAGACTTACACTTTTAAAGTTTTCTGTGGCATCCATGATGGATAATAGCACAAATAGGGAAGGGTAGAACCGGGGAAAAGTGCCTGGAGACTATTGCAGGAATCCAGGGAAGGGAGAGAACATTGGCTCAGGATCAAGGTAGCAGTGTATGTAGTGGGAAGTAATGGGATTGGGGATATATTTCAAAAATAATGTCAGTGATATTCTTGACAGGTTGGATATAGGATGTGAGACAACAGAGAGTCAAAGATGAGACCCAATTTTTCGCATAAACATCTAATAGAAAGGAGTTGCTCCCAACTGTGATGGGGAAGGTATGGAGGGTGGAGGTCAAGACTTCAATTTTGAACAGGGTAAGTTTGAGATATCTATCAGAAATTCAAGTGAAGATGGTGAAATATATGTGGAAAAGAGATAAACAGCACCCAGATAATAAGTGTTCACAGAGAGAAAAGAACCTAGGACTGAATCTCAATGTTAAGAATGGGGTAGGAGAGGAGTTGGGGCCCATGGAGAAGTTGGAAAGGAACTCTGATAGTGGACAAGTATTAATATAGAAAGATTTTTAAGGTGATGTGCTATATTAATAGTCTATTGAATATAGTTTGTTAATGAGGACATTATCACTGATTTAGTAAGATTATACTAAATGCTATTGATGAGTCAAAGAATTTGAAAACCAAATTAGCCTGCTTTTGGAATCACAGAGGATCAAATGCCTTGATAAAAACTATTTTGCTAGAATAGAGGAAGGCAAAGTGTTACTTGACTTAGAATAGCTGAAAGAGGAATTGAAGTCTTTTAACATGGTTCACTCCTTTGAAGAGTTTGGATGTAAAGGCCAGTAAGTAAATAGAACACTGGCTAAAAGTGAACAGTAGAGTCAAGAGTTTGTGTGTTTGCATGTCTGTGTGTTTATATGTAAATTTGTTTTTAAGAAGGGAGAAAAACATGTTTTTTTCTGTTGAAAAATTATCCAGTAGTAGGAGAAAACTTGAAAATTAAAAAAGGGAATACTGTTCCTGAAAAGAACTTGAACACTGCATCTTTCTTCTGGTTGACCATTGAGACATAAACATATCCTGAAATGTCAAATATAATTTAAATACTTTACCTTCCCTGTAAACTCCAGACTAGACTATCCCCACATATCAGCCTCACAGATATGTCAAACCTGTCATGCCTGAGGCAGAAATTATAACTACTTCTCTGCTTGTGCCACCCATATCTCAGAATGCAACATCCTGTCCAAGCAGTTGCTCAACCTAGAATCAAGTCATCCTGGATTCTTCCCTATTCTTCCTGCACCATATTTAACCATCAGCAGGTACCACTGGATCATCCTACGGACTAAATCTCCAAGTTGTCTGTTATATTTCCATCATCATCACCCTTGTGCAAACCACCAGCATCTATCACCAACTACTGCTGCAAAAGAATCTTAACAAGTATACAAAGTTCCTCTTTTATTCTCTAATATCTGTCCTTTCATAAATATTCACCAAATCACAAAGTGAAGGGACTGAAGTTAAAGGACTGTGCCTATTCCCTTCTGTAAACTCAGGCTCTAACATACATGGTAAGCGTGGAACATTTCACCAAATGAAGCATGACTTCTAGACTGCTGAAAGACATCTCTCTGACGTTTTCAGATTACTACTCCCCTCCCCTCATATGATGCAAGCTCAGAATGTTTGATTATCTTGTAATTTAAAATGCATCTGGGATGGAAGTTCTAAGAATCCCAACAATAACCTCTGTTACCTACATCAGAATAAAATTCTCTTCTTAATGGAAAATACTGTTTTAAGTATTAATATTTGTACATTTCTTCCAGGAACAAGATTTGACCTCGTGGCAAATAGGTACTATGACAACAAGAACATTCTTTCTCTTCAACTGGTATATCTTCAGTACCATGAACATTGGCTGGTACATAACAAACCTGTGGGATAAAAAAAAACACAGCTATTGTACATCTCCCCTTGTAAACATGCATTTTCCTCAATCCAAGCATGTTTTACTTTGTCTTCATATCCCCCTTGAATTCCTCTGTGCAACTTCTGAACATCACTGATCATCTTGAGACCTGCTCACCCATCCTCACACATAGAAAATTGATGGCATCTCTTAAATTTTTCTGGAAAAGACAGGATGTCCAAGTCCATAAATCTTATTTCCTTTGAACGTCACCTAAAATCAACTCCTCTCAGAATGAAGGACTCAGAGTAGGAGCGTGAATGGAGCCAGTCGTCTTCCCCTAATATCCAGAATCTAAGACCTGCTCTGTAGTGAAAATTTTGTCCAGACTGTTCATTGTTTTCAGAACTAAGATGTCCATGCTCAAAGGACTTGTCTGTTTATGTCTCCCAAAACTCCTTAAAAGAGGCCTCCATATGCTGAATGGACTCAGTTAATACTGATATCTATTTGGTTGCCTACAGCTTTATCTTAAAAGGATATCAGAATGACAGATTTGAAAAATTAAGAACCAGACAAGAAAGGATAGTCACATATGCAAGGTGCTTCAAGACTGCTTCTGGTAGAAGAACCTCAAAAACATGTATTTACCTTTCTCTGACATTTGTCTAGTTCAGGCCCCATTTTCTTCCTCTTGACTAATGCAGAAGCCCTTTAACTGGGATGGGGACACTGGTGGGATTTAGGAAAAGCAGTGACTGGATCCAAACTGGAATAATCAGCTAAGAGCTCTTGGAGATGGCCCACAGTGTTTGGCACAGAAAGGAAGCAGGCATCCTCTGTGGTGGGGCAAGTGTCTGGGGTTTATACACAAACCAGTTAGGTGGGACTATCAAGACTTCTCTTCCCTCTATTGGAGGGCAAAGATGAGGAAATATGGGATTTGGGCAGAGGGTAAGGTGTGGGAAGTAACTGAGAGTGCCCCCACCCACCTTCCTGCTCACCCCAACTATGTTACCTCTTTCCTCTTTCTCCCCAGTTGCAGCTCTGTTCACACTTCTCAGTCTGACTTAAAATTCTGGGCTCTTTCCCTTAGCTTCATGCAGCCCCAGTGCCACCTTCCTTTTCTAGTCTAAAGAGTTTGGGAAGGAAGAACCTGGGCAAATAGCAGCTGGCTTTATCCTCACCAACCTCTGCCCTCCTCCCATAAGGCTGTGGAAGCAGAAACTGCTGCACTTGAGGAGAATCCTCAGGGATCACAGACGGCTCTGGCCTCATCTCTCAGGGCCTTTATAAGGGGACTCCCCTGACCCAGGACTCAAACCCTGAAGGTTTCCTGCCCCATTTAATAGCACTGAGTCATGCCTCCCAGGGATCATGCCCTACTTCCCAGAAGCTGTGAGCATTTTCAGTGGAGCTGGCTTGCACCTTGGACTTTGCTGTGCCTCTCCTTACCTTTACTATCATACTTGCAGTATCTCAAAAGAAAGACCAACTCACTAGAATGTGTACACTGCAGGCAACTCCTATCCCAATGTGACGTGAAAGGGTAATGATTCCAGTCTGACCAGGCCAAGGTCATCCATTAGGTGTTCTATTTTGCATGCATATTCTATATTAACCTGAACGCTACATTAATATCCCACTTGTGACCTTGGTTTGGCATTTTCTGATGCTTAATCTGCTTTCTCATCTCTAAAGTAGAGATAATATTCACAATTTTTCATAACTTACAGAATGGATGGGAAATTTATGTACATAATTGAGATGACAGTATAAATGTGAATGTGTATGAATAATGACCATTCCTCTATAAATGATAAAGGGTGACCTTTCTGCCTACAACTGACTTGAATGTCTATTTTTCAAAGACCTGAGAAGAAAGCTGCTTTTTACCAGGGTTCCTGTCTTAGTCTATTTTCTTTTGCTTATAACACAATACCATTAAATTGGGTAACTTATAAAGGAAAGGAATTGATTTCTTGCAGTCATGGAGGCTGAGAAGCCCAAGATCATGGGGCCTAGGTCATTCTTGCTGGTGGGGCCTCCCTACAGTCTCAAGGGGCCACAGGACATCCCACAGCAAGGAGCTGAGCATGCTAATGTGCTACCTCAGGTCTCTCTTCCTCTTCTCGTAAAGCCACCATTCCCACCACAATGTTAACAAGCTGGTTTGTTAATCCATTAATCTATTCATGAATAGATTAGTCCATACATGAGGGCAGAGCCCATGTGACCCAGTCACTGCTTTTAAAGGCCCCAGTTCTCAGTACTGCCACATTGGAGATTTGTATGGCAGGGACAAATATTCAAACCATAGTATTCTGCCCTGCCCCACCCCCTAAAACTCATGTTCTGACATACAAATACATTCATGCTATCTCTATAGCCCCAATGTTTTAACTCATTCCAGCACCAACTCAAAAGTCCAAAGTGCAGACTCTCATCTATGAGTCTGTGAAATCAGAACAGGTTACCTACTTCCAAGATACATTGATGCTACAGACATAAAACATTCTTATTCCAAAAGGGAGAAATAGGCAAAGAAAGGAATAACGTGCCACAGGCAAGGCCAAAACCCAGCAGGGCAGACATTACATCTTAAAGCTAGACAATAATTGCTTTTCATTTTATGTAAAGCCTCCTGGCAGCCCCAGGCAGCCCCACCCTATGGCTTTGCTGTGTACTCCACACAACACTGCCTCTATAGGTTTCTGAGGGTTTCCCAGGTAGGCATTGCCTGCTGCTGGTAACGCTACAGTTCTGGGGTCCTGCTTTCATGACACTAGGCATCATCCTGGTAAGAACTCTCTGCAGCAGCTCCAACCCCACATTTTTACTCAGCACAGCTCTAGTGGGGGCTCTTAGCAGGGGTGCAGTGGCTCTGCCCCACAAGTCTCTGCCCCAGCTCCCACGTTGTAATCAACTTCCTGTGAAATCTGCATGGAGACTGCCAAGTCTTCACAGCTCTTGCTTTCTGCAAGCCTGCAGGATTAGCACCACATGGACACTGCCAAGGCTTAGGGCTTGTATCCTCTTAAAGGGCAAGTCGACCTGCACCTGGGGCTGCTTGGGCCATAGCTGGATCAGCTGAGAAGCACTGAGCCAGAGTAAATTAGGGAGCAGAATCCCAAGACAGCCCTGGGTAGCAAACCTTTGGAGGGTGCCTCGGGCCTCTCTCTGGAAACTATTTTTTCCTTCTAGGCTTCTGGATCTATGATAGGAGTGACAGCCTCAACTATCTTTGAAATGCCTTCAGGGTCTTTCTTCTGTCATGCAAAAGACCACCACAATGGCTAAATAATAGAGGAATTTTATTGGCAATATTAGTTGCAAACCAGGAAAAGATAGTCTCTAACTTGTACCAAAGGTTCTCTCTCTGAAGAGGGAAAGGGCAGACTGGTTTTTATGCTTCACAAGGTGTGTATTACATAATAGTCATACATACTCAGCAGGTTTGGAGAAAAAGCTAATACATATTTATGAGGGGAGTTGAGCATATGCATAATGGGTAAAGATATATGTAATATACATCTCATGTTCATTTTGGAATGAGGTTTTAGCATTAAAATGAGGCAGAACTTGGCTCTTTATTTTTGCCTTTTATCAAAAGACAAACCATAGGACACAAAGACAGTTATGAGCTTGCTGAAACTGGCTTGAGGTCTGCAATTGTTTATCAGGAAAGAATGTAAGGCAAGTCCTCTGTCTAATCAGAATTGTAGTGGCCTGGGTTGTAAATCACTTAGGAAAGGTTTGACAATCTACCTAATAGCTCCTGTTGTTAGGGAGATTAGCAAGAGTGTGGTTCTTCTTGTAGCCATAAGGAATTTAGGAAGTTGCCATGCCAGTCAAGCGTGAATCCTCAACCAGTAGGTAACTTTTGTTTCCTTAATCTTAGGGTCCATATCAGTTGATAAAGGGGCATCTATTTTGGTCTCTCAAATTATACTTCCATTGTCTTGAGGACCTGGTTCTTTTCAATCCATGTTAATCTCCGTAGCAAACCACGTCTGGGCTACACTCTTGGTTTCCTCTCCTGAGCACACTTTTTCATTCTTTACATCAAGAGGCTGAGAGTTTTCCAAATCTTTCCACTTTACTTTCCTTTTAATCATAAATCCTGTTTTTAAATTATGCCTTTGCTCCTGAATCTCAGTGTAAGGGGCCAAAATTAACCCCCATGAATCACCTTCTATATTTTGCTTAGAAACTTCTTCAGCCAAGTACCCTAGTTTATCACTGTCAAGTCTGGCCCTTCACGAAGCCCTTGGGCATGAACACAGTTTAGCTAAGTTCTTGGCCAATTTATGACAGCGATGATCTTTACTCCTGTTTTCAATAATTTGTCCCTCAATTCTATCTGAAACCTTATCAGAATGGCCCTTATGCTTCATATTTTTACCAGCATTCTGGCCACAACCACTTAATCTCTAAAGAGTTTCAAATGTTCCCTAATCTTTATTTCCTCTAAGCCCTCATCAGAGTCTAGGCTTTTAAGATGCTCCTCCAAATTTGTCCAGCCTCTTCCCAATGTTAGAAACAAATGCTTGATACTGCAAAGAAGAACCAGCACTCAGGCAAAAAGTTTTCTCAGCAAGGCAATTTACTTCTGTAGAATGGTGAAACCTGCATCAGCCACAATTGCAAGAGCACACCAAACAAAGGAGAAAAGGGGTTTTTATCCCTAACGCAATTCCTGTTTGTGTCCTTTCCCCATTGGCTGGAGTTGGACCTTACAATCTAATCTATCCAGGTTGGCTGAGACTTAAACTTCTCCAAATAGGGAAAAAGACTGAAACTTTTCCAGATAGGGTAAACACGCACTTTGCGAAAGGAGGGGAGGAAGAGATGTCCATTACTAACTAGGCAGGAGGGAAGGCATGTCTAGGTATGTCTGGGCATGTCTGGGTGTGGCAAGGCAGGAAGGGTTGGTCACAGAACAGAGACAACAAGGAAATTTGAAACTTTTTCCAAATAAGGTAGTGGGATGAGGACTTTGAAGACTGAAGCAGGGAGAAGGGCTAATTTACAGTCTTACAACTTATAACAAGAGAGTTAAGTTTTGAAGAGGAAATTGTTCTAACAAATTTTCCCTTTTCCATTTTATAATTCTTTCTCTTCAAAATGTCTTAACATAATTCGGCTTGGTTGTTCCTCTTGGTAGTTTAGAAGTAGGAATTTATCTGAATAGGGTAGGGGAGAGTGGAGAAAGGCTTTTGTGAGAGTGGTTCTAGAAGCCTTTGCATTAACCCACGAATACAGGGTATGATACAGCAACTTACAAGAATAAGTACACCTATAACAATTGCAAAAGAAGTAAATATTGAAGTCAAGAGTCCTTTCCACTTCTCAAACCATTTCCCATGAGACTTGTAAAAGGGTTATTTGTTCCAGAATTTTTAGCTAATTCATTTTCTAAATTGATAAGCCCTTGCAATGGTTTTGTAATTGTTCCATCAAGGGCTGTGTTACTAGGAATAAAAATACAACATTGAACTCCAATCATGACACAGGCTCCACCTTTTTCAGCTACTCTATCAAGAGCTATTCTGTTTTCCCCAGCCATCTGGCTGGTGGCACCTAGTTGTTCAAATATTTCTCTAATGGCATCTCTTTTGTAATTGACAAAATGTTGGTTATAGTAAATGCAATTTACCCAATCTATGCTTTTGTTTATAGTTGACCACCAGAATAATACAGATTCAAATCCTGTGGCTATTTGATTTCAGGCTTTAAACTCATCTGGTACCCCCTGGGGCACTCCAATAACATCTATATAAACATGAGGATCAAAAGACCCATGAGGGACACTTCTTTTACTGCGGTGGTGGTTCTTTTTGCTGGATTGATGAAATGCCAGGGTAAAAGGGATGGCCAATTGTATTAGAACACAAGTGCTGCTCCAGTTACTTGGCAGAGTACCCAATAGTTGTCTACCACAATACCACCATACATCTGCTCAGGGATGAACAAGGGCAGACTGATGGGTTAGTTCTTGGAAAGGTTTAGACTCACTGCATCCAGTTAAGCTTCCAAGGAATGCCAAATTTCCCCCCTGCTGTGACAGACAGGAGGTGAAATTGGCATTTATAGCTGGAGGTTGGATGGATGGCCCTCGGGGGCTGACCTGCAGGACGTTTAGCTTCTGGGAATAGCAGTGAGAGGGTTTGACATTTCTTATTGCCCCAGGCTGTGGGGTTTTGGAAGAGAGCTACCATACAGTCCATGCCTGGGTGGTTGGAGGACCATCCAAGTAGAAAGGGGACAATCTGGGTTTCTGGTCTGCCTGTTGCACAAGCGTAACAATCACTTTTATTTAGTGTGCGGATGGAATATTTAATCCATTCTAGCCAGGTATTTGCATCTTGATACCCTGTTTCAATAGCTAAAGTTTGCTTTAGGTCATTGACTTCTACTATAGCTACCTTAGTTTTGTCATTTGATATGAAGCGAGAAATAGTTTGATTTTATGGGTTTGGTGAGAGGGTGGAGGAGGAGAAACAAAGCACATTTCAAAGAACCCCACAGGGTCCTTTCCAGTTATATCTGCTCCTAAACCATAGAAGTGCTCTGAGGTGGGGTTAGAATTACTGGAGGGTAGGGGTAGTAATGGAGATAAGTAATGGGTTGCACTGATGTGTTTGGCAATTGGGGTGGGGAAGGTGGTTCCTTTGGTGAGGTGGAGGTAGGGCTTTAGGGCAGAATCTGCAGTCCAGCCCTGATACTTGGTGGTCCATATAACCTCTCCCCAAATATAACAAGTGAGGGCCCATACTGTCCTCCCGGAGGGACAAAGATACTTTTCTGAAGAACTGAGCTGTCTTTGACTTTTTAGGTCCACACAAGATATGGCAAGGCAAGCATCAAATGTAATTGTTTGGGGGAAAAGTGATCGGGTTACATTGATAATAAGGTGTCCTTGGTAACTAAAGGAAAAAGAAGAGGAAATAGGGACAGATTAGACTTTTCATTTTAACGTTACTATGGTGGGAGTTGGCCCTGGAATGATGGTCCATGGCTTTGGAGAGGGTGACACCTTGACTTGGGTATGATGGGTCCACCCCTTTTCAGCAGGTCGGACTGCTGTCTCAGTTGTGAGGAGCATCAGGTAAGGTCCTTTCCAGGTGGGCTCAAGCTTTCCCTCTTTCCAGCTTTTGACAAGGACGTGATCTCTGAGTTGGTGTTGGTGAACTGGGAATTTGAGGGGTGGAGTCTGCACTAGGAGGCCTTGAGTCCTGAGGGAGAAAAGGGTAGAAGACAGACAAAATGTATAGTTTTCAAGGACTGATCTTTTGTTTCAAATTTAGGAAGGTCAGTAGTAGAATTTAGGTAGGGCAGCCCGTAGAGCATTTCATAAGGGGACAGGCCAAGATCTTTCCTAGGGGCAGTTCAGATTCTTAGTAAGGCAATGGGAAGACATTTTGTCCATGGTAACCGAGTTTCAAAGATTAGTTTGGTTAAATGATGTTTTTTAGAGTTTGATTCATTCTCTCTAACCTCCCTGATGAGGGCAGGTGCTAGGGAGTATGATATTCCCATTTTATCCCTAATACTTGGGCTAGCCCCTTAATGATGTATGCAGTGAAGTAGGTCCCATTATCCAAATCAATGTTTTCTATTAGTCCAAACCTGGGTGTGATACATTCCAACAGAGCTTTGACTATATTACTGGCTGTTGTGCTTGGGAAGGGAATGGCTTCTACTCAGTGGGTGAGATGGTCTACTATTAACTAGTAAATACTTGAGGCAGCCTATTGGGGGCATTTCAGTATAGTCAACTTGGACACTTTGGAATGGCCTTAACTCTGGATTTCATCCCTGGGAGGTTGCCTTTTTGAGGTTTGCTTATTTAGTTTCAGTGAAAAGAAATAAAGATCAGACTGTTACTGTGTCTATGTAGAAAGGGAAGATATAAGAAACTCCATGTTGACCTGTACCCTGAACAATTGCTTTGCCCTGAGATGCTGTTAATCTGTAACTTTGCCCCAACCTCTTTGCCCCAACCTTGAGCTCACAAAAACATGTGTCGTATGGAATCAAGGTTTAAGGGATCTAGGGCTTTACAGGATGTGCCTTGTTAACAAAATGTTTACAACTAGTATGCTTGGTAAAATCATCGCCATTCTCCAGTCTCGATAAACTAGGGGCACAATGCACTGCGGAAAGCCGCAGGGACCTCTGCCCTGGAAAGCTGGGTATTGTCCAAGGTTTCTCCCCATGTGATGGTCTGAAATATGGCCTCGTGGGATGGGAAAGACCTGACTGTCCCCCAGCCCAGCACCCGTGAAGGGTCTGTGTTGAGGAGGATTAGTAAAAGAAGAAAGCCTCCCACAGTTGAGATAGAGGAAGACCACTGTCTCCTGCCTGCCCCTGGGAACTGAATGTCTCCGTATAAAACACCATTGTACATTTGTTCAGTTCTGAGATAGGAGAAAAACTGCCCTGTGGTGGGAGGCGAGACATGTTGGCAGCAACACTGCTTTATTATTGTTTACTCCACTGAGATGTTTGGGTGGAGAGAAACATAAATCTGGCCTACGTGCACATCCAGGCATAGTACCTTCCCTTGAACTTATTTGTGACACAGTTTCCTTTGCTCACATGTTTTCTTGCTGACCTTCTCCCCACTATCACCCTGCTCTCCTGCCACATTCCTCTTGCTGAGATAGTGAACATAGCAATCAATAAATACTGAGGGAACTCAGAGACCAGTGCCGGTCTAGGTCCTCCGTATGCTGAGCACTGGTCCCCTGGGCCCACTGTTCTTTCTCTATATTTCATCTCTGTCTCTTATTTCTTTTCTCGGTCTCTCATCTCACCTGACGAGAAATACCCACAGGTGTGGAGGGGCTGGCCTCCTTCATCTGCTGCCCAACGTAGGTGCCTTTCTCTAGGGTGAAGATACATTAAGAACATGAGCATTGAGGACAGTCGATGAGAGATTCCCAAGTACGTCCATGGTCAGTCTTGCAGGAAGCTTGTGTGCTGGGAGGAACCCAGGGTAACAATGGGAAAAACTGAAAGTAAAAATGCCTCTTATCTCAGCTTCATTAAAATTCTTTTAAGAAGAGGGGGACTTAAAGCTTCTACAGAAAATCTAATTGTGCTATCTCAAACAATAGAATAATTCTGCCCATGGTTTCCAGAAGACAGAACTTTAGATCTAAAAGATTGGAAAAAAAAAATTGGCAAAGAATTAAAACAAGCAAGTAGGGAAGGTAAAATCATCCCACTTACAGTATGGAATAATTGGGCCATTATTAAAGCAACTTTAAAACCCGTTTCAAATAGAAGAAGATAATGTTTCAGTTTCTGATGCCCCTGAAAGCTGTGTAATAGATTGTAAAGAAGAGGCAGAGACAGAGTTCAAGAAAGGAATGGAAAGTTCACATTGTAAAAATGTAACAGAGTCTGTAATGGCTCGGTCAAAACAAAATGTTGACTACAAGCAATTACAGGAGGTAATATATCCTGAAACATTAAAATTAAAAGGAAAAGGTCCAGAAACTTCAGGGCCATCAGGGCTAAAACCATGATGGCCACCTCCTCCTCAGCCAAGTTAGTGCTGGAGGAGGGAGCCTGAAACTAGGCTCACTGCGACTTGGCCAGCAGCACCCATTATTGCCCAACCTGCAGTTCACTACAGTGAAGGAGCAATTCAGACTCACCTTGCAGCATCCTGTCTGGGTCACTTCCTCTTGCTGAGGTAGTGAAAATAGTAATCAATAAATACTGAGGGAACTCAGAGACCGGTGCCGGCGCAGTTCCTCTGTATGCTGAGCGCCAGTCCCCTGGGCCGAGTGTTCTTTCTCTGTACTTCATCTGTGTCTTATTTCTTTTCTCAGTCTCTCCTCCCACTTGATGAGAAATACCCACAGGTGTGGAGGGGCTGGCCCCCTTTAATTAGTTTTTCTGCACACGATGCAACCCTCCACTATTTGTCTGGTGAGGGTGTATATTCCTATGCACCCATAGACTCTAAGGACTGTATCACACATAGCTTGAGGACCCCAATAAGATCCTTGATGAAGTTGTGACAATATTTCCCTCATAAGAGGCTTAGATAACATTTCCCTTCCATCTGGTAATACCCACTTTCCTTCTGGGTTTTCTTTAGCTCCTGATTTTTTTAGGTTTTCCTAGTCTGCATGGGAGAAGATGGGGAGTGCAGTTGTAGGGGGAAGGTGAGGGGTTAAATGAAAAATGGGTGCAGCTTGGGAAGAGGCAGCTTGCTTGGCCATTTGATCGGCTAGATTATTTCCCCCACTTTCAAAGGAGAGGTTCTTTTGGTGTCCTGGGACATGAACAACATATTTCCTTAGGCAGCTGGAGATTATCTAATGCTTGTATTATTAACTCTTTGTGGGCTAGGTTTTGACCTCTACTGTTGATAAGGCCTTGTTCAGTCCAGATTTTTCCAAAACTATGTACTACTCCAAAAGCATATTTAGAGTCAGTATAAATTGTTCCCTCCTGATTTTGTACAAATTTTAAGGCTTGATTTAGGGCAAATAGCTCACACCTTTGTGTGGACCAGTCATTTGGTAATCTTCCTGATTCTATTTTTGTGAGGGTATCTTCATCAACTATGAAGTATCCATTATGCCTTTTCCCCTCAATTACCTGGAAGGAATCATCTATGAAAAGATGTTTCCCTGTTTGAAAAGGAGTTTCACATAGGTCTTGTCTAACTTTGGTTTGGCAACTAATTAGGTCTAAACATTTATGCTATGGTTTCTTTGGGTGTGAGTTCCCTGTTACTTCTGGGTTTGGATTTCCTATTAGGAAAGCAATGGGATTTAGGGAATTCTTAGTGGTTAGTGCTAGGTCATCCTTTCTAATGGTGGGAGAGCTTCATATTTTAAAATTCTTGAGTAAGCCATCTTCCTGCCTTTTGGTTGAGAATAGTTCTGACTTGGTGAGGTGTGCTAACAATGAGGTTTCCCCCAAAGGTTAATTTTCCGCTTTCTTCTGTTAGCAAGGCAGTTGCTGCTACAGATTGGACACATGCAGGCCACCCATGGGTTACTGGGTCTAGAATTTTTGACAAAAAGGCTATGGGCTGCTGGTGGCCCCCATGATCTTGGGTGAGTACCCCTAAAGCCACTCCCTTGTTTACACTGATGAAAAGATGAAATGGCTGCTCTAGGGAGGGTAGAATGAGAACAGGGGCAGTTACTAGTAAATGTTTTAATTTTTCTATCTGTCGCATTTCTGGTTGGGTCCAGATAAGTGGGGGCGACTCCCTCTGAATTGAGTTTTTGGTATAGCAGTTTTCTTTCTAGGGCATAAGAGTCAACCCATAGGCAACAGTATCCAACTAAGCCTAAGAACGTTCTAAGCTCCTCTTTTGTTTCTGGCAGAAGTAGGGATATAATACCTTCAATTCGTTCAAACCCAATCCTCCATTTGCCTTTGCTGATTAAAATTCCTAAGTACTTTACTTCAGGCTCTACAAACTGAAGTTTACTTTTTGAGACTCTTAATTCTTCTACTCTTAGAAAATTAAGGAAGTTGATTGAAAATGCTGTTACCCATTCTTTGTTTTCCCCTGAAATAAGCAGGTCATCCATGTACTGGAGTAGGCATATGCATGAGGGCAAGGAAAATTTTTCTATGACTTGTTTTAAATTTTGACCAAAAGGATTTGGAGAGTCTGTAAACACTTGTCCATGGGTACTGTTGTTTTAAACCAGATCGGGGGTCTTCCCACTCAAAGGCAAACAAGTCCCAGCTGTCCTCCACTAAAGGGCAAGTCCAGAAGGCACCTTTCAGGTTTTACAGTGAACCATTCATAGTTAGGTGGGATTTTGCTGTTAATGGTGTAAGGATTGGGAGCAGCAGGGTATGTAGTTTGAACTACTTGATTAATAGCCCAGAGGTCTTACACTAGCCAGTACGACCCATCTGGCTTCTTTACAGGTAATATTGGTGTATTATAAGGGGGTATACAGGGTTCAAGATGTCTATCATGAACAAGGCTTTCAATTATAGGTTTTAAACCTATCCTAGCTTTTAAAGGAATAGGGTGTTGTTTTCTTACTACTTCCCCAAGAGTTTTTAATTTGACCTTTATTGAGGAAACTCATAATTTTCCTTGATTTCCTTCTTTTGACCAGATATTAGGATGGATATACTCTTCATCTATAGTAGTGAGTAAGTTTAGAGAGGTGGGAAATTTTCCCTGGTTAACATAGAGGCCTAAGCCTAATTCTAGCATTAAATCTCTTCCTATTAGGTTAGTTCCTTCCTCTGGTATTAACAAAAATTTTATATTAGCTGATCTATTTTTATATATGACTTTTGTTTCCTCTAAAGTTTTTGCTTTAAATCCTTCTCCCTTCACTCCTGAAATAAGGAGTTCTTCTTGTGAACAAATTACACCAGATGGGGAATGATAAACAGAGGAATAAGCTGCCCCTGAGTCAATTAAAAAGGTAATAAGCTTGAATTTGGGTCCCACCTCTAAATTTATCAAGGGCTCTTGGTGGAACTCAATATAGAAAAGACAGAGCCCCTGACCCTCCTAATCTTCCTCAAAAGCCATAAGGGGGATAACTTCCTTTTCTTTTTCCCATTCAGGGCATTCTCTTTTAATATGATCTATTTTTCCACATTTGAAACATTTATTTTGCTTCTTTTCTCTATTTCATGGCTTTCTGGCTTGATCCCTTTTCCTTCTGTGTAGGGTCTGACAGCCAGGGACTTAGAAGATTTGTAAGTTCTATTTCCCTGGGCTGCCTGTTAGGGAGTTGTAAGGTGGACAACATAATTTTTGCGTTTTGCTTTTGCTTTTCTTCATCCCTCCGTACACATACCTTTTGGGCCTCTCTTAAAAGTTCCTCTATGGAATGGTCTTTCCAATTTTCTATCTTCTGTAATTCCTTTGTGATGCCTGGCCAGCTATCGGTGACAACGTGGAGCTTTAACATCCCTTGTCCAGGTGGGTCCTCCACATCTAAACCTGCATATTTCTTCATCTGTTCCTTAAGTCTGTTAAGGAATTCCATGGGCCCTTCATCTTTTCCCTGTTGTGTATTAAAGGCTTTAGTAATATTCTGGGTGCAGGGCACCAATTCTCTAATTCCTTTAATTATTTCCCTTAGGTCTCTCATATTTCTTCAATAGGCTATATTGTTATTCCATTGGGGATCTTGAGGAGGGAATTTCTGTTCAGCTGCAGGGATGTTTTGACTGGGGCGGGGGTGGTTCTCACGCTCCCAAAAGGTCATAGCAGCCCTACAGATAATGCTTCTTTCCTCTTCTGAAAAGAGGATGCCTAGGATGTACATTAACTCGGCCCAAGTATACAAGTGGGGGCTTAAGAATTGATCAATTTGATCTGCTACTCCATAGGGATCATCTAAGAGTGGTTTTAGTTCCCTTTTTAGGCTTTGGACTTCTGAACTGGTTAAGGGGACATTCACAAAGCCAATGCCGCCTCCTCCTAGAGGAACTTCCCTTAAGGGAAAAAGGTTTGCAGCCAATCCTCTAGAGGTAGTGGGGAAAGGGAAGTTTGGATAACCTTCTTACATTGTTCTATCTCATGTTGAAGCCTTCCTAAGGGAGGGCTGGGGACAGCCCCAAGAGTCAGGGTTATAAGGGAGGGAAATAACAATGTGAGTTGGGGAAGAGTTTGAGGCAGTTGCAACTGCTGGAGGGGGAGGGAAGTTAGTAATGTTTGGAGGAGGAAGTTGGTCTATAGGAGGGGGAAGGAAGTTTGGTGGGGGAAGTTGGTCTAAGGCAGCCCACGTGTTAGACTTTTGGGGTGAGGGATATAAATTTCTTGAGAGGAAGTAGTTTCTGGCTTGTGTCCTGTAGTTTTATGGACTAGAGGATGACAGGCCTCTGCCACCAACACAGGGTATAGTCTATTTCCTCCAGGGAGATAGGACTTTTGTTATTGACATACTCTATTAAAAGTTGACAAATCCATTCCTCACTAGACCCAAACTTTGGCTAGAAGACTTGAAGGTTTGAGGATATGTTCTTTGGTCCAAATAAAAAATCAATATTTTATCACTTGCTGCTCTTTCTTATGTTTAGTTCTTTCATTATCCTTCCAATATTTTAACATGAGACCTAGAGGGCTATCTGAGTGTATTTTATTGCCCATCTTTTCCTTTTTATCCTGTCTTGCTTGGGCTATTTCCCATCCTAGAAGTTTTCGGTGTTTCCTGAGTGTGACCCCTAAGTGGGGGGTCAACATCTCTTACTAGAGATTTCTTGTACCCTCTACTCTAGAGGCTCAACCCCCTTACTGGAGGTTTCTTGCACTCCTTTGCTTTTGCTTCATCCACCTCTGGCTGCTTCCACAGAGTGAATTTAGGTCCCTCTTAGCATTGGCATGTTGATGTAAACCCCACGACAGGAATCCAGCGTAAGCCATATGAGTTGACCACAGAACTGCAGTTCAGGACCACGCTGGCTTCGCACTCA
Organism: Pan paniscus; assembly: GCF_029289425.2. Lineage (NCBI taxonomy): Eukaryota > Metazoa > Chordata > Mammalia > Primates > Hominidae > Pan > Pan paniscus. The sequence goes on along the minus strand of NC_073258.2, from coordinate 6,951,399 downwards.
ATTGTGCAGCTCACCCACACCTTTTCAACCTCCAGGATGCCCTGACCACCAAGAAATACTTTACTGCCCCTGTGGTTTTTCTTACCATAGTCTGTGCACAGTTACCTGGTCACTGCAGTATTTGTAGGCCTTTTCCTCCCATGTTGCTGAGAGTCCTGGTTTTATTCATCACACTGGGTGGAGCTCAATTCCTTATTCCTGAGGCCACTGCAATAAGGCAGTGGGATGCATCTCCTCATGACAGGGGGTTGCAGACCCTTCCCCAGAGGAGAATGGGATCCCTGATGAGCCCCCAAATTGTTAGAAACAAATGCTTGATGCCACAAAGAAGAACCAGCACTCAGGCAAAAAGGTGTCTCAGAATGGCAATTTACTTCTGCAGAACAGTGCTACCTGCATCAGCCACGATTGCAAGAGCACACCGAACAAAGGAGAAAAGGGGTTTTTATCCCTAATTCCTGTTTCTGTGTCCTTTCCCCATTGGCTGCAGTTGGACCTCACAATCTAAGCTATCCAGATTGGCTAAGACTTAAACTTCTCCAAATAGGGTAAAAGACTTAAACTTTTCCAAATGGAGTAAATGCACAATTTGCAAAGGGAGGAGGGGAGGGAGAGACTGTTATTAACTAGGCAGGAGGGAAGGCATGTCTAGGCATATCTGGGTGCAGCAAGGAGGGAAGGGTTGGTCACAGAACAGAGAGAAAAACGAAGTTTGAAACTTTTTCCAAATAAGGTAGTGAGATGAGGACTTTGAAGGCCAAAGCAGGGAGAAGGGCTAATTTACAATCTTACAACTTATAACAAGAAAGTTAAGTTTTGAAGAGGAACTTAGTTGTTCTAACACCAATATCTAGTCCCATATCTGCTTCTGTTATGGGTATATAAGGTATCCAAGTTATCAGCAGTGAATCTGTACAGGTTTGCAGCAACCTCAATTCTTGCCTCCTCAGAAAAAAGAATTTGAGGGTCATGAGGCAGAAAAAGAGACCAAGGCAAGTCTCAGAACAGGAGTGGAAGTTTATTAAAAAGCTTTAGAGCAGGCACCAGGTACAGTGGCTCACACCTGTAATCCCAGCATTTGGGGAGGCTGAGGTGGGTGGATCAGCTGAGGTCAGAAGTTCGAGATGAGCCTGACCAACAAAGTGAAACCCCTTCTCTACTAAAAATAGAAAAATTAGCCGGGCATGGTGGTAGGCACCTGTAGTCCCAGCTACTTGGGAGGCTGCGACTGAAGAATAGCTTGAAACCAGGAAGCGGTGGTTACAATGAGCGAGGTCATGCCATTGCACTCCAGCCTGGGTTAAGAGAGAGACTCCATCTCAAAAAAAAAAAAAAAAAAAAAAAAAAGCCTTAGAGCAGGAAAGAAAGGAAAGTACACTTGGAAGAGACCCAAGCAGGCAACTTGAAGGACAAGTGCCCCACTTAATCTTGATCCTGGGACTTTATAAGATGGCCCACTTCCAGGGTCTTGGACCCCTTCTCCCATGATTCTTCCCTTAGGGTGGGCTGCCTGAATGCACAGTGCCCTCCTTACCCTTAGGAAGTGAGCATGCGCAGTGTGTTTAAGAAGTTGTACACATGCCCATCTGAGGCTTTCTTCAGTTTTCTGGCAGAATGCCTCTGGAAGGTCATACTCCACCACTTTGTTTTTTAATGAACATGCCCAGGCTCACTTGCTCATTTCCTGTGATTTTACTGGAAACTGATTACCAATCTCAAGTATTTTCATCTGTTTGGGAAGTTGCCTCTCTTAGGTACCTGAATTCAATTAACACTTTAGTGGGGCAGCTTGGACCATCGGGAGATTGTCTCTCCCTGGCACTGATGGCCAAGTTATCATTTTTAGAGGGACAGTGTGGTAACTCCCAACCATCACTTGACTATAGTCAGACATTCCTAGTGGGTAGGTGGTAGGGCCCCCTCCTGCTCCACTCATGCCTGTCTAACTACTTGTAATGTTTCCCCCCACTCAAGAGCCCAAGACCCCAAATCTTTGGAGGAAAATGGATGAAGGTCAGTCTTTTGTAACTGCTTTCTGCTGACAGAGGGGTGGTGGTGGTGGTTCTGTGGGTCTTGGCCTCTTGCTGTCAGGGCAGGAGGGTGACTCAGTGGGTTAGCAAAAGTGGTATCCAGCCAGGTCCAGGGGCAGAATTTTGCCTACTTTCTGTCCACTGATGAGCAGTCTAGCGGTTCCCTGTAGAAGGGTACCTCTTGAATATTGAGAGGACAGTATACCTCACGGAGGACCATCTGGAGCTTGATGGCCTGGGGGTGAGAGGAGACAAATTGGGTTTAGAATTTAGAAGACCTGAACCAAAAAGGTGCAAAACTAGGAGAATAACAAGTGGTCCTAAAAAGGAAAGAACCCAGGAGAACCATTTCCAGGCTCCTTCCCTATCTAACCAACCCTGAGAGGCAAGTTCCCATAATAAATGGAGGCTTGATTTGGAAGTCGTGTGATGTTGTCCTGTACTTTTCACAGTTGGTTTACCCAAAAGCAATACTTTTCATCTAAGGCTAAACAAAGTCTTCCTGGTGCTGCCATTAGCATATATAGTCCTCAACAATTCTGGAGGGAATGCAAATTAATACAGCCACTCTGAAAAACAGTATGGAAGTTCCTCAAAATACTAAAAATATAACTACCATGAGATTTAGTAATCCCACTACTAGGTATTTATTCAAAAGAAAGGAATCAATATGTCAAAGAGATATCTGTATTCCTATATTTAGTACTAGACACAATAGCCAAAACATGGAATCAATGTAAGTGCTATTAATATCTGAATGGATAAAGAAAATATGATACACATAGAATATTATTCAGTCATAAGAAAGAATGAAATCCTGTCACTTGCAGCAACGTGGATGAAACTGTAGGTCATTAAGTTAAGTGAAACAAGCCAGGTACAGAAAGACAATTATTGTATTTCTCATGTGGATGCTAAGAAAGTACAGCTCATGAAAATAGAGAGCAGATTGGTGGTTATTGGGGGCTGGGAAGGGAGGCAGGGAGGATAAGAGATTAATTGAGTATAAAAATACAGCTAGATATAAAAAATAACAAGATGTAGTGTTCAAGAAATCAGTAGGGACTATAGAAAACAATCTACTGTATATTTCAAAATAGCTAGAAGAGAATAATTTTAATGTTCCTAGCATAAAAGAAACATTTAAGGTCATGGATATTCCAATTATCCTGATTTGATCATTATCTATTATATGAATATATCAGAATATCACATATACTCCAAAAATATATACATCTAGCATGTAGCAATTTTTTATGTAATACATTATTTCTCTGGGGTATTTGTTTTTGTGTCAAAGGGAATTATAAGAGCAGAGGTGGAATATAAGGGGAAGTAAAACTCTAGGTTCTTGATATACTCTTCCCTCCTGGACAGCTTCCAACCTTCTACACCCCACCTGAAATAGGCTTGGAAATTATCTTTCAAGGCTAAATAATATAGATAGATAAATAGAGAAAGATACAGTGATAGCAAAAGAGATATATAATTTCTAAGCAATAATATCTGAGGAAACAAGTAGGTCAGAAGATAACAGCAGAACAATGTATTTATACAGGGCTTGTGTGAAAAGCTTAGCTGTGTTGTCAGGATTAATAGAGAATTATATAATAGGTAAGTTCACATGAGACAGGAGAAGAGAAACATAATATTCTTGCCTCCTATCTGCTTGGTCTTGCTCTTCTTTTATTATGCTGGGCCTTGGGATGGAAATTTCAGAGAACAGAATCTATCATAATTATTTCCTTCTCTGTCTTAGGACAAATACACAAGTCTGACACCCCTAATTTAGTATATGTGTCCCCATCCCCTATCACAGATTTGGTGGAATTAGTAAATAAATGAGCCATTCTCATTCTTGAAATCATAAGATACATCTATGTGCAAAGAAAGAGTTGCATGAAACATAAAGCCAGAGGACATGTCTTATTCAAAGTACTTAATAAAAGGAATTGGACATAAGGATGGATTGGTAAATATAAGCAAAAGAATACACATACTGGCTTAGGTGAAAAAATGATTTTCTAGCAAGCATAGGTGTCTTAATCAGAACCTGCAGCCCTGGAATGTTTCAAACTTCCTAACAGTGTTTCATCAGAAGCTGGACACCACCAGTCAGAATGAATGAAGGATTCCTATGTCAGGTATGCTGTTGGCCCTCACCCAGGTCCTGAGTAGATAGTTCACCAAATTCCCAATGACTAAGAAAAGAAACTCAGATTTTCAAAGTCTTCTCTTCAGCAAATGAAGTTGGAAGCATCTTTGTGTCTTTCGGTGAAGTCACCTGGAGACCCATGGGTCAAGACTCTGTCAAGTTACTGATAGGGGTGAGGGCACTGTGAGAAGACAGCACAGTCAGCACATTCAATCCACAGGCTACCAGAGGACACAGACCCATGAGTCCTGAACAGACTGGTGGCTCTGAGTTTCAGGACATCATTTTTTTTTTTTTCTAAGAAAAAACTAAACATGAAGATCCTGGCAGCCGTGCACATCCTACCATAGCCTGTCTCCAACTCCAGCAGACAAGCCAACCCATTCTTTCTCCACCTCACCCTCTACATATCCTTTCTTAGGAATACTCCCAAGATGCTCTCACGGATTTGCTTGGTCTTGACACCATAGATTATGGGATTGACCATGGGTGGGAAGAGCAGATAGAAATTGGCAAGGAGGATGTGGACATGAGGGGCAGCATGGCGGGCTACACGGTGCATGACTGAAGAGATGACCACAGGTGTGTAGAAGGCTAAGATGGCACCTATATGAGAGACACATGTCCCAAATGCCTTGTAGCGGGCCTCCTGAGAGGCAAGCAGTAGAACTGCCTGAAGAATAAAGATATAAGACAGGATAACAAAGAGCAGGTCCAACACCACAATAAACATGGCCACAGCAATGCCATAGATATTGTTGAAGCTAGTGTTCCCACACGCCAGCCTCACCACAGCCATGTGTTCACAGTAGCAGTGAGCGATCACTGGGCCTCGGCAGTAGTGGAAACATCTCAGCAGGAAGGGGAGTGGAGTCATTAGTGTCACAGCCCGGGCCACAGCAGCCATGCCAATCTTGGTGACGAGGGACCCAGTCAGGACCTTGGTGTAGTGCAGTGGCTTGCAGATAGCCACATAGCGGTCAAAGGCCATGGCCAGCAGCACTGCTGACTCCATGATGGAGAAGGAGTGAAGAAAGAACATCTGGGCCAGACAGGCAAAGAAGTTGATCTCCCGATCCCTGAACCAGAATATGGCAAGCATCTTGGGCAATGCTGAGGAGGAAAGGACCAGGTCGATGGCTGCCAACATGGCCAGAAAGAGGTACATGGGTTCATGGAGGGCTGCATCAGCCTGGATGATGAGAAGGAGGGTGCAGTTTCCAAGCAGGGCCAGTGTATATGCTAAGCAGAAAGGGATGGAGATCCAGATGTGCAGGTGTTCCAGGCCTGGAATCCCCACCAACAAGAAGGCAGTTGGATGTGTTAAGGTGATATTGGAGGCTGACATGGCTCCTGGGAATTCTCTTCCTCCTTATCTGCTTCCACAGGGCTCTTCCAGAGAATATTCAATATCAGCAGAATTACAATGCTCACATTCAAACTCTGACCATTCTTGTCAGATTAGTTCTTAGACCCATTTTTAGACATGAAAAGAAATTAGAAAATAATCATATGTATCATGAAATATTATGCGTGATCCTTGCCCTTAAGGTGTTTATAAAAACACTGGGTGCTCAGGACATTTAATTCCAATAAAGCTAGTATTACAAAGCAGCCTTATTGAGAAATCAAGTGGAGGAAGAGCCTTTTGTGGCCTGCATGTGGCCAAAAGCAACTTTGTAAATAATATAGATTGCTGCTTAATTCAAATCATACCCACAAACATTTACCGTCACTGTCTACCTATTGCCTTCCAATTCAAACTACACTCCCAATTATGAAAGAGTTTCTGCCCTGAAATGTCAATCTTGGTCATATGAAAAATAAATGTAGTTAGCACTTTCTAATAATTCACTTCCCTACAAGTTCTTCAGATTTTTTTTCTAGCAGGGGTTTCGTAGGTCCTTGTTTGACACTCAGAAATCCCTCCAACTAAAGCCCTACCTCCAGGTAACTTGAGAACATGAGAAGCCCTTTTGTTGTTCTCTTTTGCCTAACTGTAGTTTAACCTTCATCTCTACATGCTTCTTCCTTCCTGGACTTCACGACATTCAGAAGAAGAGATGCCCCACACTTACCTTTTTGCAAGACTGACCTATTCACTTCACACTATTTTTCCATCTGGGATCCTTATCATTCTATCTTTTTCCACCTTCTGTTGTCATTTCCCTTGAAAACGTTTAAACATTTCCTTGCAATATTTTTGACCTGTGCCACCTTTTTTTTCAGCTCCTGCCTAAAAACTTTCTTTTGAGGATTTTGAGATCTTTTAAAACACTTAGCACAAATCTGAAACAGTGCTCAGTAAACGTGGACACTTATGAATTGAGAAAACAAAAGACTAAGTCACTAACAATCAGAACAGTTAGAAAACGTCAAAGATGAAACTTGAGCTTTGAGAACTCTGGTTTGCTGCCTCCCAATCCAATGTCTTAAATCACTACACTCTTCTGCTTCTACCTCATTCCTTCCTAAGATAGGTATAAATCCAGCATATTTAAGTTAACAGAAATATAACTCAAACTCATTATCATCATATAGGAAAAAAAATTAGAATCTAAAGACTTGGGTTTAAGTAATGATTGAACCATCAGCCTACCAATAGAAACTAGTATTAATCACTGAAATTTTTAAAGATTTAGGTTCCTCACCTATAGATGAAGGCATAACCATATCTTCCATGACAATTTTACTGCTTCATGATGAGGAAAGATAAAATCATGAGAAGAGTCCCTGTAAACTGTAAAGCATTGTAAAACTGTTATTTGTCATTACAATATTCCCCCTCCCACACAAATCTTCTCTGCCCCCTTTTTTAAAATGTTTTTCTTGACATCAGCACAATCCCGCATTCCTTGGCCTTATATCTCCCTCCATCTAACACCCGCAACTGTTTTCCTTCACAACAACATTTGTTGAAAAAGTTGAGTAATTCATTCTCTAATTCCTCATCTCTTAATTTTTAATTCCTTCCAATCTAGCTCCCATCTCCTCTACTCCCCTTATATGATCTTATCATTGCTTGTGTATTCCCCTCTCTCTCTCTTCTTTTCTCTCCTCTTTTTGTTCCCCTTTTATTCTCATACTTCTCTAGGTGCTCTCTTAGGTGGTAAAAATGCCAAGAGAAATCAATATTCAGGGAATGCTCAACTGTCTAGCTTCTACTCTGAGTTCCCAACTAGCATATCCTACTTCCCACTGGATAGCTCCACTTAGAAGTCTCAAACAAAATAGGGCCAAAACAGAAATCTGTCTCCACAAACTCTTTCCTCTCCATGACTTGCCCATCTCAGTATGTATTATTACCATCCATCCTATAGCTAGGTCAGAAACCCAGGGGGTAATCCTTGATTCAGTCCCCTTCCTCATCCTTTATATCCAATTTCAAAAGGCAAATGTGATCGACCTATGTGTTCCAGTCCCTACTCTTTGTGTGTGCCTTGCCAAGCACTCTTATTTAAGTCACCATCATCTTTCATCTGGACTACAAAAGTCTTCTAACTCTTCTCAGTGGTATGGAATCTTGTACCCTCTATAATAATTCATTCTCTGTACTGCAGCCAAAAAGGCCATTTAAGAAAGCAAGTTCTATCAGGCAAGGCCTTCACTAAAGCCTTCATGGGCTACCATTGTACTTAGGATGGAATGCACATTCTAACTCTGGCTTACAAGATCCTGCTTGGTCTGGTCACTACTCACTTTTCAGCCTCATCTCTTCCACTTCTTTCATTATTCTCCAGGCATATGGCCTTCCACAGGTACTGGAGCTCATGGAGTTCTTTCTCAGTCAGTGATGGTGGCCCTTGATTCTGCCCCTGAATTGTCTCATGCTGTTCTTCTTCTCTCCATGCCCTGTGCCTTCCATAATTGACATATCATCATCTCTTTCCTCTGTCAGTATAAAAACCTCCTTAGTTTTCTACCCCTGCTCACCTCATCCACTACAGTGCGACAGACCACATATTTTATTAGTTTGGTGCAAAATTAATTGTGGTTTTTGCCATTACTTTTTATGCAAAAACCGCAATTGCTTTTGCACCAACCTAACACTTCCGTGCTGAAAACCACTTATAGGATCTCATTGCTACAAGAAAAATAAAAATCACTAAACATTTCTGAAAACCTATTCCTGCCTAAATTGTTGGCCTTACTCCTTTTAGTCCCCTAAATATTCACCCTAGGTTCAACCGCACTGGGTTATTTGCCATTTCCTAAAAGGGTAATATTTGTAGCTCATACTGTTTATCTGGAATTCTTTCCTCTGTTCCCTTTCATACCTAATCAAGATCCTGCCACCTTCTTGGTGAAGTCTTTTCAGACTCTTTCAGGAAGATGTTCTCAGTCATTTCAATGAAGATTCACTAACGCATTGAATCAAATAGCACAATGAGGGTACCATCTGTGTTACCTCTGCATGTATCTAATAATTCATCAGGCCATGAATTCTTTGAGTACAAAGCCTGTGACTTTATTCACTTCTATATTCAGACTTTACTGAACATGGTTGATACTCAATAAGTGCCTTTTTATTTTTAACCTTTTTAAACTTTTAGGTTCAAGGGTACATATGTATGTTTGTGATATAGGTAAATGTGTGCCATGGGGGTTTGTTGTACAGATTATTCCATCACTCAGGTACTAAACCTAATACCCAATAGTTATTTTTTCTGCTCCTCTCCCTCCTCCCACTCTCCACCTTCAGATAGGCCCCAGTGTCTGTTGTTCCCCCTTTTGTGTCCATAAAGAACCGCACTAGGAAAAGAAAAGTGCTATTTTAAATGAATGCATGAATGATTCCCTTCCTGGAGAAACTTACTCCTTCCTTCCCACTGCATAATATACCACCCTCTGATCCAAACTGAGACTTACCTCCACAGATGCAAAATCCTATGAAATTTCCCATCACTTTCTGTTACCTCGGTCAGACTAAAAGCCTCTTGTTAGAAACTCTGCCTCAAAGTCTAACTTATATCTGTGCATTTTCTCCAGGACTTAGCTTTGGGATGGACGCATGGAAGCTCCATGATGAAAGGACTCTTTTGTGTCTTTACCACAACTATATCCCATATAGGCACTTGCTAACTATTTCTTGAATACACAAAAGAATGTCCTCTTATACATGTTGTCACCCTTATCCTAAGTGGATATGCTTCAGTTCCAAACAGGGCTCCCCGCTCCCTGAGTGGCCTCATCTCCCTTACTCCCAGTGTGCTCCTGCTGCCCACACCTGGCCCTCCCATTTATTTGTACTCAATCCCACAGCTTGCCTATTCTGTTTTAAAATACCTGAGAATCCATCAACTTTCCCTCTTTCCAGTGTCCATTCAAATGTACCTCTAATTCCATTCACCATCTGACTCTGCTTATCTGGTCTTCTGCCCAACACCCTTGAACCTGTTTGGCATGAGTGCTTTGTCCGGTCCTTACATGTCGTCGTCTTATGTTTGTTTCCTGCCTTCACAGCCAAGATGTCAGCAAACAACAAAAGGAAGACTTTGTCTCCCCCAAAAGTGCTTGGGGACTCCATACCTACAGAGTATTCACTCAGTGCCGTTATCTATGTGGCAGGCCACACGTGTATCCTGAGAGGACCTTAGAATGATGGGTTTGGGAAACTGAGTCCCCAAATGGTCATGGAGGAAATAAGCAGCATATCTAGTACTAAATTTCACATCTCCTCACCCCTACTCCATGCATTAGATTCTCATAAGGAGTGCACAACCTAGATCCCTTGCATGTGTAGTTCACAGCAGGGTTTTTGCTCCTGTGAGAATCTAATGCCCTGGCTGATCTGACAGAAGGCAGAGCTCAGGCAGTAATGCTCTCTCACCTACCGCTCACCTCCTGCTGTGCATCCCAGTTCCTAACAGGCCATGGACCAGTACCAGTCTGTGGCACAGGGGTTGGGGACCCATGGTCTATAGGACTACTATAAGACCATGCTGCAAAGATACAACTAGTTATTGCTGAAAACTTTAATAAGTAAGTGTACCTGACCTGTCCTTTCTACCTCCTTATTTCAGCCTCCTCCTTTTTATCCTGGACTATTATAGCAGCTACGACTTAGGTTGGGCCAGAATGTGCAGTACGAGGGAAGTGGCTAACATGGTCTGGGCCTTAGCTGAATGCTAAGGTTTTCTGGAGGAGGTCCCTAATGCACAACACAAAAAGGGGTGCATGCCTGAGAGGCAGGAAAGTTGTTCCTCTGATAATGATGACATGGAGGATCTGGAGCTTGCAGAAGCAAGTATTTTGAGCAGGATTGAGAGCTCTCCTGTTAGACATATACAGGGATGAGAATGAGAGAAGAGAATCGGGAGATAAGGTAATGCCTGAGATGAAGATAGGTTAGGTTGTCTGAGCATAAGAGATCTGCAAGAGCTGGATTCTGCTCTGTGCACTCCATGGCTCAGCTTCCTGACCTAGCCTATTCCCCTCAAATATTAAACATTCTTCTCCCATCAGGTCTCTGCTCTGCCTTTGGATTTTCCCTCTAGTGATTATTATTTTCAGTCTGATTTCTGCCATTATCCTGGTTGTTCCTGTTTTCACTGCTCCCCCAGCTCATATGCCCTTGACTTGCTCCAGCCCCAGGAGCCAGTTGATTCCAGCATAGGCACCCCTCCCTAGTCGTCTTGTCCCTGGTCCCAGCTGTGTTAGCTGTCTCACTGTGCCCTCCATCTGCCTGGTCTTCCCCTTCCACCATTGCCCCAATTTGTGCTCACCCCTCAGCAGGAAGCTCAATTCATTTGGCATGCACTTTAGGGAAAACTGGTGCAGTTTTTCTCTCTTAGAGAAGGGTTGGGAAAGAGAGTTGGAAAGGGAGGGTCTGGCTATATCCTCATAATCAGCTACTCTTTTCCCAAAAGAAAAAGGAAACAGACCCTGTCTCTGAGGAATACCCTGAAAGGGCCCCATGATGAGCCTAGTCTCTTCTCTGTGGCCAACTCTAGGAGCCTTCTGTGCTTCAGGCTCCGGTCTTCTGGGATTCCTGCGTCTGGCTTCCTACAGGCCCTACTCCCTCACCATTCTGTGGTATTCGATCATGCCTCTCCCTCGAGGCAGGAAGGAGTATGATTTCAGTAATCAGTGCACCCTTCTCCACCCTCCCCTTCCTTCTCCACCCTCCCCTTCCTTCTCCACCCTCCCCTTCCTTCTCCACCCTCCCCTCCCCTTCCTTCCCTGCAGTGCAAACTGCAAAATAGAGCCTCCTAAGAATACACAAGCAGCTGTCTTATGGGTATGCTTTCCAGTTGTGACTCAGAAAAGTGGAGTTCAGGCATAACTTGGTCAAGGTTATCTATTCTTTGTTTTATTTGGAGTTTGGATGTTTTTGTTTGCAGACAGAGCTGTGAGTTAAGGTAATAGTTGACAGATCTAGGTTTGTCTCAGCTTGTGACCTTGACAAGGCACTTAACCTCTCTGTTCTTTGGATTGTTTCTTGTTGTGGGGACAAAAATCCCAGTCCTTCCCACCTCACTGGGTGGGGTGATCCAATGGGATCATTGAGGAATAACTCTCAATGTTATTATTGCTCAATTATTAACCATTAATAATACCAACATATCAATAAGTCCTCTTATCACTGGTCTTAGAGCTTGCTATTCTTCTGCCGTGGTCCTGAGAAAGGAAGTTGGTTTTTGCAGTAGCCTCTAAGTCCTTTAACCTGAAATAACTCTACATGGGAGCCCAGTAGCTCCTACTGAGACTGTATTCTGGTCACATTCCCTTTCTTCCCACAGAGACACACAAATCTTCCATCAGTTATCCTAACTCCTGTCCCTCAGAGACAAGGACTTGCCTCTCACACCTGGAGTCTCCAGAACATATTGGGTTGAGGTGGACTTCTACACAGGGCTTGCATTGTGAAAATCTGAATTAAGTTTAGCAGACACAGGCTACATAGAGATGGTGATCCAGACTTGAAGTTCACAAGCTTATATTAGGAACGTCATTGTGGAAGATACCAGGCTGTGTTAGGGAAAGATTGAAGTAATTATATATTTAATTATTTTGAGAAACCACCATATGCCATTTTCCATAGTGGCTACACTATTTTGCATTCCTACCACCAGTATACATGGTTCCAACCTTACTACTTCCTCATTAACACTATTTTCTGGATTTTGATCATAGCCATCCTACTGGCTGTGAAAATAGTATCTCAATGTGTTTCCATTTGTATTTCCCTAATGATTACTGATGTTAGGCCTCTTTTCTTATTGGCCACTTGTATATCTTCAGAAAAATGTTTATTCAAGTCCTTTGCCCATTTTTGAATTGGATTATTTGGGGGGGTGGTATTGTTGTAGGAGTTCTTTCTATATTCTGGATAGTAATACCTTATTAGACTTATGCTTTGCAAACACTCTCCTATTCTGTAGGTTGCCTTTCTAATTTCTTGATAGTCCTTCCATGAACAGAACTTTTAGTTTTGATGAGGTCCAATTTATTTTTCTTTTGAGGCCTATACTTGTGGTGTCATAACCAAGAAAACATTGCTAAATCCAAAGTCCTGAAGCTTTTCACTTATGTTTTCTTGTATGGGTTTTATGATTTTAGATCTTATATTCCATCTTTGATCCATTTGATTTAATTTTTTATATGGTAAAGGTCCAACTTCAGTCTTTTGCATGTGGCTATCCAGTTTTCCCAGCACCATTTGTTTGAAAACACAAATAATGAATTCTTTTTGTTTTTTCCACAAGTTATTGGGGTACAGGTGGTATTTGGTTACATAAGTAAGTTCTTTAGTGGAGATTTGTGAGAACCGGGTGCACCCATCACCCTAGCAGTATACATTGCACCATATTTGTTGTCTTTTATCCCTTGCCCCCTCCCACTCTTACCCCTAAGTCCCCAAAGTCCATTGTATCATGCTTATGGCTTTGCATCCTCATTTTACTCAACCCCATTTTACCCAATAGCATTTGGCAGTTGAGCATTTCCCAGTTCTTGGTTTCCTGAACCACATTATCTTGCAGGTTTTCCTTCTTCCTCATTAGTGTTGTCTTCTGCTGGCTAGTTCTTTTTTTCCTCTCCTTTGAATCTCTTCTCTTTGTACACTAACTTGTAGGCATTTTCATCATTTTTCATGGTTTTAACTATCTACTCTTTGATAACTCACAACTCTATATCTTCAACTCAGATATCTCCCTTGAACTTCAAATTGGTAAATTCTTTTCTTTTTTATTTTGTTTTGAATGGCATGCCTGTTTTATTTAATTTTTTCTTTAAAACACTGAAAGTAGTGTGGTCCTGTATCAGCAGCATTACCTGGGAATAATTCACAGGCTCTCAGGCCCACTCCAGACTTTTTATTATTATACTTTAAGTTCTAGGGTACATGTGAACAACATGCAGGTTTGTTACATATGTATACATGTGCCATGTTGGTGTGCTGCACCCATTAACTCGTCATTTACATTAGGTATATCTCCTAACACTATCCCTCTTCCATCCCCCCACCCCACAACAGGCCCCGGTGTGTGATGTTCCCCACCCTGTGTCCAAGTGTTCTCATTGTTCAATTCCCACCTATGAGTGAGAATATGCAGTGTTTGGTTTTCTGTCCTTGCGATAGTTTGCTCAGAATGGTTTCCAGCTTCATCTATGTCCCCACAAAGGACATGAACTCATCATTTTTTATGGCTGCATAGTATTCCATGGTGTGTGTGTGCCACATTTTCTTAATCCAGTCTATCATTGATGGACATCTGGGTTGGTTCCAAGTCTTTGCTATTGTGAATAGTGCCACAATAAACATACGTGTGCATGTGTCTTTATAGTAGCATAATTTATAATCCTTTGGGGATATACCCAGTAATGGGATGGCTGGGTCAAATGGTATTTCTAGTTCTAGATCCTTGAGGAATCACCACACTGTCTTCCACAATGGTTGAACTAGTTTACAGTCTCACCAACAGTGTAAAAGTGTTTCTATTTCTCCACATCCTTTCCAGCACCTGTTGTTTCCTGGCCTTTTAATGATCACCATTCTAACTGGTGTGAGATGGTATCTCATTGTGGTTTTGATTTGCATTTCTCTGCTGGCCAGTGATGATGAGCATTTTTCCATGTGTCTGTTGGCTGCATAAATGTCTTCTTTTGAGAAGTGTCTGTTGATATCCTTTGCCCACTGTTTGATGGGGTTGTTTGATATTTTCTTGTAAATTTGTTGAAGTTCTTTGTAGATTCTGGATATTAGCCTTTTGTCAGATGGGTAGATTGTAAAAATTTTCTCCCATTCTGTAGGTTGCCTGTTCACTCTGATGATAGTTTCTTTTGCTGTGCAGAAGCTCTTTAGTTTAATTAGATGCCCCTGTTTGCAGATGACATGACTGTGTATTTAGAAAACCCCATCATCTCAGCCCAAAATCTCAAGCTGATCAGCAACCTCAGCAAAGTCTCAGGATACAAAAATCAATGTGCAAAAATCAAAGCATTCCTATACACCAATAACAGCCAAATCATGAGTGAACTCCCATTCACAATTGCTTCAAAGAGAATAAAATACCTAGGAATCCAACTTACAAGGGATGTGAAGGACCTCTTCAAGGAGAACTACAAACTACTGCTCAAAGAAATAAGAGGACACAAACAAATGGAAGAACATTCCATGCTCATGGATAGGAAGAATCAATATCGTGAAAATGGCCATACTGCCCAAGGTAATTTATAGATTCAATGCCATCCCTATCAAGCTACCAAAGACTTTCTTCACAGAATTGGAAAAAACTACTTTAAAGTTCATATGGAACCAAAAAAGAGCCCACATTGCCAGACAATCCTAAGCCAAAAGAACAAAGCTGGAGGCATCATGCTTACCTAACTTCAAACTATACTACAAGGCTACAGTAAACAAAACAGCATGGTACTGGTACCAAAACAGACATATAGACCAATGGAACAGAACAGAGCCCTCAGAAATAATACCACACATCTACAACCATCTGATCTTTGACAAACCTGACAAAAACAATAAATGGGGAAAGGAATCCCTATTTAATAAATGGTGCTGGGAAAACTGGCTAGCCATATGTAAAAAGCCAAAACTGGATCCCTTCCTTACACCTTATACAAAAATTAATTCAAGATGGATTAAAGACTTAAATATTAGACCTAAAACCATAAAAACCCTAGAAGAAAACTTAGGCAATACCATTCAGGACATAGGCAGGGGCAAGGACTTCATGACTAAAACACCAAAAGCAATGGCAATTATTTTCTTTTCTAACATCTACTCTTATCTAATATACATGTCCAACTTTACAGGACCAAAACAGAACTCTGGTTCCTCTCTCCCTCCACCTCTGTAAACCTACTTTTCTCTTCGTGTTTCCTGTGCATTGAAGCCCTTCCCTTTACTCAACTTCTCAGATTGAAGCCTTCCTTGAAGCCCATCATATTCTCATAACCCCACATTGAATCAATCTACCAACAAATTCTATCAACTGGACCTTCAAAGTATATCCCAAGTGTAATCACTTCTCATTGCCTCCCTGCTGCCACTCTGGTCTAAGGCAAAATCATTTCCTGTGTTGGCTATAACAATAACTTTTGTAACAATAACGACTCTTTTATCCTTGTCCCTTACATCGAACCCAGTGCAGGTATTTTAAAGTTTAAGTCACAGTATAACAGAACCCTGTTCAAAAGCTTCTAATAACTTTCCACCACAGATCAAACAAAATTCAGTCTTCACCATGGTTTACAAATACCTTTTTGGTCTCTGGACCTTTGCTACCTCTCCTACCATCTCCTCCTAGTCACTCCAGTCCAGCAACTGGTGGCCTTATACTGTCCCTCAAATTCACCAAACACATTCCAGAAATCAAGGCCTGTATGTCTGTTCCTTTTGCCTGGAGCACTGTCTTCCATACAGCTGCATGCCTTGTTCACTTGTTTCATCAAGATTTCTACCAAATGTCACCTTCTCAGAAAGACCTATCATGACCACCCTATCTAAAATTGTGTCCCATGTCACTTTTCTGTCTTATTATCCTGTTTTTACCCATGGCACTTAAAAAATTTATTTTTCATTAACAAATTGTATATATTTATCATGTACAACATGGAGTTTTTAAATGTGTATACATTGTGGAATGGCTAAATCAAGCGAATTAACATATTACCTCACATACTTTTCCATCTTTGTGGTGAGAACAGTTAAAATCTACTCTCTTCATAAGTTTCAAGAATATAATACATTGTTATTAACTGTAGTTCCCATCTTATACAATAGGTCTCATAAATTTATTTCTTTTAACTGAAATTTTGTCTCCTCCAACCAACATTTCCTCAATCCTGACACCCCCACACCCTGGGAACTACCATTCTACTTTCTCTACTTCTGTGTTCAACTTTTTTAGATTCCACATCTAAGTAAGATCATGCAATATTTGGCTTTTTCTGCCTGACTTATTTCACTTCACATAATGAACTCCAGATTTATATATGTTCTCAAATGACAGAATTTCCTCCTTTTTTAATGCAGAATAGTATTCCACTGTGTGTGTGTGTGTGCGCGCACCACATTTTCTTTATCCATTCATCCATCGATGGACACTTAGACTGATTCCATATCTTGGCTATTACGAGTACTGCTGCAGTGAACATTGGAGTATAGATATCTCTTCAACATATTCCTTCAGATATATATCCAGTACTGGGATTGCTAGATCATATGATAGTTCTATTTTTAAGTTTTGGTAGTTCTATTTTTAATTTTTTGAGGAAACTTCATACCATGTGACATAATGGCTATACTAATTTACATTCCTGCCAACCATGTGCAATTTCTCTATACCATCTCCAATGCTTGTTATCTTACAACATTTTAATAATAGCCATTCTAACTTCATAGCACTTTAATGCTGTAGTGAACATCAGTGTGGATATCTCTTTAACATTGTTTTAGACATCCAGACACCCAGTTCTGGAGTTGCTGGATCATAAAGGTAGTTCTATTTTTAACTTTTTGAGGAACCTTTATACTATTTCCCATAAAGGCTGTACTGCTTTACATTCCTACCAACCATGTGCAAGGATTCTCTTTTCTTCATATTCTCTCCAACACTTATCTTTCATCATGCTGATAATAGCCATTCTAATTTCATGGAACTTTTCAATATCTATTTGTCATGTATTGATTTTTTAATGCAAATGTCTCCTATTAGCATAGACGTTCCATGAAACAAGAACTTTGTCTTCCTTGTTCAATATGGCATTCCTAGTAGTACTTAGAGAAATACTGACACATAGTGGGTGCTCAATAATATTGTACAGAATAGTTGTTGTTGGCTGAATAAAATGTGCCCCCTTAGTATCCTAAGTTAATGCTAAACATCTATGACTGTCCCTGAGACCCATAAAAATAATGGAGAGCTGAGGCTTGGCTCTGATCATTGTGGAGCTGGCAGAAAATTTAAATCATTTCATGTATCTGTTTTGCCACTTTAGAATCAGTTGAGTCCCTGAAGAACCAAATGGGAGAATTACCAAAACGCGGGATCCCCAAAACTTTTTATATTTGAAGTGTCATTTCTCTGTGAGCTCCCAGGGAACCTATATGTTTGGAGAATAAAGCCTGCACCTTCCTCTTCATCATCTGGGCCAAGTCATTCCCCACTAGGTCTTCCCTTCACCATCTGCATTTAAAGCTTCTTAAAAGCAGGAATATTTCCAAACCTTTATATCTCCAGGACAATAGCAGAAACATAAGCCATCAATGTGTGTTTGTTGACTTATTGTCCGAAATCAAGTTTCATATCTTCCCAGACTACATTTGATTAGAATCCAATCTGTTCTTTTGACAGCCTTCCCCCAGTACCTAACATCATCACAATCTTCTTTTAAATGCCAACAGAGAGAGAGATTCATCCTGGTCTCTGCCTTCACAAAGTCTAGCATGTAGGAATCTATTGATGATTTACCAGGTTCTAGGCACTTTACTAAAAATTGTATATGTGCTATCTCATTTCAATCTTCCCCATTTTTGAAAATGGGAAACAAGAGGCTGAGAGTTGTTACTTAACTTACCTAAGGTCATGCCAACAGTATTTAGAGTGAACTCTATCCCATGAATGGCATTTGATGAGATGCTGCATGGGCAATAGAGAGAAAGGACACGCACAGGGTGTCAGAAAAGAATCATGAAAACATTGGCTTTGAATTAGGCTTCAGTGGTCCCCAGAAAATGCCCAATGTCCCTTGCCTTCCAGGTTTTACACGTGCTGTGTCCTCTTCCTGGTGTATTCCTCCCTTCAGACCCACTTTATCTTTCTAAACCCTAAATCCTTGACTAATTCTTAATAGTGAATCCCTCCCCTGCCAAAAGAGCCTCTGTCTGTTTTTTAAAGTCTGCATATGTCCCATTGAATTTTAATTGATTTTAATGTCTGTCCATCCTCCAATCCAGACTGTGACCTCCTTGAGAACAGGGGCATGATCCTTCAACCCTATGCCTTAAAATCTAGCATAATCCTTCACATATAATAGATGCTCAGTAAGTGATCGTTACATTTGATAAAATAAGATAAACACTTTTTATTGAGGGCTTAGCAGATACCAGGCAAAATGATAAATGTTTTGTATGTATAATCTAATTTAATCTTCACTGTTTCCCTACCTTATATATGAAGAATTAGTGTTCAAAAAAATTGTTTTTCCTAAATAAACACCAAGAAGCAAATATTTTATCAGCAGTGTCCAATATTTTGGCTGGGCCACACTGGAAGTTGTCTTAGGCCACACATAAAATACACTAACACTAATGATAGCTGATGAACTAAAAAAAAAGTCACAAAAAAATTTCATAATGTTTTAAGAAAGCTTACAAATTCGTGTTGGTCTGCAGGTTGGACAAGCTGGTTTTAGATGGAGGGAGGGGGCCAGGAGAAAAAAACAAAATTGGTAAAACATTCTAAAATATGTTTCTATGCCAAAAAAAAACCTTTAAGACTATTTATGCTCAAGGACCTTTCCAACTACCCCACCTACCCACATGGAACTCTCAGGATAGATCTTCTCTGCTGTCCTATCCTTCCCTCTCCCATCAGGGCCTGTATTTCCAGCTTTCAATTTGCTGCCTCTTTCCAGCATCCCAGGGGTCTTTTTAGCATCTTTATCCTCCAGAGAATTGCTACCCTCATGTAGGATGCTAATAAGAGGACAAATACCCCAGCTCTTTTGCTTCCCACACTCTAACCCCTGTAGGACCAGATTCCACTATCACAACCTGCCTCAGACCTGGTAAGTTTGTCTCTCTGTCTGTTTGGTCTTCTCAGTGTGCCTATTATACGGTTGAACAAAGATATGACTGCCACTAAGGTAATTTTTTTCACTGAGGTTGTCTCTACTTCAGATTAAAAGGACTTACAAATGAATCACACTTTTGACCACTGTTTTGTGGCCATGTACTTTAATTGGCTCTTCAGATAAATGTCTCCCCTAGTAATCGCCATAGTAGCCTATGAAGTAGGAATCAACCTCTCCAGGTTACACGGATAGGGAAACAGTTTGGGAGAGTTTAGGTGGCTTGACTGAGATCACACAGCTGGTGAGTTGTAAAGCTGGGATTTGAATCTGGCTGCCATTGGACATGCATGAGTGAGTGCTAAATTCTAGGTTGGTCACTTCCAGATGCTCATGAGCACCTACAGGATAAAGAACTTGCTCCTTTCCTCGTGAGACAGCCTTGTTCCTGGCATTTGAACTCCTATTCTTATATATTTTAGGTAAGGCCTTTCTTATACCAAGTGCTAAAATAAATAAGAACAAAGCAGGGGAATGAGGGGCATGAAGGAGAGCTATTATTCTGGAGAGCTATCTGGAGGAGGCAGGGAGTCTTCCTTGCCTGATCTCAGTAGGCAGATGAATCAGAGGAAAATAACACTAGAGTATAGGCATAAAAGGGTTCATGGGCAGAGAGTAGAAAGCTTTAAGAGTCTCTAGACATTCACCATGGAGAGGGCTCTGCAGCCATGCCACCTACTCCAAGCCTATACATCACTGAATCAGACTAAAGTGGCAAAGGTTCCTTTGAACATGGTGATGATAACCCATCTTCTGCCTTGCATACTTTCCCAGTGCCCAAAAATCTCATCCTGAGTGTTTTTCATGAGGTCTAACCTCAAATATTAGTAGGAGAGTCAAAAAGTGAAGACCTCCAAGGCTCTCACCTCAACCTTGACCTCTTTCCTAAAATTCAGGAATATTATACTCAACATATGCTCTTCCAACTTCATTTTCCCCATCTGTGCAAAGTGGGTGAGACAAGGGGAAATTGTGATCATTATGCTGTGTAGTTCCAGATCAAGGGTGGAGCAAAAGTTTTTCGAGTAGCAGTTTAAGGCCTGAGAAAATCTGATTCAATTATTAAAAGACTGAGATGGAAGAAGAAAAGAAGGGAGGGAAAGAAAGTAGGGCTGTCTCATTCATGACTGGATTATTCAGCTCTCAATTTTCTCCACAAAGGGTACTGAAGCAGGGACACTCCAAAAACAATGTCTTACATAAATGTATGTCCCTGTGTCTTCTGAGTACAGGCTTGCTCATGCATCTTGCACAATAACATATATAGATACACACAATCACATGCCCAGCCAAACACTGCATTCTCATCAAATGGAACAGTTTTACATGCATCATTTCACAAGGTTCTTCACACTCTGATTTCTCTATCCCAGACCTTTCAGCTACCATGAAGGCTAAAATCTCTTCTAGGCTTGCTTGGGCCCCGACTGGATGGTGGAAATTCAGGGAGATGTCATAGAAGAGAAAAACAGGAAATACATGAAGGGATGATAAGACAGAAAGGAACAAGATGATTTGCTCAATATGAGAGTGACAGCCACGGTTGACACTGGGATGGAAAGGAGGCATCCTGGACCACAGTTCCTTCCTGCAGATCACATTAGAAGACCTTACCCTCTTCCTTCCTGCTCCTACCTCTTTTCCCAAAGCAGTTTCCTGTGATCTCTGGGTATGGGTAGCTGATACTAAGGATTGCAAGGAGCATTGCATTTTAAGGTTAGGAATACAGATGAGCAACACTATAGGGAACAATTGGTTCCACTAGCTCTGTTTCAATTAGCAGTTGGAGCACAGTCACATACAATTATATTGGAAGCTCTTTTCTTTCGATAGAGGTACTTTTCTTTCTACTCTCTCCTATGTCTATTTCTGGTTCTTGTTCTCATCTTTTTTATCTCACCACCTCTCCCTCTACTGTCCCCTTCTGCCTTTTTTTTTTTTTTTGTTTAATCTTTCCTTTCTCTCAAATTCCCAATTACTACCTGGTTAGATAAGAAAAAAATGAGATAAAAATATATTTTAAAATGTAGGTGAGGGAAGATCAGGAGGGTGTTTGAGGGTAATAGACAGGAGATATGGGGAGATGTATGAAAGCACAGTACTGTCATTTGGTCAAACTTGGGTCTCCATTTTTGCTTTCAGGGAATGATTCCATGTTCCCAGTTACTGAAATTTACTTCTTACCTCTTTCTTTTATGTACTTTTGATTTTTATGAGAGAAAATGCCTTGTATTCAATCATTTCTCAATGACCTTAACAGATTCTTTTTATAGCCAAATTAGCCTGATCCCTACCACTGATCAATTGTGCATGATCACAGCTGTTTCTACCAGCATCCATATAGGACACTTGAGGCAAGTGCAGGATCCTTGTACTAAACATAAGCCAGGCAATCTTACGCCTGTATGAGACTACCAGAGACGCAGCCTATCACCTCTGTTTTGCTGTTCCTGGTCAGAACCTAGGTTCTGAGCCTCATCTATGGGTTATTATAGGCTCAATGGCTTGAAAAATCCATCCAAGATCTCTCCTCCTTCCTATCAATTCCCTTCAGACCTGATCTTTCCATCTCGAAAAGTAACCACATTTGAGTCTTCCATTGAATCTGCCTGACTTTTTATTATTAATATTACTTTTATATTTTCACACAGGCAGATGAATCCAAAGAAAAAAAATATTAGAGTATAGGCAAAAGATGGCTCACAGGTAGAAGAAAACTGTAAAATTCTCTAGCCACAGCCTGTCACCATAGAGAAGTTTCTACAGCCATGCCACTTGCCCACCACCCACAGCCTGGACATCATTGAAACAGATACAAGTATGAAGGGCTCCTTTGAACCTTGAAGACAGTAACCCACCTCCTGCCTTGCATTATCTCCCAGTGCCCTACCATCTTCCCATCCTGGATGCTTTTCATGAAGTCTAATGCAAATATTTCCTGCTGCTGTTCAGCCATAGCATAAAGATGAATCCCAGTTGCTTCATCTCTTAGGGATTCCTAGGACTCAGAGCAAGGCAGTGAGGTCTTCTCTAACCACCTTACTTGGCCATGAAACTCATAAACCATAGCCATCAGAACCCAACCTCCTTTCTGCTCATGGGAATTCCAGGCCTGGAGGCATCCCACTTTTGGATTGCTTTTCCCTTCTGCTCCATGTATGCCCTGGCAGTGCTGGGAAACATGGTGGTGCTGCTAGTGGTACATTCAGAGCCTGTATTGCACCAGCCCATGTACCTGTTCCTCTGCATGCTATCCACCATTGACCTGGTCCTCTGCACCTCCACTGTGCCCAAGCTCCTTGCACTTTTTTGGGCAAAGGATGCCGAGATCAACTTTGGGGCCTGTGCTGCCCAGATGTTCTTTATCCATGGCTTCTCAGCTGTAGAATCTGGTATACTGCTAGCAATGGCCTTTGACCGCTACTTAGCCATCTGCCGGCCTCTGCACTATGGGTCATTGCTCTCCCCAGAGTCTGTAGGCAAGCTGGGGGCTGCAGCCGTGCTTCGTGGTTTGGGACTCCTGACCCCACTCACCTGCTTACTGGCAAGACTGAGCTACTGCAGTCGAGTGGTGGCCCACTCCTACTGTGAACACATGGCTGTGGTGAAGCTGGCTTGTGGAGGAACACAGCCAAACAACATCTATGGCATCACCGCTGCCACACTGGTGGTGGGCACTGACTCCATCTGTATTGCTGTCTCCTATGCACTCATCCTCCGGGCTGTGTTAGGCCTTTCCTCCAAGGAGGCAAGGGCTAAGACCTTTGGCACTTGTGGCTCCCACCTGGGTGTCATCCTTCTCTTCTACACACCAGGACTCTTCTCCTTCTACACACAGCGGTTTGGCCAGCACGTGCCCCGGCACATCCACATCCTTCTAGCTGACCTCTACCTGGTTGTGCCACCCATGCTCAACCCCATCATCTATGGCATGAAGACCAAACAGATCTGGGATGGGGCCCTCCGGCTTCTGAAGTGGGGCCCTGCTCAGTCATAAAGTCTTCAACCCCAACCTGAAACCTTTATCTTCTTTGCCCCTCAGCCCTCGGGGGACTGGTGGCTCCCAACATGATAGGGACACAGAAACTCATGCTCAATGGTACCCGTACTTTGATAAGGAGCAACAGCAAAGTCAGATGGTGGAAGATCTGTCAGGTGTTTACTTATGTTGTAGATATGGTTACAAAGCTCAGGGAGCCCCTGTCTAATGGGAAATATGGCTACCAAACTGATGATGGCCTCCCAGGGAATCCAATTCTGCGTCTGACATTGTTCCTACCTTCCAGAAGGTATTGATAAAATGGGAAAGATATAGCTACTGGTCTAACAAGGAGAAATAACCCTCATCCACAGGCAGGTGTTCCTACTCTGATAGGAATACATACATGCCTCCCTTAGCAAGTTCTAACACACCCACACCCATACATAGAATCAGGCAGAGAGGCAGAGACAAGGCACTTAGCAATTAGCCATAGGGATGATAACAACGAAAGGAGGAGAATCCTGGGCAAACTGTCCAGTGTACACAAGAATAAGTAACAAGGTATAATGTCAATCTAGGAAGGTTCTCTGGAGTAGTTTTTATCTTTTCACTGAGCATGAACTGTGGGCCAAATATTTTGCTAAAATCTAGGGCAAATTAAGTCAAAGGGTCTCCTCTTGTGATAACTGCTCACTGTTAGAGGAAACACACATAAGGAGACAGTGGCCAAACCGAATCATACTATTTCAGTTGTCCCTCCGTATATGCGGGAGGATTGGTTCCAGGAACCCCATATAAGCCAAAATCTGTGCATATTCCAAGTGAGACCTAAGAACAGAAATATACAAAAAGTTGGCTCTCCTTATTTGCAGATTTTATATCCTGCAATTCTGATATTTTTATCTCTGTTTGGTTAAAAATAATCTGCCTATAAGTGGACCTGCATATTTCAAACCCATGTCGTTCAAAGGTCAAACTAATATGATTAGGGTACACACAGAGACCGTGGGTGTAAGAACACCAACTTGCTCAGAAGAAATGAGGCCCCAGGCCACCTCTCATCTCACCCTATCTCTGTATGCAGGTAAGGCCATGCCTGGGTGTAAGGTGCAAGAGCAAAGCCTGATGCGAGATGACATCCTAAGTATTTCCTTCTATGCCCTGGGAGTGGCCTTGTGCAGATTCCACTAAGCATCAAAGTTCCAGGGAAGGAACCAGGTCACTTCTTTGGGAAGAAAAAAGGGAACTCTGTCCGATTTGACCTCCTGAGGCAGGTTTATATAAATGAAAACTACAAAATGATGGCAGCCACTAGAGAGCTATTTGGCTCCTGGATAAAGCATTTTAATAATCTTGAAAAGAGCTTAAACAGGAGAAGGACTCTAATGGGCTCAGGATTCCCTGGGTCCTCAGAACTGCAGTCAGTAGCTGCAGTGGATTAGTTTAACATTCTGCAGTGCACCAAGAGAATATACATTTACTGTAGTCTCATAATCATCTGATGAGATAATTATCCCCAACTTACAGGGCCAGAGGCAGAAGATTAGGAAGACAGTTGCTTGTCCAAAAAAGCAAGTACATTTCTAATTTGAAATTCCATGCCTTTTACTCTTGACCAGGTGAGTTCCTATAAATCTAGACCCTAAGACCAAGAATGTAGTATAAGTCTGATCCAAGGGTGAGAGGATAATTTTTTTCCTAACATCACTGACATTTCTGAGAACATGAAATATGCCAAATGCTATTCTAGGTGTTGGACATACAGTGATTCAGGAAGATAAATTTTTGACAACTTGAATATGGGACCCCAGCAAAACTCCCCTATGTACTCTCAGTGACTCTCGTATTACTCAACCTGAAGCCATCCAAATAATTCTTCCTTCACCCCAGGTCTCACCACAAACGAGTTTGGTAGCCTTAATTTGCCCACAGACACCCCAGGTTGTCAGACAGAGGCCACAGATAAGCCAGTAAATTCTATTCTCCAGGGTCCTTAACTCAAACTGTAGGGGAAGTCAAGAAAACTTACTACATCCTATTTGGGACTATATTGGCTATGGCTGGATTATTTTTTCCAAAGCTCTTTTTTTTAAATGAGGTATAATTTACATAAAATACATCTCTGACAAATACATACACATCAGTATACACACCATCTTAATCAAGATGCAAAGTATCAGCTGGGCATAGTGGCTCATGCCTGTAATCCCAGCACTTTGGGAGATTCAGGCCAACAGATTGCTTGAACCCCACAGTTCGAGATCAGCCTGGACAATATAGCAAGACTTTGTCTACAAAAAAATACAAAAATTAGCCTGTAGTCCCAGCTACTCAGGAGGCTGAGAGGTGGGAGGATTGCTTGAGCCTGGCTGAGTTGAGGCTGCAGTGAGCTGTGATTGCACCACTGCTCTACAGCCTGGGTGACAGAGTGAGATCTTGTCTCAAAAAAAAAAAAAATTCACAATCACAAAAGGTTCCCTTGTGCTCCTTCCCAGCAATACCTCGACCCTCCATGGAGATAACCATTGTTCTACTGTTTAATTTTTGATCACCTTGGATTAAATTTAATTTACCACTCTAGAAATTCACATAAATGGAATTATACAATACGTATACTTTGTCCGACTTCTTTGGCTCAACATAATGTTTTTGAGATTCATGTTGTGTCCATCAACTGTTAATTTCTTCTTATTGCTAAGTAATTTTCCATTGTATGAACATATCAAAGTTTACTTCTGGATACCTGAGTTTCCCATATTTTACTATTACGAATAAAACTGCTATGAATATTTCTTAACCTAGCAGTGAAATGGCTCGGTCAGAGGTTAATAGAACCTGCTTTTCCAAAGTAATCGCACCATTTTCTAATCTCACCGGTAATGTATAACAGTTCCCAGCTGTTCTACATCCTGGTCAGTCCTTAATATTGTCATTCTTTTTTTCATTTTAGCCAGTCCATTGACTAAAAGTAAGCTAGTAACTTGTGATTTTAATTTGCATTTCTCTGATGTTGAGCAACTTCTCACATGTTTTCTGTTCATGCATGTGCCTTCTGTAGAATGTTTGTTAAAGTCTTTTGCCCACTTCTAATAAATTTTTTATTTTGTTGATTTGTACTAGCTGTTTATATATTCTGGATTCAAGTCATTTGCCAGACATACATAGTGAAAATATTTTATTCAATTTTGTGACTTGCCTTTTGATTTTTTTTTTATTATTTTTTTGATACAGGGTCTTGCTCTGTTACCCTGGTGGGAGTGCAGTGGTGCGACCTTGGCTCACTACAAACTCAACCTCCCAGGCTCCAAGTAATCCTCCCACCTCAGCTTCCCAAGTAGCT
The DNA here is from genome assembly GCF_029289425.2 of Pan paniscus. Taxonomy (NCBI): domain Eukaryota; kingdom Metazoa; phylum Chordata; class Mammalia; order Primates; family Hominidae; genus Pan; species Pan paniscus. The sequence goes on along the minus strand of NC_073258.2, from coordinate 6,924,577 downwards.
GGGACTACAGGCATGAGCCACCACACCCAGCTATTCTTTCTTTTTTTTTTTTTGTAGAGATGCGGTTTTGCCACATTCCCCAGGCTGGTCTCAAACTCCAGGGCTCAAGTGATCCAACCACCTCAGCCTTCCAAGTGCTGGGATTACAGGCATGACCCACAGCTCCTGACCTCCATTTTCTTACTAGTATCTTTTGATTACAGGAAATTTTTAGTTATGATGAAGTCCAAATAATCAATTTCATTCATGGTTAGTGCTTTGTTTTATGGATTTAGCTTTTAATTTGAGGCCTATGATCCAACATGAATAAAAATTGTGTATGTTATAACCTAGAGTTCAAGATTTATTTTTCACATGAATATTCCATTGTTTCAGAATTATTTGTTAAAGATTTTCTTTTCCAAATTGACTTGCCTTGGCAACTGGATCAAGAAAGTGATCAAGAAAGTGTCAATGCTATACTTTCTTAATAATAGTATTAATAGTAAGTCTCAAAATGGAGTAGTGTAAGTCTTCTAACACTACACTTCCACAGTGGTTCTTATTATTCTGGGTTCTTCGTATTCCCATATATATTTTAAAATCAATTTGTTCATTTCTACAAAAATTGCTAGAGTTTTGATTGTTTGATATTTAATTTTTTAAATTTTATTGTACTGGCTAGGACCTCCAATATATCGTTGAATAAAACTAGTAAAGCAGACATCCTTGCCTTGTTTTTGATATTTTTCTTTTGTTAACACCTCTATTGAGATGATTCAAATATTATACAGTTCACCCATTTAAAGTGTGCAGTTCAATGGTTTCTAGCATATCCACAGATACATGCAACTGTCACCACAGTAAATTTTAAAACATTTTCCTCACCTCAAAACCAAACCTCCTACCCTGTAGTTATCACCCTCATATTCTCCTGTCCCTGCCAGCCCTAAGCAACCACTAGTCTGCTTCCTCCTGCCTCTCTAGATTTCCCTACTCCAGACTTTCATATGAATGAAAACATAATATACGGTACTTTGGGACTGACTTCTTTCACTTAGCATAATGCTTTGTAGGTTCATCCATGTTGTAACATATCAGTATCTCATTCCTTTTTCTAGCTGAATAATATTCCATTGTATGAATATATACCACATTTTGTTTATCCATTGATGAGCTGACAGATATTTAGGTTGTTTCTACCTTTTGGTGATTACAGATAATGTGACTATAACATCGTGGACAACTGTGTGGACATATGTTTTCATTTCTCTTGGGAATATACCTAGAAGTACAGTTACTGGTCATGTGGTAACTCTGTTTAACCATTTGAGGAACTGCCAAAGTTATTCTAGAGCAGCTGCACAATTTTACTTTTCTCATACCAGAAGTGTAGGAGAGTTTCAATATGTTCACGTCCTAATGCCTGCTATGGTCTCTCACTCTTATATTAACAGCGTTATTGTGAGGTATAATTGATATGCAAAAACTTGTACCTATTTTGTGTAGACAGTTTGAGTTTGGACATATGCCTATATCCATGGGCTTGTTTCTGAAGTCTGGAGGATAGTTTTCAGTCTTTCATGATGAAATACGTTCACGATACACTTCTCACAGATGCCATGTTGAAAAAGTACACACCTATTGAAATTTGTTGCAAGTTTTCATCAAGAGTTGTGTTGAATTTGGTACATTATTTTTCTTCACATACTTAGGCAACCATCTGGTTTTTCTCCCTTATGCTGCTGATGCAGTATACTATACTTGCTTGTTTTTATTTTACTATTTTTTTTTTTTTTTTGAAACGGAGCCTTGCTCTGTTGCCCAGGCTGGAGTGCAGTGGCACAATCTCAGCTCACTGCAACCTCCACCTCCTGGGTTCAAGCAATTCTCCTACCTCAGCCTCCCGAGTAGCTGGGACTACAGGCTTGCACCACCACACCCAGCTAATTTTTGTATGTTTAGTAGAGACGGAGTTTTGCCACATTGACCAGGCTGGTCTCAAACTCCTGACCTCAGGTGAACTGTTCCCCTCGGCCTCCCAAAGTGCTGCAAAATACTGCTTATTTTTAAATGTTAAGCTACCTTGCATTCCTGGAATAAATCCCACTTGGTCATGATGTATCATCATATTTATATATTGCTGGATTCAGTTTACTAATATTTTCATAAGGATAGTTACGTTTATGTTATGATAGGTATTGCTCTTTTAATTTTCTTGTAATTCCATATCAGGTTTTTATATCAGGGTTTTGCTTGTCTCACAAAAATATACTGGAAACTAATCTGTTATACTCTATTTTCTGATAATATTCATGTAACATTTATTTTATTTTTTTAAATATTTGATAGAATTCTGCATGAAAGAAACCTGGGTGTGAAGGGGGGTTTCTTTTTATTTCATGTTCAATTTTTAATGGATAGAGATTTATTAAGTTTTGTATTTTCAAGATTTTTCTATTTCCTCCAAAGTTTCCTCTAAATATAACTGTCAAAATAATATACCAATGTTAGTATAAATGTTCATAATATCCCCTTATTATCCTTTCATTTCTATAGGACTTGTCATGTCTTTTAATTCTTGGTTATTTGTGTGTGCCTTGTCCTGTTCTGTAATGCCAGTTTGTGCAGGAAGGTGTATCCATTTTGTTAATTTTTAGAACCAAATTATGGCTTTTAAAATTTTTGTGTCCATTTTTCTTTGCTTTCTGCTGTTCCCTTTGCTGAATCTCCTCTCATCTGTTTACATTTAATTTGTTCTTCTATTTCTACTTAAGGTGGTAAGTTAGCTTCGATGAGGTCATTTCATGATTTTCAAGCAAAGAGAAACTATTCTCTTTTGTCATTGGGAAGATGGTGCTTCTGCAAGCCTAGAAAGTTCAGAGAAAATATAAAATCCATTGTGTTAGGCTCATATACCCATATGTCTCATTTCCAGCTCTTAAACTCTCATATTTTCTCTACTATGGAATTTGTTTTGACATAGATGACCTATGGAGGCTGCACATTCAGTCTTCCATATATTTCTGTTGCCCTTAATATCATATTCTGGGCCTGATTTTTCATCAGTCTGTCCTCTGGCTTCAGGAAATTAGTCTCTTTTGAAGCTACTGTGGAGGACTGCCTTTAGCATCATGTTTTAAGTTAAGGGAGTTGAATGGCATGAGCTTATTTTCTTTTTGCAATGCTCCAAATGCCATCAAAATCAGCCACCCACACCACAATCCATAATATTACCATATTCCCAGGCTGATCAAGCATTCATTCTTCCATCTCCTTCCACCTTTACCTCATCCCAATTAACAGTAGGACACCTTTAGTAAATGTACATCACTGACAGATGTTTTCACTACTCTGTTTACCATCAGCAGTGTGATCCCTGTTGCTTTAAGACTGGTAGACAGTCAAATGACAAATCCTACCATGAGAGTTTTCTTTCAAGGACCATTCCTCATATTGTTCTTCTTAGCTTGGATTCTCTAGAAAACAGAGCCTGAGACAAAACCACACGTGCAAGCATTATACTGGAGAGTGTATTATCTTTCCAAGAGTGAGAGAAAAAGGGAGTGAGGCAGGGAAGGAATGCATTATTGAGCTGCCACCAACTTAGCCACAAGCTGACTGCTCAGTGCCCCAGATGTCTTCCAAAGGGCTCTCTGGAGCTGCTACACCTCAACACAGACCATATCGGGGGGGAAAAGAAACGCAATTTATCCAATGATCCCTTATCTTCCATTAGTTAAAGTCCACACCTATGGTGAATTAATTCCCTTGCACTTCCAAGTTACAAATGTGTCAGTGACCAAGCAAAGCCATAATATTTCATTCCTCAGAAGCAACAGGGAAGCTGTTAAAGCTAAAGGGTGTTACAAACTGAAAGTTTCACACAAAATTCATGTGTGAAAGCCCTTACTCCCAATGTATGTGACTGTATTTGAAGATAGGGCCTTTAGCAAAGTCATTAGGGTCAGATGAGATCATGATAGTAGGGACTTCATGATGGGATTACTGTCCTTATAAAAAGAGACACCAGAGAGCTTGCTGGTGCTTTCTCCCCACCACATGAGGACATGGTGAGAAGGTGACCATCTGCAAGCCAGGAAGAGAACCCATTCTGGCAAATCACAGACTCAGATTTCCAGCCTCCAGAACTGTGAGAACACAAATTTCGACTGTTTAAGTCACAAAGTCTATGGTATTTTGTTACAGCAGCCTGAGCTGACTAATACAGACAGACATGCAACAATACCAGCAAAGGCATGAGGTACAGTGTATTCACTCATTCTCACAGTATTATAAAGATACCAGTGACTGGGTAATTTATAAAAGAAAGTTTAATTGACTCATAGTTCTGCATGGCTGAGGAGGCCTCAGGAAACTTACAATCATGGTGGAAGGCAAAGGGGAAGCCCGTACCTTCTTCACAAGTAAGCAGGAGAGAGAGCACTATCATGAGAATAGCATGGGGGAAACTGCCTCCATGATCTAATCACCTTCCACCAGGTCCTTCCCTCAACACATGGGGATTACAATTCAGATTACAATTCGAGATGAGATTTGGGTGGGGACACAGACAAACCATATCATACAGCAATGTTAGGATGTGTCAGGAACCATATGAGAGACTGAGAACAGCCACTGCAACTGGACCTGTAGCCTGGGGCAAATACAGAAGCAGTAACAAGAGGAATTTGGCTCCACAATCTCAACAGTAGCACAAGCAACACCTAGGGGCCTCTGGCTGCCCAGGTAGCCATCAAGACAAGTATATGGATCCAAGTTAACATAAACTGAGTTTGGTACCATGAGGAAACAGCTAAAGAGTTTGAGAATGAAAAAAAGTGAGGCAACAGGGGAAAGCAAGAGTACAAAATCTTGGAGAAGTAGTGGTGTTGGGAGTGATCAACAGTGTCAAATGCTACAGCTATAGCAATGGATTGGGTATTGATGTGGTCTGACTCTGTGTCCCCACCTAAATTTCACCTTGAATTGTAATCCGAATTATAATCACCATGTGTTGGGGGAGGGATCTTACGGGAGGTGATTAGATCATGGGGGTGGTTCCCCCATGCTGTTTTCATTACAGTAAGTTCTCACGAGATCTGATGGTTTTATAAGGAGCTTTTTCCCCCTCCACTTGGCACTTTTCTCTCTTGCCATCATGTGAAGGACGTGTTTGTTTCCCCTTCCACCATGATTGTAAGTTTCCTGAGGCCTCCCCAGACATGTGGAACTGTCAGACATCGAACTTCTTTATAAATCACCCAGTCTCAGGTATTTCTTCATAGCAGCATGAGAACAGACTAATACAGGTATTAACAAATGGAACTGGCAATATATAGCTCATTGGAACGTTGACAAAAGCCATTTCAGTGGAGCTATAGGGCCAAACACCTGATTGGTATGAACACAAGAGACAGTCAAGGAAAGAACTGATGCAAGTATAGAAGATTATTTCTTTCCAAGTTGTGAGTAAAATTCTTTTGAGTTTTTGTCATAGGTGAGTTAAAAAGCATGAATAAGACCTACTATTTGATAGCACAACAGGGTGACTATAGTCAATAACTGTACATTTTAGAATAACTAAAAGAGTGTAATTGGATTGTTTGCAACTCAATGGATAAATGCCTGAGGGGATGGATACCCCATTCTTCATGATGTGCTTATTTCACATTGCATACCTGTATCAAAACATTTTATTTCTCATAAATAACAAACACCTGTGTACCCACAAAAATAAAAAATAAAATTTAAAAATTCAACTGACTTCTGTCCTATCTCCCTCAAAAGTATTCTCTTATACTGGTCCATGGAAGGAAGTGGTAGGACATAACTTTCCTCAAAGGGGCATTTTTCCTTATATTCTTCTAATCCACAAAGCATTCCAATATAAATAAATTTGCATTCATCATAACTTCACATCACTCTGAGTGAATTCACAGCAATTGCTCATTGGATCAGTCACTGTAGGCTTCCCTTTTTTTTTCTCTGTAAAGGGAAAAATAGCTCTGTTTTACAGAGGACTATTAGGAAATCATTTTCTCCATGGCCAATCCATGAACAATGTAGGCCATTCTCGGGAAGACTTGGCTTTGAAGAACTTGGGACACGCATCTTGATTTTTATAAGCCTTCTCCTCTTCCTCCTCTTGTCTAGGACCATCCTCCCCTCCAATCCATTGTTAGTAGCCAGGCCTAGCATAAGTGCATGCAAAAAACTTTTCCTTGATCCAAAAATATACAAGGTGAGTCAGTCACTCATTCCCAGTCACCAAAGACCCCACTCAGCTCTAGAGTGTTGCAGACTCAGCATATACTGTCCAGTTAACCCAAGACAAGCGTTGGTAGCTGGAATTATATACATGGAACTTCTTAGACCAGATTTGGATCTTCCCTTTGGAACCTAAAGTCCTTGAGAGGTTCAGTTATGAATTAATAAACCCAGGGCTTCTATAGAGCAGTGTAACCGTGAACAAAATATTTGCATTTGCAACCAACCAAACAATTGGCTTTTTCCTCCCAAAATCAAAGTTACCTTATACAAAGTATATAATTACATATAATAATTACATTAATATGTGCTCCCATCTATTGAGCTCAATAAAAAATTATACAATCGCATTTACCATTTTTGAGGAATTCAGTCTTTCATTTATTCATTCATTTAACACATAAATGGCTTACCATTCTCAGGGCCATGTTAAGCACTAGAGTTAGACAACTCAGGGAAAACAAACATCGTCATCGTGTTTGCAGTGAATAGGGAAGATGGGCACTAATCAAATAACCACACAAACACATGTACAATGGGTTCTCTGTCAGTTTTAGTGCTTTATATATATTTGTATTTAAATCCTCACAACCTCTCTATGAGGTAAGTATCCCCACATCATAACGATGAGAAAATGGAGATTCAGAGAGAGAAAGTGACTAACTTAAGATCACACAGTTGGTATGGGCTGGAGCTGAGATTTTTTTAACTCAGGTTTTCTGCATGGGTGGCTGGCAGTCTGATTAGCATAAGAATTAAGAGCAGGAGATTTAGATTTATATACACTGACTTTAAAAAAAAAAAATTGCCAAAATCTAAAATCCACTGTATATCATAGCCTAATAATCTTTAACTGGGTAAACTAGTAGCAAAGCTTTTTAGAGACCATCTCAGGATTCCCTTTATGTCAGTCTCAGATACTACAGTACTGTAGCTATTTGGCCTGTGAGGCAAAAGAAGGCATTATGAGACATGCCGAGATGCCTGCACACTGAAAGTAAAGTTGTAGAGGCATAGACCCCCATATCCCTTCCAGCTCTTGAGGTCAATGCAGTCATGAAATGGCCAGCAAGGAAAATGGTCATGTATGGTGATAGAGATTAAGGGTGGGTGGCAGCAGTGTCCAAGCTCAGAGCTGTTGTGGATAAAAGACAAATACGACAACGCCCAAGATCCCTACAATGCTAGATCGGATATCTAATACCCAAGCTTTATTCTGGTAACCCTCTGAATGGGAATTGTCCAGCCTCAGGGCTCTGTATTCTTTTAACTGTGAAGGATGCCTGTGGTCCTGAATACCATCATATCAGCCTAAGGTTTCTGATAGAGGTTGGAGGGAACCTCAGTGAGATGGACATGCTGGCTCCCTGATCAGAAACTTTGTTATTGGGGTGGTAAGTGAAGCAGACAGAAGGGCCTGAATAACACTCTTGCTTATTCAGCTTAATATCTGTGGCCCTGATAAAAAAACCTTGCTGTGTAAATGTACAAGATATCTTTTCAAGTGACCTTCTTTTCCAAAGTGGCTGGTCAAACTGGATATAATGAAACTTTTGGTTGGCTACTACTAGATACCATGATAACTTTAAATTCATGATTTGCTATCCTTGTTATTTGAGCTCTACGGGCAGGATCTGTGACTTCAGATATATCTATCTGCATTGGCAGTGGCCTCCTAGTTTCTGATAGGCACAGGACCCTGAGTTCCTTGGAACCCATACTACAACGGCCAATGAAATACAATCCAGCAGGGGAAACAACCATTCCAACTAGAGCTGCTTGCACAGGATTCACAGCTCCCACCCTGCCTTCTTGCCTCCAATTCCTCATTCTCTCTTGTCTGAATTCATTAAAATGACACACAAAAATGACCACAATCATTAAATTCCCATTTGTCTGGATGGCCATAGAAATAGACACTGTACCTTCTAACAGCTCTATCATCACTTCTTTTAAATTTGAGTGGTTTTCCACTAAGAATATCCCTATTTCAATTCTTCAAGAAACTTACAAATATTTTAGAACTGAGCATGCCAAGGGATATGATAGTGCTGAAGTGAGACATCCTTCAGTTTCTGGGTAAACTTCCTTCTAGAAGTTTGGAAGCAGCTTTGGAAAAAGCACCACAATAAACACAGCTCTCCTCTCTGAGCTGCACCCTTAGAGAAAGTCTTCTGACCATGTGTTATAGAGAATTACACCTTGTCCCCAGTCTCTCTGACATCCATCTTTATCTCATTCCATTCCAGTTTATAAACTGCGTGTTATCCCCACAGGCCTCAGACATTCAGATGGCTCATTCCCCTACCTTCCTGAGGATCCACTGTCAAGAATTTTTTGCTCCTGCATCTACCCTACCCATTTATTCAACAATATGTATTGAGCACCTACTATATGATAGACATTGAACTTGGAGCTGGGAATACATCAGTGCACAAAATAGCCCTGCATCCATCCCTGGACTCATGGAGCTGACATCCTAGCAGATCATCAGCTGTGAAAGTGGACTACTAGTCCACCCTTATCATTGGTACCTGAGAAACTAGCACTATCCAGAAGTTATAGTGAGCAACTTCCCTAGGCTTGGCAATGCCAAACTTTCTGTAATGCACAATCAGAAATGCATAAAGAATCAAGAGGAAACTACCACTCCCTAATCTGTAAATAACTGCAAATAAATTTGACATGTACACTGTTGCCATACGTGTTTCCCTACCACCCACCACCCTTTTCTGATTCTTGTTATATGAGCTGGTTAAAATTAAATTTGGGAAAAGAGGGCCAGTATTAAGGTGAATATAGTTTACTATAGCTCTTCCTTAGGCTTATAAATCAAATGAGAAAGAAAAATCCAGGGGAGGGGAGGGAAGGAGAGAGGTGCCTGTACAGGTAGATACACATATTCTCTCAGTTTGGTTAAGCCCTCTGGACAAGAAGCTATTACAGCATATATGAGTTTGAGATAGTTCAGCTCTAATCAGAGCAATGAGAAGATTATCAAGGTGATACTTTAATAAGGTTTACAACACTTTTAGTCTCCAAAAACTGTAACACAGCTGAATCACTCAAAAACCTCAAAAATTAACTCTCCGCAACCACTCCTCCCCTACCGCAAATCTCAGGGTCATGTGTCAGGGTCCTTCTGCTATTCTAGAAAGCATCAATCCTCTTCTGCTGGAAGTGCTTTAGGAGGCTCTGACGGATCTGCCTAGACTTGATGCAATACACAATGGGGTTCATGAAGGGTGGGACCAAGAAGTGTAGGTTGGCCATGAGCACTGCCAGAGCAGGGTAGTCATGCTTCTTTACTCGGTGCAAGACAGACAGCCCCAGTTTGGGCAAATAAAAGATGAGAACAATGCAGAGGTGTGAGACACACGTGTTGAGTGCCTTGAGCCGTTCCCCAGGTGATGCAATGCCCAGCACAGTTCATAGGATCAGGGCATATGAAAGCATGATGAGGAAGGAGTCAAGGCACAGTGAGAAGAGGATGGAAACCAGGCAAACCAGGCTATTGATCTGGGTGTCTGAGCAGGCCAACCCCACAAGGTCACAGTGCAGGCAGTAGCAGTGACAGAGAGCGCTGGTCTTGGGAAAGAGCAGCTGCTGCAGGAGGATAGGTCCCGGGAGGTTGAGCAGAACAGCCCTCACCAGAATGGCAGTTCCCACCTTGGCTGTGACTGAGCAGGTAATGATTATGGCATAATGCAGAGGGTCCCGGATGGCAATAAAGCGATCAAAGGCCATGGCCAGCAGTACACGAGACTCCACATAGGTGAAGGTATGGATGAAGAACATCTGTGCTGCACAGAGATCAAAGGGCAGCTCACGAGCTCCCAGCCAGAAGAGACACACCATGGTGGGGAAGGTAGAGGCACAGAGGCCCAGATCAGAGGCTGCCAACATGGACAGGAAGATATACATGGGTTCATGTAAGGCTGGATCTATGTGGATCAGGAAGAGGATGATATTATTACCCAGGATGGAAACCACACAGAAGAGGTTGATGGGGATGGAAACCCAATGATGAGAGGTTTCCAGGCCTGGAAAACCAGTGAGGAGGAAGGTAGACTGACCAGAAGTGCTGGTGTTGCAGGAGAACATAGAGATTCCAGGCAATAGTTGTCCACCCTAGGAGTAAGAAGCATTGTTCATTTGATCATTACTTATAAAGTCCCTAATAAGTGTGGGCTTGAGAAAGAAGAGCTACCTCATAACCCTTTCTTAGGCTATGAAACAAACTCCATTCATTTTAGGAGCTCTATTTCCTTCTGTTTCCTGAGCTTTTGGGCTTGAATAAAATGATATAGCACTTTATTCTATTTTTATTCAAAAAGAGAAAGTTTCTGAGTTGATCTCTGCTTACTGCTTATGGCTATTTCATTAGCCACTATTTTCCCTTTGGCCTAAACAATCTCTTTTTTGCATTTGTTAAACCTAAAAGTCTCCCACTCCAGAGTGTCTTCTCAGACTAAAAACTGAAGAAAGGAGAATAATTTTATGTAGAAATTTAAAATTATATTAGAAACAAGTTTAAAATCCACTTCTACTTATTCTTAGAGGTGAGTTTTCCAGTCTGACAGATCTGTTAACAAATACACCATAAAAGCCACACTCAAACAAATGAGGTATTTTCAAAACCATCCTGTTAGAAGGCTGGTTGCATATTCCTCTAGTGCGGTCATAGAACCAATATTTTCTGTATTTCTTTTCTAGAAATGCCTTTGGGGCCCAAAACAGGTTCTTTAAATGTGCTTAATGATGAAATTTATTTCCTATGAAGATGAACTGGCTTAAAGGAAGTAGTCAATAGTTCTTGATATTAAGAACTGGTAAACAAGATAGTAGTTTACCAGACACATTCAATTTTGTTAATCTCCTTCTTTACCAACTCTACTTTCACTTTATAAGCTGCTTAAAGCTTGCCTATTTTATTCTGGCCCTACCCTCAAAACAGTCCTGTGGCCATGAACTCAATTAGAAGGAACTTTCCTCTTAAATATCTCTTCTTCAGCCCTCCTACTATGAAAGTTGTTATGATAGGGCCAAGTACTCTGAAGTACTCCCACATTGGGGGCAGAAGGTGGAGGCTGACACATCTTGAGGCGCATCCCCTGAAGGGTCAGGCAGAGCATCATAAACTTCCAGAACCCCAGGGTTAATCATGTTATTCCATGGAGGTCAAAGTGCAGTGTGTGAGCTCATCTGTTCTAATAACCTCACATAGCACTTTCAGGCTACACTTTCTTTCCAACTTCTCTCCTTAAAACAGGACTGCATCTCCACTTATCTCCTAAGCATCTCACATGGTGACTCTGCAAGATATTAAATCTATATTGCAAACCAAACTCTAATTCCTCCACATCTCCCCAAAGCTCACCATTCAGCACTTGTTGGCTAGTGCCTCCCTTCCTTCCTGTTATCTGTGAAATACCAAAAAACTAAGACAACTTTGTATATCCTTTTACTTGTAACATATTCTCCAAATCGACTGTCTTTAAACTATTCCCTCCTTTTAGATCCCAGTGAAACTAATCTGGCTGAATAATCACCATTTTCCTGGATATTATAGCAGCTTAACTGTCTCACTTTCTTCTGTCTTTCTGCATTCTGACAAAAGTCCAAATTTCCATACTTGTCATTTCATAAATATTTCTAAGTTGTCAGCAAAATATTTATGAAATGACAAATATGGACATTTAAGCTAGTATATGTATACAGAGAAAAAATGGTGATCAAATTTATATTACGAAGATGTTTTCTATCATAACTGTTTTTATGATCACTGGTAGTTTCCTAAGCAAGAGCTTTATACTAAATCCAGAAGAGGAAAGGCCTTGTCCATTCGGCATGTCTAGTCTTTTCAATCACCTCTTCCCTAAGTATTAGGAACTCTATTCTTAAGACATCTTTTGACTCACCAAATTCACCATATTTGACCATTTCAAAAATATTTTTATTTAAATGTAGCATACACATAGAAAAGTCTGCATACCATAAATGTAAATCTTAATGAATTTCCACAAAGTGAATACACCCTTGTGATAAACACCCAGATCTATAAACAGGATATTGTCATCCCCCCCAAAAAAATCCCATGAATTCTTTCAGTCACTCTATCCCCTCAGTGATAATCACTATTTAATCCCACAGATTAACTTTGCCTATTTTTGAACTTTCTATAATTAGAACCATAGAGTAGGTACTCATTTGTGTCATTCACTAAACTTTGTCTGTGAGATTCATCCATATTGCTTCATATAGCTATAATGTATTCATTCTCATTGCTGCATAATTTTTCCTTGGATGAATATACCACTATATACTTATCCATTCTATCATTAATAGATATTTAGGTCATTTCAAGTGTGGAACTATTATAAATAGTGTTGCTGTGAACACTCGAATATATATCTTTTATGAACGCATTTGCAGTTCTGTTGAGTATTACCTAGGAATGAAATTGATTTATCATAAGCTATGCATACATTCAGCTTTCACATATTCTTCCAAACAGCTTTCAAAAGTGATTTACCAATTTATACCCACACCAACACTGTAGGAGAGTTTGATTATTCCACATCCTCATCAATACTTTGGTTGGTCTTTTTAATTACAGCTATTCTATGGGTGTGTAATGGTATTTTCTTGTGGTTTTAACGTATATTTCCTTGATTTCTAATAAAGTAAGCACCTTTCCATATGTTTACTATTTGAATATATTCTTTTAGGAAGTGTTCATTCTTTTACTCATTTTTCTATTGGATCGCCTGCATTTTTCATATTGCTTGTATGTGTTCTCTATTCTGAATAACCACTGTACATTTTATGGGTTTAAGTGGCTGGGCCACTTTCTAATTGCCATTTTATGAAAGTTATATAACCTTGACAGGTTTCTATTTCCTGAGTCTGTTTTCAATAGCTTTGTGCATGAACCAACTTAATCCTGTAGTTAGAGGCCTCACATAATGCCTAACACTTAGTGTATTCATGACAATATTAGTTCGCTTCACTTTTATATTCAGTGAAAGTCTAAGACTCCTTCAGGGCACTTGTTTATAAAGGAAAGATAAGCCATTGGACAATATCAAAATTCCATCATTCCCTCTTCTGCACCTGTCCTTCAGACATGTCTTCTGAGTAAACTGTGGGGATACAACTGGCTAAGGAAGTGTTCCTAGAGGGAGCCATTTACCTTCGGCATCCTCCAGTGTCCCCAAGCTGGGTTAAGTGCATGTCTCCATCAAACACAAGTCACACCACAGTCTAATTATTATACATTGGAGCAATTATCAAGGTCAGGGCACTGTGTAATACTGCTGCTTTCTGTTAGTTATGATGATTATTAACGTTGCTAATGCTGAAAATATCCATCCCTAAGCAAGATGAAATAGGAAGACGTATTTACAAGATGTTCTCCTATACCACCCCTGCCTCCTCCCTGACCCCTTACATGCATCTGTCCTTGAGGGTCCCCAGAGAAAAGTCCTAAGACTGTAACAGGCCCATGTGCTTATTGACCGTCCCTGTGTTGCATACTGTGTGAGTTTAATTAAAGACTCATAGCTTAGGAAGAAAAAATTCTCCTCAAAGCTGTAATCTCCTGAGAGAACAATAGAAAAACATGATAAAGTAACTGTGGAAAGAAACATCAATGGAGATAGATGGAGATAGAGGATACATGGATGATGAATAGATTGATAGATGGACAAATAGATAGATTGATGGATGGATAGGTAGATGGATGGTAGCTAAGTAGTTGCATGATAGGTAGGTGGGTGATAGGTAGATAGATAGACAGACTAAACAGACCCCTCTAAGGAGATGGAATAAAATTAAACTACAGTCTCTGCCCCTGTACCATCTTACTCATCCAGTTTCCAGAAGACCATGAATAGTGCAAAGACTATTTCTTTCTCTAATCAGGTGAAATCTATCCCCAAGAGCCAGGATAGGAGTCACTACAAGGAGATGACCCAGATTAGAGAAGGTTGGGGACCCTCCTCCACCAAGAAGGTTTCTATGGCAACCAGTACTCAAGGGAATGTGAGGCTTTTAAGCCTCTGGCCTTGCCAGCTGAGTCCTGGGGCCAAGAAGAAAGTTACAGAAAAATGGGCCCTAGAACTGCATCCCTAGCCTAGCTAAGACTGTCAGGAGCTGGGAGCCCACATTTTCCCCAAGCCCATGATGCTGTTGTGCATTAGCCAAAATTAGGTCTAATCCTGCTCTGCTCAGAAATAAGCTTAGCATAAACCTGCCCAGGCCAAGTACCTGTAACCAGGAAGTCACAAGCTCTCCACAGGGTCCCCAGCTCCCTCCAGAACAACTCAGACACCCTCCACCCATGTTGCTTCAAACAGACAGCTTTATGTCATAGGGATGAACGCAGGATGTGTGGGGAAGGTTCCTTTTCTCCACAGCTCCTTCCTCCCCACACCATTTAAAAACTGAGAAATACTAAGGAGTTGCCATTGGGTTTTAACACAGGACTTGGATCCTGAAATCTATCAATGAAATCGCAGTGAGATCTGACTAAAATAAAACTGGAGCTTCTCCAAGGGTTTTAGTTTATGTATAGAATTAAGATCCATATAGAAAAAAATCATTATTAAATAAATCTGATCCTATTTTGTTAAATTCTGTGCTTTAATCTCTTTAAATATTTTTAAACAGTAGATCCTCTTTAAATCTGACCATAGAAATATTGTCTCACTTTCATAGTTGGCAACCAAAATCCTTGATTAAATTTAACTGGTGAAGCCAGGGTCTGGAGTGGATCAGGAATATCTCTAGTATTGAAAGACATTAAATTTTAAGTGATAGATGGGTGGATGGATGGATAGATAGATAGATAAATAGACAGACTCAGCCTGGTACAGAGGCCTTTGTATGTAAATCACTGGCTCCTGTGAATATTTTGTAACCTGGCCTTCTGTGATCTTCCCTCCAGAGTACAGATACTGCTAATCTATCTGTTAGCTGGTGAGATATTTACAAATGTAATCTCTCTTTAACTTCCTTGAATATTTTTAATAGCACAAATAACGTGTAGTCTATTAAAATCATGCATCTCATATTGGCATTTCAAAGGTTGGGACAGGTTGGTATATTTTATATATTTTATCCTAGGTAGGCAGCACAGGGTTAGAAGTGTGTGCCCTAGACCCAAACTGTCTAAGTTTAAATCCTGGCTTTACTACTTACTAATTGTAAGACGGTGGGCAAATTTATTAACTCTTCTATGTCCTGTGTTCTTGTCCTGAGGGAAATAAGAGAACTTCTGTCATTGAGTGGCGGTGAGGTTAAAGGAGCTCATGAAGAAATCCTAAGACCTGAATAAGTGGTAACGATGATCAGCTATTACATAGCTGACAGCCTTCTGACTTGAGTTAGCCTAGGATAAGATGGAGGGTGGCTCCCCTCTGTCCCTCCTCAAACTAGTCAGAATATGCCATCTAAGGGGAGGTTTCATCAAAGCAGCTAGACCCAAGGTTGAGGCAGAGTCCATACAGTAGGCCTGTTTCTGTCCCACAGTAGGATTCAGGACACCTATCAAATTCAGCCTATGCTACGAGCAGCCACCACAGATGAACCTGGAGGACCATAGATACATTGTTTTTCTCATATGTGACCAGTTGGTTGAGGATTGAAGAGGAACATTGTTGCCTTTAGTCATGAGATGACCATGTTCCTGGATCATCAAGGAACAGTCCAGCCCAAAAAAGGTAATGTTGTGATAACAGTCCATCACAAATACCCACCCACACTCATTATTTTATAAGGAGGAGGATCAGTAAAGGCCTTAAGTAACTCTCTCTTCTCAGGTTATGGAAGGACCTGAAGCTGCCCACCCTAAACAGATTCCATTCAGGCCAGTGGTCCAAGGCCTCAGAGCTCAGGCTCCCCAGCCCAGACCCCAGCTTTGACACTCTAGCCCCTGAACTCACCACACCCCCAGAGCTTGTATCTCCTCTCATCTGTTTCTCTGTGAAAGTAATTCTTGCTGTGTCAGTAAAAGTCAACACTTTATAATCCTCTTGATGGAGGTAGGGAAATAACAGGTCTGCTGGGATCCAGGTGCAAATCCAAGAGATTTCCACAATTTAACTTCCTGAACCCCCTGAGTTCTGAGCCAGGCAGCTCTGGGACATGGAAGGATGCATCAGGCAGTGTATCCTAGTGATTCACACCTGAGGATTTTTCTTAGAGGGCACCAGAAGGATATTAAGATGTCCCATGGCTGGAGGCAGTGGCTCACACCTGTAATCCCAGCACTTTGGGAGGCTGAGGCGGGCAGATCACAATGTCAGGATATCGAGGCCATCCTGGCTAACACAGTGAAACCCTGTCTCTACTAAAAATAGAAAAAATTAGCCAGGCGTGGTGGCAGGTGCCTGTAGTCCCAGCTACTTGGGAGGCTGAGGCAGGAGAATGGCGTGAACCCAGGAGGCGGAGCTTGCAGTGAGCCGAGATTGTGCCACTGCACTCCAGCCTGGGTGACAGAGCGAGACTCTGTCTCAAAAAAAAAAAAAAAAAAAAAAAAAAGATGTCCCATACTGCGTACCTGCTCTTTCCAAAGAGCCAGGCTATGAATTGCCTGGTGGCAAATGGAGGCTAGTTGGGGGAAAGAGGATGGTTAGAGACTGAGACACACTCTGTCCTTTAGGGATAACAGAGGCCATGAGTAATTCCTGCTTCTAGAAAGAATGAACACAGGCTCTTTTCAAATTCTGCCAAAGAGATATCAGGCAGTGTAGCCAAAGAGATGTGCATGAGTGCTTTAGACACAAGAGCATGTTAGCGAAGAGAAAAGAGGTTCTCTGTCTAACTTTATGCCTGTACCTAGAGAATGTAGGTGACTGAAAATCTATATTGATAAAGCAATATCCCTTTCTCCCAGTAACACCTTTGGAGATTATTTATCAAGCATAATATAGTGAAAAAGCCACGATCTATTTCAGAATCTGTCACTTGTCAACTGTGAGCAAATTATCTCCTTGATAATGAGCAAATTATCTCCTTGAGCCTCTTATTCTTTATTCATAAACTAGGGATGATGGTTATTTCATGAGATCATTGTTAGTATTATATTAGAATATACAAAGGGTGCAAAAAAAAAAAATCTTGCAAGCTCCACACATAACTTTCTCTCCAATAGGAAACTGAGAACTGGTTCAATAACCTGTCTGGATTCCTCTATGGCCAGCATGTCATACTAACCCTCCCCCACAAATCATGGTCAGAGCTTGTTTTTGTTTTTTTTTTTAATAAGTTTTATTCTGGAATAATTTTAGATTTACAAAAAAGTTACAAATATAGCTTACGGAGTTTCTGAATGTCCTTCACCCATTTTCCTTAATGTTAACATCTTACATAACCATGGTACATTAGTCAAAACCAAAGGACTAATATTGGTACATCGCTATTAACTAAAGTCCACACTTTATTTGGATTTCACCTGCTTTTCCAATGTCTTTCTTCTGTTCCAGGATCCAATCCAGGATATCAAATTGCATTTAGTCATTATTTCTGCTTAGTGTCCTCTGGTCTGAGATGGAAGTTTCTCAGTTTTTCCAAGGTTTCCATGACCTTGAGAGTCTTGAAGAACACTGGCTAGGTATTTTACAGAAGATCAGAGCGTTTAATTAACCAACTTCAGCTATCACTTCCTCCTCCATTTCTAGGATGGAGAGGACAATCTAGAGTTGAAAGGCTTTGCTACAGATGTCCTTTGTTTCACTGCAGGTCCCAGTGTGTCCTGGAGATTAGGGAAGAGAAAATTTCAAAGTTCAGTCTGCTCAAGTCCCTTAGTTCCTGAGATCATCCAGGTTGTCCTTCCAACCTGGAGACCAATCTCAGACCTCCGTGGGCTGCAACCCAATACAGGCATTCTCATATCTGTCACACATCCTATGTTCATGCATTGAAATTTAAGTCAGAAATTTCACAGGTTCTTAACAAGTTTCAGTCTCTAAAGTTAATACGAAATTTTTAAAGGATTTGTATGTGTATTTTGCTGAAATACTTCAGAAGTATTTAACTTCTCTCTGATGAAATATTTTCTTCAGCTTCTCTACAGCCTGTCTCTAGAATCCTTCATTTGCCTTAAAACTAATAAATGTGGCCACAGTCAGATTGTCTGTCACATCTGGGATATGAGAGAAAATGATAAATGGAAGTAGACAGGTGAAACACAAGATCGATTCTATCTGCTCGTATGGAGACTACTGCCATTCACCAACTTCGGCCATCCTCTCGTCCTCAATCTCCAACATAGAGAGGGTAGCCTACAGGTGAAAGGCTCAGTTACAGATGTCCTGGAACTCTGCAGTTCTCTCTGTTTCACTGCAGTCCCAGTGTGTTTTCTTCATTCTAAAATCTACATTTTCAATAGTCTTTTCAGTGGTTCACAAAATTGGGGTTTCTTTATGCACTGTGCTTTACTTAGAGATTAACCAGGTACCAATTCTGTTCTCAAGCAGCTATGACCCTAAAACACAGGAAACCATATGTGAAAACTGAACTGCTACATTACACTACACCCTAGCCAATAACAGAGAAATAAGACTTTGTGTAAGAGAGGATGGTATTGGAGACTTTGAGGATGTGTTAGCCTTAAATATATAGACATAAAATTCTTGCCAGCATTGTAGTTAACTGGATATGAAATCAGACAGAACTAAAACTCCTTATTAGCCAAGTGGCCCCAGAATAGATACTGAGCCTCTAAAAGTATCAGTTTCCACTCTATAAAATTGAGATACTAAAACAATCTGGAGCGGTTTAAGTGACATGTTATATACAAAACTGGGCCTTATTTTTCACTGTTTCAGCATCTTTTTTTATTATACTTTAAGTTCTGGGATACATGTGCAGACCGTGCAGGTTTGTTACATAGGTATACATATGCCATGGTGGTTTGCTGCACCCATCAACCCATCATCTACATTAGGTTTTTCTCCTAATGCTATCCCTCCCCTAGCCCCTCACCCCCAGACAGGCCCCTGTATTGATGTTTCCCTCCCTGTTTCCATGTGTTCTCCTTGTTCATCTCCCACTGATGAGTGAGAACATGTGGTGTTTGGTTTTCTGTTCCTGTGTTAGTTTGCCAAGAATGATGGTTTGCAGCTTCATCCATGTCCCTGCAAAGAACATGAACTCATCCTTTTTTATGGCTGCATAGTATTCCTCGGTGTATATGTGCCACATTTTCTTTATCCAGTCTATTACTGATGGGCATTTAGGTTGGTTCCAAGTCTTTGCTATTGTGAACAGTGCCACAATAAACATATGTGTGCATGTGTCTTTACAGTAGAATGATTTATAATCCTTTGAGTATATACCCAGTAATGGGATTGCTGGGTCAAATGGTATTTCTGGTTCTAGATCCTTGAGGAATCACCACACTGTCTTCCACAATGGTTGAACTAATTTACACTCCCACCAACAGTGTAAAAGCATTCCTGTTTCTCCACATCCTCTCCAGCATCTGTTGTTTCCTGACTTTTTAATGATCACCATTCTAAGTGAGATGGTATCTCACTGGGGTTTTGATTTGCATTCCTCTAATGACCAGTGATGATGAGCTTTTTTTCATATGTTTGTTGGCCACATAAATGTCTTCTTTTGAGACATTTATATCCTTTTGTCTGTTCATATCCTTTGCGAACTTTTTAATGGGGTTGTTTTTTCTTGCAAATTTAAGTTCCTTGCATATTCTGGATATTAGCCCTTTGTCAAATGGATAGATTAAAAAAATTTTCTCCCATTCTGTAGGTTGCCCGTTCACTCTGATGATTGATAGTTTCCTTTGCTGTGCAGAAGCTCTTTAGTTTAATTAAATCACATTTGTCAATTTTGGCTTTTGTTGCCATTGCTTTGGTGTTTTATTCATGAAGTCTTTGCCCATACCTATGTCCTGAGTGGTATTGCCTAGGTTTTCTTTTAGGGTTTTTAATGTTTTTAGGTCTTACCTTTAAGTCTTTCCTTTATCTTGAGTTAATTTTTGTAAAAGGTGTAAGGAAGGGATCCAGTTTCAGTTTTCTACATATGGCTAGCCAGTTTTCCCAACACCATTTATTAAATAGGGAATCCTTTCCCCTTCCCCATTGCTTGTTTTTGTCAGGTTTGTCAAAGAGCAGATGGTTGTAGATGTGTGGTATTATTTCTGAGGGCTCTGTTTTGTTCCATTGGTCTATATCTCTGTTTTGGTACCAGTACCATGCTGTTTTGGTTACGGTAGCCTTGTAGTACAGTTTGAAGTCAGGTAGCATGATGCCTCCAGCTTTGTTCTTTTTGCTTAGGATTGTCTTGGTTATACAGGGTCATTTTGGTTGCATATGAACTTCAGTTATTTCTAATTCTATGAAGAAAGTCAAGGGTAGCTTGATGGGAATAGCATTGAATCTATAAATTACTTTGGGCAGTATGGCCATTTTCACGATATTGATTCTTCCTACCCATGAGCATGGAATATTTGTCCATTTGTTTGTGTCCTCTCTTATTTCCTTGAGCAGTGGTTTGTAGTTCTCCTTGAAGAGGTACTTCACATCCCTTGTAAGTTGTATTTCTAGGTATTTTATCCTCTTTGTAGCAACTGTAAATGGGAGTTTGCTCATGATTTGGCTCTTTTTGTCTATTTTGGTGTATAGGAATGCTTGTGATTTTTGCACATTGATTTTGTATCCTGAGACTTTGCTGAAGTTGCTTATCAGCTTAAGGAGATTTTGGGCAGAGATGATGGGGTTTTCTAAATATACAATCATGTCTGCAAACAGACAATTTGACTTCCTCTCTTCCTATTTGAATATCCCTTATTTCTTTATCTTGTCTGATTGCCCTGGCCAGAACTTCCAATACTATGTTGAATAAGAGTGGTGAGGGCATCCTTGTCTTGTACCAGTTTTCAAAGGGTATGTTTCCAGCTTTTGCCCATTCAGTATTATATTGGCCGTGGGTTTGTCATAAATAGCTTTCATTATTTTGAGATACGTTCCATCAATACCTAATTTATTAAGAGTTTTTAGCATAAAGGGTGTTAAATTTTATCATAGGCCTTTTCTGCATCTATTGAGATAATCATGTGGTTTTGTCATTGGTTCTGAAAGAGATACAGACGCGAAAAACCCTTCAAAAAATCAATGCATACAGGATCTGTTTTTTAAAAATAACAAAATAGATAGACTGCTAGCCAGACTAATAAAGAAATGAGAGGGGGGTGGAGCCAAGATGGCCAAATAGGAACAGCTCCAGTCTACAGCTCCCAGCATGAGTGATGCAGAAGACGGGTGAGTTCTGCATTTTCAACTGAGGTACCAGGTTCATGTCACTGGGGAGTGTCGGAAAGTGGGTGCAGGACAGTGGGTACAGTGCACCCAGCATGAGCCGAACCAGGGCAAGGCATTGCCTTACCCAGGAAGCCCAAGGGGTCAGGGAATTCCCTTTCCTAGTTGAAGAAAGGGGTGACAGACGGCACCTGGAAAATCAGGTCACTCCCACTCTAATACTGTGCTTTTCCAATGGTCTTAGCAAATGGCATACCAGGAGATTATATCCCGTGCCTGGCTTGGAGGGTCCTATGCCCACGGAGCCTCGCTCATTGCTAGCACAGCAGTCTGAGATCAAACTGCAAGGTGGCAGCGAGGCTGGGGAAGGGGCGCCCGCCATTGCCGAGGCTTGAGTAGGTAAACAAAGCCACCAGGAAGCTCAATCTGGGTGGAGCCCACCGCAGCTCAAGGAGGCCTGCCTGCCTCTGTAGACTCCACCTCTGGGGGCAGGACATTGCCAAACAAAAGGCAGTAGAATCCTCTGCAGACTTAAATGTCCCTGTCTGACAGCTTTGAAGAGAGCAGTGGTTCTCCCAGCATGCAGCTGGAGATCTGAAAATGGACAGACTGCCTCCTCAAGTTGTGTCCCTGACCCCCAAGTAGCCTAACTGGGAGACACCCCCCAGTAGGGGCAGACTGACACCTCACACGGCCACGTACTCCTCTGAGACAAAATTTCCAGAGGAACGATCAGGCAGCAACATTTGCTGTTCACCAATAACCGCTGTTCTGCAGCCACCGCTGCTGATAACCAGGCAAACAGGGTCTGTAGTGGACCTCCAGCAAACTACAACAGACCTGCAGCTGAGGGTCCTGACTGCTAGAAGGAAAACTAACAAACAGAAAGGACAGCCACACCAAAACCCCATCTGTACATCACCATCATCAAAGACCAAAGGTAGATAAAACCACAAAGATGGAGGAAAAACAGAGCAGAAAAACTGGAAACTCTAAAAATCAGAATGCCTCTCCTCCTCCAAAGGAACACAGCTCCTCATCAGCAATGGAACAAAGCTGGATGGAGAATGACTGACTTTCATGAGTTGAGACAAGAAGCCTTCAGACTATCAAACTACTCCAAGCTAAAGGAGGAAGTTCAAACCCATGGCAAAGAAGTTAAAAACCTTAAAAAAAATTAGACGAATGGCTAACTAGAATAATCAATGCAGATAAGCCCTTAAAGGACCTGAAGGAGCTGAAAACCAAGCATGAGAACTACATGACGAATGCACAAGCCTCAGTAGCTGATTCAATCAACTGGAAGAAAGGGTATCAGCGATGGAAGATCAAATGAATGATATGAAGCGAGAAGTTTAGAGAAAAAAGAATAAATCAGACCAAATCTACGTCTGATTGGTGTACCTGAAAGTGACAGGGAGAATGGAACCAAGATGGAAAACACTCTGCAGGATATTATACAGGAGAACTTCCCCAATTTAGCAAGGCAGGCCAACATTCAAATTCAGGAAATACAGAGAATGCCATAAAGATACTCCTCGAGAACAGCAACTCCAAGACACATAATTGTCAGATTCACCAAAGTTGAAATGAAGGAAAAAATGTTAAGGACAGCCAGAGAATAAAGCTGGGTTACCCACAAAGGGAAGCCCATCAGACTAACAGCTGATCTCTCGGCAGAAACTCTACAAGCCAGAAGAGAGTGGGGGCCAATATTCAACATTCTTAAAGAAAAGAATTTTCAAACCAGAATTTCATATCCAGCCAAACAAAGCTTCATAAGTGAAGGAGAAATAAAATACTTTACAGACAAGCAAATGCTGAGAGATTTTTGTCACCACCAGGCCTGCCCTAAAAGAGCTCCTGAAGGAAGCACTAAACATGGAAAGGAACAACCAGTACCAGCCACTGCAAAAACATGCCAAATTGTAAAGACCATCAAGGCTAGAAAGAAACTGCATCAACTAATGAGCAAAATAACCAGCTAACATCATAATGACAGGATCAAATTCACACATAACAATATTAACCTTAAATGTAAATGGGCTAAGTGCTTCAATTAAAAGACACAGACTGGCAAATTGGATAAAGAGTCAAGATCCATCAGGGTGCTGTATTCAGGAAACCCATCTCATGTGCAGAGACACACATAGGCTCAAAATAAAGGATAGAGGAAGATCTACCAAGCAAACAGAAAACAAAAAAAGGCAGGAGTTGCAATTTAAGTCTCTGATAAAACAGACTTTAACCCAACAAAAATCAAAAGAGACAAAGAAGATAATGGTAAAGGGATCAATTCAACAACAAGAGTTAACTACCCTAAATATATATGCACCCAATACAGGAGGACCAAGATTCATAAAGCAAGTCCTTAGAAACCTACAAAGAGACTTAGACTCCCACACAATAATAATGGCAGACTTTAACACCCCACTGTCAACATTAGACAGATCAATGAGACAGAAAGTTAACAAGGATATTCAGGAATTGAACTCAGCTCTGCACCAAGTGGACCTAATAGACATCTACAGAACTCTCCACCCCAAATCAACAGAATATACATTCTTCTCAGCACCACACTGCACTTATTCCAAAATTGACCACATAGTTGGAAGTAAAGCTCTCCTCAGCAAATGTAAAAGAATAGAAATTATAACAAACTGTCTCTCAGACCACAGTGCAATCAAACTAGAACTCAGGGCTAAGAAACTCACTCAAAACTGCTCAACTACATGGAAACTGAACAACGTGCTCCAAAATGACTACTGGTACATAACGAAATGAAGGCAGAAATAAAGATGTTCTTTGAAACCAGTGAGAACAAAGACACAACATACCAGAATCTCTGGGACTCATTCAAAGCAGTGTGTAGAGGGAAATTTATAGCACTAAATGCCCACAAGAGAAAGCAGGAAAGATCTAATATTGAGACCCTGACATCACAATGAAAAGAACTACAGAAGCAAGAGCAAACACATTCAAAAGCTAGCAGAAGGCAAGAAATAACTAAGATCAGAGCAGAACTGAAGCAAATAGAGACACAAAAAAACCCTTCAAAAAATCAATGAATCCAGGAGCTGGTTTTTTGAAAAGATCAACAAAATTGATAGACTGCTAGCAAGACTAACAAAGAAAAAAAGAGAGAAGAATCAAATAGAAGCAATAAAAAATGATAAAGGGGATATCAACACCGATCCCACAGAAATACAAACTACCATTAGAGAATACCATAAACACCTCTATGCAAATAAACTAGAAAATCTAGAAGAAATGGATAATTCCTTGACACATACACCCTCTCAAGACTAAACCAGGAAGACGTTCAATCTCTGAATAGACCAATAACAGGCTCTGAAATTAAGGCAATAATTAATAGCTTACCAACCAAAAAAAGTCCAAGACCAGATGGATTCACAGCCGAATTCTACCAGAGGTACAAGGAGGAACTGGTACCATTCCTTCTGAAACTATTCCAATCAATAGAAAAAGAGGGAATCCTCCCTAACTCATTTGATGAGGCCAGCATCATCCTGATACCAAAGCCTTGCAGAGACACAACCAAAAAAGAGAATTTTAGACCAATATCCTTGATGAACATCGATGCAAAAATCCTCAATAAAACACTGGCAAACCAAATCCAGCAGCACATCAAAAAGCTTATCCGCCATGATCAAGTGGGCTTCATCCCTGGGATGCAAGGCTGGTTCAACATACGCAAATCAATAAACGTAATCCAGCATATAAACAGAACCAAAGACAAAAACCACATGATTATCTCAATAGATGCAGAAAAGGCCTTTGACAAAATTCAACAACCCTTCATGCTAAAAATTCTCAATCAATTAGGTATTGATGGGACGTATCTCAAAATAATAAGAGCTATCTATGACAAACCCACAGCCAATATCATACTGAATGGGCAAAAACTGGAAGCATTCCCTTTGAAAACTGGCACAAGACAGGGATGCCCTCTCTCACCACTCCTATTCAACATAGTGTTGGAAGTTCTGGCCAGGGCAATCAGGCAGAAGAAGGAAATGAAGGGTATTCAAGCAGGAAAAGAGGAAGTCATATTGTCCCTGTTTGCAGATGACATGATTGTATATCTAGAAAACCCCATCATCTCAGCCCAAAATCTCCTTAAGCTGATAAGCAACTTCAGCAAAGTCTCAGGATACAAAATCAATGTGCAAAAATCACAAGCATTCTTATACACCAATAACAGACAAACAGCCAAATCATGAGTGAACTCCCATTCACAGTTTCTTCAAAGAGAATAAAATACCTAGGAATCCAACTTACAAGGGATGTGAAGGACCTCTTCAAGGAGAACTACAAACCACTGCTCAATGAAATAAAAGAAGATACAAACAAATGGAAGAACATTCCATGCTCATGGGTAGGAAGAATCAATATCGTGAAAATGGCCATACTGCCCAAGGTAATTCATAGATTCAATGCCATCCCCATCAGGCTACCAATGACTTTCTTCACAGAATTGGAAAAAACTACTTTAAAGTTCATATGGAACCAAAAAAGAGCCTGCATTGCCAAGTCAATCCTAAGCCAAAAGAACAAAGCTGGAGGAGCCAAGATGGCCGAATAGGAACAGCTCCGGTCTACAGCTCCCAGCGTGAGCAACGCAGAAGACGGGTGATTTCTGCATTTCCATCTGAGGTACCGGGTGCGTCTCACTAGGGAGTGCCAGACAGTGGGCGCAGGCCAGTGGGTGCGCGCACCATGTGCGAGCCGAAGCAGGGTGAGGCATTGCCTCACCTGGGAAGCACAAGGGGCCAGGGAGTTCCCTTTCCGAGTCAAAGAAAGGGGTGACGGATGCACCTGGAAAATCGGGTCACTCCCACCCGAATATTGCGCTTTTCAGACTGGCTTAAAAAACGGCGCACCACGAGACTATATCCTACACCTGGCTCGGAGGGTCCTACGCCCATGGAGTCTCGCTGATTGCTAGCACAGCAGTCTGAGATCAGACTGCAAGGCGGCAGCAAGGCTGGGGGAGGGGCGCCCGCCATTGCCCAGGCTTGCTTAGGTAAACAAAGCAGCTGGGAAGCTGGAACTGGGTGGAGCCCACCACAGCTCAAGGAGGCCTGCCTGCCACTGTAGGCCCCACCTCTGGGGGCAGGTCACAGACAAACAAAAAGACAGCAGTAACCTCTGCAGACTTAAATGTCCCTGTCTGACAGCTTTGAAGAGAGCAGTGGTTCTCCCAGCACGCAGCTGGAGATCTGAGAACGGGCAGACTGCCTCCTCAAGTGGGTCCCTGACCCCTGACACCCAAGCAGCATAACTGGGAGGCACCCCCCAGCAGGGGCACACTGACACCTCACACGGCAGGGTATTCCAACAGACCTGCAACTGAGGGTGCTGTCTGTTCGAAGGAAAACTAACAAACAGAAAGGACATCCACACCGAAAACCCATCTGTACATCACTATCATCAAAGACCAAAAGTAGATAAAACCACAAGGATGGGGAAAAAACAGAACAGAAAAAATGGAAACTCTAAAATGCAGAGTGTCTCTCCTCCTCCAAAGGAACGCAGTTCCTCACCAGCAATGGAACAAAGCTGGATGGAGAATGACTTTGACGAGCTGAGAGAAGAAGGCTTCAGACGATCAAATTACTCTGAGCTACAGGAGGACATTCAAACCAAAGGCAAAGAAGTTGAAAACTTTGAAAAAAATTTAGAAGAATGTATAACTAGAATAACCAATACAGAGAAGTGCTGAAAGGAGCTGATGGAGCTGAAAACCAAGGCTCGAGAACTACGTGAAGAATGCAGAAGCCTCAGGAGCTGATGCGATCAACTGGAAGAAAGAGTATCAGTGACGGAAGATCAAATGAATGAAATGAAGCGAGAAGGGAAGTTTAGAGAAAAAAGAATAAAAAGAAATGAGCAAACCCTCCAAGAAATATGGGATTATGTGAAAAGACCAAATCTATGTCTGATTGGTGTACCTGAAAGTGAAGGGGAGAATGGAACCAAGTTGGAAAACACTCTGCAGGATATTATCCAGGAGAACTTCCCCAATCTAGCAAGGCAGGCCAACGTTCAGATTCAGGAAATACAGAGAACACCACAAAGATACTCCTCGAGAAGAGCAACTCCAAGACACATAATTGTCAGATTCACCAAAGTTGAAATGAAGGAAAAAATGTTAAGGGCAGCCAGAGAGAAAGGTCGGGTTACCCTCAAAGGGAAGCCCATCAGACTAACAGCGGATCTTTCGGCAGAAACCCTACAAGCCAGAAGAGAGTGGGGGCCAATATTCAACATTCTTAAAGAAAAGAATTTTCAACCCAGAATTTCATATCCAGCCAAACTAAGCTTCATAAGTGAAGGAGAAATAAAATACTTTACAGACAAGCAAATGCTGAGAGATTTTGTTACCACCAGGCCTGCCCTAAAAGAGCTCCTGAAGGAAGTGCTAAACATGGAAAGGAACAACCAGTACCAACCGCTGCAAAATCATGACAAAATGTAAAGACCATCGAGACTAGGAAGAAACTGCATCAACTAACGAGCAAAATCACCAGCTAACATCATAATGACAGGATCAAATTCACACATAACAATATTAACTTTAAATGTAAATGGACTAAATTCTCCAATTAAAAGACACAGACTGGCAAATTGGATAAAGAGTCAAGATCCATCAGGGTGCTGTATTCAGGAAACTCATCTAAAGTGCAGAGACACACATAGGCTCAAAATAAAAGGATGGAGGAAGATCTACCAAGCAAATGGAAAACAAAAAAAGGCAGGGGTTGCAATCCTAGTCTCTGGTAAAACAGACTTTAAACCAACAAAGATCAAAAGAGACAAAGAAGGCCATTACATAATGGTAAAAGGATCAATTCAACAAGAAGAGCTAACTATCCTAAATATATATGCACCCAATACAGGAGCACCCAGATTCATAAAGCAAGTCCTGAGTGACCTACAAAGAGTCTTAGATGTCCACACATTAATAATGGGAGACTTTAACACCCCACTGTCAACATTAGACAGATCAACGAGACAGAAAGTCAACAAGGATACCCAGGAATTGAACTCAGCTCTGCACCAAGCGGACCTAATAGACATCTACAGAACTCTCCACCCCAAATCAACAGAACATACATTTTTTTCAGCACCACACCACACCTACTCCAAAATTGACCAAATATTTGGAAGTAAAGCTCTCCTCAGCAAATGTAAAAGAACAGAAATTATAACAAACTATCTCTCAGACCACAGTGCAATCAAACTAGAACTCGGGATTAAGAATCCCACTCAAAGCCGATCAACTACATGGAAACTGAACAACCTGCTCCTGAATGACTACCGGGTACATAACGAAATGAAGGCAGAAATAAAGATGTTCTTTGAAACCAACGAGAACAAAGACACAACATACCAGAATCTCTGGGACACATTCAAAGCAGTGTGTAGAGGGAAATTTATAGCACTATATGCCCACAAGAGAAAGCAGGAAAGATCCAAAATTGACACCCTAACATCACAATTAAAAGAACTTGAAAAGCA
The DNA here is from genome assembly GCF_029289425.2 of Pan paniscus. NCBI lineage: Eukaryota > Metazoa > Chordata > Mammalia > Primates > Hominidae > Pan > Pan paniscus. Next base: position 6,895,499 of record NC_073258.2, on the reverse strand, counting down.
AGAGCAAACACATTCAAAAGCTAGCAGAAGGCAAGAAATAACTAAAATCAGAGCAGAACTGAAGGAAATAGAGACACAAAAAACCCTTCAAAAAATCAATGAATCCAGGAGCTGGTTTTTTGAAAGGATCAACAAAATTGATAGACAGCTAGCAAGACTAATAAAGAAAAAAAGAGAGAAGAATCAAATAGACACAATAAAAAATGATAAAGGGGATATGACCACCGATCCCACAGAAATACAAACTACCATCAGAGAATACTACAAACACCTCTATGCAAATAAACTAGAAAATCTAGAAGAAATGGATAAATTCCTCCAAACACACACACTCTCCCAAGACTAAACCAGGAAGAAGTTGAATCTCTGAATAGACCAATAACAGGAGCTGAAATTGTGGCAATAATCAATAGTTTACCAACCAAAAAGAGTCCAGGACCAGATGGATTCACAGCCGAATTCTACCAGAGGTACAAGGAGGAACTGGTACCATTCCTTCTGAAACTATTCCAATCAATAGAAAAAGAGGGAATCCTCCCTAACTCATTTGATGAGGCCAGCATCATTCTGATACCAAAGTCAGGCAGAGACACAACCAAAAAAGAGAATTTTAGACCAATATCCTTGATGAACATTGATGCAAAAATCCTCAATAAAATACTGGCAAACCGAATCCAGCAGCACATCAAAAAGCTTATCCACCATGATCAAGTGGGCTTCATCCCTGCGATGCAAGGCTGGTTCAATATACGCAAATCAATAAATGTAATCCAGCATATAAACAGAGCCAAAGACAAAAACCACATGATTATCTCAATAGATGCAGAAAAAGCCTTTGACAAAATTCAACAACCCTTCATGCTAAAAACTCTCAATAAATTAGGTATTGATGGGACATATTTCAAAATAATAAGAGCTATCTATGACAAACCCACAGCCAATATCATACTGAATGGGCAAAAACTGGAAGCATTCCCTTTGAAAACTGGCACAAGACAGGGATGCCCTCTCTCACCACTCCTATTCAACGTAGTGTTGGAAGTTCTGGGCAGGGCAATTAGGCAGGAGAAGGAAATAAAGGGTATTCAATTTGGAAAAGAGGAAGTCAAATTGTCCCTGTTTGCAGATGACATGATTGCATATCTAGAAAACCCCATTGTCTCAGCCCAAAATATCCTTAAGCTGATAAGCAACTTCAGCAAAGTCTCAGGATACAAAATCAATGTACAAAAATCACAAGCATTCTTATACACCAACAACAGACAAACAGAGAGCCAAATCATGAGTGAACTCCCATTCACAATTGCTTCAAAGAGAATAAAATACCTAGGAATCCAACTTACAAGGGATGTGAAGTACCTCTTCAAGGAGAACTACAAACCACTGCTAAAGGAAATAAAAGAGGATACAAACAAATGGAAGAACATTCCATGCTCATGGGTAGGAAGAATCAATATCGTGAAAATGGCCATACTGCCCAAGGTAATTTACAGATTCAATGCCATCCCCATCAGGCTACCAATGACTTTCTTCACAGAATTGGAAAAAACTACTTTAAAGTTCATATGGAACCAAAAAAGAGCCTGCATTGCCAAGTCAATCCTAAGCCAAAAGAACAAAGCTGGAGGAATCACACTACCTGACTTCAAACTATACTACAAGGCTACAGTAACCAAAACAGCATGGTACTGGTACCAAAACAGAGATATAGATCAATGGAACAGAACAGAGCCCTCAGAAATAACACCGCATACCTACAACTATCTGATCTTTGACAAACCTGAGAAAAACAAGCAATGGGGAAAGGATTCCCTATTTAATAAATGGTGCTGGGAAAACTGGCTAGCCATATGTAGGAAGCTGAAACTGGATCCCTTCCTTACACCTTATACAAAAATCAATTCAAGATGGATTAAAGATTTAAATGTTAGACCTAAAACCATAAAAACCCTAGAAGAAAACCTAGGCATTACCATTCAGGACATAGGCATGTGCAAGGACTTCATGTCCAAAACACCAAAAGCAATGGCAACAAAAGACAAAATTGACAAATGGGATCTAATTAAACTAAAGAGCTTCTGCACAGCAAAAGAAACTACCATCAGAGTGAACAGGCAACCTACAAAATGGGAGAAAATTTTCACAACCTACTCATCTGACAAAGGGCTAATATCCAGAATCTACAATGAAATCAAACAAATTTACAAGAAAAAAACAAACAACCCCATCAAAAAGTGGGCGAAGGACATGAACAGACACTTCTCAAAAGAAGACATTTATGCAGCCAAAAAACACATGAAAAAATGCTCATCATCACTGGCCATCAGAGAAATGCAAATCAAAACCACTATGAGATACCATCTCACACCAGTTAGAATGGCAATTATTAAAAAGTCAGGAAACAACAGGTGCTGGAGAGGATGTGCAGAAATAGGAACACTTTTACACTGTTGGTGGAACTGTCAACTGGTTCAACCATTGTGGAAGTCAGTGTGGTGATTCCTCAGGGATCTAGAACTAGAAATTCCATTTGACCCAGCCATCCCATTACTGGATATATACCCAAAGGATTATAAATCATGCTGCTATAAAGACACATGCACACGTATGTTTATTGCGGCATTATTCACAATAGCAAAGACTTGGAACCAACCCAAATGTCCAACAATGATAGACTGGATTAAGAAAATGTGGCACATATACACCATGGAATACTATGCAGCCATAAAAAATGATGAGTTCATGTCCTTTGTAGGGACATGGATGAAATTGGAAATCATCATTCTCAGTAAACTATCGCAAGAACAAAAAACCAAACACCGCATATTCTCACTCATAGGTGGGAATTGAACATTGAGATCACATGGACACAGGAAGGGGAATATCATACTCTGGGGACTGCGGTGGGGTGGGGGGAGGGGGGAGGGGGGAGGGATAGCATTGGGAGATATACCTAATGCTAGATGACGAGTTAGTGGGTGCAGCGCACCAGCATGGCACATGTATACATATGTAACTAACCTGCACAATGTGCACATGTACCCTAAAACTTAAAGTATAATAAAATAAAAAAAGAAGAACAAAGCTGGAGGCATCATGCTACCTGACTTCAAACTATACTACAAGGCTACAGTAACCAAAACAGCATGGTACTGGTACCAAAACAGAGATATAGATCAATGGAACAGAACAGAGCCCTCAGAAATAATGCCACATATCTACAACTATCTGATCTTTGACAAACCTGTTAAAAACAAGCAATGGGGAAAGGATTCCCTATTTAATAAATGGTGTTGGGAAAACTGGCTAGCCATATGTAGAAAGCTGAAACTGGATCCCTTCCTTACACCTTATACAAAAATTAATTCAAGATGGATTAAAGACTTAAATGTTAGACCCCAAACCATAAAAACCCTAGAAGAAAACCTAGGCAATACCATTCAGGACATAGGCAGGGGCAAGGACTTCATGTCTAAAACACCAAAAGCAATGGCAATGAAAGCCAAAATTGACAAATGGGATCTAATTAAACTAAAGAGCTTCTGCACAGCAAAAGAAACTACCATCAGAGTGAACAGGCAACCTACAGAATGGGAGAACATTTTTGCAATCTACTCATCTGACAAAGGGCTAATATCCACAATCTACAATGAACTCCAGCAACTTTACAAGAAAAAAAACCATCAAAAAGTGGGTGAAGGATATGAACAGACACTTCTCAAAAGAAGACCTTTATGCAGCCAAAGACACATGGAAAAATGCTCACCATCACTGGCCATCAGAGAAATGCAAATCAAAACCACAATGAGATAACATCTCACACAAGTTAGAGTGGCAATCATTAGAAAGTGAGGAAACAACAGGTGCTGGAGAGGATGTGGAGGAATAGGAACACTTTTACACTGTTGGTGGGACTGTAAACTAGTTCAACCATTGTGGAAGTCAGTGTGGCAATTCCTCAGGGATGTAGAACTAGAAATACCATTTGACCCAGCCATCCCATTACTGGGTATATACCCAAAGGATTATACATCATGCTGCTATAAAGACACATGCACACGTACGTTTATTGTGGCACTATTCACAATAGCAAAGACTTGGAACCAACCCAAATGTCCAACAATGGTAGACTAGATTAAGAAAATGTGGCACATATACACCATGGAATACTATGCAGCCATAAAAAAGGATGAGTTCATGTCCTTTGTAGGGACATGGATGAAGCTGGCAACCATCCTTCTCAGCAAACTATCGCAAGGACAAAAAACCAAACACCGCATATTCTCATTCATAGGTCGGAATTGAACAATAAGAACATTTGGACACAGGAAGGGGAACATCACACACTGAGGCCTGTTGTGGGGTGGGGGGAGGGGGGAGGGATAGCATTTGGAGATATACCTAATGTTAAATGACGAGTTACTGGGTGCAGCACACAAACATGGCACATGTATACATATGTAACTAACCTGCATGTTGTGAATATGTAACCTAAAATTAAAGTATAATTTAAAAAATGAGAGAAGAATTAAATAGATACAATAAAATATAATAAAGGGGATATCACCACTGATCCCTCAGAAATACAAACTACCATCAGGGAATATTAATGTGTGATGGGTTATGTTTACTGATTTGAGTATGTTGAACCAAACTTGCATCCCAGGGATGCAGCCAACTTGATCATGGTGGATAAGCTTTTTGATGTGCTGCTGGATTTGGTTTATGAGTATTTTACTAAGGATTTTCTCATTGATGTTCATCAGGGTATTGGCCTGAAATTTTTTTTGTTGTCTCTCTGCCAGGTTTTGGTATCAGGATGATGCTGGCCTCACAAAATGAGTTAGGGAGGAGTTCCCCTTTTTCTAATGTTTGGAATAGTTTCAGAAGAATGGTACCAGCTCCTCTTTGTACCTCTGGTGTAATTCAGCTGGGACTCCATCTGGTCCTGGGCTTTTTTTGGTTGGTAGGCTACTAATTACTGCCTCAGTTTCAGAAGTTGTTATTGGTCTATTCAGGGATTCGACTTCTTCCTGGTTTAGTCTTGGGATGGTGTATGTGTCCAGGAATTTATCCATTTCTTCTAGATTTTCTAGTTTATTTGCATAGCGGTGTTTACAATATTCTCTGATAGTACTCTGTATTTCTGTGGGATCAGTGGTGATAGCCCCTTAATCATTTTTTATTGCATCTGTTTGATTCTTCTCTCTTTTCTTCTTTATTAGTCTGGCTAGCAGTCTATCTATTTTGTTAATCTTTTCAAAAAAACCAGCTCCTGGGCTCATTGATTTTTTTTGAAGGGTTTTTTGTGTCTCTATCTCCTTCAGTTCTTCTCTGATCTTAGTTATTTCTTGCCTCTGCTAGCTTTTGAATTTGTTTGCTCTTGCTTCTCTAGTTATTTTCAATGTGATGTTAAGGTGTCAATTTTAGATCTTTTCTGCTTTCTCCTGTGGGCATGTAGTGCTATAAATTTGCCTCAAACACTGCTTTAGCTGTGTCCCAGAGATTCTGGTACTTTGTGTCTTTGTTCACATTGGTTTCAAAGAACTTATTTATTTCTGACTTAATTTCATTATTTACCCAGTATTCATTCAGGAGCAGTTTGTTCAGTGTCCATGTAGTTGGGTGGTTTTGAGTGAGTTTCTTAATCCTGAGTACTAATTTGACTGCACTGTGGTCTGAGAGACTGTTATGATTTCCATACTTTTGCATTTCCTGAGGAGTGTTTTACTTCCAATTATGTGGTAAATTTTAGAATAAGTACAATCAATGTGGTGCAGGGAAGAATGTATATTCTCTGATTTGGGGTGGAGAGTTCTGTAGATGTCTATTAGGTCTGCTTGGTCCAGAGCTGAGTACAAGTCCTGAATATCCTTGTTGATTTCCTGTCTCCTTGATCTGTCTAATATTGACAGTGGGGTGTTAAAGTCTCCCACTAACATTGTGTGGGAGTCTAAGTCTTTTTGTAGGTCTCTAAGAACTTGCTTTATGAATCTGGGTGCTCCTGTATTGGGTGCATATATATTTATGATAGCTCTTTTTGTTGCATTGTTGCCTTTACCATTATGTAATGCCCTTCTTTTTCTTTTTTGTTCTTTGTTGGTTTAATGGCCTTCTTTTTCTTTTTTGTTCTTTGTTGGTTTAAAGTCTGTTTTGTCAGAGACTAGGATTGCACCCTCTGCTTTTTTTTTTTTTTCTTTTTGCTTTCTATTTCCTTGGTAAATATTCCTCCATCCCTTTATTTTGAGCCTATGTGTGTCGTCGCACATGAGATGGGTCTCCTGAATACAGCACACCAATGGTTCTTGACTCTTTATCCAATTTGTCAGTCTGTGTCTTTTAATTGGGGCATTTAGCCTGTTTACATTGAAGGTTAATATTGATCTGTGTGAATTTGATCCCGTCATTATGATGCTAGCTGGGTATTTTGCCTGTTAGTTGAGGCAGTTTCTTCATAGTGTCAATGGTCTTTACAATTTGGTATATTTTTGCAGTGGCTGGTACCAGCTTTTCCTTTTCATATTTAGAGCTTCCTTCAGGAGCTCTTGTAAGGCAGGCCTGGTGGTGACAAAAATCTCTCAGTATTTGCTTGTCTATAAAGGTTTGTATTTCTTCTTTGCTTCTGAAGCTTAGTTTGGCTGGATATGAAATTCTGGGCTGAAAATTCTTTTCTTTAAGAATGTTGATATTGGCACCCACTCTCTTCTGGCTTGTAGGGTTTCTTCAGAGAGATCCGCTATTAGTCTGTTGGGTTTCCCTGTGTGGACAGACACTTCTCTCTGGCTGCCCTTAACATTTTTTCCTTCATTTCAACCTTGGTGAATCTGACTATTGTGTCTTAAGGTTGCTCTTCTTGATGAGTATCTTTGTGGTGTTCTCTGTATTTCCCAAATTTGAATGTTGGCCTGTCTTGCTAGGTTGGGGACGTTCTCCTGGATAGTATCATGAAGAGTGTTTTCCAACTTGGTTCCATTCTCCCTGTCACTTTCAGGTACACCAATCAAATGGAGGTTTGGTCTTTTCACATAGTCCATATTTCTTGGAGGTTTTGCTTGTTCCTTTTCATTCTTTTTTCTCTAATCTTGTCTTGATGCTTTATTTCATTAAGTTGATCTTCAATCTCTGATATCCTTTCTTCCTCTTGATCAATTCGGCTATTGATTCTTGTGTATGCTTCATGAAGTTCTCATGCTATGTTTTTCAACTCCATCAGGTCATTTATGTTCTTCTCTAAACTGATTATTCTAGTTAGCAACTCCTCTAACCTTTTTTCAAGTTTCTTGGCTTCCTTGCAGTGGGTTAGAACATGCTCCTTTAGCACAGAGGAGTTTCTTATTACCCACCTTCTGAAGCCTACTTCTGTCAATTCATCAAACTCATTCTCCATCCAGTTTTGTTCCCTTGCTGGCGAGGAGTTGTGATTCTTTGCAGGAGAAGAGGTGTGCTGTTTTTTGGAATTTTCAGCCTTTTTGCACTGGTTTTTCCTCATCTTCATGGATTTATCTACCTTTGGTCTTTGATATTGGTGACCTCTGGATGGGGTTTTTGTGTGGACATTCTTTTTGTTGATGTTGACGCTATTGCTTTCTGTTTGTTAGTTTTCCTTCTAACAGGCCCCTCTGCTACAGGTCTGCTGGAGGTCCACTCCAGACCCTGTTTGCCTGGGTATCACCAGCAGAGGCTGCAGAACAGCAAAGATTGCTGCCTGCTCCTTCCTCTGGAAGCTTTGTCCCAGAGGGGCATCCGCCATATGCTAACTGGAGCTCTCCTGTATGAGGTGTCTGTTGACCCCTCCTGGGAAGTGTCTCCCAGTCTGGAGGCACAGGGGTCAGGGACCCACTTGAGGAGGCAGTCTGTGCCTTATCAGAGCTCAAGCACTGTCCTGGGAGATCCGCTGCTCTCTTCAGAGCTGGCAAGCAAGAATGTTTAAGGCTGTTGAAGCTGTGCTCACCGCAACCCCTTCCCCCAGATGCTCTGTCCCAGGGAGATGGGAGTTTTAGCTATAAGCCCCTGACTGGGGCTGCTGCCTTTCTTTCAAGATGTCATGCCCAGAGAGGAGGAATCTAGAGAGGCAGTCTGGCTACAGCGGGTTTGCGGAGCTTTGGTGGGCTCCACCCAATTCGAACTTCCCAGCAGTTTTGTTTACACTGTGAGGGGAAAACCGCCTACTCAAGCCTCAGTAATGGTGGATGCCCCTCACCCCACCAAGCTCAAGCATCTCAGGTCAATTTCAGATTGCTGCACTGGCAGCAAGAATTTCAAACCCGTGGATCTTAGCTTGCTGGGCTCCATGGGGGTGGGATCCAGTGAGCTAGACCACTTGGCTCCCTGGCTTCAGCCCCCTTTCCAGGGGAGTGAACAGTTCTGTCTCGCTGGTGTTCCAGACGCCACTGGGGCATGAAAAATCCTGCCGCTAGCTCAGTGTCTGCCCAAACAGCCACCCAGTTTTGTGCTTCAAACCCAGGGTCCTGGTGGTGTAGGCATCCAAGGGAATCTCCTGGTCCATGGGTTGCATACACCATGGGAAAAGCATAGTATCTGGGCTGGATAGCACCATTCCATCAGGTCCTTTAAGGACTTCTCTGCATTGATTATTCTGACCTAAAACCACAAAAACCCTAGAAGAAAACCTAGGCAATATCATTCAGGACATAGGCATGGGCAAGGACTACATGTCTTAAACACCAAAAGCAATGGCAACAAAAGACAAAATTGACAAATGGGATCTAATTAAACTAAAGAGCTTCTGCACAGCAAAAGAAACTACCATCAGAGTGAACAGGCAACCTATAGAATAGGAGAAAAATTTTGCAATTTACTCATCTGACAAAGGGCTAATATCCAGAATCTACAAAGATCTCAAACAAATTTACAAGAAAAAAACAACCCCATCAAAAAGTGGGCAAAGGATATGAACAGACACTTCTCAAAAGAAGATATTTATGCAGCCAACAGACACATGGAAAAATGCTCATCATCACTGGCCATCAGAGAAATGCAAATCAAAACCACAATGAGATACTATCTCACAGCAGTTAGAATGGCGATCATTAAAAAGTCAGGAAACAATGGGTGATAGACAGGATATGGAGAAACAGGAGCACTTTTACACTGTTTGTGGGACTGTCAACGAGTTCATCCATTGTGGAAGACAGTATGGCGATTCCTCAAGGATCTAGAACTAGAAATACCATTTGACCCAGCCATCCCATTACTGGGTATATACCCAAAAGATTATAAATCATACTGATATAAAGACACATGCACACATATGTTTATTGTGGCACTATTCACAATAGCAAAGACTTGGAACCAACCCAAATGTCCAACAATGATAGACTGGATTAAGAAAATGTGGCACATATACACCATGGAATGCTATGCAGCCATAAAAAAGGATGAGTTCATGTCCTTTGTAGGGACATGGATGAAGCTGGAAACCATCATTCTCAGAAAACTATTGCAAGGACAAGAAAACCAAACACTGCATGTTCTCACTCATAGGTGGGAATTGAGCAATGAGAACACATGGACACAGGAAGGGGAACATCACACACCGGGGCCTGTCCTGGGGTGGGGGGAGGGGGGAGGGATAGCATCAGGAGATATATCCAATGTAAATGACGAGTTAATGGGTGCAGCACACCAACGTGGCACATGTATACATATGTAACAAACCTGCATGTTGTGCACATGTACCCTAGAACTTAAAGTATAATTAAAAAAAAAATCTAAGGCCTCAAACTATGAAACTACTACAAGAAAACATTGGGGAAACTCTCCAAGACATTGGACTGGGCAAAAATTTCTTTCAAATATTCCATAAGCACAGGCAACCAAAGCAAAACTGGACAAATGAGAGCACAAGTTAAAAAGCTTCTGCACAGCAAAGGAAACAATGAAGTAGAGAGATAACCCACAGAATTGGAGTAAATATTTGCAAACTATCCATCTGACAAGGGATTAATAACCAGAATATACAAAGAACTCAAACAACTCTATAGGAAAAAAATATAATAATCTGATTCAAAAATGGACAAACGATCTGAATAGACATTCCTCAGAAGAAGACATACAAGTGGCAAATGGATATATGAAAATATGTTCAACACCACTGATCATCAGAGAAATGCAAATCAAAACTACGAGATATTATCTCACCTCAGTTAAAATGTCTTTTAACCAAAAGAAAGGCAATAACAAATGCTGGCAAGGATATGTAGAAAAGGGAACCCTCATACACTGTCAATGGGAATGGAAATTAGTACAAACACTATGGCAAACAGTTTGAAGGTTCCTCAAAAAAAAAAAAAAAAACTGAAAATAGAGCTACCATATAATCTAGCAATCCGACTGGATACTGCTAGGTATATACCCAGAAGAAATACTGTTAGGTATATATCCAAGAGAAAGGAAATCAGTATATCAAAGAGATATCTGCACTCCCATGTTTATTGCAGCACTATTCACAATAGCCAAGATTTGGAAGCAACGTAAGTGTCCATCAACAGATAAATGGATAAGGAAAGTGTGGTACACATACACAATGGAGCACTATTCAGCCATAAAAAGAAGGAGAACCTTTCATTTGCTACAAGATGGATGGAATTGGGGATTATTATGTTAAGTAAAATAAACCAAACACAGGCAAACAAACAAATTATGTTCTCACTTATTTGTGGGAGTTAAAAATTAAAACAATCGAACTCATGAAGATAGAGAGGATGATGTTTACCAAAGGCTGGGAAGGGTAGTGGGGAAAGGGTGTGGGGAATGATTAATGGGTTCAAAAATACATGAGAAAGAATGAATAAGATCTAGTATTTTATAGCATAACAAGGTGAATACAGTCAATGATAATTTATCATTTTAAAATAACTAAAAGCATATAACTGGATTGTATATAACACAAATGATAAGTGCTTGAGGTGATGGATAGATACCCCACTTACCCTGATATGATTATTACGGATTGTATGCTCTACCTGTATCAAAATATCTCATGTACCCCACAAATACATACACCTACTATAGACACACAAAATTGAAAATTAAAAAAATTACTTTGGTAAATTTTATATTCTATATTTTTACGATTAAAAATAAAAATAATATAACCTGAGAATGTCCCTAGCTCAGTGACAAGAACACAGTTGGTTGTCAAATGTCAATTTCCTTCTCACCACTCACTGGTGGGACACTCACCTTGGGGTCATGCGAAATAAATCACTCACCTGCAGGCGTTAAAAAATATTAGTCACATCAGTCACATGAAAATAATTAGCTTCTGGAAGTAAGCAGATGGTGGCACGCGAGGAAGAGCACCGGCCACTCTTCTCTGCATCAAAACTTCCTTAAAAGCAGCTTCCAGACATGGACACAGCGTCTAGGTGTGGGGTGATGACCAGTGTCAAAGAAAGCAGCCCGGACTCCCCCGTCCCCCGTCTTGTAGATATTTTACCAAATCAGATAATGAAGACATGGGAGGGAGCGCGCAACCAGGACCACGGGCTACTGAGTTTCCACTCCTTCCCAGTCTCAGAGAAGCCTCCTGGGCATGCAGAGCCTCTGAAGCCTCCCCCAGCTCAACTCTGACTTCTCTTCTCAGCCGCATTTCTCCACACACCCTTTCAAGGCTCTGCTCCTCCCACTGCTCCTCCCTCACTCCTCCCACGGCTCCTCCTCCTCCCTCCCCTTTCCTCTCAGACTTGCCTCTGAGCGGAAACTGAAAGTGAAATAGGGAGCTGGCTACCAGCGTTGAGTCCCCTGTAAAGGTGAGTGAACCCCACTAGATCAAGGGACCCCTGCCCTCCTAGGGGACCTCTCTCCCCTGCCCCAGGGTTGCAGAGCCCCTTCCAGTCTCCATCCTTGAGCCGGTCCCATTTGCCCCTTCTCCCACCAGGGATCCCTCAACCCAAGACCAGCTGCGCTTCCGGTGCTGGCCCCCTGCTTGGGAGGAGGCTGGGGTGTGGACCTGACTGCCGAGTTACCCAGAAGGGGAAGGGGCCCGGCTGCCCCCTACCTGGGAGGAGGCTGGGTTGTGGACGTGACTGTGGAGTTACCCAGAAGGGGAAGGGGCCCGGCTGCCCCCATGCTGGCACTTGACCTAGGATGACGGCTGGGTGTGGCTGGGATAGCCAGGACTGCAGCCTAGCCAGGAGGGTAGGGAGCCCAGTGTCGGGGAGGTCTGCAATTCTGGAGACTCCCAGGTCCAAAAGTCCTCCAGAGGTGAGAGGGGCAGGCTGTTTAGGATGTTCAACCAGAAATATATAGGCCTTCAGAATTATTCTTTGCCCTAGAATAAGTGTTGTCAGGAACTAAACTAAGTTTGGAGCAGCTGAGAAAAGAGCCCAGGGAGTGCTGGCCACAGTTCCTGTTGCTCTGTGTATATACATACATATACACCTACATACATATATGCAACTGACTTCCGCCGTTATAGGAGGGATTAATGAAGATATATTCAAAGCATGAAGTATCTCTGGCACATGGAAGGTACATGGTAAAAAGTAGCTATAATTTCTCAGCAACATGGAGGCCTGTTGGTACCCGACAGGAGATGGATGAGCACTGAGAGTTTAAGCAGGAATGGACATGATGAGAGTAGAACTGTCAACAGCTTTATGAGGTCCTTGCCAATTTTCATTCCCTCTTTTAGGGACTCAGTTTCTCCTTCTGTCTCACTGGATCAATGGACCAAACAATGGAGGAGTTCTTGTTATTCAGAACAGGAATAAACTTATTCAACAAACTGATCGGTGCAAAAGTAATTACTGTTTTTGACATTAATTGTTTTGCCATTAACTTTATGCCTTGTTTTGTTTTGTTTTGTTTTTGAGAGGGAGTCTCGGAGTCTCGCCGTGTCGCCCAGGCTGGAGTGCAATGGCACAATCTTGGCTCACTGCAACCTCTGCCTCCCAGGTTCAAGCAATTCTCCTGCCTCAGCCTCCCAAGTAGCTGGGATTACAGGTGCCCACCACCACTCCCAGCTAATTTTTGTATTTTTAGTAGAGACAGGGTTTTACCATATTGGTCAGGCTGGTCTTGAACTCCTGACCTAAGGTGATCCACCCACCTCGGCCTCCCAAAGTGCTGGGATTACAGGTGCGAGCCACCGTGCCTGACCCATTATTTTTATTCTTATTTTTTATTTTCCTTTGCATCATTTTGTTTTTCTTTTTTTAGTATATTTTTAATTTTTGTGGGCACATAGTAGGTATATTTATGGGGTATATGGAATATTTTGATACAGGTATACAATGTGAAATAATCACATCAGGGTAAGTGGGGCATCTATCACCTCAAGCATTGATCATCTGTAATACAAACTATGCAATTATACTCTTATTTTTAACGTACAATTAAATTATTGACTATAGTCACCCTGTTGTACTATCAAATACTAGATCTAATTCACTCCACTTTTGTACCCATTAACCATCCCATCTTCTCCCCCACACACAGACCCTCCCTATTACTCTTCCCAGCCTCTGGTAACCATCTTTCTATTATCTAACTCCATGAGTTCAATTGTTTTAATTTTTAGCTTCTACAAATGAGTGAGACCATACAATGTTTGTCTTTCTGTGCCTGGCTTATTTCACCTAACATAATGACCTCCAGTTCCATTCATGTTGTGAATGACAGGATCTCATTATATTTTATGACTGAATAGTACTCCATTGTGTATACATACCACATTTTCTTTATCCATATATCTGTTGATGGACTCTTAGATTGCTTCCAAATCTTGGCTATTGTGAAATGTGCTGCAGTAAACATGGAAGTGTGGATATCTCTTTGATATACTGATTTCCTTTCTTTGGGGTATATACTAGCAGTGGGATTGATGGATCATATGGTAGCTCTATCTTCAGTATTTTGAAGAACCTCCAAACTGTTCTCTGTAGTGATGTACTAATTTACCTTCCCACCAACAGCATATGAGTGTACCCTTTTCTCCACACCCTCACCAGCATTTGTTATAGCCTGTCTTTTGGAGAAAAGACATTTTAACTGAGATGAGATTATATCTCATTGTAGTTTTGATTTGCATTTTTCTGATAATCAATGATGTTGAGTAACTGTTCATATGCCTGTTTGTCATTTGTATGACTTCTTTTGAGAAATGTCTGTTCAGATCTTTTGTCCATTTTTGAGTCAGATTATTATTTTTTTTCCTATAGAGTTGTTTGAGCTCCTTATATATTCTGGTTACTCATCCCTTGTCAGATGGATAGTTTACAAATATTTACTCCAATTCTGTGGGCTGTCTCTTCACTTTGTGGATTGTTTCTTTTGCTGTGCAGCACCTTTTCAACATGATGTGATCCCATTTGTCCAAGTTTGCTTTGGCTGCCTGTGCTTGTGGGATATTTGAAAGAAATCTTTGCCCAGTCCAATGTCCTAGAGAGTTTTCCCAATGTTTTCTTGTAATAGTTTCATAGTTTGAGGCCTTAGATTTAAGTCTTTAATCCATTTTGATTTGATTTCTGTATATGGTGAGACATAGGAGTGTAGTTTCATTCTTCTGCATGTGGATATCCAGTTTTCCCAGCAGCATTTATTGAAGAGACTGTCCTTTCCTCACTGTATGTTCTTGGTAGCTTTGTTGAAAATGTGCTCACTGTGGATGTACAGATTTGTTTCTGGGTTCTTTATTCTACTGGTCTATGTGTCTGTTTTTATGCCAGTACCATGCTGTTTGGGTTACTTTAGCTCTACAGTATAATTTGACGTCAGATGATGTGATTCCTCCAGTTTTGTTCTTTTTGCTCAGGATAGCTTTGGCTATTCTGAGTCTTTTGTGATTCCATATAAATTTTAGGATTGTTTTTTCCTATTTTTGTGAAGAATGTCATTGGTATTTTGATAGGGATTATGTTGACTTTTTGTTTTTCTTACACAGACTTTCTCATATTCTCTTTTCCCTTTCTTCTTCTCTCCCAGCCAAACCCCCTAAAGGTCTCCACACTGCTGTTTAACGGCACGCTTGACAATGGCTTCAGCAGCACACTTGACAATGATGTGGGAGGAGGTCACATGCCCTATCTGCCTGGACCCCTTCGTGGAGCCTGTAAGCATCGAGTGTGGCCACAGCTTCTGCCAGGAATGCATCTCTCAGGTTGGGAAAGGTGGGGGCAGCGTCTGTCCTGTGTGCCGGCAGCGCTTTCTGCTCAAGAATCTCCGGCCCAATCGACAGCTAGCCAACATGGTGAACAACCTTAAAGAAATCAGCCAGGAGGCCAGAGAGGGCACACAGGGGGAACGGTGTGCAGTGCATGGAGAGAGACTTCACCTGTTCTGTGAGAAAGATGGGAAGGCCCTTTGCTGGGTGTGTGCCCAATCTCGGAAACACCGTGACCACGCCATGGTCCCTCTTGAGGAGGCTGCACAGGAGTACCAGGTGAGGCCTTAGAGACACAAACAGGAAGAAAGAAGATGGGCCCTGGTGAGTGCTTCGTTTTCAGAGCAGGGAATGGCAGAGGACCACCTCTGGATTGGAGGGGTTAGAGAAAGGAGGGGTTTACCTCTCTCCATGTCTAATGTAGGAGGAGAATTATAAGTTAAACCCAACCTCATTCCCCAGGCGTAGGAGATATGCATGAGAAAATGCTGCAAGGATTACCCCACCCTATTACTTGGTTTGCATGGCGGACTAATAAGCTGTCTTTCTCTGCAGGAGAAGCTCCAGGTGGCATTAGGGGAACTGAGAAGAAAGCAGGAGTTGGCTGAGAAGTTGGAAGTGGAAATTGCAATAAAGAGAGCAGACTGGAAGGTAAGAATGACATCCTGAAGGGGATCTTAGGCTGGAAGGCTGGGCAGGGTCCAGAGTCCTCAACTCACAGCCTTAACCGTAGCTGTGCCTCTCTGAGCAGTGATAGAGTTGGTCCGTCTCACTCTCCAGAAACTAGCTGCTCTCTAGGTTTACAAATAGAGGGGAATGAAAATGATGCAGGTTCAAAGGGGAGCTCCCCATCAGGCCTGAAGATCAAGAATCCTGGAAGAAGGGGCTGAGAGGATCTAGCTATACCCTAAAGTTTCGAGCTCCTCTGAGTCTAGTCTCAGAGGTGTGATGGCGTCAGCACCTGGATGTGTGAGACAAATATCCTAGTAGAAACCCAACTGCTAGCTAAGCCTTTCAGGAAATGACAAGGGCTGTGAGGAATAAACTTAAGGAAACCATCTGACCAGGTGGTTACTTGACCATGACCAGATCTCTGATCCAAAATATAATGAAGAATCAATGTTTGTTCTGCACTGATGATTTCCTAGGAGAGGTGGGGCATGTCAGGGATGAGAGGGGAGAAGAAGGAGCCCATCCCCAGTAGATCACAGAAGAGGAAGATTTGGGATTGAGGTAGGGTGTGAGTTGGGTTGTGGTGACAAAACAGACCCTCATGTGTCATCGAGTGACCTTCCAGTTACTAACAGGAGAGGAAAAGCAAAGAATGTCCCCAAGCCCCCTTTCCCAGGACTTAGAGGTGGTGGCGTGAGCCTGGCTTTGTGAGGTTGTTGGAGGTGGGAACAGGTGATTTTTTCTCAGTAACTCACTGAGACAGGAAGACAGAGGGGCACATTTGAGTGGTGACTGGGCTTGGAAGAGAGGTTGGAAAAAGTCCCCAATGCCATATATTCGTGCAGCTGTCGTTGTAGGCCAGCTACAGTGTGCCCTCACCAAGTCCATTCCCCTCACTGTCCCAGAAACCTCAACCACCTACCTCCCAAGCAAAATTGTGTGTGTGTGTGTCTGTGCGCACGTGTGCGTGTGCATGTGTGTGTGTTTTCCCAGACAGCACAGAGTGGAGTCTCTTGGGGATAGGAATAGGTACCAATACCTCCATTCCCAAAGCTTGGGAGATTTTCATAAAAACCACCTCTCTCTTTCCCTTGACACTAAAGAAAACAGTGGAAACACAGAAATCTAGGATTCACGCAGAGTTTGTGCAGCAAAAAAACTTCCTGGTTGAAGAAGAACAGAGGCAGCTGCAGGAGCTGGAGAAGGATGAGAGGGAGCAGCTGAGAATCCTGGGGGAGAAAGAGGCCAAGCTGACCCAGCAGAGCCAGGCCCTACAGGAGCTCATCTCAGAGCTAGATCGAAGGTGCCACAGCTCAGCACTGGAACTGCTGCAGGTGAGACAGGGAGGGGTTCCCTTCTACAATTCAGGGAATAACTGAAAAAGACCAGAGCTATCTGGAACTGCCATTTGAATAAATGGACACCTGGTCCCTGGAATGTTCTTAAATGAAGTAGAATTCAAACCCATGAAAGGTTCGCGTTCAAGACACAAAGTAAAGATGAAAATAAGTACAGGACCTTTTTAAAAATCAATTTATGTTGCACTTAGAATCATCTTGCATCCACCAATGATATGTTTGCCTCACTGTAGGAAACTATGGACTAGATGGTCTCACAAGTCCCTTCTGTTCTAACATTCTACAGTTCTTTTCCCACACCTGTTCAGTGTCACTCAGAGTGGTCATGAGCCATTGCTTTCAGGTTTGTGCAGAAAACCTAATTGTATTGGGTTGACTTGACAGGCTCTCTTCTGCCCAACATTGAACCAGGCTTTCTATTTATTTATTTATTTATTTATGAGACAGAGTTTCGCTCTTGTTGCCCAGGCTGGAGTGCAATGGCATGATCTTGGCTCACTGCAACCTCCGCCTCCCGGGTTCAAGCGATTCTCCTGCCTCAGCCTCACATCACCACACCTGGCTAATTTTGCATCCCTAGTAGAGATGGGATTTCTCCATGTTGGTCAGGCTGGTCTCAAACTCCCAACCTTAGGTGATCTGCCCCCCTCAGCCTCCCAAAGTGCTGGGATTACAGGAGTGAGCCACTACACCTGTCTGTGAACCAGGCTTTCCAACACACTTTTGACTGAGTCTAGGAGCCTGCTAGCTCCCATGTAATGGCGCCCAATCCCTACGACAAAAATATTCTCAGTGATTTGGTTTCACATACAGGAAGAGGCAACATTAAGTACCCAAGGGAGCTTTAACTAACCAACCTTTCCTTCCCAAACAATGCTAGCCCACAAGTGGAATAGAGCGGTTTCTGGACACCCGAACTTGGCCATTCTCTGCCTGTGATTGTTTCTGGGCTTAAGCCAAGCTGGGCTATGTGCCCTCTCTGCCCTCCTTTCTTTCTCCCCTGGGGAAAAAAAAAAACTGGTCTTTGAGTCACAGTCCTGAAACTGATAACCCTTCCCTAGCCATAGGTCACATCCATGCTGGGCTTCTGGTTACCTCACAAGCAGCCACACATCCTTTCTGCTTCGAGCTGGTCAGAATCATCTCTGGGGCCTAGGACCAGAGGAAGGAGAGGAACAGTGCCCCAGGGACCAAAGATGGATCACATCACCCACAGGGCTGATGTCTCAGTGGCGATCCAGCAATCCAGAACTTACTTTCTGTCTCTTTTCTCCTCAGGAGGTGATAATTGTCCTGGAAAGGTAAGGAGGAGTTTTCTTTGTTAGAAGAGGGGCCAGCAGAAAGCATATATGCCTATGACAAAGGTTATTGAATTAGAAGTACATGCACTGAAGTTTTCCCCATCTGGCTTCCTATTCTCAAAAACTTCATTCTCTATAAAATATTTTCTGGTCTCAGAAAGCTAATAAATGGACATCTCAATTGGTGATTGCCCACAGTAGTTGGATCATAACATCTTCACACAGTAAAGCCCTGCCAAACAGGGAAGTCCTGGGAAGTTCTGGGTCTTCCTGGAATTCAGACTACTGGGACATGGCCTGCTGGGACTCCTTTTCTCAGTGGAATCTAACCAGTTACCTCCCAAAAAGAGCCATGAGTAAGACCCACAGTGTGGGCAAGACTCCTTGAGGTTCCTTGCAGAAGTGATTCAGCCTGTCTCAGATTGCTTGCCTATAAAATGAAATTGAATGCATTTGCCAGGTGACCTCAGGCTTAGACAGGAGAGACAGACTGTCCACATGCTGCAGAGCCTCCTATAACCAGGAACTCCTGGGTAGAAACTAAATCCTGCATTGTTTGCCTCTCACACCCGCTCCTGGAGACTTGAACACCAGAGGTCTTTGTAAATTTGAGTTGAATTAAATTATCGGAGTCCTCCACAATAGAGGTTATAGTGTTAGGGTTTGGGATAGGAGTAGGAGACCGGAGTCTCAAACTCTCTTTCCCCCAGGAGTGAGTCCTGGAACCTGAAGGACCTGGATATTACGTCTCCAGAACTCAGGAGTGTGTGCCATGTGCCAGGGCTGAAGAAGATGCTGAGGACATGTGCAGGTGAGGCAAGTTCTAGTTTTGCGGGGGATAATGGGGTGCAGAGTAGATCCCAGGGTCAGGGAGCCTGGATGGCAACTTGGAGGAGAGATGGCAGGTCAGAGCAGGGGGAACAGAGATGGAGGTAAGGAAGATGGTTTCTTCAAAGGTCAGGACCAAGGCCAGAACTGGCTGATGGTCATTTCCTCACACAGGGAGGTTCACCCCTCATGCTTACCCTGGAGTTTACACAAAATCCCCCCACCACAGGCACAGAGTTAGTGACTCCCCCCATGCAAGGCCTGACTGTGGTCCTCTCTCTGCAGTCCACATCACTCTGGATCCAGACACAGCCAATCCGTGGCTCATACTTTCAGAAGATCGGAGACAAGTGAGGCTTGGAGACACCCAGCAGAGCATACCTGGAAATGAAGAGAGATTTGATAGTTATCCTATGGTCCTGGGTGCCCAGCACTTCCACTCTGGAAAACATTACTGGGAGGTAGATGTGACAGGAAAGGAGGCCTGGGACCTGGGTGTCTGCAGAGACTCTGTGCGCAGGAAGGGGCACTTTTTGCTTAGTTCCAAGAGTGGCTTCTGGACAATTTGGTTGTGGAACAAACAAAAATATGAGGCTGGCACCTACCCCCAGACTCCCCTCCACCTTCAGGTGCCTCCATGCCAAGTTGGGATTTTCCTGGACTATGAGGCTGGCATGGTCTCCTTCTACAACATCACTGACCATGGCTCCCTCATCTACTCCTTCTCTGAATGTGCCTTTACAGGACCTCTGCGGCCCTTCTTCAGTCCTGGTTTCAATGATGGAGGAAAAAACACAGCCCCTCTAACCCTCTGTCCACTGAATATTGGATCACAAGGATCCACTGACTATTGATGGCTTTCTCTGGACACTGCCACTCTCCCCATTGGCACCGCTTCTCAGCCACAAACCCTGCCTCTTTTCCCCATGAACTCTGAACCACCTTTGTCTCTGCAGAGGCATCCGGATCCCAGCAAGCGAGCTTTAGCAGGGAAATCACTTCACCATCAACATTCCTGCCCCAGATGGCTTTGTGATTCCCTCCAGTGAAGCAGCCTCCTTATATTTGGCCCAAACTCATCTTGATCAACCAAAAACATGTTTCTGCCTTCTTTATGGGACTTAAGTTTTTTTTTTCTCCTCTCCATCTCTAGGATGTCGTCTTTGGTGAGATCTCTATTATATCTTGTATGGTTTGCAAAAGGGCTTCCTAAAAATAAAAAATAAAATTTAAGAAACTGTGCCTCCATCTATCCCATTCAGTCCTCGTTCCTTAATCCTGAAATACTTGAGAACTCTGAATATGATTAATAGTGATGTGTCTTTAACACTGCACGTGCTTTTCATGCCTAGACTGTCCCATTTGAAATGTGTGATCTTGGACTGAAGACCCAGGTCAAGTCTTCTGTACTTCCCCATCATTGCCTTCCCCATCATAGCCGCTGTGGTGATAGAAGGCCATTTGGGCTCTGATCGCTGTCCGAGGGGATATTACCTCCTTACCATGAGGGAACACCTGCTTTTGAAATACAAAGTTCTCCTGGGGCTGGAGTAGCTCTGTGACCTCTGCATCTCTGACCCTCACAGGCCTGAAGCACCTTCTGTCCATGTTCTCAGTAAGTGACGAGCGACAACATCAAAGTTCTTGGAGCTCTCTGGGGCTTCCCTATGCTTTCAGTGTTCTAGACAACTGGCCAATTCCTGTACCCCTTGGAATATCCAGTTTTAATGTTATTTCTCTCTGGAATGCACCTTTCTTGGGCAAAGTTTTCTGACTTTTCCAGAAGAGTAAATGTTACATCCGCTAAGGGATAAAGAAAAAGGGGGTGTGTGCTGTGGGTGTGACCACATCCCCAATCATGAGGAAGGGACTTGGAGCCTGAAGAAATGTGTGTCTGTGTCAGCATGTGCTCACATTCGGCAGGTGAGGCCATGAGTATTAGGAAGAAAGGGACCATCTTGTCTTCCAGAAGGTTCCACTGCAGACGATGAGGTATCCTTTCAGGCAAGGTGAGGAGAGACTTTGTGTGGAGGTAAGAAGAGAACACAGCAGCAAAGAGTAATAGTGAAGCATGACTTCATCTTCTTCCTGTCTCTATGACCAGGCTACCTCCCCTAAAACTCCTGCCCCCGGCCCCACGCCTCCTACTTGAATGGTTTGGACGAGGAAAGAAGAGGTTGAAAGGATATGGAAAGAAAGCCAAAGGAGCTGTCTAAGTTCCTGGGCACAGCCACTAACAAGCCCTCTCTAGCATGTGCAGCTCAGGCCTGTGCCCCAGGGCTGGGGCTTTGGGATGGGAAGACAGACAGAGAGAAGAGGAGCAGGAGCTCTAGCAGGGTCAAAGATGCGTCTCTGGGAAGGGAAGGGCCCAGCATCTGACAGCTTCTGCAGACAGATCCAGGAGCGTGGGGGTGGTCTCAGGTGTCGAAGTAAAGGATGAGACATAGACTCCCTCTAGAGTGTCCCCATAAGTGGGTCGTGGCAACTTTCTTCTCCTACCTTCTTTCAAACTCAGAGCATCTCTCATTGATGCCACTTCCCCCTTGGCTCTCTCTGACAGAAAAAGCCATTCTCCCTGTTCCCATCCCTTTCCTTCCAGATTTAGACTTCTCAGCCCTGGATGATTCTGCCTCATTCCACCTGCCCTAACCCCTCTTCCTTTGAACTACTCCCCAACACACACACAGACACGTGCATGCACACATGACACATCCCTGGCTCTCAACCCACCTTGTTCTTGGCCTCAACTTTGACCTAGATCTCAGAGGGCTACCAGTAGATCCTGTCAAGGTCCCGCCATGGGGGTAAAGGTCAAAGCATAGAAGCCTGTGGAGCTGGTCTCCCTAAGTCTCTTGCAGGAATTGTCCAAGCCTGGTGAGGGACCGCAGGTGGGGAGGTTAAGGTGTGGAAGGAGCTAGAGGGAGTTAGTGCCTGCCCAGGGGAGTGTGGGTCACTACTTTTTCATTATCACATTAGCAAATATTTAGTCAGACGATAATACTCAATACTGGCAAGATGGACACATTTATCCTTGCTGGTTGTGATGTAAATGGATGCAAACATTTCTGGAATCATTTTGTCAATATGTAATAAAGGCCTCAGAGATTTCCACATTATTTAATTCAATAATCCCACCTCTGGGAATCTATCCTAAGAAAATAACTTGACATTGGGAAATAGCCCTATGCATAAAGATATTCTTCAATGAATAACAGTGAAAATTGGTTATAGCATTAGTGATCAACAATTAGCACTACTGTCCATCTAGTCAATTGAAGACTACACAGCCATTTCAAAATAAAATTATTAATAACATGGGGGAGATGCCCATGATATATTCAGTGAAGACAGTTACACCAAATTGTAACAAAATGCAAATAAATTTTTGAAATCGCCTTTGTCCTAGCAAACTAATGCAGGAAGAGAAAACCAAATACCACATGTTCTCTCTTACAAGTGGGAGCCAAACACAGGGTACTCATGGACATAAAGATGGCAACAAAGTGGGGTCTACTAGACGAGGGAGGAAGGGAGGAGAGCAAAAGTTGAAAAACTAACTGCTGGGTACTATGCTCAGTACCAGGGTGACAGGATCATTCATACCCAAACCTCAGTATCATGCAGTATACCCAGGTAACAAACTTGTACATATATCCCCGAATCTAAAAAGTTGAAGAAAACTCGCCTTTGTAAAGATTATGACAGAGAAATCTAATGTGGCTGACTCCGACTTGCTTCTAGCCTCACAGGATGGCTGTCTTCATTCATTCCTGGGCATAGGTCAAGCTAAACATGGGAGGAATTTAGTTTCTAGTTTAACTTGGAAGCAAGGATGATAATAGTCCTTTCTTAAAACTAACCCCCTCCTTGCTCAGGGTCCAAAACCTAAAGAAAGGCCACAAGATTAGGATTATGGGAGGGGCCTGAATTCTGCTAAAATGTGAGTGTCGTTTCTATAATTCCTCACTGCTTAGGAGTCTGTGCTGTGCTGACAGCCACCACACCCAACCTTAGGTACCCAAGAGATAATGACATGGGAGATGTCAGCTCCATATGCGCTTGTGGTAGATTGTGGAAGGCCCTACACCCCAGTCTTCTCCCCTACATTGGGAAGTTTTCCTGTTGGCCCAACAGTCTATTCTTACTTCCTTTCCCCAGGAGCCCCATCTTGTACCTTCCTGTCTAAGTTCCTAACTAAACTAACACTTCCCAAGCAGAGATGAACTAAAGTCTTATAGCTCAGATTGCAACTATATTTTAATCCAAAGTCTATGGAAGATCTCACTGGTTACTTGACCCTTATATCTTCTTCTTCTCATCCATGTGTTTTCACTCAACATCCCCCATACTTGCCACATGATATTCATCAACATTCTCCTTGTATCCCTAAAGGTGAAGGAAAGGGCATCCCCTTATTCTTTCCAAAGAGGACATAATGATATGGACCTAGAAGCAGGGGTGAGGGAGTTTAGAGATGTTTGCAACTACCTTAATGTTGTGGGATTTATATTTTAATATTTAAATAGATTATATTAATTACCATAGTATTCAATTATTGGTTGGAGATTCATCTGAATTTAGCAGATGCTTAGTAAAAATGTATGGAGTGAACTTGGGAGACACCTTGCCTGAGATGGTGTGCACAAGAGAGTTAAAAAGTTCTTCAAGAATTTTTGCTCAAAATGAGTTGAGACTTAAATCTAAGACCTGAAACCATACAACTCCTAGAAGAAAACATGGGGTTAGGAGTATCAATCTAAATAGGTGTGGTGGTCTTTTGATATGCCACCTTGGTGGCTAGCTATAAGCCCCTAGTTATTCAAACTAACCTAGATGTCACTGTGAAGGTATTTTGTAGATATGATTGAAGTGCATAATTATTTGACTTTAAGTAAAGGAGATTATCCTATGTAATCTGGTTGGGCCTAATTCAATCAGGCCTTAAAAGCAGAACTGAAGCTTCCCTGAAGATTATATTCCACCTATGAATAACAGCTTTAACTCATGCCTGAGAGTTCCAGCCTGCCTTCCATCTGCCTGCCCTATGGATATACGACTTGCTTTCCCAGCCCCCACAGTTGTGCAAGTGAATTCCTTGCAATAAATCTCTTAATATATATCTACTACTCTTTCTGCTTCTCCAGTTGAACCCTGATTGATATGAAAGCCGGGACTGAGGTAACAGCATCACCTGGTGACAGCATACTTTAAGTTTTTAAGGTTGGAACAATAAAGCTGTAAACTTGAATCACAGTAGACTGTGAGAGAGCCCTAGCATTCCAGGAACTCCGATTCCTTATCTAAAATAGAATCTCAGGTTGCCCTCAGCACCATTTCCACTAAATATTTCATGAAAACTTTAGTTACTGTACAAAGAAGTCAGTGACTTTGAAAAGACTTTATTGATCAAAGAGTTGCTTCTAAGGATGAGTAATGGTCTATCTTTTAACATAGGACAGAAAAGAATCCTATGAAGAAAAGATAAAAAGAACAGAAAAGACCCAGGTCCTAAATCCTCAGATGACAACGAAATCAAGATAAATGACAAAGTCGACCAGTTGCTTGGGTAATAAACTGGAGCAGGAATATGGAAGAGAATTCATGCTTATGCAAATGAGATGTACTGGGGAATGGTGGGCTTGTATTTGCTAGGTTCATGGAGAAATATGAAGAAAAAGAAGGGTAGATTATAAAATCAGCTTTTCTGCTTCTCTATGTTTCTGCCTTCGAGCTAACCAGTATAAATGATGGTTTGCTCCCTTTCATTGATATACTGATGAGAGGAGACTGTCAGAATGATATCAACCTAAATAATCTCAGTTCTCAAAATCTGAATACCTTGGGATATCAGGTTATCTTTATACTTGGAGATATACATTATACAGATGATATACTTCCCTTGGTCTCCACCAAAATAAACCAAGTAGTAGAGATTGCATAGAATCTCAACTTCTACCCCCACCAATAGTCACTAACAAGTAATCCAGGTATACCCTTGCATGTCACATAAAAGTTCTCCTGAGAAATGAGGAAAGACTCTATCAGCACTAATTCTAATTCTCATTAATATTGCCCTTTAAAATTCAAACAAACTAGTTGAATTTTCTAATCTCTTTTGATTCTACAACTTCCTTTTGAATTAGGAAAAACAGATATTATACTACAATTTTAAAGATAAAGTCAGTAAAGCAGAAAAGAAAGAAAATTTAAAATGTATCCACTGCTTATTTTGTCTCATGTATATTCAAGATCCTGGTCATACTTTATTTTATTTATTTTTATCATAGGCCTATGATAAATGTACAATCAAGACAATCAAGAAATGCAATGATTATGATATCCTCCCATATCTAATTTAAAATAATATATTTCAAATGATATCAAATATATCATTTGATTATATTACATTACATTAAGATAGAGTAATCTTAATGTAATCTTAATTACATTAAGATAGAGTCTATCTAAGTGTTTTAACTGTAATGCCCTAGTAAGTAAAGTTTTCTTATGGTTTAATTTGGTTATTTCTGTTTTGATAGTCCTTTTTCTGGCACCCTAAGGATGTGCCAGGAAGAGTCTCTAAGAGAATAAGTAACTTACCCAAGGTCAAACACACTGTTATAAAGGAAGCCAGGATTCAAACCTAATCCCGATCCAAAGCTTATGTTCTTCCCTAAACACTATACTTTTCAAGGTCACATGATAATCTGATTTTCAAAGTCATGATCAGTCACTTTATCCATAGTCAGTGGAATCTTAATTCGTAGGTCTCTGCAAAGTAGGCAAAAAAAAAAAAAAAAGCAAAGCCCTATAGTGATAAACATACTATCAGATTAGTCAAATCTAGCATCATTTCCTCTGTGAGGACAAAAGACTGAGCACACGCTCTTGAATCTGCCTGGTGTTGATCCCATAAATGATGGGGTTCAGCATGGGAGGAGCCAACACGCAGACATTAGCCAGCAGAATGTGTGTATGGAGAGGAACATGGTGCCCAAACCGCTGGGTAATTATGGTAAAAATACCAGGCAAGTAGAACATGGAAATGACTCTGAGGTGGGAGCCACATGTGCCCAGAGCCTTTTGCCGAGCTCCTTGGGAGGGGAGGTGGAAGCCTGTATACAGGATGAAGCTATAGGACACTAAGATAAGCAAGGCATCTAGCACTACAGTAGAGAGAAGGACAGACAAGCCATACCAAACACTGACATGAATATCAGCACAAGCAAACTTGGCAACAGCCATGTGCTCACAGTAGGTATGTGGCAGCAGATTGCTATGGCAGAAAGGCAGCCGCTTTACCAGAAACACATCTGGCATTATCACACAGAAGCTTCTCAGGACCACAGCCAAGCCAATCTTTGTGATTGTTGCATGACTGAGCACTGTGGTATAGTGCAGTGGATCACAGATGGCCACATAGCGGTCAAGTGCCATCGCCAACAGAATTCCTGATTCCTCGATGAAGGTAGCGTGGATAAAGAAGATTTGGGTAACACAGCCACCAAGGGATATTGCTCCAGCATAGAACCAAAATATGGCTAGGGCCTTGGGCACAGTGGTAGTAGACAGGATAAGGTCAGCCACAGCCAGCATGCAGAGGAAAAGGTACATGGGTTCGTGGAGGCTGCATTCAGTGATGATGATGAAGATGATGAGGCTGTTCCCAAGGAAAGCAACAAGGTAGGAAATAAAGAAGGGGAGAGAGATCCATGTGTGCTGGTCTTCTAAGCCAGGAATGCCCAGCAGAATGAAGAGTGAGTGGCTGCTACCAGTGGAGTTGTGGGTTGTCATGCCCAGGGAAGGTCACCTGAGCGTTGGCATGTAGGATTTGGCAGTTACCTCTTCTCTCTTCCCAAGAAGCTGAATGGGGTTGGAGTAGGGAGGGAGGGAACAGATTATTTTTCACTGGATGGAGCAGTGAAAAGGGTCCTGTTGAAGAAGTCAGGAGATGTGGTCTAAAATTCTTTGCCATTCTATTCATGAACTATGTGATCTCAATAAAATTACTTCCCTGTTCTGGATGTCTCTTTTATCACCTTAAAACTAAAGTTACGGACAGAATGGATTACATTATTCGTAAAAGAGAACTTTTTGGCTCTAGAATTCCATAGATCTCAGTCTCAGGTTGTTGTAAATGGTTACAAGCTGCGAATAACAAGCACTTCAATTTCCACTTTGAACACCAGAATGTGATGTGAATCTCAAAAGGAAAGTGGCGACTGAGTTACCTATCAATTTAATACGCCTTACTGAGTACGTGCCAGGCACGGTTTCTTGAAGACCTACTTGGGACAGTCAGACAATCAAGCAACATGTCTACCTATCTAATATGCACACTGTAGAAGAAAAGCTAAGCACAGGGAGCTGTGGAAAGAGGAAGAACTCCCTAGGCGTTCAGAAAAGGCTTGCTAGAGTGCTGCCTTGAAGAATAAATAAGAGTTCGCCAAGTAAAGAAACATGATGAGGGAAGAACTTGAA
Organism: Pan paniscus; assembly: GCF_029289425.2. Lineage (NCBI taxonomy): Eukaryota > Metazoa > Chordata > Mammalia > Primates > Hominidae > Pan > Pan paniscus. Next base: position 6,867,732 of record NC_073258.2, on the reverse strand, counting down.
TGAAGTCATAGAGATCTGAAAAGATATAGGGTTTGGAGGAAAATTATAATGATGCAGGGTTACTGCAAAGAGGACATGAGAGGGATAATAAAATTGTAGAAAATAATACAAGGGAGTGAAGTAGGGGCCAAATCATTGAGAGATTTGAGTCCTACTCTAAGGGCTTTAGATTGATGTTGAAGTAGTGAGAGTCACGGAAGGATCTGTAGTGAGAGAATGGCATGGTAAATTTACATTTTAGGTAGCTTTCTCTCCTGCAGTATTGTGTCAGATGGATGGGGAACGGAGGAGACTGGAGAATGAGACGGATCATTTAGGAGGGGTACTGTGCTGCAGGCTTTATGTGCATTATTACAGTCACCACAGCCTGAGATAACTGTTGTCATTTCCCCCATTTTGCTGATAGGGGAGCACACAGAGCTCTGAGAATTTAAGTAGCACCCCTACCCAAGGTCGCTGGGCTAGCAAATGATGGAGCTGGAATTTGGCTTTCCAGACCAGGTTTTAATCACTTCATGTCTGCCCTATGCCACTTGATCCCATTCATTGGGTGATGGTGATTTCCTGACTGCTGGCTCAAGGAGAAAAACAAAGTCGGCAGTTATAAATTCCCTTGAATTCCACCGCCTTTACTCTGCCACCTACAAATTTATTTGTACTCAAGTTGTCCTTTTCCTCTTCCTCCTGCTGGAGGCTAAGCCCTCCATCTGTGCACTGGCGCCCAACCCTTCTTTTTTTCTGAGTACCTCTCCCCATTAGTTGGTCTCTCTCCAGTAATTTTAACCTCTCCCTCTCTCTTTGTTCCTCGTTCTTACTGAGCAAATATGTTCGGGTGTCCTGTGTCCCCTTCACCTCAGTGTCACAAAAGGAAGGATGTGCTCTCTCTTCAGTAATCCTCTCACCTCCCTCTTGATCTTCACCCACTGCCATGGTACCGATAGCCCCAACATGCCACAAAAGTTTCTTTCTCTAAAATGATCTGTCACATGACTATTGCCCAATCTAATGTCACTTTTCATTTCTTATCATTCATAATCTTCAATTTCTGTTACTAATACTTCTTAGCTTTATAATAGCAACCATTAAATACCTACTGCATATCATATATAATTATTATTTCTAATCTTCACATCAAATCTATGAAATTGAAATTATCACTAGTTTATTCACAAAGAAACTGACAGATAATTTGCCCAAAGTCAAACAACTTGTTAGTAGCTAGCAAAGCTCCCATCAGTATTTAAAACTTCCATTTTGTTATATTGATTACCTAAACTGCCTTTCTTGGGCTTCCACCCCACTCTGCTCCAATTCTCCTATTTATGCCACAACTTCTAAAACATGTAAGACAGTGAACATAGGAAAAATAAGAGCTTTCAAATCAGACCTACCTGGGTCAAATTCCAGCTCTGCCAGCTGAAAATACACACACACACACACACACACACACACACACACACTCACACACTCTTCCATTCAGGTGCATATTTCACACATGTTCATTCATACACTCACCATCCCACATATTCACTCTCACAAATTTTAATGAAGATTTACATACGGACACTTTTACAGTTTACACAAACAGCCCTTCACTCTGACACTTCACACACGCATGCTTTTAACATTTCCTGCATATATGTACCCTCACAAATTCACACATAGTCATTAACTACCCAAACTCACTCCCACACGGATAATTTATGACTTATCTAAGTCATCTCATTTTGACTCCCTCTTACCCCTGCCTCCAGTCTTAAAATCCCTAGCCTATGCCAGAAGAGGGGACTGTCACAGAAACACAATTCACAGGACAACACCCCTGAGCTTCCCCAGTTTCACTCTTGAACCTCCTAACCTTGAGCGAGAGACATAAAATATATGGGCTGGGACTTAATTCCAGGGATCATCAAACTTCAGCCTATGGGCCAATTCCTGCCCATTACCTGCTTTTGTAAATACAGTTTTATTGGAACACAACCATTCCCATTTGTTTACATATCATCTGTGAGAGCTCTTGTGGAGACCATTTCTGAAGCCTAAAGTATTTACTCTAGGCCTTTACCAAAAATGTTTCCCAACTCCTTCTTTAGAATAAACTTGTCACGTAACTAACTATAAGAGCCCCAGAAAAGAAGGCAATTTTCCCAAGGTTACAGAGGAAATGAGTTAAGGAAGTCTAGAAGCAAGCCTCTTGCCTCTCATTTCAATAGTATTTCCAGGAGGCCACAAATCTTCTGTGGTAACATGTTGGTCCGCTCTCTCTGACTCTGTTCTCGGGATAGAGAATTCCAAATATGACCTCTATAGAGTGGCCAAATGATGAAGGCAATTCATCAGTGTTTCTCATCAATAAATTCAATATTTCTCCCACCTCCTTTATCCCCACACTCAGTCAAACCCCATGGTTCGTGCCCATGGGTAGGGCCCACAGAAGCACCAGGCTATGCTGTCAGTGCCACCTTATACCTCTCCTCACCCCCAAAGAGCCCATCTCAGTCATCAGGAGTTGCCAACTGGAGCCATGCCCCTGTCTTGATCCCAGAGTGTCCCCACACCATAGACTGTGTGCAGTGACCAGCAGACAAAGCTGGAGGAGGAACTGCAGGACAAACCATTCTTTCTCTCAGCATCTTCAGGGAGCATGGTCTTATCCACGTGACTTTCTTCTCCCCTAGGAGTTCCTCTACTTCCAGTGACATCACTGTAAAGCTCTTAACTCTTTCACTGCATGGATGCTGGGAGCCCACCATGAAAAGCATGCTTGAGAGTCTCCATGAGTCCAGGAGAGAGGATTTGGTGAGAGAGTGGTTTCAGAGGGAGAAGGTCAGGGCAGAGAGTGGGAATGTGATTAGAGACCTTCAGCAAGGCCCCAAAGCTCATTCCATACCATCCTCTTCAACCCTGACTTCCAGAAGGCACAGAAACACTTTAGGAGCTGAAATCCTATAGATTTTCTCAAGCATTCATTTACTCATTCTCCACCAATTCGACCAATATGGGTTAAGTGCTAACTATATTGACAGCACCATAGTAGAATGCTAAACAAAATCAAGCCCATTTAAAATGTATTTATATCATTTTGTCTGTGGAACTAATGCTTTGATTCTATAATGCATAGAACATCTTCACTGATAGCCTTCTCAGCTTCCCCCCATTTATTGATTTTTATGTTGTCTTATATTTAGCATGCTCTTTTATTTAATTTCATAATACAGAAATTTTTCATGGAAATAAATGTTCTATGACCCACATAGCTCCTTTATACTTTCCCATTTCAAGAAATTGTTCTTACTTTTTGAAATAAATTTTATTGTGTATGTCTAAGTTACACAACATGATGTTATGGAATAAGTATAGATAGTAAAATGGTTACTAAAGTGAAGCAAATTAACATATTTATTAGCTTACATAGTTACTGAATTTTTGCTAGTTTTTGTGGCAAGAGTAGCTAAAATCTACTTGTTTAGCAGAAATCTCAAATACAGTACACTTTTATCACTACATAGCTTCGTTAACACAGCTGCATTTGTCTCCAGTATAGCACAATGCCACGTACATAGTACTCTATACATATTTCTTGAGATAAAATGGGTGACTAAATATTTCACATGGGTGACATACCACCATATGTTTACATCCTTCCCTTATCGTTGAACATTTATATAGCTTCCAGCTTCCATTATTCTCTATTAAAAATATTCTGTCATGAATATACTTATATATGAACTTTTGTAGGTGTTCTGGGTTATTCTAATTAAATATTTGATATTCACAAAAAGAAAATTGTTATAGCAACGTTTTCATTTTATGTTGTGTATGGTATTATTGATGTAATTTTTTATATTTTAATAATTATTTATAAAGCTTTTTTGCAGAGAAATCAAAATTTTTTCAACTTGAAACCTACCCTGTGCCAGGCACACTGATATACAGGAGTGAAGACAGGTGCCGTTGTGGAATTTATGGTACAGAGTGAAAAAATAAATAAATAAAAATGAAAAAGCAAAGCCCCCTCATTAAGTATTTTTCTCCATTAGCACTTTGGTGCCATTTATTCAGAACCTATGGGAGCCCTTAATATTTTAAAGATGTACACCCATTTGGGGAGGATTTTTACTGCAGATGCAAAGCATTTTCCAGGCTTTGTTCTAGACTAATGCTCATTCACTTTCTTTTAGAATCTGCTACTCCTTTGAAACTCATGTTACTTGCCTTCTCCTACTCCTAATGTTGTCTCTCTGTCTTCCAGATTCTGTCACAAATAAATGTAGGCAAAATATAAATTATTACAGTACAGCTATTATGGAAAACGGTATAGAGGTTTCTGAAAATTTTAAAATAGAGCTACCATATGATCCAATAATCTCACCACTGGGTGTATATTCAAAGGATAGAAAACTGATATTTCAAAAATATATCGGTATGCCCGTGTTTATTGCAGCATTATTCATAGTAGCCAACATATCAAATCAACGTAGGTGACTATCAGCATATGAAAGGAAAGTGAAAATGTGGGATATGTACATAATGGAATACTATTTGGCCTTATAAAGGAAGGAAATCCTGTCATTGGCAACAACATGGATGAACCCGGAGGTCATTAGGTTAAGTGAAATAAGGCAGGCACCAAAAGTCAAATACAGCATGATCTCATTACACATAGAATCTAAAAATGTTGAACTCATAAAAGCAAAGAGTGTAATGGTAGTTACTAGAGACTGTGGGGTGGGAAAGACTGGAGAGATGTTGGTCAAAAGACACAAATTTTAGTTAGAGATAATAAGTACAAGAGATCTAGTGTACACCATGGTGTACAATAATTATGATACATTATATATTTGAAAAATGGGAATAGAGTATATTTCAAGTGTTCTCACTGCAAAAAAAAAATTTATGTAAGCTAATGCATATATTAATAGCTTAATTCAGCCATTCCACAATGTATATGTATATCAAAGCATCATATTGTATAAAACTACTTGTCAATTTTAAAAATTAATTAGAAAAAGTATCAGCATAAACTACCTAGTATAAGGACGGTTACAACATGCTCTATGAATGAGCTAAGATGTCAGATGATTCTTGAGATCTAAGTACACATCACCAATCAGTCAAAGAAGGAGGATATTCCTGGCAGAAAAATCAAGAATAAGGACTCAGAGGTAGAAGAGCAGAGAATGACAAAAGGAGGGTAAATGATGAATTATGTTCTGTATTTGAGGAACAGTTGTGAAACATGAAATGGGAAATATTGCTGGAAAGGTCACCTACAACAAAATGCCTAACTGCCTTAGTTACCGCCCAAAGGTGAAAAAAAATTTTTTTTTCAGATGGAGTTTTGCTCTTGTTGCCCAGGCTGGAGTGCAATGGTGCCATCTCGGCTCACTGTAACCTCTGCCTCCCAGGTTCAAGTGATTCTCCTGTCTCAGCCTCCCGAGTAGCTGGGATCACAGGTGCATGCCACCACGCCCGGCTAATTTTTGTATTTTTAGTAGAAACGGGTTTCATCATATTGGTCAGGCTGGTCTCGAACTCCTGACTTCAGGTGATCTGCCTGCTCGGCCTCCCAAAGTGCTGGGATTACAGGTGTAAGCCACGGAGCCCGGCTGGAAATTTTTAAGAAAGGCTTTTCTGCAACTGAACAATGAGATAGGCCCCAAACAGTATCTCCTGGCATCGTCCTACACCATTCAAACATTCCAAAGCTCTACCAGATGTCTCTAGCTGGAGAATCTCCAGGCATTATGGTACCTAAGCACCTTAAAATTTACATCCAGCAACTGATGTCACATAATTCTATCATTCATAGTATCAGTTTATTTATTCAGTAATATTTTCAGTCAATAAATATTGTGTTCCTATAGTATGCCAAGCAGAATTGAAGTGTACAATGCAAATAAGTAAACCAAGCAAAACCCTTGCCTTTATGGTTGTCAGCTGCTGTGCCTTAGTTGCCCTCAATGGCATCTCTCACCATATGGTCTCTTATTTATTTGTCTGTCATAAGCTATTTAAATGGCTGGTGGCCTAAAAGAGGGCAGAATGGAAGTTACAAGGCCTCTGAAAGCATGTGCTCCAGAATTCATATGCATAACTTTGACCTTATTCTATTAGTCAAAGCAAGCCATAAGGCTATCCTAGATTCCAGGAGATGAGTAATAAACAACATGTCATGATGGAGGATTGGCACATGTGTTCAGCAGAGGGAGGAATTGTTAGTGGCCATTTTTGTGGATGCTCAACCACACTTCAACCAAACTATCAAACTGACGAATATTCAAAAGCTTGACAACATACCCTGCTGGTAAGGTCAGGAGGGAAAAGACATGCTCATGAATTGCTGGTGGCAATGAAAAACTGGCACAACCCTGATGGTGTTATATCTTTAATATCTAACAAATCTACAAATGCATTTACCTTTGACCAAGCAGTCCTTTCCTAATAATTAAATATGAGATGCATCAGTAGAATTACCCAACTAAAGAAGTAGGAAAAAAGAACAGAAAAATAAATGAATAGGGCACAGGTACTGGTGAAACAATATCAAAAGGTCTAAAAAAAGTTTGCTTTGGGTCCCAAAGTGAAATGTGAGAGAGAATGGGACAAAAAATTTTAAGAAATAATTACTAAAATTTTCCAAATTAGATAAAAATCATATATTTACAGATTCAAAAAGCTAAGCAAACATCAAGGAGGATAAAAACAAAGAAAGCTATGCCTTGGCACATCACAATCAAACTGAAAATTAAGAAAAAGTAAAAACAAAAAAAAAAACTAAACAGTCAAGACAAACAGTGAAATACAAATGTGTCCAAAATAATCACGACTCACATGTTTTCTACTAACCATTAAGCAGGTACACTTATATATCTTAGGCAACAGTTAAGCATCATTATTCATGATGGTGAAAGCTAAAACTTATGAAAGCCAGGGAGATCAGTATAACTTCAACATTATACTTTTCATGAAGAACATACCTTTATAAATCATCAACACATATTAATCATCAGACTTTATATGCCTATTAAAAAATTGGTTTAACATTTGTTTAAATAGGCTGTTGTAAGGCTAGATTAGGTGGGAAAGGATTTGTATCAGAGCATCTTGAGAAAAGCAAAAGAGAAAAGGAGCAGGAGGAAGGGAGGGAGGTGGGAAGTGGTTTTACAGACTCAGCCCACTTGGGAAGAGGGCAAGGCTGGTGGAAATAGCTCTTTCCCTAGAGAGTGTGGCATAAGTGCTTCCCTCAAGGGTTCTTCTGAAAGAAGATAAACAGCCCAACTCCTGGCCCTCATCAGGCTGAATTTTATTACAGAGCTCGTTTCTGTTCCTGAAGTCTCAGTCTGAGGCCAGTGAGTGAATTAGACATCTATGGGTGGTACTGGCTTCAGAAATAAGGTAAGAACTAGGCTGGTATTATATCATACAGGCCAGAGGTAAAAGGACTCTTAGAGACTGTTGAAATATGTGGTAAATATATATATATACCAGAGGCACAAGTCTCCACTTATGGCGGAAGTGAAAGATGAGGATCTGAGAAGGGAGGGTGAGAGAACGTGGGCTAGATGGAATTTACTGAAGGGCAGAAAAGAGAAGCAATCCAGTAACTAGTAGGCACCCTAACAGTTAGACCAGAGATGAGAAAACATAAAATATATTGATGTAGGCTGCAAACAACTCTTGGCATAATATGAAAGGAGCCCTGAAAATGGCAGGGAACTGAGTCACCTGCCCCAAGCCACACATTGGAAAGAGCTTTGTGGAGGCAGCCAGGGCATCCTAGCAGGTGTGAAAAATAACTAAGAGCCAATTATCCTCCCCAGAAAGAAGAGGATGCACCAAGAGTGTGAACTAGAATGGAAGAAAAAATATTACTGATCATAAGATATATCTTAGCCAACAACTAAATATTTTAAGATACTCCTTTATTTAATATCCTCAGAAACCCCATGAAGAGTGTATTCTATTATTTGTCGCCATTTCTTCATTCCATTGAAAATGGGATTCAATATGGCTCTCTTCTCAGAAGGCACTCTCTGAAGCCATTCCACATGGCACATTTAGTAAATCTATTTACTCACAAGCCCACCATTCTCTGAAACCATAAAGCTACTTAGGACTCAGGCACATAGCATGATGCAGGAAAAAATAGTCAATGCTCAAAATATGCCTGTGAATGAATCCACTAATGAGTGAAGAAGAATATGCTAGGAAGTAAATGATGAAGTTACATGTTCATTTCTACCAGCAGAAGAATTTCTCAAATATCAAGAACTGCAACCCCTCTTCATCCCCCAGAAATAACTCTTTACCTAATTTCAGTCACTTCTAAGCCTAGTTCCCTGGGGTGTGAGCACAAGGAGTGCCTCATCTCAGATAAAGAGGTACCTTGACCCTCTTCATAAGTGAGCAAACTGTATGTGGTGAAGTCAGAGGTTTCAAATCTCATTTCTATCAATTGCTGCTTTGTGACAAGTGGCAAGTTATTCACATTGTCTAAGACTCACTTTCCTTAAGTGTGAAATAGGGGTACTATCCTGTTCTAAGAGTGGATGTCTACTCCCTGCATTAAGAACGTACCAAGCGCACTGTGCAAACTACAGCCCGTGGCATAAAGTGATGCTTAATAAATTCTCCTGTGACTGTAATACAATAAGATTTTGTCCACTCCTGGAACACCACTGGCCTTTTAGGCTTCAGTGTCTTCAATCAATCAACGTTCCAACAAATATGAACAGATCATCTTTCTAAACTAATGACTGCCCCTGTGTAAAGGATGGGGCCTAAGAGTGAAGTTGTGATCGAAGCCCTTCACATTCAGGAAAAACCTGCCTATACCATCACCTCCCTTGTTCTCCTCAGTACTCCTTATGCACCAGCCACCCTGGCCTGAAAATATTTCAGAAACATACTCTGCATTGATCTGTACACCCACCTTTTCTTATGCTACTTTCTTTCTCTCTTCATTATTAACTTTATGATAAACTACTCAATTTTAAGTATCACCTTATTCAGCTTTCCCACACAGAAATAATAATTTCCTCTGTATATTCATAATCCTCCATTTGTAATTAAAGTGCATACAATAATGTCTCTTATTCTGATTACTTGGAGATATTGTCTGGCTGTCATTCATTAGAGTATAGACCACCACCTTTCATATTTGCATGTTTGTTATTTACATGTTCAAAGAAGATGAAGATTATGGAATATGCCAAAAGCTCCTGGTGACATCGCAAAGAATGTTGGAGATTTTATCTTCTTCTACCTCTGTGAGTAGGAGGTGAGGTTCTGAAAGTTCTCCCCAGCTATGCCTACTGTAAACCACAGTGGCACTAGCCACACAGTCTTCCGCTTGCTGGGCATCCCTGGCCTACAGGACCAGCACATGTGGATTTCTATCCCATTCTTCATTTCCTATGTCACCGCCCTTCTTGGGAACAGCCTGCTCATCTTCATTATCCTCACAAAGCGCAGCCTCCATGAACCCATGTACCTCTTCCTCTGCATGCTGGCTGGAGCAGACATTGTCCTCTCCACGTGCACCATTCCTCAGGCCTTAGCTATCTTCTGGTTCCACGCTGGGGACATCTCCCTGGATCGTTGCATCACTCAGCTCTTCTTCATCCATTCCACCTTCATCTCTGAGTCAGGGATCTTGCTGGTGATGGCCTTTGACCGCTATATTGCCATATGCTACCCACTGAGGTACACCACCATTCTTACAAATGCTCTGATCAAGAAAATTTGTGTGACTGTCTCTCTGAGAAGTTATGGTACAATTTTCCCTATCATATTTCTTTTAAAAAGATTGACTTTCTGCCAGAATAATATTATTCCACACACCTTTTGTGAACACATTGGCCTAGCCAAATATGCATGTAATGACATTCGAATAAACATTTGGTATGGGTTTTCCATTCTAATGTCGACGGTGGTCTTAGATGTTGTACTAATTTTTGTTTCCTATATGCTGATTCTCCATGCTGTCTTCCACATGCCTTCTCCAGATGCTCGCCACAAAGCTCTCAACACATGTGGCTCCCATGTCTGCATCATCATCCTCTTTTATGGGTCTGGCATCTTCACAATCCTTACCCAGAGGTTTGGACGCCACATTCCACCTTGTATCCACATCCCGTTGGCTAATGTCTGCATTCTGGCTCCACCTATGCTGAATCCCATTATTTATGGGATCAAAACCAAGCAAATCCAGGAACAGGTGGTTCATTTTTTGTTTATAAAACAGAAATAACTTTGGTTTAAGAACTGAGTTTTCAGAATCTCTAGCTATCTGGTAAGTGGGTATGAAAGTGGTAGATGGGAGAGGTCAGCTGATACCGTAGGAAATAACTCAGTGAGTACGATGTCTGGAGCAAGGTCAACTGGGAAGTTACAGGGCTTATTCTTCCATTTTTTAAACAACCTAGGAAAGCAATGCAATGTTTGACTGAACAAACTACCTCCTGCACAGAGCCTGAGAGAGAATAGATTGATTTTTCAGAAGTCATGTATCCTTAATAGGACAACACTATCATAATCTTCGGAAATAAAGTGGGAACAGTGCTCTGGCATTGGAATTTGTTCAGCCATCCTGTACTGAGTTTCTGAAGCTCTGAGACACGTTGTATTCATGTAAAGTCATGTACAAACCTCCATTCTTTTATGTCCTTCATTCTAGCTAAGTGACATTCTTAGAATCAGTGATTCCTAGGTTTTCCATTTATTTCTATTATGTTATAATTTATATCCTATGAACATGAATGTCTATAATAGAGGATTGCAAATAAATTATGTGATTCATATTTTGCAGAACAACCCTTGAGGAACCTGAGTCTGATCATTTTTGTGTTGGGAAATGACATATGGCTTCTGAAGGTGTGGTGTGTGCTGGGGAAATGCTGAAGAAAGGGAACTCCTTCATTCTCAGTGTCAGGCTGTGTTCTTCAGTGATCTCCTCCTCAGGAGGACATTCAAGATGTCTATTCACGTGAATTCTGCGTGCTTTTACAACCACACTTCCCAATACCTTCTATGCAACCTGAGCTTTAGATACACCAGGCCATTAATTTGTCAGTTTTCTCAGGTTATACCATACTCTTCGGGTACTCTGCCTTCTCTTGAGATAACCTCCATCAACTTGTGGAAAACTCTTATTCCTCCTTTCATATCTAATTCTCATGTCATCTCCTCTGTGACATTTTCTCCAATCACAATTCCTTCTCAGTGTATTATAGTTGATACTTTTTTATGAGAAAAATAGCATATTGCTCATATTTTTAACACTTATTTTATTAAAAGCCTATGTTACTTCTGGGAAGCATTAGAAATTATGAAAAAACAAACTTGAAATGGAGCTCATAAAACTATAATCTCAGAGCTCTCAAGCAATTTTACTGTTAAAATTTGTTATATACAGCTATACATCTTTGTTTATAAATTTACATATCTATACATCTGTATCTATATCTGAATCTGTATTTGTATTTATTTTCATCTGTATCAATTCCTATATCTATTTGCTAAATATTATAATATGATAAGTATGTAGAATAGTGACTATACTATAGTTGTAGTCTAAAACCTAATTTTTCCCTTTTATAAATTTAAAAATTTTTTTTATTGAAAAATAAAATTATATTTATCAGTACAACATGTTTTAAAATATGTATACATTGTGGAATGGGTAAATTGAGCTAATTAACATATACGTTACCTCATTTGTTGTGGTAAGAAAATTTAAAACCTGCTCTCTTAGCAATTTTCAAGAATGAGATGCATCTCTTTTAACTATAATCACCATGTTGTACAATAGATCTCTTGAACTTAGTTCTCTTATCTAACTGAACTTTTGTGTCCTGTGACCAACATCTCTCCATCCTCTACTCCTTACCCCACCCCAGGGTCCTAGCCACAATTCTACTCTACTTCTATGTGTTCAACATGTGAGTAAGATAACAGGGTATTTGTCTTTCTGTGCCTGGCTTACTTCATTTAACATTATGTCCTCTAAGTTCATCCATGTTATTGCAAATGGCAGAATTTCTTTCTTTTATAAGACTGAATAGTATTCTATTATGTGTATATACTACATTTTCTATATCCATTCATCCATCGATAGACACTTATTTTGAGTCCATATCTGGGATATTGTGGATAGTGCTACAATGAACATGAGAATGAACATGTCTTCAACATACTGATTTCATATATTTGGATATATACACAGTAGTAAGATTGCTGGATCATAGATAGTTCTATTTTTAATTTTTTTATGACTGTCCATACTGTTTTCCATAATAGTTATACTATCTAACATTCCCACCAACAATGTGCAAGGGTTCCCCTTCTCCCCATTCTCTCCAACACTTTTTATCTTTTGTCTTTTCGTTAATAGTCATTCTAACATGTATGAGGTGATATCTCATTGAGGTTTTATTTTGCATTTCCCTGATGATTAATTTTGTTGACCTTTTTCTTTTCTTCATTTACCTATGGGCCATTTGTATGTCTTATTTGAGAATTGCCTATTTAGGTACTTTGCCCATTTTTTAAGAAGTTTATTCCCTACTATTGGGTTGTTTGAATTATTTATATATTTTGGCTATTAACCCCTTATCAGATAAAGGTTTGCAAATATTTTCTCCCATTCCATAGATTGCCTTTTTCCTCTGTTATTTCCTGCCTATGCAGAAGTTTTTCTAGTTTTAAATAATTCTGCCAATTTTCATTTTTGTTGCCTATGCTTTTGGATTCTTATTCAAAAAATTATTGCCCAGACCAATGTCATGAAGCTTTTCCCCCCTGTTTTCTACTAGCTGTTTTAGAGTTTCTAGTCTTACAGTTAAGCCTTTAATCCATTTTGACGTAATTTTTGTATGTAGAGTGAGATAAGGATCTAATTTTATTCTTTTGTTTGTGGATATTGAGTTATCCCAATACCATTTATTAAAGAGACTGATTGTCCCCCTTGTCTGTTCTTGCCACCTTTGGCAAAAGTCAATTGACAGTAAATGTGTGGAATTATACCTAGGCTCTTTAGTCTGCTCCACTGGTCTTTGTGTCCTTTTGTTAATGTTAGTACCTTGCTGTTTTAATTACTATAGCTTTATAATATATTTTGTAGTATATTTTGAAGTCAGGTATTATTATACCTCCAGTTTTGGTTTTTGTATTTTATTTTTCATTTTTTACTTGAGAGTGCTTTGGCTATTCAAGGTCTTATATGGTTCCATAATAATTTTAAGGTTGTGTTTTCTACTTCTGTGAAGAATGTCATTGGTATTTTGATAGGGACTACACTGAATCTGTAGATTGCTTTGGGTAGTGTGGATGTTTTAACAATATTAATTCTTCCAATCCATGAACAGAGGATATCTTCCCATTTATTTGTGTCTTCTTCAGTTTCCTTCATCAATGTTTTATAGTTTTCAGTGTACAGGTTTTTCACTTCCTTGGCTAAATATATTCCTAAGTAACTTATTCTTATTAATGCTATCATAAATGAAATTGTGTTCTTGATTTCTTTTTTAGATAGTTTCTTGTTAGTGTATAGAAAAGCTACTAATTTTATGTGTTAATTTTATATCTTGCTAATTTACTGAATTTTTATCAGTGCTAACAGTTTTTTGGTGGTCTATAAAGTTTTCTTCATATCTAATCATGTCATCTGCAAACCAGGGACAATTTAACTTCTTCCTTTTCGATCTAGAAACCTTTTATTTCTTTCTCCTGCTGAATTGCTCTGGCTAGGACTTCCAGTACTATGCTGACTAGAAGTGGTCAGAGTGCGCATTTTTATTATGTTCCTGACCTTTGAGGAAAAGCTTTAAACTTTTCCTCACTGAGTAGGATGTTAGCTGAGGGTATGTCTTATATGGCCTTTATTGTGTTGAGGCGCATTCCTTCTATATGTAATTTGTTGAGAACTTTTTTCATGGAAAAAAATGTTGAATTTTGTTAAATACTTTCTCCATCTATTGAGATGACCATATGATTTCTGTTCGTCATTCTGTTAATATGGTATATCACATGTGTATGTGGAAACATCTTTACCCTATGGATAAATCTCACTTGATCTTGATGAATGATAATTTTTATATGCTGTTGAATTCAGTTTACTAGTATTGTTGAGGATTTTTGCATCTATGTTTATATTTGTTGAGGATGTTTGCGTGTAATTTTTTTGAGACAGTATCTCGCTCTGCTGCCCAGGCTGGAATGCAGTGGTGTGATCATGGCTCACTTCAGCCTCAACTCCTGGACTCCAGCAATCCTCTTACCTCAGCCTCCCAAGTAGCTGGGATTACAGGCATGCACGACCTTGTCTAGCTACCTTTTTCTATTTTTTGTAGAAACACGGTCTCACTATGTTGCCTAGGTTGGTCTCAAACTTCGGGGCTCAAGTGGTCCTCCTGCCTCAGCCTCTCAATGTATCGGGATTATAGGTGTGAGCCACTGCTCTCAGAGTAATTTTCTTTTATTGTATGGTCCTTGTCTGTCTTTCGTATCAGAGTAGTCCTAGCCTCATGAAATGAGTTTGGAATTTTGCCCTCTTCTTCAGTTTTTTGAAAGAGTTTGAGAAGGACTGGTTTTCTTTCTTCTTTAAGTGTTTTGTAGAATTCATGAGTGAAACCATCAAGTCCTGGGCTTTTCTTTTCTTTTAAACAGCTTTAAAGATATAATTTACATATCATACAATTCATCCATTTAAAGTGTATAATCCAGCCTAAATGCCCATCAACCAACAAGTGGATAAAGAAAATGTAGTATATACACCATGGAATACTACTCAGCTATAAAAAGAAATGAAATAATGGCATTTGCAGCAACCTGGATGGAGTTGGAGACCATTGTTCTAAGTGAAGTAACTCAAGAGTGGAAAATCAAATATTGTATGTTCTCACTTACAAGTGGGAGCTAAGCTAGGAGGATGCAAAGTATGAGAATTATATAATGGACTTTGGGGATGTGGGAGGAAGGGTGGGAGGAGGTGAGGGATAAAAGACAACACATTGGGTATAGTATACGCAGCTCTGGTAACCAGTGCCCCAAAATCTCAGAAATCACCACTGCAGAACTTATCTATGTAACCAAAAACCATCTGTTCCCCAAAAACTATTGAAATGTAATAAAAAATAGAAATAACAAAAATAAATAAAGTCTATAATCCAATGGTCTTAGTATGTTCACAGAGTTATACAACCATCACCACAATCAATTTTAGAGCATTTTCATCACATAAAAAACTTCATAACTATTAGTAGTCATTCTTCCTTTTCCTCCCCACTCCCACCTATTCTCTTTTTTTTTTTTTTTTTTGAGACGGAGTCTCGCTCTGTCGCCCAGGCTGGAGTGCAGTGGCACGATCTCGGCTCACTGCAAGCTCCGCCTCCCGGGTTCACGCCATTCTCCTGCCTCAGCCTCCCGAGTAGCTGGGACTACAGGCGCCCACTACCACGCCCGGCTAATTTTTTGTATTTTTAGTAGAGACGGGGTTTCACCGTGTTAGCCAGGATGGTCTCGACCTCCTGACCTCGTGATCCGCCCACCTCGGCCTCCCAAAGTGCTGGGATTACAGGCGTGAGCCACCGCGCCCGGCCCCACTCCCACCTATTCTCTTCCCCTCTTCCCCTAGCCCCAGGCAATTACTTATCTACTTTCTAACTCTATATAATTGCCTATTCTGGACACATGTTTAATATATTATATACATTTCTCCTATATAACTGTAATTACATATCCTTTGACCACCATCTCCCTATCCCTACCTCTCCCTTAACCATCCACACCTCTGGTAACCAACATTCTACTCCCTACTTCTGTGAGATCAAGTTTTTTCTCACTCACATATGAGATCATCCAACATTTGTCATTTTATGCCTTATATATTTAACTTAATGTTCTCCAGGTTCAAACATGTTGCAACTAACAGGATTGTGTTCTTTTTGATGGCTGAATAGTATTCCATTGTGTATATATACCACATTTTCTTTATCCATTTTTATCTGTAGATGGGACACTTAGGGTGATTCCATATCTTGGCCTTTGTGAATAGTGCTGCAATAAACCTGGAAGCACAGATATCTCTTTGATATACTGATTTTATTTCCTTTGGATATATACTCAATAGTGGTGTTACTGAATCATATGATAGTTCTATTTTTAATATTTTAAGGACCCTACAGAGTGTTTTCCATAATGTCTGTACTAATTAACATTCCCACCAACAGTGTGTAAGAGTTCATTTTTCTCCACATCCTTACTATTTGTTCTTTAGTCTTTTTGATAATAGCCCTTAAGATAGGTGCAAAGTGATATCTCATTGTGGTTTTGATTTATATTTCCCTGATCATCAGTGATGTTTAACATTTTTTAATACACCTATTGACCTATTGGCCATTTGTATGTCTTCTTTTGAGAAATGTTTACTCAGGTGTTTTGCCCTTTTTAAAATAGTGTTGTTTGTTTTCTTGCCATTAAGGTTTGGATTCCCTATAAATTTTAGATATTAATGCCATATCAGTTGTATAGACTGCAAAGATTTTCTCCCACTTTATAGGTTGTGTTTGCACTTTGTTGATTGTTTTCTCTGCTGTGCAGAATCTTTTTCTTTGAATGTAATCTCATTTGTCTATTTTGCTTTTTGTTATCTTTGATTTTGAGGTCATATCCAAAAAAAAATCCTTACCCACACCAATCTCTGAAGCCTTTCCCCTGTATTTTCTTCTAGTAGTTTCATGGTTTCTGGTCTTATGTTTAGGTCTTTAATCTTCTTTGACCTTTTTTATACATAAGGTGAGATAAGGGTCTAATTTCATTCTGCATGTGACTATCTACTTCTTCCTATCCTACTTACTGAAGAGACTCCTTTTCCCAATATGTGTTCTTGGTGACTTACTTGATCGAAAATCTATTGTCTCTAAGTGCTTGGAATTATTTCTAGGCTCTCTATTTCTGTTTCATTGGTCAATGTATCTGTTTTTATGCTAGTGCCATGATGTTTTGGTTACTGTAGCTTTATTGCATATTTTGCAGCCCCATACTATGATGCCTTCAACTTTGTTCTTTTTGGTGAAAATTACTTTGGTTATTTGGGGGTTTGTGTGGTTTTATAGGTCTTTTAGGATTGTTTTTCCTATTTCTGTAAAAAAGTGTCATTTGTATTTTGATAGTGATTGCATTGAATCTGTATATAGTTTTGAGTAGTATGAATGTTTTAGCAATATTATTTTTCCAATTTATTAATATGTAATATTCATTTCTTTGTGTCTTCTTCAATTTCTTTAATCAGTTTTTTTTTTCATCGTAGAGATATTTCACCTTCTTGGTTAAATTTATGTCTGGGTATTTTATTTTATTTTTGCAGCTATTGTAAATGGGATAGTTTTCTTGATTTCTTTTTCAGATAGTCTGCTATTAACATATAAAAAGACTACTAATATTTTTGTTGATTTTTTATCCTTCAACTTTACTGAATTTGCATATTAGTTCTAATAGTTATTGGTGGAGTCTTTAGAGTTTTCTACATATAAGATAATGTTATTCGCAAACAGGGAAAAATTAACATCTTCCTTTCCAATGTGGATGCCTTCTATTTCTTTCTCTTGCCTAATTGCTCTGGCTAGGACTTCCATACTATGTTGAATACAAGTAGTGAAATTAGGCATCCTTGTCTTGTTGCCGATTTCAGTGAAAAAGCTTTCAACTTTTCCCCACTGAGTATAATGTTAGCCGAGGGTTTGTCATATATGACCTTTATTGTGTTGAGATGTATTCCTTCTACACCTAATTTGTTCAGAGTTTTTATCATGAAGAGTGTTGAATTTTGTCAAACACTTTTTCAGCATCTATTAAAATGATTATATTTTTCCTTCATTCTGTTAATTTAATGTATCACATTTATTGATTTTCATATTTTGAACCATCCTTGCATTCCTAGGATGTATCTCACTTGATCATGGTGAACAATCTTTTCCATAGACTGTTGAAATCAGTTTGATAGCATTTTATTGAGGATTACTGTATCTATGTTCCTCAGGGATATTGGTCTGTAGTTTTTCTTCTTTTGTTTTTGGGACCTTGTCTGGTTTTGGTGTCTGGGTACAGCTGACCTCATAGGATTAGTTTGGAATAATTCCCTCCTCTTTAGTTTTTTGGAATATTTTGTGAAGCATTGGTAGTAAATCTTCTGTAAATATTTGACAAAATTAAGCTGTGCGGTACTGAGCTTTTTTTGATGGCTTACTTTTATTATTGATTCAATCTCCTTGTACATTATTGGTCTGTTGAGGTTTCCATTTATTCATAATGCAATTTTGGTAGGTCCTATGTTTCCAGGAATTTATCTGTTTCTTCTCTATTTTCCAATTATTTGGTGTATAATTGTTCATAATAGTCTTCAGATCCACTATGATTTCTGCGATATCAGTTGTAACGTCTCCTTTTTCATCTCTCATTTTATTTATTTGAGTTTTCTCTTTTTTTCTTAGTCTAATTACTGGTTTGTCAATTTTCTTTATCTTTTCAACAAATAAACTCTTCTTTTTATGTCTCTCTTCTATTGTTTATCTTTAAACAATATAAAGTAGTCTAGTTTTATAGGTAAAAAAAGGAGTACTAATTTTGCGTTTGCTCTTGTTTTTCTATTTTCTTGAGGTAAAATGGTAGGTTGTATGTTGGTGCTGTTTCTTCTTTTGTTTTTATTTTTAATTTTTGTGGATAAATAATCGGTGTATATATTTATGGGGTGCATTATATGTTTTGATACAGGCATGTAATGCATAATAATCACATCATGGAGAACGAGGTATACATCTCAAACGTTTATCTTTTGTGTTACCGACAATTCACTTTTACTCTTTTAGTTGTTTCAAATGTACAATCAAATTATTGTCAACTGTAATCATCCTTTTGTGCTATCAAAGAGTAGGTCTTATTCATTCTACTTTTTTATCCATTAACCATCCCCACCTCCTCCCCAACTCCCAATACACTTCCAAGCCTCTGGTAACCATCCTTCTACTCTCTATGTCCATGAGCTCAGTTGTTTTGATTTTTAGATCCAGCATAAATGAGAATATGCAATGTTTGTCTTTCTTTACTAGCTTTATTTCAGTTAACATAGTGATCTCCAGTTATATTCATGTTGTCACAAACAACAGGATCTCATTCTTTGCATGGCTGAATATTAGTACTGAATATTAGAATAATAGTAATCCATTGTGTACATTACCAGATTTTCTTTATCCATTCATCTGTCGATGGACACTTAGGTTGCTTCCAAATCTTGGCTATTGAGAATAGTGCTGAAATAAACATAGGACTGCAGATATCTCTTCCATATGCTGGTTTCCTTTCTTTTGGGTGTATACCCAGCAGTAGGATTGCTGGATCCCATGGTAGCTCTCTTTTCAGTATTTTGAGGAACCTCCAAACTGTTCTCCATAGTGGTTATACTAGTTTGCATTCCCACCAACAGTGTACAAGAGATTGCTTCTCGTCACATCCTCACCAGCATTTGTTATTGCCTGTCTCTTGGATAAAAGTCATTTTAACTGGGGTGAGGTGGTATCTCATTGTAGTTTTAATTTGCATTTCTCTGACGAGCAATGCTATTGCTTTCATAGGAGGCACCTTTTCATAAGCCCATTTGCCATTTGTATGTCTTCTTTTGAGAAATGTCTATTCAAATCTTTTGCCTATTTTTTAATCAGATTTTTAGACTTTTTTCCTATAGCATTGTCTGAACTCCTTGTATACTCTGGCTATGAACCCCTTTTCAGATAGGTAGTTTGTAAATATTTGCTACCATTCTGTGGGTTGTCTCTTCACTTAGTTGAATGTTTCTTTTGCTGTGCAGAAGTTTTTTAACTTGATGTCATCCTATTTGTCCATTTTGGCTGTGGTTGCCTGTGCTTGTGGGGTATTGCTCAAGAAATTTTTGCCCAGACCATTTCCTGGGACAGTTTCCCCAATGTTTTCTTGTAGTACTTTCTTAGCTTGAAGTATTAGACTTAAGGCTTTAGTCCATTTTGATTTGATTTTTGTATATGGTGAGAGATTCAGTGATACAGCCTAGTTTCTTTCTTTCTTTTTTTTTTTTTGCATGTGGATATCTAGTTTCCCTAGCACCATTTGTTAAAGAGACTGCCTTTTCCCCAGTGTATGTTCCTGGCACCTTTGTCAAAAATGAGTTTACTGTAGGTGTGTGGATTTGTTTCTGTGTTCTTAATTCTGTTCCATTGGTCTATGTGTCTGTTTTCATGCCAATACCATGCTGTTTGGGTTACTATAGCTCTGTAGTATAATTTGAAGTCGGGTAATGTGGCTCTCCCAGTTTTGTTCATTTTGCTTAGGATAGCTTTGGCTATTCTGGGTCTTTTGTGGTTCCGTATACATTTTAGGATTTTTTTTATTTGTGTGAAGAATGCCATTGATATTTTGATAGTGATTGCATTGAATCTGTAGGTTGCTTCGGGTAGTATGGACATTTTAACAATATTGGTTCTTCCAATCCTTGAACGTGGAATATCTTTCCATTTTTTTTGGTATCCTCTTCAATTTCTTTCATCAGTTATCTGTTTCTTTCCCCTGCCACTTTCAGAATCTTTATTTTTGAACTTTGACAGTGTGATTATAATTCATATTGGGGTAATCTTACTTGGATTTAATATGACATAGATTATGTATATTAAATACATTTTTACTTTAAATATCTTCAACTTATGATTACTTTATTGGGACGTAACCTCATCATACATCAAGGAACATTCATATGATAAAGCAAGTAGAGTTAAAATTTAATGAAAGAATCTTGGTGGTTGACTATATAATTGGTCATCATAATTTTTTTAAATTTTCTGTATATTTGAAACTTTTTATAATAAAATAACATAAAATTTATTTACTTGAATAAATCATGGTGACTCTTTAAGAATAGCCAATACAGAATAATGGAAATAAAATGATTATAAAGGTTACCAATTCTTGATGTTCTTAGATATCCATTCTTAATAAATTTTAATGTATATTGTTATATGTTTTTCGTGTGTATGAGCATTTGTGTGTGTGAATGTTTGTTGTTTCCCTAGTATCTATTGCATCTACTATCGTTACTAACATAATAGTTACTAAATCAAGAAAATAATTTTTCATTTTAAAAAGCAAAAGTATGAAATTCTCATTGTAGACTATTTGGAAAATATTTAAATGCACAAAGAATTTCCTTTTTTTACTCTTGTGTTTATGGTACATTCTGTTTATCTCTTACTTGAACTTTTAAATGCATTTGGAAATCAAACATTTTTATTTCAATAATGTATACCCTATTATTTTACACATATTTCTAACAAGTATTTATCATACTTGAAACATATTTTAACTAGCTGCAAATTACAACAATTTAAGAGTTGATCATAATTAGTTACCAGTGTAACTTTTTCATATTTAACATCTACTGTATTTCACATTTTACAGTTTTTCCAAAAAGTAATCTTTTTTACAAGAATTTCCTTATTTTATCTGTTCTTTAATTCTAGTTATATAGGAGGACCTACATTTTATGTAGTCAAGTCACCAAACATTTTCTCTGGGTGTTTCCCTTCTCTTTTTAACTTCAGGAATTGTTCTGATTCTAATATAAGTCTATTACTTACTCTGTCTTTATTCCATTTATTTTAGATTTTAAATTGATATACATAATATTTCAACAATATGTTATTTAAAAATATAATGTAATAATATTATAATTACCAACAATTACACTCATAAAAATAATTATTAATATTGAAAACATTTCATTATTTAATCATATTTTCATGTATTTCTATATTGTATAATGATTAGTATATTGTTACTTAATGTTACATTACAAGAATTTCCTTTGGTACAAAATGAACTTCACATATTTATTTAACTTTATTTAATACTGCCTAACAGATTTTCACATAAACAATATATTACAAAATATGTCATTTTAGCCAACCTATAGATTCTTATTGAATATTTATTTCAGATGATTTGCCAGTATCAATAAACTTATCATAAACATGATTATTCACAAATTTTTGTATGTGCTCTATGTTACTTTTTTATATGGGACAGATTCTTAAAGTTTTCTTATTTACATCTGACATGCTCTTGGCCAGGTAAAATATACACAAATTGTTAATACATGTTATGAAAACTAGGATCATTTTTGCTTGTCAACTATACTAAAAATAATTAAATAAAAAATTGTCAAATTAAAGATGCCAGTGCGAGTTATAATTTAAATCATAAATTTTTGTATAATGAAAATTATAATTTCTTAATGGAGAAATTTCTTAATGAGGTGTTATTTCTGCAAAAATGATGGCCTTCTTCCAAGAGCTAGAAGTACATGATCAAAGTACCCAAGGCAATGTTTAGCTTTCAAAAAAAAATTCAGCATGAGTAGAATCCTGAATGGAGTAGGTTAGATATCAATGACACTATCCCAGCCCAATCAATCTATGACTTTAGACAGAAGCTTGTCATCCAACAAATTCAGGGTTGTCTTGGTTTTTGTTTTTGTTTTTTAACTAATTGCAAAGAGGGAGACCAGAGGAACAATGGGGTGTCTCAACAAACAAATGAAAAGATTTAGTTATTATAGGATTTAGGGTACAGATTAGTTTTAGGCAAAATAACATTTTAATAAGGTTAAAATAAAGCAGGGGTATCTCTAAAGAGATTAACATAAATACTGAAAACTTATTTTAGAACCCAGCTGCCTGATCTGAGAATGGGTGGCTACACTCCCCCATTCATCAAAGGTTGACCTGTGATGTCGTTCTTTTATGAATTTTGGCTTGAAAATCTTTCATTCCCTATTTAGGTATATGTAATCAAAATTGGCTAGCCAGAGAACTTTTCACTGAGAACAGGATATGTGGACTGAAACTTATCTAATAAGCAGTAAGCCATAGAAAAATAGGCAGTGAGAGTATTTGGGGCACAGGAAAAAGAAATTTCAAAAAGCCGACTTCTAAAATTAGATGAAGGAGTTCAAAGAATAGAAATGGTTGTAGCAGAGTATTTGTGAAGGTGAAGCAGAAGATAAAGTAGATGAGTTGAATAGAAATCTAATCATGTAGGGTCAAGTATGCAAATGTTAAGATTTGAAGATATGATTTATAGATATTTTTCTGATTGAATCTTGGAAAATTGTTGGGGAGGTATAGGAGCAAGTTGATACTATAAAAGCTGAGAAGATAATTCAAGGACAGAACAGTAAAGTATATTCAAATGCTCCTGAGAGGTTAAAACAAGAGGAGGAGAGAAAAATGATCATTGACAATATAAAACCACAAATTGCACTATTATTTCCCATGTAAAAAAAAAGCGCTATGACATAAAATACATCACATACCACTATACTCTCTTCAGGAGAAGCAACGAAATTGTTGGTTGAAATTCTAGGCTGTTAAAAATCATAGAAATGACTAAATTCACTCTAACAGGATTGATAGAAATAAACAAGTCTGGAAATTTCTGATATTCTTTAAAATCATGTTTTAAACATGAAGTCCTTGCCCATGCATATGTCCTGAATGGTATTGCCTAGGTTTTCTTCTAGGGTTTTTATGATTTTAGGTCAGAATAACCAATGCAGAGAAGTCTGTAAAGGACCTGATGGAGCTGAAAACCAAGGCACGAGAACTACATGATGAATGCACAAGCCTCAGTAGCTGATTCGATCAACTGGAAGAAAGGGTATCAGTGACGGAAGATCAAATGAAAGAAATGAAGTGAGAAGAGAAGTTTAGAGAAAAAAGAATAAAAAGAAATGAACAAAGCTTCCAAGAAATATGGGACTATGTGAAAAGACCAAATCTATGTCTATTTGGTGTACCCGAAAGTGACGGGGAGAATGGAACCAAGTTGGAAAACACTCGACAGGATATTCTCCAGGAGAACTTCCCCAATCTAGCAAGGTAGCCCAACATTCAAATTCAGGAAATACAGAGAATGGCACAAAGATACTCCTCGAGAAGAGCAACTCCAAGACACATAATTGTCAGATTCACCAAAGTTGAAATGAAGGAAAAAATGTTAAGGGCAGCCAGAGAGAAAGCTCGGGTTACCCACAAAGGGAAGCCCATCAGACTAACAGCTGATCTCTCGGCAGAAACTCTACAAGCCAGAAGAGAGTGGGGGCCAATATTCAACATTCTTAAAGAAAAGAATTTTCAAACCAGAATTTCATATCCCTGCAAACTAAGCTTCATAAGTGAAGGAGAAATAAAATACTTTACAGACAAGCAAACGCTGAGAGACTTTGTCACCACCAGGCCTGCCCTAAAAGAGCTCCTGAAGGAAGCACTAAACATGGAAAGGAACAACCGGTACCAGCCACTGCAAAAACATGCCAAATTGTAAAGACCATTGAGATTAGGAAGAAACTGCATCAACTAATGAGCAAAATAACCAGCTAACATCATAATGACAGGATCAAATTCACACCTAACCATATTAACCCTAAAAATAAATGGGCTAAATGCTCCAATTAAAAGACACAGACTGGCAAATTGGATAAAGAGTCAAGACCCATCGGTGGGCTGTATTCAGGAAACCCATCTCACGTGCAGAGACACACATAGGCTCAAAATAAAGGGATGGAGGAAGATCTACCAAGCAAATGGAAAACAAAAAAATGCAGGTGTTGCAATCTTAGTCTCTGATAAAACAGACTTTAAACCAACAAAGATCAAAAGAGACAAAGAAGACCATTACATAATGGTAAAGGGATCAATTCAACAAGAAGAGCTAACTATCCTAAATATATATGCACCCAATACAGGAGGACCCAGATTCATAAAGCAAGTCCTTAGAGACCTATAAAGAGGCTTAGACTCCCACACAATAATAATGGGAGACTTTAACACCCCACTGTCAACATTAGACAGATCAATGAGACAGAAAGTTAACAAGGATATCCAGGAATTGAACTCAGCTCTGCACCAAGTGGACCTAATAGACATCTACAGAACTCTCCACCCCAAATCAACAGAATATACATTCTTCTCAGCACCACACTGCACTTATTCCAAAATTGACCACATACTTGGAAGTAAAGCACTCCTCAGCAAATGTAAAAGAATAGAAATTATAACAAACTGTCTCTCAGACCACAGTGCAATCAAACTAGAACTCAGGATTAAGAAACTCACTCAAAACTGCTCAACTACATGGAAACTGAACAACCTGCTCCTGAATGACTACTGGGTACATAATGAAACGAAGGCAGAAATAAAGATGTTCTTTGAAACCAACGAGAACAAAGACACAACATACCAGAATCTCTGGGACACATTCAAAGCAGTGTGTAGAGGGAAATTTATAGAACTAAATGCCCACAAGAGAAAGCAGGAAAGATCTAAAATTGACACGCTAACATCACAATTAAACGAACTAGAGAAGGAAGAGCAAACACATTCAAAAGCTAGCAGAAGGCAAGAAATAACTAAGATCAGAGCAGAACTGAAGGAAACAGAGACACAAAAAAACCCTTCAAAAAATCAATGAATCCAGGAGCTGGTTTTTTGAAAAGATCAACACAATTGATAGACTGCTAGCAAGACTAATAAAGAAGAAACGAGAGAAGAATCAAATAGATGCAATAAAAAATGATAAAGGGCATATCACCACTGATCTCACAGAAATACAAACTACCATCAGAGAATGCTATAAACACCTCTATGCAAATAAACGAGAAAATCTAGAAGGAATGGATAAATTACTCGACACATACACCCGCCCAAGACTAAACCAGGAAGAAGTTGAATCTCTGAATAGACCAATAACAGGCTCTGAAATTGAGGCAATAATTAATAGCTTACCAACCAAAAAAAATCCAGGACCAGATGGATTCACAGCCGAATTCTACCAGAGGTACAAAGAGGAGCTGGTACCATTCCTTCTGAAATTATTCCAATCAATAGAAAAAGAGGGAATCCTCCCTAACTCATTTGATGAGGCCAGCATCATCGTGCTACCAAAGCCTGGCAGAGACACAACAAAAAAAGAGAATTTTAGACCAATATCCCTGATGAACATCAACGTGAAAATCCTCAATAAAATACTGGCAAACTGAATCTAGCAGCACATCAAAAAGCTTATCCGCCATGATCAAGTGGGCTGCATCCCTGGGATGCAAGTCTGGTTCAACATACGCAAATCAATAAACATAATCCAGCATATAAACAGAACCAAAGACAAAAACCATATGATTATCTCAATAGATGCAGAAAAGGCCTTTGAAAAATTCAACAACTCTTCATGCTAAAAACTCTCAATCAATTAGGTATTGATGGGACGTATCTCAAAATAATAAGAGCTATCTATGACAAACCCACAGCCAATGTCATACTGAATGGGCAAAAACTGGAAGCATTCCCTTTGAAAACTGGCACAAGACAGGGATGCCCTCTCTCACCACTCCTATTCAACATAGTGTTGGAAGTTCTGGCCAGGGAAATCAGGCAGGAGAAGGAAGTAAAGGGTATTCAATTAGGAAAAGAGGAAGTCAAATTGTCCCTGTTTGCAGATGACATGATTGTATATCTAGAAAACCCCATTGTCTCAGCCCAAAATCTCCTTAAGCTGATAGGCAACTTCAGCAAAGTCTCAGGATACAAAATCAATGTGCAAAAATCACAAGCATTCTTATACACCAATAACAGACAAGCAGAGAGCCAAATCATGAGTGATCTCCATTCACAATTTCTTCAAAGAGAATAAAATACCTAGGAATCCAACTTACAAAGGATGTGAAGGACCTCTTCAAGGAGAACTACAAACCACTGCTCAATGAAATAAAAGAGGATACAAACAAATGGAAGAACATTCCATGCTCATGGGTAGGAAGAATCAATATCATGAAAATGGCCATACTGCCCAAGGTAATTTATAGATTCAATGCCATCCCCATCAAGCTACCAATGACTTTCTTCACAGAATTGGAAAAAACTACCTTAAAGTTCATATGGAACCAAAAAAGAGCCCACATTGCCAAGCCAATCCTAAGCCAAAAGAACAAAGCTGGAGGCATCACGCTACCTGACTTCAAACTATACTACAAGGCTACAGTAACCAAAACAGTATGGTACTGCTACCAAAACAGAGATCTAGACCAATGGAACAGAACAAAGCCCTCAGAAGTAATGCTGCATATCTACAACCATCTGAACTTTGACAAACCTGACAAAAACAAGCAATGGGGAAAGGATTCCCTATTTAATCAATGGTGCTGGGAAAACTGGCTAGCCATATGTAGAAAGCTGAAACTGGATCCCTTCCTTACACATTATACAAAAATTAATTCAAGATGGATTAAAGACTTAAGTGTTAGACCTAAAACCATAGAAGAAAACCTAGGCAATACCATTCAGGACATAGGCATGGGCAAGGCCAACACCAAAGGCAATGGCAACAAAAGCCAAAATTGACAAATGGGATCTAATTAAACTAAAGAGCTTCTGCACAGCAAAAGAAACTACCATCAGAGTGAACAGGCAACCTACAGAATGGGAGAATATTTTTGCAATCTACTCATCTGACAAAGGGCTAATATCCACAATCTACAATGAACTCCAACAAATTTACAAGAAAACAACAAACAATCCCATCAAAAAGTGGGCAAAGGATATGAACAGACACTTCTCAAAAGAAGACATTTATGCAGCCAACAGACACATGGAAAAATGCTGATCGTCACTGGCCATCAGAGAAATGCAAATCAAAACCACAATGAGATACCATCTCATACCAGTTAGAACGGCAATCATTAGAAAGTCAGGAAACAACAGGTGCTAGAGAGGATGTGGAGAAATAGGAACACTTTTACACTGTTGGTGGGACTGTAAACTAGTTCAACCATTGTGGAAGTCAGTGTGGCAATTCCTCAGGGATGTAGAACTAGAAATACCATTTGACCCAGCCATCCCATTACTGGGTATATACCCAAAGGATTATACATCATGCTGCTATAAAGACACATGCACACGTATGTTTATTGTGGCACTATCCACAATAGCAAAGACTTGGAACCAAGCCAAATGTCCAACAATGATAGACTGGATTAAGAAAATGTGGCACATATACACCATAGAATACTATGCAGCCATAAAAAAGGATGAGTTCATGTCCTTTGTAGGGACATGGGTGAAGCTGGCAACCATCATTCTCAGCAAACTATCGCAAGGACAAAAAACCAAACACCGAATGTTCTCACTCAGAGGTAGGAATTGAACAATGAGAATACATGGACACAGGAAGGGGAACATCACACACCGGGGCCTGTTTTGGAGTGCGGGGAGGCTGGAGAGGGGATGGATAGCATTAGGAGATATACCTAATGTTAAATGACCGGTTACTGGGTGCAGCACACCAACACGGCACATGTACACATATGTAACAAACCTGCACGTTGTGCACATGTACCCTGAAACTTAAAGTACAATAAAAAAAGAGAAAGAAGACCTTGTCTTTTGCTAGGCATTCAGCATGGGTATTGATCAATCTAGTCAGGAGATGAGATGGTTTACGCTTTGTTGTTGTTATAATGATCCTGAATAAACCACATGTTTAATGACCTCTAGTGTTACTCTCTTAGTCTATTTCTACTGTTATAACAAAATGCCTGAGACTGGACAATTTATAAATAATAGAAACTTATTCCTCACAGTTTTTGAGCCTGGAAAGTGCAAAATCAAGGTGCTTGCAGGTTTGGCATCTGGTGAGGGCCTAGTCTGTTCTTCCAAGATGCCACCTTGAACACTGTATCTTCACAAGACAAAAGAAACAGAAGAGCAAAAAGGGCCTAGGCTAGTTCCCTCCAGCCCTTTGATAAGTTCACTAATTCCATTTAGGAAGGCTCTGCTCTCACGACTTCATCACTTCCTAAAAGCCTTGCCTGTTAATATTATCACATTGGTGGTTGAGTTTTAACATATGAATTTTGGGGAATATATTCAGACCATAACTTTCCATCCTTAGCCCACCAAATTCATTTCCTTCTCACACACAAAATACGTTCATTCCATCTTAATAGCCCCAAAAAGTTATAACTCATTCCAGTACCAATTCAAAATTCTAAGGTCTAGAGTCTCATGTAAATCAGATATGAGTGAGACCCAAGGTACAATTCATCCTGAGGCAAGTTTCTCTCCAGCTGTGAGCCTGTGAAATCAAATAAGTTATGTGTTTCCAAAATACAATGGTGAGACAAGCATAGACTAGACACTTTCATTCCAAAAGGGAGAAATAGCCAAGAAAAAAAGGGGGGTAATGGGTCCCAAGTAAACCCAAATCCAAACAAGGTAAATAACATTAAAACTTTAAGCTTGAGAATAATTTTTGACTCCATGCCCTGCCTTCCAGACACACTGGGGTGGCGGTTGGGTCCCAAGGCTTCAGGGGACCCGACCTCCATGTCTTTGCCGGATGCAGCCCATGCTGCAGCTTTCACAGGTTGGACTTCAGTGCCTGTGGCTCTCTCGAGCTAGAGTTGCATGTTGGTGATTCTACAGGTCTGGAGTGTTGGGAGCAGCCCAGCCCTACAGTTCTCTTGGGCATTACCCAAGTGGAACTGTGAGGTGGCTCCACTATGCATTACCCTCTCTCTGTGACTCTGCCCCTGTGGCAGTTCTCTCTGTGGGCACTGCAATTCAGCCTGGGTGACAGAGACTGTCTCAAAAAAATTAAAAAGGCAAAAGATCTGGACAGACATCTCATCAAAGAAGATACACAGATGGCAAAGAAGCATATGAAAAGTTAGTCAACAACATGTCATTGGAGAATGACAAATTTACACAACATGAGATACCACTACATACCTATTAGAATGGTGAAAATCCAAAACACTGACAACAGTACATGCCGGGGAGGATGTGAACAGCAGGAGCTCTCATTCACCGCTGATGGGAATGCAAAATGGTACAGCCACTTAAGAAGGCAGCTTGGTAGTTTCTTACTAAACTAAGCATACTCTTACCATACAATCCAGCAATCATGCTCCTGGGTATTTGCCCAAATGAGTAAAAAATGTATGTCCACACAAAAACCTGCAGACAGATATTTCTAGCAGCTTCATTCATAATTGCCAAAACTGGCAATCAAGATGTCCTTCAGTCAGTGTATGCACAAGTAAATTGTAAAAAAAAAAGCAAAAATCAAATAGCAACACCTAAATAAAAGATATTCAGGTCAGAAAGGAGAATGTAAACCTGTATTTATTAAGAGATGACATGGCTGCGTATGTACAAAAAAAAAAATCCTAAGAATCTACACAACACTTGGGATAAATAAATGGATTTAGCAAGGTCAGGGACACCAAGTTTAAAATACAAAAATAAATTATACTTTATATAAAACCAGCAAATAATTTAAAATACCATTACAAACAACTTTATTTATTATAACACTAAAACAAAGCATAAAATATCTAAATTTTATGGCTGGGCACAATGACTCTCGTGTGTTATCCCAGCACTTCAGGAGGCCAAGGCAGGCAGATTGCTTGCACTCAGGAGTTCAAGACTAGCCTGGGCAACATGGTGAGCCCCATCTCTACTAAAAATACAAAAAAACTTGGCTGGGCATGGTGGTACACGCCTGCAGTCCCAGCTACTCTGGAGGCTGAGGTGGGAGGATCACTTGAAAGCAGGAGGGGTGGCGGGGGCAGTGGTGGAGGTTGCAGTAAGCCAAGAGCTGAGATCGCGCCAGTGCACTCTAGCCTGGGTGACACAGCAAGACCCTGTCTCAAAAAAAAATCTAAATTTTAGTGGAGCTTAATATTTGAATGTGATCAGAGAAAGAGACATGGCCCAGCGAGCAAGTTGGTCAGTTGAAAACAATACAGTTCTGGAATGGCAAAAAACCTGAGGGTCCCACAGGGCACTCTTGGGAGTGCTAATTATTTACAAGAGCCAGAGGATCTTGTGGAACACACCCAAAGGATCTTGGAGGATGCTAAGCAGATGTGGCGCACTTCAACAGTCATGCCAATGGGTCATGCAGTACTAGCAGAATGTTTAGAAAAACTGTTCAGTTCCAAGAAAGACCATCCTCCTATTTAGCCCTCAACTAAACTCACTTGGTGGGTCAAATTCAAAATCCAACAGGAGGCCTCTAAAAGGTCTTCACGGTAAACAGTTTTCTAGCCTCTGCTCGCAGTTCAACCAAGACCAGAGATGGTCAGAGTCCCCACCAGCCAAATCATTAGCACCCAATTACTATTAATACCACTAAACATGTCCCTGGAATGGAGAAATACTCCGTGACAAACAAAAAGATATTTCTTAAACATAAAACTGTTTCTCCTTTACAAATATGTATATATACACTTACTTGGACTAATTAAAGAAAAAGATATGAAAAGGATACATAAAGAAAGAGATAAGTTTATCAGCAGGAAGAAGATTAGTGAATAAGATAACTGAAAATTAAATGTGGATTATTTGGTGGCCAAAGAAAAAGAGGGTACAGAATGTTTTTCATAGTTGGCCTTGACTTACAGAAGTAGGGAAAATTGATTTTTAAGCGATATTGAGGTATTCCCATGTAAATATTTAAAATATTATTATTACAAATACTAAAGTTTAAATGGCTTTTTTGAAAATGTTATAAATTTAATTCAAGTTCCAAAGAAACACTTTTGATAAAAAGTGTTTTTTAAGTAATTAATATGATTTTTCAGGCCGGGCATGGTGGCTCATGCCTGTAATCCCAGCATTTTGGAAAGCCAAGATGAGAGGATCACTTGAGGCCAGGAAATCAAGACCAGCCTGGGCAACATAGGGAGACCCCATCTCTACAAAAAAAATTAAAATATGTAAAATTTTAAAAAGAAAATGGGATTAATTTTCTTTTTAAAATTAATCCCAGATCCCATAAAATGGAAACAGGAATAATTGTTGTAGCAATGCTAACACTCTTTTGTTAGGAATAAGTACATGAGCATACTTAAGAAGGGATGGAGGTTTAGAGAAAAAGGTGGACTTGGCAGGCTTGGAGCCATAATGACTTGGCCAACATGTACGGAATTGAGGAGATGTTGAAAAGATGATTCTATATTTGGGCTCCCTGGAATAACAGCAGCCCCTCAGGCTTTCAAGCCAACACATAAAATCTCAGTTCCCTGTCACCCATCATTCTGACAGCCTCGTTGTCACTCACCCCATTCTAGCCCAAGAGAACTCCATTTAAAACAGGTAAGTGATTTTTTTTATTGCTGTGAGTAAAATTACAGTCTAGATAGGAAAGGCCCTATCTACACTAGATGTTATGGGACCTAAAGTAGGTGGCTGAAAATACTAGTACTATTCTCTGGACTTGGGTAGACAGAGTTGGAGAGACTAAAGCAGTGCGAGGTGGAGCCACTTGTACTGGCTCATCTGTGCATATTCATTGCAAACTTCACATTCAGTGATGTCACGTTGATACCTTGAAAATGACCTTGGTGGGAGTACATACACTGCCAAAACTGGCAAACACTACAATGCAGGGCTTTAATTGACTGACTGATCTTTGTGTGTGTATTTTAGCTGGGTTACCAGCACACCACCAAACCACAGTCATAAATATGGGCTATGCCAGTAGAATGGAAAATGCTGTTTGGGATGGCAGAATGAGGAGACTCTGGGCATGGGGACCCTTTTTACCTCTTAATGTGCCAAAGAACTCTGACCCCGGAGCCCCTCTAAAGAAGGTTCTACATTGGCTCTGATCCTGACTACTGTAAATATCCAAGGTATTAAAGGGACTTATTTACGGCTACCCTGCCCTGATACTTCACACTCATCCAATATTTTGTCATTTGGTTGTTTTGTTAAACATTTTGAGGAGTTGCACTGTGCTGTGATGTACTGAGATCTGGAAAAACACAAAGAAAAACTATAATTCTCAGACCACAGAAAGCCTTAAATCAGTGAGGGGAAACATTGCCAGGTAATCTAACATACTCCTATTCCTGAGATAGGTCCTCTGATAATCAGACTTTTTGTGAAATCAGAGAGAAGAAATTATTTATGAGGTGAACGTTCTCACAGGCACATTGTTGACACATTGGATTTTTTTTTTTTTTTTTTTTTTTTTTGAGACGGAGCCTCGCTCTGTCGCCCAGGCTGGAGTGCAGTGGCACAATCTTGGCTCACTGCAAGCTCCACCTCCTGGGTTCAAGCCATTCTCCTGCCTCAGCCTCCCGAGTAGCTGGGACTACAGGCGCCCGCCACCACGCCCGGCTAATTTTTTGTGTTTTTAGTAGAGACGGGATTACACCGTGTTAGCCAGGATGGTCTGGATCTCCTGACCGCGTGATCCGCCCGCCTCGGCCTCCCAAAGTGCTGGGATTACAGGCGTGAGCCACCACACCCGGCCGGAGAGATGATTTTTTAAAATACCCTGAATAAGGGTAATTATCTCACGAACACAAAGAAGGGCAATGGAAGTTAATTCTCTGAGATGCTGAAGATACCTGGACCGAGACAGGAGAACATTCATGAGACATTTGAGAAGTTGTCTAGATTAGGTTGAGTAGATAAGCAACTACTCAGGTACCCACAATTTCACCCATAGGCCAGGCTCCAGTCATTGAGCTCTTTAACCTCTCTTCTTTGCCTCCCAGAAGCAAAATCTTCTTTACTCTCAAAGTACCAAATGGCCATCCTTAGCTTAGCAGGTCCTCTTCAGGCTTCTCTTTTCTATTGAAGATTTACATTGCTTCATTTGATCTTTTCTTCTGGCTGTTACTTTGCCAGCATAGTGCTGCACACACTTGGCCATCAACCTCCAATGGCATTTTCATATCTGTTTTGATGTATTCCACCTCCTTCAGAAGGGCGAATTTCTTCGGGGTATTGTATATTTTCATAGTGCTTGTGTGATCACAGGCTGACCTGGTGGTAGTTGCTGTCCACAGCAGGCACATCCTAAGGAGCCTCTATTGGGCTCTTGTCGCATAATTTTATTTTTGAAACAATTTCAGCCATTACTTAGAGGGTACTGCAGGAACAAAAATGGGAGTAAATCTTCCTACTCTGGAAACTGAATTTAGAGATGGGGAGAATGGAACCTGAGAGGCAGGGAAAGAATGATTATGTGTACTTACTATGTGCTAGAGTCTCATTCAGGCACTGAATAAATACAGACATGCTAAAAGTTGTTTATCTATTATACTTCATTATTTCCCGGATCCCTGAACTTCTGCACCACGCTCATCTCCTGATAATGGACAAGGGCATTACATAATAGTAAAGGCTTCAATTCAACATGAAGACCTAACTATCCTAAATATATATGCACTCAACACAGGAGCACCCAGATTCATAATGCAAGTTCTTAGAAACCTACAAAGAGACTTAGAATCCCACACAAAAATAGTGGGAGACTTCAACACTCCACTGACAGGATTAGATAGATCATCAAGGCAGAAAAATAGCAAAGATATTCAGTACCTAAACTCAATATTGGACCAAATGGATCTAATAGACCTTTTTATTATTTATTTTGGAGACACAGTCTGCCTCTGTCACCCAGGCTGGAGTGCAGTGGCATGGTCTCAACTCACTACAAAGTCCACCTCCCAGGCTCAAGCAATTCCCATGCCTCAGCCTCCCCAGTAGCTGGGATTACTATTACAATTTTATGAGACGGCAATTAGAAAAAAGTGTCTAAAAAGGCTCCATAACTGGGGATTGATGAAAAAATGGAGAAATACTGGACTAGAGTGAAGAGAAATAAGAAGCACTGAGGCATCTGCTAGTAAAAATTTTGAACTCTAAGGAGAAACAGAAAAATCATACAAACATCCAGTTAAAAAGAACATATTTCCAGCTTCATCCATGTCCCTACAAAGGACATGAACTCATCCTTTTTTATGGCTGCATAGTATTCCATGGTGTATATGTGCCACATTTTCTTAATCCAGTCTATCATTGATGGACATTTGGGTTGGTTCCAAGTCTTTGCTATTGTGAATAGCAATAAACATACGTGTGCATGTGCCTTTAGAGCAGCCTGATTTATAATCCTTTGGGTATATACCCAGTAATGGGATGGCTGGGTCAAATGGTATTTCTAGTTCCATCATGCAAACTATCGCAAGAACGAAAAACCAAACACCACAGGTTCTCGCTCATAAGTGGGAATTGAACAATGAGAACACTTGGACACAGGAAGGGGAACATTACACACAGGGGCCAGTTGTGGGGTAGGCAGGGGTGCAGAGGGAAAGCATCAGGAGATTTACCTAACGTAAATGATGAGTTAACGGGTGCAGCACACCAACATGGCACATGTATACATGTGTAACAAACCTGCACGTTGTGCCCATGCACCCTAGAACTCAAGTATAATAAATATATATATATTTTGTAGAAAAGAGCATATTATCTACAGGAGAAGAATGATGCTGGAATTAGACTTTTTATCTCCAACGCTGGAACGGACAGTGGCATAGCAGTTAAGGACTACTGAGAGGAAGGACTACAGCCCAGCAATCCTGTACCCAGCTGAGATGTGGCCCCTCTGTCAGGGTGAAGGAAAGATACACAGCAATTCAGTTTATCTCCTGTGTCCCACACAGAGAAACCTACTTGAGAGAACACTTTCCAAACATTATCACTTATGTGAACCTGAACACCAATTCATGGAAATGTAAAGGAAAGAACACAAATTTCTGGGCTTCACCACTAGAGTTTGTGATTCAGTGGTTTGCTGTCTAAATTTTCATTTTTTACAAGTTCCCAATTAATGCTAATGCTGCTAGTCTGGGAACACATTTTGAGAAACTTTCAGCTGTTTACTAATTTTTTGTTTGTTTGTTTGTTTATTTTGAGATGGAGTTTCACTCTTCTCGTCCAGGCTGGAGTGCAATGGCATGATCTCTGCTCACTGCAACCTCCGCCTCCCGGATTCAAACAATTCTCCTGCCTCAGCCCTCCAGAGTAGCCAGAATTACAGGCACCCGCCACCACGCCCGGAACATTTATTGTATTTCTTTAGTAGAGACAGGCTTTCACCATGTTGGCCAGGCTGGTCTCGAACTCTGGACCTCAGGTGATCCACCCGCCTCAGCCTCCCAAAGTGCTGGGATTACATGCATGAGCCACTGCACCCAAAACGATGACTTCAAGTGAAATGCTGTATAATAAAATTAATTTTATCATAGGCTAATTGATATGAACAAGAGTCACAAAAACATCACCAAACTTCTAAATAAAGATTCAACACACTTAGAGTATTAAACTTAGATGTAAATGCGAGCTATACATACAATTAAGAAAGCCTAATAAAACCTAGTAAGATTATTATTCACCCAATTTTTGGTGAGTCAGTGAGTGATGGCGGTCGTAGTTGTGGTAAGTTAAATCAAGGAATAAATGCTTGCAGAGAAAAAATTGTAAGGAGCACCTCCTACTACTACACAGTTAAAAAATCAATAATGACAGACACGGCAGGCTGGCTGATCTATTTTGTACTTTCATCGTTATTGTCTTGCATTTGTATGATTACCACGTTTTATGAATTTTTATTTTTCAATAATTTGTATTCATTCCTTCATTTTCCAACCTGCTGATTCCAGTTCAGAGTGGCAGGTGGCTGGAACCTATCGGCAGCTCAAGGTGTGAGGCAGGAACCAACGCTGGACAGGACCCCATCCGGGGCTCAGGGCACACCCCCATACTGGGACCATAGAGATGTCAGTTCATCTAATATGCACATCTTTGGGATGTGGGAGGAAACAAGAGTATTTAGAGAAAAACCACAAAGACATGGGGAGAATATGCAAACCCCACGCAGACATTGGCCTGCCAGAAGTCAATTGTTTAAGTTAATATTATAATAAGATGATATTATTTCAGGCTGGACACAGTGGCTCATGCTTTTAATCCCAGCACTTTGGGAGACCAAAGCGGGTGGATCACTTGAGCCCAGGAATTTGAGACCAGCCTGGGTAACATGGTGAAACCCCATCCTCTACAAAAAAAAAAAAAAAAATTAGCCAGGCATGGTGGCACACACCTGTAGTTCCAGCTACTCAGGAGGCTGAGGTGGGAGGATTGATTGAGCCCAGGAGTTTGAGGCTGCAGTGAGCCATGATTGTACCACTGCATTCCAGCCAGGGTGACAGAGCAAAACTGTGTCTCAAAAAAGAAAAAAAAAAAAAGATGTTCTTTGAGAACCTGCTGTATTTGCCATGTAAGAACCACCTTAAGAGGGACATAGAAAAATACAATATGTTGCTTTATAGATAGATTTTGTCCCTGCATCAAGGACAAAAGTGATGTCTCTGATCTGATTTATATTGAAATTAATGTGAGCTATACATACATTTAAGAAGGATTAATAAAAACAAGTAAAATTGGGCCGGCTGAGGTGGCTCATACCAGTAATCTCAGCACTTTGGGAGGCCAAAGCGGGCTGATCACTTGAGGTCGGAAGTACAAAACCAGCCTGATCAACATGGTGAAACCCCATCTCTACTAAAAACACAAACATTAACTGGGTGTGGTGCCGTGTGCCTGTAGTCTTCAGCTACTTCAGAGGCTGAGACAGAAGAATCCCTTGAACCTCGGAGGTAGAGGTTGCAGTGAGTCGATATTGTGCCACTGCACTCCAGCCTAGGTGACAGAGCGAGACTCCTCAAAAAAAAAATAATTATTATTTACCCAATATTTGGTAAATCAGTGAGCGACAGCAAACACAGCTCACCTATAAATCAATCCTGACTGGGTGGGGCCACCTTTGTGGAGAGTTACTGAATTAGGAATTTAATCATTTTGATTGTTCTTGTAATTAATTTGCAGTCCATTATCATAATCTAAACAATCTAAAAGTGACATGATTATCTTATTATTTGAAACCCCATTCATAATTTTAAAATCTCATTTATGTTCTTGATAAATTACACAACTACGAAAAAAATTCTAAACATTGCATTTAAGTATAGAAAAGCTCAAACACAGCTGTACTTGGAGGCAGAGGATTGCATCAATTCCTGCATTCCCTGAAGAATCTTTATGATTTCAGTAATATCAAAGGCAGAAAATGTTGTGTTGAATAACTCTTAAAATACCATAAGCAGATATGTTGTTGAGAATGGGAGTTTTTTTGTATTGGTGAAAAATTTTGTGCATTTCTGGACAAAACTACATACAATGGTCCTGTGATTTATGCAATTGCATTTCTCGAACATTATGAAAATTAAAACAAGCAACAACACTTGTAATTTATAATTAAATAGGGTGCAGCCTTGGACATTGTCAACATGTTTATCATCCAATTTCATGTCTGAAGGTCACTGGAGAGTCCTATGACATGCTTACAGGTAGCTTAATTGTCTTAGCCATTGTCAATAGCAGCCCCTATTCACTAGGAGAACCACCAGAGCAAACCCCAGATCTTAAATGAATCCAGACTGGGTGGTGCCACCTTTGTGGAGAGTTAATGCTTTAGGTAATTTAATCATCTTGATTGTTCTTGTGATGAGTTAGGAGACGATTATCACAACCTAATCAATCCAGAAGTCATGAAGTCTCCACCCACTAATTAAGGTGACTCAATATAAACCTGCCTCCTGTGCCTCCACATTAGCTCATGTGGAAGACCTGGGTATAGGTGGTCGTCTCCTTGGCTCCGAGTCCCTGCAGCAGCTGAGGTGCCTGTGTCTCTCTGGTTCCCAGTGGCCGCCATCATGCTCTCCTCCACACTCAGGGTGGCTGTGGTGTGCGTGAGCAATGTCAACAGGAGCATGGAGGCCCACAGCATCCTCAGGGGAAAAGGGCTAAGTGTCCGGTCTTTTGGAACTGAATCTCATGTGAGGCTACCGGGACCAAGACCTGATCGTCCTGTAGTTTATGATTTTGCAACAACATATAAGGAGATGTACAATGACCTCCTCAGGAAAGATAGAGAATGCTACACCCGCAACGGAATCTTACACATCTTGGGAAGAAATGAGAGAATCAAGCCCGGTCCAGAAAGATTTCAGGACTGCACTGATTTCTTTGATGTCATCTTCACCTGTGAGGAGAGGGTCTATGACACAGTGGTGGAAGATCTGTGTTCCAGAGAACAGCAGACCTTTCAGCCTGTGCACGTGATCAACATGGACATCCAAGATACCCTGGAAGATGCCACCCTGGGAGCTTTCCTCATCTGTGAGATTTGCCAGTGCCTGCAGCAGTCAGACGACATGGAAGACAATCTGGAGGAGCTGCTGTTGCAAATGGAGGAGAAGGCAGGAAAAAGCTTTCTTCACACCGTCTGCTTCTACTGAAGATCTGGGCTGGCTTTGTCCCCTTCCTCAGTAAGAACTTCGGCATGGGACTTTAGTCCGGATTTATTGTGAGAAGCATCTGCAAAGACCTTCCACTGAGCACTGTTTGTATTACTTTTGTACACATCACCTGGAAAGAGACTATTACCAAGAAAATATTTTATGGGAAATCAGAAGGACTAACATTTTTAAAAGCACGAAAATTGCTTGGCATTGTTCTAGGTGCATTAAATGGGATAACTAATTTAATGTTTATATTATTCTACAAGGAAGCTAGCACACCATGAAGCCATTTTCCAGAGGAGCAAACCGAGCTGATAATGGACTGCTGGAAAAATGATTTGTTTAAGGGTATTCAGCAGATAAATAACATTGTATAGATAAGCACCTTGTAAATAAAAAGCACCTTGTAAACAAAAGCATGTCGCTTATTGGCTTGAAATGCATCCCCCAAACAGAAAAAGAAAATGCTTTTTATTTACATTTTTTATTTCATTTAATTTGATGACCTAAGATTTGAGCAGATAATTCCAAATTTTACCATCATATGTAGTTCATTATCCAACTTGGATATTACCTATTAAAGTGAGCATTAGTAAAAAAGATATAATCTATATATAAAAACATTTATTTGTTCAAATATGTAATATTATACTCTTATTAAAGAAGAACAACATGTAAGTTAACATACCACACTCCATTGGTCTCAACTAACTAAAAAAATTAAAAAATTATAAAAGATACCACTCAAATTGAGAAAAGGACATTTATTTAAAAGGTGCTTATCTATACAATGTTATTTATCTGCTGAATACCCTTAAACAAATCATTTTTCCAGCAGTCCATTATCAGCTCGGTTTGCTCCTCTGGAAAATGGCGTCATGGTGGGCTAGCTTCCTTGTAGAATGATATAAGCATTAAAAAAGTTATCCCATGTAAAGCACCTAGAACAATGGCAAGAATTTTTCATGCTTTTAAAAATGTTAGTCCTTCTCATTTCCCATAAAATGTTTTCTTGGTAATAGTCTCTTTCCAGGTGATATGTACAAAAGTAATACAAACAGTACTAAGTGGAACGTCTTTGCAGATGCTTCTCACAATATATCCGGACTAAAGTCCATTGCCTAAGTTCTTACTGAGGAAGGGGACAAAGCCAGCCCAGATCTTCAGTAGAAGCAGACGGTGTGAAGAAAGCTTTTTCCTGCCTTCTCCTCCATTTGCAACAGCAGCTCCTCCAGATTGTCTTCCATGTCGTCTGACTGCTGCAGGCACTGGCAAATCTCACAGATGAGGAAAGCTCCCAGGGTGGCATCTTCCAGGGTATCTTGGATGTCCATGTTGATCACGTGCACAGGCTGAAAGGTCTGCTGTTCTCTGGAACACAGATCTTCCACCACTGTGTCATAGACACTCTCCTCACAGGTGAAGATGACATCAAAGAATTCAGTGCAGTCCTGAAATCTTTCTGGACCGGGCTTGATTCTCTCATTTCTTCCCAAGATGTGTAAGATTCCGTTGCGGGTGTAGCATTCTCTATCTTTCCTGAGGAGGTCATTGTACATCTCCTTATATGTTGTTGCAAAATCATAAACTACAGGACGATGGGGTCTTGGTCCTGGTAGCCTCACATGAGATTCAGTTCCAAAAGACCGGACACTTAGCCCTTTTCTCCTGAGGATGCTGTGGGCCTCCATGCTCCTGTTGACATTGCTCACGCACACCACAGCCACCCTGAGTGTGGAGGAGAGCATGATGGCGGCCACTGGGAACCAGAGAGACACAGGCACCTCAGCTGCTGCAGGGACTCGGAGCCAAGGAGACGACCACCTATACCCAGGTCTTCCAAATGAGCTAATGTGGAGGCACAGGAGGCAGGTTTATATTGAGTCACCTTAATTAGTGGGTGGAGACTTCATGACTTCTGGATTGATTAGGTTGTGATAATCGTCTCCTAACTCATCACAAGAACAATCAAGGTGATTAAATTACCTAAAGCATTAACTCTCCACAAAGGTGGCACCACCCAGTCTGGATTCATTTAAAA
This sequence comes from Pan paniscus, assembly GCF_029289425.2. NCBI lineage: Eukaryota > Metazoa > Chordata > Mammalia > Primates > Hominidae > Pan > Pan paniscus. The sequence continues at coordinate 6,826,387 of NC_073258.2, read as the reverse complement.
TCTGGAGTTTGCTCTGGTGGTTCTCCTAGTGAATGGGGGCTGCTATTGACGATGGCCAAGACAATTAAGCTACCTGCAAGCATGTCATAGGACTCTCCAGTGACCTTCAGACGTGAAATTGGATGATAAACATATTGACAATGTCCAAGGCTGCACCCTATTTAATTATAAATTACAAGTGTTGTTGCCTGTTTTAATTTTCATAGTGTTGGAGAAATGCAATTGCATAAATCACAGGACCATTGTATATAGTTTTGTCCAGAAATTCACAAAATTTTTCACCAATACCAAAAAAATCCCATTCTCAACAACATATCTGCTTATGGTATTTTAAGAGTTATTCAACACAACATTTTCTGCATTTGATATTGCTGAAATCATAATGATTCTCCAGAGAAGGCAGGAATTGCTGCAAGCCTCTGCCTACTTTAATATGCCTTCAAGTACAGTTGTGTCTTAGTTTTCTGTACTGAAATACAATGTTTAGAATTATTTTTCTTTAAAAGTTTGTAAAATTTATTAAGAAAATGAAGAGATTTTAAAATTATGAAAGGGGTTCCAAACAATAAGGATAATCATGTCACTTTATAATCAATCACCTTATGGTTGATTAGACAATGATAATGGGCTCCTAACTAATCACAATCATCATCAAGATGATTAACATCCTAAAGCTGCAACTCTCCACAAAGGGGGCCCCACCCATTCTGGATTCATTTATCTGTGAGCACTGTTTGCTGTCACTCACTGATTCACCAAAACTTGAGTAAATAATAACCTTGCTTGTTTTTATTAATTTTTCTTAAATATATGTATGGCTCACATTTATTTCAATGTAAATCAGATCAGGGACATCACTTTTGGCCCTGGTGCAGTGACAAAATCTATCTATAAAGCAATATATTGTATTTTTCTATGTCCTTCTTCAGGTGATTCTTACATTGCAAATACAGCAGGTTCTCAAATAACATCCTTTTTTTTCTTTTTTCATTTTGAGACAGGGTCTCACTCTGTCACCCCGGTTGTAATGCAGTGGTGCCATCATGGCTCACTAAAACCTCAAACTCCTGGGCTCAATCATTCCTCTCATCTCGACCTCCTGAGTAGCTGGGACTACAGGTGTGTACCACCATGCCTGAATAACTTTGGAATTTTTTGTAGAGGATGGAATTTTGCCATGTTGCCCAGGCTGGTCTCAAAAGCCCAGGGGCTCAAGTGATCCACCCGCTTCAGCCTCCCAAATTGCTGGGATTACAGGCATGAGCCACTGTGCCCAGCCTCACCTAACATCATTTTATTATAACATTAATGAGAAAAAAATTTGACTTCTGGCGGGGCCACTGTCTGTGTGGAGTTTGCGTATTCTCCCTGTGTCTGTGTGGGTTGTCTCTGGATACTCTTGTTTCCTCCCACATCCCAAAGATGTGCACATTAGGTGAATTGACATCTCTATGGTCCTAGTGTGAGGGTGTGCCCTGAACCACAGATGGGGTCCAGTCCAGCGTTGGTTCCTGCCTCACACCTTGAGCTGTCGAGATTGGCGCCAGCCACCTGCCACTCTAAAGTGGAATCAGCAGATTGGAAAATGAATGAATGAATACAAATTACTGAAAAATAAAAATTCATAAAATATGTGGTAATCATACAAATGCAAGACAATAATGATCAGAGTACAAAATAGATCTGCCTGCCGCGTCTCTCATTGTTGGTTTTTAACTGTGTAGTAGTAGGAAGAGCTCCTTATAATTTTTTCTTTGCAAACATTTATTCCTTGATTTAACTTACCACAACTACGACCACTGTCACTCACTGATTCACTGAAAATTGGGTAAATAATAATCTTACTTGCTTTTCTTAAGCTTTCTTAAATGCATGTATAACTCACATTTATTTCAAGGTTTATTATTCAAAGTGTGTTGAATCTTTATTTAGAAATTTGGTGATGTTTTTGTGACTCTTGTTCATATCAATTAACCTATGATAAAATTGATTTTATTATACATCATTTCACTTGAAGTCATCGTTTTGAAGAACCTATTGACCACAGTTAGTGAGTGCTTACTGTATTTTTTAAATCAGTAAACACCTTCAAGTTTCTCAAAGTGTGTGCTCAGCATTAGCATCAATTGGGAGCTTGTAAAAAAAAATGCAAATTTGGACCTCAAACCACGGAATCAGAAACTCTAGTGGTGAAGCCCAGAGATCTGTGTTTTTCAAAGTCTTCCTAATAATTCCAAAACTCAAAGTTTTAGAAGAACTTCCCTAGAGATTTTTGAATCTTGACTATACATTAGAAGCACCTGAAGGATTCTTACCTGCACTGCTTCGGGCATAGAGAATGAACAGGATTTTCTTGGAAAACCAAATGAGAGGAAACATTCAACATAAATGAAAAGCTAGTCAGATCTTAAATATGTTGTGAAATGTCTTATTAGACTCAATGACTGAGACCTAAAGAAATCTAACAAATGAAAAAAAGAAAAATCTCAGAGACCAGCTATAAGTGTTACTGAAAAGGAATATGTTTTGTGTGTTTCGAAAGAATTGAGAAACAGTGTTAAACCAAACCTTGAAGACTGATACACAAAGTGGTTGCATATAATTTCAACAGAAATAAAAGGATAAAACCGGGAGGATCAGTATGAAATACTAAATGTATCATATAAGTGAATTTCTACTTGAAACACTTCTTAGAGGTAGTACTACGGGTACTGCCTATGTTCTCAGGGGAAATATCAAGGGCATTTATTATGTTCTGCCTCCAAGTAAAGGCACAAAGTGAGACAAACAAAAGAATCCACGGAAACAGTATGTGGTTAATTGGATTAGATGTTGAGCTGACGGTAGAGTACCAACTCAGAGACATAAAAGTAGACATAATTTATTTAAACACTAATTGCGTTTCAAAGCACCAGACTTCTTGACTACGTAAGTACAAGTATAGGGGAACACACCCAAGACAAAACCTGGAGAAGTGTATTAGAAAAACAACGTGATGAGACAGAGAAAAATGTTTCCGCTGCTATTGCGATATCACAAGTTATACAGGACCTGAACAAAAATAAATAAATCTCAAGATTCTGAGGGAGAACATGGCAAAGGTATTCTGGCTTCTAGCCAACACGAGACACAGGCATCAATAACAGTTCCAGTTCTGGAATCTGCTAAGAGTGATTTTCCAGTTCAGTGATTGTTAACTGTGGCTGGATATTTCAAGACCTTTCTACCAAATTTTATAAGATGCCAATGTCTGGGACCTACCCCAGATCAAATGAATCAAAATCTCTGGGCATGGATTATGTTCATCCTGATTTTATTTCTTATTCCTGTGATCCCTTCAACCACCCACATTTCAAAATTTATTTCATGCTAGAATTTAGTCTATACACATTTGGTGTAATGACTTTTTTACTGTACATTCTTCGCATCTTCTTGATTTTATATTGTTATTTCTGCCCTTGGTTTTTATCAAGTTGTTATATACTCCATTTTGTACTTAACTTGAAATTCTGCTTGGATTACCCACCCCATGAAATGGTTACCTGCACTTTCTCTGCCTTCCTGATCAGAACACGTTTCTCTAGTACTTATTTGAAAACAAGAGTTTTGCAATGCTCTTAATTCTTTTTCACTTTTCACTGATCCCCTACTACTAATTTCCAGGTTTTGCCAGGATATTTTCTTAATTTTAGTTCAATAGTCTTAGTCAAATGTATCTCACAGATAGTTCCTTCAATTTCTGAGTCCTTATTTACAACTGAGAATGAACTTTACCTGAAGTCTAAACTTCTTTTTCTGTTATACACGTAAGAAATTATTGAAATATTTAATCCCAGTCTCAGTACATGCCTCCATTTCCTTTCTTTTCTTCACATTCCGACCAATTGTTCTTCAGGTTCACATAAGTGATAATGTTTGGAAAGTCTTCTCTCAAATAGGTTTCTCTGTTGGGGGACACAGGCGATAAACTGTCTGAATTGCTGTGTATCTTTCCTTCAACCTAACAGAGGGGCCACATCTCAGCTGGGTACAGGATTGTGGGGCTGTAGTCCTTTCTCTCAGTAGTCCCTAACTGCTATGCCACTGTCCGTTCCAGCGTTGGAGATAAAAAGTCTAATTCCAGCATCATTCTTCTTCTGTAGATAATGTGTTCTTTTTAACTGTATGTTTGTTTGTCAGATTTTTCTCTTTCTCTTTAGAGTACAACATTTGTACTGACAGATGCCTCAGTGTTTCTTTTTTCTCATCACTCTAGTCCAGTATTTCTCCATTGTTTTAATCAACCCCCACTTAAGGAGCCTTCTCAGACATTTTTCCCTAATCGCTTCCCCATACAATTTTAATAGCATAGATATATTGTGTATTTGTTTATGTACGGCATCTGTGCTCCGTACATAATGGGAGTGAGATTTCTGTTCACTCCCCCAAGAACCAGATTCTGCCCCATTAGGGACATTATCACTCCTGTTGAGAAAGCATGGTTTAACCTGAAACAGTGAGCCTTTTATTACATTCAAAAAATAATCTACTATTCTTTAATCATTGTCTTACTTCCACGAATACCTTTTACTCCTTGTGAAATACTAGTAATTTATATTTTGTTATTCTTGATTTATCTGCCACGTCCCTTCTTTTTCCTCGTGGTTACTTATATTTCTGCTTTTTGTTTTGAAGTATTTGTCAAATCAAATTTGGATCTCAATTCACTCACTACATTGTGTATAAGAGAAAACGTGTTTTGGCCTCAGAAAGTGTTGGCCCCTCACATTTTTAATAGAATTTGCTTTTTGTCCAAGTTCTCATCTTTCTGCCTCCCCTCTGCATGTCACCGGTAAGTGTTCAGTTTCTTCTGACTGATCATTGCTGACTGCTGGGCCTGCTAACACAGAATCTTTATCACTGAGGCTCAAGTTGCTCCTGGACTCCAAATGGGAGTGTTACAGGTAGTTAGACAGACATGAACCAGGCAGGAGTGGGCTCTACCCCCAACCCACCAGGAATGTCAGGAGACCAGCCAGTGATGGTTGGGCACTTACCACACTGCCTCTCTAAAAATGAGAACTTGGCAGCCAGTGAGGAAAGACAATCTCCTGAGGGTCCATAGCTGCCACACTCAAGTGTTCATTGAACTCGGGCACCAGGGAGAGGCAACTTCCCAAACAGATAAAAACACTGGAGATTGGTAATCAGCTTCCAATAAAGTCTCAGGATTTGGGCAAGTGAGTCCAGGCATGTGCCTTAAGAGAAAATGGCAGAGTATGACCTTCCGGAGGCATTCCACCAGAAAAGGGAAGAAAGCCTCAGATGGACATGAGTACAATTTCCTAAACACACTGCGCATGCTCACTTCCCAAGCATAAGGAGGGTGTTAGCAGGTGGGCAGCCTACCCTAAGGGAAGAATCATGGGAAAGGGGTGCAATATGCCAAAAATGGGCCAGAATATAAAGTCCCTGGATCAAGGTTAAGCAGGGCACTTGTCCTTCAAGTCACCCACTGGAGTCTCTTCCAAGTGTACTTTACTTTCTGCTCTAAAGCTGTTGAATAAGCTTCCACTCCTGCTCTGAGACTTGCCTCGGTCTTCTTTTGCCTTATGCCTCTTAGTCGAATTCTTGCTGCTCTGAAGAGATAAGAACTGAGGTTGCTGCAGACCCGTATGGATTCACCTTAGGTAACTCAGATACCTTCTTCCCCTAACAGGAGCAGTCCCAGAGATGCTAGAAGACAAAGTGGTCTCTGTTGGCCCAAGTCTGGTAGGAAAGAACAAAGCAAGCAGCAGATCTCTTCAGATGCACCTAAAGAAAGCCTTCGAGTTTCCTGGTCCCCTACAACCCACTTCAGGATTTCACTTTGGCTTCTTGGGTCCATGAAGAATCTCAGGATACCAAAATCAGCCTCCCTCCTCTTCCCTCCTCGGATCGCAAGCCCAGGGCCTAACTGACAACACTCATAAAGCACCCCCTACCAGTTCTCCCTTCAGGCCCTCAAGCAACCAATTTCTCTTGGGTGAGTACCTAAGACTGAAATGTCTGGGCTATAGGATAAATATATGTTGAACTTCCTAAGAATCGCCAAATATTTTTTTCCAAAGTGCTTTCATCAGTTTACATTCCCAGCATCCGCGTCCCCATTGTTCCACAACTTCACCAACATTCATTCTTTCTCACCTTTTCTATTTTAGCCATTTAGTGTTTCTGAGTGGAATTTTGGCATTTTAGTTTGCATTTCCCTGATGACTAAAGATGCTGAGCATCATCTCATGTGTTTACGGTCCATTTGTACACCTTGTTTTGTGAAGTCTTATTTATACTAATTTATCATAAAATTTATTTTCTATTTTGAAGATTGTTCTTCTTTTTCATTTTATGTATTTGTGCTATTCTTCTCAACTCTTTAAAAAGTTGCTCCTGTTTCTGTTTTGTTTGGTGTTGTTGTTTTGTTGTTGATGTGTTTCAAACAACCTGGTATGTTACTGTTTGGCAGGGTTGTCTCCTAAGAGACTGCAAACCCCTTTAGGGCAAATGGTAGACTTCTTTATCTGCCCTTCCAAATCAGCGAGAACAGTTCCTAGAACATAGTAAATGCTCGGTAAATGTTCCTTGTATCAGTATTGACAGACAATGACTTCCTATTACAGCTTATTACTGACTCTAGCCCAGCAAGGGGATTGTACTAACTAGGCCCATGCCATTATCTAGGCTCTTGTAGTGTCAGGGGCATGATTACATCATAAAAATTACAACTTTGAGGTTATCTTTCATATTTCTATCATCCTTATTATACTAGACTCAATGACCAGAACTGTGCATATTCATCTTGACTCACTGCTCATACAGTACCTGGATACTTTAGGAATTCAGTTCTTAATTGTGTTTTGTTTGTTTTTTAGAGACAAGGTCTTGCTCTGTCACCTACGCTGGACTCCAGTGGCACAATCAAAGCTCACTGCAGCCTTGAACTCCTGGAATCCAGTGATCCTCAGCCTCCTAAGTAGCTAGAACTACATGAGTGCACCACCGTGCCAAGCTCATTTTTTTTTCTACAGATGGGGTCACACTGTGTTGGCCAGGCAGGTCTCGAGCTCCTAACCTCAGGCAATCCTCCCACTTGGGCCTCCCAAAACATGGCTTGCCAGTTCCTAATTTTTGAACCAAGTCTGCAGCACTGTATGTAGAGAGGGGAAGCCAGAAGCCATACTTTATTATCTGAGAAATGTATACTACAAGAAATTTTGGAAAAATACAACAGATGTATAATTTTCCTGAGTTAGCATGGATTGGAAAGGGTAAGCCTATAAGCAGAGACCAGTTAGAAGTCTGGTGTGATCATCCAGGTGACAGAGGATAAATCCTAAACCAGTCCCTTGGGGCTTTGGGACACTTGTGGATAAGCAGAAGCTACATCCAATATCTGAGCACAATGGAGGAGCTTGTACTAACTTTCCAATCAATAGTAAACATAGAAGCTAGGTAAAATACTTAAAGCAACCGAAGTTGTTAAAGAAAAAAACAATCCAAGTGGGACTTGAAGAGAAGATTGCTGGAAAGAATGTACACTAGTGCAGCTATGCAAGCCCCACATTTGCCTCTGCTTTTGCCCTCAGAGCATTTGCTAAGTCCTGGCATGTGCAACAAAGACCAAGTTGAAAGGTAGTGGGAGCTTGTAGCATTCTCAGTGTCAGGCCTCTGAGCCCAAGCTAAGCCATCATATCCCCTGTGACCTGCAGGTATACATCCAGATGGCCTGAAGCAACTGAAGAATCACAAAAGAAGTGATATTTAAATGGCCTGTTCCTGCCTTAACTGATGACATTCCACCACAAAAGAAAAGAAAATGGCCTGTCCTTGCCTTAACTGATGACATTACTTTGTGAAATTCCTTCTCCTGGCTCCTCCTGGCTCAAAAACTCCCCCACTGAGCACCTTGTGACCCCTCACTCCTGCCCACCAGAGAACAACCCCCTTTTTCCTTTACCTACCCAAATCTTATAAAACGGCCCCACCCCATCTCCCTTCGCTGACACTCTTTTTGGACTCAGCCTGCCTGCACCCAGGTGAAATAAACAGCCTTGTTGCCCACGCAAAGCCTGTTTGGTGGTCTCTTCACATGGACGTGAATGAAATTTTGCTGCCATGACTAAGATCAGGGGACCTCCCTTGGCAGATCAATCCCCTGTCTTCCTGCTCTTCGCTCTGTGAGAAATATCCACCTGCGACCTCAAGTCCTCAGACCAACTAGCCCAAGGAACATCACACCAATTTTAAATCAGGTAAGTGGCCTCTTTTTACTCTCTTCTCCAACCTCTCTCACTATCCCTCAGCCTCTTGCTCCTTTCAATCTTGGCACCACACTTCAATCTCTCCCTTCTCGTAATTTCAGTTTCTTTACTTTTCTCGTAGAGACAGGAGACAAGTTTTATCCGTGGACCCAAAACTTCGGCGCCGGTCACGGACTCGGGAAGACAGTCTTCCCCTGGTGTTTAATCACACAGGGACACCTGATTATTCATCCACGTTTCAGAGGTGTCTGACCACACAGGGACGCCTGCCTTGGTCTTTCACCCTTAGTGGCAAGTACCACTTTTCTGGGGGACAAGAACCCCCCACCCCTTCTCTCCGTGTCTCTACCCCTTCTCCGCTTTTCTGGAGGGCAAGAAGCCCCCACCCCTTCTCTCCGTGTCTCTACCCCCTCTCCACTTTTCTGGGGGGCAAGAACCCCTCAACCCCTTCTCTCCGTGTCTCTAACCCTTCTCCACTTTCCTGGGGGCAAGCACCCCCCACCCCTTCTCTCCGTGTCTCTACTCTCTCTTTTCTCTGGGCTTGCCTCCTTCACTATGGGCAGTCTTTCACCCTCCATTCCTCCTTCTTCTCACTTAGCCTGTGTTCTCAAGAACTTAAAACGTCTTCAACTCACACCTGACCTAAACCTAAATGCCTTATTTTATTCTACCATGCCGCCTGACCCCAATACAAACTCAACAGTGTTTCCAAATAGCCAGAAAACAGCACTTTCGATTTTTCCATCCTACAAGATCTAGATAATTCTTACCGTAAAATAGGCAAATGGTCTGAGGTGCCTGACGTCCAGGCATTCTTTTACACATTGTTCCTTCCCTAGTCTCTGTTCCCAATGTGACTCATCCCAAATCCTCCTTCTTTCCCTCCCTCCTGTCCTCTCAGTCCCAATCCCAAGCATAGCTGAGTCTCTCTAATCTTCCTTTTCTACAGACCCATCTGACTTCTCCCCTCCTCCCCAGGCTGCTCCTCGCCAGGACAAGCCAGGTCCCCATTCTTCCTCAGCCTCCACTCCTCCACCCTATAATCCTTCTATCACCTCCCCTCCTCACACCCAGTCCAGCTTACAGTTTAGTTCCGTGATTAGCTCTTCCCCACCTGCCCAACAATTTCCTCTTAGAGAAGTGGCTGGAGCTGAAGGCATAGTCAGGGTACATGTACCTTTTTCTCTATCAGACCTCTCTCAGATCAGTCAGCATTTAGGCTCTTTCTCCTCAGACCCCACTAAATATATACAGGAATTCCAATATCTTACTCTGTCCTACAGTTTAACCTGGAGTGACTTAAATGTCATCCTGACTTTGATCCTCTCCCCAGGTGAACGAGAATGAGTTCTTTCTCTAGCCCAATCTCATGCTGATAACCACCAGCTTCATGAGCCACACCTCCAGGAAGGCATTAGAGCAGTTCCTCGAGAGGATCCCCAATGGAACTATCAGGCAGATTCCCCAGGTATAGCTAGGCGAGATTACATGATTTCCCGCCTAATTGAAGGGCTTTAAAAGGCAGCTTACAAAGCTGTTAATTATGACAAGCTTAAAGAAACTACCCAAGGTAAAGATGAAAACCCAGCCCAGTTCATGGCCCGCTTAGCAGCAACCCTTAGACGCTTTACTGCCCTAGACCCAGAAGGGCCAGAAGGCCGCCTTATTCTTAATATGCATTTTATCACCCAGTCCACTCCTAACATTAGGAAAAAACTTCAAAAGTTAAATTCCGGCCCTCAAACCCCACAACAGGACCTAATTAACCTCGCCTTCCAGGTGTACAATGATAGAGTAGAGGCAGCCAAGTAGCAACATATTTCTGAGTTGCAATTCCTTGCCTCCACTGTGACAGAAACCCCAGCCACATCTCCAGCACACAAGAACTCCAAATGCCTGAACTGCTGCTGCCAGGGGTTCCTCCAGAACCTCCTCCCCCAGGAGCTTGCTACAAGTGCTGGAAATCTGGCCACTAGGCCGAGGAATGCCCACAGCCCAGGATTCCTCCTAAGCCGTGTCCCATCTGTGTGACACCCCACTGAAAATCAGACTGTTCAACTCACCTGGCAGCCACTTCCAGAACCCCTGGAACTCTGGCCCAAGGCTCTCTGACTCCTTCCCAGATCTTCTTGGCTTAGCAGCTGAAGACTGACATTGCCCGATCACCTTGGAAGCCTACAAGACCATCACAGATGCTCTGGGTAACTCTCACAATGGAAGGTAAGTCCATCCCCTTCTTAATCAATAAGGAGGCTACCCACTCCACATTACCTTCTTTTCAAGAGCCTGTCTCCCTTGCCTACATAACTGTTGCAGGTATTGACGGCCAGGCCTCTAAACCTCTTCAAACTCCCCAACTCTGGTGCCAACTTAGACAATACTCTTTTAAGCACTCCTTTTTCATTATCCCCACCTGCCCAGCTCCCTTATTAGGCCGAGACATTTTAATTAAATTATCTGCTTCCCTGTCTATTCCTGGGCTACATCTCATTGCCGCCCTTCTTCCCAACCCAAAGCCTCCTTTGCATCTTCCCCTCGTATCCCCCTACCTTAACCCACAAGTATAAGACATCTCTACTCCCACCCTGGCAACTGATCACATGACCATTACCATCCTATTAAAACCTAATCACTCTTACCCCCCTCAACACCAATATCCTATCCCACAGCACGCTTTAGAAGGATTAAAGCCTGTTATCACTCACCTGCTACAGCATGGACTTTTAAAGCCTATAAACTCCCCTTACAGTTCCCCCATTTCACCTCTCCTAGAACCACATAAGTCTTACAGGTTAGTTCAGCATCTGTGCCTTATCAACCAAATTGTTTTGCCTATCCACCCCGTGGTGCCAAACCCATATACTCTCCTATCCTCAATACCTCCCTCCACAACCCATTATTCTGTCTGGATCTCAAACATGCTTTCTTTACTATCCCTTTGCACCCTTCATTACTTAGACTGACCCTGACACCAATCAGGCTCAGCAAATTACCTGGGCTGTACTGCCACGAGCCTTCACAGACAGCTCCCATTACTTCAGTCAAGCCCAAATTTCATCCTCATCTGTTACCTCTCTCGGCATAATTCTCATAAAAACACACGTGCTCTCCCTGCTGATCATGTCCAGCTAATCTCCCAAATCTCAATCCCTTCTACAAAACAACAACTCCTTTCCTTCCTAGGCATGGTTAGTGCGGTCAGAATTCTTACACAAGAGCCAGGACCACACCCTGTAGCCTTTCTGTCCAAACAACTTGACCTTACTGTTTTGCCTAGCCCTCATGTCTGCGTGCAGTGGCTGCCGCTGCTTTAATAATTTTAGAGGCCCTCAAAATCACAAACTATGCTCAACTCACTCTCTATCGTTCTTATACCTTTCAAAACCTATTTTCTTCCTCACACCTGATGCATATACTTTCTGCTTCCCGGCTCCTTCAGCTATACTCACTCTTTGTTGAGTCTCCCACAATTACCATTGTTCCTGGCCCAGACTTCAATCTGGCCTCCCGCATTATTCCCGATACCACACCTGACCCTCATGACTGTATCTCTCTGATCCACCTGACATTCACCCCATTTCCCCATATTTCCTTCTTTCCTGTTCCTCACCCTGATCATGCTTGATTTATTGATGGCAGTTCCAACAGGCCTAATCGCCACACACCAGCAAAGGGAGGCTATGCTATAGAACAAGCCACCAGCCCGCCTCTTAGAACGTCTCATTTCCCAATCTAAGCCATGAAATCCCCTGTGACCTGCATGTACACATCTTGATGGCCTGAAGAAACTGAAGAATCACAATAGAAGTGATATTTAAATGGCCTGTTCCTGCCTTAACTCATGACATTCCACCATAAAAGAAGTGAAAATGGCTGGTCCTTACCTTAACTGATGACATTACTTTGTGAAATTCCTTCTCCTGCTTCATCCTGGCTCAAAAACTCCCCCACTGAGCACCTTGTGACCCCCTACTCCTGCCCACCAGAGAACAACCCCCCTTTTTCCTTTACCTACCCAAATCTTACAAAACGGCCCCACCCCTATCTCCCTTCGCTGACTCTCTTTCGGACTCAGCCCGCCTGCACCCAGGTGAAATCAACAGCCTTGTTGCTCACACAAAGCCTGTTTGGTGGTGTCTTCAAAGGGACGCGAGTGAAACTCAGCAGGCTAGGAATAAAGAAGTTGCAGTTCAGGGATACCATGGAGTCTGAGACCTGAGATAGAAGAGGCAGCCTTAGAGAAAATTGGGCCAAAATTCAGCGTGCCGATTCCCCTTGAGGAGTTTGCCAATTCCTAAGCTGTGCATGTTCAGGGCAAGATTCTCAGCACCTGAATTGAAAGCAGCAGCTGTGAAGCTAAACAGTTATGCAAAGACTAGCAGTCTGATGGTGCTGGGGAGTCAGAGGCTGGAGGTCAGGGCCTGAGGAGGTAGAGCAACCCTTGTAAATAAACACTGAAACACTAGGAAGCTTTGAAACACTAGAAGGGCTGTACTCTAGGAGTAAGGACAACCCAGAAAAAGATCAACGCTGGCACTAGCAAAAGTTAAGCGTCCTCTTAGTTGGATCAAGATCTGCCAGTACCCTTATGTGCCTGAATTCTTTCTAGAGAAACGTAACAGTTTCAGAGAACAGAGTCTCTAATTTTTTCATATAAAATCACTATCCATTCACACTCACACACCAAGCATGCCAAGAAACTACCAAATAACTAAAAAAAAAAATGTGGAAAAAAATAGAGACAGAACCACAGGTGATCTAAACATTGGAACTATGAGGGATTTTAAAATAAAATGATTATCCAGGTCCTGTTAGAAAATATTGGTTGCATCTTCTGAAAAAGAGATGCCCACATCTAAGAACTCCAGGAGCTCAAGTAGCTGCCTGTTACCTATTACCACCACAGGCTCAGCAGGAAGATACACAGAGATGTTCCTCCTGAGCAGAATTATCTTTTTATCATACATTAAGTTCTAGGGCACATGCGCACAACGTACAGGTTTGTTACATATGTATACCTGTGCTGTATTTGTTTGCTGCACCCATTAACTCATCATTTACATTAGGTATTTCTCCTAATGCTATCCCTCCCCCATCCCCCCACCCCAAGACAGGCCCCGGTGTGTGATGTTCCCCACCCTGTGTCCAAGTGTTCTCATTGTTCAATTCCCACCTATGTGTGAGAACATGTGGTGTTTGGTTTTCTGTCCTTGCAATAGTTCTGAGCAAAGTTTTTAATACTAGCTGAATGTTGGTGCAAACTCTAGCTAATGTCATGAACTGAGCTACCAACTGTGAGCTGGGAGGGCTCATTTGTATCTCACACATGAAGTCTCTATTAAACAGGTCTCTGTGGCCCCTTTTCCTATGGCCTTCATCCAAATATTTATCCTCTAGAGCTTACCATTCTAAAAAGAAAGAAATGATTACCCCATAGAAAAGTGGACAAAAGAAAAAAAAAACAGCATTTATTCCCAGTATATTTTTGCTTAGCCTTTCTCAATAAGCCCTACCCCTATAACTACAAGCCGATTGCTGTGCATCCTTGGACAGCTCATATTTGAATTGTTTTTCCTCTGCAAATGGAGTGATGAGAGGGGTTCCTTGGACTTGAACTAGAAGTTAGAGTCTACCATAACCTAATGATGGAAAAGAGAATAGGTCTCAGAAACATTTAGGAAATACTCTTGTTAAAACTTCACGATTAATTGGATGAAGGAAGGTCCAGGTCCATGATGATTCCCTGGTTTCTAAATAGGGTGATTGCACCTTAAGTCTTGCAACTAACCCAAATAGATAATTGAGGCAAAGTAGGAAGTTCTACTTTTGCCAAATTCAACTTGAGATACACAAAAGCAAAGTTTCCTAATGCTGTTTATATATTCAACTCTGAGGCTTGGAGAAGAAGCCTTGGATAGAAGTTTAGATTTCAGTGGCATCGGTACCTACAGGTGCACGATGAAGCCATCAGATGAGTGGGAGAAAAAGCTTGTATCTACTCCTTATATGTTTATAACCCACCTCATTTCAAAATCAGATTTGAGTCAGCAGGAGAACATGTAGAAAGAGAATTAAAAGTCAGAATATTTGCCTAGTAGACTCTAAATTTAGGGTAAGTAATGAAGAGGGACTCTCCCATAAACAAGAGAACTCAAATGTTGGTTTCACTGAAGCAAAGGATACAAAAAAAATTTTCTTCAAGAAGTAGAGATTGATCAAAACTTGAATTCAGTAGAGAGTTCCAGCATGTGAAGAATTAGGGGTTTTGTTTACCAGAACAGTTTCTTTGTAGTGCTCAGATATAAGTGAGATAGCCCTGGGCTACAGAACAAGTAGAGAAAATGCTCCTTCAGAAAATAGGCTTGTCGGGGGAGGGTAGATGAGATTTGGACTTGAGGCAGGGCCTGACACATGTAGAATGTTGTGCTGGTTGTTTTGAAGACAGGAGTTATTTGGTGTGTTTTTCATGTTGAGGAGACTTAGATGATATAAATTCTGAAGGATATTTTATGTAGCAAGGCCCTAGATGGGATGAAACGGTTTGAAGGGCAGTAGCGGGTGATCTTGAAAAATAGGAACACTTTATTCAGTAGCCAAGAATAAAGTAATAATTAGTTTACTGAGTTGGCACTCTTAGCTAGTATGTGTAATAAGACTTCAGGTATTTTCTCTCCTTTAGGAGCAACACCAGGAAATACATGGAATTCCCCACTAAGGGACTAAGAAATGAAGATATTGCGTAAGGTCATTACCACTCAGAACCCAGTCTGTCTGATTTAAAAGTCCTGAGCCTGGCCAGGCACGGTGGCCCACACCTGTAATCCCAGCACTTTGGGAGGCCAAGGTGGGTGTATCACCTGAGGTCAGGAGTTAGAGACCAGCCTGGCCAACATGGTGAAACCCCGTCTCTACTAAAAATACAAAACTTAGCTGGGAGTGGTGGTGCACGCCTGTAATCCTAGCTACTTGGGAAGCTGAGGTGGGAGAATTGCCTGAACCCAGGAGGCAGAGGTTGCAGTGAGCTGAGATCGGGCCACTGCACTCCAGCCTGGGTGACAGAGGGAGACTCCATATCAAAAAAATGTCCCAAGCCCTTAGCCAGTAGGTCTCACTGCCTCTGTGGAGAATATAGGTGTTGATGAGTCCAAGTTGGAAGGTGGGGTGGTGGGATGTTGAGGAGGGCATACCTGATACCCTCCAGTTTTGATGTCATTGGTACAATGTCGACTACCATTTGAATAGAGGGCTTGATGAGAGAATCACCTCAGAAAGGAAGAGATGAACAATATGAATGATGAAGATGCTGCTAAGTGAGAAGCAGCCGTGGGGTGGGAGGAAGGACACGACATTATCAATGTTGATCAATGTTGAAGGACATGACATTAGCAGTGAAGATGGTGGTGTGAGAGAGGAAGCAGTGGGATGGAGACACCACGAGTCACTTGTCGATTAATGGTTCGTTCACGCAACATTTTTTGAGCGCCTTATGTGTACTCCATAGTATTCTCAATGTTGGGCCTACTTAGGTATAAGACATTCTGTCCCCTCAAGCTGTTCACAATCTAATCAACACAGTGGTAAATACTAACATGGGGTCATCTTGGGATGGCAGAACTTACAAGGAGCAACCATCGTAATCTCTGGGGATCAGAAAAGGCTTTCTGGAGGAGGTAATGTCTAACCCCAACCTGGGGGCTGAAGTGTGAGTAGCGGTTTACGAAATGAAGGAGAAAGACGTTCAGAGAAATGGAAGAACAGCTTATGGAAATTTCAGACAGGAAGAGAAAGAAGGGCCTATTCTTAGGTGCTTAAGGGAAGGTGAAACATTGAAGGGAATTAATGGCACTGAGGTTGCATGGGTCACCTGAGGTGAAGCTATCAGAGCCTAGTAAAATTGCTGAGAAATTGTGATTTTATCCTGAGGTGCTGAGGATTTTAACAAGTGAAATGAAATAACTAGATGTGCATTTTAGAAAGCTTACTATAGCCACAATATAAAGAATTCGTTGCAAGGGCAAGAATGGGGATTGGGGAGACCAGTCAGGAGCCTGTTTGGTAACCCAGGTGGGGTCAGGAAAATGGCAGAGGGCATGGAGAGAAGGAAGTCACACAGCTGATTCCAGAAGCCCTTTCTCTGACTAGAGAGAGGGTGACTTCTCTACTAAATCATTCTGCTGTTTCTTCTGTTCCTTCTAGACTCTAGTGCCTGAGGCCAACCTTGGAAAGGCGTGGCCAAAGCACCTGCGTGAGCCACTGCTACAGAATCTGGAGGAGCTGACATAGAGAAGAAACTCAGGTTCCTCCTGAAGGACTCATCCATGGAGAGGTTCTCCCAGATACCCTGGGGCGAGGTGATGAAGACCTGGGACAAGGCCCTCAGCCACAGGAAGATGATGACCATGAAGAGCTTCGGGAATCAAACGCAGAGAAAGGCCTGTGTGCGTGGTAAGTGTGGGAAGGATTTGTGGTTGCGGCAACCGCCCTCTGCTGTTCTCCCTTTGCATCCTGCCTTCTTTCAGGTCTAGTTTTCCATTTAGATCCTTTTTTTCCTTTCACCTCCTCATCACCCACCCCTTCACTTCCCTCCACTGTTTGCCCACCACCCCTTTTCCTCCTGTTTCTCATTAGCCTGTGTGTGTGTGTGTGTGTGTGTGTGTGTGTGTGTGTGTCCTTGATTACCTCCACCTGTTCTTTCCACTTGCCATTTCAAAGGTGAAATGTCCTGCTCTCACGCAGAGATAATGTAGCTCGTCACTAGGTGGAAAGCCAGCATATTTTCACATGCTCAGTGACCGTGCCTGGAAGGAAGTAAAAGTCAGTTGACCCCAAACAGCCCATCGCCACCAACACTACCTCAAGACCAGAGTTCGGGGGCCACGTTCTGGGTCAGTGACCTACTGGTATCACCAGAGTGAAGCTGAAAGGGGCCAAGAAGATGTATAAGCAATTCCGGGAGGGTCTGTAATAAGAGTTTGAGGAGGGCCAGAAAGAACTTTCCCCTCCTTGGCCAGAAGCAATGCGCGCCACAGAGTTCTGAGGGAAAGGGCCCTAGCGCTGCTTTCCTGGGGAGTGAGGCGCACACTCCACACCCACCTGAGTCCCCTGTCCACTGTTTCCTGGAGCGGGTTTTAGTCTGTTGTGCAGCTTCCCTAATAAGGGGGAAGTGTTTCTTTGGCTGGCTGAAAGAGGCCTGCTCCTTTCCTGGTGCTATGAATCCAGGTGGGACTGCAGTGGCTCTTCTATGGCCATTGACTGTGTGAGCCCCACAGTAAGGTGGGGAGGAGGCAGGACAGGATGCAGGCATCCAAAGACACCACTATGAGCTCTCTGGGGGGTCAGAAGACACAGAGAGCCATCCCTTATCAGTTAGGAAATTCTGAGTTATTGACAATCAATGTAGCAGGGTACAGGAGGAAAGAGCTCTTGTAATTAAGTGATTGCTTCAAATATATCACCGCCCTCTAGAGATGGGAAATACCTAGATCAAGAATTCTTTCAGAGCCATATCTCAGATACGACAGAACTTCCTGTCGTAAGATAATCAACAGTACCATACTTTAAAAGCCAGTATTTCTAGTATCATAGTATTACTGTGTTTCTCTCTGTTTATCCCTGAGCCCCGGGGAGGTCTTGTTAGAGTGTACCAGCACTGTGACAGCTGGCAGATGGGGCACTGAGAGCCGGAGGAGGTGAGGACTGGTCGCTCCACAGGCCTCCCCGATGTCTGCAGCGCTTGTAGGGACATCTAAGGGGCCAGTGTGACTTAAATACACTGCATAAGTCTGAAATGCATGTAGTTTCCGCTTCTGTTAAAATGGTTTTCCTTTATAGTCAGTTTTGAGGGTTTTTTAAATGTTATAAACATCTTTCTCATTCTTACTACTTTTTTTCCGTTTTCATCTATCCTAGAAAAAAAAAATGTTGTCCTCAAAATTACCTTATGTCTTTCCGCAATTGCCTTTGAGAAGGCTGATCTTCTCCAGACAAATTATCATCTGAAATCAGTAGACAATCTTGTATTCTGTGACTGAACCCAAGTTTATTTCATCCAAACAACTTCAAAAACCTAAGCAACAATATATACCTAGTATATTTTAGGACATCAGTAATGTCCTTTAAAAAGTGAACCTTTTTTTAAGCTACATTTTCTCATGTGTGTTCATTGAGGTTCTTACAGAAAGCTGCACTGCATGGTTGTCGGCCCTTTTTAAAGTCAACAGTTGATTCAGAAATAAAATATACTTAAAAATCTTATTATTTCTTATATTTTAAGTTCAGTTTTTAAAACTTTCTAAAAAATGTTACCAGTCATTTTTAAGTAGCCATTACAACCTAGTTAATAAATCCTCATAAAAAATTTAAACAGTTTATAAATAATTACAGTTTTGATTTCCTTAAATATATAGTTTGATTTTCATTTTAAAAATGTTTTAATAAGTTTCTAACTAGTTCTTATAATCTAATAAAATAAATTTAGAATTATAGTGGATGTGAGGTTCTCATACATGTTGTTAACATAACTTGCTGATATATTATTACACATTTCAATTTAAAATTACTTCTTGGTAATTATTAATATGCACATTTAAAAGTTGACGTCAGGCATGGTGGCTCACTCCTATAATCCTAGCACGTTGGAAGGCCGAGGCAAGATCACTTGAGCCCAGGAGTTCTTGACTAGGCTGGGCAACAGTGAGACCCCCCAACTCTATTTTTAAAAATAAATAAATAAAAGTTGAAATCTGTTAAGCACTATATCTGCTAGGTACTATAATATGCCAAATTATCTAAATATTACAAGATCATAAAGTAACAAATACATAAGATTCTTCTTATACATAATTCAAAAATATAAATACAATGGCTTTGATCTACTTAACCATTTCTCCACTAAGCTTTAAGTCTTACTAGGGATTTTTTTTGGAAGGGAGAGAAAAACACCCACTACAGACACAGTTTTATTATTCCAGCAAGCTGGGGTTTTTGTGGTGATACACAGAGAATCCTCATCTACCAGAGAGAGCCTTGACTGGGATGCAGGACCGGTTACAACGTCAAGATCCTTCTCTGTGACCAAGTTGATGTCTTATTTGTAAAATTCTTCCAAGGAGGAAACCCTAAATTTTTTTAGAAATTCTTCTCACTAAAAACCTTATGTCCATCGCGGAGCTGTCTGCGGTGGCGGCGGCGCCTCTGCTCTCCCGCGACCCAGAGCCCGCACCAGCACCTCTCTCTCCCTGCCGCAGCCGCGCAGCCCAGCAGACCCCAGACACACGCCTCTATTGGGCTCTTGTCACATAATTTTATTTTTGAAACAATTTCAGCCATTAATTAGAGGGTACTGCAGGAACAAAAATGGGAGTAAATCTTCCTACTCTGGAAACTGAATTTAGAGATGGGGAGAATGGAACCTGAGAGGCAGGGAAAGAATGACTATGTGTACTTCCTGTGTGTTAGATTCTCAGTCAGGCACTGAATAAATACAGACATGATAAAAGTTGTTTATCTATTATACTTCATTATTTCCCGGATCCCAGAACTTCTGCACCAGGCTCATCTCCTGAGAATGGAGGAGGGCATTACATAACAGTAAAGGGTTCAATTCAACATGAAGACCTAACTATCCTAAATATATATGCACTCAACACAGGAGCACCCAGATTCATAATGCAAGTTCTTAGAAACCTACAAAGAGACTTAGAATCCCACACAAAAATAGTGGGAGACTTCAACACTCCACTGACGGGATTAGATAGATCATCAAGGCAGAAAAAGAGCAAAGATATTCAGGACCTAAACTCAATATTGGACCAAATGGATCTAATAGACCTTTTTATTATTTACTTTTGAGACACAGTCTGCCTCTGTCACCCAGGCTGGAGTGCAGTGGCATGGTCTCAACTCACTACAAAGTCCACCTCCCAGGCTCAAGCAATTCTCATGCCTCAGCCTCCCAAGTAGCTGGCATTACTATTACAATTTTATGAGATGGCAATTAGAAAAAAGTGTCTAAAATGGCTCCATAACTGGGGATTGATGAAAAAATGGAGAAATACTGGACTAGAGTGAAGAGAAATAAGAAACACTGAGGCATCTGCTAGTAAAAATTTTGAACTCTAAGAAGAAAGAGAAAAATCTTACAAACATCCAGTTAAAAAGAACAAATTTCCAGCTTCATCCATGTCCCTACAAAGGACATGAACTCATCCTTTTTTATGGCTGCATAGTATTCCCTGGTGTATATGTGCCACATTTTCTTAATCCAGTCTATCATTGATGGACATTTGGGTTGGTTCCAAGTCTTTGCTATTGTGAATAGCAATAAACATACGTGTGCATGTGCCTTTAAAGCAGCCTGATTTATAATCCTTTGGGTATATACCCAGTAATGGGATGGCTGGGTCAAATGGCATTTCTAGTTCCATCATGCAAACTATCGCAAGAACAAAAAACCAAACACCACAGGTTCTTGTTCACAGGTGGGAATTGAACAATGAGAACACTTGGACACAGGAAGGGGAACATCACACACCGGGGCCTGTCGTGGGGTGGGGGGGGTGCAGAGGGAAAGCATCAGGAGATATACCTAATGTAAATGATGACTTCACAGGTGCAGCACACCAACATGGCACATGTATACATGTGTAAAAAACCTGCATGTCGTGCACATGTACCCTAGAACTCAAGTAAAATAAATATATATATATTTTTAAAAAGAGCATATTATCTACAGGAGAAGAATGATGCTGGAATTAGACTTTTTATCTCCAACGCTGGAACGGACAGTGGCATAGCAGTTAAGGACTACTGAGAGGAAGGACTACTGCCCAACAATCCTGTACCCAGCCCAGATGTGGCCCCTCTGTCAGGGTGAAGGAAAGATACACAGCAATTCAGTTTATCTCCTGTGTCCCACACAGAGAAACCTACTTGAGAGAAGACTTTCCAAACATTATCACTTATGTGAACCTGAACAACAACTCATGGAAATGTAAAGGAAAGAACACAGATCTCTGGGCTTCACCACTAGAGTTTGTGATTCAGTGGTTTGCGGTCTAAATTTTCATTTTTTACACGTTCCCAATTAATGCTAATGCTGCTAGTCTGGGAACACACTTTAAGAAACTTTCAGGTGTTTACTAATTTGTTTGTTTGTTTGTTTGTTTTGAGACGGAGTTTCACTCTTCTCGCCCAGGCTAGAGTGCAATGACATGATCTCTGCTCACTGCAACCTCCGCCTCCCGGATTCAAACAATTCTCCTGCCTCAGCCCTCCAGAGTAACCAGAATTACAGGCACCCACCACCACGCCCGGAACATTTTTTGTATTTCTTTAGTAGAGACAGGCTTTCACCATGTTGGCCAGGCTGGTCTCGAACTCTGGACCTCAGGTGATCCACCCGCCTCAGCCTCCCAAAGTGCTGGGATTACAGGCATGAGCCACCGTGCCCAAAACGATGACTTCAAGTGAAATGCTGTATAATAAAATTAATTTTATCATAGGCTAATTGATATGAGCAAGAGTCACAAAAACATCACCAAACTTCTAAATAAAGATTCAACACACTTAGAGTATTAAACTTAGAAATAAATGTGAGCTATACATACAATTCAGAAAGCCTAATAAAACCTAGTAAGATTATTATTCACCCAATTTTTGGTGAGTCAGTGAGTGATGGCGGTCGTAGTTGTGGTAAGTTAAATCAAGGAATAAATGCTTGCAGAGAAAAAATTGTAAGGAGCACCTCCTACTACTACACAGTTAAAAAATCAATAATGACAGACACGGCAGGCTGGCTGATCTATCTTGTACTTTCATCGTTATTGTCTTGCATTTGTATGATTACCACGTTTTATGAATTTTTATTTTTCAATAATTTGTATTCATTCCTTCATTTTCCAACCTGCTGATTCCAGTTCAGAGTGGCAGGTGGCTGGAACCTGTCGGCAGCTCAACGTGATAGGCGGGAACCAACGTTGGACAGGATCCCATCCGGGGCTCAGGGCACACCCCCATACTGGGACCATAGAGATGTCAGTTCATCTAATGTGCACATCTTTGGGATGTGGGAGGAAACAAGAGTATCCAGAGAAAAACCACAAAGATATGGGGAGAATATGCAAACCCCACGCAGATATTGGCCTCCCAGAAGTCAATTGTTTAAGTTAATATTATAATAAAATGATATTATTTCAGGCTGGACACAGTGGCTCATGCCTGTAATCCCACCAATTTGGGAGACTAAAGCGGGTGGATCACTTGAGCCCAGGAATTTGAGACCAGCCTGGGTAACATGGTGAAACCCCATCCAATACAAAAAAAAAAAATTAGCCAGGCATGGTGGTACACACCTGTAGTTCCAGCTACTCAGGAAGCTGAGGTGGGAGGATTGATTGAGCCCAAGAGTTTGAGGCTGCAGTGAGCCATGATGGCACCACTGCACTCCAGCCAGGGTGACAGAGCAAAACTGTGTCTCAAAATAGAAAAAGAAAAAAAAATGTTATTTGAGAACCTGCTGTATTTGCCATGTAAGAATCACCTTAAGAGGGACATAGAAAAATGCAATATTTTCCTATATAGATAGATTTTGTCCCTGCATGAAGGACAAAAGTGATGTCTCTGATCTGATTTACACCGAAATAAATGTGAGCTATACACACATTTCAGAAGGATTAATAAAAACAAGTAAAATTGGGCCGACTGAGGTGGCTCATACCAGTAATCTCAGCACTTTGGGAGGCCAAAGCGGGCAGATCACTTAAGGTCGGAAGTACAAAACCAGCCTGAACAACATGGTGAAACCCCATCTCTACTAAAAATACAAACATTAACCGGGTGTGGTGCTGCGTGCCTGTAGTCTTCAGCTACTTGAGAGGCTGAGACAGGAGAATCCCTTGAACCTCCGAGGTAGAGGTTGCAGTGAGTCGATATTGTGCCACTGCACTCCAGCCTAGGTGACAGAGCGAGACTCCTCAAAAAAAAAAAAATCATTATTTACCCAATATTTGGTAAATCAGTGAGCGACAGCAAACACAGCTCACCTATAAATCA
Organism: Pan paniscus; assembly: GCF_029289425.2. Lineage (NCBI taxonomy): Eukaryota > Metazoa > Chordata > Mammalia > Primates > Hominidae > Pan > Pan paniscus. The sequence goes on along the minus strand of NC_073258.2, from coordinate 6,803,060 downwards.
ATCCTGACTGAGTGGGGCCACCTTGTGGAGAGTTACTAAATTAGGAATTTAATTATTTTGATTGTACTTGTAATTACTTCGGAGTCCATTAACATAATCTAATCAATCTAAAAGTGATATGATTATCTTATTTTTTGAAACCCCATTCATAATTTTAAAATCTCGTTTATTTTCTTGATAAATTATACAACTACTAAAAAAATTCTAAACATTGCATTTAAGTATGGAAAAGCTCAAACACAGCTGTACTTGGAGGCAGAGGATTGCATCAATTCCTGCATTCCCTGAAGAATCATTATGATTTCAGTAATATCAAATGCAGAAAATGTTGTATTCAATAACTCTTAAAATACCATAAGCAGATATGTTGTTGAGAATGGGATTTCTTTGTATTGGTGAAAAATTTTGTGAATTTCTGGACAAAACTATATACAATGGTCCTGTGATTTATGCAATTGCATTTCTCGAACATTATGAACATTAAAACAAGCAACAACACTTGTAATTTATAATTAAATAGGGTGCAGCCTTGGACATTGTCAACATGTTTATCATCCAATTTCATGTCTGAAGGTCACTGGAGAGTCCTATGACATGCTTGCAGGTAGCTTAATTGTCTTGGCCATTGTCAATAGCAGTCCCCATTCACTAGGAGAACCACCAGAGCAAACTCCAGATTTTAAATGAATCCAGACTGGGTGGTGCCACCTTTGTGGAGAGTTAATACTTTAGGTAATTTAATCATCTTGATTGTTCTTGTGACGAGTTAGGAGACGATTATCACAACCTAATCAATCCAGAAGTCATGAAGTCTCCACCCACTAATTAAGGTGACTCAATATAAACCTGCCCCCTGTGCCTCCACATTAGCTCATTTGGAAGACCTGGGTATACGTGGTCGTCTCCTTGGCTCCGAGTCCCTGCAGCAGCTGAGGTGCCTGTGTCTCTCTGGTTCCCAGTGGCCGCCATCATGCTGTCCTCCCCACTCAGGGTGGCTGTGGTGTGCGTGAGCAATGTCAACAGGAGCATGGAGGCCCACAGCATCCTCAGGAGAAAAGGGCTAAGTGTCCGGTCTTTTGGAACTGAATCTCATGTGAGGCTACCAGGACCAAGACCCCATCATCCTGTAGTTTATGATTTTGCAACAACGTATAACGAGATGTACAATGACCTCCTCAGGAAAGATAGAGAATGCTACACCCACAACGGAATCTTACACATCTTGGGAAGAAATGAGAGAATCAAGCCCGGTCCAGAAAGATTTCAGGACTGCACTGATTTCTTTGATGTCATCTTCACCTGTGAGGAGAGGGTCTATGACACAGTGGTGGAAGATCTGTGTTCCAGAGAACAGCAGACCTTTCAGCCTGTGCACGTGATCAACATGGACATCCAAGATACCCTGGAAGATGCCACCCTGGGAGCTTTCCTCATCTGTGAGATTTGCCAGTGCCTGCAGCAGTCAGACGACATGGAAGACAATCTGGAGGAGCTGCTGTTGCAAATGGAGGAGAAGGCAGGAAAAAGCTTTCTTCACACCGTCTGCTTCTACTGAAGATCTGGGCTGGCTTTGTCCCCTTCCTCAGTAAGAACTTCGGCATGGGACTTTAGTCCGGATTTACTGTGAGAAGCATCTGCAAAGACCTTCCACTGAGTACTGTTTGTGTTACTTTTGTACACATCACCTGGAAAGAGACTATTACCAAGAAAATATTTTATGGGAAATGAGAAGGACTAACATTTTTAAAAGCACTGAAAAATGCTTGGCATTGTGCTAGGTGCATTACATGGGATAACTAATTTAATGCTGATATCATTCTACAAGGAAGCTAGCCCACCATGACGCCATTTTCCAGAGGAGCAAACCGAGCTGATAATGGACTGCTGGAAAAATGATTTGTTTAAGGGTATTCAGCAGATAAATAACATTGTATAGATAAGCACCTTTTAAATAAACTTCCTTTTCTCAATTTGAGTGGTTTTTTATTAATTTTTTAATTTTTTAAGTTAGTTGAGACCAATGGAGTGTGGTATGTTAACTTAAATGTTGTTCTTCTTTAATAAGAGTATAATATTACATGTTTGAACAGATAATTGTTTTTACATATAGATTATATCTTTTTTACTAATGCTCACTTTAATAGGTAAAATCCAAGTTGGATAATCAACTACATATTATTGTAAAATGTGGAATTATCTGCTCAAATCATAGGTCATCAAATTAAATGAAATAAAAAATGTAAATAAAAAGTATATTCTTATTTCTGTTTGGGGGATGCATTTCAAGCCACTAAGCGACATGCTTTTGTTTAAACCTTATGAATTACACTGAAAAAATGGATCTTTCATAGTGAAAATTTTATTAGGTTCAAAATGTTCATTGGTATGAACATTGAGAATATCACGTGATAAACCTAATGATGTTTTCAAGGAGAAACAATTGAAACACTTTTTCATAATCCTTGGTAGTAGCAGTAAACCATGTTTACTAATAGGAGAAAAATAGATCAGAAGTAGTTGTTCATAGTTAAGTTAATTGACATGTTATCTATTGAACTAGACTTATTACGGCAAAATAAAATAACAGCAGAGATTAGCTGTCAAAATGAGTTTATTTGAATGAAGGACTGGAATCAGGAATACACCGGGTATAACAAGTCACAGGTGTATCCTGAGAGGTTGGGGTAAGGGGAAACTTTTAAAGGCAAAAAGAAGTCCACAGAAGCTGCTTTGAAATACATTTATTGGTCACAGAAGCTCATTGCAGGAGTCGGCATTAGCTTCTTGGTGGAGACAGCCATTGCTAGGTATGTGTTCTTGCGAGAACATTTTATCTGGAATGCTGCAGTCTTGAAGATAATGCAGTTATAGAAATATGTGTGGCCATGCAGAATGAGCAAAGTGTGTAAGACCTGCTGATGGTGTAAAGGATGTAGGACGTGCCATAATCTCTCGTGGGTTTTAGAGAGTCGTTGTGATAGTTCTTATCTCAAAGACACAAGCATGGGCTCCCCTCCTTCATGACCTTCCAGCTCCACTTCATCAGCCTTCTCCACTGTGAATTTACCCTTTTTCCCATTTTCCATGCTGGACTGTTTAGAAAAAGTCCCTATGTGCAGCCCGCATTTAAGGAGTGAGGACTTGTGCCCTACTTCCTTGTGGGTGGATTATCCATGTAAATTATATGGACTTACTCCTCACAGATGTGTCTATTCTCCCCCTTATTAATGAATTTATACAATTATTTCTTCATAGCAGTATGGAATCTTGGATATTTATTTTTCTATGTGGGGTTACAATTCAATCCTGCTTTGTTTTGTTGCTCAAACTTTCTGTTTTGGCCATCGCAAGCACTTTCAGTTGCCTCCTGGGCCCTTTCATGTGCCCCATCGTGGTGTTTGTTTGGTTTTACTTCATTTTTCATGGAAAAGGAAACACTCTGGCATTATGAGATGCCCCAGGTTCATCTTATATATTTCCAGCTTCAGAATCAACAACTTCTCCAGATAATCCTGTTTGTATTACTGGAGGACGACGAGAGTAATCAAAATCAAGTGTGCTTGATGCTACTAAGGTACCAGTGTTTTCTGTCCTGCCTCCTTCGGCTACATTTAAATTTTTCCCCGTTGTCTTAATTTTCAGTTTGATTGGGAGGCATCTACATACAACTTGCTTTGTTTTTAAGCCTCCTTGAAGTTCTGTGAGCTTTTTCAATCTGTAATATTTTAGCTTTTTACCTAATTTGAATAATTTCACAATTATTGCCTCAAAAACAAAAATCAGTCCCATTCTTTCTCTCATTTCATTTTGAGACCAAAACGACACATCTGTTAGACCTTTTGATATTGTTCCTCCAGTACCTGAGGATCTCTTTCTTTTCTTTTTTGTTCTTTTTTTCTCACTTCTTCAGTCGGATAATTCTGCTGATAGACCTTATGGTTAATTTTTAGAAGTAGGATTACTGTGGTCAAAGAGACGTATAGGCCAGAAACAGTGGCTCATGCCTATAATCCCAGCACCTTGAGAGGCTGAGGCAGGAGAATCGCCTTGAGGCCAGGAGTTCAAGACCAGCCTGAGCAACACAGTGAAGCCCTATCTCTACAAGAAAATAAAAAAGAGAAATTAGCGAAGTGTGGTGGCACACACCTGAGTCCTAGCTACTTATAAGGCTACTTGGAAGACAGAGTAAACATGTTTTTAGATTTATTTGATATTCAAGATGCCCTCCATAGAGCTTGTAAGATTTTTCATTACGACGGGCAAACATGCCTTTTCCCTCACAAACTTGCCAGCAGGGTATAGTGTCAACCTTTTGAACATTTGTCAATCTGATAGTTCATCAGGTATGGTTGCCCATCTGTTAAAAGAGCTGCCAGCCATTCTCTCTGCTGAACACACGTGCCATTCCCCCATCATGATGTGCAGTCTATTACCCATCCCCTTCTATCCAGGGACATTGCCTTACGACTCCCTTCAACCAACAGACTGAGCTTGAAGTATTACATTCTCTGCTTCATGGATTAGACTTGTGTAAAACCACAAACAAGCCACATGGTGATTACACAATCCAGGTCAGACCTTGGGGTAGATCGGACATGGGGCGGGGAGCTCTGGCTCACACCAGTAATCCAAAATACAAAAATTAACCAAGTGTGGTGCTGTGCACCTGTACTCCCAGCTATTTGGGAGGCTGAGGCAGGAGAATTGCTTGAACATGGGAGGCGGATGTTGCAGTGAGTGAGCCAAGATCACACCACTGCACTCCAGCCTGGGCAACAGAGCAAGACTCGGTCTCAAAAAAGAAGAAGAAGAAGGAGGCTCACCGTCTCCCTCTCCCTCTGCCTCTCCCTCTCCCTCTCCACGGTCTCCCACTCCCTCTCTCTTCACGGTCTCCCTCTGATGCCAAGCCGAGGCTGGACTGTACTGCCGCCATCTCAGCTCAGGGAACCTCCTTGCCTGATTCTCCTGCCTCAGCCTGCCGATTGCCTGGGATTGCAGGCTCACGCCGCCACGCCTTACTGGCTTTTGTATTTTTTGGTGGAGAAGGGGTTTCGCCGTGTTGGCCCGGCTGGTCTCCAGCTCCTGACCGCGAGTGATCTCCCCGCCTTGGCCTCCAGAGGTTCCGGGATTGCAGATGGAGTCTCGCTTACTCAGTGCTCAATGTTGCCCAGGCTGGAATGCAGTGGCGTGATCTCGGCTCACTACAACCTCCACCTCCCAGCCGCCTGCCTTGGCCTCCCAAAGTGCCGAGATTGCAACCTCTGCCCTGCCGCCACTCCGTCTGGGAAGTGAGGAGCGTCTCTGCCTGGCCGCCCATCGTCTGGGATGTGAGGAGCCCCTCTGCCCGGCCGCCCAGGCTGAGATGTGAATAGAGCTTCTGCAAGGCCGCAACCCCATCTGGGAACTGAGGAGTGTCTCTGCCCGGCTGCCCAGTCTGGGAAGTGAGGAGCATCTATTCCCAGCAGCCATCCGGTCTGGGAAGTGAAGAGCACCTCTTCCCAGCAGCCATCCAGTCTGGGAAGTGAGGAGCGTCTCTGCCCAGCCGCCCATGGTCTGAGAAATGGGGAGCGCCTCTGCCCAACCACGACCTCGTCTGGGAACTGAGGAGTATCTCTGCCCGACCGCCACCCCGTCTAGGAGGTGAGGAGTTTCTCTGCCCCACCGCCCCGTCTGAGAAGTAAGCAACCCCTCCACCCAGGATCTGCCCGGCCTGGGAGGGAGGTGGCGGGCAGCCCCCGCCCGGCAGCCACCCCGTCTGGGAGGTGGGGGGCGCCTCTGCCCGGCTGCCCCGTCTGGGAAGTGAGGAGCCTCTCTGCCCCGCCGCCACCCCGTCTGGGAGGTGTGCTCAACAGCTCATTGGCAATGGGCCATGATGACGATGGCGGTTTTGTCGAATAGAAAGGGGGGAAATGTGGGGAAAGGAAAGAGAAATCAGATTGTTGCGGTGTCTGTGTAGAAAGAAGTAGACATAGGAGACTCCATTTTGTTCTGTACTAAGAAAAATTCTTCTGCCTTGGGAAGATGTTAATCTATAACCTTACCCCCAACCCCGTGCTCTCTGAAACATGTGCTGTGTCCACTGAGGGTTAAATGGATTAAGGGCGGTGCAAGATGTGCTTTGTTAAACAGATGCTTGAAGGCAGCATGCTCGTTAAGAGTCATCACCACTCCCTAATCTCAAGTACCCAGGGACACAAACACTGCAGAAGTCCGCAGGGTCCTCTGCCTAGGAAAACCAGAGATGCTTGTTCACATGTTTATCTGCTGACCTTCCCTCCACTATTGTCCTATGACCCTGCCAAATCCCCCTCTCCGAGAAACACCCAAGAATGATCAATAAATACTAAAAAAAAAAAAAAGAAGAAGAAGAAGGAGAAGGAGAAGATTGAACGTCGGAAGTGAGGAGGGAGAGGAAGTAAAAGAGAGGAAATAAAACAATTACAAATAAAGCTATTAACGTATTTATAATGTTAAGTTTTTTTATGAAACAAAGTATTTCCCTCATTTTTTGAGTGCTTTGTTAGTCTTCTTATGGTAATTTTAAAACGGAAGAAAAAACACACATACACAAATACAGAAAACCAAACAAAAATAAAGGAGTTGCTTAAGAAATTATTATGAGGCATACATCATGTAATCAAGAAATAGAAATTTCTCAGACACACCTAAAGCAATGTTCATTTGACTGGTCCTTATCACAATATCCTTCTTTCTGGCATAACTCACTTTTATAGTTAAGATTCATCTTCAAATCTTCCTGAAATTTGTATCCAAATGTCATTTTTCATCTTCAATAACCATGTGAACACCCATTTGCCTCTTTCTCTGGCTACTTCCTCAAGAAATCATTGTCTTTTCATTACAGCAAATCTAAATCTTTATTTCCCACTCTACATAGTATATAGTCAGATACGCGAGGTCACCATTACGACTTCCAATCAGAGCTCCCCTCCCTCTACCCGATAAACCAATACTAGAGGTGTTCAATAACCTAGAAATTCTTCTTACCATATCTGCCCAACATATAATCGTGCCCCATACTTCCCACACCCTGGATTTTTAGTGATAATATTAGCTCTCACTTCTCATGCTTCCTCACACCCAACTACTGCCACAGTTCTTAGCTATTCCAGCATCCACACAGATTATCCACCCAGCACCCTCAACACTCTCACTTCTTCTCCAACTGCACTTGTCTACACCCCACCAGAGATACCCATGGTCACAGTCATCAAGAACATCACCACTAGATCAAAATATGAAACAGTCATGCCCCAACTATAAGACCACATCTTTCCATTCACTTTTGCTTCTTTATTTAAACTCTAAGGGCTGTTTGACCATGCATTGTGCCACAACCCATGGATTCCAGCCCAATCCCTACTTACTCACCCTTTCTGGTCCAAAACCAGCTTTCATGGTTTATCACTATAGTTACACCCTTTCAAACTCCCGAAGCATTTCTGCACCTTGCTCTTCTGTCACATTTGCATTGTCCATGTCCAAACACAGAGAAAAGAGAAACTGAACCACCTTGTCATGTTTTTCCAAACGGATTGGCTGGTAAAAGTAGTATCTATGGGACAGTCTCACTTTTATCTTCAGAAGAACTCTCACAAAAACCTACACTCAGGTTTGTATTCCCATGTTCTACAATTATCTATGCCAAATATCCTCACCCCATCCCCAATCATGATCCTGACTGCCCACTGCCAGCTGATGGCCTTATCTTAAGCCACATTGACAGAATAGACAGAAACTATCTCTCCAAAACTTTCACTTATATATTTGGACCCAGCCACCCTTAAAGTCAGAAATCTGAGAGTGATTCCAAAGTCCTCCTTTTCTCATCAAGAAGTCTCTCATGTCAGCTCTAACATCCCTCTCCAATGTGTCCATTCTTCTGCCTTTTGACAGACACTTCCCTCTCCCAAGCTCCCAACCTCTCCTCTGGGAACTACTCTACCAGCTGGCTTCCCCAATTCCAGTTGCCTCCTGCTACCTACACTGCAAGAGGAAAAAGAATATTTTCTTAAAACTTTGGAAGCTTCTGATACCAAAAATGTGAAAGTTGTTACTACCAAGATGAAGTCCACTATCGTCAGATCCAGGTGAAGTGGAGCTGGAGGGTCATGAAGGAGGGGAGCCCATGCCTGTATATCTGAGATAAGAGCTATCACGACTCCCTAAAACCCACAAGAGATTATGGCACATCCTACATGCTTTACACCACCAGCAGGTCTTACACACTTTGCTCATTCTGCATGTTCACACATATTTCTGTAACTGCATTATATTCAAGACTGCAGCATTCCAGATAAAATGTTCTCGCAAGAACACATGCCTAGCAATGGCTGTCTCCACCAAGAAGCTAACGCCAACTCCTGCAGTCAGCTTCTGTGACCAATAAACTTTGTTTTAAAGTAGTTTCTGTGGACTTCTTTTTGCCTTTAAAAGTTTCCCCTTACACCAACCTCTCAGGATGCACCTACAACTTGTTATACCTGGTGCATTCCAGTTTACAATCCTTCATTTAAATAAACTCATTATCTTTTGAAAGCCAATCTCTGCTGTTATTTCAGGTTGCCATAATAAGTCTAATTCAATAGATGACATGTAAATTAATTCAACTCTGAACAACTACTTCCGATCTATTTTTTCTCCTATTAGTGAACATGTTTTAGTGCCACTACCAAGGATTATGGAAAGTGTTTCACTTGTTTCTCCGTGAAAACATCATTAGGTTTATCACCTGATGTTCTCAATGCTCAAATCAAAAAACATTTTAAATTTAATACAATTTGAATCTCTCAATATGAGAGATTGCTTATTTCAGTGTTATCTATAAGCCTTAAATAAAAAAATGTGGCTTAGTGGTGTGAAATCCATCCCCCAACATAAATAAGAATATAGATTTTTTTTAAATTTTTTATTTGATTTTCTTTGGTGACCTATTATTTGAGTAGATAATTCCAAATTTTATGATAATCTGTGGTTTGTTATCCAACTTGTGGTTTTACTTTTTCATGGTCACTCATAAGGTTTAAACAGAAGCATGTCGCTTATTGGCTTGAAATGCATCCCCCCAACAGAAATAAGAATATACTTTTTATTTACATTTTTTATTTCATTTAATTTGATGACCTATGATTTGAGCAGATAATTCCAAATTTTACAATAATATGTAGTTCATTATCCAACTTGGATTTTACCTATTAAAGTGAGCATTAGTAAAAAAGATATAATCTATATGTAAAAACATTTATCTGTTCAAACATGTAATATTATACTCTTATTAAAGAAGAACAACATTTAAGTTAACATACCACACTCCATTGGTCTCAACTAACTTAAAAAATTAAAAGAATAATAATAAACCACTCAAATTGAGAAAAGGAAGTTTATTTAAAAGGTGCTTATCTATACAATGTTATTTATCTGCTGAAAACCCTCAAACAAATCATTTTTCCAGCAGCCCGTTATCAGCTCGGTTTGCTCCTCTGGAAAATGGCGTCATGGTGGGCTAGCTTCCTTGTAGAATGATATAAGCATTAAATTAGTTATGCCATGTAAAGCACCTAGAACAATGCCAAGCATTTTTCAGTGCTTTTAAAAATGTTAGTCCTTCTCATTTCCCATAAAATATTTTCTTGGTAATAGTCTCTTTCCAGGTGATGTGTACAAAAGTAATACAAACAGTACTGAGTGGAAGGTTTCTGCAGATGCTTCTCACAATAAATCCGGACTAAAGTCCCATGCCGAAATTCTTACTGAGGAAGAGGACAAAGCCAGCCCAGATCTTCAGTAGAAGCAGACGGTGTGAAGAAAGCTTTTTCCTGCCTTCTCCTCCATTTGCAACAGCAGCTCCGCCAGATTGTCTTCCATGTCGTCTGACTGCTGCAGGCACTGGCAAATCTCACAGATGAGGAAAGCTCCCAGGGTGGCATCTTCCAGGGTATCTTGGATGTCCATGTTGATCACGTGCACAGGCTGAAAGGTCTGCTGTTCTCTGGAACACAGATCTTCCACCACTGTGTCATAGACCCTCTCCTCACAGGTGAAGATGACATCAAAGAAATCAGTGCAGTCCTGAAATCTTTCTGGACCGGGCTTGATTCTCTCATTTCTTCCCAAGATGTGTAAGATTCCGTTGCGGGTGTAGCATTCTCTATCTTTCCTGAGGAGGTCATTGTACATCTCCTTATATGTTGTTGCAAAATCATAAACTACAGGACGATGGGGTCTTGGTCCTGGTAGCCTCACATGAGATTCAGTTCCAAAAGACCGGACACTTAGCCCTTTTCTCCTGAGGATGCTGTGGGCCTCCATGCTCCTGTTGACATTGCTCACGCACACCACAGCCACACTGAGTGGGGAGGAGAGCATGATGGCGGCCACTGGGAACCAGAGAGACACACGCACCTCAGCTGCTGCAGGGACTCGGAGCCAAGGAGACGACCACGTATACCCAGGTCTTCCAAATGAGCTAATGTGGAGGCACAGGAGGCAGGTTTATATTGAGTCACCTTAATTAGTGGGTGGAGACTTCATGACTTCTGGATTGATTAGGTTGTGATAATCGCCTCCTAACTCATCACAAGAACAATCAAGATGATTAAATTACCTAAAGTATTAACTCTCCACAAAGGTGGCACCACCCAGTCTGGATTGATTTAAAATCTGGAGTTTGCTCTGGTGGTTCTCCTAGTGAATGGGGGCTGCTATTGACAATGGCCAAGACAATTAAGCTACCTGCAAGCATGTCATTGGACTCTCCAGTGACCTTCAGACATGAAATTGGATGATAAACATGTTGACGATGTCCAAGGCTGCACCCTATTTAATTATAAATTACAAGTGTTGTTGCTTGTTTTAATTTTCATAATGTTCGAGAAATGCAATTGCATAAATCACAGGACCATTATATATAGTTTCGTCCAGAAATTCACAAAATTTTTCACCAATACAAAAAAAGGCCCATTCTAAACAACATATCTGCTTATGGTATTTTAAGAGTTATTCAACACAACATTTTCTGCATTTGATATTACTGAAATCATAATGATTCTCCAGAGAAGGCAGCAATTGCTGCAAGCCACTGCCTACTTTAATATGCTTTCAAGTACAGTTGTGTCTTAGTTTTCTGTACTGAAATACAATGTTTAGAATTATTTTTCTTTAAAAGTTTGTAAAATTTATTAAGAAAATGAAGAGATTTTAAAATTATGAAATGGGTTCCAAACAATAAGGATAATCATGTCACTTTATAATCAATCACCTTATGGTTGATTAGATTATGATAATGGGCTCCTAACTAATCACAATAATCATCAAGATGATTAAATTCCTAAAGTTGCAAATCTCCACAAAGGGGGCCCCACCCAGTCGGGATTCATTTATATGTGAGCTCTGTTTGCTCTCACTCACTGATTAACCGAAAATTGAGTAAATAATAACCTTGCTTGTTTTTATTAATTTTTCTTAAATGTATGTATGGCTCACATTTATTTCAATGTAAATCAGATCAGGGTCATCACTTTTGTCCCTGGTGCAGTGACAAAATTGATGTCCCTGATCTGATATACAGCAATATATTGTATTTTTCTATGTCCTTCTTCAGGTGATTCTTACATTGCAAATACAGCAGGTTCTCAAATAACATCCTTTTTTTTCTTTTTTCATTTTGAGACAGGGTCTCACTCTGTCACCCCGGTTGTAATGCAGTGGTGCCATCATGGCTCACTGCAACCTCAAACACCTGGGCTCAATCATTCCTCTCATCTTGACCTCCTGAGTAGCTTGGACTACAGGTGTGTACCACCATGCCTGTATAACTTTGGTATTTTTTGTAGAGGATGGAATTTTACCATGTTACCCAGGCTGGTCTCAAAAGCCCAGGGGCTCAAGTGATCCACCCGCTTCAGCCTCCCAAATTGCTGGGATTACAGGCATGAGCCACTGTGCCCAGCCTCACCTAACATCATTTTATTATAACATTAATGAGAAAAAAATTTGACTTCTGGCGGGGCCACTGTCTGTGTGGAGTTTGCATATTCTCCCTATGTCTGTTTGGGTTGTCTCTGGATACCCTTGTTTCCTCCCACATCCCAAAGATGTGCACATTAGGTGAACTGACATCTCTATGATCCTAGTGTGAGGGTGTGCCCTGAACCCCAGATGGGGTCCCGTCCAGCGTTGGTTCCTGCCTCACACCTTGAGCTGCCGAGATTGGCTCCAGCCACCTGCCACTCTAAAGTGGAATCAGCGGATTGGAAAATGAATGAATGAATACAAATTATTGAAAAATAAAATTTCATAAAATATGTGGTAATCATAAGACAATAATTATCAGAGTGCAAATCAGATCAGCCTGCCGTGTCTGTCACTGTTGGTTTTTAACTGTGTAGTAGTAGGAAGAGCTCCTTATAATTTTTTCTTTGCAGACATTTATTCCTTGATTTAACTTACCACAACTACGACCACTGTCACTCACTGATTCACCGAAAATTGGGTAAATAATAATCTTACTTGGTTTTATTAAGCATTCTTAAATGTATGTATAACTCACATTTATTTCAAGGTTTAATATTCAAAGTGTGTTGAATCTTTATTTAGAAATTTGGTAATGTTTTTGTGACTCTTGTTCATATCAATTAACCTATGATAATAATTGATTTTATTATACATCATTTCGCTTCAAGTCATTGTTTTGAAGAACTTATTGAGCACAGTTAGTGAGTGCTTACTGTATTTTTAAAATCAGTAAACACCTTCAAGTTTCTGAAAGTGTGTGCTCAGCATTAGCATCAATTGGGAGCTTGTAAAAAAAAAATGCAAATTTGGACCTCAAACCACTGAATCAGAAACTCTAGTGGTGAAGCCCAGAGATCTGTGTTTTTCAAAGTCTTCCTAATAATTCCAAAAGCCAAAGTTTTAGAAGAACTTCCCTAGAGATTTTTGAAACTTGACTATACATTAGAAGCACCTGAAGAATTGTTAAATGCACTGCTTCAGGCATAGAGAATGAACAGGATTTTCTTGAAAAACCAAAGGAGAGGAAACATTCAACATAAATGAAAAGCTAGTCAGATCTTAAATATGTTGTGAAATGTCTTATTAGACTCAATGACTGAGACCTAAAGAAATCTAACAAATGAAAAAAAGAAAAATCTCAGAGACCAGCTATAAGTGTTACTGAAAAGGAAGATGTTTTGTGTGTTCCAAAAGAATTGAGAAACAGTGTTAAACCAAACCTTGAAGACTGATACACAAAGTGGTTGGACATAATTTCAACAGAAATAAAAGGATAATACCGGGAGGATCAGTATGAAATACTAAATGTATCATATAAGTGAATTTCTACGTGAAACACTTCTTAGAGGTAGTACTATGGGTACTGCCTATGTCCTCAGGGGAAATGTCAAGGGCATTTATTGTGTTCTGCCTCCAAGTAAAGGCACAAAGTGAGACAAACAAAAAAATCCAGGGAAACAGTATGTGGTTAATTGGATTAGATGTTGAGCTGATGGTAGAGTACCAACTCAGAGACATAAAAGTAGACATAATTTATTTAAACACTAATTGCTTTTCAAAGCACCAGACTTCTTGACTACGTAAGTCCAAATATAGGGGAACACACACAAGACAAAACCTGGAGAAGTGTATTAGAAAAACAACGTGATGAGACAGAGAAAAATTTTTCCGCTGCTGTTGCGATATCACAAGTTATACAGGACCTGAACCAAAGTAAATAAATCTCAAGATTCTGAGGGAGAACATGGCAAAGGTATTCTGGCTTCTAGGCACCTCGAGACACAGATATCAATAAGAGTTCCAGTTCTGGAATCTGCTAAGAGTGATTTTCTAGTTCAGTGATTGTTAACTGTGGCTGGATATTTCAAGACCTTTCTACCAAACTTTTATAAGATGCCAATGTCTGGGACCTACCCCAGATCAAATGAATCAAAATCTCTGGGCATGGATTATGTTCATCCTGATTTTATTTCTTATTCCTGTGATCCCTTCACCCACCCACATTTCAAAATTTATTTCATGCTAGAATTTAGCGTATACACATTTGCTGTAATGACTTTTTTACTGTACATTCCTCGCATCTTCTTTATTTTATATTGTTATTTTTGCCCTTGGTTTTTATCAAGTTGTTATATACTCCATTTTGTACCTAACTTGAAATTCTACTTGGATTGCACTCCCCATTAAATGGTTACCTGTGCTTTCTCTGCCTTCCTGATCAGAACACATTTCTCTAGTACTTATTTGAAAACAAGAGTTTTGCAATGCTCTTAATTCTTTTTCACTTTTCACTGATCCCCTATCCCTAACTTCCAGGTTTTGCCAGGATATTTTGTTAATTTTAGTTCAATAGTCTTAGTCAAATGTATCTCACAGATAGTTCCTTCAATTTCTGAGTCCTTATTTACAACTGAGAATGAACTTTACCTGAAGTCTAAACTTCTTTTTCTGTTATACACGTAAGAAATTATTGAAATATTTAGTCCCAGCCTCAGTACATGCCTCCATTTCCTTTCTTTTCTTCACATTGCCACCAATTGTTGTTCAGGTTCACATAAGTGATAATGTTTGGAAAGTCTTCTCTCAAATAGGTTTCTCTGTTGGGGGACACAGGAGATAAACTGTCTGAATTGCTGTGTATCTTTCCTTCACCCTGACAGAGGGGCCACATCTCAGCTGGGTACAGGATTGTTGGGCTGTAGACCTTTCTCTCAGTAGTCCTTAACTGCTATGCCACTGTCCGTTCCAGCGTTGGAGATAAAAAGTCTAATTCCAGCATCATTCTTCTTCTGTAGATAATATGTTCTTTTTAACTGTATGTTTGTCAGATTTTTCTCTTTCTCTTTAGAGGTCCAAATTTGTACTGACAGATGCCTCAGTGTTTCTTTTTTCTCATCACTCAAGTCCAGTATTTCTCCATTGTTTTAATCAACCCCCATTTAAGGAGCCTTCTCAGACTTTTGTCCCTAATCGCTGCCCATAAAATTTTAATAGCATAGATATATTGTGTATTTGTTTATGTACGGCATCTGTGCTCTGTACATGAAGGGAGTGAGATTTCTGTTCACTCCCCCAAGAACCAGATTCTGCCCCATTAGGGACATTATCACTCCTCTTGAGAAAGAATGGTTTAACCTGAAACAGTGAGCCTTTTATTACATTCAAGAAATTATCTACTATTCTTTAATTATTGTCTTACTTCCACGAATACCTTTTACTCCTTGGGAAATTCCAGTAATTTACATTTTGTTATTCTTGATTTATCTGCCACGTCCCTTCTTTTTCCTCGTGGTTTCTTATATTTCTGCTTTTTGTTTTCAAGTATTTGTCAAATCAAATTTGGATCTCAATTCACTCACTACATTGTGTATAAGAGAAATCGTGTTTTGGCCTCACAAAGTGTTGGCCCCTCACATTTTTTTTAATAGAATGTGCTTTTTGTCCAAGTTCTCATCTTTCTGCCTCCCCTCTGCATGTCACTGGTAAGTGTTCAGTTTCTTCTGACTGATCATTGCTGACTGCTGGGCCTGCTAACACAGAATCTTTATCCCTGAAGCTCAAGTTGCTCCTGGACTCCAAATGGGAGTGTTACAGGTAGTTAGACAGACATGAACCAGGCAGGAGTGGGCTCTACCCCCAACCCACCAGGAATGTCAGGCGACCAGCAAGTGATGGTTGGGCACTTACCACACTGCCTCTCTAAAAATGAGAACTTGGCAGCCAGTGAGGAAAGACAATCTCCTGAGGGTCCATAGCTGCCACACTCAAGTGTTCATTGAACTCGGGCACCAGGGAGAGGCAACTTCCCAAACAGATAAAAACACTTGAGACTGGTAATCAGCTTCCAATAAAATCTCAGGATTTGGGCAAGTGAGTCCAGGCATGTGCCTTAAGAGAAAATGGCAGAGTATGACCTTCCGGAGGCATTCCACCAGAAAAGGGAAGAAAGCCTCAGATGGACATGAGTACAATTTCCTAAACACACTGCGCATGCTCACTTCCCAAGCATAAGGAGGGTGTTAGCAGGTGGGCAGCCTACCCTAAGGGAAGAATCATGGGAAAGGGGTGCAATATGCCAAAAATGGGCCAGAATATAAACTCCCAGGATCAAGGTTAAGCAGGGCACTTGTCCTTCAAGTCACCCACTGGAGTCTCTTCCAAGTGTACTTTACTTTCTGCTCTAAAACTCTTTAATAAGCTTCCACTCCTGCTCTGAGACTTGCCTCGGTCTTTTTTTGCCTTATGCCTCTTAGTCGAATTCTTGCTGCTCTGAAGAGATAAGAACTGAGGTTGCTGCAGACCCGTATGGATTCACCTTAGGTAACTGAAATACCTTCTTCCCCTAACAGGAGCAGTCCCAGAGATGCTAGAAGACAAAGTGGTCTCTGTTGGCCCAAGTCTGGTAGTAAAGAACAAAGCAAGCAGCAGATCTCTTCAGATGCACCTAAAGAAAGCCTTCGAGGTTCCTGGTCCCCTACCACCCACTTCAGGATTTCACTTTGGCTTCTTGGGTCCATGAAGAATCTCAGGATACCAAAATCAGCCTCTCTCCTCTTCCCTCCTCAGATCGCAAGCCCAGGGCCTAACTGACAACACTCATAAAGCACCCCCTGCCAGTTCTCCCTTCAGGCCCTCAAGCAACCAATTTGTCTTGGGTGAGTACCTAAGAATGAAATGTCTGTTCTATAGGATAAGTATATGTTGAACTTCCTAAGAATTGCCAAATATTTTTTTCCAAAGTGGTTTCATCAGTTTACATTCCCAGCATCAGCGTCCCCATTGTTCCTCAACTTCACCAACATTCATTCTTTCTCACCTTTTCTATTTTAGCCATTTAGTGTTTCTGAGTGGAATTTTGGGATTTTAGTTTGCATTTCCCTGATGACTAAAGATGCTGAGCATCATCTCATGTGTTTATGGCCCATTTGTACAGCTTGTTTTGTGAAGTCATATTTATAATAATTTATAATAAAATTTATTTTCTATTTTGAAGATTGTTCTTCTTTTTCATTTTATGTATTTGTGCTATTCTTCTCAACTCTTTAAAAAAATTGATTTGCTCCTGTTTCTGTTTTGTTTGGTGTTGTTGTTTTGTTGTTGATGTGTTTCAAGCAACCTGGTATGTTACTGTTTGGCAGGGTTGTCTCTTAATAGACTGCAAACCCCTTTACGGCAAATGGTAGACTTCTTTATCTGCCCTTCCAGATCAGCCAGAACAGTTCCTAGAACATAGTAAATGCTCGGTAAATGTTCCTTGTGTCGGTATTGACAGACAGTGACTTCCTATTACAGCTCATTGCTGACTCTAGCCCAGCAAGGGGATTGTACTAACTAGGCCCATGCCATTATCTAGGCTCCTGTAGTGTCAGGGGCATGATTACATCATAAAAATTACAACTTTGACGATATCTTTCATAGTTCTATCAACCTTATTATACTAGACTCAATGACCAGAACTGTGTATATTCATCCTGGCTCACTGCTCATACAGTACCTGGATACTTTAGGAATTCAGTTCTTCATTGTGTTTTGTTTGTTTTTTAGAGACAAGGTCTTGCTCTGTCAACTACGCTGGAGTACAGTGGCACAATCAAAGCTCACTGCAGCCTTGAACTCCTGGAATCCAGTGATCCTCAGCCTCCTAAGTAGCTAGAACTATATGAGTGCACCACTGTGCCAAGCTCATTTTTTTTCTAGAGATGGGGTCTCACTGTGTTGGCCAGGCAGGTCTCGAGCTCCTAACCTCAGGCAATCCTCCCACTTGGGCCTCCCAAAGCATGGCTTGCCAGTTCCTAATTTTTGAACCAAGTCTGCAGCACTGTATGTAGAGAGGGGAAGCCAGAAGCCATAGTTCATTATCTGAGAAATGTATACTATAAGAAATTTTGGGATAATACAACAGATGTATCATTTTCCTGAGTTAGCATGGATTGGAAAGGGTAAGCCTATAAGCAGAGACCAGTTAGAAGTCTGGTGTGATCATCCAGGTGACAGAGGATAAATCCTAAACCAGTCCCTTGGGGCTTTGGGACACTTGTGGATGAGCAGAAGCTACATCCAACATCTGAGCACAATGGAGGAGCTTGTACTAACCTTCCAATCAATAGTAAACATAGAAGCTAGGTAAAATACTTAAAGCAACCGAAGTTGTTAAAGAAAAAAACAATCCAAGTGGGACTTGAAGGGAAGATTGCTGGAAAGAATGTACACTAGTGCAGCTATGCAAGCCCCACATTTGCCTCTGCTTTTTCCCTCAGAGCATTTGCTAAGTCCTGGCATGTGCAACAAAGACCAAGTTGAAAGGTAGTGGGAGCTTGTAGCGTTCTCAGTGTCAGGCCTCTGAGCCCAAGCTAAGCCATCATATCCCCTGTGACATGCATGTATACATCCAGAGGGCCTGAAGCAACTGAAGAATCACAAAAGAAGTGGTATTTAAATGGCCTGTTCCTGCCTTAACTAATGATATTCCACCACAAAAGAAAAGAAAATGGCCTGTCCTTGCCTTAACTGATGACATTACTTTCTGAAATTCCTTCTCCTGGCTCATCCTGGCTCAAAAACTCCCCCACTGAGCACCTTGTGAACCCCCACTCCTGCCCACCAGAGAACAACCCCCTTTTTCCTTTACCTACCCAAATCTTATAAAACGGCCCCACCCCTATCTCCCTTCGCTGACACTCTTTTTGGACTCAGCCTGCCTGCACCCAGGTGAAATAAACAGCCTTGTTGCTCACACAAAGCCTGTTTGGTGGTCTCTTCACATGGACGTGAATGAAATTTTGGTGCCATGACTCGGATCAGGGGACCTCCCTTGGGAGATCAATCCCCTGTCCTCCTGCTCTTCGCTCTGTGAGAAAGATCCACCTACGACCTCAAGTCCTCAGACCAACTAGCACAAGGAACATCACAACAATTTTAAATCAGGTAAGCGGCCTCTTTTTACTCTCTTCTCCAACCTCTCTCACTATCCCTCAACCTCTTGCTCCTTTCAATCTTGGCACCACACTTCAATCTCTCCCTTCTCTTAATCTCCGTTTCTTTACTTTTCTCATAGAGACAGGAGATGAGTTTTATCCGTGGACCCAAAACTTTGGCACCGGTCACGGACTCGGGAAGACAGTCTTCCCTTGGTGTTTAATCACACAGAGACACCTGATTATTCATCCACGTTTCAGAGGTGTCTGACCACACAGGGACACCTGCCTTGGTCTTTCACCCTTAGTGGCAAGTACCACTTTTCTGGGCAGCAAGAACCCCCCACCCCTTCTCTCCATGTCTCTACCCCTTCTCCGCTTTTCTGGAGGGCAAGAACCCCCCAACCCTTCTCTCCGTGTCTCTACGCCCTCTCCACTTTTCTGGGGGGCAAGAACCCCCCAACCCCTTCTCTCCGTGTCTCTACCCCTTCTCCACTTTCCTGGGGGCAAGCAACCCCCATCCCTTCTTTCCGTGTCTCTACTCTCTCTTTTCTCTGGGCTTGCCCCTTCACTATGGGCAGCCTTTCACCCTCCATTCCTCCTTCTTCTCCCTTAGCCTGTGTTCTCAAGAACTTAAAACCTCTTCAACTCACACCTGACCTAAACCTAAATGCCTTATTTTATTCTACAATGCCGCCTCACCCCAATACAAACTCAACAGTGTTTCCAAATAGCCAGAAAACAGCACTTTCGATTTTTCCATCCTACACTATCTAGATAATTCTTACCGTAAAATAGGCAAATGGTCTGAGGTGCCTGACGTCCAGGCATTCTTTTACACATTGTTCCCTCCCTACTCTCTGTTCCCAATGTGACTCATCCCAAATCCTCCTTCTTTCCCTCCCTCCTGTCCTCTCAGTCCCAATCCCAAGCATAGCTGAGTCTTTCTAATCTTCCTTTTCTACAGACCCATCTGACTTCTCCCCTCCTCCCCAGGCTGCTCCTCGACAGGCCAAGCCTGGTCCCAATTCTTCCTCAGCCTCCACTCCTCCACCCTATAATCCTTCTAACACCTCCCCTCCTCACACCCAGTCCAGCTTACAGTTTAGTTCTGTGACTAGCTCTTCCCCACCTGCCCAACAATTTCCTCTTAGAGAAGTGGCTGGAGCTGAAGGCATATTCAGGGTACATGTATCTTTTTCTCTATCAGACTTCTCTCAGATCAGTCAGCATTTAGGCTCTTTCTCATCAGACCCCACTAAATATATACAGGAATTCCAATAACTTACTCTGTCCTACAATTTAACCTGGAGTGACTTAAATGTCATCCTGACTTTGACCCTCTCCCCAGGTGAACGAGAATGAGTTTTTTCTCTAGCCCAATCTCATGCTGATAACCACCAGCTTCATGAGCCAGACCTGCAGGAAGGCATTAGAGCAGTTCCCCGAGAGGATCCCCAATGGAACTATCAGGCAGATTCCCCAGGTATAGCTAGGCGAGATTACATGATTTCCCGCCTAATTGAAGGGCTTTAAAAGGCAGCTTACAAAGCTGTTAATTATGACAAGCTTAAAGAAACTACCCAAGGTAAAGATGAAAACCCAGCCCAGTTCATGGCCCGCTTAGCAGCAACCCTTAGACGCTTTACTGCCCTAGACCCAAAAGGGCCAGAAGGCCGCCTTATTCTTAATATGCATTTTATCACCCAGTCCACTCCTAACATTAGGAAAAAACTTCAAAAATTAAATTCCGGCCCTGAAACCCCACAACAGGACCTAATTAACCTCGCCTTCCAGGTGTACAATAATAGAGTAGAGGCAGCCAAGTAACAACATATTTCTGAGTTGCAATTCCTTGCCTCCACTCTCAGAGAAACCCCAGCCACATGTCCAGCACACAAGAACTCCAAATGCCTGAACTGCTGCTGCCAGGGGTTCCTCCAGAACCTCCTCCCCCAGGAGCTTGCTACTAGTGCTGGAAATCTGGCCACTAGGCCGAGGAATGCCCACAGCCCAGGATTCCTCCTAAGCCATGTCCCATCTGTGTGAGACCCCACTGAAAATCAGACTGTTCAACTCACCTGGCAGCCACTTCCAGAACCCCTGGAACTCTGGCCCAAGGCTCTCTGACTCCTTCCCAGATCTTCTCGGCTTAGCAGCTGAAGACTGACATTGCCCGATCACCTCGGAAACCTACAGGACCATCACAGATGCTCTGGGTAACTCTCATAATGGAAGGTAAGTCCATCCCCTTCTTAATCAATAAGGAGGCTACCCACTCCACATTACCTTCTTTTCAAGAGCCTGTCTCCCTTGCCTCCATAACTGTTGCAGGTATTGACGGCCAGGCCTCTAAACCTCTTCAAACTCCCCAACTCTGGTGCCAACTTAGACAATACTCTTTTAAGCACTCCTTTTTCATTATCCCCACCTGCCCAGCTCCCTTATTAGGCTGAGACATTTTAATTAAATTATCTGCTTCCCTGTCTATTCCTGGGCTACATCTCATTGCCGCCCTTCTTCCCAACCCAAAGCCTCCTTTGCATCTTCCTCTCGTATCCCCCCACCTTAACCCACAAGTATAAGACATCTCTACTCCCTCTCTGGCAACCGATCACATGACCATTACCATCCTATTAAAACCTAATCACCCTTACCCCCCTCAACACCAATATCCTATCCCACAGCACGCTTTAAAAGGATTAAAGCCTGTTATCACTCACCTGCTACAGCATGGACTTTTAAAGCCTACAAACTCCCCTTACAGTTCCCCCATTTCACCTGTCCTAGGACCAGACAAGTCTTACAGGTTAGTTCAGGATCTGTGCCTTATCAACCAAATTGTTTTGCCTATCCACCCCGTGGTGCCAAACCCATATACTCTCCTATCCTCAATACCTCCCTCCACAACCCATTATTCTGTCTGGATCTCAAACATGCTTTCTTTACTATCCCTTTGCACCCTTCATCACTTAGACTGACCCTGACACCAATCAGGCTCAGCAAATTACCTGGGCTGTACTGCCACGAGCCTTCACAGACAGCTCCCGTTACTTCAGTCAAGCCCAAATTTCATCCTCATCTGTTACCTCTCTCGGCATAATTCTCATAAAAACACACGTGCTCTCCCTGCTGATCATGTCCAGCTAATCTCCCAAACCTCAATCCCTTCTACAAAACAACAACTCCTTTCCTTCCTAGGCATGGTTAGTGCGGTCAGAATTCTTACACATGAGCCAGGACCACACCCTGCAGCCTTTCTGTCCGAACAACTTGACCTTACTGTTTTGCCTAGCCCTCATGTCTGCGTGCAGTGGCATCCACTGCTTTAATAATTTTAGAGGCCCTCAAAATCACAAACTATGCTCAACTCACTCTCTATAGTTCTCATAACTTCCAAAATCTATTTTCTTCCTCACACCTGATGCATATACTTTCTGCTTCCCAGCTCCTTCAGCGATACTCACTCTTTGTTGAGTCTCCCACAGTTACCTTTGTTCCTGGCCCAGACTTCAATCGGCCTCCCGCATTATTCCAGATACCACACCTGACCCTCATAACTGTATCTCTCTGATCCACCTGACATTCACCCCATTTCCCATATTTCCTTCTTTCCTATTCCTCACCCTGATCACGCTTGATTTATTGATGTCAGTTCCACCAGGCCTAATCGCCACACACCAGAAAAGGCAGGCTATGCTATAGAACAAGCCACCAGCCCACCTCTTAGAACCTCTCATTTCCTTTTCATCGTGGAAATCTATCCTCAAGGAAATCACTTCTCAGTGTTCCAGCTGCTATTCTACTACTCCTCAGGGACCATTCAGGCCCCCTCCCTTCCCTACACATCAAGCTCGGGGATTTTCCCCCACCCAGGACTGGCAAATTGGCTTTACTCAACATGCCCTGAGTCAGGAAACTAAAATACCTCTTGGTCTAGGTAGACACTTTCACTGGATAGGTAGAGGCCTTTCTCACAGGGTCTAGGAAGGCCACCATTGTCATTTCTTCCCTTCTGTCAGACATAATTCCTCAGTTTGGGCTTCCCACCTCTGTACAGTCCGCTAACAGACCGGCCTTTGTTAGTCGAATCACCCAAGCAGTTTCTCAGGCTCTTAGTATTCAGTGAACTAATGGTCTTTTAAAAACTCTCCTCACCAAGCTCAGTCACCAACTTAAAAAGGAATGGGCAATACTTTTACCACTTGCCCTTCTCAGAATTCAGGCCTGTCCTCGGAATGCTACAGGGTACAGCCCATTTGAACTCCTCCATAGACGCTCCTTTTTATTAGGCCCCAGCCTCATTCCAGAGACCAGACCAACTTAGACTGCGACCACCCCCGCAAAAAAAAAAAAAAAAAAGCTTGTCATCCCTACTATCTTCTGTCTAGTCATACTCCTATTCACCGTTCTCAACTACTTATAAATGCCCTGCTCTTGTTTACACTGCCGGCTTACACGGTTTCTCCAAGCCATCGCAGCTGATATCTCATGGTGCTATCCCCAAACTGCCACTCTTAACTCCCTCCTAAAGTAAATACTCTTTGCTGGCAGGGCTATGCTGAACCTCCTTAGGCACTCTCTAGTTAAATGTCCTGGGTCCTCTCAATTCTTAGTCCTTTAATACCTGTTTTTCTCCTTGTCTTATTCTGCTCTTTTTTCAATTCATACAAAACCATATCCAGGCCATCACCAATAATTCACGACAAATGTTTCTTCTAACAACCCCACATATCACCCGTTACCACAAAATCTTCCTTCAGCTTTATCTCTCCCACTCGAGGTTCCCACGCTGCCCCTAATCAAAGCAGCCCTGAGAAACATCGCCCATTATCTCTCCATACCACCCCCCAAAATTTTCACTGCCCAAACACTTCAACACTATTATGTTTTATTTTTCTTATTAATATAAGAAGACAGGAATGTCAGGCCTCTGAGCCCAATCTAAGCCATCATATCCCCTGTGACCTGCATGTACACATCTTGATGGCCTGAAGAAACTGAAGAATCACAATAGAAGTGATATTTAAATGGCCTGTTCCTGCCTTAACTCATGACATTCCACCATAAAAGAAGTGAAAATGGCTGGTCCTTACCTTAACTGATGACATTACTTTGTGAAATTCCTTCTCCTGCTTCATCCTGGCTCAAAAACTCCCCCACTGAGCACCTTGTGACCCCCTACTCCTGCCGACCAGAGAACAACCCCCCTTTTTCCTTTACCTACCCAAATCTTACAAAACGGCCCCACCCCTATCTCCCTTCGCTGACTCTCTTTCGGACTCAGCCCGCCTGCACCCAGGTGAAATCAACAGCCTTGTTGCTCACGCAAAGCCTGTTTGGTGGTGTCTTCACATGGACGCTAGTGAAACGCAGCATGCTAGGAATAAAGAAGTTGCAGTTCAGGGATACCATGGAGTCTGAGACCTGAGATAGAAGAGGCAGCCTTAGAGAAAATTGGGCCAAAATTCAGCGTGCCGATTCCCCTTGAGGAGTTTGCCAATTCCTAAGCTGTGCATGTTCAGGGCAAGATTCTCAGCACCTGAATTGAAAGCAGCAGCTGTGAAGCTAAACAGTTGTGCAAAGACTAGCAGTGTGATGGTGCTGGGGAGTCAGAGGCTGGAGGTCAGGGCCTGAGGAGGTAGAGCAACCCTTGTAAATAAACACTGAAACACTAGGAAGCTTTGAAACACTAGAAGGGCTGTACTCTAGGAGTAAGGACAACCCAGAAAAAGATCAACGCTGGCACTAGCAAAAGTTAAGCGTCCTCTTAGATGGATCAAGATCTGCCAGTACCCTTATCTGCCTGAATTCTTTCTAGAGAAACGTAACAGTTTCAGAGAACAGAGTCTCTAATTTTTTCATATAAAATCACTATCCATTCACACTCACAAACCAAGCATGCCAAGAAACTACCAAATAACTAAAAAAAAAAAATGTGGAAAAAAATAGCGACAGAACCACAGGTGATCTAAACATTGGAACTATGAGGGATTTTAAAATAAAATGCTTATCCAGGTCCTGTTAGAAAATATTGGTTGCATCTTCTGAAAAAGAGATGCCCACATGTAAAAACTCCAGGAGCTCAACTAGCTGCCTGTTACCTATTACCACCACAGGCTCAGTAGGAAGATACACACAGATGTTCCTCCTGAGCAGAATTATCTTTTTATCATACATTAAGTTCTAGGGCACATGGGCACAACGTGCAGGTTTGTTACATATGTATACCTGTGCCATGTTTGTTTGCTGTGCCCATTAACTCATCATTTACATTAGGTATTTCTCCTAATGCTATCCCACCCCCATCCCCCCACCCCACGACAGGCCCCGGTGTGTGATGTTCCCCACCCTGTGTCCAAGTGTTCTCATTGTTCAATTCCCACCTATGAATGAGAACATGTGGTGTTTGGTTTTCTGTCCTTGCAATAGTTCTGAGCAAAGTTTTTAATACTAGCTGAATGTTGGTGCAAACTCTAGGTAATGTCATGAACTGAGCTACCAACTGTGAGCTGGGAGGACTCATTTGTATCTCACACCTGAAGTCTCTATTAAACAGGCCTCTGTGGCCCCTTTTCCTATTGCCTTCATCCAAATATTTATCCTCTAGAGCTTACCATTCTAAAAAGAAAGAAATGATTACCCCATAGAAAAGTGGACAAAAGAAAAAAAGAACAGCATTTATTCCCAGTATATTTTTGCTTAGCCTCTTTCAATAAGCCCTACCCCTATAACTACAAGCCGATTGCTGTGCATCCTTAGACAGCTCATATTTGAATTGTTTTTCCTCTGCAAATGGAGTGATGAGAGGGGTTCCTTGGACTTGAACTAGAAGTTAGAGTGTACCATAACCTAGTGATGGAAAAGAGAATAGGTCTCAGAAACATTTAGGAAATAATCTTGTTAAAACTTCACGATTAATTGGATGAAGGAAGGTCCAGGTCCATGATGATTGCCTGGTTTCTAAATAGGGTGATTGCACCTTAAGTCTTGCAACTAACCCAAATAGATAATTGAGGCAAAGTAGGAAGTTCTACTTTTGCCAAATTCAACTTGAGATATACAAAAGCAAAGTTTCCTAATGCTGTTTATATATTCAACTCTGAGGCTTGGAGAAGAAGCCTTGGATAGAAGTTTAGATTTCAGTGGCATCGGTACCTACAGGTGCACGATGAAGCCATCAGATGAGTGGGAGAAAAAGCTTGTATCTACTCTTTATATGTTTATAACCCACCTCATTTCAAAATCAGATTTGAGTCAGCAGGAGAACATGTAGAAAGAGAATTAAAAGTCAGAATATTTGTCTAATAGACTCTAAATTTAGGGTAAGTAATGAAGAGGGACTCTCCCATAAACAAGAGAACTCAAATGTTGGTTTCACTGAAGCAAAGGATACAAAAAAAATTTTCTTCAAGAAGTAGAGATTGATCAAAACTTGACTTCAGTAGAGAGTTCCAGCATGTGAAGAATTAGGGGTTTTGTTTACCAGAACAGTTCCTTTCTAGTGCTCAGATATAAGTGAGATAGCCCTGGGCTACAGAACAAGTAGAGATAATGCTCCTTCAGAAAATAGGCTTGTCGGGGGAGGGTAGATGAGATTTGGACTTGAGGCAGGGCCTGACACATGTAGAATGTTGTGCTGGTTGTTTTGAAGACAGGACGTATTTGGTGTGTTTTTCATCTTGAGGAGACTTAGATGATATAAATTCTGAAGGATATTTTATGTAGCAAGGCCCTAGATGGGATGAAACGGTTTGAAGGGCAGTAGCAGGTGATCTTGAAAAATAGGAACACTTTATTCAGTAGCCAAGAATAAAGTAATAATTAGTTTACTGAGTTGGCACTCTTAGCTAGTATGTGTAATAAGACTTCAGGTATTTTGTCTCCTTTAGGAGCAACACCAGGAAATACGTGGAATTCGCCACTAAGGGACTAAGAAATGAAGATATTGCCTAAGGTCATTACCACTCAGAACCCAGTCTGTCTGATTTAAAAGTCCTGAGCCTGGCCGGGCGCGGTGGCTCACACCTGTAATCCCAGCACTTTGGGAGGCCAAGGTGGGTGTATCACCTGAGGTCAGGAGTTAGAGACCAGCCTGGCCAACATGGTGAAACCCCGTCTCTACTAAAAATACAAAACTTAGCTGGGAGTGGTGGTGCACGCCTGTAATCCTAGCTACTTGGGAAGCTGAGGTGGGAGAATTGCTTGAACCCACGAGGCAGAGGTTGCAGTGAGCTGAGATCGGGCCACTGCACTCCAGCCTGGGTGACAGAGGGAGACTCCATATCAAAAAAATGTCCCAAGCCCTTAGCCAGTAGGTCTCACTGCCTCTGTGGAGAATATAGGTGTTGATGAGTCCAAGTTGGAAGGTGGGGTGGTGGGATGTTGAGGAGGGCATACCTGATACCCTCCAGTTTTGATGTCATCGGTACAATGTCGACTACCATTTGAATAGAGGGCTTTATGAGAGAATCACCTCAGAAAGGAAGAGATGAACAATATGAATGATGAAGATGCTGCTAAGTGAGAAGCAGCCATGGGGTGGGAGGAAGGACACGACATTATCAATGTTGATCAATGTTGAAGGACATGACATTAGTAGTGAAGATGGTGGTGAGAGAGAGGAAGCAGTGGGATGGAGACACCACGAGTCACTTGTCGATTAATGGTTCGTTCACGCAACATTTGTTGAGCGCCTTATGTGTACTCCGTAGGATTCTCAATGTTGGGCCTACTTAGGTATAAGACATTCTGTCCCCTCAAGCTGTTCACAATCTAATCAACACAGTGGTAAATACTAACATGGGGTCATCTTGGGATGGCAGAACTTACAAGGAGCAACCATCCTAATCTCTGGGGATCAGAAAAGGCTTTCTGGAGGAGGTAATGTCTAACCCTAACCTGGGGGCTGAAGTGTGAGTAGGGGTTTATGAAATGAAGCAGAAAGACGTTCAGAGAAATGGAAGAACAGCTTATGGAAATTTCAGACAGGAAGAGAAAGAAGGGCCTATTCTTAGGTGCTTAAGGGAAGGTGAAACATTCAAGGGAAGTAATGGCACTGAGGTTGCATGGGTCACCTGAGGTGAAGCTATCAGAGCCTAGTAAATTTTGCTGAGAAATTGTGATTTTATCCTGAGGTGCTGAGGATTTTAAGAAGTGAAATGAAATAACTAGATGTGCATTTTAGAAAGCTTACTATAGCCACAATATAAAGAATTCGTTGCAAGGGCAAGAATGGGGATTGGGGAGACCAGTCAGGAGCCTGTTTGGTAACCCAGGTGGGGTCAGGAAAATGGCAGAGGGCATGGAGAGAAGGAAGTCACACAGCTGATTCCAGAAGCCCTTTCTCTGACTAGAGAGAGGGTGACTTCCCTACTAAATCATTCTGCTGTTTCTTCTGTTCCCTCTAGACTCCAGTGCCTAAGGCCAACCTTGGAAAGGCGTGGCCAAAGCACCTGCATGAGCCACTGCTACAGAATCTGGAGGAGCTGACATAGAGAAGAAACTCAGGTTCCTCCTGAAGGACTCATCCATGGAGAGGTCCTCCCAGATACCCTGGGGCGAGGTGATGAAGACCTGGGACAAGGCCCTCAGCCACAGGAAGAAGATGACCATGAAGAGCTTGGGGAATCAAACGCAGAGAAAGGCCTGTGTGCGTGGTAAGTGTGGGAAGGATTTGTGGTTGCGGCAACTGCCCTCTGCTGTTCTCCCTTTGCATCCTGCCTTCTTTCAGGTCTAGTTTTCCCTTTAGATCCTTTTTTTCCTTTCACCTCCTCATCACCCACCCCTTCACTTCCCTCCACTGTTTGCCCACCACCCCTTTTACTCCTGTTTCTCATTAGCCTGTGTGTGTGTGTGTGTGTGTGTGTGTGTGTGTGTGTGTGTCCTTGATTACCTCCACCTGTTCTTTCCACTTGCCATTTCAAAGGTGAAATGTCCTGCTCTCACTCACAGATAATGTAGCTCTTCACTAGGTGGAAAGCCAGCATATTTTCACATGCTCAGTGACCTTGCCTGGAAGGAAGTAAAAGTCAGTTGACCCCAAACAGCCCATTGCCACCAACACTACCTCAAGACCAGAGTTCAGGGGCCACGTTCTGGGTCAGTGACCTACTGGTATCACCAGAGTGAAGCTGAAGGGGGCCAAGAAGATGTATAAGCAATTCCGGGAGGGTCTGTAATAAGAGTTTGAGGAGGGCCAGAAAGAACTTTCCCCTCCTTGGCCAGAAGCAAGGCGCGCCACAGAGTTCTGAGGGAAAGGGCCCTAGCGCTGCTTTCCTGGGGAGTGAGGCGCACACTCCACACCCACCTGAGTCCCCTGTCCACTGTTTCCTGGAGCGGGTTTTAGTCTGTTGTGCAGCTTCCCTAATAAGGGGGAAGTGTTTCTTTGGCTGGCTGAAAGAGGCCTGCTCCTTTCCTGGTGCTATGAATCCAGGTGGGACTGCAGTGGCTCTTCTATGGCCATTGACTGTGTGAGCCCCACAGTAAGGCGGGGAGGAGGCAGGACAGGATGCAGGCATCCAAAGACACCACTATGAGCTCTCTGGGGGGTCAGAAGACACAGAGAGCCATCCCTTATCACTTAGGGAATTCTGAGTTATTGACAATCAATGTGGCAGGGTACAGGAGGAAAGAGCTCTTGTAATTAAGTGATTGCTTCAAATATATCACCGCCCTCTAGAGATGGGAAATACCTAGACCAAGAATCCTTTCAGAGCCATATCTCAGACACGACAGGACTTCCTGTCGTAAGATAATCAACAGTACCATACTTTAAAAGCCAGTATTTCTAGTATCATAGTATTACTGTGTTTCTCTCTGTTTATCCCTGAGCCCCGGGGAGGTCTTGTTAGAGTGTACCAGCACTGTGACAACTGGCAGATGGGGCACTGAGAGCCGGAGGAGGTGAGGACTGGTCGCTCCACAGGCCTCCCCGATGTCTGCAGCGCTTGTAGGGACATCTAAGGGGCCAGTGTGATTTAAATACACTTCATAAGTTTGAAATGCATGTAGTTTCAGCTTCTGTTAAAATGGTTTTTCTTTATAGTCAGTTTTGAGGGTTTTTTAAATGTTATAAACATCTTTTTCATTCTTACTACTTTTTTTCCATTTTCATCTATCCTAGAAAAAAAAAAATGTTGTCCTCAAAATTACCTTATGTCTTTCCGCAATTGCCTTTGAGAAGGCTGATCTTCTCCAGACACATTATCATCTGAAATCAGTAGACAATCTTGTATTCTGTGACTGAACCCAAGTTTATTTCATCCAAACAACTTCAAAAACCCAAGCAACAATATATACCTAGTATATTTTAGGACATCAGTAATGTCCTTTAAAAAGTGAAACTTTTTTAAGCTACATTTTCAAATGTGTGTTCATTGAGGTTCTTACAGAAAGCTGCACTGCACGGTTTGTCGGCCCTTTTTAAAGTCAACAGTTGATTCAGAAATAAAATATACTTAAAAATCTTATTATTTCTTATATTTTAAGTTCAGTTTTTAAAACTTTCTAAAAAATGTTACCAGTCATTTTTAAGTAGCCATTACAACCTAGTTAATAAATCCCCATAAAAAATTTAAACAATGTTTATCAATAATTACAGTTTTGATTTCCTTAAATATATAGATTGATTTTCATTTTAAAAATGTTTTAATAAGTTTCTAACTAGTTCTTATAATCTAATAAAATAAATTTAGAATTATAGTGGATGTGAGGTTCTCATACATGTTGTTAACATAACTTCCTGATATATTATTACACATTTCAATTTAAAATTACTTCTTGGTAATTATTTATATGGACATTTAAAAGTTGACGTCAGGCATGGTGGCTCACTCCTATAATCCTAGCACGTTGGAAGGCCGAGGCAAGATCACTTGAGCCCAGGAGTTCTTGACTAGGCTGGGCAACAGTGAGACCCCCCAACTCTATTTTTAAAAATAAATAAATAAAAGTTGAAATCTGTTAAGCACTATATCTGCTAGGTACTATAATATGCCAAATTATCTAAATATTACAAGATCATAAAGTAACAAATACATAAGATTATTCTTATACATAATTCAAAAATATAAATACAATGGCTTTGATCTACTTAACCATCTCTCCACTAAGCTTTAAGTCTTACTAGGGATTTTTTTTGGAAGGGAGAGAAAAACACCCACTACAGACACAGTTTTATTATTCCAGCAAGCTGGGGTTTCTGTGGTGATACACAGAGAATCCTCATCTACCAGAGAGAGCCTTGACTGGGATGCAGGACCGGTTACAACGTCAAGATCCTTCTCTGTAACCAAGTTGATGTCTTATTTGTAAAATTCTTCCAAGGAGGAAACCCTAAATTTTTTTAAAAACTCTTCTCACTAAAAACCTTATGTCCATCGCGGAGCTGTCTGCGGTGGCGGCGGCGCCTCTGCTCTCCCGCGGCTCGGAGCCTGCACCACCGCCTCTCCCTCCCTGCTGCAGCCGCGCAGCCCAGCAGCCCCCAGACACACGCCTCCATTGGGCTCTTGTCACATAGTTTTATTTTTGAAACAATTTCAGCCATTACTTAGAGGGTACTGCAGGAACAAAAATGGGAGTAAATCTTCCTACTCTGGAAACTGAATTTAGAGATGGGGAGAATGGAACCTGAGAGGCAGGGAAAGAATGATTATGTGTACTTACTATGTGCTAGATTATCAGTCAGGCACTGAATAAATACAGACATGATAAAAGTTGGTTATCTGTTATACTTCATTATTTCCCGGATCCCTGAACTTCTGCACCATGCCCATCTCCTGAGAATGGAGGAGGGCATTACATAATAGTAAAGGGTTGAATTCAACATGAAGACCTAACTATCCTAAATATATATGCACTCAACACAGGAGCACCCAGATTCATAATGCAAGTTCTTAGAAACCTACAAAGAGACTTAGAATCCCACACAAAAATAGTGGGAGACTTCAACACTCCACTGACAGGATTAGATACATCATCAAGGCAGAAAAATAGCAAAGATATTCAGGACCTAAACTCAATATTGGACCAAATGGATCTAATAGACCTTTTTATTATTTACTTTTGAGACACAGTCTGCCTCTGTCACCCAGGCTGGAGTGCAGTGGCATGGTCTCAACTCACTACAAAGTCCACCTCCCAGGCTCAAGCAATTCTCATGCCTCAGCCTCCCAAGTAGCTGGCATTACTATTAAAATTTTATGAGATGGCAATTAGAAAAAAGTGTCTAAAATGGCTCCATAACTGGGGATTGAAGAAAAAATGGAGAAATACTGGACTAGAGTGAAGAGAAATAAGAAACACTGAGGCATCTGCTAGTAAAAATGTTGAACTCTAAGGAGAAAGAGAAAAATCTTACAAACATCCAGTTAAAAAGAACATATTTCCAGCTTCATGCATGTCCTTACAAAGGACATGAACTCATCCTTTTTTATGGCTGCATAGTATTCCATGGTGTATATGTGCCACATTTTCTTAATCCAGCCTATCATTGATGGACATTTGGGTTGGTTCCAAGTCTTTGCTATTGTGAATAGCAATAAACATAGGTGTGCATGTGCCTTTACAGCAGCCTGATTTATAATCCTTTGGGTATATACCCAGTAATGGGATGGCTGGATCAAATGGTATTTCTAGTTCCATCATGCAAACTATCGCAAGAACAAAAAACCAAACACCACAGGTTCTTGTTCACAGGTGGGAATTGAACAATGATAACACTTGGACACAGGAAGGGGAACATCACACACCTGGGACTGTCGTGCGGTGGGGGGGCGGGGGTGCAGAGGGAAAGCATCAGGAGATATACCTAATGTAAATGATGAGTTCACAGGTGCAGCACAGCAATATGGCACATGTATACATGTGTAACAAACCTGCACGTCGTGCACATGTACCCTAGAACTCAAGTATAATAAATATATATATATTTTTTAAAAGAGCATATTATCTACAGGAAACGAATGATGCTGGAATTAGACTTTTTATCTCCAATGCCGGAACGGACAGTGGCATAGCAGTTAAGGACTACTGAGAGGAAGGACTACTGCCCAACAATCCTGTACCCAGCCGAGATGTGGTCCCTCTGTCAGGGTGAAGGAAAGATACACAGCAATTCAGTTTATCTCCTGTGTCCCACACAGAGAAACCTACTTGAGAGAACACTTTCCAAACATTATCACTTATGTGAACCTGAACAACAACTCATGGAAATGTAAAGGAAAGAACACAGATCTCTGGGCTTCACCACTAGAGTTTGTGATTCAGTGGTTTGTGGTCTAAATTTTCATTTTTTACAAGTTCCCAATTAATGCTAATGCTGCTAGTCTGGGAACACACTTTGACAAACTTTCAGGTGTTTTCTAATTTGTTTGTTTGTTTGTTTGTTTGTTTGTTTTGAGACGGAGTTTCACTCTTCTCGTCCAGGCTGGAGTGCAATGGCATGATCTCTGCTCACTGCAACCTCCGCCTCCCGGATTCAAACAATTCTCCTGCCTCAGCCCTCCAGAGTAGCCAGAATTACAGGCACCCGCCACCACGCCCAGAACATTTTTTGTATTTCTTTAGTAGAGACAGGCTTTCACCATGTTGGCCAGGCTGGTCTCGAACTCTGGACCTCAGGTGATCCACCCGCCTCAGCCTCCCAAAGTGCTGGGATTACAGGCATGAGCCACCGCGCCCAAAACGATGACTTCAAGTGAAATGCTGTATAATAAAATTCATTTTATCACAGGCTAATTGATATGAACAAGAGTCACAAAAACATCACCAAACTTCTAAATAAAGATTCAACACACTTAGACTATTAAACTTAGAAATAAATGTGACCTGTACATACATTCAAGAAAGTCTAATAAAACCTACTAAGATTATTATTCACCCAATTTTTGGTGAGTCAGTGAGTGATGGCGGTCGTAGTTGTGGTAAGTTAAATCAAGGAATAAATTCTTGCAGAGAAAAAATTGTAAGAAGCACCTACTACTACTACACAGTTAAAAAATCAATAATGACAGACACGGCAGGCTGGCTGATCTATCTTGTACTTTCATCGTTATTGTCTTGCATTTGTATGATTACCACGTTTTATGAATTTTTATTTTTCAATAATTTGTATTCATTCCTTCATTTTCCAACCTGCTGATTCCAGTTCAGAGTGGCAGGTGGCTGGAACCTATCGGCAGCTCAAGGTGTGAGGCAGGAAACAACGCTGGACAGGACCCCATCCGGGGCTCTGGGCACACCCCATACTGGGACCATAGAGATGTCAGTTCATCTAATGTGCACATCTTTGGGATGTGGGAGGAAACAAGAGTATTCAGAGAAAAACCACAAAGACATGGGGAGAATATGCAAACCCCACGCAGACACTGGCCTGCCAGAAGTCAATTTTTTAAGTTAATATTATAATAAAATGATATTATTTCAGGCTGGACACAGTGGCTCTTGCCTGTAATCCCAGCACTTTGGGAGACCAAAGCGGGTAGATCAATTGAGCCCAGGAATTTGAGACCAACCTGGGTAACATGGCGGAACCCCATTCTCTACAAAA
Source organism: Pan paniscus (assembly GCF_029289425.2). NCBI lineage: Eukaryota > Metazoa > Chordata > Mammalia > Primates > Hominidae > Pan > Pan paniscus. The sequence continues at coordinate 6,768,563 of NC_073258.2, read as the reverse complement.
AAAAAAAAAAAATTAGCCAGGCATGGTGGTACACACCTGTAGTTCCAGCTACTCAGGAGTCTGAGGTGGTACGATTGATTGAGCTCAGGAGTTTGAGGCTGCAGTGAGCCATGATGGCACCACTGCACCCCACCCAGGGTGACAGAGCAAAACTGTGTCTCAAAAAAGAGAGAAAAAAAAAAAAGATGTTCTTTGAGAACCTGCTGTATTTGCCATGTAAGAATCACCTTAAGAGGGACATAGAAAAATGCAATATGTTCCCTTACAGATAGATTTTGTCCCTGCATCAAAGACAAAAGTGATGTCTCTGATCTGATTTATATTGAAATAAATGTCAGCTATACATACATTTAAGTAGGATTAATAAAAACAAGTAAAATTGGGCCGGGTGAGGTGGCTCATACCAGTAATCTCAGCACTTTAGGAGGCCAAAGCGGGCAGATCACTTGAGGTGGGAAGTACAAAACCAGCCTGACCAACATGGTGAAACCCCATCTCTACTAAAAATACAAACATTAACCAGGTGTGGTGCCGCGTGCCTGTAGTCTTCAGCTACTTGAGAGGCTGAGACAGGAGAATCCCTTGAACCTCGGAGGTAGAGGTTGCAGTGAGTCGACAGTGTGCCACTGCACTCCAGCCTAGGTGACAGAGCGAGACTCCTCAAAAAAATAAAATTATTATTTACCCAATATTTGGTAAATCAGTGAGCGACAGCAAACACAGCTCACCTATAAATCAATCCTGACTGGGTGGGGCCACCGTTGTGGAGAGTTACTGAATTAGGAATTTAATCATTTTGATTGTTCTTGTAATTACTTGGCAGTCCATTATCATAATATAATCAATCTAAAAGTGACATGATTATCTTATTTTTTGAAACCCCATTCATAATTTTAAAATCTTGTTTATTTTCTTGATAAATTATACAACTACGAAAAAAATTCTAAACATTGCATTTAAGTATAGAAAAGCTCAAACACAGCTGTACTTGGAGGCAGAGGATTGCATCAATTCCTGCATTCCCTGAAGAATCATTATGATTTCAGTAATATCAAATGCAGAAAATGTTGTGTTGAATAACTCTTAAAATACCATAAGCAGATATGTTGTTGAGAATGGGATTTTTTTTTATTGGTGAAAAATTTTGTGAATTTCTGGACAAAACAATATACAATGGTCCTGTGATTTGTGCAATTGCATTTCTTGAAAACTATGAAAATTAAAACAAGCAACAACACTTGTAATTTATAATGAAATACGGTGCAGCCTTGGACATTGTCAACATGTTTATCATCCAATTTCATGTCTGAAGGTCAGTGGAGAGTCCTATGACATGCTTGCAGGTAGCTTAATTGTCTTGGCCATCGTCAATAGCAGCCCCCATTCACTAGGAGAACCACCAGAGCAAACTCCAGACTTTAAATCAATCCAGACTGGGTGGTGCCACCTTTGTTGAGAGTTAATGCTTTAGGTAATTTAATCATCTTGATTCTTCTTGTGATGAGTTAGGAGACGATTATCACAACCTAATCAATCCAGAAGTCATGAAGTCTCCACCCACTAATTAAGGTGACTCAATATAAACCTGCCTCCTGTGCCTCCACATTAGCTCATGTGAAAGACCTGGGTATAGGTGGTCGTCTCCTCGGCTCGGAGTCCCTGCAGCAGCTGAGGTGCCTGTGTCTCTCTGGTTCTCAGTGGCCGCCATCATGCTCTCCTCCACACTCAGGGTGGCTGTGGTGTGCCTGAGCAATGTCAACAGGAGCATGGAGGCCCACAGCATCCTCAGGAGAAAAGGGCTAAGTGTCCGGTCTTTTGGAACTGAATCTCATGTGAGGCTACCAGGACCAAGACCCCATCGTCCTGTAGTTTATGATTTTGCAACAACATATAAGGAGATGTACAATGACCTCCTCAGGAAAGATAGAGAATGCTACACCCGCAACGGAATCTTACACATTTTGGGAAGAAATGAGAGAATCAAGCCCGGTCCAGAAAGATTTCAGGAGTGTACTGATTTCTTTGATGTCATCTTCACCTGTGAGGAGAGTGTCTATGACACAGTGGTGGAAGATCTGTGTTCCAGAGAACAGCAGACCTTTCAGCCTGTGCACGTGATCAACATGGACATCCAAGATACCCTGGAAGATGCCACCCTGGGAGCTTTCCTCATCTCTGAGATTTGCCAGTGCCTGCAGCAGTCAGACGACATGGAAGACAATCTGGCGGAGCTGCTGTTGCAAATGGAGGAGAAGGCAGGAAAAAGCTTTCTTCACACCGTCTGCTTCTACTGAAGATCTGGGCTGGCTTTGTCCCCTTCCTCAGTAAGAACTTCGGCATGGGACTTTAGTCCGGATTTATTGTGAGAAGCATCTGCAAAGACCTTCCACTGAGTACTGTTTGTATTACTTTTGTACACATCACCTGGAAAGAGACTATTACCAAGAAAATATTTTATGGGAAATCAGAAGGACTAACATTTTTAAAAGCACTGAAAAATGCTTGGCATTGTTTTAGGTGCATTACATGGCATAACTTATTTAATGCTTATATCATTCTACAAGGAAGCTAGCCCACCATGACGCCATTTTCCACATGAGCAAAGCGAGCTGATAATGGACTGCTGGAAAAATGATTTGTTTAAGGGTGTTCAGCAGATAAATAACATTGTATAGATAAGCACCTTTTAAATAAACTTCCTTTTCTCAATTTGAGTGGTTTTTTTTAATTTTTAAATTGTTTAAGTTAGTTGAGACCAATGGAGTGTGGTATGTTAACTTAAATGTTGTTCTTCTTTAATAAGAGTATAATATTGCATGTTTGAACAGATAAATGTTTTTACATATAGATTATATCTTTTTTACTAATGCTCACTTGAATAAGTAAAATCCAAGTTGGATAATGAACTACATATTATTGTAAAATTTGGAATTATCTGCTCAAATCATAGGTCATCAAATTAAATGAAATAAAAAATGTAAATAAAAAGTATATTCTTATTTCTGTTTGGGGGATGCATTTCAAGCCACTAAGCGACATGCTGTTGTTTAAACCTTAGGAATTACACTGAAAAAAATGGATCTTTCATAGTGAAAATTTTATTAGGTTCAAAATGTTCATTGATATGAACATTGAGAACATCAGGTGATAAACCTAATGATGTTTTCAAGGAGAAACAATTGAAACACTTTTTCATAATCCTTGGTAGTAGCACTAAACCATGTTTACTAATAGGAGAAAAATAGATCAGAAGTAGTTGTTCATAGTTAAATTAATTGACATGTTATCTATTGAACTAGACTTATTACGGCAACCTAAAATAACAGCAGAGATTAGCTCTCAAAATGAGTTTATTTGAATGAAGGACTGGAATCAGGAATACATGGGGTATAACAAGTCACAGGTGTATCCTGAGAGGTTGGGGTAAGGGGAAACTTTTAAAGGCAAAAAGAAGTCCGCAGAAGCTGCTTTGAAATACATTTATTGGTCACAGAAGCTCATTGCAGGAGTCGGCATTAGTTTATTGGTGGAGACAGCCATTGCTAGGTATGTGTTCTTGCGAGAACATTTTCTCTGGAATGCTGCAGTCTTGAAGATAATGCAGTTATAGAAATATGTGTGGCCATGCAGAATGAGCAAAGTGTGTAAGACCTGCTGATGGTGTAAAGGATGTAGGACATGCCATAATCTCTCGTGGGTTTTAGAGAGTCGTTGTGATAGTTCTTATCTCAAAGACACAAGCATGGGCTCCCCTCCTTCATGACCTTCCAGCTCCACTTCATCAGCCTTCTCCACTGTGAATTTACCCTTTTTCCCATTTTCCATGCTGGACTGTTTAGAAAAAGTCCCTATGTGCAGCCCGCATTTAAGGAGTGAGGACTTGTGCCCTACTTCCTTGTGGGTGGATTATCCATGTAAATTATATGGACTTACTCCTCACAGATGTGTCTATTCTCCCCCTCATTAATGAATTTATTCAATTATTTCTTCATAGCAGTATGGAATCTTGGATATTTATTTTTCTATGTGGGGTTACAATTCAATCCTGCTTTGTTTTGTTGCTCAAACTTTCTGTTTTGGCCATCGCAAGCACTTTCAGTTGCCTCCTGGGCCCTTTCATGTGCCCCATCGTGGTGTTTGTTTGGTTTTACTTCATTTTTCATGGAAAAGGAAACACTCTGGCATTATGAGATGCCCCAGGTTCATCTTATATATTTCCAGCCTCAGAATCAACAACTTCTCCAGATAATCCTGTTTGTATTACTGGAGGATGACGAGAGTAATCAAAATCAAGTGTGCTTGATGCTACTAAGGTACCAGTGTTTTCTGTCCTGCCTCCTTCGGCTACATTTAAATTTTTCCCCGTTGTCTTAATTTTCAGTTTGATTGGGAGGCATCTACATACAACTTGCTTTGTTTTTAAGCCTCCATGAAGTTCTGTGAGCTTTTTCAATCTGTAATATTTTAGCTTTTTACCTTATTTGAATAATTTCACAATTATTGCCTCAAAAACAAAAATCAGTCCCATTCCTTCTCTCATTTCATTTTGAGACCCAAACTACACATCTGTTAGACCTTTTGATATTGTTCCTCCAGTACCCGAGGATCTCTTTCTTTTCTTTTTTGTTCTTTTTTTCTCACTTCTTCAGTCGGATAATTCTGCTGATAGACCTTATGGTTAATTTTTAGAAGTAGGATTACTGTGGTCAAAGAGACGTATAGGCCAGAAACAGTGGCTCATGCCTATAATCCCAGCACCTTGAGAGGCTGAGGCAGGAGAATCGCCTTGAGGCCAGGAGTTCAAGACCAGCCTGAGCAACACAGTGAAGCCCTATCTCTACAAGAAAATAAAAAAGAGAAATTAGCGAAGTGTGGTGGCACACACCTGAGTCCTAGCTACTTATAAGGCTACTTGGAAGACAGAGTAAACATGTTTTTAGATTTATTAGATATTCAAGATGCCCTCCATAGAGCTTGTAACATTTTTCATTACGACGGGCAAACATGCCTTTTCCCTCACAAACTTGCCAGCAGTGTATAGTGTCAACCTTTTGAACATTTGTCAATCTGATAGTTTATCAGGTATGGTTGCCCATCTGTTAAAAGAGCTGCCAGCCATTCTCTCTGCTGAACACACGTGCCATTCCCCCATCATGATGTGCAGTCTATTACCCATCCCCTTCTATCCAGGGACATTGCCTTACGACTCGCTTCAACCAACAGACTGAGCTTGAAGTATTACATTCTCTGCTTCATGGATTAGACTTGTGTAAAACCACAAACAAGCCACATGGTGATTACACAATCCAGGTCACACCTTGGGGTAGATCGGACATGGGGCCGGGAGCTGTGGCTCACACCAGTAATCCAAAATACAAAAATTAACCAAGTGTGGTGCTGTGCACCTGTACTCCCAGCTACTTGGGAGGCTGAGGCAGGAGAATTGCTTGAACATGGGAGGCGGATGTTGCAGTGAGTGAGCCAAGATCGCACCACTGCACTCCAGCCTGGGCAACAGAGTGAGACTGTCTCAAAAAAGAAGAAGAAGGAGGCTCAGCCCTCTCCCTCTCCCTCTCCATGGTCTCCCTCTCCCTCTCCCTCTCCACGGTCTCCCTCTGATGCCAAGCTGAGGCTGGACTGTACTGCCGCCATCTCGGCTCACTGCAACCTCCCTGCCTGATTCTCCTGCCTCAGCCTGCCGAGTGCCTGGGATTGCAGGCTCGCGCCGCCACGCCTGACTGGTTTTTGTGATTTTTGGTGGAGAAGGGGTTTCGCCGTGTTGGCCGGGCTGGTCTCCAACTCCTGACCACGAGTGATCTCCCCGCCTTGGCCTCCCGAGGTGGGGGGATTGCGGATGGAGTCTCGCTCACTCAGTGCTCAATGTTGCCCAGGCTGGAGGGCAGTGGCGTGATCTCGACTCGCTACAACCTCCACCTCCCAGCCACCTGCCTTGGCCTCCCAAAGTGCCGAGATTGCAGCCTCTGCCCTGCCGCCACCCCGTCTGGGAAGTGAGGAGCGTCTCTGCCTGGCCCCCCATCGTCTGGGATGTGAGGAGCCCCTCTGCCCAGCCACCCAATCTGAGATGTGAAGAGTGCCTCTGCCTGGCCGCAACCCCATCTGGGAACTGAGGAGTGTCTCTGCCCGGCCGCCCAGTGTGGGAAGTGAGGAGCGTCTCTTCCCAGCAGCCATCCGGTCCTGGAAGTGAGGATCGTCTCTGCCCGGCCACCCATCATCTGAGATATGTGGAGCGCCTCTGCCCGGCCCTGACCTCATCTGGAAACTGAGGAGTGTCTCTGCCCGACCGCCACCCCATCTAGGAGGTGAGGAGTGTCTCTGCCCCGCCGCCCCTGCTGAGAAGTAAGGAGCCCCTCCGCCCAGCAGCCGCCACGCCTGGGAGGGAGGTAGGAGGCAGCCCCCGCCCAGCAGCCGCCCCGTCTGGCAGGTGAGGAGTGTCTCTGCCCCGCCACCCCGTCTGAGAACTAAGGAGCCCCTACGCCCAGCAGCCGCCCCACCTGGGAGGGAGGTGGGGGCAGCCCCTGCCCGGCAGCCACCCCGTCCGGGAAGTGGGGGGGCGCCCCTGCCCAGCTGCCCCGTCTGGGAAGTGAGGAGCCCCTCTGCCAGGCCACCAACACGTATGGGAGGTGTGCTCAACACCTCATTGGGAATGGGCCATGATGACGATGGCGGTTTTGTCGAATAGAAAGGGGGGAAATGTGGGGAAAAGAAAGAGAAATCAGATTGTTGCAGTGTCTGTGTAGAAAGAAGTAGACATAGGAGACTCCATTTTGTTCTGTACTAAGAAAAATTCTTCTGCCTTGGGATGATGTTAATCTATAACCTTACCCCCAACCCCGTGCTCTCTGAAACATGTGCTGTGTCCACTCAGGGTTAAATGGATTAAGGGCGGTGCAAGATGTGCTTTGTTAAACAGATGCTTGAAGGCAGCATGCTCCTTCAGAGTCATCACCACTCCCTAATCTCGAGTAGCCAGGGACACAAACACTGCGGAAGGCGGCAGGGCCCTCTGCCTAGGAAAACCAGAGACCCTTGTTCACATGTTTATCTGCTGACCTTCCCTCCACTATTGTCCTATGATCCTGCCAAATCCCCCTCTCTGAGAAACACCCAAAAATGATCAATAAATACAAAAAAAAAAAAAAAAAAAAGAAGGAGAAGGAGAAGATTCGACGTGGAAAGTGAGGAGGGAGAGGAAGTAAAAGAGAGGAAATAAAACAATTGCAAATAAAGCTATTAACGTATTTATAATGTTAAGTTATTTTTATGAAACAAAGTATTTCCCTCATTTTTTGAGTGCTTTGTTAGTCTTCTTATGGTAATTTTAAAACGGAAGAAAAAACACACATACACAAATACAGAAAACCAAACAAAATAAAGGAGTTGCTTAAGAAATTATTATAAGGCATACATCATGTAATCAAGAAATAGAAATTTCTCAGACACACCTAAAGCAATGTTCATTTCACTGGTCCTTATCACAATAACCTTCTTTCTGGCATAACTCACTTTTATAGTTAAGATTCATCTTCAAATCTTCCTGAAATTTGTATCCAAATGTCATTTTTCATCTTCAATAACCATGTGAACACCCATTTGCCTCTTTCTCTGGCTACTTCCTCAAGAAATCATTGTATTTTCATTACAGCAAATCTAAATCTTTATTTCCCACTCTACATAGTATATAGTCAGATACGCGAGGTCACCATTACAACTATCAATCACAGCTCCCCTCCCTCTACCCAATAAACCAATACTAGAGGTGTTCAACAACCTAGAAAGTCTGCTTACCATATCTGCGCAACATATAATCATGCCCCATACTTCCCACACCCTGGATTTTTAGTGATAATATTAGCTCTCACTTCTCATGCTTCCTCACACCCAACTACTGCCACAGTTCTTAGCAATTCCAGCATCCACACAGATTATCCACCCAGCACCTCAACACTCTCACTTCTTCTCCAATTGCACCTGTCTACACCCCACCAGAGATACCCATGGTCATAGTCATCAAGAAACTCACCACTAGATCAAAATCTGAAACAGTCATGCCCCAACTATAAGACCACATCTTTCCATTCACTTTTGCTTCTTTATTTAAACTCTAAGGGCTGTTTGACCATGCATTGTGCCACAACCCATGGATTCCAGCCCAATCCCTACTTATTCACCCTTTCTGGTCCAAAACCAGCTTTCATGGTTTATCACTATAATTACACCCTTTCAAACTCCTGAAGCATTTTTGCACCTTGCTCTTCTGTCACATTTGCATTGTCCATGTCCAAACACAGAGAAAAGAGAAACTCAACCACCTTGTCATGTTTTTCCAAATGGATTGGCTGGAAAAAGTAGTATCTATGGGACAGTCTCACTTTTATCTTCAGAAGAGCTCTCACAAAAACCTGCACTCAGGTTTGTATTCCCATATTTTAAAACAATTATCTATGCCAAATATCCTCACCCCATCCCCAATCATGATCCTGACTGCCCACTGCCAGCTGATGGCCTTATCTTAAGCCACATTGACAGAATAGACAGAAACTATCTCTCCAAAACTTTCACTTATATATTTGGACCCAGCCACCCTTAAAGTCAGAAATCTGAGAGTGATTCCAAAGTCCTCCTTTTCTCATCAAGAAGTCTCTCATGTCAGCTCTAACATCCCTCTCCAATGTGTCCATTCTTCTGCCTTTTGACAGACACTTCCCTCTCCCAAGCTCCCAACCTCTCCTCTGGGAACTACTGTACCAGCTGGCTTCCCCACTTCCAGTTGCCTCCTGCTACCTACACTGCAAGAGGAAAAAGAATATTTTCTTAAAACTTTGGAAGTTTCTGATACCAAAAATGTGAAAGTTGTTACTGCCAAGATGAAGTCCACTATCGTCAGATCCAGGTGAAGTGGAGCTGGAGGGTCATGAAGGAGGGGAGCCCATGCCTGTATATCTGAGATAAGAGCTATCACGACTCCCTAAAACCCACAAGAGATTATGGCACATCCTACATGCTTTACACCACCGGCAGGTCTTACACACTTTGCTCATTCTGCATGTTCACACATATTTCTGTAACTGCATTATATTCAAGACTGCAGCATTCCAGATAAAATGTTCTCGCAAGAACACATGCCTAGCAATGGCTGTCTCCACCAAGAAGCTAACGCCAACTCCTGCAGTCCGCTTCTGTTACCAATGAACTTTCGTTTAAGGTAGTTTCTGTGGACTTCTTTTTGCCTTTAAAAGTTTCCCCTTACCCCAAACTCTCAGGATGCACCTACAACTTGTTATACCTGGTGCATTCCAGTTTACAATCCTTCATTTAAATAAACTCATTATCTTTTGAAAGCCAATCTCTGCTGTTATTTCAGGTTGCCATAATAAGTCTAATTCAATAGATAACATGTAAATTAATTCAACTCTGAACAACTACTTCCGATCTATTTTTTCTCCTATTAGTGAACATGTTTTAGTGCCACTACCAAGGATTATGGAAAGTGTTTCACTTGTTTCTCCGTGAAAACATCATTAGGTTTATCACCTGATGTTCTCAATGCTCAAATCAAAAAACATTTCAAATTTAATACAATTTGAATCTCTCAATATGAGAGATTGCTTATTTCGGTGTAATCTATAAGCCTTAAATGAAAAAATGTGGCTTAGTGGTGTGAAATCCATCCCCCAACATAAATAAGAATATAGATTTTTTTAAATTTTTTTATTTGATTTTCTTTGGTGACCTATTATTTGAGTAGATAATTCCAAATTTTACGATAATCTGTGGTTTGTTATCCAACTTGGGGTTTTATTTTTTCAGGGTAATTCATAAGGTTTAAACAGAAGCATGTCGCTTATTGGCTTGAAATGCATCCCCCCAACAGAAATAAGAATATACTTTTTATTTACATTTTTTATTTCATTTAATTTGATGACCTATGATTTGAGCACATAATTCCAAATTTTACAATCATATGTAGTTGATTATCCAACTTGGATTTTACCTATTAAAGTGAGCATTAGTAAAAAAGATATAATCTATATGTAAAAACATTTATCTGTTCAAACATGTAATATTATACTCTTATTAAAGAAGAACAACATTTAAGTTAACATACCACACTCCATTGGTCTCAACTAACTTAAAAAGTTAAAAAATTAATAAAAAACCACTCAAATTGAGAAAAGGAAGTTTATTTAAAAGGTGCTTATCTATACAATGTTATTTATCTGCTGAATACCCTCAAACAAATCATTTTTCCAGCAGCCCGTTATCAGCTCGGTTTGCTCCTCTGGAAAATGGCGTCATGGTGGGCTAGCTTCCTTGTAGAATGATATAAGCTTTAAATTAGTTATGCCATGTAATGCACCTAGAACAATGCCAAGCATTTTTCAGTGCTTTTAAAAATGTTAGTCCTTCTCATTTCCCGTAAAATATTTTCTTGGTAATAGTCTCTTTCCAGGTGATGTGTACAAAGGTAATACAAACAGTACTCAGTGGAAGGTCTTTGCAGATGCTTCTCACAATAAATCCGGACTAAAGTCCCATGCCGAAGTTCTTACTGAGGAAGGGGACAAAGCCAGCCCAGATCTTCAGTAGAAGCAGACGGTGTGAAGAAAGCTTTTTCCTGCCTTCTCCTCCATTTGCAGCAGCAGCTCCTCCAGATTGTCTTCCATGTCGTCTGACTGCTGCAGGCACTGGCAAATCTCACAGATGAGGAAAGCTCCCAGCGTGGCATCTTCCAGGGTATCTTGGATGTCCATGTTGATCACGTGCACAGGCTGAAAGGTCTGCTGCTCTCTGGAACACAGATCTTCCACCACTGTGTCATAGACCCTCTCCTCACAGGTGAAGATGACATCAAAGAAATCAGTGCAGTCCTGAAATCTTTCTGGACCGGGCTTGATTCTCTCATTTCTTCCCAAGATGTGTAAGATTCCGTTGCGGGTGTAGCATTCTCTATCTTTCCTGAGGAGGTCATTGTACATCTCCTTATATGTTGTTGCAAAATCATAAACTACAGGACGATGGGGTCTTGGTCCTGGTAGCCTCACATGAGATTCAGTTCCAAAAGACCGGACACTTAGCCCTTTTCTCCTGAGGATGCTGTGGGCCTCCATGCTCCTGTTGACATTGCTCACGCACACCACAGCCACCATGAGTGTGGAGGAAAGCATGATGGCGGCCACTGGGAACAAGAGAGACACAGGCACCTCAGCTGCTGCAGGGACTCCGAGCCGAGGAGACGACAACCTATACCCAGGTCTTTCACATGAGCTAATGTGGAGGCACAGGAGGCAGGTTTATATTGAGTCACCTTAATTAGTGGGTGGAGACTTCATGACTTCTGGATTGATTAGGTTGTGATAATCGTCTCCTAACTCATCACAAGAAGAATCAAGATGATTAAATTACCTAAAGCATTAACTCTCAACAAAGGTGGCACCACCCAGTCTGGATTGATTTAAAGTCTGGAGTTTGCTCTGGTGGTTCTCCTAGTGAATGGGGGCTGCTATTGACGATGGCCAAGACAATTAAGCTACCTGCAAGCATGTCATAGGACTCTCCACTGACCTTCAGACATGAAATTGGATGATAAACATGTTGACAATGTCCAAGGCTGCACCCTATTTAATTATAAATTACACGTGTTGTTGCTTGTTTTAATTTTCATAATGTTCGAGAAATGCAATTGCATAAATCACAGGACCATTGTATATAGTTTTGTCCAGAAGTTCACAAAATTTTTCACCAATACAAAAAAAATCCCATTCTCAACAACATATCTGCTTATGGTATTTTAAGAGTTATTCAACACAACATTTTCTGCATTTGATATTACTGAAATCATAATGATTCTTCAGAGAAGGCAGCAATTGCTGCAAGCCTCTGCCTACTTTAATATGCCTTCAAGTACAGTTGTGTCTTAGTTTTCGGTACTGAAATACAATGTTTAGAATTATTTTCCTTAAAAGTTTGTAAAATTTATTAAGAAAATGAAGAGATTTTAAAATTATGAAAGGGGTTCCAAACAATAAGGATAATCATGTCACTTTATAATCAATCACCTTATCATTGATTAGATTATGATAATGGCCTCCTAACTAATCGAAATAATCATCAAGATGATTAAATTCCTAAAGCTGCAACTCTCCACAAAGGGGGCCCCACCCAGTTGGGATTCATTTATTTGTGAGCTCTGTTTGCTGTCACTCACTGATTCACCAAAAATTGAGTAAATAATAACCTTGCTTGTTTTTATAAATTTTTCTTAAATGTATGTATGGCTCACATTTATTTCAATGTAAATCAGATCAGGGACATCACTTTTGGCCCTGGTGCAGTGACAAAATCTATCTATAAAGCAATATATTGTATTTTTCTATGTCCTTCTTCAGGTGATTCTTACATTGCAAATACAGCAGGTTCTCAAATAACATCCTTTTATTTCTTTTTTCATTTTGAGACAGGGTCTCACTCTGTCACCCCGGTTGTAATGCAGTGGTGCCGTCATGGCTCACTGCAACCTCAAACTCCTGGGCTCAATCATTCCTCTCATCTCGACCTCCTGAGTAGCTTGGACTACAGGTGTGTACCACCATGCCTGAGTAACTTTGGTATCTTTTGTAGAGGATGGAATTTTACCATGTTACCCAGGCTGGTCTCAAAAGCCCAGGGGCTCAAGTGATCCACCCGCTTCAGCCTCCCAAAGTCCTGGGATTGCAGGCATGAGCCACTGTGCTCAGCCTCACCTAACATCATTTTATTATAACATTAATGAGAAAAAAATTTGACTTCTGGCGGGGCCACTGTCTGTGTGGAGTTTGCATATTCTCCCTATGTCTGTGTGGGTTGTCTCTGGATACTCTTGTTTCTTCCTACATCCCAAAGATGTGCACATCAGGTGAACTGACATCTCTATGGTCCTAGTGTGAGGGTGTGCCCTGAACCCCAGATGGGGTCCTGTCCAGCGTTGGTTCCTGCCTCACACCTTGAGCTGCCGAGATTGGCTCCAGCCACCTGCCACTCTAAAGTGGAATCAGCGGATTGGAAAATGAATGAATGAATACAAATTACAGAAAAATAAAAATTCATAAAATATGTGGTAATCATACAAATGCAAGACAATAATGATCAGAGTACAAAATAGATCAGCCTGCCGTGTCTGTCATTGTTGGTTTTTAACTGTGTAGTAGTAGGAAGAGCTCCTTATAATTTTTTCTTTGCAAACATTTATTCCTTGATTTAACTTACCACAACTACGACCACTGTCACTCACTGATTCACTGAAAATTGGGTAAAAAATAATCTTACTTGGTTTTATTAAGCTTTCTTAAATGCATGCATAACTCACATTTATTTCAAGGTTTAATATTCAAAGTGTGTTGAATCTTTATTTAGAAATTTGGTGATGTTTTTGTGACTCGTTCATATCAATTAACCTATGATATAATTGATTTTATTATACATCATTTCGCTTGAAGTCATCGTCTTGAAGAACCTATTAACCACAGTTAGTGAGTGCTTACTGTATTTTTTAAATCAGTAAACACCTTCAACTTTCTCAAAGTGTGTGCTCAGCATTAGCATCAATTGGGAGCTTGTTAAAAAAAAAAAATGCAAATTTGGACCTCAACCGACTGAATCAGAAACTCTAGTGGTGAAGCCCAGAGATCTGTGTTTTTCAAAGTCTTCCTAATAATTCCAAAAGGCAAAGTTTTAGAAGAACTTCCCTAGAGATTTTTGAAACCTGACTATACATTAGAAGCACCTGAAGAATTGTTAAATGCACTGCTTCGGGCATAGAGAATGAACAGGATTTTCTTGAAAAACCAAATGAGAGGAAACATTCAACATAAATGAAAAGCTAGTCAGATCTTAAATATGTTGTGAAATGTCTTATTAGACTCAATGACTGAGACCTAAAGAAATCTAACAAATGAAGAAAAGAAAAATCTCAGAGACCAGCTATAAGTGTTACTGAAAAGGAAGATGTTTTGTGTGCTTTGAAAGAATTGAGAAACAGTGTTAAACCAAACCTTGAAGACTGATACACAAAGTGGTTGCATATAATTTCAACAGAAATAAAAGGATAATACTGGGAGGATCAGTATGAAATACTAAATGTATCATATGAGTGAATTTCTACTTGAAACACTTCTAAGAGGTAGTACTACGGGTACTGCCTATGTCCTCAGGGGAAATGTCAAGGGCATTTATTATGTTTTGCCTCCAAGTGAAGGCACAAAGTGAGACAAACGAAAAAATCCAGGGAAACAGTACGTGGTTAATTGGATTAGATGTTGAGCTGATGGTAGAGTACCGACTCAGAGACATAAAAGTAGACATAATTTATTTAAACACTAATTGCTTTTCAAAGCACCAGACTTCTTGACTACGTAAGTCCAGTATAGGGGAACACACCCAAGACAAAACCTGGAGAAGTGTATTAGAAAAACAACGTGATGAGACAGAGGAAAATGTTTCCGCTGCTCTTGCGATATCACAAGTTATACAGGACCTGAACAAAAATAAATAAATCTCAAGATTCTGAGGGAGAACACGGCAAAGGTATTCTGGCTTCTAGGCACCTCGAGACACAGGCATCAATAACAGTTCCAGTTCTGGAATCTGCTAAGAGTGATTTTCCAGTTCAGTGATTGTGAACTGTGGCTGGATATTTCAAGACCTTTCTACCAAACTTTTATAAGATGCCAATGCCTGGGACCTACCCCAGACCAAATGAATCAAAATCTCTGGGCATGGATTATGTTCATCCTGATTTTATTTCTTATTCCTGTGATCCCTTCACCCACCCACATTTCAAAATTTATTTCATGCTAGAATTTAGTGTATACATATTTGGGCTAATGACTTTTTTACTGTACATTCCTCGCATCTTCTTGATTTTATATTGTTATTTCTGCCCTTGGTTTTTATCAAGTTGTTATATACTCCATTTTGTACTTAGCTTGAAATTTAACTTGGATTACCCTCCCCATTAAATGGTTACGTGCGCTTTCTCTGCCTTCCTGATCAGAACACATTTCTCTAGTACTTATTTGAAAACAAGAGTTTTGCAATGCTCTTAATTCGTTTTCACTTTTCACTGATCCCCTATTCCTAACTTCCAGGTTTTGCCAGGATATTTTGTTAATTTTAGTTCAATAGTCTTAGTCAAATGTATCTCACAGATAGTTCCTTCAATTTCTGAGTCCGTATTTACAACTGAACTTTACCTGAAGTCTAAACTTCTTTTACTGTTATACACATAAGAAATTATTGAAATATTTAGTCCCAGCCTCAGTACATGCCTCCATTTCCTTTCTTTTCTTCACATTCCCACCTATTGTTGTTCAGGTTCACATAAGTGATAATGTTTGGAAAGTCTTCTCTCAAATAGGTTTCTCTGTTGGGGGACACAGGAGATAAACTGTCTGAATTGCTGTGTATCTTTCCTTCAACCTAACAGAGGGGCCACATCTCAGCTGGGTACAGGATTGTGGGGCTGTAGTCCTTTCTCTCAGTAGTCCTTAACTGCTATGCCACTGTCCATTCCAGCGTTGGAGATAAAAAGTCTAATTCCAGCATCATTCTTCTTCTGTAGATAATGTGTTCTTTTTAACTGTATGTTTGTTTGTCAGATTTTTCTCTTTCTCTTTAGAGTACAACATTTGTACTGACAGATGCCTCAGTGTTTCTTTTTTCTCATCACTCAAGTCCAGTAGTTCTCCATTGTTTTAATCAACCCCCACTTAAGGAGCCTTCTTAGACATTTTTCCCTAATCGCTTCCCCATACAATTTTAATAGCATAGATATATTGTGTATTTGTTTATGTACGGCATCTGTGCTCTGTACATAAAGGGAGTGAGATTTCTGTTTAGTTCCCCAAGAACCAGATTCTGCCCCATTAGGGACATTATCACTCCCGTTGAGAAAGCATGGTTTAACCTGAAACAGTGAGCCTTTTATTACATTCAAGAAATAATCTACTATTCTTTAATTATTGTCTTACTTCCACGAATACCTTTTACTCCTTGTGAAATTCTAGTAATTTATATTTTGTTATTCTTGATTTATCTGCCACGTCCCTTCTTTTTCCTCATGGTTTCATATATTTCTGCTTTTTGTTTTGAAGTATTTGTCAAATCAAATTTGGATCTCAATTCACTCACTAAATTGTTTATAAGAGAAATCGTGTTTTGACCTCAGAAAGTGTTGGCCCCTCACATTTTTTTAATAGAATGTGCTTTTTGTCCAAGTTCTCATCTTTCTGCCTCCCCTCTGCATGTCACTGGTAAGTGTTCAGTTTCTTCTGACTGATCATTGCTGACTGCTGGGCCTGCTAACACAGAATCTTTATCACTGAGGCTCAAGTTGCTCCTGGACTCCAAATGGGAGTGTTACAGGTAGTTAGACAGACATGAACCAGGCAGGAGTGGGCTCTACCCCCAACCCACCAGGAATGTCAGGCGACCAGCAAGTGATGGTTGGGCACTTACCACACTGCCTCTCTAAAAATGAGAACTTGGCAGCCAGTGAGGAAAGACAATCTCCTGAGGGTCCATAGCTGCCACACTCAAGTGTTCATTGAACTCGGGCACCAGGGAGAGGCAACTTCCCAAACAGATAAAAACACTTGAGACTGGTAATCAGCTTCCAATAAAATCTCAGGATTTGGGCAAGTGAGTCCAGGCATGTGCCTTAAGAGAAAATGGCAGAGTATGACCTTCCGGAGGCATTCCACCAGAAAAGGGAAGAAAGCCACAGATGGACATGGGTACAATTTCCTAAACACACTGCGCATGCTCACTTCCCAAGCATAAGGAGGCTGTTAGCAGGTGGGCAGCCTACCCTAAGGGAAGAATCATGGGAAAGGGGTGCAATATGCCAAAAATGCGCCAGAATATAAAGTCCCAGGATCAAGGTTAAGCAGGGCACTTGTCCTTCAAGTCACCCACTGGAGTCTCTTCCAAGTGTACTTTACTTTCTGCTCTAAAACTCTTTAATAAGCTTCCACTCCTGCTCTGAGACTTGCCTCGGTCTTTTTTTGCCTTATGCCTCTTAGTCGAATTCTTGCTGCTCTGAAGAGATAAGAACTGAGGTTGCTGCAGACCCGTATGGATTCACCTTAGGTAACTCAGATACCTTCTTCCCCTAACAGGAGCAGTCCCAGAGATGCTAGAAGACAAAGTGGTCTCTGTTGGCCCAAGTCTGGTAGGAAAGAACAAAGCAAGCAGCAGATCTCTTCAGATGCACCTAAAGAAAGCCTTTGAATTTCCTGGTCCCCTACAACCCACTTCAGGATTTCACTTTGGCTTCTTGGGTCCATGAAGGATCTCAGGATACCAAAATCAGCCTCTCTCCACTTCCCTCCTCGGATCGCAAGCCCAGGGCCTAACTCACAACACTCATAAAGCACCCCTTGCCAGTTCTCCTTTCAGGCCCTCAAGCAACCAATTTCTCTTGGGTGAGTACCTAAGACTGAAATGTCTGGGCTATAGGATAAATATATGTTGAACTTCCTAAGAATCGCCAAATATTTTTTTCCAAAGTGGTTTCATCAGTTTACATTCCCAGCATCAGCGTCCCCATTGTTCCTCAACTTCACCAACATTCATTCTTTCTCATCTTTTCTATTTTAGCCATTTAGTGTTTCTGAGTGGAATTTTGGGATTTTAGTTTGCATTTCCCTGGTGACTAAAGATGCTGAGCATCATCTCATGTGTTTATGGTCGATTTGTACATCTTGTTTTTTGAAGTCTTATTTATACTAATTTATCATAAAATTTATTTTCTATTTTGAAGATTGTTCTTCTTTTTCATTTTATGTATTTGTGCTATTCTTCTCAACTCTTTAAAAAAATAGATTTGCTCCTGTTTCTGTTTTGTTTGGTGGTGGTGTTTTGTTGTTGATGTGTTTCAAACAACGTGGTATGTAACTGTTTGGCCGGGTTGTCTCCTAACAGACTGCAATCCCCTTTAGGGCAAATGAGTGTTTTCCATAATGTCTGTACTAATTAACATTCCCACCAACAGTGTGTAAGAGTTCATTTTTCTCCACATCCTTACTATTTGTTCTTTTGTCTTTTTGATAATAGCCCTTAAGACAGGTGCAAAGTGATATCTCATTGTGGCTTTGCTTTATATTTCCCTGCTCATCAGTGATGTTTAACATTTTTTCATACACCTATTGACCTATTGGCCATTTGTATGTCTTCTTTTGAGAAATGCTTACTCAGGTGTTTTGCCCTTTCTAAAATAGTGTTGTTTGTTTTCTTGTCATTAAGTTGTTTGGATTCCCTATAAATTTTAGATATTAATGCCATATCAGTTGTATAGACTGCAAAGATTTTCTCCCACTTTACAGGTTGTGTTTGCACTTTGTTGATTGTTTTCTCTGCTGTGCAGAATCTTTTTCTTTGAATGTAATCTCATTTGTCTATTTTGCTTTTTGTCATCTTTGATTTTGAGGTCATATCCAAAAAAAAATCCTTACCCACACCAATCTCTGAAGCCTTTCCCCTATATTTTCTTCTAGTAGTTTCATGGTTTCTGGTCTTATGGTTAGGTCTTTAATTTTCTTTGACCTTTTTTATACATAAGGTGAGATAAGGGTCTAATTTCATTCTGCATGTGACTATCTACTTCTTCCTATCCTACTTACTGAAGAGACTCCTTTTCCCAATATGTGTTCTTGGTGACTTACCTGATGGAAAATCTATTGTCTCTAAGTGCTTGGAATTATTTCTAGGCTCTCTATTTCTGTTTCATTGGTCAATGTATCTGTTTTTATGCTAGTGCCATGATGTTTTGGTTACTATAGCTTTATTGCATATTTTGCAGCCCTGTAATATGATGCCTTCCACTTCGTTCTTTTTGGTGAAAATTACTTTGGTTATTTGGGGGTTTCTGTGGTTTTATAGGTCTTTTAGGATTGTTTTTCCTATTTCTGTAAAAAAGTGTCATTTGTATTTTGATAGTGATTGCATTGAATCTGTATATAGTTTGGAGTAGTATGAATGTTTTAGCAATATTATTTTTCCAATTTATTAATATGTAATATTCATTTCTTTGTGTCTTCTTCAATTTCTTTAATCAGTTTTTTTTTCATCATAGAGGTATTTCACCTTCTTGGTTAAATTTATGTCTGGGTATTTTATTTTATTTTTGCAGCTATTGTAAATGGGATAGTTTTCTTGATTTCTTTTTCAGATAGTTTGCTATTAACATATAAAAAGACTACTAATATTTTTGTTGACTTTTTATCCTTCAACTTTACTGAATTTGCATATTAGTTCTAATAGTTATTGGTGGAGTCTTTAGAGTTTTCTACATATAAGATAATGTTATTCGCAAACAGGGAAAAATTAACTTCTTCCTTTCCAATGTGGATGCCTTCTATTTCTTTCTCTTGTCTAATTGCTCTGGCTAGGACTTCCATACTACGTTGAATACAAGTAGTGAAATTAGGCATCCTTGTCTTGTTGCCGATTTCAGTGAAAAAGCTTTCAACTTTTCCCCACTGAGTATAATGTTAGCTGAGGGTTTGTCATATATGACCTTTATTGTGTTGAGATGCATTCCTTCTACACCTAATTTGTTCAGAGTTTCTATCATGAAGAGTGTTGAATTTTGTCAAACACTTTTAAGGCATCTATTAAAATGATTATATTTTTACTTCATTCTGTTAATTTAATGTATCACATTGATTGATTTTCATATTTTGAACCATCCTTGCATTCCTAGGATGTATCTCACGTGATCATGGTGAACAATCTTTTCCATAGACTGTTGAAATCAGTTTGATAGCATTTTATTGAGGATTACTGTATCTATGTTCCTCAGGGATATTGGTCTGTAGTTTTTCTTCTTTTGTTTTTGGGACCTTGTCTGGTTTTTGTGTCTGGGTACAGCTGACCTTGTAGAATTAGTTTGGAATAATTCCCTCCTCTTTAGTTTTTTGGAGTATTTTGTGAAGAATTGGTAGTAAATCTTCTGTAAATATTTGACAAAATTAAGCTGTGCTGTACTGAGTTTTTTTGATGGCTTACTTTTATTATTGATTCAATCTCCTTGCACATTATTGGTCTGTTCAGGTTTCCATTTATTCATAATGCAATTTTGGTAGGTCCTATGTTTCCAGGAATTTATCTATTTCTTCTCTATTTTCCAATTATTTGGTGTATAATTGTTCATAATAGTCTTAAGATCCTCTATGACTTCTGCGATATCAGTTGTAACGTCTCCTTTTTCATCTGTCATTTTATTTATTAGTTTTCTCTTTTTTTCTTAGTCTAATTACCGGTTTGTCAATTTTGTTTATCTTTTCAACAAATCAACTCTTCTTTTCATGTCTCTCTTCTATTGTTTATCTTTAAACAATATAAAGTAGTCTAGTTTAATAGGTAAAAAAAGGACTACTACTTTTGCGTTTGCTCTTGTTTTTCTATTTTCTTGAGGTAAAATGGTAGGTTGTATATTGGTGCTGTTTCTTCTTTTGTTTTTATTTTTCATTTTTGTGGATAAATAATCGGTGTATATATTTATGGGGTGCATTATATGTTTTGATACCGGCATGTAATGCATAATAATCACATCATGGAGAACGAGGTATACATCTCAAGCATTTATCTTTTGTGTTACCAACAATTCACTTTTACTCTTTCAGGTGTTTCAAATGTACAATCAAATTATTGTCAACTGTAATCATCCTTTTGTGCTATCAAAGAGTAGGTCTTATTCATTCTACTTTTTGTATCCATTAACCATCCCCACCTCCACCCCAACCCCCAATAAACTTCCCAGCCTCTGGTAACCATCCTCCTACTCCCTATGTCCATGAGCTCGGTTGTTTTGATTTTTAGATCCAGCATAAATGAGAATATGCAATGTTTGTCTTTCTTTGCAAGCTTTATTTCAGTTAACATAGTGATCTCCAGTTATATTCATGTTGTCACAAACAACAGGATCTCATTCTTTGCATGGCTGAATATTAGTACTGAATATTAGAATAATAGTAATCCATTGTGTACATTACCAGATTTTCTTTATCCATTCATCTCTTGATGGACACTTAGGTTACTTCCAAATCTTGGCTATTGTGAATAGTGCTGCAATAAACATAGGACTGCAGATATCTCTTCCATATGCTGGTTTCCTTTCTTTTGGGTGTATACCCAGCAGTAGGATTCCTGGATCCCATGGTAGCTCTCTTTTCAGTATTTTGAGGAACCTCCAAACTGTTCTCCATAGTGGTTATACTAGTTTGCATTCCCACCAACAGTGTACAAGAGATTGCTTCTCTTCACATCCTCACCAGCATTTGTTATTGCCTGTCTCTTGGATAAAAGTCATTTTAACTGGGGTGAGGTGGTATCTCATTGTAGTTTTAATTTGCATTTCTCTGACGAGCAATGCTATTGCTTTCATAGGAGGCACCTTTTCATAAGCCCATTTGCCATTTGTATGTCTTCTTTTGAGAAATGTCTATTCAAATCTTTTGCCTATTTTTTAATCAGATTTTTAGACTTTTTTCCTATAGCATTGTCTGAACTCCTTGTATACTCTGGCTATGAACCCCTTTTCAGATAGGTAGTTTGTAAATATTTGCTACCATTCTGTGGGTTGTCTCTTCACTTAGTTGAATGTTTCTTTTGCTGTGCAGAAGTTTTTTAACTTGATGTCATCCTATTTGTCCATTTTGGCTGTGGTTGCCTGTGCTTGTGGGGTATTGCTCAAGAAATTTTTGCCCAGACCATTGCCTGGGAGAGTTTCCCCAATGTTTTCTTGTAGTACTTTCTTAGCTTGAAGTATTAGACTTAACGCTTTAGTCCATTTTGATTTGATTTTTGTATATGGTGAGAGATTCAGTGATACAGCCTAGTTTCTTTTTTTTTTTTTTTTTTTCTTTGTTTTTGCATGTGGATACCTAGTTTCCCTAGCACCATTTGTTGAAGAGACTGCCTTTTCCCCAGTGTATGTTCCTGGCACCTTTGTCAAAAATGAGTTTACTGTAGGTGTGTGGATTTCTTTCTGTGTTCTTCATTCTGTTCCATTGGTCTATGTGTGTGTTTTCATGCCAATAGCATGCTGTTTGGGTTACTATAGCTCTGTAGTATAATTTGAAGTCAGGTTATGTGGCTCTCCCAGTTTTGTTCATTTTGCTTAGGATGGCTTTGGCTATTCTGGGTCTTTTGTGGTTCCGTATACATTTTAGGATTTTTTTTATTTGTGTGAAGAATGCCATTGATATTTTGATAGTGATTGCATTGAATCTGTTGGTTGCTTCGGGTAGTATGGACATTTTAACAATATTGGCTCTTCCAATCCATGAAGGTGGAATATCTTTCCATTTTTTTTGGTATCCTCTTCAATTTCTTTCATCAGTTATTTGTTTCTTTCCCCTGCCACTTTCAGAATCTTTATTTTTGAACTTTGACAGTGTGATTATAATTCATATTGGGGTAATCTTACTTGGATTTAATATGACATAGATTATGTATATTAAATACATTTTTACTTTAAATATCTTCAACTTATGATTACTTTATTGGGACGTAACCTCATCATACATCAAGGAACATTCATATGATAAAGCAAGTAGAGTTAAAATTTAATGAAAGAATCTTGGTGGTTGACTATATCATTGGTCGTCATAATTTTTTTTTAATTTTCTGTATATTTGAAACTTTCTATAATAAAATAATATAAAATTTATTTACTTGAAGAAATCATGGTGACTCTTTAAGAATAGCCAATACAGAATAATGGAAATAAAATGATTATAAAGGTTACCAATTCTTGATGTTCTTAGATATCCATTCTTAATAAATTTTAATGTATATTGTTATATGTTTTTCGTGTGTATGAGCATTTGTGTGTGTGAATGTTTGTTGTTTCCCTAGTATCTATTGCATCTACTATCATTACTAACATAACAGTTACTAAATCAAGAAAATAATTTTTCATTTTAAACAGCAAAAGTATGAAATTCTCATTGTAGACTATTTGGAAAATATTTAAATGTACAAAGAATTTCCTTTTTTTACTCTTGTGTTTATGGTACATTCTGTTTATCTCTTACTTGAACTTTTAAATGCATTTGGAAATCAAACATTTTTATTTCAATAATTTATACCCTATTATTTTACACATATTTTTAACAAGTATTTATCATACTTGAAACATATTTTAACTAGCGGCAAATTACAATTTAAGAGCTTATCATAATTAGTTACCAGTGTAACTTTTTCATATTTAACATCTACTGTATTTCACATTTTACACTTTTTCCAAAAAGTAATCTTTTTTACAAGAATTTCCTTATTTTATCCGTTCTTTAATTCTAGTTATATAGGAGGACCTACATTTTATATAGTCAAGTCACCAAACATTTTCTCTGGGTGTTTCCCTTCTCTTTTTAACTTCAGGATTTGTTCTGATTCTAATATAAGTCTATTACTTACTCTGTCTTTATTCCATTTATTTTAGATTTTAAATTGATATATGTAATATTTCAACAATATGTTATTTAAAAATATAATGTAATAATATTATAATTACCAACAATTACACTCATAAAAATAATTATTAATATTGAAAACATTTCATTATTTAATCATATTTTCATGTATTTCTATATTGTATAATGATTAGTATATTTTTACTTAATGTTACATGACAAGAATTTCCTTTGGCACAAAATAAACTTCACAAATTTATTTAACTTTATTTAATACTGCCTAACAGATTTTCACATAAACAATATATTGCAAAATATATCATTTTAGCCAACCTATAGATTCTTATTGAATATTTATTTCAGATGATTTGCCAGTATCAATAAACTTGTCATAAACATGATTATTCATAAATTTTTGTATGTGCTCTATGTTACTTTTTTATATGGGATAGATACTTAAAGTTTTCTTATTTACATTTGACATGCCCTTGGCCAGGTAGAATATATACAAATTGTTAATACATGTTATGAAAGCTAGGATCATTTTTGCTTGTCAACTATACTAAAAATAATTAAATAAAAAAATTGTCAAATTAAAGATGCCAGTGCGAGTTATAATTTAAATCATAAATTTTTGCATAATGAAAATTATAATTTCTTAATGGAGAAATTTCTTAATGAGGTGTTATTTCTGCAAAAATGATGGCCTTCTTCCAAGAGCTAGAAGTACATGATCAAAGTACCCAAGGCAATGTTTAGCTTTCAAAAAAAATTCAGCCTGAGTAGAATCCTGAATGGAGTAGGTTAGATATCAATGACACTATCCCAGCCCAATCAATCTATGACTTTAGACAGAAGCTTGTCATCCAACAAATTCAGGGTTGTCTTGGTTTTTGTTTTTGTTTTTGTTTTTTAACTAATTGCAAAGAGGGAGACCAGAGGAACAATGGGGTGTTTCAACAAACAAATGAAAAGATTTAGTTAGTATAGGATTTAGGGTACAGATTAGTTTTAGGCAAAATAATCAACATTTTAATAAGGTTAAAATAAAGCAGGGGTATCTCTAAAGAGATTAACATAAATACTGAAAACTTATTTTAGAACCCAGCTGCCTGATCTGAGAATGGGTGGCTAAACTCCCCCATTCATCGAAGGTTGATCTGTGATGTTGTTCTTTTATGAATTTTGGCTTGAAAATCTTTCATTCCCTATTTAGGTATATGTAATCAAAATTGGCTAGCCAGAGAACTTTTCACTGAGAACAGGATATGTGGACTGAAACTTATCTAATAAGCAGTAAGCCATAGAAAAAAAGGCAGTGAGAGTATTTGGGGCACAGGAAAAAGAAATTTCAAAAAGCCGACTTCTAAAATTAGATGAAGGAGTTCAAGGAATAGAAATGGTTGTAGCAGAGTATTTGTGGAGGTGAAGCAGAAGATAAAGTAGATGAGGTGAATAGAAATCTAATCATGTAGGGTCAAGTATGAAAATGTTAAGATTTGAAGATATGATTTATGGATTTTTTTCTGATTGAATCTTGGAAAACTGTTGGAGAGGTATAGGAGCAAGTTGATACTATAAAAGCTGAGAAGATAATTCAAGGACAGAACAGTAAAGTATCTTCAAATGCTCCTGAGAGGTTAAAACAAGAGGAGAGAAAAATGATCATTGACAACATAAAACCACAAACTGCACTATTATTTCCCATGTAAAAAAAAGCTCTATGACATAAAATACATCACATACCACTATACTCTCTTCAGGAGAAGCAACAAAATTGTTGATTGAAATTGTAGGCTGTTAAAAATCCTAGAAATGACTAAATTCACTCTAACAGGATTGATAGAAATAAACAAGTCTGGAAATTTCTGATATTCTTTAAAATCATGTTTTAAACATGAAGTCTTTGCCCATACCTATGTCCTGAATGGTATTGCCTAGGTTTTCTTCTAGGGTTTTTATGATTTTAGGTCAGAATAACCAATGCAGAGAAGTCTGTAAAGGACCTGATGGAGCTGAAAACCAAGGCACGAGAACTACATAACGAATGCACAAGCCTCAGTAGCTGATTCGATCAACTGGAAGAATGGGTATCAGTGATGGAAGATCAAATGAAAGAAATGAAGTGAGAAGAGAAGTTTAGAAAAAAAAGAATAAAAAGAAATGAACAAAGCTTTCAAGAAATATGGGACTATGTGAAAAGACCAAGTCTATGTCTATTTGGTGTACCCGAAAGTGACGGGGAGAATGGAACCAAGTTGGAAAACACTCGACAGGATATTCTCCAGGAGAACTTCCCCAATCTAGCAAGGCAGCCCAACATTCAAATTCAGGAAATACAGAGAATGGCACAAAGATACTCCT
Organism: Pan paniscus; assembly: GCF_029289425.2. Classification (NCBI taxonomy): domain Eukaryota; kingdom Metazoa; phylum Chordata; class Mammalia; order Primates; family Hominidae; genus Pan; species Pan paniscus. Next base: position 6,742,725 of record NC_073258.2, on the reverse strand, counting down.
CAACAAAAGCAACCCAAGACACATAATTGTCAGATTCACCAAAGTTGAAATAAGGAAAAAATGCTAAGGGCAGCCAGAGAGAAAGGTCGGGTTACCCACAAAGGGAAGCCCATCAGACTAACAGCTGATCTCTCGGCAGAAACTCTACAAGCCAGAAGAGAGTGGGGGCCAATATTCAACATTCTTAAAGAAAAGAATTTTCAAACCAGAATTTCATATCCAGCCAAACTAAGCTTCATAAGTGAAGGAGAAATAAAATACTTTACAGACAAGCAAACGCTGAGAGATTTTGTCACCACCAGGCCTGCCCTAAAAGAGCTCCTGAAGGAAGCACTAAACATGGAAAGGAACAACCGGTACCAGCCACTGCAAAAACATGCCAAATTGTAAAGACCATTGAGGTTAGGAAGAAACTGCATCAACTAATGAGCAAAATAACCAGCTAACATCATAAAGACAGGATCAAATTCACACATAACAATATTAACCCTAAAGGTAAGTGGGCTAAATGCTCCAATTAAAAGACACAGACTGGCAAATTGGATAAAGAGTCAAGACCCATCGGGGTGCTGTATTCAGGAAACCCATCTCATGTGCAGAGACACACATAGGCTCAAAATAAAGGGTTGGAGGAAGATCTACCAAGCAAATGGAAAACAAAAAAATGCAGGTGTTGCAATTCTAGTCTCTGATAAAACAGACTTTAAACCAACAAAGATCAAAAGAGACAAAGAAGACCATTACATAATGGTAAAGGGATCAATTCAACAAGAAGAGCTAACTATCCTAAATATATATGCACCCAATACAGGAGGACCCAGATTCATAAAGCAAGTCCTTAGAGACCTATAAAGAGACTTAGACTCCCACACAATAATAATGGGAGACTTTAACACCCCACTGTCAACATTAGACACATCAATGAGACAGAAAGTTAACAAGGATATCCAGGAATTGAACTCAGCTCTGCACCAAGTGGACCTAATAGACATCTACAAAGCTCTCCACCCCAAATCAACAGAATATACATTCTTCTCAGCACCACACTGCACTTATACCAAAATTGACCACATACTTGGAAGTAAAGCACTCCTCAGCAAATGTAAAAGAATAGAAATTATAATAAACTGTCTCTCAGACCACAGTGCAATCAAACTAGAACTCAGGATTAAGAAACTCACTCAAAACCACTCAACTACATGGAAACTGAACAACCTGCTCCTGAATGACTACTGGTTACATAACGACACGAAGGCAGAAATAAAGATGTTCTTTGAAACAAACGAGAACAAAGACACAACATACCAGAATCTCTGGGACACATTCAAAGCAGTGTGTAGAGGGAAATTTATAGCACTAAATGCCCACAAGAGAAAGCAGGAAAGATCTAAAATTGACACGCTAACATCACAATTAAAAGAGCTAGAGACGCAAGAGCAAACACATTCAAAAGCTAGCAGAAGGCAAGAAATAACTAAGATCAGAGCAGAACTGAAGGAAACAGAGACACAAAAAAAAAACCCTTCAAAAAATCAATGAATCCAGGAGCTGATTTTTTGAAAAGATCAACACAATTGATAGACTGCTAGCAAGACTAATAAAGAAGAAAAGAGAGGAGAATCAAATAGATGCAATAAAAAATGATAAAGGGCATATCACCACTGATCTCACAGAAATACAAACTACCATCAGAGAATGCTATAAACACCTCTATGCAAATAAACTAGAAAATCTAGAAGGAATGGATAAATTCCTCGACACATACACCCGCCCAAGACTAAACCAGGAAGAAGTTGAATCTCTGAATAGACCAATAACAGGCTCTGAAATTGAGGCAATAATTAATAGCTTACCAACCAAAAAAAATCCAGGACCAGATGGATTCACAGCCGAATTCTACCAGAGGTACAAAGAGGAGCTGGTACCATTCCTTCTGAAATTATTCCAATCAATAGAAAAAGAGGGAATCCTCCCTAACTCATTTGATGAGGCCAGCATCATCGTGCTACCAAAGCCTGGCAGAGACACACCAAAAAAAGAGAATTTTAGACCAATATCCCTGATAAACATCAACGTGAAAATCCTCAATAAAATACTGGCAAACTGAATCTAGCAGCACATCAAAAAGCTTATCCACCATGATCAAGTGGGCTGCAGCCCTGGGATGCAAGGCTGGTTCAACATATGCAAATCAATAAACATAATCCAGCATATAAACAGAACCAAAGACAAAAACCATATGATTAACTCAATAGATGCAGAAAAGACCTTTGACAAAATTCAACAACTCTTCATGCTAAAAACTCTCAATCAATTAGGTACTGATGGGACGTATCTCAAAATAATAAGAGCTATCTATGACAAACCCACAGCCAATGTCATACTGAATGGGCAAAAACTGGAAGCATTCCCTTTGAAAACAGGCACAAGACAGGGATGCCCTCTCTCACCACTCCTATTCAACATAGTATTCGAAGTTCTGGCCAGGGAAATCAGGCAGGAGAAGGAAGTAAAGGGTATTCAATTAGGAAAAGAGGAAGTCAAATTGTCCCTCTTTGCAGATGACATGATTGTATATTTAGAAAACCCAATCGTCTCAGCCCAAAATCTCCTTAAGCTGATAGGCAACTTCAGCAAAGTCTCAGGATACAAAATCAATGTGCAAAAATCACAAGCATTCTTATACACCAATAACAGACAAACAGAGAGCCAAATCGTGAGTGAACTCTATTCACAATTTCTTCAAAGAGAATAAAATATCTACGAATCCAACTTACAAGGGATGTGAAGAACCTCTTCAAGGAGAACTACAAACCACTGCTCAATGAAATAAAAGAGGATACAAACAAATGGAAGAACATTCCATGCTCATGGGTAGGAAGAATCAATATCATCAAAATGGCCATACTGCCCAAGGTAATTTACAGATTCAATGCCATCTCCATCAAGCTACCAATGACTTTCTTCACAGAATTGGAAAAAACTACTTTAAAGTTCATATGGAACCAAAAAAGAGCCCGCATCGCCAAGTCAATCCTAAGCCAAAAGAACAAAGCTGGAGGCATCACGCTACCTGACTTCAAACTATACTACAAGGCTACAGTAACCAAAACACTATGGTACTGGTACCAAAACAGAGTTCTAGACCAATGGAACAGAACAAAGCCCTCAGAAATAATGCTGCATATCTACAACTATCTGATCTTTGACAAACCTGACAAAAACAAGCAATGGGGAAAGGATTCCCTATTTAATAAATGGTGCTGGGAAAACTGGCTAGCCATATGTAGAAAGCTGAAACTGGATCCCTTCCTTACACCTTATACAAAAATTAATTCAAGATGGATTAAAGACTTAAATGTTAGACCTAAAACCATAGAAGAAAACCTAGGCAATACCATTCAGGACATAGGCATGGGCAAGGCCAACACCAAAAGCAATGGCAACAAAAGACAAAATTGACAAATCGGATCTAACTAAACTAAAGAGCTTCTGCACAGCAAAAGAAACTACCATCAGAGTGAACAGGCAACCTACAGAATGGGAGAACATTTTTGCAATCTACTCATCTGACAAAGGGCTAATATCCACAATCTACAATGAACCCCATCAAATTTACAAGAAAACAACAAACAACTCCATCAAAAAGTGGGCAAAGGATATGAACAGACACTTCTCAAAAGAAGACATTTATGCAGCCAACAGACACATGGAAAAATTCTCATCGTCACTGGCCATCAGAGAAATGCAAATCAAAACCACTATGAGATACTATCTCACACCAGTTAGAATGGCGATCATTAGAAAGTCAGGAAACAACAGGTGCGAGAGAGGATGTGGAGAAATAGGAATATTTTACACTGTTGGTGGGACTGTAAAGTAGTTCAACCATTGTGGAAGTCAGTGTGGCAATTCCTCAGGGATGTAGAACTAGAAATACCATTTGACCCAGCCATCCCATTACTGGGTATATACCCGAAGGATTATAAATCATGCTGCTATAAAGACACATGCACACGTATGTTTATTGCGGCACTATTCACAATAGCAAAGACTTGGAACCAACCCAAATGTCCAACAATGATAGACTGGATTAAGAAAACGTGGCACATATACACCATGGAATACTATGCAGCCATAAAAAATGTTGAGTTCATGTCCTTTGTAGGGACATGGATGAAGCTGGCAACCATCATTCTCAGCAAACTATCGCAAGGACAAAAAACCAAACACCGAATGTTCTCACTCAGAGGTAGGAATTGAACAATGAGAATACATGGACACAGGAAGGGGAACATCACACACCGGGGCCTGTTTTGGAGTGCGGGGAGGGCAGAGAGGGGAGGGATAGCATTAGGAGATATACCTAATGTTAAATGACCAGTTACTGGGTGCAGCACACCAACATGGCACATGTATACATACGTAACAAACCTGCACGTTGTGCACATATACCCTGAAACTTAAAGTATAATAAAAAAAGAAAAAAAGACCTTGTCTTTTGCTAGGCATTCAGCATGGGTATTGATCAATCTAGTCAGGAGTTGAGATGGTTTACGCTTTGTTGTTGTTATAATGATCCTGAATAAACCACATGTTTAATGACCTCTAGTGTTACTCTCTTAGTCTATTTCTACTGTTATAACAAAATGCCTGAGACTGGACAATTTATAAATAATAGAAACTATTCCTCACAGTTTTTGAGCCTGGAAAGTGCAAAATCAAGGTGCTTGCAGGTTTGGCATCTGGTGAGGGCCTAGTCTGTTCTTCCAAGATGCCACCTTGAACACTGTATCTTCACAAGACAAAAGAAACAGAAGAGCAAAAAGGGCCTAGGCTAGTTCCCTCCAGCCCTTTGATAAGTTCACTAATTCCATTTAGGAAGGCTCTGCTCTCACGACTTCATCACTTCCTAAAAGCCTTGCCTCTTAATATTATCACATTGGTGGTTGAGTTTTAACACATGAATTTTGGGGAATATATTCAGACCATAACATTCCATCCTTAGCCCACCAAATTCATTTCCTTCTCACACACAAAATACATTCATTCCATCTTAATAGCCCCAAAAAGTTATAACTCATTCCAGTACCAATTCAAAATTCTAAGGTCTAGAGTCTCATGTAAATCAGATATGAGTGAGACCCAAGGTACAATTCATCCTGAGGCAAGTTTCTCTCCAGCTGTGAGCCTGTGAAATCAAATAAATTATGTGTTTCCAAAATACAATGGTGAGACAAGCATAGACTAGACACTTTCATTCCAAAAGGGAGAAATAGCCAAGAAAAAAAAGGGGGGTAATGGGTCCCAAGTAAACCCAAATCCAAACAAGGTAAATAACATTAAAACTTTAAGCTTGAGAAGAATTTTTGACTCCATGCCCTGCCTTCCAGACACACTGGGGTGGCGGTTGGGTCCCAAGGCTTCAGGGGACCCGACCTCCATGTCTTTGCCGGATGCAGCCCATGCTGCAGCTTTCACAGGTTGGACTTCAGTGCCTGTGGCTCTCTCGAGCTAGAGTTGCACGTTGGTGATTCTACAGGTCTGGAGTGTTGGGAGCAGCCCAGCCCTACAGTTCTCTTGGGCATTACCCAAGTGGAACTGTGAGGTGGCTCCACTACGCATTACCCTCTCTCTGTGACTCTGCCCCTGTGGCAGTTCTCCCTGTGGGCACTGCACTTCAGCCTGGGTGACAGAGACTGTCTCAAAAAAATTAAAAAGGCAAAAGATCTGGACAGACATCTCATCAAAGAAGATACACAGATGGCAAAGAAGCATATGAAAAGTTAGTCAACAACATGTCATTGGAGAATGACAAATTTACACAACATGAGATACCACTACATACCTATTAGAATGGTGAAAATCCAAAACACTGACAACAGTACATGCTGGGGAGGATGTGGAACAGCAGGAGCTCTCATTCACTGCTGATGGGAATGCAAAATGGTACAGCCACTTAAGAAGGCAGCTTGGCAGTTTCTTACAAAACTAAGCATACTCTTACCATACAATCCAGCAATCATGCTCCTGGGTATTTGCCCAAATGAGTAAAAAATGTGTGTCCACACAAAAACCTGCAGACAGATATTTATAGCAGCTTTATTCATAGTTGCCAAAATTGGCAATCAAGATGTCCTTCAGTCAGTGTATGCACAAGTAAATTGTAAAAACAAGGAAAAATCAAATAATAACACCTAAATAAAAGATATTCAGGTCAGAAAGGAGGATGTAAACCTGTATTTCTTAAGAGATGACATGGCTGCGTATGTAAAAAAAAAAATCCTAAGAATCTACATAACACTTGGGATAAATAAATGGATTTAGCAAGGTCAGGGACACCAAGTTTAAAATACAAAAATAAATTATACTTTATATAAAATCAGCAAACAATTTAAAATACCATTACAAACAATTTTATTTATCATAACACTAAAACAAAGCATAAAATATCTAAATTTTATGGCTGGGCACAATGACTCTCATGTGTTATCCCAGCACTTCAGGAGGCCAAGGCAGGCAGATTGCTTGCACTCAGGAGCTCAAGACTAGCCTGGGCAACATGGTGAGCCCCATCTCTACTAAAAATACAAAACAACTTGGCTGGGCATGGTGGTACACGCCTGCAGTCCCAGCTACTCTGGAGGCTGAGGTGGGAGGATCACTTGAAAGCAGGAGGGGTGGCAGGGGCAGTGGTGGAGGTTGCAGTAAGCCAAGAGCTGAGATCGCGCCACTGCACTCTAGCCTGGGTGACAGAGCAAGACCCTGTCTCAAAAAAAAATCTAAATTTTAGCGGAGCTTAACATTTGAATGTGATCAGAGAAAGAGACATGGCCCAGCGAGCAAGTTGGTCAGTTGAAAACAATGCAGTTCTGGAATGGCAAAAAACCTGAGGGTCCCACAGGGCACTCTTGGGAGTGCTAATTATTTACAAGAGCCAGAGGATCTTGTGGAACACACCCAAAGGATCTTGGAAGATGCTAAGCAGATGTGGCGCACTTCAACAGTCATGCCAATGGGTCATGCAGGACTAGCAGAATGTTTAGAAAAACTGTTCAGTTCCAAGAAAGACCATCCTCCTATTTAGCCCTCAACTAAACTCACTTGGTGGGTCAAATTCAAAATCCAACAGGAGGCCTCTAAAAGGTCTTCACGGTAAACAGTTTTCTAGCCTCTGCTCGCAGTTCAACCAAGACCAGAGATGGTCAGAGTCCCCACCAGCCAAATCATTAGCACCCAATTACTATTATTACCACTAAACATGTCCCTGGAACGGAGAAATACTCTGTGACAAACAAAAAGATATTTCTTAAACATAAAACTGTTTCTCCTTTACAAATATGTATATATACACTTACTTGGACTAATTAAAGAAAAAGATATGAAAAGGATACATAAAGAAAGAGATAAGTTTATCAGCAGGAAGAAGATTAGTGAATAAGATAACTGAAAATTAAATGTGGATTATTTGGTGGCCAAAGAAAAAGAGGGTACAGAATGTTTTTCATAGTTGACCTTGACTTACAGAAGAAGGGAAAATTGATTTTTAAGCGATATTGAGGTATTCCCATGTAAATATTTAAAATATTATTATTACAAATACTAAAGTTTAAATGGCTTTTTTGAAAATGTTATAAATTTAATTCAAGTTCCAAAGAAACACTTTTGATAAAAAGTGTTTTTTAAGTAATTAATATGATTTTTCAGGCCGGGCATGGTGGCTCATGCCTGTAATCCCAGCATTTTGGAAAGCCAAGATGAGAGGATCACTTGAGGCCAGGAAATCAAGACCAGCCTGGGCAACACAGGGAGACCCCATCTCTACAAAAAAAATTAAAATATGTAAAATTTTAAACAGAAAATGGCATTAATTTTCTTTTTAAAATTAATCCCAGATCCCATAAAATGGAAACAGGAATAATTGTTGTAGCAATGCTAACACTCTTTTGTTAGGAATAAGTACATGAGCATACTTAAGAAGGGATGGAGGTTTAGAGAAAAAGGTGGACTGGGCAGGCTTGGAGAGCCATAATGACTTGGCCAACATGTACGGAATTGAGGAGATGTTGAAAAGATGGTTCTATATTTGGGCTCCCTGGAATAATAGCAGCCCCTCAGGCTTTCAGGCCAACACGTAAAATCTCAGTTCCCTGTCACCCATCATTCTGACAGCCTCATTGTCACTCACCCCATTCTAGACCAAGAGAACTCCATTTAAAACAGGTAAGTGATTTTTTTTATTGCTGTGAGTAAAATTACAGTCTAGATAGGAAAGGCCCTATCTAGACTAGATGTTATGGGACCTAAAGTAGGCGGCTGAAAATACTAGTACTATTGTCTGGACTTGGGTAGACAGAGTTGGAGAGACTAAAGCAGTGTGGGGTGGAGCCACTTGTACTGGCTCATCTGTGCATATTCATTGCAAACTTCACATTCAATGATGTCATGTTGATACCTTGAAAATGACCTTGGTGGGAGTACATACACTGCCAAAACTGGCAAACACTACAATGCAGGGCTTTAATTGACTGACTGATCTTTGTGTGTGTATTTTACCTGGGTTACCAGCACACCACCAAACCACAGTCATAAATACGGGCTATGCCAGTAGAATGGAAAATGCTGTCTGGGTTGGCAGAATGAGGAGACTCTGGGCATGGGGACCCTTTTTACCTCTCAGTGTGCCAAAGAACTCTGACCCCGGAGCCCCTCCAAAGAAGGTTCTACATTGGCTCTGATCCTGACTACTGTAAATATCTCAGGTATTAAAGGGACTTATTTACGGCTACCCTGCCCTGATACTTCACACTCATCCAATATTTTGTCATGTGGTTGTTTTGTTAAACATTTTGAGGAGTTGCACTGTGCTGTGATGTACTGAGATCTGGAAAAACACAAAGAAAAACTATAATTCTCAGACCACAGAAAACCTTAAATCAGTGAGGGGAAACATTGCCAGGTAATCTAACATACTCCTATTCCTGAGATAGGCCCTCTGATAATCAGACTTTTTGTGAAATCAGAGAGAAGAAATTATTTATGAGGTGAACGTTCTCACAGGCACATTGCTGACACATTGGAGAGATTTTTTTTTTTGAGATGGAGCCTGGCTCTGTCGCCCAGGCTAGAGTGCAGTGGCACAATCTTGGCTCACTGCAAGCTCCACCTCCTGGGTTCACGCCATTCTCCTGCCTCAGCCTCCCGAGTAGCTGGGACTACAGGCGCCCGCCACCACGCCCGGCTAATTTTTTGTGTTTTTAGTAGATACGGGGTTACACCGTGTTAGCCAGGATGGTCTGGATCTCCTGACCGCGTGATCCGCCCGCCTCGGCCTCCCAAAGTGCTGGGATTACAGGCGTGAGCCACCACACCCGGCCGGAGAGATGATTTTTTAAAATACCCTGAATAAGGGTAATTATCTCGCGAACACAAAGAAGGGCAATGGAAGTTAATTCTCTGAGATGCTGAAGATACCTGGACCGAGACAGGAGAACATTCATGAGGCATTTGAGAAGTTGTCTAGATTAGGTTGAGTAGATAAGCAACTACTCAGGTACCCACAATTTCACCCATAGGCCAGGCTCCAGTCACTGAGCTCTTTAACCTCTCTTCTTTGCCTCCCAGAAGCAAAATCCTCTTTACTCTCAAAGTACCAAATGGCCATCCTTAGCTTAGCAGGTCCTCTTCAGGCTTCTCTTTTCTATTGAAGATTTACATTGCTTCATTTGATCTTTTCTTCTGGCTGTTACTTTGGCAGCATAGTGGTGCACACACTTGGCCATCAACCTCCAATGGCATTTTCATATCTGTTTTGATGTATTCCACCTCCTTCAGAAGGGCGAATTTCTTCGGGGTATTGTATATTTTCATAGTGCTTGTGTGATCACAGGCTGACCTGGTGGTAGTTGCTGTCCACAGCAGGCACATCCTAAGGAGCCTCTATTGGGCTCTTGTCGCACAATTTTATTTTTGAAACAATTTCAGCCATTACTTAGAGGGTACTGCAGGAACAAAAATGGGAGTAAATCTTCCTACTCTGAAAACTGAATTTAGAGATGGGGAGAATGGAACCTGAGAGGCAGGGAAAGAATGATTATGTGTACTTCCTATGTACTAGATTCTCAGTCAGGCACTGAATAAATACAGACATGCTACAAGTTGTTTAACTATTATACTTCAATATTTCCCGGATCCCTGAACTTCTGCACCACGCCCATCTCCTGAGAATGGAGAAGGGCATTACATAATAGTAAAGGCTTCAATTCAACATGAAGACCTAACTATCCTAAATATATATGCACTCAACACAGGAGCACCCAGATTCATAATGCAAGTTCTTAGAAACCTACAAAGAGACTTAGAATCCCACACAAAAATAGTGGGAGATTTCAACACTCCACTGACAGGATTAGATAGATCATCAAGGCAGAAAAATAGCAAAGATATTCAGGACCTAAACTCAATATTGGACCAAATGGATCTAACAGACCATTTTGTTATTTATTTTTGAGACACAGTCTGCCTCTGTCACCCAGGCTGGAGTGCAGTGGCATGGTCTCAACTCACTGCAAAGTCCACCTCCCAGGCTCAAGCAATTCTCATGCCTCAGCCTCCCAAGTAGCTGGGATTACTATTACAATTTTATGAGATGGCAATTAGAAAAAAGTGTCTAAAAAGACTCCATAACTTGGGATTGATGAAAAAATGGAGAAATACTGGACTAGAGTGAAGAGAAATAAGAAACACTGAGGCATCTGCTAGTAAAAATTTTGAACTCTAAGGAGAAAGAGAAAAATCCTACAAACATCCAGTTAAAAAGAACATGTTTCCAGCTTCATCCATGTCCCTACAAAGGACATGAACTCATCCTTTTTTATGGCTGCATAGTATTCCATGATGTATATGTGCCACATTTTCTTAATCCAGTCTATCACTGATGGACATTTGGGTTGGTTCCAAGTCTTTGCTATTGTGAATAGCAATAAACATAGGTGTGCATGTGCCTTTACAGCAGCCTGATTTATAATCCTTTGGGTATATACCCAGTAATGGGATGGCTGGGTCAAATGGTATTTCTAGTTCCATCATGCAAACTATCGCAAGAACGAAAAACCAAACACCACAGGTTCTTGTTCACAGGTGGGAATTGAACAATGAGAACACTTGGACACAGGAAGGGGAACATCACACAATGGGGCCTGTCGTGGGGTGGGCAGGGGGTGCAGACGGAAAGCATCAGGAGATTTACCTAATGTAAATGATGAGTTAATGGGTGCAGCAAACCAACATGGCACATGTATACATGTGTAACAAACCTACACGTTGTGCACATGTACCCTAGAAATCAAGTATAATAAATATATATATATTTTTAAAAAGAGCATATTATCTACAGGAGAAGAATGATGCTGGAATTAGACTTTTTATCTCCAATGCCGGAACGGACAGTGGCATAGCAGTTAAGGACTACTGAGAGAAAGGACTACTGCCCAACAATCCTGTACCCAGCCAAGATGTGGCCGCTCTGTCAGGGTGAAGGAAAGATACACAGCAATTCAGTTTATCTCCTGTGTCCCACACAGAGAAACCTACTTGAGAGAACACTTTCCAAACATTATCACTTATGTGAACCTGAAGAACATCTCATGGAAATGTAAAGGAAAGAACACAGATCTCTGGGCTTCACCACTAGAGTTTGTGATTCAGTGGTTTGCGGTCTAAATTTTCATTTTTTACACGTTCCCAATTAATGCTAATGCTGCTAGTCTGGGAACACACTTTGAGAAACTTTCAGGTGTTTACTAATTTGTTTGTTTGTTTGTTTGTTTATTTTCAGACGGAGTTTCACTCTTCTCACCCAGGCTGGAGTGCAATGGCATGATCTCTGCTCACTGCAACCTCCGCCTCCCGGATTCAAACAATTCTCCTGCCTCAGCCCTCCAGAGTAGCCAGAATTACAGGCACCCGCCACCACGCCCGGAACATTTTTTGTATTTCTTTAGTAGAGACAGGCTTTCACCATGTTGGCCAGGCTGGTCTCGAACTCTGGACCTCAGGTGATCCACCCGCCTCAGCCTCCCAAAGTGCTGGGATTACAGGCATGAGCCACCGCGCCCAAAACGATGACTTCAAGTGAAATGCTGTATAATAAAATTAATTTTATCATAGGCTAATTGATATGAACAAGAGTCACAAAAACATCACCAAACTTCTAAATAAAGATTCAACATACTTAGAGCATTAAACTTAGAAATAAATGTGAGCTGTACATACAATTCAGAAAGCCTAATAAAACCTAGTAAGATTATTATTCACCCAATTTTTGGTGAGTCAGTGAGTGATGGCGGTCGTAGTTGTGGTAAGTTAAATCAAGGAATAAATGCTTGCAGAGAAAAAATTGTAAGGAGCACCTCCTACTACTACACAGTTAAAAAATCAATAATGACAGACACGGCAGGCTGGCTGATCTATCTTGTACTTTCATCGTTATTGTCTTGCATTTGTATGATTACCAAGTTTTATGAGTTTTTATTTTTCAATAATTTGTATTCATTCCTTCATTTTCCAACCTGCTGATTCCAGTTCAGAGTGGCAGGTGGCTGGAACCTATCGGCAGCTCAAGGTGTGAGGCAGGAACCAACGTTGGACAGGACCCCATCCGGGGCTCAGGGCACACCACCATACTGGGACCATAGAGATGTCAGTTCATCTAATGTACACATCTTTGGGATGTGGGAGGAAACAAGAGTATCCAGAGAAAAACCACAAAGATATGGAGACAATATGCAAACCCCACGCAGACATTGGCCTGCCAGAAGTCAACTTTTTAAGTTAATATTATAATAAAATGATATTATTTCAGGCTGGACACAGTGGCTCATGCCTGTAATACCAGCACTTTGGGAGACTAAAGCGGGTAGATCAATTGAGCCCAGGAATTTGAGACCAGCCTGGGTAACATGGTGAAACCCCATCCTGTACAAAAAAAAAAAAAATTAGCCAGGCATGGTGGTACACACCTGTAGTTCCAGCTACTCAGGAGGCTGAGGTGGGAGGATTGATTGAGCCCAGGAGTTTGATGCTGCAGTGAGCCATGATGGCACCACTGCACTCCAGCCAGGGTGACAGAGCAAAACTGTGTCTCAATAAAGAAAAAAAAAAAAAAGGTGTTATTTGAGACCCTGCTGTATTTGGCATGTAAGAATCACCTAAAGAGGGACATAGAAAAATACAATATGTTGCTTTATAGATAGATTTTGTCCCTGCATCAAAGACAAAAGTGATGTCTCTGATCTGATTTATATTGAAATAAATGTCAGCTATACATACATTTAAGTAGGATTAATAAAAACAAGTAAAATTGGGCCGGGTGAGGTGGCTCATACCAGTAATCTCAGCACTTTAGGAGGCCAAAGCGGGCAGATCACTTGAGGTGGGAAGTACAAAACCAGCCTGACCAACATGGTGAAACCCCATCTCTACTAAAAATACAAACATTAACCAGGTGTGGTGCTGCGTGCCTGTAGTCTTCAGCTACTTGAAAGGCTGAGACAGGAGAATCCCTTGAACCTCGGAGGTAGAGGTTGCAGTGAGTCGACAGTGTGCCACTGCACTCCAGCCTAGGTGACAGAGCGAGACTCCTCAAAAAAAAAATAATTATTATTTACCCAATATTTGGTAAATCAGTGAGCGACAGCAAACACAGCTCACCTATAAATCAATCCTGACTGGGTGGGGCCACCTTTGTGGAGAGTTACTGAATTAGGAATTTAATCATTTTGATTGTTCTTGTAATTACTTTGCAGTCCATTATCATAATATAATCAATCTAAAAGTGACATGATTATCTTATTTTTTGAAACCCCATTCATAATTTTAAAATCTTGTTTATTTTCTTGATAAATTATACAACTACGAAAAAAATTCTAAACATTGCATTTAAGTATAGAAAAGCTCAAACACAGCTGTACTTGGAGGCAGAGGATTGCATCAATTCCTGCATTCCCTGAAGAATCATTATGATTTCAGTAATATCAAATGCAGAAAATGTTGTATTGAATAACTCTTAAAATACCATAAGCAGATATGATGTTGAGAATGGGATTTTTTTTGTATTGGTGAAAAATTTTGTGAATTTCTGGACAAAACTATACACAATGGTCCTGTGATTTATGCAATTGCATTTCTCGAACACTATGAAAATTAAAACAAGCAACAACACTTGTAATTTATAATGAAATACGGTGCAGCCTTGGATATTGTCAACATGTTTATCATCCAATTTCATGTCTGAAGGTCACTGGAGAGTCCTATGACATGCTTGCAGGTAGCTTAATTGTCTTGGCCATCGTCAATAGCAGCCCCCATTCACTAGGAGAACCACCAGAGCAAACTCCAGACTTTAAATCAATCCAGACTGGGTGGTGCCACCTTTGTGGAGAGTTAATGCTTTAGGTAATTTAATCATCTTGATCCTTCTTGTGATGAGTTAGGAGACGATTATCACAACCTAATCAATCCAGAAGTCATGAAGTCTCCACCCACTAATTAAGGTGACTCAATATAAACCTGCCTCCTGTGCCTCCACATTAGCTCATGTGAAAGACCTGTGTATAGGTGGTGGTCTCCTCGGCTCGGAGTCCCTGCAGCAGCTGAGGTGCCTGTGTCTCTCTGGTTCCCAGTGGCCGCCATCATGCTCTCCTCCACACTCAGGGTGGCTGTGGTGTGCGTGAGCAATGTCAACAGGAGCATGGAGGCCCACAGCATCCTCAGGAGAAAAGGGCTAAGTGTCCGGTCTTTTGGAACTGAATCTCATGTGAGGCTACCAGGACCAAGACCCCATCGTCCTGTAGTTTATGATTTTGCAACAACATATAAGGAGATGTACAATGACCTCCTCAGGAAAGATAGAGAATGCTACACCCGCAACGGAATCTTACACATCTTGGGAAGAAATGAGAGAATCAAGCCCGGTCCAGAAAGATTTCAGGACTGCACTGATTTCTTTGATGTCATCTTCACCTGTGAGGAGAGTGTCTATGACACAGTGGTGGAAGATCTGTGTTCCAGAGAACAGCAGACCTTTCAGCCTGTGCACGTGATCAACATGGACATCCAAGATACCCTGGAAGATGCCACCCTGGGAGCTTTCCTCATCTCTGAGATTTGCCAGTGCCTGCAGCAGTCAGACGACATGGAAGACAATCTGGAGGAGCTGCTGTTGCAAATGGAGGAGAAGGCAGGAAAAAGCTTTCTTCACACCGTCTGCTTCTACTGAAGATCTGGGCTGGCTTTGTCCCCTTCCTCAGTAAGAACTTAGGCATGGGACTTTAGTCCGGATTTATTGTGAGAAGCATCTGCAAAGACCTTCCACTGAGTACTGTTTGTGTTACTTTTGTACACATCACCTGGAAAGAGACTATTACCAAGAAAATATTTTATGGGAAATGAGAAGGACTAACATTTTTAAAAGCACTGAAAAATGCTTGGCATTGTTTTAGGTGCATTACATGGCATAACTTATTTAATGCTTATATCATTCTACAAGGAAGCTAGCCCACCATGACGCCATTTTCCACATGAGCAAAGCGAGCTGATAATGGACTGCTGAAAAAATGATTTGTTTAAGGGTATTCAGCAGATAAATAACATTGTATAGATAAGCACCTTTTAAATAAACTTCCTTTTCTCAATTTGAGTGGTTTTTTTTAATTTTTAAATTTTTTGAGTTAGTTGAGACCAATGGAGTGTGGTATGTTAACTTAAATGTTGTTCTTCTTTAATAAGAGTATAATATTGCATGTTTGAACAGATAAATGTTTTTACAAATAGATTATATCTTTTTTACTAATGCTCACTTGAATAAGTAAAATCCAAGTTGGATAATGAACTACATATTATTGTAAAATTTGGAATTATCTGCTCAAATCATAGGTCATCAAATTAAATGAAATAAAAAATGTAAATAAAAAGTATATTCTTATTTCTGTTTGGGGGATGCATTTCAAGCCACTAAGCGACATGCTTTTGTTTAAACCTTAGGAATTACACTGAAAAAAATGGATGTTTCACAGTGAAACTTTTATTAGGTTCAAAATGTTCATTGATATGAACATTGAGAACATCAGGTGATAAACCTAATGATGTTTTCAAGGAGAAACAATTGAAACACTTTTTCATAATCCTTGGTAGTAGCACTAAACCATGTTTACTAATAGGAGAAAAATAGATCAGAAGTAGTTGTTCATAGTTAAACTAATTGACATGTTATCTGTTGAACTAGACTTATTACGGCAACCTAAAATAACAGCAGAGATTAGCTCTCAAAATGAGTTTATTTGAATGAAGGACTGGAATCAGGAATACATCGGGTATAACAAGTCACAGGTGTATCCTGAGAGGTTGGGGTAAGGGGAAACTTTTAAAGGCAAAAAGAAGTCCACAGAAGCTGCTTTGAAATACATTTATTGGTCACAGAAGCTCATTGCAGGAGTCGGCATTAGCTTATTGGTGGAAACAGCCATTGCTAGGTATGTGTTCTTGCGAGAACATTTCCTCTGGAATGCTGCAGTCTTGAAGATAATGCAGTTATAGAAATATGTGTGGCCATGCAGAATGAGCAAAGTGTGTAAGACCTGCTGATGGTGTAAAGGATGTAGGACGTGCCATAATCTCTCGTGGGTTTTAGAGAGTCGTTGTGATAGTTCTCATCTCAAAGACACAAGCATGGGCTCCCCTCCTTCATGACCTTCCAGCTCCACTTCATCAGCCTTCTCCACTGTGAATTTACCCTTTTTCCCATTTTCCATGCTGGACTGTTTAGAAAAAGTCCCTATGTGCAGCCCGCATTTAAGGAGTGAGGACTTGTGCCCTACTTCCTTGTGGGTGGATTATCCATGTAAATTATATGGACTTACTCCTCACAGATGTGTCTATTCTCCCCCTCATTAATGAATTTATTCAATTATTTCTTCATAGCAGTATGGAATCTTGGATATTTATTTTTCTATGTGGGGTTACAATTCAATCCTGCTTTGTTTTGTTGCTCAAACTTTCTGTTTTGGCCATCGCAAGCACTTTCAGTTGCCTCCTGGGCCCTTTCATGTGCCCCATCGTGGTGTTTGTTTGGTTTTACTTCATTTTTCATGGAAAAGGAAACACTCTGGCATTATGAGATGCCCCAGGTTCATCTTATATATTTCCAGCTTCAGAATCAACAACTTCTCCAGATAATCATGTTTGTATTACTGGAGGATGACGAGAGTAATCAAAATCAAGTGTGCTTGATGCTACTAAGGTACCAGTGTTTTCTGTCCTGCCTCCTTCGGCTACATTTAAATTTTTCCCCGTTGTCTTAATTTTCAGTTTGATTGGGAGGCATCTACATACAACTTGCTTTGTTTTTAAGCCTCCATGAAGTTCTGTGAGCTTTTTCAATCTGTAATATTTTAGCTTTTTACCTAATTTGAATAATTTCACAATTATTGCCTCAAAAACAAAAATCAGTCCCATTCTTTCTCTCATTTCATTTTGAGACCCAAACTACACATCTGTTAGACCTTTTGATATTGTTCCTCCAGTACCTGAGGATCTCTTTCTTTTCTTTTTTGTTCTTTTTTTCTCACTTCTTCAGTCGGATAATTCTGCTGATAGACCTTATGGTTAATTTTTAGAAGTAGGATTACTGTGGTCAAAGAGACGTATAGGCCAGAAACAGTGGCTCATGCCTATAATCCCAGCACCTTGAGAGGCTGAGGCAGGAGAATCGCCTTGAGGCCAGGAGTTCAAGACCAGCCTGAGCAACACAGTGAAGCCCTATCTCTACAAGAAAATAAAAAAGAGAAATTAGCGAAGTGTGGTGGCACACACCTGAGTCCTAGCTACTTATAAGGCCACTTCGAAGACAGAGTAAACATGTTTTTAGATTTATTAGATATTCAAGATGCCCTCCATAGAGCTTGTAACATTTTTCATTACGACGGGCAAACATGCCTTTTCCCTCACAAACTTGCCAGCAGTGTATAGTGTCAACCTTTTGAACATTTGTCAATCTGATAGTTTATCAGGTATGGTTGCCCATCTGTTAAAAGAGCTGCCAGCCATTCTCTCTGCTGAACACACGTGCCATTCCCCCATCATGATGTGCAGTCTATTACCCATCCCCTTCTATCCAGGGACATTGCCTTACGACTCGCTTCAACCAACAGACTGAGCTTGAAGTATTACATTCTCTGCTTCGTGGATTAGACTTGTGTAAAACCACAAACAAGCCACATGGTGATTACACAATCCAGGTCACACCTTGGGGTAGATCGGACATGGGGCCGGGAGCTGTGGCTCACACCAGTAATCCAAAATACAAAAATTAACCAAGTGTGGTGCTGTGCACCTGTACTCCCAGCTACTTGGGAGGCTGAGGCAGGAGAATTGCTTGAACATGGGAGGCGGATGTTGCAGTGAGTGAGCCAAGATCGCACCACTGCACTCCAGCCTGGGCAACAGAGTGAGACTGTCTCAAAAAAGAAGAAGAAGGAGGCTCAGCCCTCTCCCTCTCCCTCTCCATGGTCTCCCTCTCCCTCTCCCTCTCCACGGTCTCCCTCTGATGCCAAGCTGAGGCTGGACTGTACTGCCGCCATCTCGGCTCACTGCAACCTCCCTGCCTGATTCTCCTGCCTCAGCCTGCCGAGTGCCTGGGATTGCAGGCTCGCGCCGCCACGCCTGACTGGTTTTTGTGTTTTTTGGTGGAGAAGGGGTTTCGCCGTGTTGGCCGGGCTGGTCTCCAACTCCTGACCACGAGTGATCTCCCCGCCTTGGCCTCCCGAGGTGGGGGGATTGCGGATGGAGTCTCGCTCACTCAGTGCTCAATGTTGCCCAGGCTGGAGTGCAGTGGCGTGATCTCGACTTGCTACAACCTCCACCTCCCAGCCACCTGCCTTGGCCTCCCAAAGTGCCGAGATTGCAGCCTCTGCCCTGCCGCCACCCCGTCTGGGAAGTGAGGAGCGTCTCTGCCTGGCCCCCCATCGTCTGGGATGTGAGGAGCCCCTCTGCCCAGCCACCCAATCTGAGATGTGAAGAGTGCCTCTGCCTGGCCGCAACCCCATCTGGGAACTGAGGAGTGTCTCTGCCCGGCCGCCCAGTGTGGGAAGTGAGGAGCGTCTCTTCCCAGCAGCCATCCGGTCCTGGAAGTGAGGATCGTCTCTGCCCGGCCACCCATCATCTGAGATATGTGGAGCGCCTCTGCCCGGCCCTGACCTCGTCTGGAAACTGAGGAGTGTCTCTGCCCGACTGCCACCCCATCTAGGAGGTGAGGAGTGTCTCTGCCCCGCCGCCCCTGCTGAGAAGTAAGGAGCCCCTCCGCCCAGCAGCCGCCACGCCTGGGAGGGAGGTAGGAGGCAGCCCCCGCCCAGCAGCCGCCCCGTCTGGCAGGTGAGGAGTGTCTCTGCCCCGCCACCCCGTCTGAGAACTAAGGAGCCCCTACGCCCAGCAGCCGCCCCACCTGGGAGGGAGGTGGGGGCAGCCCCTGCCCGGCAGCCACCCCGTCCGGGAAGTGGGGGGGCGCCCCTGCCCAGCTGCCCCGTCTGGGAAGTGAGGAGCCCCTCTGCCAGGCCACCAACACGTATGGGAGGTGTGCTCAACACCTCATTGGGAATGGGCCATGATGACGATGGCGGTTTTGTCGAATAGAAAGGGGGGAAATGTGGGGAAAAGAAAGAGAAATCAGATTGTTGCAGTGTCTGTGTAGAAAGAAGTAGACATAGGAGACTCCATTTTGTTCTGTACTAAGAAAAATTCTTCTGCCTTGGGATGATGTTAATCTATAACCTTAACCCCAACCCCGTGCTCTCTGAAACATGTGCTGTGTCCACTCAGGGTTAAATGGATTAAGGGCGGTGCAAGATGTGCTTTGTTAAACAGATGCTTGAAGGCAGCATGCTCCTTCAGAGTCATCACCACTCCCTAATCTCGAGTAGCCAGGGACACAAACACTGCGGAAGGCGGCAGGGCCCTCTGCCTAGGAAAACCAGAGACCCTTGTTCACATGTTTATCTGCTGACCTTCCCTCCACTATTGTCCTATGATCCTGCCAAATCCCCCTCTCTGAGAAACACCCAAAAATGATCAATAAATACAAAAAAAAAAAAAAAAAAAAGAAGGAGAAGGAGAAGATTCGACGTGGAAAGTGAGGAGGGAGAGGAAGTAAAAGAGAGGAAATAAAACAATTGCAAATAAAGCTATTAACGTATTTATAATGTTAAGTTATTTTTATGAAACAAAGTATTTCCCTCATTTTTTGAGTGCTTTGTTAGTCTTCTTATGGTAATTTTAAAACGGAAGAAAAAACACACATACACAAATACAGAAAACCAAACAAAATAAAGGAGTTGCTTAAGAAATTATTATAAGGCATACATCATGTAATCAAGAAATAGAAATTTCTCAGACACACCTAAAGCAATGTTCATTTCACTGGTCCTTATCACAATAACCTTCTTTCTGGCATAACTCACTTTTATAGTTAAGATTCATCTTCAAATCTTCCTGAAATTTGTATCCAAATGTCATTTTTCATCTTCAATAACCATGTGAACACCCATTTGCCTCTTTCTCTGGCTACTTCCTCAAGAAATCATTGTATTTTCATTACAGCAAATCTAAATCTTTATTTCCCACTCTACATAGTATATAGTCAGATACGCGAGGTCACCATTACAACTATCAATCACAGCTCCCCTCCCTCTACCCAA
The DNA here is from genome assembly GCF_029289425.2 of Pan paniscus. NCBI lineage: Eukaryota > Metazoa > Chordata > Mammalia > Primates > Hominidae > Pan > Pan paniscus. The sequence goes on along the minus strand of NC_073258.2, from coordinate 6,721,981 downwards.
TAAACCAATACTAGAGGTGTTCAACAACCTAGAAAGTCTGCTTACCATATCTGCGCAACATATAATCATGCCCCATACTTCCCACACCCTGGATTTTTAGTGATAATATTAGCTCTCACTTCTCATGCTTCCTCACACCCAACTACTGCCACAGTTCTTAGCAATTCCAGCATCCACACAGATTATCCACCCAGCACCTCAACACTCTCACTTCTTCTCCAATTGCACCTGTCTACACCCCACCAGAGATACCCATGGTCATAGTCATCAAGAAACTCACCACTAGATCAAAATCTGAAACAGTCATGCCCCAACTATAAGACCACATCTTTCCATTCACTTTTGCTTCTTTATTTAAACTCTAAGGGCTGTTTGACCATGCATTGTGCCACAACCCATGGATTCCAGCCCAATCCCTACTTATTCACCCTTTCTGGTCCAAAACCAGCTTTCATGGTTTATCACTATAATTACACCCTTTCAAACTCCCGAAGCATTTCTGCACCTTGCTCTTCTGTCACATTTGCATTGTCCATGTCCAAACACAGAGAAAAGAGAAACTCAATCACCTTGTCATGTTTTTCCAAATGGATTGGCTGGTAAAAGTAGTATCTATGGGACAGTCTCACTTTTATCTTCAGAAGAGCTCTCACAAAAACCTACACTCAGGTTTCTATTCCCATATTTTACAATTATCTATGCCAAATATCCTCACTCCATCCCCAATCATGATCCTGACTGCCCACTGCCAGCTGATGGCCTTATCTTAAGCCAAATTGACAGAATAGACAGAAACTATCTCTCCAAAACTTTCACTTATATATTTGGACCCAGCCACCCTTAAAGTCAGAAATCTGAGAGTGATTCCAAAGTCCTCCTTTTCTCATCAAGAAGTCTCTCATGTCAGCTCTAACATCCCTCTCCAATGTGTCCATTCTTCTGCCTTTTGACAGACACTTCCCTCTCCCAAGCTCCCAACCTCTCCTCTGGGAACTACTGTACCAGCTGGCTTCCCCACTTCCAGTTGCCTCCTGCTACCTACACTGCAAGAGGAAAAAGAATATTTTCTTAAAACTTTGGAAGTTTCTGATACCAAAAATGTGAAAGTTGTTACTGCCAAGATGAAGTCCACTATCGTCAGATCCAGGTGAAGTGGAGCTGGAGGGTCATGAAGGAGGGGAGCCCATGCCTGTATATCTGAGATAAGAGCTATCACGACTCCCTAAAACCCACAAGAGATTATGGCACATCCTACATGCTTTACACCACCGGCAGGTCTTACACACTTTGCTCATTCTGCATGTTCACACATATTTCTGTAACTGCATTATATTCAAGACTGCAGCATTCCAGATAAAATGTTCTCGCAAGAACACATGCCTAGCAATGGCTGTCTCCACCAAGAAGCTAACGCCAACTCCTGCAGTCAGCTTCTGTTACCAATGAACTTTGGTTTAAGGTAGTTTCTGTGGACTTCTTTTTGCCTTTAAAAGTTTCCCCTTACCCCAAACTCTCAGGATGCACCTACAGCTTGTTATACCTGGTGCATTCCAGTTTACAATCCTTCATTTAAATAAACTCATTATCTTTTGAAAGCCAATCTCTGCTGTTATTTCAGGTTGCCATAATAAGTCTAATTCAATAGATAACATGTAAATTAATTCAACTCTGAACAACTACTTCCGATCTATTTTTTCTCCTATTAGTGAACATGTTTTAGTGCCACTACCAAGGATTATGGAAAGTGTTTCACTTGTTTCTCCGTGAAAACATCATTAGGTTTATCACCTGATGTTCTCAATGCTCAAATCAAAAAACATTTTAAATTTAATACAATTTGAATCTCTCAATATGAGAGATTGCTTATTTCAGTGTAATCTATAAGCCTTAAATGAAAAAATGTGGCTTAGTGGTGTGAAATCCATCCCCCAACATAAGTAAGAATATAGATTTTTTTAAATTTTTTAATTTGATTTTCTTTGGTGACCTATTATTTGAGTAGATAATTCCAAATTTTACGATAATCTGTGGTTTGTTATCCAACTTGGGGTTTTATTTTTTCAGGGTAATTCATAAGGTTTAAACAGAAGCATGTCGCTTATTGGCTTGAAATGAATCCCCCCAACAGAAATAAGAATATACTTTTTATTTACATTTTTTATTTCATTTAATTTGATGACCTATGATTTGAGCAGATAATTCCAAATTTTACAATCATATGTAGTTGATTATCCAACTTGGATTTTACCTATTAAAGTGAGCATTAGTAAAAAAGATATAATCTATATGTAAAAACATTTATCTGTTCAAACATGTAATATTATACTCTTATTAAAGAAGAACAACATTTAAGTTAACATACCACACTCCATTGGTCTCAACTAACTTAAAAAGTTAAAAAATTAATAAAAAACCACTCAAATTGAGAAAAGGAAGTTTATTTAAAAGGTGCTTATCTATACAATGTTATTTATCTGCTGAATACCCTCAAACAAATCATTTTTCCAGCAGCCCGTTATCAGCTCGGTTTGCTCCTCTGGAAAATGGCGTCATGGTGGGCTAGCTTCCTTGTAGAATGATATAAGCTTTAAATTAGTTATGCCATGTAATGCACCTAGAACAATGCCAAGCATTTTTCAGTGCTTTTAAAAATGTTAGTCCTTCTCATTTCCCGTAAAATATTTTCTTGGTAATAGTCTCTTTCCAGGTGATGTGTACAAAGGTAATACAAACAGTACTCAGTGGAAGGTCTTTGCAGATGCTTCTCACAATAAATCCGGACTAAAGTCCCATGCCGAAGTTCTTACTGAGGAAGGGGACAAAGCCAGCCCAGATGTTCAGTAGAAGCAGACGGTGTGAAGAAAGCTTTTTCCTGCCTTCTCCTCCATTTGCAACAGCAGCTCCTCCAGATTGTCTTCCATGTCGTCTGACTGCTGCAGGCACTGGCAAATCTCAGAGATGAGGAAATCTCCCAGGGTGGCATCTTCCAGGGTATCTTGGATGTCCATGTTGATCACGTGCACAGGCTGAAAGGTCTGCTGTTCTCTGGAACACAGATCTTCCACCACTGTGTCATAGACCCTCTCCTCACAGGTGAAGATGACATCAAAGAAATCAGTGCAGTCCTGAAATCTTTCTGGACCGGGCTTGATTCTCTCATTTCTTCCCAAGATGTGTAAGATTCCGTTGCGGGTGTAGCATTCTCTATCTTTCCTGAGGAGGTCATTGTACATCTCCTTATATGTTGTTGCAAAATCATAAACTACAGGACGATGGGGTCTTGGTCCTGGTAGCCTCACATGAGATTCAGTTCCAAAAGACCGGACACTTAGCCCTTTTCTCCTGAGGATGCTGTGGGCCTCCATGCTCCTGTTGACATTGCTCACGCACACCACAGCCACCCTGAGTGTGGAGGAGAGCATGATGGCGGCCACTGGGAACCAGAGAGACACAGGCACCTCAGCTGCTGCAGGGACTCGGAGCCAAGGAGACGACCACCTATACCCAGGTCTTCCAAATGAGCTAATGTGGAGGCACAGGAGGCAGGTTTATATTGAGTCACCTTAATTAGTGGGTGGAGACTTCATGACTTCTGGATTGATTAGGTTGTGATAATCGTCTCCTAACTCATCACAAGAAGGATCAAGATGATTAAATTACCTAAAGCATTAACTCTCCACAAAGGTGGCACCACCCAGTCTGGATTCATTTAAAATCTGGAGTTTGCTCTGGTGGTTCTCCTAGTGAATGGGGGCTGCTATTGACAACGGCCAAGACAATTAAGCTACCTGCAAGCATGTCATAGGACTCTCCACTGACCTTCAGACATGAAATTGGATGATAAACATGTTGACAATGTCCAAGGCTGCACCCTATTTAATTATAAATTACACGTGTTGTTGCTTGTTTTAATTTTCATAATGTTCGAGAAATGCAATTGCATAAATCACAGGACCATTGTATATAGTTTTGTCCAGAAGTTCACAAAATTTTTCACCAATACGAAAAAAATCCCATTCTCAACAACATATCTGCTTATGGTATTTTAAGAGTTATTCAACACAACATTTTCTGCATTTGATATTACTGAAATCATAATGATTCTTCAGAGAAGGCAGCAATTGCTGCAAGCCTCTGCCTACTTTAATATGCCTTCAAGTACAGTTGTGTCTTAGTTTTCGGTACTGAAATACAATGTTTAGAATTATTTTCCTTAAAAGTTTGTAAAATTTATTAAGAAAATGAAGAGATTTTAAAATTATGAAAGGGGTTCCAAACAATAAGGATAATCATGTCACTTTATAATCAATCACCTTATCGTTGATTAGATTATGATAGTGGGCTCCTAACTAATCGAAATAATCATCAAGATGATTAAATTCCTAAAGCTGCAACTCTCCACAAAGGGGGCCCCACCCAGTTGGGATTCATTTATTTGTGAGCTCTGTTTGCTGTCACTCACTGATTCACCAAAAATTGAGTAAATAATAACCTTGCTTGTTTTTATAAATTTTTCTTAAATGTATGTATGGCTCACATTTATTTCAATGTAAATCAGATCAGGGACATCACTTTTGGCCCTGGTGCAGTGACAAAATCTATCTATAAAGCAATATATTTATTTTTCTATGTCCTTCTTCAGGTGATTCTTACATTGCAAATACAGCAGGTTCTCAAATAACATCCTTTTATTTCTTTTTTCATTTTGAGACAGGGTCTCACTCTGTCACCCCGGTTGTAATGCAGTGGTGCCGTCATGGCTCACTGCAACCTCAAACTCCTGGGCTCAATCATTCCTCTCATCTCGACCTCCTGAGTAGCTTGGACTACAGGTGTGTACCACCATGCCTGAGTAACTTTGGTATCTTTTGTAGAGGATGGAATTTTACCATGTTACCCAGGCTGGTCTCAAAAGCCCAGGGGCTCAAGTGATCCACCCGCTTCAGCCTCCCAAAGTCCTGGGATTGCAGGCATGAGCCACTGTGCCCAGCCTCACCTAACATCATTTTATTATAACATTAATGAGAAAAAAATTTGACTTCTGGCGGGGCCACTGTCTCTGTGGAGTTTGCATATTCTCCCTATGTCTGTGTGGGTTGTCTCTGGATACTCTTGTTTCTTCCTACATCCCAAAGATGTGCACATCAGGTGAACTGACATCTCTATGGTCCTAGTGTGAGGGTGTGCCCTGAACCCCAGATGGGGTCCTGTCCAGCGTTGGTTCCTGCCTCACACCTTGAGCTGCCGAGATTGGCTCCAGCCACCTGCCACTCTAAAGTGGAATCAGCGGATTGGAAAATGAATGAATGAATACAAATTACTGAAAAATAAAAATTCATAAAATATGTGGAAATCATACAAATGCAAGACAATAATGATCAGAGTACAAAATAGATCAGCCTGCCGTGTCTGTCATTGTTGGTTTTTAACTGTGTAGTAGTAGGAAGAGCTCCTTATAATTTTTTCTTTGCAAACATTTATTCCTTGATTTAACTTACCACAACTACGACCACTTTCACTCACTGATTCACTGAAAATTGGGTAAAAAATAATCTTACTTGGTTTTATTAAGCTTTCTTAAATGCATGCATAACTCACATTTATTTCAAGGTTTAATATTCAAAGTGTGTTGAATCTTTATTTAGAAATTTGGTGATGTTTTTGTGACTCGTTCATATCAATTAACCTATGATATAATTGATTTTATTATACATCATTTCACTTGAAGTCATCGTCTTGAAGAACCTATTAACCACAGTTAGTGAGTGCTTACTGTATTTTTTAAATCAGTAAACACCTTCAAGTTTCTCAAAGTGTGTGCTCAGCATTAGCATCAATTGGGAGCTTGTTAAAAAAAAAAAATGCAAATTTGGACCTCAACCGACTGAATCAGAAACTCTAGTGGTGAAGCCCAGAGATCTGTGTTTTTCAAAGTCTTCCTAATAATTCCAAAAGGCAAAGTTTTAGAAGAACTTCCCTAGAGATTTTTGAAACCTGACTATACATTAGAAGCACCTGAAGAATTGTTAAATGCACTGCTTCGGGCATAGAGAATGAACAGGATTTTCTTGAAAAACCAAATGAGAGGAAACATTCAACATAAATGAAAAGCTAGTCAGATCTTAAATATGTTGTGAAATGTCTTATTAGACTCAATGACTGAGACCTAAAGAAATCTAACAAATGAAGAAAAGAAAAATCTCAGAGACCAGCTATAAGTGTTACTGAAAAGGAAGATGTTTTGTGTGCTTTGAAAGAATTGAGAAACAGTGTTAAACCAAACCTTGAAGACTGATACACAAAGTGGTTGCATATAATTTCAACAGAAATAAAAGGATAATACTGGGAGGATCAGTATGAAATACTAAATGTATCATATGAGTGAATTTCTACTTGAAACACTTCTAAGAGGTAGTACTACGGGTACTGCCTATGTCCTCAGGGGAAATGTCAAGGGCATTTATTATGTTTTGCCTCCAAGTGAAGGCACAAAGTGAGACAAACGAAAAAATCCAGGGAAACAGTACGTGGTTAATTGGATTAGATGTTGAGCTGATGGTAGAGTACCGACTCAGAGACATAAAAGTAGACATAATTTATTTAAACACTAATTGCTTTTCAAAGCACCAGACTTCTTGACTACGTAAGTCCAGTATAGGGGAACACACCCAAGACAAAACCTGGAGAAGTGTATTAGAAAAACAACGTGATGAGACAGAGAAAAATGTTTCCGCTGCTCTTGCGATATCACAAGTTATACAGGACCTGAACAAAAATAAATAAATCTCAAGATTCTGAGGGAGAACATGGCAAAGGTATTCTGGCTTCTAGGCACCTCGAGACACAGGCATCAATAACAGTTCCAGTTCTGGAATCTGCTAAGAGTGATTTTCCAGTTCAGTGATTGTGAACTGTGGCTGGATATTTCAAGACCTTTCTACCAAACTTTTATAAGATGCCAATGCCTGGGACCTACCCCAGACCAAGTGAATCAAAATCTCTGCGCATGGATTATGTTCATCCTGATTTTATTTCTTATTCCTGTGATCCCTTCACCCACCCACATTTCAAAATTTATTTCATGCTAGAATTTAGTGTATACATATTTGGGGTAATGACTTTTTTACTGTACATTCCTCACATCTTCTTTATTTTATATTGTTATTTCTGCCCTTGGTTTTTATCAAGTTGTTATATACTCCATTTTGTACTTAGCTTGAAATTTAACTTGGATTACCCTCCCCATTAAATGGTTACCTGCGCTTTCTCTGCCTTCCTGATCAGAACACATTTCTCTAGTACTTATTTGAAAACAAGAGTTTTGCAATGCTCTTAATTCGTTTTCACTTTTCACTGATCCCCTATTCCTAACTTCCAGGTTTTGCCAGGATATTTTGTTAATTTTAGTTCAATAGTCTTAGTCAAATGTATCTCACAGATAGTTCCTTCAATTTCTGAGTGCTTATTTACAACTGAACTTTACCTGAAGTCTAAACTTCTTTTTCTGTTATACACATAAGAAATTATTGAAATATTTAGTCCCAGCCTCAGTACATGCCTCCATTTCCTTTCTTTTCTTCACATTCCCACCAATTGTTGTTCAGGTTCACATAAGTGATAATGTTTGGAAAGTCGTCTCTCAAATAGGTTTCTCTGTTGGGGGACACAGGAGATAAACTGTCTGAATTGCTGTGTATCTTTCCTTCAACCTAACAGAGGGGCCACATCTCAGCTGGGTACAGGATTGTGGGGCTGTAGTCCTTTCTCTCAGTAGTCCTTAACTGCTATGCCACTGTCCATTCCAGCGTTGGAGATAAAAAGTCTAATTCCAGCATCATTCTTCTTCTGTAGATAATGTGTTCTTTTTAACTGTATGTTTGTTTGTCAGATTTTTCTCTTTCTCTTTAGAGTACAACATTTGTACTGACAGATGCCTCAGTGTTTCTTTTTTCTCATCACTCAAGTCCAGTAGTTCTCCATTGTTTTAATCAACCCCCACTTAAGGAGCCTTCTTAGACATTTTTCCCTAATCGCTTCCCCATACAATTTTAATAGCATAGATATATTGTGTATTTGTTTATGTACGGCATCTGTGCTCTGTACATAAAGGGAGTGAGATTTCTGTTTACTTCCCCAAGAACCAGATTCTGCCCCATTAGGGACATTATCACTCCCGTTGAGAAAGCATGGTTTAACCTGAAACAGTGAGCCTTTTATTACATTCAAGAAATAATCTACTATTCTTTAATTATTGTCTTACTTCCACGAATACCTTTTACTCCTTGTGAAATTCTAGTAATTTATATTTTGTTATTCTTGATTTATCTGCCACGTCCCTTCTTTTTCCTCATGGTTTCATATATTTCTGCTTTTTGTTTTGAAGTATTTGTCAAATCAAATTTGGATCTCAATTCACTCACTAAATTGTTTATAAGAGAAATCGTGTTTTGGCCTCAGGAAGTGTTGGCCCCTCACATTTTTTTAATAGAATGTGCTTTTTGTCCAAGTTCTCATCTTTCTGCCTCCCCTCTGCATGTCACTGGTAAGTGTTCAGTTTCTTCTGACTGATCATTGCTGACTGCTGGGCCTGCTAACACAGAATCTTTATCACTGAGGCTCAAGTTGCTCCTGGACTCCAAATGGGAGTGTTACAGGTAGTTAGACAGACATGAACCAGGCAGGAGTGGGCTCTACCCCCAACCCACCAGGAATGTCAGGCGACCAGCAAGTGATGGTTGGGCACTTACCACACTGCCTCTCTAAAAATGAGAACTTGGCAGCCAGTGAGGAAAGACAATCTCCTGAGGGTCCATAGCTGCCACACTCAAGTGTTCATTGAACTCGGGCACCAGGGAGAGGCAACTTCCCAAACAGATAAAAACACTTGAGACTGGTAATCAGCTTCCAATAAAATCTCAGGATTTGGGCAAGTGAGTCCAGGCATGTGCCTTAAGAGAAAATGGCAGAGTATGACCTTCCGGAGGCATTCCACCAGAAAAGGGAAGAAAGCCTCAGATGGACATGAGTACAATTTCCTAAACACACTGCGCATGCTCACTTCCCAAGCATAAGGAGGCTGTTAGCAGGTGGGCAGCCTACCCTAAGGGAAGAATCATGGGAAAGGGGTGCAATATGCCAAAAATGCGCCAGAATATAAAGTCCCAGGATCAAGGTTAAGCAGGGCACTTGTCCTTCAAGTCACCCACTGGAGTCTCTTCCAAGTGTACTTTACTTTCTGCTCTAAAACTCTTTAATAAGCTTCCACTCCTGCTCTGAGACTTGCCTCGGTCTTTTTTTGCCTTATGCCTCTTAGTCGAATTCTTGCTGCTCTGAAGAGATAAGAACTGAGGTTGCTGCAGACCCGTATGGATTCACCTTAGGTAACTCAGATACCTTCTTCCCCTAACAGGAGCAGTCCCAGAGATGCTAGAAGACAAAGTGGTCTCTGTTGGCCCAAGTCTGGTAGGAAAGAACAAAGCAAGCAGCAGATCTCTTCAGATGCACCTAAAGAAAGCCTTTGAATTTCCTGGTCCCCTACAACCCACTTCAGGATTTCACTTTGGCTTCTTGGGTCCATGAAGGATCTCAGGATACCAAAATCAGCCTCTCTCCACTTCCCTCCTCGGATCGCAAGCCCAGGGCCTAACTGACAACACTCATAAAGCACCCCCTGCCAGTTCTCCCTTCAGGCCCTCAAGCAACCAATTTCTCTTGGGTGAGTACCTAAGACTGAAATGTCTGGGCTATAGGATAAATATATGTTGAACTTCCTAAGAATTGCCAAATATTTTTTTCCAAAGTGGTTTCATCAGTTTACATTCCCAGCATCAGCGTCCCCATTGTTCCTCAACTTCACCAACATTCATTCTTTCTCATCTTTTCTATTTTAGCCATTTAGTGTTTCTGAGTGGAATTTTGGGATTTTAGTTTGCATTTCCCTGGTGACTAAAGATGCTGAGCATCATCTCATGTGTTTATGGTCGATTTGTACATCTTGTTTTTTGAAGTCTTATTTATACTAATTTATCATAAAATTTATTTTCTATTTTGAAGATTGTTCTTATTTTTCATTTTATGTATTTGTGCTATTCTTCTCAACTCTTTAAAAAAATAGATTTGCTCCTGTTTCTGTTTTGTTTGGTGGTGGTGTTTTGTTGTTGATGTGTTTCAAACAACGTGGTATGTAACTGTTTGGCCGGGTTGTCTCCTAACAGACTGCAATCCCCTTTAGGGCAAATGAGTGTTTTCCATAATGTCTGTACTAATTAACATTCCCACCAACAGTGTGTAAGAGTTCATTTTTCTCCACATCCTTACTATTTGTTCTTTTGTCTTTTTGATAATAGCCCTTAAGACAGGTGCAAAGTGATATCTCATTGTGGTTTTGCTTTATATTTCCCTGCTCATCAGTGATGTTTAACATTTTTTAATACACCTATTGACCTATTGGCCATTTGTATGTCTTCTTTTGAGAAATGTTTACTCAGGTGTTTTGCCCTTTCTAAAATAGTGTTGTTTGTTTTCTTGTCATTAAGTTGTTTGGATTCCCTATAAATTTTAGATATTAATGCCATATCAGTTGTATAGACTGCAAAGATTTTCTCCCACTTTACAGGTTGTGTTTGCACTTTGTTGATTGTTTTCTCTGCTGTGCAGAATCTTTTACTTTGAATGTAATCTCATTTGTCTATTTTGCTTTTTGTCATCTTTGATTTTGAGGTCATATCCAAAAAAAAATCCTTACCCACACCAATCTCTGAAGCCTTTCCCCTATATTTTCTTCTAGTAGTTTCATGGTTTCTGGTCTTATGGTTAGGTCTTTAATTTTCTTTGACCTTTTTTATACATAAGGTGAGATAAGGGTCTAATTTCATTCTGCATGTGACTATCTACTTCTTCCTATCCTACTTACTGAAGAGACTCCTTTTCCCAATATGTGTTCTTGGTGACTTACCTGATGGAAAATCTATTGTCTCTAAGTGCTTGGAATTATTTCTAGGCTCTCTATTTCTGTTTCATTGGTCAATGTATCTGTTTTTATGCTAGTGCCATGATGTTTTGGTTACTATAGCTTTATTGCATATTTTGCAGCCCTGTAATATGATGCCTTCCACTTCGTTCTTTTTGGTGAAAATTACTTTGGTTATTTGGGGGTTTCTGTGGTTTTATAGGTCTTTTAGGATTGTTTTTCCTATTTCTGTAAAAAAGTGTCATTTGTATTTTGATAGTGATTGCATTGAATCTGTATATAGTTTGGAGTAGTATGAATGTTTTAGCAATATTATTTTTCCAATTTATTAATATGTAATATTCATTTCTTTGTGTCTTCTTCAATTTCTTTAATCAGTTTTTTTTTCATCATAGAGGTATTTCACCTTCTTGGTTAAATTTATGTCTGGGTATTTTATTTTATTTTTGCAGCTATTGTAAATGGGATAGTTTTCTTGATTTCTTTTTCAGATAGTTTGCTATTAACATATAAAAAGACTACTAATATTTTTGTTGACTTTTTATCCTTCAACTTTACTGAATTTGCATATTAGTTCTAATAGTTATTGGTGGAGTCTTTAGAGTTTTCTACATATAAGATAATGTTATTCGCAAACAGGGAAAAATTAACTTCTTCCTTTCCAATGTGGATGCCTTCTGTTACTTTCTCTTGTCTAATTGCTCTGGCTAGGACTTCCATACTACGTTGAATACAAGTAGTGAAATTAGGCATCCTTGTCTTGTTGCCGATTTCAGTGAAAAAGCTTTCAACTTTTCCCCACTGAGTATAATGTTAGCTGAGGGTTTGTCATATATGACCTTTATTGTGTTGAGATGCATTCCTTCTACACCTAATTTGTTCAGAGTTTCTATCATGAAGAGTGTTGAATTTTGTCAAACACTTTTAAGGCATCTATTAAAATGATTATATTTTTACTTCATTCTGTTAATTTAATGTATCACATTGATTGATTTTCATATTTTGAACCATCCTTGCATTCCTAGGATGTATCTCACGTGATCATGGTGAACAATTTTTTCCATAGACTGTTGAAATCAGTTTGATAGCATTTTATTGAGGATTACTGTATCTATGTTCCTCAGGGATATTGGTCTGTAGTTTTTCTTCTTTTGTTTTTGGGACCTTGTCTGGGTTTCGTGTCTGGGTACAGCTGACCTTGTAGAATTAGTTTGGAATAATTCCCTCCTCTTTAGTTTTTTGGAGTATTTTGTGAAGAATTGGTAGTAAATCTTCTGTAAATATTTGACAAAATTAAGCTGTGCTGTACTGAGTTTTTTTGATGGCTTACTTTTATTATTGATTCAATCTCCTTGCACATTATTGGTCTGTTCAGGTTTCCATTTATTCATAATGCAATTTTGGTAGGTCCTATGTTTCCAGGAATTTATCTATTTCTTCTCTATTTTCCAATTATTTGGTGTATAATTGTTCATAATAGTCTTAAGATCCTCTATGACTTCTGCGATATCAGTTGTAACGTCTCCTTTTTCATCTGTCATTTTATTTATTAGTTTTCTCTTTTTTTCTTAGTCTAATTACCGGTTTGTCAATTTTGTTTATCTTTTCAACAAATCAACTCTTCTTTTCATGTCTCTCTTCTATTGTTTATCTTTAAACAATATAAAGTAGTCTAGTTTAATAGGTAAAAAGGAGTACTACTTTTGCGTTTGCTCTTGTTTTTCTATTTTCTTGAGGTAAAATGGTAGGTTGTATATTGGTGCTGTTTCTTCTTTTGTTTTTATTTTTCATTTTTGTGGATAAATAATCGGTGTATATATTTATGGGGTGCATTATATGTTTTGATACCGGCATGTAATGCATAATAATCACATCATGGAGAACGAGGTATACATCTCAAGCATTTATCTTTTGTGTTACCAACAATTCACTTTTACTCTTTCAGGTGTTTCAAATGTACAATCAAATTATTGTCAACTGTAATCATCCTTTTGTGCTATCAAAGAGTAGGTCTTATTCATTCTACTTTTTGTATCCATTAACCATCCCCACCTCCACCCCAACCCCCAATAAACTTCCCAGCCTCTGGTAACCATCCTCCTACTCCCTATGTCCATGAGCTCGGTTGTTTTGATTTTTAGATCCAGCATAAATGAGAATATGCAATGTTTGTCTTTCTTTGCAAGCTTTATTTCAGTTAACATAGTGATCTCCAGTTATATTCATGTTGTCACAAACAACAGGATCTCATTCTTTGCATGGCTGAATATTAGTACTGAATATTAGAATAATAGTAATCCATTGTGTACATTACCAGATTTTCTTTATCCATTCATCTCTTGATGGACACTTAGGTTACTTCCAAATCTTGGCTATTGTGAATAGTGCTGCAATAAACATAGGACTGCAGATATCTCTTCCATATGCTGGTTTCCTTTCTTTTGGGTGTATACCCAGCAGTAGGATTCCTGGATCCCATGGTAGCTCTCTTTTCAGTATTTTGAGGAACCTCCAAACTGTTCTCCATAGTGGTTATACTAGTTTGCATTCCCACCAACAGTGTACAAGAGATTGCTTCTCTTCACATCCTCACCAGCATTTGTTATTGCCTGTCTCTTGGATAAAAGTCATTTTAACTGGGGTGAGGTGGTATCTCATTGTAGTTTTAATTTGCATTTCTCTGACGAGCAATGCTATTGCTTTCATAGGAGGCACCTTTTCATAAGCCCATTTGCCATTTGTATGTCTTCTTTTGAGAAATGTCTATTCAAATCTTTTGCCTATTTTTTAATCAGATTTTTAGACTTTTTTCCTATAGCATTGTCTGAACTCCTTGTATACTCTGGCTATGAACCCCTTTTCAGATAGGTAGTTTGTAAATATTTGCTACCATTCTGTGGGTTGTCTCTTCACTTAGTTGAATGTTTCTTTTGCTGTGCAGAAGTTTTTTAACTTGATGTCATCCTATTTGTCCATTTTGGCTGTGGTTGCCTGTGCTTGTGGGGTATTGCTCAAGAAATTTTTGCCCAGACCATTGCCTGGGAGAGTTTCCCCAATGTTTTCTTGTAGTACTTTCTTAGCTTGAAGTATTAGACTTAACGCTTTAGTCCATTTTGATTTGATTTTTGTATATGGTGAGAGATTCAGTGATACAGCCTAGTTTCTTTTTTTTTTTTTTTTTTTTGTTTTTGCATGTGGATACCTAGTTTCCCTAGCACCATTTGTTAAAGAGACTGCCTTTTCCCCAGTGTATGTTCCTGGCACCTTTGTCAAAAATGAGTTTACTGTAGGTGTGTGGATTTCTTTCTGTGTTCTTCATTCTGTTCCATTGGTCTATGTGTGTGTTTTCATGCCAACAGCATGCTGTTTGGGTTACTATAGCTCTGTAGTATAATTTGAAGTCAGGTTATGTGGCTCTCCCAGTTTTGTTCATTTTGCTTAGGATGGCTTTGGCTATTCTGGGTCTTTTGTGGTTCCGTATACATTTTAGGATTTTTTTTATTTGTGTGAAGAATGCCATTGATATTTTGATAGTGATTGCATTGAATCTGTTGGTTGCTTCGGGTAGTATGGACATTTTAACAATATTGGCTCTTCCAATCCATGAAGGTGGAATATCTTTCCATTTTTTTTGGTATCCTCTTCAATTTCTTTCATCAGTTATTTGTTTCTTTCCCCTGCCACTTTCAGAATCTTTATTTTTGAACTTTGACAGTGTGATTATAATTCATATTGGGGTAATCTTACTTGGATTTAATATGACATAGATTATGTATATTAAATACATTTTTACTTTAAATATCTTCAACTTATGATTACTTTATTGGGACGTAACCTCATCATACATCAAGGAACATTCATATGATAAAGCAAGTAGAGTTAAAATTTAATGAAAGAATCTTGGTGGTTGACTATATCATTGGTCGTCATAATTTTTTTTTAATTTTCTGTATATTTGAAACTTTCTATAATAAAATAATATAAAATTTATTTACTTGAAGAAATCATGGTGACTCTTTAAGAATAGCCAATACAGAATAATGGAAATAAAATGATTATAAAGGTTACCAATTCTTGATGTTCTTAGATATCCATTCTTAATAAATTTTAATGTATATTGTTATATGTTTTTCGTGTGTATGAGCATTTGTGTGTGTGAATGTTTGTTGTTTCCCTAGTATCTATTGCATCTACTATCATTACTAACATAACAGTTACTAAATCAAGAAAATAATTTTTCATTTTAAACAGCAAAAGTAGGAAATTCTCATTGTAGACTATTTGGAAAATATTTAAATGTACAAAGAATTTCCTTTTTTTACTCTTGTGTTTATGGTACATTCTGTTTATCTCTTACTTGAACTTTTAAATGCATTTGGAAATCAAACATTTTTATTTCAATAATTTATACCCTATTATTTTACACATATTTTTAACAAGTATTTATCATACTTGAAACATATTTTAACTAGCGGCAAATTACAATTTAAGAGCTTATCATAATTAGTTACCAGTGTAACTTTTTCATATTTAACATCTACTGTATTTCACATTTTACACTTTTTCCAAAAAGTAATCTTTTTTACAAGAATTTCCTTATTTTATCCGTTCTTTAATTCTAGTTATATAGGAGGACCTACATTTTATATAGTCAAGTCACCAAACATTTTCTCTGGGTGTTTCCCTTCTCTTTTTAACTTCAGGATTTGTTCTGATTCTAATATAAGTCTATTACTTACTCTGTCTTTATTCCATTTATTTTAGATTTTAAATTGATATATGTAATATTTCAACAATATGTTATTTAAAAATATAATGTAATAATATTATAATTACCAACAATTACACTCATAAAAATAATTATTAATATTGAAAACATTTCATTATTTAATCATATTTTCATGTATTTCTATATTGTATAATGATTAGTATATTTTTACTTAATGTTATATGACAAGAATTTCCTTTGGCACAAAATAAACTTCACAAATTTATTTAACTTTATTTAATACTGCCTAACAGATTTTCACATAAACAATATATTGCAAAATATATCATTTTAGCCAACCTATAGATTCTTATTGAATATTTATTTCAGATGATTTGCCAGTATCAATAAACTTGTCATAAACATGATTATTCATAAATTTTTGTATGTGCTCTATGTTACTTTTTTATATGGGATAGATACTTAAAGTTTTCTTATTTACATTTGACATGCCCTTGGCCAGGTAGAATATATACAAATTGTTAATACATGTTATGAAAGCTAGGATCATTTTTGCTTGTCAACTATACTAAAAATAATTAAATAAAAAAATTGTCAAATTAAAGATGCCAGTGCGAGTTATAATTTAAATCATAAATTTTTGCATAATGAAAATTATAATTTCTTAATGGAGAAATTTCTTAATGAGGTGTTATTTCTGCAAAAATGATGGCCTTCTTCCAAGAGCTAGAAGTACATGATCAAAGTACCCAAGGCAATGTTTAGCTTTCAAAAAAAATTCAGCCTGAGTAGAATCCTGAATGGAGTAGGTTAGATATCAATGACACTATCCCAGCCCAATCAATCTATGACTTTAGACAGAAGCTTGTCATCCAACAAATTCAGGGTTGTCTTGGTTTTTGTTTTTGTTTTTGTTTTTTAACTAATTGCAAAGAGGGAGACCAGAGGAACAATGGGGTGTTTCAACAAACAAATGAAAAGATTTAGTTAGTATAGGATTTAGGGTACAGATTAGTTTTAGGCAAAATAATCAACATTTTAATAAGGTTAAAATAAAGCAGGGGTATCTCTAAAGAGATTAACATAAATACTGAAAACTTATTTTAGAACCCAGCTGCCTGATCTGAGAATGGGTGGCTAAACTCCCCCATTCATCGAAGGTTGATCTGTGATGTTGTTCTTTTATGAATTTTGGCTTGAAAATCTTTCATTCCCTATTTAGGTATATGTAATCAAAATTGGCTAGCCAGAGAACTTTTCACTGAGAACAGGATATGTGGACTGAAACTTATCTAATAAGCAGTAAGCCATAGAAAAAAAGGCAGTGAGAGTATTTGGGGCACAGGAAAAAGAAATTTCAAAAAGCCGACTTCTAAAATTAGATGAAGGAGTTCAAGGAATAGAAATGGTTGTAGCAGAGTATTTGTGGAGGTGAAGCAGAAGATAAAGTAGATGAGGTGAATAGAAATCTAATCATGTAGGGTCAAGTATGAAAATGTTAAGATTTGAAGATATGATTTATGGATTTTTTTCTGATTGAATCTTGGAAAACTGTTGGAGAGGTATAGGAGCAAGTTGATACTATAAAAGCTGAGAAGATAATTCAAGGACAGAACAGTAAAGTATCTTCAAATGCTCCTGAGAGGTTAAAACAAGAGGAGAGAAAAATGATCATTGACAACATAAAACCACAAACTGCACTATTATTTCCCATGTAAAAAAAAGCTCTATGACATAAAATACATCACATACCACTATACTCTCTTCAGGAGAAGCAACAAAATTGTTGATTGAAATTGTAGGCTGTTAAAAATCCTAGAAATGACTAAATTCACTCTAACAGGATTGATAGAAATAAACAAGTCTGGAAATTTCTGATATTCTTTAAAATCATGTTTTAAACATGAAGTCTTTGCCCATACCTATGTCCTGAATGGTATTGCCTAGGTTTTCTTCTAGGGTTTTTATGATTTTAGGTCAGAATAACCAATGCAGAGAAGTCTGTAAAGGACCTGATGGAGCTGAAAACCAAGGCACGAGAACTACATAACGAATGCACAAGCCTCAGTAGCTGATTCGATCAACTGGAAGAATGGGTATCAGTGATGGAAGATCAAATGAAAGAAATGAAGTGAGAAGAGAAGTTTAGAAAAAAAAGAATAAAAAGAAATGAACAAAGCTTTCAAGAAATATGGGACTATGTGAAAAGACCAAGTCTATGTCTATTTGGCATACCTGAAAGTGACGGGGAGAATGGAAACAAGTTGGAAAACACTCGACAGGATATTCTCCAGGAGAACTTCCCCAATCTAGCAAGGCAGCCCAACATTCAAATTCAGGAAATACAGAGAATGGCACAAAGATACTCCTCAACAAAAGCAACCCAAGACACATAATTGTCAGATTCACCAAAGTTGAAATAAGGAAAAAAATGCTAAGGGCAGCCAGAGAGAAAGGTCGGGTTACCCACAAAGGGAAGCCCATCAGACTAACAGCTGATCTCTCGGCAGAAACTCTACAAGCCAGAAGAGAGTGGGGGCCAATATTCAACATTCTTAAAGAAAAGAATTTTCAAACCAGAATTTCATATCCAGCCAAACTAAGCTTCATAAGTGAAGGAGAAATAAAATACTTTACAGACAAGCAAACGCTGAGAGATTTTGTCACCACCAGGCCTGCCCTAAAAGAGCTCCTGAAGGAAGCACTAAACATGGAAAGGAACAACCGGTACCAGCCACTGCAAAAACATGCCAAATTGTAAAGACCATTGAGATTAGGAAGAAACTGCATCAACTAATGAGCAAAATAACCAGCTAACATCATAAAGACAGGATCAAATTCACACATAACAATATTAACCCTAAAGGTAAGTGGGCTAAATGCTCCAATTAAAAGACACAGACTGGCAAATTGGATAAAGAGTCAAGACCCATCGGGGTGCTGTATTCAGGAAACCCATCTCATGTGCAGAGACACACATAGGCTCAAAATAAAGGGTTGGAGGAAGATCTACCAAGCAAATGGAAAACAAAAAAATGCAGGTGTTGCAATTCTAGTCTCTGATAAAACAGACTTTAAACCAACAAAGATCAAAAGAGACAAAGAAGACCATTACATAATGGTAAAGGGATCAATTCAACAAGAAGAGCTAACTATCCTAAATATATATGCACCCAATACAGGAGGACCCAGATTCATAAAGCAAGTCCTTAGAGACCTATAAAGAGACTTAGACTCCCACACAATAATAATGGGAGACTTTAACACCCCACTGTCAACATTAGACAGATCAATGAGACAGAAAGTTAACAAGGATATCCAGGAATTGAACTCAGCTCTGCACCAAGTGGACCTAATAGACATCTACAGAACTCTCCACCCCAAATCCACAGAATATACATTCTTCTCAGCACCACACTGCACTTATTCCAAAATTGACCACATACTTGGAAGTAAAGCACTCCTCAGCAAATGTAAAAGAATAGAAATTATAACAAACTGTCTCTCAGACCACAGTGCAATCAAACTAGAACTCAGGATTAAGAAACTCACTAAAAACCGCTCAACTACATGGAAACTGAACAACCTGCTCCTGAATGACTACTGGGTACATAACGACACGAAGGCAGAAATAAAGATGTTCTTTGAAACCAACGAGAACAAAGACACAACATACCAGAATCTCTGGGACACATTCAAAGCAGTGTGTAGAGGGAAATTTATAGCACTAAATGCCAACAAGAGAAAGCAAGAAAGATCTAAAATTGACACGCTAACATCACAATTAAAAGAGCTAGAGAAGCAAGAGCAAACACATTCAAAAGGTAGCAGAAGGCAAGAAATAACTAAGATCAGAGCAGAACTGAAGGAAACAGACACAAAAAAAACCCTTCAAAAAATCCATGAATCCAGGAACTGATTTTTTGAAAAGATCAACACAATTGATAGACTGCTAGCAAGAGTAATAAAGAAGAAAAGAGAGGAGAATCAAATAGATGCAATAAAAAATGATAAAGGGCATATCACCACTGATCTCACAGAAATACAAACTACCATCAGAGAATGCTATAAACACCTCTATGCAAATAAACTAGAAAGTCTAGAAGGAATGGATAAATTCCTCGACACATACACCCGCCCAAGACTAAACCAGGAAGAAGTTGAATCTCTGAATAGACCAATAACAGGCTCTGAAATTGAGGCAATAATTAATAGCTTACCAACCAAAAAAAATCCAGGACCAGATGGATTCACAGCCGAATTCTACCAGAGGTACAAAGAGGAGCTGGTACCATTCCTTCTGAAATTATTCCAATCAATAGAAAAAGAGGGAATCCTCCCTAACTCATTTGATGAGGCCAGCATCATCGTGCTACCAAAGCCTGGCAGAGACACACCAAAAAAAGAGAATTTTAGACCAATATCCCTGATAAACATCAACGTGAAAATCCTCAATAAAATACTGGCAAACTGAATCTAGCAGCACATCAAAAAGCTTATCCACCATGATCAAGTGGGCTGCATCCCTGGGATGCAAGGCTGGTTCAACATATGCAAATCAATAAACATAATCCAGCATATAAACAGAACCAAAGACAAAAACCATATGATTAACTCAATAGATGCAGAAAAGACCTTTGACAAAATTCAACAACTCTTCATGCTAAAAACTCTCAATCAATTAGGTATTGATGGGACGTATCTCAAAATAATAAGAGCTATCTATGACAAACCCACAGCCAATGTCATACTGAATGGGCAAAAACTGGAAGCATTCCCTTTGAAAACTGGCACAAGACAGGGATGCCCTCTCTCACCACTCCTATTCAACATAGTATTCGAAGTTCTGGCCAGGGAAATCAGGCAGGAGAAGGAAGTAAAGGGTATTCAATTAGGAAAAGAGGAAGTCAAATTGTCCCTCTTTGCAGATGACATGATTGTATATCTAGAAAACCCAATCGTCTCAGCCCAAAAACTCCTTAAGCTGATAGGCAACTTCAGCAAAGTCTCAGGATACAAAATCAATGTGCAAAAATCACAAGCATTCTTATACACCAATAACAGACAAACAGAGAGCCAAATCATGAGTGAACTCTATTCACAATTTCTTCAAAGAGAATAAAATATCTACGAATCCATCTTACAAGGGATGTGAAGAAACTCTTCAAGGAGAACTACAAACCACTGCTCAATGAAATAAAAGAGGATACAAACGAATGGAAGAACATTCCATGCTCATGGGTAGGAAGAATCAATATCATCAAAATGGCCATACTGCCCAAGGTAATTTACAGATTCAATGCCATCTCCATCAAGCTACCAATGACTTTCTTCACAGAATTGGAAAAAACTACTTTAAAGTTCATATGGAACCAAAAAAGAGCCCGCATCACCAAGTCAATCCTAAGCCAAAAGAACAAAGCTGGAGGCATCACGCTACCTGACTTCAAACTATACTACAAGGCTACAGTAACCAAAACAGCATGGTACTGCTACCAAAACAGAGATCTAGACCAATGGAACAGAACAAAGCCCTCAGAAATAATGCTGCATATCTACAACCATCTGATCTTTGACAAACCTGACAAAAACAAGCAATGGGGAAAGGATTCCCTATTTAATCAATGGTGCTGGGAAAACTGGCCAGCCATATGTAGAAAGCTGAAACTGGATCCCTTCCTTACACCTTATACAAAAATTAATTCAAGATGGATTAAAGACTTAAATGTTAGACCTAAAACCATAGAAGAAAACCTAGGCAATACCATTCAGGACATAGGCATGGGCAAGGCCAACACCAAAAGCAATGGCAACAAAAGACAAAATTGACAAATCGGATCTAACTAAACTAAAGAGCTTCTGCACAGCAAGAGAAACTACCATCAGAGTGAACAGGCAACCTACAGAATGGGAGAACATTTTTGCAATCTACTCATCTGACAAAGGGCTAATATCCACAATCTACAATGAACTCCAACAAATTTACAAGAAAACAACAAACAATCCCATCAAAAAGTGGGCAAAGGATATGAACAGACACTTCTCAAAAGAAGACATTTATGCAGCCAACAGACACATGGAAAAATGCTCATCGTCACTGGCCATCAGAGAAATGCAAATCAAAACCACAATGAGATACCACCTCACACCAGTTAGAATGGCGATCATTAGAAAGTCAGGAAACAACAGGTGCGAGAGAGGATGTGGAGAAATAGGAACATTTTACACTGTTGGTGGGACTGTAAACTAGTTCAACCATTGTGGAAGTCAGTGTGGCAATTCCTCAGGGATGTAGAACTAGAAATACCATTTGACCCAGCCATCCCATTACTGGGTATATACCCGAAGGATTATAAATCATGCTGCTATAAAGACACATGCACACGTATGTTTATTGCAGCACTATTCACAATAGCAAAGACTTGGAACCAACCCAAATGTCCAACAATGATAGACTGGATTAAGAAAATGTGGCACATATACACCATGGAATACTATGCAGCCATAAAAAAGGATGAGTTCATGTCCTTTGTAGGGACATGGATGAAGCTGGAAACCATCATTCTCAGCAAACTATCGCAAGGACAAAAAACCAAACACCGAATGTTCTCACTCAGAGGTAGGAATTGAACAATGAGAATACATGGACACAGGAAGGGGAACATCACACACCGGGGCCTGTTTTGGAGTGCGGGGAGGGCAGAGAGGGGAGGGATAGCATTAGGAGATGTACCTAATGTTAAATGACCAGTTACTGGGTGCAGCACACCAACATGGCACATGTATACATACGTAACAAACCTGCACGTTGTGCACATATACCCTGAAACTTAAAGTATAATAAAAAAAGAAAAAAAGACCTTGTCTTTTGCTAGGCATTCAGCATGGGTATTGATCAATCTAGTCAGGAGTTGAGATGGTTTACGCTTTGTTGTTGTTATAATGATCCTGAATAAACCACATGTTTAATGACCTCTAGTGTTACTCTCTTAGTCTATTTCTACTGTTATAACAAAATGCCTGAGACTGGACAATTTATAAATAATAGAAACTATTTCTCACAGTTTTTGAGCCTGGAAAGTGCAAAATCAAGGTGCTTGCAGGTTTGGCATCTGGTGAGGGCCTAGTCTGTTCTTCCAAGATGCCACCTTGAACACTGTATCTTCACAAGACAAAAGAAACAGAAGAGCAAAAAGGGCCTAGGCTAGTTCCCTCCAGCCCTTTGATAAGTTCACTAATTCCATTTAGGAAGGCTCTGCCCTCACGACTTCATCACTTCCTAAAAGCCTTGCCTCTTAATATTATCACATTGGTGGTTGAGTTTTAACACATGAATTTTGGGGAATATATTCAGACCATAACTTTCCATCCTTAGCCCACCAAATTCATTTCCTTCTCACACACAAAATACATTCATTCCATCTTAATAGCCCCAAAAAGTTATAACTCATTCCAGTACCAATTCAAAATTCTAAGGTCTAGAGTCTCATGTAAATCAGATATGAGTGAGACCCAAGGTACAATTCATCCTGAGGCAAGTTTCTCTCCAGCTGTGAGCCTGTGAAATCAAATAAATTATGTGTTTCCAAAATACAATGGTGAGACAAGCATAGACTAGACACTTTCATTCCAAAAGGGAGAAATAGCAAGAAAAAAAAGGGGGGTAATGGGTCCCAAGTAAACCCAAATCCAAACAAGGTAAATAACATTAAAACTTTAAGCTTGAGAAGAATTTTTGACTCCATGCCCTGCCTTCCAGACACACTGGGGTGGCGGTTGGGTCCCAAGGCTTCAGGGGACCCGACCTCCATGTCTTTGCCGGATGCAGCCCATGCTGCAGGTTTCACAGGTTGGACTTCAGTGCCTGTGGCTCTCTCGAGCTAGAGTTGCACGTTGGTGATTCTACAGGTCTGGAGTGTTGGGAGCAGCCCAGCCCTACAGTTCTCTTGGGCATTACCCAAGTGGAACTGTGAGGTGGCTCCACTACGCATTACCCTCTCTCTGTGACTCTGCCCCTGTGGCAGTTCTCCCTGTGGGCACTGCACTTCAGCCTGGGTGACAGAGACTGTCTCAAAAAAATTAAAAAGGCAAAAGATCTGGACAGACATCTCATCAAAGAAGATACACAGATGGCAAAGAAGCATATGAAAAGTTAGTCAACAACATGTCATTGGAGAATGACAAATTTACACAACATGAGATACCACTACATACCTATTAGAATGGTGAAAATCCAAAACACTGACAACAGTACATGCTGGGGAGGATGTGGAACAGCAGGAGCTCTCATTCACTGCTGATGGGAATGCAAAATGGTACAGCCACTTAAGAAGGCAGCTTGGCAGTTTCTTACAAAACTAAGCATACTCTTACCATACAATCCAGCAATCATGCTCCTGGGTATTTGCCCAAATGAGTAAAAAATGTGTGTCCACACAAAAACCTGCAGACAGATATTTATAGCAGCTTTATTCATAGTTGCCAAAATTGGCAATCAAGATGTCCTTCAGTCAGTGTATGCACAAGTAAATTGTAAAAACAAGGAAAAATCAAATAATAACACCTAAATAAAAGATATTCAGGTCAGAAAGGAGGATGTAAACCTGTATTTCTTAAGAGATGACATGGCTGCGTATGTAAAAAAAAAAATCCTAAGAATCTACATAACACTTGGGATAAATAAATGGATTTAGCAAGGTCAGGGACACCAAGTTTAAAATACAAAAATAAATTATACTTTATATAAAATCAGCAAACAATTTAAAATACCATTACAAACAATTTTATTTATCATAACACTAAAACAAAGCATAAAATATCTAAATTTTATGGCTGGGCACAATGACTCTCATGTGTTATCCCAGCACTTCAGGAGGCCAAGGCAGGCAGATTGCTTGCACTCAGGAGTTCAAGAATAGCCTGGGCAACATGGTGAGCCCCATCTCTACTAAAAATACAAAACAACTTGGCTGGGCATGGTGGTACACGCCTGCAGTCCCAGCTACTCTGGAGGCTGAGGTGGGAGGATCACTTGAAAGCAGGAGGGGTGGCAGGGGCAGTGGTGGAGGTTGCAGTAAGCCAAGAGCTGAGATCGCGCCACTGAACTCTAGCCTGGGTGACAGAGCAAGACCCTGTCTCAAAAAAAAATCTAAATTTTAGCGGAGCTTAACATTTGAATGTGATCAGAGAAAGAGACATGGCCCAGCGAGCAAGTTGGTCAGTTGAAAACAATGCAGTTCTGGAATGGCAAAAAACCTGAGGGTCCCACAGGGCACTCTTGGGAGTGCTAATTATTTACAAGAGCCAGAGGATCTTGTGGAACACACCCAAAGGATCTTGGAGGATGCTAAGCAGATGTGGCGCACTTCAACAGTCATGCCAATGGGTCATGCAGTACTAGCAGAATGTTTAGAAAAACTGTTCAGTTCCAAGAAAGACCATCCTCCTATTTAGCCCTCAACTAAACTCACTTGGTGGGTCAAATTCAAAATCCAACAGGAGGCCTCTAAAAGGTCTTCACGGTAAACAGTTTTCTAGCCTCTGCTCGCAGTTCAACCAAGACCAGAGATGGTCAGAGTCCCCACCAGCCAAATCATTAGCACCCAATTACTATTATTACCACTAAACATGTCCCTGGAACGGAGAAATACTCTGTGACAAACAAAAAGATGTTTCTTAAACATAAAACTGTTTCTCCTTTACAAATATGTATATATACACTTACTTGGACTAATTAAAGAAAAAGATATGAAAAGGATACATAAAGAAAGAGATAAGTTTATCAGCAGGAAGAAGATTAGTGAATAAGATAACAGAAAATTAAATGTGGATTATTTGGTGGCCAAAGAAAAAGAGGGTACAGAATGTTTTTCATAGTTGACCTTGACTTACAGAAGTAGGGAAAATTGATTTTTAAGCGATATTGAGGTATTCCCATGTAAATATTTAAAATATTATTATTACAAATACTAAAGTTTAAATGGCTTTTTTGAAAATGTTATAAATTTAATTCAAGTTCCAAAGAAACACTTTTGATAAAAAGTGTTTTTTAAGTAATTAATATGATTTTTCAGGCCGGGCATGGTGGCCCATGCCTGTAATCCCAGCATTTTGGAAAGCCAAGATGAGAGGATCACTTGAGGCCAGGAAATCAAGACCAGCCTGGGCAACACAGGGAGACCCCATCTCTACAAAAAAAATTAAAATATGTAAAATTTTAAAAAGAAAATGGCATTAATTTTCTTTTTAAAATTAATCCCAGATCCCATAAAATGGAAACAGGAATAATTGTTGTAGCAATGCTAACACTCTTTTGTTAGGAATAAGTACATGAGCATACTTAAGAAGGGATGGAGGTTTAGAGAAAAAGGTGGACTGGGCAGGCTTGGAGAGCCATAATGACTTGGCCAACATGTACGGAATTGAGGAGATGTTGAAAAGATGGTTCTGTATTTGGGCTCCCTGGAATAATAGCAGCCCCTCAGGCTTTCAGGCCAACACGTAAAATCTCAGTTCCCTGTCACCCATCATTCTGACAGCCTCATTGTCACTCACCCCATTCTAGACCAAGAGAACTCCATTTAAAACAGGTAAGTGATTTTTTTTATTGCTGTGAGTAAAATTACAGTCTAGATAGGAAAGGCCCTATCTAGACTAGATGTTATGGGACCTAAAGTAGGCGGCTGAAAATACTAGTACTATTGTCTGGACTTGGGTAGACAGAGTTGGAGAGACTAAAGCAGTGTGGGGTGGAGCCACTTGTACTGGCTCATCTGTGCATATTCATTGCAAACTTCACATTCAATGATGTCATGTTGATACCTTGAAAATGACCTTGGTGGGAGTACATACACTGCCAAAACTGGCAAACACTACAATGCAGGGCTTTAATTGACTGACTGATCTTTGTGTGTGTATTTTACCTGGGTTACCAGCACACCACCAAACCACAGTCATAAATACGGGCTATGCCAGTAGAATGGAAAATGCTGTCTGGGTTGGCAGAATGAGGAGACTCTGGGCATGGGGACCCTTTTTACCTCTCAGTGTGCCAAAGAACTCTGACCCCGGAGCCCCTCCAAAGAAGGTTCTACATTGTCTCTGATCCTGACTACTGTAAATATCTGAGGTATTAAAGGGACTTATTTACGGCTACCCTGCCCTGATACTTCACACTCATCCAATATTTTGTCATTTGGTTGTTTTGTTAAACATTTTGAGGAGTTGCACTGTGCTGTGATGTACTGAGATCTGGAAAAACACAAAGAAAAACTATAATTCTCAGACCACAGAAAGCCTTAAATCAGTGAGGGGAAACATTGCCAGGTAATCTAACATACTCCTATTCCTGAGATAGGTCCTCTGATAATCAGACTTTTTGTGAAATCAGAGAGAAGAAATTATTTATGAGGTGAACGTTCTCACAGGCACATTGCTGACACATTGGAGAGATTTTTTTTTTTGAGATGGAGCCTCGCTCTGTCGCCCAGGCTGCAGTGCAGTGGCACAATCTTGGCTCACTGCAAGCTCCACCTCCTGGGTTCACGCCATTCTCCTGCCTCAGCCTCCCGAGTAGCTGGGACTACAGGCGCCCGCCACCACGCCCGGCTAATTTTTTGTGTTTTTAGTAGATACGGGGTTACACCGTGTTAGCCAGGATGGTCTGGATCTCCTGACCGCGTGATCCGCCCGCCTCGGCCTCCCAAAGTGCTGGGATTACAGGCGTGAGCCACCACACCCGGCCGGAGAGATGATTTTTTAAAATACCCTGAATAAGGGTAATTATCTCGCGAACACAAAGAAGGGCAATGGAAGTTAATTCTCTGAGATGCTGAAGATACCTGGACCGAGACAGGAGAACATTCATGAGGCATTTGAGAAGTTGTCTAGATTAGGTTGAGTAGATAAGCAACTACTCAGGTACCCACAATTTCACCCATAGGCCAGGCTCCAGTCACTGAGCTCTTTAACCTCTCTTCTTTGCCTCCCAGAAGCAAAATCCTCTTTACTCTCAAAGTACCAAATGGCCATCCTTAGCTTAGCAGGTCCTCTTCAGGCTTCTCTTTTCTATTGAAGATTTACATTGCTTCATTTGATCTTTTCTTCTGGCTGTTACTTTGGCAGCATAGTGGTGCACACACTTGGCCATCAACCTCCAATGGCATTTTCATATCTGTTTTGATGTATTCCACCTCCTTCAGAAGGGCGAATTTCTTCGGGGTATTGTATATTTTCATAGTGCTTGTGTGATCACAGGCTGACCTGGTGGTAGTTGCTGTCCACAGCAGGCACATCCTAAGGAGCCTCTATTGGGCTCTTGTCGCACAATTTTACTTTTGAAACAATTTCAGCCATTACTTAGAGGGTACTGCAGGAACAAAAATGGGAGTAAATCTTCCTACTCTGAAAACTGAATTTAGAGATGGGGAGAATGGAACCTGAGAGGCAGGGAAAGAATGATTATGTGTACTTCCTATGTACTAGATTCTCAGTCAGGCACTGAATAAATACAGACATGCTACAAGTTGTTTAACTATTATACTTCAATATTTCCCGGATCCCTGAACTTCTGCACCACGCCCATCTCCTGAGAATGGAGAAGGGCATTACATAATAGTAAAGGCTTCAATTCAACATGAAGACCTAACTATCCTAAATATATATGCACTCAACACAGGAGCACCCAGATTCATAATGCAAGTTCTTAGAAACCTACAAAGAGACTTAGAATCCCACACAAAAATAGTGGGAGATTTCAACACTCCACTGACAGGATTAGATAGATCATCAAGGCAGAAAAATAGCAAAGATATTCAGGACCTAAACTCAATATTGGACCAAATGGATCTAACAGACCATTTTGTTATTTATTTTTGAGACACAGTCTGCCTCTGTCACCCAGGCTGGAGTGCAGTGGCATGGTCTCAACTCACTGCAAAGTCCACCTCCCAGGCTCAAGCAATTCTCATGCCTCAGCCTCCCAAGTAGCTGGGATTACTATTACAATTTTATGAGATGGCAATTAGAAAAAAGTGTCTAAAAAGACTCCATAACTTGGGATTGATGAAAAAATGGAGAAATACTGGACTAGAGTGAAGAGAAATAAGAAACACTGAGGCATCTGCTAGTAAAAATTTTGAACTCTAAGGAGAAAGAGAAAAATCCTACAAACATCCAGTTAAAAAGAACATGTTTCCAGCTTCATCCATGTCCCTACAAAGGACATGAACTCATCCTTTTTTATGGCTGCATAGTATTCCATGGTGTATAGGTGCCACATTTTCTTAATCCAGTCTATCACTGATGGACATTTGGGTTGGTTCCAAGTCTTTGCTATTGTGAATAGCAATAAACATAGGTGTGCATGTGCCTTTACAGCAGCCTGATTTATAATCCTTTGGGTATATACCCAGTAATGGGATGGCTGGGTCAAATGGTATTTCTAGTTCCATCATGCAAACTATCGCAAGAACGAAAAACCAAACACCACAGGTTCTTGTTCACAGGTGGGAATTGGACAATGAGAACACTTGGACACAGGAAGGGGAACATCACACAATGGGGCCTGTCGTGGGGTGGGCAGGGGGTGCAGAAGGAAAGCATCAGGAGATTTACCTAATGTAAATGATGAGTTAATGGGTGCAGCAAACCAACATGGCACATGTATACATGTGTAACAAACCTACACGTTGTGCACATGTACCCTAGAAATCAAGTATAATAAATATATATATATTTTTAAAAAGAGCATATTATCTACAGGAGAAGAATGATGCTGGAATTAGACTTTTTATCTCCAACGCTGGAACGGACAGTGGCATACCAGTTAAGGACTACTGAGAGAAAGGACTACAGCCCAACAATCCTGTACCCAGCCAAGATGTGGCCGCTCTGTCAGGGTGAAGGAAAGATACACAGCAATTCAGTTTATCCCCTGTGTCCCCCACAGAGAAACCTAGTTGAGAGAAGACTTTCCAAACATTATCACTTATGTGAACCTGAAGAACATCTCATGGAAATGTAAAGGAAAGAACACAGATCTCTGGGCTTCACCACTAGAGTTTGTGATTCAGTGGTTTGCGGTCTAAATTTTCATTTTTTACACGTTCCCAATTAATGCTAATGCTGCTAGTCTGCGAACACACTTTGAGAAACTTTCAGGTGTTTACTAATTTGTTTGTTTGTTTGTTTGTTTATTTTGAGACGGAGTTTCACTCTTCTCACCCAGGCTGGAGTGCAATGGCATGATCTCTGCTCACTGCAACCTCCGCCTCCCGGATTCAAACAATTCTCCTGCCTCAGCCCTCCAGAGTAGACAGAATTACAGGCATCCGCCACCACGCCCGGAACATTTTTTGTATTTCTTTAGTAGAGACAGGCTTTCACCATGTTGGCCAGGCTGGTCTCGAACTCTGGACCTCAGGTGATCCATCCGCCTCAGCCTTCCAAAGTGCTGGGATTACAGGCATGAGCCACCGCGCCCAAAACGATGACTTCAAGTGAAATGCTGTATAATAAAATTAATTTTATCATAGGCTAATTGATATGAACAAGAGTCACAAAAACATCACCAAACTTCTAAATAAAGATTCAACATACTTAGAGCATTAAACTTAGAAATAAATGTGAGCTGTACATACAATTCAGAAAGCCTAATAAAACCTAGTAAGATTATTATTCACCCAATTTTTGGTGAGTCAGTGAGTGATGGCGGTCGTAGTGGTGGTAAGTTAAATCAAGGAATAAATGCTTGCAGAGAAAAAATTGTAAGGAGCACCTCCTACTACTACACAGTTAAAAAATCAATAATGACAGACACGGCAGGCTGGCTGATCTATCTTGTACTTTCATCGTTATTGTCTTGCATTTGTATGATTACCAAGTT
Source organism: Pan paniscus (assembly GCF_029289425.2). Taxonomy (NCBI): domain Eukaryota; kingdom Metazoa; phylum Chordata; class Mammalia; order Primates; family Hominidae; genus Pan; species Pan paniscus. The sequence goes on along the minus strand of NC_073258.2, from coordinate 6,691,399 downwards.
TTATGAATTTTTATTTTTCAATAATTTGTATTCATTCATTCATTTTCCAACCTGCTGATTCCAGTTCAGAGTGGCAGGTGGCTGGAACCTATCGGCAGCTCAAGGTGTGAGGCAGGAACCAACGCTGGACAGGACCCCATCCGGGGCTCAGGGCACACCACCATACTGGGACCATAGAGATGTCAGTTCATCTAATGTGCACATCTTTGGGATGTGGGAGGAAACAAGAGTATCCAGAGAAAAACCACAAAGATATGGAGACAATATGCAAACCCCACGCAGACATTGGCCTGCCAGAAGTCAACTTTTTAAGTTAATATTATAATAAAATCATATTATTTCAGGCTGGACACAATGGCTCATGCCTGTAATACCAGCACTTTGGGAGACTAAAGCGGGTAGATCAATTGAGCCCAGGAATTTGAGACCAGCCTGGGTAACATGGTGAAACCCCATCCTGTACAAAAAAAAAAAAACATTAGCCAGGCATGGTGGTACACACCTGTAGTTCCAGCTACTCAGGAGGCTGAGGTGGGAGGATTGATTGAGCCCAGGAGTTTGATGCTGCAGTGAGCCATGATGGCACCACTGCACTCCAGCCAGGGTGACAGAGCAAAACTGTGTCTCAATAAAGAAAAAAAAAAAAAGATGTTATTTGAGACCCTGCTGTATTTGGCATGTAAGAATCACCTAAACAGGGACATAGAAAAATACAATATGTTGCTTTATAGATAGATTTTGTCCCTGCATCAAGGACAAAAGTGATGCCTCTGATCTGATTTGTATTGAAATAAATGTCAGCTATACATACATTTAAGAAGGATTAATAAAAACAAGTAAAATTGGGCCGGGTGAGGTGGCTCATACCAGTAATCTCAGCACTTTGGGAGGCCAAAGCGGGCAGGTCACCTGACGTGGGAAGGACAAAACAAGCCTGAACAACGTGGTGAAACCCCATCTCTTCTAAAAATACAAACATTAACCGGGTGTGGTGCCGCATGCCTGTAGTCTTCAGCTACTTGAGAGGCTGAGACAGGAGAATCCCTTGAACCTCGGAGGTAGAGGTTGCAGTGAGTCGATATTGTGCCACTGCACTCCAGCCTAGGTGACACAGCGAGACTCCTCAAAAAAAAAAAAAAATTATTACTTACCCAATATTTGGTAAATCAGAGAGCGACTGCAAACAGAGCTCACCTATAAATGAATCCTGACTGGGTGGGGCCACCTTTGTGGAGAGTTACTGAATTAGGAATTTAATCATTTTGATTGTTCTTGTAATTACTTTGCAGTCCATTATCATAATCTAATCAATCTAAAAGTGACATGATTATCTTATTTTTTGAAATCCCATTCATAATTTTAAAATCTCGTTTATTTTCTTGATAAATTATACAACTACAAAAAAATTCTAAACATTGCATTTAACTATAGAAAAGCTCATACACAGCTGTACTTGGAGGCAGAGGATTGCATCAATTCCTGCATTCCCTGAAGAATCATTATGATTTCGGTAATATCAAATGCAGAAAATGTTGTGTTGAATAACGCTTAAAATACCATAAGCAGATATGTTGTTGAGAATGGGATTTTTTTTGTATTGGTGAAAAATTTTGTGAATTTCTGGACAAAACTATATACAATGGTCCTGTGATTTATGCAATTGCATTTCTTGAAAACTATGAAAATTAAAACAAGCAACAACACTTGTAATTTATAATTAAATAGGGTGCAGCCTTGGACATTGTCAACATGTTTATCCTCCAATTTCATGTCAGAAGGTCAGTGGAGAGTCCTATGACATGCTTGCAGGTAGCTTAATGGTCTTGGCCATTGTCAATAGCAGCCCCCATTCACTAGGAGAACCACCAGAGAAAACTCCAGATTTTAAATGAATCCAGACTGGGTGGTGCCACCTTTGTGGAGAGTTAATGCTTTAGGTAATTTAATCATCTTGATTCTTCTTGTGATGAGTTAGGAGACGATTATCACAACCTAATCAATCCAGAAGTCATGAAGTCTCCACCCACTAATTAAGGTGACTCAATATAAACCTGCCTCCTGTGCCTCCACATTAGCTCATTTGGAAGACCTGGGTATAGGTGGTCATCTCCTTGGCTCAGAGTCCCTGCAGCCGCTGAGGTGCCTGTGTCTCTCTGCTTCTCAGTGGCCGCCATCATGCTCTCCTCCACACTCAGGGTGGCTGTGGTGTGCGTGAGCAATGTCAACAGGAGCATGGAGGCCCACAGCATCCTCAGGAGAAAAGGGCTAAGTGTCCGGTCTTTTGGAACTGAATCTCATGTGAGGCTACCAGGACCAAGACCCAATCGTCCTGTAGTTTATGATTTTGCAACAACATATAAGGAGATGTACAATGACCTCCTCAGGAAAGATAGAGAATGCTACACCCGCAACGGAATCTTACACATCTTGGGAAGAAATGAGAGAATCAAGCCCGGTCCAGAAAGATTTCAGGACTGCACTGATTTCTTTGATGTCATCTTCACCTGTGAGGAGAGTGTCTATGACACAGTGGTGGAAGATCTGTGTTCCAGAGAACAGCAGACCTTTCAGCCTGTGCACGTGATCAACATGGACATCCAAGATAACCTGGAAGATGCCACGCTGGGAGCTTTCCTCATCTGTGAGATTTGCCAGTGCCTGCAGCAGTCAGATGACATGGAAGACAATCTGGAGGAGCTGCTGTTGCAAATGGAGGAGAAGGCAGGAAAAAGCTTTCTTCACACCGTCTGCTTCTACTGAACATCTGGGCTGGCTTTGTCCCCTTCCTCAATAAGAACTTAGGCATGGGACTTTAGTCCGGATTCATTGTGAGAAGCATCTGCAAAGACCTTCCACTGGGTACTGTTTGTGTTACTTTTGTACACATCACCTGGAAAGTGATTATTACCAAGAAAACATTTTATGGGAAAGGAGAAGGACTAACATTTTCAAAAGCACGAAAAATCCTTGGCATTGTTCTAGCTGCATTACATGGCATAACTAATTTAATGCTTATATCGTTCTACAAGGAAATTATCCCACCAAGACGCCTTTTTCCAGATGAGCAAACTGAGCTGATAATGGACTGCTGGAAAAATGATTTGTTTAAGGGTGTTCAGCAGATAAATAACATTGTATAGATAAGCACCTTGTAAATAAACTTCCTTTTCTCAATTTGAGTGGATTTTTTTAATTTTTAAATTTTTTAAGTTAGTTGAGACCAATGGAGTGTGGTATGTTAACTTAAATGTTGTTCTTCTTTAATAAGAGTATAATATTACCTGTTTGAACAGATAAATGTTTTTACATATAGATTATATCTTTTTTACTAATGCTCACTTGAATAAGTAAAATCCAAGTTGGATAATGAACTACATATTATTGTAAAATTTGGAATTATCTGCTCAAATCATAGGTCATCAAATTAAATGAAATAAAAAATGTAAATAAACAGCATATTCTTATTTCTGTTTGGGGGATGCATTTCAAGCCACTAAGCGACATGCTTTTGTTTAAACCTTATGAATTACACTGAAATAAAAGGCATCTTTCATAGTGAAAATTTTATTAGGTTTAAAATGTTCATTGGTATGAACATTGAGAACATCAGGTGATAAACCTAATGATGTTTTCAAGGAGAAACAATTCAAACACTTTTTCACAATCCTTGGTAGTGGCACTAAACCATGTTTACTAATAGGAGAAAAATAGATCAGAAGTAGTTGTTCATAGTTAAACTAATTGACATGTTATCTATTGAACTAGACTTATTACGGCAACCTAAAATAACAGCAGAGATTAGCTCTCAAAATGAGTTTATTTGAATGAAGGACTGGAGTCAGGAATACACCGGGTATAACAAGTCACAGGTGTATCCTGAGAGGTTGGGGTAAGGAGAAACTTTTAAAGGCAAAAGGAAGTCCACAGAAGCTGCTTTGAAATAAATTTATTGGTCACAGAAGCTCATTGCAGGAGTCGGCATTAGTTTATTGGTGGAGACAGCCATTGCTAGGTATGTGTTCTTGCGAGAACATTTTCTCTGGAATGCTGCAGTCTTGAAGATAATGCAGTTATAGAAATATGTGTGGCCATGCAGAATGAGCAAAGTGTGTAAGACCTGCTGATGGTGTAAAGCATGTAGGATGTGCCATAATGTCTCGTGGATTTTAGAGAGTCCTTGTGATAGTTCTTATCTCAAATACACAAGCATGGGCTCCCCTCCTTCATCACTTTCCAGCTCCACTTCATCAGCCTTCTCCACTGTGAATTTACCCTTTTTCCCATTTTCCATGCTGGACTGTTTGGAAAAAGTCCCTATGTGCAGCCCACATTTAAGGAGTGGGGACTTGTGCCCTACTTCCTTGTGGGTGGATTATCCATGTAAATTATATGGACTTACTCCTCACACATGTGTCTATTCTCCCCCTCATTAACGTATTTCTTCAATTATTTCTTCATACCTGTATGGAATCTTGGATATTTATTTTTCTATGTGGGGTTACAATTCGATGCTGCTTTGTTTTGTTGCTCAAGCTGTTTCTGTTCTGGCCATCGCAAGCACTTTCAGTTGCCTCCTGGGCCCTTTCATGTGCCCCATCGTGGTGTTTGTTTGGTTTTACTTCATTTTTCATGGAAAAGGAAACACTCTGGCATTATGAGATGCCCCAGCTTCATCTTATATATTTCCAGCCTCAGAATCAACAATTTCTCCAAATAATCCTGTTTGTATTACTGGAGGACGACGAGAGTAATCAAAATCAAGTGTGCTTGATGCTACTAAGGTACCAGTGTTTTCTGTCCTGCCTCCTTCGGCTACATTTAAATTTTTCCCCGTTGTCTTAATTTTCAGTTTGATTGGGAGGCATCTACATACAACTTTCTTTGTCTTTAAGCCTCCTTGAAGTTCTGTGAGCTTTTTCAATCTGTAATATTTTAGCTTTTTACCTAATTTGAATAATTTCACAATTATTGCCTCAAAAACAAAAATCAGTCCCATTCTTTCTCTCATTTCATTTTGAGACCCAAACTACACATCTGTTAGACCTTTTGATATTGTTCCTCCAGTACCTGAGGATCTCTTTCTTTTCTTTTTTGTTCTTTTTTTCTCACTTCTTCAGTTGGATAATTCTGCTGATAGACCTTATGGTTAATTTTTAGAAGCAGGATTACTGTGGTCAAAGAGACGTATAGGCCAGAAACAGTGGCTCATGCCTATAATCCCAGCACCTTGAGAGGCTGAGGCAGGAGAATCGCCTTGAGGCCAGGAGTTCAAGACCAACCTGAGCAATATAGTGAAGCCCTATCTCTACAAAACAATAAAAAATAGAAATTAGCAAAGTGTGGTGGCATACACCTGAGTCCTAGCTACTTATAAGGCTACTTGGAAGACAGAGTAAACATGTTTTTAAATTTATTAGATATTCAAGATGCCCTCCATAGAGCTTGTAACATTTTTCATTACGACGGGCAAACATGCCTTTTCCCTCACACACTTGCCAGCAGGGTACAGTGTCAAGCTTTTCAACATTTGTCAATCTGATAGTTTATCAGGTGTGGTTGCACATCTGTTAACATAGCTGCCAGCCATTCTCTCTGCTGAACACACGTGCCATTCCCCCATCATCATGTGCAGTCTATTACCCATCCCCTTCTATCCAGGGACATTGCCTTACGACTCGCTTCAACCAACAGACTGAACTTGAAGTATTACATTCTCTGCTTCACGGATTAGACTTTTGTAAAACCACAAACAAGCCACATGGTGATTACACAATCCAGGTCAGACCTTGGGGTAGATCGGACATGGGGCCGTGAGCTGTGGCTCACACCAGTAATCCAAAATACAAAAATCAACCAAGTGTGGTGCTGTGCACCTGTACTCCCAGCTACTTGGGAGGCTGAGGCAGGAGAATTGCTTGAACATGGGAGGCGGATGTTGCAGTGAGTGAGCCAAGATCGCACCACTGCACTCCAGCCTGGGCAACAGAGCGAGACTCTGTCTCAAAAAAGAAGAAGGAGGAGGAGTCTCGCCCTCTCCCTCTCCCTCTCCACGGTCTCCCTCTCCCTCTCCCTGGTCTCCCACTGATGCCAAGCCGAGGCTGGACTGTACTGACGCCATCTCGGCTCACTGCAAACTACCTGCCTGATTCTCCTGCCTCAGCCTGCCAATTGCCTGGGATTGCAGGCTCGCTCTGCCACGCCTGACTGGTTTTTGTATTTTTTGGTGGAGAAGGGGTTTCGCCCTGTTGGCCGAGTTGATCTCCAGCTCCTGACCGCGAGTGATCTGCCCGCCTCAGCCTCCCGAGGTGCTGGGATTGCGAATCGGGTCTCGCTGAGTGCTCAATGATGCCCAGGCTGGAGTGCAGTGGCGTGATCTTGGCTCGCTACAACCTCCACCTCCCAGCCGCCTGCCTTGGCGACCCAAAGAGCCGAGATTGCAGCCTCCACCCGGCCGCCACCCCATCTGGGAAGTGAGGAGCATCTCTGCCTGGCCGCCCATCGTCTGTGATGTGAGGAGCCCCTCTGCCCAGCCGCCCAATCTGAGATGTGAGTAGCGCTTCTGCCCGGCCGCAACCCCTTGTGGGAACTGCGGAGTGTCTCTGCCTGGCCGCCCAGTCTGGGAAGTGAGGAGTGCCTCTTCCTGGCAGCCATTCGTTCTGGGAAGTGAGGAGCATCTCTGCCCGGCCGCACATCGTCTGAGATATGCGGAGCGCCTCTGCCTGGCTGTGACCTCGTCTGGGAAATGAGGAGTGTCTCTGCCCGACCGCCACCCAGTCTGGGAGGTGAGGAGTGTCTCTGCCCTGCTGCCCCGTCTGAGAAGTAAGGAGCCCCTCCGCCCAGCAGCCGCCCCACCTGGGAGGGAGGTGGGGGACAGCCCCTGCCCGGCCAGCCGCCCCGCCTGGGAGGGAGGTGGGGGGCAGCCCCCGCCCGGCAGCCACCCCGTCCGGGAAGTGGGGGGTGCCCCAACCCAGCTGCCCCGTCTGGGAAGTGAGGAGCCCCTCTGACCGGCCGCCACCCCGTCTGGGAGGTGTGCTCAACAGCTCATTGGGAATGGGCCATGATGACGATGGCGGTTTTGTCGAATAGAAAGGGGGAAATGTGGGGAAAAGAAAGAGAAATCAGATTGTTGCGGTGTCTGTGTAGAAAGAAGTAGACATAGGAGATTCCATTTTGTTCTGTACTAAGAAAAATTCTTCTGCCTTGGGATGATGTTAATCTATAACCTTACCCCCAACCCCGTGCTCTCTGAAACATGTGCTGTGTCCACTCAGGGTTAAATGGATTTAGGGCGGTGCAAGATGTGCTTTGTTAAACACATGCTTGAAGGCAGCATGCTCGTAAAGAGTCATCACCACTCCCTAATATCAAGTACCCAGGGACACAAACACTGGGGAAGGCCGCAGGGTCCTCTGCCTAGGAAAACCAGAGACCTTTGTCCACTTGTTTATCTGCTGAACTTCCCTCAACTATTGTCCTATGACCCTGCCAAATCTCCCTCTCTGAGAAACACCCAAGAATGATCAATAAATACTGAAAAAAAAAAGAAGGAGGAGAAGGAGAAGATTGGACGTGGGAAGTGAGCAGGGAGAGGAAGTAAAAGAGAGGAAATAAAACAATTACAAATAAAGCTATTAACATACTTATAATGTTAAGTTTTTTTCTGAAACAAAGTATTTCCCTCATTTTTTGAGTGTTTTGTTAGTCTTCTTATGGTAATATTAAAACGGAAGAAAAAACACACATACACAAATACAGAAAACTAAACAAAAATAAAGGAGTTGCTTAAGAAATTATTATAAGGCATACATCATGTAATCAAGAAATAGAAATTTCTCAGACACACCTAAAGCAATGTTCATTTCACTGGTCCTTATCACAATAACCTTCTTTCTGGCATAACTCACTTTTATAGTTAAGATTCATCTTCAAATCTTCTTGAAATTTGTATCCAAATGTCATTTTTCATCTTCAATAACCATGTGAACACCCATTTGCCTCTTTCTCTGGCTACTTCCTCAAGAAATCATTGTATTTTCATTACAGCAAATCTAAATCTTTATTTCCCACTCTACATAGTATATAGTCAGATACGCGGGGTCACCATTACGACTTCCAATCAGAGCTCCCCTCCCTCTACCCAATAAACCAATACTAGAGGTGTTCAACAACCTAGAAAGTCTTCTTACCATATCTGCCCAACATATAATTGTGCCCCATACTTCCCACACCCTGGATTTTTAGTGATTATATAAGCTCGCACTTCTCATGCTTCCTCACATCCAACTACTGCCACAGTTCTTAGCAATTGCAGCACCCACACAGATTATCCACCCAGCACCCTCAACACTCTCACTTCTTCTCCAATTGCATTTATCTACACCCCACCAGAGATACTCATGGTCACAGTCATCAAGAACCTCACCACTAGATCAAAATCTGAAACAGTCATGCCCCAACTATAAGACCACATCTTTCCATTCACTTTTGCTTCTTTATTTAAACTCTAAGGGCTGTTTGACCATGCATTGTGCCACAACCCATGGATTCCAGCCCAATCCCTACTTATTCACCCTTTCTGGTCCAAAACCAGCTTTCATGGTTTATCACTATAATTACACCCTTTCAAACTCCTGAAGCATTTCTGCACCTTGCTCTTCTGTCACATTTGCATTGTCCATGTCCAAACACAGAGAAAAGAGAAACTCAATCACCTTGTCATGTTTTTCCAAATGGATTGGCTGGTAAAAGTAGTATCTATGGGACAGTCTCACTTTTATCTTCAGAAGAGCTCTCACAAAAACCTACACTCAGGTTTCTATTCCCATATTTTACAATTATCTATGCCAAATATCCTCACCCCATCCCCAATCATGATCCTGACTGCCCACTGCCAGCTGATGGCCTTATCTTAAGCCAAATTGACAGAATAGACAGAAACTATCTCTCCAAAACTTTCACTTATATATTTGGACCCAGCCACCCTTAAAGTCAGAAATCTGAGAGTGATTCCAAAGTCCTCCTTTTCTCATCAAGAAGTCTCTCATGTCAGCTCTAACATCCCTCTCCAATGTGTCCATTCTTCTGCCTTTTGACAGACACTTCCCTCTCCCAAGCTCCCAACCTCTCCTCTGGGAACTACTGTACCAGCTGGCTTCCCCACTTCCAGTTGCCTCCTGCTACCTACACTGCAAGAGGAAAAAGAATATTTTCTTAAAACTTTGGAAGTTTCTGATACCAAAAATGTGAAAGTTGTTACTGCCAAGATGAAGTCCACTATCGTCAGATCCAGGTGAAGTGGAGCTGGAGGGTCATGAAGGAGGGGAGCCCATGCCTGTATATCTGAGATAAGAGCTATCACGACTCCCTAAAACCCACAAGAGATTATGGCACATCCTACATGCTTTACACCACCGGCAGGTCTTACACACTTTGCTCATTCTGCATGTTCACACATATTTCTGTAACTGCATTATATTCAAGACTGCAGCATTCCAGATAAAATGTTCTCGCAAGAACACATGCCTAGCAATGGCTGTCTCCACCAAGAAGCTAACGCCAACTCCTGCAGTCAGCTTCTGTTACCAATGAACTTTGGTTTAAGGTAGTTTCTGTGGACTTCTTTTTGCCTTTAAAAGTTTCCCCTTACCCCAAACTCTCAGGATGCACCTACAGCTTGTTATACCTGGTGCATTCCAGTTTACAATCCTTCATTTAAATAAACTCATTATCTTTTGAAAGCCAATCTCTGCTGTTATTTCAGGTTGCCATAATAAGTCTAATTCAATAGATAACATGTAAATTAATTCAACTCTGAACAACTACTTCCGATCTATTTTTTCTCCTATTAGTGAACATGTTTTAGTGCCACTACCAAGGATTATGGAAAGTGTTTCACTTGTTTCTCCGTGAAAACATCATTAGGTTTATCACCTGATGTTCTCAATGCTCAAATCAAAAAACATTTTAAATTTAATACAATTTGAATCTCTCAATATGAGAGATTGCTTATTTCAGTGTAATCTATAAGCCTTAAATAAAAAAATGTGGCTTAGTGGTGTGAAATCCATCCCCCAACATAAATAAGAATATAGATTTTTTTAAATTTTTTTATTTGATTTTCTTTGGTGACCTATTATTTGAGTAGATAATTCCAAATTTTACGATAATCTGTGGTTTGTTATCCAACTTGGGGTTTTATTTTTTCAGGGTAATTCATAAGGTTTAAACAGAAGCATGTCGCTTATTGGCTTGAAATGCATCCCCCCAACAGAAATAAGAATATACTTTTTATTTACATTTTTTATTTCATTTAATTTGATGACCTATGATTTGAGCAGATAATTCCAAATTTTACAATCATATGTAGTTGATTATCCAACTTGGATTTTACCTATTAAAGTGAGCACTAGTAAAAAAGATATAATCTATATGTAAAAACATTTATCTGTTCAAACATGTAATATTATACTCTTATTAAAGAAGAACAATATTTAAGTTAACATACCACACTCCATTGGTCTCAACTAACTTCAAAAGTTAAAAAATTAATAAAAAACCACTCAAATTGAGAAAAGGAAGTTTATTTAAAAGGTGCTTATCTATACAATGTTATTTATCTGCTGAATACCCTCAAACAAATCATTTTTCCAGCAGCCCGTTATCAGCTCGGTTTGCTCCTCTGGAAAATGGCGTCATGGTGGGCTAGCTTCCTTGTAGAATGATATAAGCTTTAAATTAGTTATGCCATGTAATGCACCTAGAACAATGCCAAGCATTTTTCAGTGCTTTTAAAAATGTTAGTCCTTCTCATTTCCCGTAAAATATTTTCTTGGTAATAGTCTCTTTCCAGGTGATGTGTACAAAGGTAATACAAACAGTACTCAGTGGAAGGTCTTTGCAGATGCTTCTCACAATAAATCCGGACTAAAGTCCCATGCCGAAGTTCTTACTGAGGAAGGGGACAAAGCCAGCCCAGATCTTCAGTAGAAGCAGACGGTGTGAAGAAAGCTTTTTCCTGCCTTCTCCTCCATTTGCAACAGCAGCTCCTCCAGATTGTCTTCCATGTCGTCTGACTGCTGCAGGCACTGGCAAATCTCACAGATGAGGAAAGCTCCCAGCGTGGCATCTTCCAGGGTATCTTGGATGTCCATGTTGATCACGTGCACAGGCTGAAAGGTCTGCTGTTCTCTGGAACACAGATCTTCCACCACTGTGTCATAGACCCTCTCCTCACAGGTGAAGATGACATCAAAGAAATCAGTGCAGTCCTGAAATCTTTCTGGACCGGGCTTGATTCTCTCATTTCTTCCCAAGATGTGTAAGATTCCGTTGCGGGTGTAGCATTCTCTATCTTTCCTGAGGAGGTCATTGTACATCTCCTTATATGTTGTTGCAAAATCATAAACTACAGGACGATGGGGTCTTGGTCCTGGTAGCCTCACATGAGATTCAGTTCCAAAAGACCGGACACTTAGCCCTTTTCTCCTGAGGATGCTGTGGGCCTCCATGCTCCTGTTGACATTGCTCACGCACACCACAGCCACCCTGAGTGTGGAGGAGAGCATGATGGCGGCCACTGGGAACCAGAGAGACACAGGCACCTCAGCTGCTGCAGGGACTGGGAGCCGAGGAGACGACCACCTATACCCAGGTCTTCCAAATGAGCTAATGTGGAGGCACAGGAGGCAGGTTTATATTGAGTCACCTTAATTAGTGGGTGGAGACTTCATGACTTCTGGATTGATTAGGTTGTGATAATCGTCTCCTAACTCATCACAAGAAGAATCAAGATGATTAAATTACCTAAAGCATTAACTCTCCACAAAGGTGGCACCACCCAGTCTGGATTCATTTAAAATCTGGAGTTTGCTCTGGTGGTTCTCCTAGTGAATGGGGGCTGCTATTGACAACGGCCAAGACAATTAAGCTACCTGCAAGCATGTCATAGGACTCTCCACTGACCTTCAGACATGAAATTGGATGATAAACATGTTGACAATGTCCAAGGCTGCACCCTATTTAATTATAAATTACACGTGTTGTTGCTTGTTTTAATTTTCATAATGTTCGAGAAATGCAATTGCATAAATCACAGGACCATTGTATATAGTTTTGTCCAGAAGTTCACAAAATTTTTCACCAATACAAAAAACATCCCATTCTCAACAACATATCTGCTTATGGTATTTTAAGAGTTATTCAACACAACATTTTCTGCATTTGATATTACTGAAATCATAATGATTCTTCAGAGAAGGCAGCAATTGCTGCAAGCCTCTGCCTACTTTAATATGCCTTCAAGTACAGTTGTGTCTTAGTTTTCGGTACTGAAATACAATGTTTAGAATTATTTTCCTTAAAAGTTTGTAAAATTTATTAAGAAAATGAAGAGATTTTAAAATTATGAAAGGGGTTCCAAACAATAAGGATAATCATGTCACTTTATAATCAATCACCTTATCGTTGATTAGATTATGATAATGGGCTCCTAACTAATCGAAATAATCATCAAGATGATTAAATTCCTAAAGCTGCAACTCTCCACAAAGGGGGCCCCACCCAGTTGGGATTCATTTATTTGTGAGCTCTGTTTGCTGTCACTCACTGATTCACCAAAAATTGAGTAAATAATAACCTTGCTTGTTTTTATAAATTTTTCTTAAATGTATGTATGGCTCACATTTATTTCAATGTAAATCAGATCAGGGACATCACTTTTGGCCCTGGTGCCGTGACAAAATCTATCTATAAAGCAATATATTGTATTTTTCTATGTCCTTCTTCAGGTGATTCTTACATTGCAAATACAGCAGGTTCTCAAATAACATCCTTTTATTTCTTTTTTCATTTTGAGACAGGGTCTCACTCTGTCACCCCGGTTGTAATGCAGTGGTGCCGTCATGGCTCACTGCAACCTCAAACTCCTGGGCTCAATCATTCCTCTCATCTCGACCTCCTGAGTAGCTTGGACTACAGGTGTGTACCACCATGCCTGAGTAACTTTGGTATCTTTTGTAGAGGATGGAATTTTACCATGTTACCCAGGCTGTTCTCAAAAGCCCAGGGGCTCAAGTGATCCACCCGCTTCAGCCTCCCAAAGTCCTGGGATTGCAGGCATGAGCCACTGTGCCCAGCCTCACCTAACATCATTTTATTATAACATTAATGAGAAAAAAATTTGACTTCTGGCGGGGCCACTGTCTGTGTGGAGTTTGCATATTCTCCCTATGTGTGTGTGGGTTGTCTCTGGATACTCTTGTTTCTTCCTACATCCCAAAGATGTGCACATCAGGTGAACTGACATCTCTATGGTCCTAGTGTGAGGGTGTGCCCTGAACCCCAGATGGGGTCCTGTCCAGCGTTGGTTCCTGCCTCACACCTTGAGCTGCCGAGATTGGCTCCAGCCACCTGCCACTCTAAAGTGGAATCAGCGGATTGGAAAATGAATGAACGAATACAAATTACAGAAAAATAAAAATTCATAAAATATGTGGTAATCATACAAATGCAAGACAATAATGATCAGAGTACAAAATAGATCAGCCTGCCGTGTCTGTCATTGTTGGTTTTTAACTGTGTAGTAGTAGGAAGAGCTCCTTATAATTTTTTCTTTGCAAACATTTATTCCTTGATTTAACTTACCACAACTACGACCACTGTCACTCACTGATTCACTGAAAATTGGGTAAAAAATAATCTTACTTGGTTTTATTAAGCTTTCTTAAATGCATGCATAACTCACATTTATTTCAAGGTTTAATATTCAAAGTGTGTTGAATCTTTATTTAGAAATTTGGTGATGTTTTTGTGACTCGTTCATATCAATTAACCTATGATATAATTGATTTTATTATACATCATTTCGCTTGAAGTCATCGTCTTGAAGAACCTATTAACCACAGTTAGTGAGTGCTTACTGTATTTTTTAAATCAGTAAACACCTTCAACTTTCTCAAAGTGTGTGCTCAGCATTAGCATCAATTGGGAGCTTGTTGAAAAAAAAAAATGCAAATTTGGACCTCAACCGACTGAATCAGAAACTCTAGTGGTGAAGCCCAGAGATCTGTGTTTTTCAAAGTCTTCCTAATAATTCCAAAAGGCAAAGTTTTAGAAGAACTTCCCTAGAGATTTTTGAAACCTGACTATACATTAGAAGCACCTGAAGAATTGTTAAATGCACTGCTTCGGGCATAGAGAATGAACAGGATTTTCTTGAAAAAGCAAATGAGAGGAAACATTCAACATAAATGAAAAGCTAGTCAGATCTTAAATATGTTGTGAAATGTCTTATTAGACTCAATGACTGAGACCTAAAGAAATCTAACAAATGAAGAAAAGAAAAATCTCAGAGACCAGCTGTAAGTGTTACTGAAAAGGAAGATGTTTTGTGTGCTTTGAAAGAATTGAGAAACAGTGTTAAACCAAACCTTGAAGACTGATACACCAAGTGGTTGCATATAATTTCAACAGAAATAAAAGGATAATACTGGGAGGATCAGTATGAAATACTAAATGTATCATATGAGTGAATTTCTACTTAAAACACTTCTAAGAGGTAGTACTACGGGTACTGCCTATGTCCTCAGGGGAAATGTCAAGGGCATTTATTATGTTTTGCCTCCAAGTGAAGGCACAAAGTGAGACAAACGAAAAAATCCAGGGAAACAGTACGTGGTTAATTGGATTAGATGTTGAGCTGATGGTAGAGTACCGACTCAGAGACATAAAAGTAGACATAATTTATTTAAACACTAATTGCTTTTCAAAGCACCAGACTTCTTGACTACGTAAGTCCAGTATAGGGGAACACACAGAAGACAAAACCTGGAGAAGTGTATTAGAAAAACAACGTGATGAGACAGAGAAAAATGTTTCCGCTGCTCTTGCGATATCACAAGTTATACAGGACCTGAACAAAAATAAATAAATCTCAAGATTCTGAGGGAGAACACGGCAAAGGTATTCTGGCTTCTAGGCACCTCGAGACACAGGCATCAATAACAGTTCCAGTTCTGGAATCTGCTAAGCGTGATTTTCCAGTTCAGTGATTGTGAACTGTGGCTGGATATTTCAAGACCTTTCTACCAAATTTTTATAAGATGCCAATGCCTGGGACCCACCCCAGACCAAATGAATCAAAATCTCTGGGCATGGATTATGTTCATCCTGATTTTATTTCTTATTCCTGTGATCCCTTCACCCACCCACATTTCAAAATTTATTTCATGCTAGAATTTAGTGTATACACATTTGGGGTAATGACTTTTTTACTGTACATTCCTCGCATCTTCTTTATTTTATATTGTTATTTCTGCCCTTGGTTTTTATCAAGTTGTTATGTACTCCATTTTGTACTTAGCTTGAAATTTTACTTGGATTACCCTCCCCATTAAATGGTTACCTGCGCTTTCTCTGCCTTCCTGATCAGAACACGTTTCTCTAGTACTTATTTGAAAACAACAGTTTTGCAATGCTCTTAATTCTTTTTCACTTTTCACTGATCCCCTATTCCTAACTTCCAGGTTTTGCCAGGATATTTTGTTAATTTTAGTTCAATAGTCTTAGTCAAATGTATCTCACAGATAGTTCCTTCAATTTCTGAGTGCTTATTTACAACTGAACTTTACCTGAAGTCTAAACTTCTTTTTCTGTTATACACATAAGAAATTATTGAAATATTTAGTCCCAGCCTCAGTACATGCCTCCATTTCCTTTCTTTTCTTCACATTCCCACCAATTGTTGTTCAGGTTCACATAAGTGATAATGTTTGGAAAGTCGTCTCTCAAATAGGTTTCTCTGTTGGGGGACACAGGAGATAAACTGTCTGAATTGCTGTGTATCTTTCCTTCAACCTAACAGAGGGGCCACATCTCAGCTGGGTACAGGATTGTGGGGCTGTAGTCCTTTCTCTCAGTAGTCCTTAACTGCTATGCCACTGTCCGTTCCAGCGTTGGAGATAAAAAGTCTAATTCCAGCATCGTACTTCTTCTGTAGATAATGTGTTCTTTTTAACTGTATGTTTGTTTGTCAGATTTTTCTCTTTCTCTTTAGAGTACAACATTTGTACTGACAGATGCCTCAGTGTTTCTTTTTTCTCATCACTCAAGTCCAGTATTTCTCCATTGTTTTAATCAACCCCCACTTAAGGAGCCTTCTTAGACATTTTTCCCTAATCGCTTCCCCATACAATTTTAATAGCATAGATATATTGTGTATTTGTTTATGTATGGCATCTGTGCTCTGTATATAAAGGGAGTGAGATTTCTGTTTACTCCCCCAAGAACCAGATTCTGCCCCATTAGGGACATTATCACTCCCGTTGAGAAAGCATGGTTTAACCTGAAACAGTGAGCCTTTTATTACATTCAAGAAATTATCTACTATTCTTTAATTATTGTCTTACTTCCACGAATACCTTTCACTCCTTGTGAAATTCTAGTAATTTATATTTTGTTATTCTTGATTTATCTGCCACGTCCCTTCTTTTTCCTCATGGTCTCATATATTTCTGCTTTTTGTTTTGAAGTATTTGTCAAATCAAATTTGGATCTCAATTCACTCACTAAATTCTTTAGAAGAGAAATCGTGTTTCGGCCTCAGAAAGTGTTGGCCCCTCACATGTTTTTTAATAGAATGTGCTTTTTGTCCAAGTTCTCATCCTTCTGCCTCCCCTCTGCATGTCACTGGTAAGTGTTCAGTTTCTTCTGACTCATCATTGCTGACTGCTGGGCCTGCTAACACAGAATCTTTATCACTGACGCTCAAGTTGCTCCTGGACTCCAAATGGGAGTGTTACAGGGAGTTAGACAGACATGAACCAGGCAGGAGTGGGCTCTACCCCCAACCCACCAGGAATGTCAGGCGTCCAGCAAGTGATGGTTGGGAAGTTACCACACTGCCTCTCTAAAAATGAGAACTTGGCAGCCAGTGAGGAAAGACAATCTCCTGAGGGTCCATAGCTGCCACACTCAAGTGTTCATTGAACTCGGGCACCAGGGAGAGGCAACTTCCCAAACAGATAAAAACACTTGAGACTGCTAATCAGCTTCCAATAAAATCTCAGGATTTGGGCAAGTGAGTCCAGGCATGTGCCTTAAGAGAAAATGGCAGAGTATGACCTTCCGGAGGCATTCCACCAGAAAAGGGAAGAAAGCCTCAGATGGACATGAGTACAATTTCCTAAACACACTGCGCATGCTCACTTCCCAAGCATAAAGAGGGTGTTAGCAGGTGGGCAGCCTACCCTAAGGGAAGAATCATGGGAAAGGGGTGCAATATGCCAAAAATGGGCCAGAATATAAACTCCCAGGATCAAGGTTAAGCAGGGCACTTGTCCTTCAAGTCACCCACTGGAGTCTCTTCCAAGTGTACTTTACTTTCTGCTCTAAAGCTGTTGAATAAGCTTCCACTCCTGCTCTGAGACTTGCCTCGGTCTTTTTTTGCCTTATGCCTCTTAGTCGAATTCTTGCTGCTCTGAAGAGATAAGAACTGAGGTTGCTGCAGACCCGTATGGATTCACCTTAGGTAACTCAGATACCTTCTTCCCCTAACAGGAGCAGTCCCAGAGATGCTAGAAGACAAAGTGGTCTCTGTTGGCCCAAGTCTGGTAGGAAAGAACAAAGCAAGCAGCAGATCTCTTCAGATGCACCTAAAGAAAGCCTTTGAGTTTCCTGGTCCCCTACAACCCACTTCAGGATTTCACTTTGGCTTCTTGGGTCCATGAAGGATCTCAGGATACCAAAATCAGCCTCTCTCCTCTTCCCTCCTCGGATCGCAAGCCCAGGGCCTAACTCACAACACTCATAAAGCACCCCCTACCAGTTCCCCTTCAGGCCCTCAAGCAACCAATTTCTCTTGGGTGAGTACCTAAGACTGAAATGTCTGGGCTATAGGATAAATATATGTTGAACTTCCTAAGAATCGCCAAATATTTTTTTCCAAAGTGGTTTCATCAGTTTACATTCCCAGCATCAGCGTCCCCATTGTTCCTCAACTTCACCAACATTCATTCTTTCTCACCTTTTCTATTTTAGCCATTTAGTGTTTCTGAGTGGAATTTTGGGATTTTAGTTTGCATTTCCCTGATGACTAAAGATGCTGAGCATCATCTCATGTGTTTACGGTCCATTTGTACACCTTGTTTTGTGAAGTCTTATTTATACTAATTTATCATAAAATTTATTTTCTATTTTGAAGATTGTTCTTCTTTTTCATTTTATGTATTTGTGCTATTCTTCTCAACTCTTTAAAAAGTTGCTCCTGTTTCTGTTTTGTTTGGTGTTGTTGTTTTGTTGTTGATGTGTTTCAAACAACCTGGTATGTTACTGTTTGGCAGGGTTGTCTCCTAAGGACTGCAAACCCCTTTAGGGCAAATGGTAGACTTCTTTATCTGCCCTTCCAAATCAGCGAGAACAGTTCCTAGAACATAGTAAATGCTCGGTAAATGTTCCTTGTATCAGTATTGACAGACAATGACTTCCTATTACAGCTTATTACTGACTCTAGCCCAGCAAGGGGATTGTACTAACTAGGCCCATGCCATTATCTAGGCTCCTGTAGTGTCAGGGGCATGATTACATCATAAAAATTACAACTTTGAGGTTATCTTTCATATTTCTATCATCCTTATTATACTAGACTCAATGACCAGAACTGTGCATATTCATCTTGGCTCACTGCTCATACAGTACCTGGATACTTTAGGAATTCAGTTCTTAATTGTGTTTTGTTTGTTTTTTAGAGACAAGGTCTTGCTCTGTCACCTACGCTGGACTCCAGTGGCACAATCAAAGCTCACTGCAGCCTTGAACTCCTGGAATCCAGTGATCCTCAGCCTCCTAAGTAGCTAGAACTACATGAGTGCACCACCGTGCCAAGCTCATTTTTTTTTCTAGAGATGGGGTCACACTGTGTTGGCCAGGCAGGTCTCGAGCTCCTAACCTCAGGCAATCCTCCCACTTGGGCCTCCCAAAACATGGCTTGCCAGTTCCTAATTTTTGAACCAAGTCTGCAGCACTGTATGTAGAGAGGGGAAGCCAGAAGCCATACTTTATTATCTGAGAAATGTATACTACAAGAAATTTTGGAAAAATACAACAGATGTATAATTTTCCTGAGTTAGCATGGATTGGAAAGGGTAAGCCTATAAGCAGAGACCAGTTAGAAGTCTGGTGTGATCATCCAGGTGACAGAGGATAAATCCTAAACCAGTCCCTTGGGGCTTTGGGACACTTGTGGATAAGCAGAAGCTACATCCAATATCTGAGCACAATGGAGGAGCTTGTACTAACTTTCCAATCAATAGTAAACATAGAAGCTAGGTAAAATACTTAAAGCAACCGAAGTTGTTAAAGAAAAAAACAATCCAAGTGGGACTTGAAGAGAAGATTGCTGGAAAGAATGTACACTAGTGCAGCTATGCAAGCCCCACATTTGCCTCTGCTTTTGCCCTCAGAGCATTTGCTAAGTCCTGGCATGTGCAACAAAGACCAAGTTGAAAGGTAGTGGGAGCTTGTAGCATTCTCAGTGTCAGGCCTCTGAGCCCAAGCTAAGCCATCATATCCCCTGTGACCTGCAGGTATACATCCAGATGGCCTGAAGCAACTGAAGAATCACAAAAGAAGTGATATTTAAATGGCCTGTTCCTGCCTTAACTGATGACATTCCACCACAAAAGAAAAGAAAATGGCCTGTCCTTGCCTTAACTGATGACATTACTTTGTGAAATTCCTTCTCCTGGCTCCTCCTGGCTCAAAAACTCCCCCACTGAGCACCTTGTGACCCCTCACTCCTGCCCACCAGAGAACAACCCCCTTTTTCCTTTACCTACCCAAATCTTATAAAACGGCCCCACCCCATCTCCCTTCGCTGACACTCTTTTTGGACTCAGCCTGCCTGCACCCAGGTGAAATAAACAGCCTTGTTGCTCACGCAAAGCCTGTTTGGTGGTCTCTTCACATGGACGTGAATGAAATTTTGCTGCCATGACTAAGATCAGGGGACCTCCCTTGGCAGATCAATCCCCTGTCTTCCTGCTCTTCGCTCTGTGAGAAATATCCACCTGCGACCTCAAGTCCTCAGACCAACTAGCCCAAGGAACATCACAACAATTTTAAATCAGGTAAGCGGCCTCTTTTTACTCTCTTCTCCAACCTCTCTCACTATCCCTCAACCTCTTGCTCCTTTCAATCTTGGCACCACACTTCAATCTCTCCCTTCTCTTAATCTCCGTTTCCTTACTTTTCTCATAGAGACAGGAGATGAGTTTTATCCGTGGACCCAAAACTTTGGCACCGGTCACGGACTCGGGAAGACAGTCTTCCCTTGGTGTTTAATCACACGGGGACACCTGATTATTCATCCACGTTTCAGAGGTGTCTGACCACACAGGGACACCTGCCTTGGTCTTTCACCCTTAGTGGCAAGTACCACTTTTCTGGGCAGCAAGAACCCCCAACCCCTTTTCTCCATGTCTCTACCCCTTCTCCACTTTTCTGGAGGGCAAGAACCCCCCAACCCTTCTCTCCGTGTCTCTACACCCTCTCCACTTTTCTGGGGGGCAAGAACCCCCCAACCCCTTCTCTCCATGTCTCTACCCCTTCTCCACTTTCCTGGGGGCAAGCAACCCCCATCCCTTCTTTCCGTGTCTCTACTCTCTCTTTTCTCTGGGCTTGCCTCCTTCACTATGGGCAGCCTTTCACCCTCCATTCCTCCTTCTTCTCCCTTAGCCTGTGTTCTCAAGAACTTAAAACCTCTTCAACTCACACCTGACCTAAACCTAAATGCCTTATTTTATTCTACAATGCCGCCTCACCCCAATACAAACTCAACAGTGTTTCCAAATAGCCAGAAAACAGCACTTTCGATTTTTCCATCCTACACGATCTAGATAATTCTTACCGTAAAATAGGCAAATGGTCTGAGGTGCCTGACGTCCAGGCATTCTTTTACACATTGTTCCCTCCCTACTCTCTGTTCCCAATGTGACTCATCCCAAATCCTCCTTCTTTCCCTCCCTCCTGTCCTCTCAGTCCCAATCCCAAGCATAGCTGAGTCTTTCTAATCTTCCTTTTCTACAGACCCATCTGACTTCTCCCCTCCTCCCCAGGCTGCTCCTCGCCAGGCCAAGCCAGGTCCCAATTCTTCCTCAGCCTCCACTCCTCCACCCTATAATCCTTCTAACACCTCCCCTCCTCACACCCAGTCCAGCTTACAGTTTAGTTCTGTGACTAGCTCTTCCCCACCTGCCCAGCAATTTCCTCTTAGAGAAGTGGCTGGAGCTGAAGGCATAGTCAGGGTACATGTATCTTTTTCTCTATCAAACCTCTCTCAGATCAGTCAGCGTTTAGGCTCTTTCTCATCAGACCCCACTAAATATATACAGGAATTCCAATATCTTACTCTGTCCTACAATTTAACCTGGAGTGACTTAAATGTCATCCTGACTTTGACCCTCTCCCCAGGTGAACGAGAATGAGTTTTTTCTCTAGCCCAATCTCATGCTGATAACCACCAGCTTCATGAGCCAGACCTCCAGGAAGGCATTAGAGCAGTTCCTCGAGAGGATCCCCAATGGAACTATCAGGCAGATTCCCCAGGTATAGCTAGGCGAGATTACATGATTTCCCGCCTAATTGAAGGGCTTTAAAAGGCAGCTTACAAAGCTGTTAATTATGACAAGCTTAAAGAAACTACCCAAGGTAAAATGAAAACCCAGCCCAGTTCATGGCCCGCTTAGCAGCAACCCTTAGACGCTTTACTGCCCTAGACCCAGAAGGGCCAGAAGGCCGCCTTATTCTTAATATGCATTTTATCACCCAGTCCACTCCTAACATTAGGAAAAAACTTCAAAAGTTAAATTCCGGCCCTCAAACCCCACAACGGGACCTAATTAACCTCGCCTTCCAGGTGTACAATAATAGAGTAGAGGCAGCCAAGTAGCAACATATTTCTGAGTTGCAATTCCTTGCCTCCACTCTCAGAGAAACCCCAGCCACATCTCCAGCACACAAGAACTCCAAATGCCTGAACTGCTGCTGCCAGGGGTTCCTCCAGAACCTCCTCCCCCAGGAGCTTGCTACAAGTGCTGGACATCTGGCCACTAGGCCGAGGAATGCCCACAGCCCAGGATTCCTCCTAAGCCGTGTCCCATCTGTGTGAGACCCCACTGAAAATCAGACTGTTCAACTCACCTGGCAGCCACTTCCAGAACCCCTGGAACTCTGGCCTAAGGCTCTCTGACTCCTTCCCAGATCTTCTCGGCTTAGCAGCTGAAGACTGACATTGCCCGATCACCTCGGAAGCCTACAGGACCATCACAGATGCTCTGGGTAACTCTCATAATGGAAGGTAAGTCCACCCCCTTCTTAATCAATAAGGAGGCTACCCACTCCACATTACCTTCTTTTCAAGAGCCTGTCTCCCTTGCCTCCATAAATGTTGCAGGTATTGACGGCCAGGCCTCTAAACCTCTTCAAACTCCCCAACTCTGGTGCCAACTTAGACAATACTCTTTTAAGCACTCCTTTTTCATTATCCCCACCTGCCCAGCTCCCTTATTAGGCTGAGACATTTTAATTAAATTATCTGCTTCCCTGTGTATTCCTGGGCTACATCTCATTGCCACCCTTCTTCCCAACCCAAAGCCTCCTTTGCATCTTCCTCTCGTATCCCCCCACCTTAACCCACAAGTATAAGACATCTCTACTCCCTCCCTGGCAACCGATCACATGACCATTACCATCCTATTAAAACCTAATCACCCTTACCCCCCGCAACACCAATATCCTATCCCACAGCACGCTTTAAAAGGATTAAAGCCTGTTATCACTCACCTGCTACAGCATGGACTTTTAAAGCCTATAAACTCCCCTTACAGTTCCCCCATTTCACCTGTCCTGGGACCAGACAAGTCTTACAGGTTAGTTCAGGATCTGTGCCTTATCAACCAAATTGTTTTGCCTATCCACCCCGTGGTGCCAAACCCATATACTCTCCTATCCTCAATACCTCCCTCCACAACCCATTATTCTGTCTGGATCTCAAACATGCTTTCTTTACTATCCCTTTGCACCCTTCATCACTTAGACTGACCCTGACACCAATCAGGCTCAGCAAATTACCTGGGCTGTACTGCCACGAGCCTTCACAGACAGCTCCCGTTACTTCAGTCAAGCCCAAATTTCATCCTCATCTGTTACCTCTCTCGGCATAATTCTCATAAAAACACACGTGCTCTCCCTGCTGATCATGTCCAGCTAATCTCCCAAACCTCAATCCCTTCTACAAAACAACAACTCCTTTCCTTCCTAGGCATGGTTAGTGCGGTCAGAATTCTTACACAAGAGCCAGGAGCACACCCTGCAGCCTTTCTGTCCGAACAACTTGACCTTACTGTTTTGCCTAGCCCTCATGTCTGCGTGCAGTGGCTGCCACTGCTTTAATAATTTTAGAGGCCCTCAAAATCACAAACTATGCTCAACTCACTCTCTATAGTTCTCATAACTTCCAAAATCTATTTTCTTCCTCACACCTGATGCATATACTTTCTGCTTCCCAGCTCCTTCAGCGATACTCACTCTTTGTTGAGTCTCCCACAGTTACCATTGTTCCTGGCCCAGACTTCAATCGGCCTCCCGCATTATTCCAGATACCACACCTGACCCTCATAACTGAATCTCTCTGATCCACCTGACATTCACCCCATTTCCCCATATTTCCTTCTTTCCTATTCCTCACCCTGATCACGCTTGATTTAGGCAGTTCCTAGATTAGGCAGTTCCACCAGGCCTAATCGCCACACACCAGCAAAGGCAGGCTATGCTATAGAACAAGCCACCAGCCCACCTCTTAGAACCTCTCATTTCCTTTTCATCGTGGAAATCTATCCTCAAGGAAATCACTTCTCAGTGTTCCAGCTGCTATTCTACTACTCCTCAGGGACCATTCAGGCGCCCTCCCTTCCCTACACATCAAGCTCGGGGATTTTCCCCCACCCAGGACTGGCAAATTGGCTTTACTCAACATGCCCTGAGTCAGGAAACGAAAATACCTCTTGGTCTAGGTAGACACTTTCACTGGATAGGTAGAGGCCTTTCTCACAGGGTCTAGGAAGGCCACGATTGTCATTTCTTCCCTTCTGTCAGACATAATTCCTCAGTTTGGGCTTCCCACCTCTGTACAGTCCGCTAACAGACCGGCCTTTGTTAGTCGAATCACCCAAGCAGTTTCTCAGGCTCTTAGTATTCAGTGAACTAATGGTCTTTTAAAAACTCTCCTCACCAAGCTCAGTCACCAACTTAAAAAGGAATGGGCAATACTTTTACCACTTGCCCTTCTCAGAATTCAGGCCTGTCCTCGGAATGCTACAGGGTACAGCCCATTTGAACTCCTCCATAGACGCTCCTTTTTATTAGGCCCCAGCCTCATTCCAGAGACCAGACCAACTTAGACTGCGACCACCCCCGCAAAAAAAAAAAAAAAAAAGCTTGTCATCCCTACTATCTTCTGTCTAGTCATACTCCTATTCACCGTTCTCAACTACTTATAAATGCCCTGCTCTTGTTTACACTGCCGGCTTACACGGTTTCTCCAAGCCATCACAGCTGATATCTCATGGTGCTATCCCCAAACTGCCACTCTTAACTCCCTCCTAAAGTAAATAATCTTTGCTGGCAGGGCTATGCTGAACCTCCTTAGGCACTCTCTAGTTAAATGTCCTGGGTCCTCCCAATTCTTAGTCCTTTAATACCTGTTTTTCTCCTTGTCTTATTCTGGTCTTTTTTCAATTCATACAAAACCATATCCAGGCCATCACCAATAATTCTATACGACAAATGTTCCTTCTAACAACCCCACATATCACCCCTTACCACAAAATCTTCCTTCAGCTTAATCTCTCCCACTCGAGGTTCCCACGCTGCCCCTAATCAAAGCAGCCCTGAGAAACATCGCCCATTATCTCTCCATACCACCCCCCAAAATTTTCACTGCCCAAACACTTCAACACTATTATGTTTTATTTTTCTTATTAATATAAGAAGACAGGAATGTCAGGCCTCTGAGCCCAATCTAAGCCATCATATCCCCTGTGACCTGCATGTACACATCTTGATGGCCTGAAGAAACTGAAGAATCACAATAGAAGTGATATTTAAATGGCCTGTTCCTGCCTTAACTCATGACATTCCACCATAAAAGAAGTGAAAATGGCTGGTCCTTACCTTAACTGATGACATTACTTTGTGAAATTCCTTCTCCTGCTTCATCCTGGCTCAAAAACTCCCCCACTGAGCACCTTGTGACCCCCTACTCCTGCCCACCAGAGAACAACCCCCCTTTTTCCTTTACCTACCCAAATCTTACAAAACGGCCCCACCCCTATCTCCCCTCGCTGACTCTCTTTCGGACTCAGCCCGCCTGCACCCAGGTGAAATCAACAGCCTTGTTGCTCACGCAAAGCCTGTTTGGTGGTGTCTTCACATGGACGCTAGTGAAACGCAGCAGGCTAGGAATAAAGAAGTTGCAGTTCAGGGATACCATGGAGTCTGAGACCTGAGATAGAAGAGGCAGCCTTAGAGAAAATTGGGCCAAAATTCAGCGTGCCGATTCCCCTTGAGGAGTTTGCCAATTCCTAAGCTGTGCATGTTCAGGGCAAGATTCTCAGCACCTGAATTGAAAGCAGCAGCTGTGAAGCTAAACAGTTATGCAAAGACTAGCAGTCTGATGGTGCTGGGGAGTCAGAGGCTGGAGGTCAGGGCCTGAGGAGGTAGAGCAACCCTTGTAAATAAACACTGAAACACTAGGAAGCTTTGAAACACTAGAAGGGCTGTACTCCAGGAGTAAGGACAACCCAGAAAAAGATCAACGCTACCACTAGCAAAAGTTAAGCGTCCTCTTAGATGGATCAAGATCTGCCAGTACCCTTATCTGCCTGAATTCTTTCTAGAGAAACGTAACAGTTTCAGAGAACAGAGTCTCTAATTTGTTCATATAAAATCACTATCCATTCACACTCACAAACCAAGCATGCCAAGAAACTACCAAATAACTAAAAAAAAAAATGTGGAAAAAAATAGAGACAGAACCACAGGTGATCTAAACATTGGAACTATGAGGGATTTTAAAATAAAATGCTTATCCAGGTCCTGTTAGAAAATATTGGTTGCATCTTCTGAAAAAGAGATGCCCACATGTAAAAACTCCAGGAGCTCAACTAGCTGCCTGTTACCTATTACCACCACAGGCTCAGTAGGAAGATACACACAGATGTTCCTCCTGAGCAGAATTACCTTTTTATCATACATTAAGTTCTAGGGCACATGGGCACAACGTGCAGGTTTGTTACATATGTATACCTGTGCCCTGTTTGTTTGCTGTGCCCATTAACTCATCATTTACATTAGGTATTTCTCCTAATGCTATCCCACCCCCATCCCCCCACCCCACGGCAGGCCCCAGTGTGTGATGTTCCCCACCCTGTGTCCAAGTGTTCTCATTGTTCAATTCCCACCTATGAATGAGAACATGTGGTGTTTGGTTTTCTGTCCTTGCAATAGTTCTGAGCAAAGCTTTTAATACTAGCTGAATGTTGGTGCAAACTCTAGGTAATGTCATGAACTGAGCTACCAACTGTGAGCTGGGAGGACTCATTTGTATCTCACACCTGAAGTCTCTATTAAACAGGCCTCTGTGGCCCCTTTTCCTATTGCCTTCATCCAAATATTTATCCTCTAGAGCTTACCATTCTAAAAAGAAAGAAATGATTACCCCATAGAAAAGTGGACAAAAGAAAAAAAGAACAGCATTTATTCCCAGTATATTTTTGCTTAGCCTCTTTCAATAAGCCCTACCCCTATAACTACAAGCCGATTGCTGTGCATCCTTGGACAGCTCATATTTGAATTGTTTTTCCTCTGCAAATGGAGCGATGAGAGGGGTTCCTTGGACTTGAACTAGAAGTTAGAGTCTACCATAACCTAGTGATGGAAAAGAGAATAGGTCTCAGAAACTTTTAGGAAATAATCTTGTTAAAACTTCACGATTAATTGGATGAAGGAAGGTCCAGGTCCATGATGATTCCCTGGTTTCTAAATAGGGTGATTGCACCTTAAGTCTTGCAACTAACCAAAATAGATAATTGAGGCAAAGTAGGAAGTTCTACTTTTGCCAAATTCAACTTGAGATATACAAAAGCAAAGTTTCCTAATGCTGTTTATATATTCAACTCTGAGGCTTGGAGAAGAAGCCTTGGATAGAAGTTTAGATTTCAGTGGCATCGGTACCTACAGGTGCACGATGAAGTCATCAGATGAGTGGGAGAAAAAGCTTGTATCTACTCTTTATATGTTTATAACCCACCTCATTTCAAAATCAGATTTGAGTCAGCAGGAGAACATGTAGAAAGAGAATTAAAAGTCAGAATATTTGCCTAATAGACTCTAAATTTAGGGTAAGTAATGAAGAGGGACTCTCCCATAAACAAGAGAACTCAAATGTTGGTTTCACTGAAGCAAAGGATACAAAAAAAATTTTCTTCAAGAAGTAGAGATTGATCAAAACTTGACTTCAGTAGAGAGTTCCAGCATGTGAAGAATTAGGGGTTTTGTTTACCAGAACAGTTTCTTTCTAGTGCTCAGATATAAGTGAGATAGCCCTGGGCTACAGAACAAGTAGAGATAATGCTCCTTCAGAAAATAGGCTTGTCGGGGGAGGGTAGATGAGATTTGGACTTGAGGCAGGGCCTGACACATGTAGAATGTTGTGCTGGTTGTTTTGAAGACAGGACGTATTTGGTGTGTTTTTCATCTTGAGGAGACTTAGAT
Source organism: Pan paniscus (assembly GCF_029289425.2). Taxonomy (NCBI): domain Eukaryota; kingdom Metazoa; phylum Chordata; class Mammalia; order Primates; family Hominidae; genus Pan; species Pan paniscus. The sequence goes on along the minus strand of NC_073258.2, from coordinate 6,663,577 downwards.
GATATAAATTCTGAAGGATATTTTATGTAGCAAGGCCCTAGATGGGATGAAACGGTTTGAAGGGCAGTAGCGGGTGATCTTGAAAAATAGGAACACTTTATTCAGTAGCCAAGAATAAAGTAATAATTAGTTTACTGAGTTGGCACTCTTAGCTAGTATGTGTAATAAGACTTCAGGTATTTTGTCTCCTTTAGGAGCAACACCAGGAAATACGTCGAATTCCCCACTAAGGGACTAAGAAATGAAGATATTGCCTAAGGTCATTACCACTCAGAACCCAGTCTGTCTGATTTAAAAGTCCTGAGCCTGGCCGGGCGCGGTGGCTCACACCTGTAATCCCAGCACTTTGGGAGGCCAAGGTGGGTGTATCACCTGAGGTCAGGAGTTAGAGACCAGCCTGGCCAACATGGTGAAACCCCGTCTCTACTAAAAATACAAAACTTAGCTGGGAGTGGTGGTGCACGCCTGTAATCCTAGCTACTTGGGAAGCTGAGGTGGGAGAATTGCTTGAACCCACGAGGCAGAGGTTGCAGTGAGCTGAGATCGGGCCACTGCACTCCAGCCTGGGTGACAGAGGGAGACTCCATATCAAAAAAATGTCGCAAGCCCTTAGCCAGTAGGTCTCACTGCCTCTGTGGAGAATATAGGTGTTGATGAGTCCAAGTTGGAAGGTGGGGTGGTGGGATGTTGAGGAGGGCATACCTGATACCCTCCAGTTTTGATGTCATCGGTACAATGTCGACTACCATTTGAATAGAGGGCTTGATGAGAGAATCACCTCAGAAAGGAAGAGATGAACAATATGAATGATGAAGATGCTGCTAAGTGAGAAGCAGCCATGGGGTGGGAGGAAGGACACGACATTATCAATGTTGATCAATGTTGAAGGACATGACATTAGTAGTGAAGATGGTGGTGAGAGAGAGGAAGCAGTGGGATGGAGACACCAAGAGTCACTTGTCGATTAATGGTTCGTTCACGCAACATTTTTTGAGCGCCTTATGTGTACTCCATAGGATTCTCAATGTTGGGCCTACATAGGTATAAGACATTCTGTCCCCTCAAGCTGTTCACAGTCTAATCAACACAGTGGTAAATACTAACATGGGGTCATCTTGGGATGGCAGAACTTACAAGGAGCAACCATCCTAATCTCTGGGGATCAGAAAAGGCTTTCTGGAGGAGGTAATGTCTAACCCTAACCTGGGGGCTGAAGTGTGAGTAGGGGTTTATGAAATGAAGCAGAAAGACGTTCAGAGAAATGGAAGAACAGCTTATGGAAATTTCAGACAGGAAGAGAAAGAAGGGCCTATTCTTAGGTGCTTAAGGGAAGGTGAAACATTCAAGGGAAGTAATGGCACTGAGGTTGGATGGGTCACCTGAGGTGAAGCTATCAGAGCCTAGTAAATTTTGCTGAGAAATTGTGATTTTATCCTGAGGTGCTGAGGATTTTAAGAAGTGAAATGAAATAACTAGATGTGCATTTTAGAAAGCTTACTATAGCCACAATATAAAGAATTCGTTGCAAGGGCAAGAATGGGGATTGGGGAGACCAGTCAGGAGCCTGTTTGGTAACCCAGGTGGGGTCAGGAAAATGGCAGAGGGCATGGAGAGAAGGAAGTCACACAGCTGATTCCAGAAGCCCTTTCTCTGACTAAAGAGAGGGTGACTTCCCTACTAAATCATTCTGCTGTTTCTTCTGTTCCCTCTAGACTCCAGTGCCTAAGGCCAACCTTGGAAAGGCGTGGCCAAAGCACCTGCATGAGCCACTGCTACAGAATCTGGAGGAGCTGACATAGAGAAGAAACTCAGGTTCCTCCTGAAGGACTCATCCATGGAGAGGTTCTCCCAGATACCCTGGGGCGAGGTGATGAAGACCTGGGACAAGGCCCTCAGCCACAGGAAGAAGATGACCATGAAGAGCTTGGGGAAGCAAACGCAGAGAAAGGCCTGTGTGCGTGGTAAGTGTGGGAAGGATTTGTGGTTGCGGCAACCGCCCTCTGCTGTTCTCCCTTTGCATCCTGCCTTCTTTCAGGTCTAGTTTTCCCTTTAGATCCTTTTTTTCCTTTCACCTCCTCATCACCCACCCCTTCACTTCCCTCCACTGTTTGCCCACCACCCCTTTTACTCCTGTTTCTCATTAGCCTGTGTGTGTGTGTGTGTGTGTGTGTGTGTGTGTGTGTCCTTGATTACCTCCACCTGTTCTTTCCACTTGCCATTTCAAAGGTGAAATGTCCTGCTCTCACTCACAGATAATGTAGCTCCTCACTAGGTGGAAAGCCAGCATATTTTCACATGTTCAGTGACCTTGCCTGGAAGGAAGTAAAAGTCAGTTGACCCCAAACAGCCCATCGCCACCAACACTACCTCAAGACCAGAGTTCAGGGGCCATGTTCTGGGTCAGTGACCTACTGGTATCACCAGAGTAAAGCTGAAAGGGGCCAAGAAGATGTATAAGCAATTCCGGGAGGGTCTGTAATAAGAGTTTGAGGAGGGCCAGAAAGAACTTTCCCCTCCTTGGCCAGAAGCAATGCGCGCCACAGAGTTCTGAGGGAAAGGGCCCTAGCGCTGCTTTCCTGGGGAGTGAGGCGCACACTCCACACCCACCTGAGTCCCCTGTCCACTGTTTCCTGGAGCGGGTTTTAGTCTGTTGTGCAGCTTCCCTAATAAGGGGGAAGTGTTTCTTTGGCTGGCTGAAAGAGGCCTGCTCCTTTCCTGGTGCTATGAATCCAGGTGGGACTGCAGTGGCTCTTCTATGGCCATTGACTGTGTGAGCCCCACGGTAAGGCGGGGAGGAGGCAGGACAGGATGCAGGCATCCAAAGGCACCACTAAGAGCTCTCTGAGGGGTCAGAAGACACAGAGAGCCATCCCTTATCATTTAGGAAATTCTGAGTTATTGACAATCAATGTGGCAGGGTACAGGAGGAAAGAGCTCTTGTAATTAAGTGATTGCTTCAAATATATCACCGCCCTCTAGAGATGGGAAATACCTAGACCAAGAATCCTTTCAGAGCCATATCTCAGATACGACAGGACTTCCTGTCGTAAGATAATCAACAGTACCATACTTTAAAAGCCAGTATTTCTAGTATCATAGTATTACTGTGTTTCTCTCTGTTTATCCCTGAGCCCCGGGGAGGTCTTGTTAGAGTGTACCAGCACTGTGACAACTGGCAGTTGGGGCACTGAGAGCCGGAGGAGGTGAGGACTGGTCGCTCCACAGGCCTCCCTGATGTCTGCAGCGCTTGTAGGGACATCTAAGGGGCCAGTGTGATTTAAATACTCTGCATATGTTTGAAATGCATGTAGTTTCAGCTTCTGTTAAAATGGTTTTTCTTTATAGTCAGTTTTGAGGGTTTTTTAAATGTTATAAACATCTTTTTCATTCTTACTACTTTTTTTCCATTTTCATCTATCCTAGAAAAAAAAAAAATGTTGTCCTCAAAATTACCTTATGTCTTTCCGCAATTGCCTTTGAGAAGGCTGATCTTCTCCAGACACATTATCATCTGAAATCAGTAGACAATCTTGTATTCTGTGACTGAACCCAAGTTTATTTCATCAAAACAACTTCAAAAACCCAAGCAACAACATATACCTAGTATATTTTAGGACATCAGTAACGTCCTTTAAAAAGTGAACCTTTTTTTAAGCTACATTTTCAAATGTGTGTTCATTGAGGTTCTTACAGAAAGCTGCACTGCACGGTTGTCGGCCCTTTTTAAAGTCAACAGTTGATTCAGAAATAAAATATACTTAAAAATCTTATTATTTCTTATATTTTAAGTTCAGTTTTTAAAACTTTCTAAAAAATGTTACCAGTCATTTTTAAGTAGCCATTACAACCTAGTTAATAAATCCCCATAAAAAATTTAAACAATGTTTATCAATAATTACAGTTTTGATTTCCTTAAATATATAGATTGATTTTCATTTTTAAAATGTTTTAATAAGTTTCTAACTAGTTCTTATAATCTAATAAAATAAATTTAGAATTATAGTGGATGTGAGGTTCTCATACATGTTGTTAACATAACTTGCTGATATATTATTACACATTTCAATTTAAAATTACTTCTTGGTAATTATTTATATGGACATTTAAAAGTTGACGTCAGGCATGGTGGCTCACTCCTATAATCCTAGCACGTTGGAAGGCCGAGGCAAGATCACTTGAGCCCAGGAGTTCTTGACTAGGCTGGGCAACAGTGAGATCCCCCAACTCTATTTTTAAAAATAAATAAATAAAAGTTGAAATCTGTTAAGCACTATATCTGCTAGGTACTATAATATGCCAAATTATCTAAATATTACAAGATCATAAAGTAACAAATACATAAGATTCTTCTTATACATAATTCAAAAATATAAATACAATGGCTTTGATCTACTTAACCATCTCTCCACTAAGCTTTAAGTCTTACTAGGGATTTTTTTTGGAAGGGAGAGAAAAACACCCACTACAGACACAGTTTTATTATTCCAGCAAGCTGGGGTTTTTGTGGTGATACACAGAGAATCCTCATCTACCAGAGAGAGCCTTAACTGGGATGCAGGACCGGTTACAACGTCAAGATCCTTCTCTGTAACCAACTTGATGTCTTATTTGTAAAATTCTTCCAAGGAGGAAACCCTAAATTTTTTTAAAAACTCTTCTCACTAAAAACCTTATGTCCATCGCGGAGCTGTCTGCGGTGGCGGCGGCGCCTCTGCTCTCCCGCGGCTCGGAGCCTGCACCACCGCCTCTCCCTCCCTGCTGCAGCCGCGCAGCCCAGCAGCCCCCAGACACACGCCTCCATTGGGCTCTTGTCACATAGTTTTATTTTTGAAACAATTTCAGCCATTACTTAGAGGGTACTGCAGGAACAAAAATGGGAGTAAATCTTCCTACTCTGGAAACTGAATTTAGAGATGGGGAGAATGGAACCTGAGAGGCAGGGAAAGAATGATTATGTGTACTTACTATGTGCTAGATTATCAGTCAGGCACTGAATAAATACAGACATGATAAAAGTTGGTTATCTGTTATACTTCATTATTTCCCGGATCCCTGAACTTCTGCACCATGCCCATCTCCTGAGAATGGAGGAGGGCATTACATAATAGTAAAGGGTTCAATTCAACATGAAGACCTAACTATCCTAAATATATATGCACTCAACACAGGAGCACCCAGATTCATAATGCAAGTTCTTAGAAACCTACAAAGAGACTTAGAATCCCACACAAAAATAGTGGGAGACTTCAACACTCCACTGACAGGATTAGATACATCATCAAGGCAGAAAAATAGCAAAGATATTCAGGACCTAAACTCAATATTGGACCAAATGGATCTAATAGACCTTTTTATTATTTATTTTTGAGACACAGTCTGCCTCTGTCACCCAGGCTGGAGTGCAGTGGCATGGTCTCAACTCACTACAAAGTCCACCTCCCAGGCTCAAGCAATTCTCATGCCTCAGCCTCCCAAGTAGCTGGCATTACTATTAAAATTTTATGAGATGGCAATTAGAAAAAAGTGTCTAAAATGGCTCCATAACTGGGGATTGAAGAAAAAATGGAGAAATACTGGACTAGAGTGAAGAGAAATAAGAAACACTGAGGCATCTGCTAGTAAAAATGTTGAACTCTAAGGAGAAAGAGAAAAATCTTACAAACATCCAGTTAAAAAGAACATATTTCCAGCTTCATGCATGTCCTTACAAAGGACATGAACTCATCCTTTTTTATGGCTGCATAGTATTCCATGGTGTATATGTGCCACATTTTCTTAATCCAGCCTATCATTGATGGACATTTGGGTTGGTTCCAAGTCTTTGCTATTGTGAATAGCAATAAACATAGGTGTGCATGTGCCTTTACAGCAGCCTGATTTATAATCCTTTGGGTATATACCCAGTAATGGGATGGCTGGATCAAATGGTATTTCTAGTTCCATCATGCAAACTATCGCAAGAACAAAAAACCAAACACCACAGGTTCTTGTTCACAGGTGGGAATTGAACAATGATAACACTTGGACACAGGAAGGGGAACATCACACACCTGGGCCTGTCGTGCGGTTGGGGGGGGGGTGCAGAGGGAAAGCATCAGGAGATATACCTAATGTAAATGATGACTTCACAGGTGCAGCACAACAATATGGCACATGTATACATGTGTAACAAACCTGCACGTCGTGCACATGTACCCTAGAACTCAAGTATAATAAATATATATATATTTTTAAAAAGAGCATATTATCTACAGGAAACGAATGATGCTGGAATTAGACTTTTTATCTCCAATGCCGGAACGGACAGTGGCATAGCAGTTAAGGACTACTGAGAGGAAGGACTACTGCCCAACAATCCTGTACCCAGCCGAGATGTGGTCCCTCTGTCAGGGTGAAGGAAAGATACACAGCAATTCAGTTTATCTCCTGTGTCCCACACAGAGAAACCTACTTGAGAGAACACTTTCCAAACATTATCACTTATGTGAACCTGAACAACAACTCATGGAAATGTAAAGGAAAGAACACAGATCTCTGGGCTTCACCACTAGAGTTTGTGATTCAGTGGTTTGTGGTCTAAATTTTCATTTTTTACACGTTCCCAATTAATGCTAATGCTGCTAGTCTGGGAACACACTTTGACAAACTTTCAGGTGTTTTCTAATTTGTTTGTTTGTTTGTTTGTTTTGAGACGGAGTTTCACTCTTCTCGTCCAGGCTGGAGTGCAATGGCATGATCTCTGCTCACTGCAACCTCCGCCTCCCGGATTCAAACAATTCTCCTGCCTCAGCCCTCCAGAGTAGCCAGAATTACAGGCACCCGCCACCACGCCCGGAACATTTTTTGTATTTCTTTAGTAGAGACAGGCTTTCACCATGTTGGCCAGGCTGGTCTCGAACTCTGGACCTCAGGTGATCCACCCGCCTCAGCCTCCCAAAGTGCTGGGATTACAGGCATGAGTCACCACGCCCAAAACGATGACTTCAAGTGAAATCCTGTATAATAAAATTAATTTTATCACAGGCTAATTGATATGAACAAGAGTCACAAAAACATCACCAAACTTCTAAATAAAGATTCAACACACTTAGAGTATTAAACTTAGAAACAAATGTGACCTGTACATACATTTAAGAAAGTCTAATAAAACCTACTAAGATTATTATTCACCCAATTTTTGGTGAGTCAGTGAGTGATGGCGGTCGTAGTTGTGGTAAGTTAAATCAAGGAATAAATGCTTGCAGAGAAAAAATTGTAAGAAGCACCTCCTACTACTACACAGTTAAAAAATCAATAATGACAGACACGGCAGGCTGGCTGATCTATCTTGTACTTTCATCGTTATTGTCTTGCATTTGTATGATTACCACGTTTTATGAATTTTTATTTTTCAATAATTTGTATTCATTCCTTCATTTTCCAACCTGCTGATTCCAGTTCAGAGTGGCAGGTGGCTGGAACCTATCGGCAGCTCAAGGTGTGAGGCAGGAAACAACGCTGGACAGGACCCCATCCGGGGCTCTGGGCACACCCCCATACTGGGAACATAGAGATGTCAGTTCATCTAATGTGCACATCTTTGGGATGTGGGAGGAAACAAGAGTATTCAGAGAAAAACCACAAAGACATGGGGAGAATATGCAAACCCCACGCAGACACTGGCCTGCCAGAAGTCAATTTTTTAAGTTAATATTATAATAAAATGATATTATTTGAGGCTGGACACAGTGGCTCTTGCCTGTAATCCCAGCACTTTGGGAGACCAAAGCGGGTAGATCAATTGAGCCCAGGAGTTTGAGACCAGCCTGGGTAACATGGGGAAACCCCATTCTCTACAAAAAAAAAAAAAAAAAAAATTAGCCAGGCATGGTGGTACACACCTGTAGTTCCAGCTACCCAGGAGGCTGAGGTGGTACGATTGATTGAGCTCAGGAGTTTGAGGCTGCAGTGAGCCATGATGGCACCACTGCACCCCACCCAGGGTGACAGAGCAAAACTGTGTCTCAAAAAAGAGAGAAAAAAAAAAAGATGTTCTTTGAGAACCTGCTGTATTTGCCATGTAAGAATCACCTAAAGAGGGACATAGAAAAATGCAATATGTTCCCTTACAGATAGATTTTGTCCCTGCATCAAAGACAAAAGTGATGTCTCTGATCTGATTTATATTGAAATAAATGTCAGCTATACATACATTTAAGTAGGATTAATAAAAACAAGTAAAATTGGGCCGGGTGAGGTGGCTCATACCAGTAATCTCAGCACTTTAGGAGGCCAAAGCGGGCAGATCACTTGAGGTGGGAAGTACAAAACCAGCCTGACCAACGTGGTGAAACCCCATCTCTACTAAAAATACAAACATTAACCAGGTGTGGTGCCACGTGCCTGTAGTCTTCAGCTACTTGAGAGGCTGAGACAGGAGAATCCCTTGAACCTCGGAGGTAGAGGTTGCAGTGAGTCGACAGTGTGCCACTGCACTCCAGCCTAGGTGACAGAGCGAGACTCCTCAAAAAAAAAAAAATTATTATTTACCCAATATTTGGTAAATCAGTGAGCGACAGCAAACACAGCTCACCTATAAATCAATCCTGACTGGGTGGGGCCACCTTTGTGGAGAGTTACTGAATTAGGAATTTAATCATTTTGATTGTTCTTGTAATTACTTGGCAGTCCATTATCATAATATAATCAATCTAAAAGTGACATGATTATCTTATTTTTTGAAACCCCATTCATAATTTTAAAATCTTGTTTATTTTCTTGATAAATTATACAACTACGAAAAAAATTCTAAACATTGCATTTAAGTATAGAAAAGCTCAAACACAGCTGTACTTGGAGGCAGAGGATTGCATCAATTCCTGCATTCCCTGAAGAATCATTATGATTTCAGTAATATCAAATGCCGAAAATGTTGTGTTGAATAACTCTTAAAATACCATAAGCAGATATGTTGTTGAGAATGGGATTTTTTTTGTATTGGTGAAAAATTTTGTGAATTTCTGGACAAAACAATATACAATGGTCCTGTGATTTATGCAATTGCATTTCTCGAACACTATGAAAATTAAAACAAGCAACAACACTTGTAATTTATAATGAAATACGGTGCAGCCTTGGACATTGTCAACATGTTTATCATCCAATTTCATGTCTGAAGGTCACTGGAGAGTCCTATGACATGCTTGCAGGTAGCTTAATTGTCTTGGCCATCGTCAATAGCAGCCCCCATTCACTAGGAGAACCACCAGAGCAAACTCCAGACTTTAAATCAATCCAGACTGGGTGGTGCCACCTTTGTTGAGAGTTAATGCTTTAGGTAATTTAATCATCTTGATTGTTCTTGTGATGAGTTAGGAGACAATTATCACAACCTAATCAATCCAGAAGTCATGAAGTCTCCACCCACTAATTAAGGTGACTCAATATAAACCTGCCTCCTGTGCCTCCACATTAGCTCATGTGAAAGACCTGTGTATAGGTGGTCGTCTCCTCGGCTCGGAGTCCCTGCAGCAGCTGAGGTGCCTGTGTCTCTCTGGTTCTCAGTGGCCGCCATCATGCTCTCCTCCACACTCAGGGTGGCTGTGGTGTGCGTGAGCAATGTCAACAGGAGCATGGAGGCCCACAGCATCCTCAGGAGAAAAGGGCTAAGTGTCCGGTCTTTTGGAACTGAATCTCATGTGAGGCTACCAGGACCAAGACCCGATCGTCCTGTAGTTTATGATTTTGCAACAACATATAAGGAGATGTACAATGACCTCCTCAGGAAAGATAGAGAATGCTACACCCGCAACGGAATCTTACACATTTTGGGAAGAAATGAGAGAATCAAGCCCGGTCCAGAAAGATTTCAGGAGTGTACTGATTTCTTTGATGTCATCTTCACCTGTGAGGAGAGTGTCTATGACACAGTGGTGGAAGATCTGTGTTCCAGAGAACAGCAGACCTTTCAGCCTGTGCACGTGATCAACATGGACATCCAAGATACCCTGGAAGATGCCACCCTGGGAGCTTTCCTCATCTCTGAGATTTGCCAGTGCCTGCAGCAGTCAGACGACATGGAAGACAATCTGGAGGAGCTGCTGTTGCAAATGGAGGAGAAGGCAGGAAAAAGCTTTCTTCACACCGTCTGCTTCTACTGAAGATCTGGGCTGGCTTTGTCCCCTTCCTCAGTAAGAACTTAGGCATGGGACTTTAGTCCGGATTTATTGTGAGAAGCATCTGCAAAGACCTTCCACTGAGTACTGTTTGTATTACTTTTGTACACATCACCTGGAAAGAGACTATTACCAAGAAAATATTTTATGGGAAATCAGAAGGACTAACATTTTTAAAAGCACTGAAAAATGCTTGGCATTGTTTTAGCTGCATTACATGGCATAACTTATTTAATGCTTATATCATTCTACAAGGAAGCTAGCCCACCATGACGCCATTTTCCACATGAGAAAAGCGAGCTGATAATGGACTGCTGAAAAAATGATTTGTTTAAGGGTGTTCAGCAGATAAATAACATTGTATAGATAAGCACCTTTTAAATAAACTTCCTTTTCTCAATTTGAGTGGTTTTTTATAATTTTTAAATTTTTTCAGTTAGTTGAGACCAATGGAGTGTGGTATGTTAACTTAAATGTTGTTCTTCTTTAATAAGAGTATAATATTGCATGTTTGAACAGATAAATGTTTTTACATATAGATTATATCTTTTTTACTAATGCTCACTTGAATAAGTAAAATCCAAGTTGGATAATGAACTACATATTATTGTAAAATTTGGAATTATCTGCTCAAATCATAGGTCATCAAATTAAATGAAATAAAAAATGTAAATAAAAAGTATATTCTTATTTCTGTTTGGGGGATGCATTTCAAGCCACTAAGCGACATGCTTTTGTTTAAACCTTATGAATTACACTGAAAATAATGGATCTTTCATAGTGAAAATTTTATTAGGTTCAAAATGTTCATTGATATGAACATTGAGAACATCAGGTGATAAACCTAATGATGTTTCCAAGGAGAAACAATTGAAACACTTTTTCATAATCCTTGGTAGTAGCACTAAACCATGTTTACTAATAGGAGAAAAATAGATCAGAAGTAGTTGTTCATAGTTAAACTAATTGACATGTTATCTATTGAACTAGACTTATTACAGCAACCTAAAATAACAGCAGAGATTAGCTCTCAAAATGAGTTTATTTGAATGAAGGACTGGAATCAGGAATACACCAGGTATAACAAGTCACAGGTGTATCCTGAGAGGTTGGGGTAAGGGGAAACTTTTAAAGGCAAAAAGAAGTCCACAGAAGCTGCTTTGAAATACATTTATTGGTCACAGAAGCTCATTGCAGGAGTCGGCATTAGCTTATTGGTGGAGACAGCCATTGCTAGGTATGTGTTCTTGCGAGAACATTTTCTCTGGAATGCTGCAGTCTTGAAGATAATGCAGTTATAGAAATATGTGTGGCCATGCAGAATGAGCAAAGTGTGTAAGACCTGCTGATGGTGTAAAGGATGTAGGACGTGCCATAATCTCTCGTGGGTTTTAGAGAGTCGTTGTGATAGTTCTTATCTCAAAGACACAAGCATGGGCTCCCCTCCTTCATGACCTTCCAGCTCCACTTCATCAGCCTTCTCCACTGTGAATTTACCCTTTTTCCCATTTTCCATGCTGGACTGTTTAGGAAAAGTCCCTATGTGCAGCCCGCATTTAAGGAGTGAGGACTTGTGCCCTACTTCCTTGTGGGTGGATTATCCATGTAAATTATATGGACTTACTCCTCACAGATGTGTCTATTCTCCCCCTCATTAATGAATTTATTCAATTATTTCTTCATAGCAGTATGGAATCTTGGATATTTATTTTTCTATGTGGGGTTACAATTCAATCCTGCTTTGTTTTGTTGCTCAAACTTTCTGTTTTGGCCATCGCAAGCACTTTCAGTTGCCTCCTGGGCCCTTTCATGTGCCCCATCGTGGTGTTTGTTTGGTTTTACTTCATTTTTCATGGAAAAGGAAACACTCTGGCATTATGAGATGCCCCAGGTTCATCTTATATATTTCCAGCCTCAGAATCAACAACTTCTCCAGATAATCCTGTTTGTATTACTGGAGGATGACGAGAGTAATCAAAATCAAGTGTGCTTGATGCTACTAAGGTACCAGTGTTTTCTGTCCTGCCTCCTTCGGCTACATTTAAATTTTTCCCCGTTGTCTTAATTTTCAGTTTGATTGGGAGGCATCTACATACAACTTGCTTTGTTTTTAAGCCTCCATGAAGTTCTGTGAGCTTTTTCAATCTGTAATATTTTAGCTTTTTACCTAATTTGAATAATTTCACAATTATTGCCTCAAAAACAAAAATCAGTCCCATTCCTTCTCTCATTTCATTTTGAGACCCAAACTACACATCTGTTAGACCTTTTGATATTGTTCCTCCAGTACCTGAGGATCTCTTTCTTTTCTTTTTTGTTCTTTTTTTCTCACTTCTTCAGTCGGATAATTCTGCTGATAGACCTTATGGTTAATTTTTAGAAGTAGGATTACTGTGGTCAAAGAGACGTATAGGCCAGAAACAGTGGCTCATGCCTATAATCCCAGCACCTTGAGAGGCTGAGGCAGGAGAATCGCCTTGAGGCCAGGAGTTCAAGACCAGCCTGAGCAACACAGTGAAGCCCTATCTCTACAAGAAAGTAAAAAAGAGAAATTAGCGAAGTGTGGTGGCACACACCTGAGTCCTAGCTACTTATAAGGCTACTTGGAAGACAGAGTAAACATGTTTTTAGATTTATTAGATATTCAAGATGCCCTCCATAGAGCTTGTAACATTTTTCATTACGACGGGCAAACATGCCTTTTCCCTCACAAACTTGCCAGCAGTGTATAGTGTCAACCTTTTGAACATTTGTCAATCTGATAGTTTATCAGGTATGGTTGCCCATCTGTTAAAAGAGCTGCCAGCCATTCTCTCTGCTGAACACACGTGCCATTCCCCCATCATGATGTGCAGTCTATTACCCATCCCCTTCTATCCAGGGACATTGCCTTACGACTCGCTTCAACCAACAGACTGAGCTTGAAGTATTACATTCTCTGCTTCGTGGATTAGACTTGTGTAAAACCACAAGCCACATGGTGATTACACAATCCAGGTCAGACCTTGGGGTAGATCGGACATGGGGCCGGGAGCTGTGGCTCACACCAGTAATCCAAAATACAAAAATTAACCAAGTGTGGTGCTGTGCACCTGTACTCCCAGCTACTTGGGAGGCTGAGGCAGGAGAATTGCTTGAACATCGGAGGCGGATATTGCAGTGAGTGAGCCACGATCGCACCACTGCACTCCAGCCTGGGCAACAGAGTGAGACTGTCTCAAAAAAGAAGAAGAAGGAGGCTCAGCCCTCTCCCTCTTCCTCTCCATGGTCTCCCTCTCCCTCTCCCTCTCCCTCTCCACGGTCTCCCTCTGATACCAAGCTGAGGCTGGACTGTACTGCCGCCATCTCGGCTCACTGCAACCTCCCTGCCTGATTCTCCTGCCTCAGCCTGCCGAGTGCCTGGGATTGCAGGCTCGCGCCGCCACGCCTGACTGGTTTTTGTGTTTTTTGGTGGAGAAGGGGTTTCGCCGTGTTGGCCGGGCTGGTCTCCAACTCCTGACCACGAGTGATCTCCCCGCCTTGGCCTCCCGAGGTGGGGGGATTGCGGATGGAGTCTCGCTCACTCAGTGCTCAATGTTGCCCAGGCTGGAGTGCAGTGGCGTGATCTCGACTCGCTACAACCTCCACCTCCCAGCCACCTGCCTTGGCCTCCCAAAGTGCCGAGATTGCAGCCTCTGCCCTGCCGCCACCCCGTCTGGGAAGTGAGGAGCGTCTCTGCCTGGCCCCCCATCGTCTGGGATGTGAGGAGCCCCTCTGCCCAGCCACCCAATCTGAGATGTGAAGAGTGCCTCTGCCTGGCCGCAACCCCATCTGGGAACTGAGGAGTGTCTCTGCCCGGCCGCCCAGTGTGGGAAGTGAGGAGCGTCTCTTCCCAGCAGCCATCCGGTCCTGGAAGTGAGGATCGTCTCTGCCCGGCCACCCATCATCTGAGATATGTGGAGCGCCTCTGCCCGGCCCTGACCTCGTCTGGAAACTGAGGAGTGTCTCTGCCCGACTGCCACCCCATCTAGGAGGTGAGGAGTGTCTCTGCCCCGCCGCCCCTGCTGAGAAGTAAGGAGCCCCTCCGCCCAGCAGCCGCCACGCCTGGGAGGGAGGTAGGAGGCAGCCCCCGCCCAGCAGCCGCCCCGTCTGGCAGGTGAGGAGTGTCTCTGCCCCGCCACCCCGTCTGAGAACTAAGGAGCCCCTACGCCCAGCAGCCGCCCCACCTGGGAGGGAGGTGGGGGCAGCCCCTGCCCGGCAGCCACCCCGTCCGGGAAGTGGGGGGGCGCCCCTGCCCAGCTGCCCCGTCTGGGAAGTGAGGAGCCCCTCTGCCAGGCCACCAACACGTATGGGAGGTGTGCTCAACACCTCATTGGGAATGGGCCATGATGACGATGGCGGTTTTGTCGAATAGAAAGGGGGGAAATGTGGGGAAAAGAAAGAGAAATCAGATTGTTGCAGTGTCTGTGTAGAAAGAAGTAGACATAGGAGACTCCATTTTGTTCTGTACTAAGAAAAATTCTTCTGCCTTGGGATGATGTTAATCTATAACCTTAACCCCAACCCCGTGCTCTCTGAAACATGTGCTGTGTCCACTCAGGGTTAAATGGATTAAGGGCGGTGCAAGATGTGCTTTGTTAAACAGATGCTTGAAGGCAGCATGCTCCTTCAGAGTCATCACCACTCCCTAATCTCGAGTAGCCAGGGACACAAACACTGCGGAAGGCGGCAGGGCCCTCTGCCTAGGAAAACCAGAGACCCTTGTTCACATGTTTATCTGCTGACCTTCCCTCCACTATTGTCCTATGATCCTGCCAAATCCCCCTCTCTGAGAAACACCCAAAAATGATCAATAAATACAAAAAAAAAAAAAAAAAAAAGAAGGAGAAGGAGAAGATTCGACGTGGAAAGTGAGGAGGGAGAGGAAGTAAAAGAGAGGAAATAAAACAATTGCAAATAAAGCTATTAACGTATTTATAATGTTAAGTTATTTTTATGAAACAAAGTATTTCCCTCATTTTTTGAGTGCTTTGTTAGTCTTCTTATGGTAATTTTAAAACGGAAGAAAAAACACACATACACAAATACAGAAAACCAAACAAAATAAAGGAGTTGCTTAAGAAATTATTATAAGGCATACATCATGTAATCAAGAAATAGAAATTTCTCAGACACACCTAAAGCAATGTTCATTTCACTGGTCCTTATCACAATAACCTTCTTTCTGGCATAACTCACTTTTATAGTTAAGATTCATCTTCAAATCTTCCTGAAATTTGTATCCAAATGTCATTTTTCATCTTCAATAACCATGTGAACACCCATTTGCCTCTTTCTCTGGCTACTTCCTCAAGAAATCATTGTATTTTCATTACAGCAAATCTAAATCTTTATTTCCCACTCTACATAGTATATAGTCAGATACGCGAGGTCACCATTACAACTATCAATCACAGCTCCCCTCCCTCTACCCAATAAACCAATACTAGAGGTGTTCAACAACCTAGAAAGTCTGCTTACCATATCTGCGCAACATATAATCATGCCCCATACTTCCCACACCCTGGATTTTTAGTGATAATATTAGCTCTCACTTCTCATGCTTCCTCACACCCAACTACTGCCACAGTTCTTAGCAATTCCAGCATCCACACAGATTATCCACCCAGCACCTCAACACTCTCACTTCTTCTCCAATTGCACCTGTCTACACCCCACCAGAGATACCCATGGTCATAGTCATCAAGAAACTCACCACTAGATCAAAATCTGAAACAGTCATGCCCCAAATATAAGACCACATCTTTCCATTCACTTTTGCTTCTTTATTTAAACTCTAAGGGCTGTTTGACCATGCATTGTGCCACAACCCATGGATTCCAGCCCAATCCCTACTTATTCACCCTTTCTGGTCCAAAACCAGCTTTCATGGTTTATCACTATAATTACACCCTTTCAAACTCCTGAAGCATTTCTGCACCTTGCTCTTCTGTCACATTTGCATTGTCCATGTCCAAACACAGAGAAAAGAGAAACTCAACCACCTTGTCATGTTTTTCCAAATGGATTGGCTGGAAAAAGTAGTATCTATGGGACAGTCTCACTTTTATCTTCAGAAGAGCTCTCACAAAAACCTACACTCAGGTTTGTATTCCCATATTTTAAAACAATTATCTATGCCAAATATCCTCACCCCATCCCCAATCATGATCCTGACTGCCCACTGCCAGCTGATGGCCTTATCTTAAGCCACATTGACAGAATAGACAGAAACTATCTCTCCAAAACTTTCACTTATATATTTGGACCCAGCCACCCTTAAAGTCAGAAATCTGAGAGTGATTCCAAAGTCCTCCTTTTCTCATCAAGAAGTCTCTCATGTCAGCTCTAACATCCCTCTCCAATGTGTCCATTCTTCTGCCTTTTGACAGACACTTCCCTCTCCCAAGCTCCCAACCTCTCCTCTGGGAACTACTCTACCAGCTGGCTTCCCCAATTCCAGTTGCCTCCTGCTACCTACACTGCAAGAGGAAAAAGAATATTTTCTTAAAACTTTGGAAGTTTCTGATACCAAAAATGTGAAAGTTGTTACTGCCAAGATGAAGTCCACTATCGTCAGATCCAGGTGAAGTGGAGCTGGAGGGTCATGAAGGAGGGGAGCCCATGCCTGTATATCTGAGATAAGAGCTATCACGACTCCCTAAAACCCACAAGAGATTATGGCACATCCTACATGCTTTACACCACCGGCAGGTCTTACACACTTTGCTCATTCTGCATGTTCACACATATTTCTGTAACTGCATTATATTCAAGACTGCAGCATTCCAGATAAAATGTTCTCGCAAGAACACATGCCTAGCAATGGCTGTCTCCACCAAGAAGCTAACGCCAACTCCTGCAGTCAGCTTCTGTTACCAATGAACTTTGGTTTAAGGTAGTTTCTGTGGACTTCTTTTTGCCTTTAAAAGTTTCCCCTTACCCCAAACTCTCAGGATGCACCTACAACTTGTTATACCTGGTGCATTCCAGTTTACAATCCTTCATTTAAATAAACTCATTATCTTTTGAAAGCCAATCTCTGCTGTTATTTCAGGTTGCCATAATAAGTCTAATTCAATAGATAACATGTAAATTAATTCAACTCTGAACAACTACTTCCGATCTATTTTTTCTCCTATTAGTGAACATGTTTTAGTGCCACTACCAAGGATTATGGAAAGTGTTTCACTTGTTTCTCCGTGAAAACATCATTAGGTTTATCACCTGATGTTCTCAATGCTCAAATCAAAAAACATTTTAAATTTAATACAATTTGAATCTCTCAATATGAGAGATTGCTTATTTCAGTGTAATCTATAAGCCTTAAATAAAAAAATGTGGCTTAGTGGTGTGAAATCCATCCCCCAACATAAATAAGAATATAGATTTTTTTAAATTTTTTATTTGATTTTCTTTGGTGACCTATTATTTGAGTAGATAATTCCAAATTTTACGATAATCTGTGGTTTGTTATCCAACTTGGGGTTTTATTTTTTCAGGGTAATTCATAAGGTTTAAACAGAAGCATGTCGCTTATTGGCTTGAAATGCATCCCCCCAACAGAAATAAGAATATACTTTTTATTTACATTTTTTATTTCATTTAATTTGATGACCTATGATTTGAGCAGATAATTCCAAATTTTACAATCATATGTAGTTGATTATCCAACTTGGATTTTACCTATTAAAGTGAGCATTAGTAAAAAAGATATAATCTATATGTAAAAACATTTATCTGTTCAAACATGTAATATTATACTCTTATTAAAGAAGAACAACATTTAAGTTAACATACCACACTCCATTGGTCTCAACTAACTTCAAAAGTTAAAAAATTAATAAAAAACCACTCAAATTGAGAAAAGGAAGTTTATTTAAAAGGTGCTTATCTATACAATGTTATTTATCTGCTGAATACCCTCAAACAAATCATTTTTCCAGCAGCCCGTTATCAGCTCGGTTTGCTCCTCTGGAAAATGGCGTCATGGTGGGCTAGCTTCCTTGTAGAATGATATAAGCTTTAAATTAGTTATGCCATGTAATGCACCTAGAACAATGCCAAGCATTTTTCAGTGCTTTTAAAAATGTTAGTCCTTCTCATTTCCCGTAAAATATTTTCTTGGTAATAGTCTCTTTCCAGGTGATGTGTACAAAGGTAATACAAACAGTACTCAGTGGAAGGTCTTTGCAGATGCTTCTCACAATAAATCCGGACTAAAGTCCCATGCCGAAGTTCTTACTGAGGAAGGGGACAAAGCCAGCCCAGATCTTCAGTAGAAGCAGACGGTGTGAAGAAAGCTTTTTCCTGCCTTCTCCTCCATTTGCAGCAGCAGCTCCTCCAGATTGTCTTCCATGTCGTCTGACTGCTGCAGGCACTGGCAAATCTCACAGATGAGGAAAGCTCCCAGCGTGGCATCTTCCAGGGTATCTTGGATGTCCATGTTGATCACGTGCACAGGCTGAAAGGTCTGCTGTTCTCTGGAACACAGATCTTCCACCACTGTGTCATAGACCCTCTCCTCACAGGTGAAGATGACATCAAAGAAATCAGTGCAGTCCTGAAATCTTTCTGGACCGGGCTTGATTCTCTCATTTCTTCCCAAGATGTGTAAGATTCCGTTGCGGGTGTAGCATTCTCTATCTTTCCTGAGGAGGTCATTGTACATCTCCTTATATGTTGTTGCAAAATCATAAACTACAGGACGATGGGGTCTTGGTCCTGGTAGCCTCACATGAGATTCAGTTCCAAAAGACCGGACACTTAGCCCTTTTCTCCTGAGGATGCTGTGGGCCTCCATGCTCCTGTTGACATTGCTCACGCACACCACAGCCACCCTGAGTGTGGAGGAGAGCATGATGGTGGCCACTGGGAACCAGAGAGACACAGGCACCTCAGCTGCTGCAGGGACTCGGAGCCGAGGAGACGACCACCTATACCCAGGTCTTCCAAATGAGCTAATGTGGAGGCACAGGAGGCAGGTTTATATTGAGTCACCTTAATTAGTGGGTGGAGACTTCATGACTTCTGGATTGATTAGGTTGTGATAATCGTCTCCTAACTCATCACAAGAAGAATCAAGATGATTAAATTACCTAAAGCATTAACTCTCCACAAAGGTGGCACCACCCAGTCTGGATTCATTTAAAATCTGGAGTTTGCTCTGGTGGTTCTCCTAGTGAATGGGGGCTGCTATTGACAACGGCCAAGACAATTAAGCTACCTGCAAGCATGTCATAGGACTCTCCACTGACCTTCAGACATGAAATTGGATGATAAACATGTTGACAATGTCCAAGGCTGCACCCTATTTAATTATAAATTACACGTGTTGTTGCTTGTTTTAATTTTCATAATGTTCGAGAAATGCAATTGCATAAATCACAGGACCATTGTATATAGTTTTGTCCAGAAGTTCACAAAATTTTTCACCAATACAAAAAACATCCCATTCTCAACAACATATCTGCTTATGGTATTTTAAGAGTTATTCAACACAACATTTTCTGCATTTGATATTACTGAAATCATAATGATTCTTCAGAGAAGGCAGCAATTGCTGCAAGCCTCTGCCTACTTTAATATGCCTTCAAGTACAGTTGTGTCTTAGTTTTCGGTACTGAAATACAATGTTTAGAATTATTTTCCTTAAAAGTTTGTAAAATTTATTAAGAAAATGAAGAGATTTTAAAATTATGAAAGGGGTTCCAAACAATAAGGATAATCATATCACTTTATAATCAATCACCTTATCGTTGATTAGATTATGATAATGGGCTCCTAACTAATCGAAATAATCATCAAGATGATTAAATTCCTAAAGCTGCAACTCTCCACAAAGGGGGCCCCACCCAGTTGGGATTCATTTATTTGTGAGCTCTGTTTGCTGTCACTCACTGATTCACCAAAAATTGAGTAAATAATAACCTTGCTTGTTTTTATAAATTTTTCTTAAATGTATGTATGGCTCACATTTATTTCAATGTAAATCAGATCAGGGACATCACTTTTGGCCCTGGTGCAGTGACAAAATCTATCTATAAAGCAATATATTGTATTTTTCTATGTCCTTCTTCAGGTGATTCTTACATTGCAAATACAGCAGGTTCTCAAATAACATCCTTTTATTTCTTTTTTCATTTTGAGACAGGGTCTCACTCTGTCACCCCGGTTGTAATGCAGTGGTGCCGTCATGGCTCACTGCAACCTCAAACTCCTGGGCTCAATCATTCCTCTCATCTCGACCTCCTGAGTAGCTTGGACTACAGGTGTGTACCACCATGCCTGAGTAACTTTGGTATCTTTTGTAGAGGATGGAATTTTACCATGTTACCCAGGCTGGTCTCAAAAGCCCAGGGGCTCAAGTGACCCACCCGCTTCAGCCTCCCAAAGTCCTGGGATTGCAGGCATGAGCCACTGTGCCCAGCCTCACCTAACATCATTTTATTATAACAGTAATGAGAAAAAAATTTGACTTCTGGCGGGGCCACTGTCTCTGTGGAGTTTGCATATTCTCCCTATGTCTGTGTGGGTTGTCTCTGGATACTCTTGTTTCTTCCTACATCCCAAAGATGTGCACATCAGGTGAACTGACATCTCTATGATCCTAGTGTGAGGGTGTGCCCTGAACCCCAGATGGGGTCCTGTCCAGCGTTGGTTCCTGCCTCACACCTTGAGCTGCCGAGATTGGCTCCAGCCACCTGCCACTCTAAAGTGGAATCAGCGGATTGGAAAATGAATGAATGAATACAAATTACAGAAAAATAAAAATTCATAAAATATGTGGAAATCATACAAATGCAAGACAATAATGATCAGAGTACAAAATAGATCAGCCTGCCGTGTCTGTCATTGTTGGTTTTTAACTGTGTAGTAGTAGGAAGAGCTCCTTATAATTTTTTCTTTGCAAACATTTATTCCTTGATTTAACTTACCACAACTACGACCACTTTCACTCACTGATTCACTGAAAATTGGGTAAAAAATAATCTTACTTGGTTTTATTAAGCTTTCTTAAATGCATGCATAACTCACATTTATTTCAAGGTTTAATATTCAAAGTGTGTTGAATCTTTATTTAGAAATTTGGTGATGTTTTTGTGACTCGTTCATATCAATTAACCTATGATATAATTGATTTTATTATACATCATTTCGCTTGAAGTCATCGTCTTGAAGAACCTATTAACCACAGTTAGTGAGTGCTTACTGTATTTTTTAAATCAGTAAACACCTTCAAGTTTCTCAAAGTGTGTGCTCAGCATTAGCATCAATTGGGAGCTTGTTAAAAAAAAAAATGCAAATTTGGACCTCAACCCACTGAATCAGAAACTCTAGTGGTGAAGCCCAGAGATCTGTGTTTTTCAAAGTCTTCCTAATAATTCCAAAAGGCAAAGTTTTAGAAGAACTTCCCTAGAGATTTTTGAAACCTGACTATACATTAGAAGCACCTGAAGAATTGTTAAATGCACTGCTTCGGGCATAGAGAATGAACAGGATTTTCTTGAAAAACCAAATGAGAGGAAACATTCAACATAAATGAAAAGCTAGTCAGATCTTAAATATGTTGTGAAATGTCTTATTAGACTCAATGACTGAGACCTAAAGAAATCTAACAAATGAAGAAAAGAAAAATCTCAGAGACCAGCTGTAAGTGTTACTGAAAAGGAAGATGTTTTGTGTGCTTTGAAAGAATTGAGAAACAGTGTTAAACCAAACCTTGAAGACTGATACACAAAGTGGTTGCATATAATTTCAACAGAAATAAAAGGATAATACTGGGAGGATCAGTATGAAATACTAAATGTATCATATGAGTGAATTTCTACTTGAAACACTTCTAAGAGGTAGTACTACGGGTACTGCCTATGTCCTCAGGGGAAATGTCAAGGGCATTTATTATGTTTTGCCTCCAAGTGAAGGCACAAAGTGAGACAAACGAAAAAATCCAGGGAAACAGTACGTGGTTAATTGGATTAGATGTTGAGCTGATGGTAGAGTACCGACTCAGAGACATAAAAGTAGACATAATTTATTTAAACACTAATTGCTTTTCAAAGCACCAGACTTCTTGACTACGTAAGTCCAGTATAGGGGAACACACCCAAGACAAAACCTGGAGAAGTGTATTAGAAAAACAACGTGATGAGACAGAGAAAAATGTTTCCGCTGCTCTTGCGATATCACAAGTTATACAGGACCTGAACAAAAATAAATAAATCTCAAGATTCTGAGGGAGAACATGGCAAAGGTATTCTGGCTTCTAGGCACCTCGAGACACAGGCATCAATAACAGTTCCAGTTCTGGAATCTGCTAAGAGTGATTTTCCAGTTCAGTGATTGTTAACTGTGGCTGCATATTTCAAGACCTTTCTACCAAATTTTTATAAGATGCCAATGCCTGGGACCTACCCCAGACCAAATGAATCAAAATCTCTGGGCATGGATTATGTTCATCCTGATTTTATTTCTTATTCCTGTGATCCCTTCAACCACCCACATTTCAAAATTTATTTCATGCTAGAATTTAGTGTATACACATTTGGGGTAATGACTTTTTTACTGTACATTCCTCGCATCTTCTTTATTTTATATTGTTATTTCTGCCCTTGGTTTTATCAAGTTGTTATATACTCCATTTTGTACTTAGCTTGAAATTTTACTTGGATTACCCTCCCCATTAAATGGTTACCTGCGCTTTCTCTGCCTTCCTGATCAGAACACATTTCTCTAGTACTTATTTGAAAACAAGAGTTTTGCAATGCTCTTAATTCGTTTTCACTTTTCACTGATCCCCTATTCCTAACTTCCAGGTTTTGCCAGGATATTTTGTTAATTTTAGTTCAATAGTCTTAGTCAAATGTATCTCACAGATAGTTCCTTCAATTTCTGAGTGCTTATTTACAACTGAACTTTACCTGAAGTCTAAACTTCTTTTTCTGTTATACACATAAGAAATTATTGAAATATTTAGTCCCAGCCTCAGTACATGCCTCCATTTCCTTTCTTTTCTTCACATTCCCACCAATTGTTGTTCAGGTTCACATAAGTGATAATGTTTGGAAAGTCGTCTCTCAAATAGGTTTCTCTGTTGGGGGACACAGGAGATAAACTGTCTGAATTGCTGTGTATCTTTCCTTCAACCTAACAGAGGGGCCACATCTCAGCTGGGTACAGGATTGTGGGGCTGTAGTCCTTTCTCTCAGTAGTCCTTAACTGCTATGCCACTGTCCATTCCAGCGTTGGAGATAAAAAGTCTAATTCCAGCATCATTCTTCTTCTGTAGATAATGTGTTCTTTTTAACTGTATGTTTGTTTGTCAGATTTTTCTCTTTCTCTTTAGAGTACAACATTTGTACTGACAGATGCCTCAGTGTTTCTTTTTTCTCATCACTCAAGTCCAGTATTTCTCCATTGTTTTAATCAACCCCCACTTAAGGAGCCTTCTTAGACATTTTTCCCTAATCGCTTCCCCATACAATTTTAATAGCATAGATATATTGTGTATTTGTTTATGTACGGCATCTGTGCTCTGTACATAAAGGGAGTGAGATTTCTGTTTACTCCCCCAAGAACCAGATTCTGCCCCATTAGGGACATTATCACTCCCGTTGAGAAAGCATGGTTTAACCTGAAACAGTGAGCCTTTTATTACATTCAAGAAATAATCTACTATTCTTTAATTATTGTCTTACTTCCACGAATACCTTTTACTCCTTGTGAAATTCTAGTAATTTATATTTTGTTATTCTTGATTTATCTGCCACGTCCCTTCTTTTTCCTCATGGTTTCATATATTTCTGCTTTTTGTTTTGAAGTATTTGTCAAATCAAATTTGGATCTCAATTCACTCACTAAATTGTTTATAAGAGAAATCGTGTTTTGGCCTCAGAAAGTGTTGGCCCCTCACATGTTTTTTAATAGAATGTGCTTTTTGTCCAAGTTCTCATCTTTCTGCCTCCCCTCTGCATGTCACTGGTAAGTGTTCAGTTTCTTCTGACTCATCATTGCTGACTGCTGGGCCTGCTAACACAGAATCTTTATCACTGACGCTCAAGTTGCTCCTGGACTCCAAGTGGGAGTGTTACAGGTAGTTAGACAGACATGAACCAGGCAGGAGTGGGCTCTACCCCCAACCCACCAGGAATGTCAGGCGACCAGCAAGTGATGGTTGGGAAGTTACCACACTGCCTCTCTAAAAATGAGAACTTGGCAGCCAGTGAGGAAAGACAATCTCCTGAGGGTCCATAGCTGCCACACTCAAGTGTTCATTGAACTCGGGCACCAGGGGGAGGCAACTTCCCAAACAGATAAAAACACTTGAGACTGGTAATCAGCTTCCAATAAAATCTCAGGATTTGGGCAAGTGAATGCAGGCATGTGCCTTAAGAGAAAATGGCAGAGTATGACCTTCCGGAGGCATTCCACCAGAAAAGGGAAGAAAGCCTCAGATGGACATGAGTACAATTTCCTAAACACACTGTGCATGCTCACTTCCCAAGCATAAAGAGGGTGTTAGCAGGTGGGCAGCCTACCCTAAGGGAAGAATCATGGGAAAGGGGTGAATATGCCGAAAATGGGCCAGAATATAAACTCCCAGGATCAAGGTTAAGCAGGGCACTTGTCTTTCAAGTCACCCACTGGAGTCTCTTCCAAGTGTACTTTACTTTCTGCTCTAAAGCTGTTGAATAAGCTTCCACTCCTGCTCTGAGACTTGCCTCGGTCTTTTTTTGCCTTATGCCTCTTAGTCGAATTCTTGCTGCTCTGAAGAGATAAGAACTGAGGTTGCTGCAGACCCGTATGGATTCACCTTAGGTAACTCAGATACCTTCTTCCCCTAACAGGAGCAGTCCCAGAGATGCTAGAAGACAAAGTGGTCTCTGTTGGCCCAAGTCTGGTAGGAAAGAACAAAGCAAGCAGCGGATCTCTTCAGATGCACCTAAAGAAAGCCTTTGAGTTTCCTGGTCCCCTACAACCCACTTCAGGATTTCACTTTGGCTTCTTGGGTCCATGAAGAATCTCAGGATACCAAAATCAGCCTCTCTCCTCTTCCCTCCTCGGATCGCAAGCCCAGGGCCTAACTCACAACACTCATAAAGCACCCCCTGCCAGTTCTCCCTTCAGGCCCTCAAGCAACCAATTTCTCTTGGGTGAGTACCTAAGACTGAAATGTCTGGGCTATAGGATAAATATATGTTGAACTTCCTAAGAATCGCCAAATATTTTTTTCCAAAGTGGTTTCATCAGTTTACATTCCCAGCATCAGCGTCCCCATTGTTCCTCAATTTCACCAACATTCATTCTTTCTCACCTTTTCTATTTTAGCCATTTAGTGTTTCTGAGTGGAATTTTGGGATTTTAGTTTACATTTCCCTGATGACTAAAGATGCTGAGCATCATCTCATGTGTTTATG
Organism: Pan paniscus; assembly: GCF_029289425.2. NCBI lineage: Eukaryota > Metazoa > Chordata > Mammalia > Primates > Hominidae > Pan > Pan paniscus. Next base: position 6,637,989 of record NC_073258.2, on the reverse strand, counting down.
GCCCATTTGTACAGCTTGTTTTGTGAAGTCATATTTATAATAATTTATCATAAAATTTATTTTCTATTTTGAAGATTGTTCTTCTTTTTCATTTTATGTATTTGTGCTATTCTTCTCAACTCTTTAAAAAAATAGATTTGCTCCTGTTTCTGTTTTGTTTGGTGGTGTTGTTTTGTTGTTGATGTGTTTCAAACAACCTGGTATGTTGCTGTTTGGCAGGGTTGTCTCCTAAGAGACTGCAAACCCCTTTAGGGCAAATGGTAGACTTCTTTATCTCCCCTTCCAGATCAGCCAGAACAGTTCCTAGAACATAGTAAATGCTCGGTAAATGTTCCTTGTGTCAGTATTGACAGACAATGACTTCCTATTACAGCTCATTGCTGACTCTAGCCCAGCAAGGGGATTGTACTAACTAGGCCCATGCCATTATCGAGGCTCCTGTAGTGTCAGGGGCATGATTACATCATAAAAATTACAATTTTGAGGTTATCTTTCATAGTTCTATCATCCTCATTATACTAGACTCAATGACCAGAACTGTGCATATCCATCTTGGCTCACTGCTCATACAGTACCTGGATACTTTAAGAATTCAGTTCTTCATTGTGTTTTCTTTGTTTTTTAGAGACAAGTTCTTGCTCTGTCACCTACGCTGGACTCCAGTGGCACAATCAAAGCTCACTGCAGCCTTGAACTCCTGCAATCCAGTGATTCTCAGCCTCCTAAGTAGCTAGAACTATATGAGTGCACCACCGTGCCAAGCTCATTTTTTTTTCTAGAGATGGGGTCTCACTGTGTTGACCAGGCAGTTCTCGAGCTCCTAACCTCAGGCAATCCTCCCACTTGGGCCTCCCAAAGCATGGCTTGCCAGTTCCTAATTTTTGAACCAAGTCTGCAGCACTGTGTGTAGAGAGGGGAAGCCAGAAGCCATAGTTTATTATCTGAGAAATGTATACTATAAGAAATTTTGGAAAAATACAACAGATGTATAATTTTCCTGAGTTAGCATGGATTGGAAAGGGTAAGCCTATAAGCAGAGACCAGTTAGAAGTCTGGTGTGATCATCCAAGTGACAGAGGATAAATCCTAAACCAGTCCCTTGGGGCTTTGGGACACTTGTGGATAAGCAGAAGCTACATCCAACATCTGAGCACAATGGAGGAGCTTGTACTAACTTTCCAATCAATAGTAAACATAGAAGCTAGGTAAAATACTTAAAGCAACCGAAGTTGTTAAAGAAAAAAACAATCCAAGTGGGACTTGAAGAGAAGATTGCTGGAAAGAATGTACACTAGTGCAGCTATGCAAGCCCCACATTTGCCTCTGCTTTTTCCCTCACAGCATTTGCTAAGTCCTGGCATGTGCAACAAAGACCAAGTTGAAAGGTAGTGGGAGCTTGTAGCATTCTCAGTTACAGGCCTCTGAGCCCAAGCTAAGCCATCATATCCCCTGTGACCTGCATGTATACATCCAGAGGGCCTGAAGCAACTGAAGAATCACAAAAGAAGTGATATTTAAATGGCCTGTTCCTGCCTTAACTAATGACATTCCACCACAAAAGAAAAGAAAATGGCCTGTCCTTGCCTTAACTGATGACATTACTTTCTGAAATTCCTTCTCCTGGCTCATCCTGGCTCAAAAACTCCCCCACTGAGCACCTTGTGAACCCCCACTCCTGCCCACCAGAGAACAACCCCCTTTTTCCTTTACCTACCCAAATCTTATAAAACGGCCCCACCCCTATCTCCCTTCGCTGACACTCTTTTTGGACTCAGCCTGCCTGCACCCAGGTGAAATAAACAGCCTTGTTGCTCACACAAAGCCTGTTTGGTGGTCTCTTCACATGGACGTGAATGAAATTTTGGTGCCATGACTCGGATCAGGGGACCTCCCTTGGGAGATCAATCCCCTGTCCTCCTGCTCTTCGCTCTGTGAGAAAGATCCACCTACGACCTCAAGTCCTCAGACCAACTAGCCCAAGGAACATCACAACAATTTTAAATCAGGTAAGCGGCCTCTTTTTACTCTCTTCTCCAACCTCTCTCACTGTCCCTCAACCTCTTGCTCCTTTCAATCTTGGCACCACACTTCAATCTCTCCCTTCTCTTAATCTCCGTTTCTTTACTTTTCTCATAGAGACAGGAGATGAGTTTTATCCGTGGACCCAAAACTTTGGCACCGGTCACGGACTCGGGAAGACAGTCTTCCCTTGGTGTTTAATCACACGGGGACACCTGATTATTCATCCACGTTTCAGAGGTGTCTGACCACACAGGGACACCTGCCTTGGTCTTTCACCCTTAGTGGCAAGTACCACTTTTCTGGGCAGCAAGAACCCCCCACCCCTTCTCTCCATGTCTCTACCCCTTCTCCACTTTTCTGGAGGGCAAGAACCCCCCAACCCTTCTCTCCGTGTCTCTACACCCTCTCCACTTTTCTGGGGGGCAAGAACCCCCCAACCCCTTCTCTGCATGTCGCTACCCCTTCTCCACTTTCCTGGGGGCAAGCAACCCCCATCCCTTCTTTCCGTATCTCTACTCTCTCTTTTCTCTGGGCTTGCCTCCTTCACTATGGGCAGCCTTTCACCCTCCATTCCTCCTTCTTCTCCCTTAGCCTGTGTTCTCAAGAACTTAAAACCTCTTCAACTCACACCTGACCTAAACCTAAATGACTTATTTTATTCTACAATGCCGCCTGACCCCAATACAAACTCAACAGTGTTTCCAAATAGCCAGAAAACTGCACTTTTGATTTTTCCATCCTACAAGATCTAGATAATTCTTACCGTAAAATAGGCAAATTGTCTGAGGTGCCTGACATCCAGGCATTCTTTTACACATTGTTCCCTCCCTAGTCTCTGTTCCCAATGTGACTCATCCCAAATCCTCCTTCTTTCCCTCCCTCCTGTCCTCTCAGTCCCAATCCCAAGCATAGCTGAGTCTTTCTAATCTTCCTTTTCTACAGACCCATCTGACTTCTCCCCTCCTCCCCAGGCTGCTCCTCGCCAGGCCAAGCCAGGTCCCCATTCTTCCTCAGCCTCCACTCCTCCACCCTGTAATCCTTCTATCACCTCCCCTCCTCACACCCAGTCCAGCTTACAGTTTCGTTCTGTGACTAGCTCTTCCCCGCCTGCCCAACCATTTCCTCTTAGAGAAGTGGCTGGAGCTGAAGGCATAGTCAGGGTACATGTATCTTTTTCTCTATCAGACCTTTCTCAGATCAGTCAGCGTTTAGGCTCTTTCTCATCAGACCCCACTAAATATATACAGGAATTCCAATATCTTACTCTGTCCTACAATTTAACCTGGAGTGACTTAAATGTCATCCTGACTTTGACCCTCTCCCCAGGTGAACGAGAATGAGTTTTTTCTCTAGCCCAATCTCATGCTGATAACCACCAGCTTCATGAGCCAGACCTCCAGGAAGGCATTAGAGCAGTTCCCCGAGAGGATCCCCAATGGAACTATCAGGCAGATTCCCCAGGTATAGCTAGGCGAGATTACATGATTTCCCGCCTAATTGAAGGGCTTTAAAAGGCAGCTTACAAAGCTGTTAATTATGACAAGCTTAAAGAAACTACCCAAGGTAAAGATGAAAACCCAGCCCAGTTCATGGCCCGCTTAGCAGCAACCCTTAGACGCTTTACTGCCCTAGACCCAGAAGGGCCAGAAGGCCGCCTTATTCTTAATATGCATTTTATCACCCAGTCCACTCCTAACATTAGGAAAAAACTTCAGAAATTAAATTCCGGCCCTCAAACCCCACAACGGGACCTAATTAACCTCGCCTTCCAGGTGTACAATAATAGAGTAGAGGCAGCCAAGTAGCAACATATTTCTGAGTTGCAATTCCTTGCCTCCACTCTCAGAGAAACCCCAGCCACATCTCCAGCACACAAGAACTCCAAATGCCTGAACTGCTGCTGCCAGGGGTTCCTCCAGAACCTCCTCGCCCAGGAGCTTGCTACAAGTGCTGGAAATCTGGCCACTAGGCCAAGGAATGCCCACAGCCCAGGATTCCTCCTAAGCCATGTCCCATCTGTGCGAGACCCCACTGAAAATCAGACTGTTCAACTCACCTGGCAGCCACTTCCAGAACCCCTGGAACTCTGGCCCAAGGCTCTCTGACTCCTTCCCAGACCTTCTCAGCTTAGCAGCTGAAGACTGACATTGCCCGATCACCTCGGAAGCCTACAGGACCATCACAGATGCTCTGGGTAACTCTCACAATGGAAGGTAAGTCCATCCCCTTCTTAATCAATAAGGAGGCTACCCACTCCACATTACCTTCTTTTCAAGAGCCTGTCTCCCTTGCCTCCATAACTGTTGCAGGTATTGACGGCCAGGCCTCTAAACCTCTTCAAACTCCCCAACTCTGGTGCCAACTTAGACAATACTCTTTTAAGCACTCCTTTTTCATTATCCCCACCTGCCCAGCTCCCTTATTAGGCCGAGACATTTTAATTAAATTATCTGCTTCCCTGTCTATTCCTGGGCTACATCTCATTGCCGCCCTTCTTCCCAACCCAAAGCCTCCTTTGCATCTTCCTCTCGTATCCCCCCACCTTAACCCACAAGTATAAGACATCTCTACTCCCTCCCTGGCAACCGATCACATGACCATTACCATCCTATTAAAACCTAATCACCCTTACCCCCCTCAACACCAATATCCTATCCCACAGCACGCTTTAAAAGGATTAAAGCCTGTTATCACTCACCTGCTACAGCATGGACTTTTAAAGCCTATAAACTCCCCTTACAGTTCCCCCATTTCACCTGTCCTGGGACCAGACAAGTCTTACAGGTTAGTTCAGGATCTGTGCCTTATCAACCAAATTGTTTTGCCTATCCACCCCGTGGTGCCAAACCCATATACTCTCCTATCCTCAATACCTCCCTCCACAACCCATTATTCTGTCTGGATCTCAAACATGCTTTCTTTACTATCCCTTTGCACCCTTCATCACTTAGACTGACCCTGACACCAATCAGGCTCAGCAAATTACCTGGGCTGTACTGCCACGAGCCTTCACAGACAGCTCCCGTTACTTCAGTCAAGCCCAAATTTCATCCTCATCTGTTACCTATCTCGGCATAATTCTCATAAAAACACACGTGCTCTCCCTGCTGATCATGTCCAGCTAATCTCCCAAACCTCAATCCCTTCTACAAAACAACAACTCCTTTCCTTCCTAGGCATGGTTAGTGCGGTCAGAATTCTTACACAAGAGCCAGGAGCACACCCTGCAGCCTTTCTGTCCGAACAACTTGACCTTACTGTTTTGCCTAGCCCTCATGTCTGCGTGCAGTGGCTGCCACTGCTTTAATAATTTTAGAGGCCCTCAAAATCACAAACTATGCTCAACTCACTCTCTATAGTTCTCATAACTTCCAAAATCTATTTTCTTCCTCACACCTGATGCATATACTTTCTGCTTCCCAGCTCCTTCAGCGATACTCACTCTTTGTTGAGTCTCCCACAATTACCATTGTTCCTGGCCCAGACTTCAATCGGCCTCCCGCATTATTCCGGATACCACACCTGACCCTCATAACTGAATCTCTCTGATCCACCTGACATTCACCCCATTTCCCCATATTTCCTTCTTTCCTGTTCCTCACCCTGATCACGCTTGATTTATTGATGGCAGTTCCACCAGGCCTAATCGCCACACACCAGCAAAGGCAGGCTATGCTACAGAACAAGCCACCAGCCCGCCTCTTAGAACCTCTCATTTCCTTTCCATCGTGGAAATCTATCCTCAAGGAAATCACTTCTCAGTGTTCCAGCTGCTATTCTACTACTCCTCAGGGACCATTCAGGCCCCCTCCCTTCCCTACACATCAAGTTCGGGGATTTGCCCCCACCCAGGACAGGCAAATTGGCTTTACTCAACATGCCCTGAGTCAGGAAACTAAAATATCTCTTGGTCTAGGTAGACACTTTCACTGGATAGTTAGAGGCCTTTCTCACAGGGTCTAGGAAGGCCACCATTGTCATTTCTTCCCTTCTGTCAGACATAATTCCTCAGTTTGGGCTTCCCACCTCTATACAGTCCAATAACAGACCGGCCTTTGTTAGTCAAATCACCCAAGCAGTTTCTCAGGCTCTTAGTATTCAGTGAACTAATGGTCTTTTAAAAACTCACCTCACCAAGCTCAGTCACCAACTTAAAAAGGAATGGGCAATACTTTTACCACTTGCCCTTCCCAGAATTCAGGCCTGTCCTCGGAATGCTACAGGGTACAGCCCATTTGAACTCCTCTATAGACGCTCCTTTTTATTAGGCCCCAGTCTCATTCCAGACACCAGACCAACTTGGACTGCGACCCCCCCCCAAAAAAAAAAAAAGAAAACTTGTCATCCCTACCATCTTCTGTCTAGTCATACTCCTATTCACCATTCTCAACTACTCATAAATGCCCTGCTCTTCTTTACACTGCCAGTTTACACTGTTTCTCCAAGCCATCACAGCTGATATCTCATAGTGCTATCCCCAAACTGCCACTCTTAACTCCCTCCTAAAGTAAATAATCTTTGCTGGCAGGGCTATGCTGAACCTTCTTAGGCACTCTCTAGTTAAATGTCCTGGGTCCTCCCAATTCTCAGTCCTTTGATACCTGTTTTTCTCCTTGTCTTATTCTGTTCTTTTTTCAATTCATACAAAACCATATCCAGGCCATCACCAATAATTCTATACGACAAATGTTTCTTCTAACAACCCCACAATATCACCCCTTACCACAAAATCTTCCTTCAGCTTAATCTCTCCCACACAAAGTTCCCACGCTGCCCCTAATCAAAGCAGCCCTGAGAAACATCGCCCATTCTCTCTCCATACCACCCCCCAAAATTTTCACTGCCCAAACACTTCAACACTATTATGTTTTATTTTTCTTATTAATATAAGAAGACAGGAATGTCAGGCCTCTGAGCCCAAGCTAAGCCATCATATCCCCTGTGACCTGCATGTATACATCCAGATGGCCTGAAGCAGCTGAAGAATCACAAAAGAAGTGATATTTAAATGGCCTGTTCCTGCCTTAACTGATGACATTCTACCATAAAAGAAGTGAAAATGGCTGGTCCTTACCTTAACTGATGACATTACTTTGTGAAATTCCTTCTCCTGCTTCATTCTGGCTCAAAAACTCCCCCACTGAGCACCTTGTGACCCCCCACTCCTGCCCACCAGAGAACAACCCCCCTTTTTCCTTTACCTACCCAAATCTTACAAAACGGCCCCACCCCTATCTCCCTTCACTGACTCTCTTTAGGACTCAGCCCGCCTGCACCCAGGTGAAATCAACAGCCTTGTTGCTCACGCAAAGCCTGTTTGGTGGTGTCTTCACATGGACGCGAGTGAAACGCAGCAGGCTAGGAATAAAGAAGTTGCAGTTCAGGGATACCATGGAGTCTGAGACCTGAGATAGAAGAGGCAGCCTTAGAGAAAATTGGGCCAAAATTCAGCGTGCCGATTCCCCTTGAAGAGTTTGCCAATTCCTAAGCTGTGCATGTTCAGGGCAAGATTCTCAGCACCTGAATTGAAAGCAGCAGCTGTGAAGCTAAACAGTTATGCAAAGACTAGCAGTCTGATGGTGCTGGGGAGTCAGAGGCTGGAGGTCAGGGCTTGAGGAGGTAGAGCAACCCTTGTAAATAAACACTGAAACACTAGGAAGCTTTGAAACACTAGAAGGGCTGTACTCTAGGAGTAAGGACAACCCAGAAAAAGATCAACGCTACCACTAGCAAAAGTTAAGCGTCCTCTTAGATGGATCAAGATTTGCCAGTACCCTTATGTGCCTGAATTCTTTCTAGAGAAACGTAACAGTTTCAGAGAACAGAGTCTCTAATTTGTTCATATAAAATCACTATCCATTCACACTCACACACCAAGCATGCCAAGAAACTACCAAATAACTAAAAAAAAAAAATGTGGAAAAAAATAGCGACAAAACCACAGGTGATCTAAACATTGGAACTATGAGGGATTTTAAAATAAAATGATTATCCAGGTCCTGTTAGAAAATATTGGTTGCATCTTCTGAAAAAGAGATGCCCGCATCTAAGAACTCCAGGAGCTCAAGTAGCTGCCTGTTAACTATTACCACCACAGGCTCAGCAGGAAGATACACACAGATGTTCCTCCTGAGCAGAATTATTTTTTTATCATACATTAAGTTCTAGAGCACATGCGCACAATGTGCAGGTTTGTTACATATGTATACCTGTGCCGTGTTTGTTTGCTGCACCCATTAACTCATCATTTACATTGGGTATTTCTCCTAATGCTATCCCTCCCCCATCCCCCCACCCCAAGACAGGCCCCGGTGTGTGATGTTCCCCACCCTGTGTCTAAGTGTTCTCATTGTTCAATTCCCACCTATGAGTGAGAACATGTGGTGTTTGGTTTTCTGTCCTTGCAATAGTTGTGAGCAAAGTTTTTAATACTAGCTGAACGTTGGTGCAAACTCTAGGTAATGTCATGAACTGAGCTACCAACTGTGAGCTGGGAGGACTCATTTGTATCTCAGACCTGAAGTCTCTATTAAACAGGCCTCTGTGGCCCCTTTTCCTATTGCCTTCATCCAAATATTTATCCTCTAGAGCTTACCATTCTTAAAAGAAAGAAATGATTACCCCATAGAAAAGTGGACAAAAGAAAAAAAAACAGCATTTATTCCCAGTATATTTTTGCTTAGCCTCTTTCAATAAGCCCTACCCCTATAACTACAAGCCGATTGCTGTGCATCCTTGGACAGCTCATATTTGAATTGTTTTTCCTCTGCAAATGGAGTGATGAGAGGGGTTCCTTGGACTTGAACTAGAAGTTAGAGTCTACCATAACCTAGTGATGGAAAAGAGAATAGGTCTCAGAAACATTTAGGAAATAATCTTGTTAAAACTTCATGATCAATTGGATGAAGGAAGGACCAGGTCCATGATGATTCCCTGGTTTCTAAATAGGGTGATTGCACCTTAAGTCTTGCAACTAACCCAAATAGATAATTGAGGCAAAGTAGGAAGTTCTACTTTTGCCAAATTCAACTTGAGATATACAAAAGAAAAGTTTCCTAATGCTGTTTATATATTCAACTCTGAGGCTTGGAGAAGAAGCCTCGGATAGAAGTTTAGATTTCAGTGGCATCGGTACCTACAGGTGCACGATGAAGCCATCAGATGAGTGGGAGAAAAAGCCTGTATCTACTCTTTATATGTTTATAACCCACCTCATTTCAAAATCAGATTTGAGTCAGCAGGAGAACATGTAGAAACAGAATTAAAAGTCAGAATATTTGCCTAATAGACTCTAAATTTAGAGTAAGTAATGAAGAGGGACTCTCCCATAAACAAGAGAACTCAAATGTTGGTTTCACTGAAGCAAAGGATACAAAAAAATTTTTCTTCAAGAAGTAGAGATTGATCAAAACTTGAATTCAGTAGAGAGTTCCAGCATGTGAAGAATTAGGAGTTTTGTTTACCAGAACAGTTTCTTTCTAGTGCTGAGATATAAGTGAGATAGCCCTGGGCTACAGAACAAGTAGAGAAAATGCTCCTTCAGAAAATAGGCTTGTCGGGGGAGGGTAGATGAGATTTGGACTTGAGGCAGGGCCTGACACATGTAGAATGTTGTGCTGGTTGTTTTGAAGACAGGACGTATTTGGTGTGTTTTTCATGTTGAGGAGACTTAGATGATATAAATTCTGAAGGATATTTTATGTAGCAAGGCCCTAGATGGGATGAAACGGTTTGAAGGGCAGTAGCGGGTGATCTTGAAAAATAGGAACACTTTATTCAGTAGCCAAGAATAAAGTAATAATTAGTTTACTGAGTTGGCACTCTTAGCTAGTATGTGTAATAAGACTTCAGGTATTTTGTCTCCTTTAGGAGCAACACCAGGAAATACGTGGAATTACCCACTAAGGGACTAAGAAATGAAGATATTGCCTAAGGTCATTGCCACTCAGAACCCAGTCTGTCTGATTTAAAAGTCCTGAGCCTGGCCGGGCGCGGTGGCTCACACCTGTAATCCCAGCACTTTGGGAGGCCAAGGTGGGTGTATCACCTGCGGTCAGGAGTTAGAGACCAGCCTGGCCAACATGGTGAAACCCCGTCTCTACTAAAAATACAAAACTTAGCTGGGAGTGGTGGTGCACGCCTGTAATCCTAGCTACTTGGGAAGCTGAGGTGGGAGAATTGCTTGAACCCAGGAGGCAGAGGTTGTAGTGAGCCGAGATCGGGCCACTGCACTCCAGCCTGGGTGACAGAGGGAGACTCCATATCAAAAAAATGTCCCGAGCCCTTAGCCAGTAGGTCTCACTGCCTCTGTGGAGAATATAGGTGTTGATGAGTCCAAGTTGGAAGGTGGGGTGGTGGGATGTTGAGGAGGGCATACCTGATACCCTCCAGTTTTGATGTCATTGGTACAATGTCGGCTACCATTTGAATAGAGGGCTTGATGAGAGAATCACCTCAGAAAGGAAGAGATGAACAATATGAATGATGAAGATGCTGCTAAGTGAGAAGCAGCCGTGGGGTGGGAGGAAGGACACGACATTAGCAATGTTGATCAATGTTGAAGGACATGACATTATCAGTGAAGATGGTGGTGAGAGAGAGGAAGCAGTGGGATGGAGACACCACGAGTCACTTGTCGATTAATGGTTCGTTCACGCAACATTTGTTGAGCGCCTTATGTGTACTCCATAGTATTCTCAATGTTGGGCCTACTTAGGTATAAGACATTCTGTCCCCTCAAGCTGTTCACAATCTAATCAACACAGTGGTAAATACTAACATGGGGTCATCTTGGGATGGCAGAACTTACAAGGAGCAACCATCCTAATCTCTGGGGATCAGAAAAGGCTTTCTGGAGGAGGTAATGTCTAACCCTAACCTGGGGGCTGAAGTGTAAGTAGGGGTTTACGAAATGAAGGAGAAAGACGTTCAGAGAAATGGAAGAACAGCTTATGGAAATTTCAGACAGGAAGAGAAAGAAGGGCCTATTCTTAGGTGCTTAAGGGAAGGTGAAACATTCAAGGGAAGTAATGGCACTGAGGTTGGATGGGTCACCTGAGGTGAAGCTATCAGAGCCCAATAAATTTTGCTGAGAAATTGTGATTTTATCCTGAGGTGCTGAGGATTTTAAGAAGTGAAATGAAATAACTAGATGTGCATTTTAGAAAGCTTACTATAGCCACAATATAAAGAATTCATTGCAAGGGCAAGAATGGGGATTGGGGAGACCAGTCAGGAGCCTGTTTGGTAACCCAGGTGGGGTCAGGAAAATGGCAGAGGGCATGGAGAGAAAGAAGTCACACAGCTGATTCCAGAAGCCCTTTCTCTGACTAGAGAGAGGGTGACTTCTCTACTAAATCATTCTGCTGTTTCTTCTGTTCCTTCTAGACTCTAGTGCCTAATGCCAACCTTGGAAAGGCGTGGCCAAAGCACCTGCGTGAGCCACTGCTACAGAATCTGGAGGAGCTGACATAGAGAAGAAACTCAGGTTCCTCCTGAAGGACTCATCCATGGAGAGATTCTCCCAGATACCCTGGGGCGAGGTGATGAAGACCTGGGACAAGGCCCTCAGCCACAGGAAGAAGATGACCATGAAGAGCTTGGGGAAGCAAACGCAGAGAAAGGCCTGTGTGCGTGGTAAGTGTGGGAAGGATTTGTGGTTGCGGCAACTGCCCTCTGCTGTTCTCCCTTTGCATCCTGCCTTCTTTCAGGTCTAGTTTTCCCTTTAGATCCTTTTTTTCCTTTCACCTCCTCATCACCCACCCCTTCACTTCCCTCCACTGTTTGCTCACCATCCCTTTTCCTCCTGTTTCTCATTAGCCTCTGTGTGTGTGTGTGTGTGTGTGTGTGTGTGTGTGTGTCTGTGTCCTTGATTACCTCCACCTGTTCTTTCCACTTGCCATTTCAAAGGTGAAATGTCCTGCTCTCACGCAGAGATAATGTAGCTCTTCACTAGGTGGAAAGCCAGCATATTTTCACATGCTCAGTGACCTTGCCTGGAAGGAAGTAAAAGTCAGTTGACCCCAAACAGCCCATCGCCACCACCACCACCTCAAGACCAGAGTTCAGGGGCCACGTTCTGGGTCAGTGACCTACTGGTATCACCAGAGTGAAGCTGAAAGGGGCCAAGAAGATGTATAAGCAATTCCGGGAGGGTCTGTAATAAGAGTTTGAGGAGGGCCAGAAAGAACTTTCCCCTCCTTGGCCAGAAGCAATGCGCGCCACAGAGTTCTGAGGGAAAGGGCCCTAGCGCTGCTTTCCTGGGGAGTGAGGCGCACACTCCACACCCACCTGAGTCCCCTGTCCACTGTTTCCTGGAGCGGGTTTTAGTCTGTTGTGCAGCTTCCCTAATAAGGGGGAAGTGTTTCTTTGGCTGGCTGAAAGAGGCCTGCTCCTTTCCTGGTGCTATGAATCCAGGTGGGACTGCAGTGGCTCTTCTGTGGCCATTGACTGTGTGAGCCCCACGGTAAGGCGAGGAGGAGGCAGGACAGGATGCAGGCATCCAAAGACACCACTATGAGCTCTCTGGGGGGTCAGAAGACACAGAGAGCCATCGCTTATCACTTAGGGAATTCTGAGTTATTGACAATCAATGTGGCAGGGTACAGGAGGAAAGAGCTCTTGTAATTAAGTGATTGCTTCAAATATATCACCGCCCTCTAGAGATGGGAAATACCTAGACCAAGAATCCTTTCAGAGCCATATCTCAGACACGACAGGACTTCCTGTCGTAAGATAATCAACAGTACCATACTTTAAAAGCCAGTATTTCTAGTATCATAGTATTACTGTGTTTCTCTCTGTTTATCCCTGAGCCCCGGGGAGGTCTTGTTAGAGTGTACCAGCACTGTGACAACTGGCAGATGGGGCACTGAGAGCCGGAGGAGGTGAGGACTGGTCGCTCCACAGGCCTCCCCGATGTCTGCAGCGCTTGTAGGAACATCTAAGGGGCCAGTGTGACTTAAATACACTGCATAAGTCTGAAATGCATGTAGTTTCAGCTTCTGTTAAAATGGTTTTCCTTTATAGTCAGTTTTGAGGGTTTTTTAAATGTTATAAACATCTTTTTCATTCTTACTACTTTTTTTCCATTTTCATCTATCCTAGAAAAAAAAAATGTTGTCCTCAAAATTACCTTATGTCTTTCCGCAATTGCCTTTGAGAAGGCTGATCTTCTCCAGACAAATTATCATCTGAAATCAGTAGACAATCTTGTATTCTGTGACTGAACCCAAGTTTATTTCATCCAAACAACTTCAAAAACCCAAGCAACAATATATACCTAGTATATTTTAGGACATCAGTAATGTCCTTTAAAAAGTGAACCTTTTTTTAAGCTACATTTTCTCATGTGTGTTCATTGAGGTTCTTACAGAAAGCTGCACTGCATGGTTGTCGGCCCTTTTTGAAGTCAACAGTTGATTCAGAAATAAAATATACTTAAAAATCTTATTATATCTTATATTTTAAGTTCAGTTTTTAAAACTTTCTAAAAAATGTTACCAGTCATTTTTAAGTAGCCATTACAACCTAGTTAATAAATCCTCATAAAAAATTTAAACAATGTTTATCAATAATTACAGTTTTGATTTCCTTAAATATATAGATTGATTTTCATTTTTAAAATGTTTTAATAAGTTTCTAACTAGTTCTTATAATCTAATAAAATAAATTTAGAATTATAGTGGATGTGAGGTTCTCATACATGTTGTTAACATAACTTGCTGATATATTATTACACATTTCAATTTAAAATTACTTCTTGGTAATTATTTATATGCACATTTAAAAGTTGACGTCAGGCATGGTGGCTCACTCCTATAATCCTAGCACGTTGGAAGGCCGAGGCAAGATCACTTGAGCCCAGGATTTCTTGACTAGGCTGGGCAACAGTGAGACCCCCCAACTCTATTTTTAAAAATAAATAAATAAAAGTTGAAATCTGTTAAGCACTATATCTGCTAGGTACTATAATATGCCAAATTATCTAAATATTACAAGATCATAAAATAACAAATACATAAGATTATTCTTATACATAATTCAAAAATTTAAATACAATGGCTTTGATCTACTTAACCATCTCTCCACTAAGCTTTAAGTCTTACTAGGGATTTTTTTTGGAAGGGAGAGAAAAACACCCACTACAGACACAGTTTTATTATTCCAGCAAGCTGGGGTTTCTGTGGTGATACACAGAGAATCCTCATCTAACAGAGAGAGCCTTGACTGGGATGCAGGACCGGTTACAACGTCAAGATCCTTCTCTGTGACCAAGTTGATGTCTTATTTGTAAAATTCTTCCAAGGAGGAAACCCTAAATTTTTTTAGAAATTCTTCTCACTAAAAACCTTATGTCCATCGCGGAGCTGTCTGCGGAGGCGGCGGCGCCTCTGGTCTCCCGCGGCCCAGAGCCCACACCAGCACCTCTCCCTCCCTGCCGCAGCCGCGCAGCCCAGCAGACCCCAGACACACGCCTCTATTGGGCTCTTGTCACATAATTTTATTTTTGAAACAATTTCAGCCATTTATTAGAGGGTACTGCAGGAACAAAAATGGGAGTAAATCTTCCTACTCTGGAAACTGAATTTAGAGATGGGGAGAATGGAACCTGAGAGGCAGGGAAAGAATGATTATGTGTACTTCCTATGTTTTAGATTCTCAGTCAGGCACTGAATAAATACAGACATGATAAAAGTTGTTTATCTGTTATACTTCATTATTTCCCGGATCCATGAACTTCTGCACCACGCTCATCTCCTGAGAATGGAGGAGGGCATTACATAATAGTAAAGGGTTCAATTCAACATGAAGACCTAACTATCCTAAATATATATGCACTCAACACAGGAGCACCCAGATTCATAATGCAAGTTCTTAGAAACCTACAAAGAGACTTAGAATCCCACACAAAAATAGTGGGAGACTTCAACACTCCACTGACGGGATTAGTTAGATCATCAAGGCAGAAAAAGAGCAAAGATATTCAGGACCTAAACTCAATATTGGACCAAATGGATCTAATAGACCTTTTAATTATTTACTTTTGAGACACAGTCTGCCTCTGTCACCCAGGCTGGAGTGCAGTGGCATGGTCTCAACTCACTACAAAGTCCACCTCCCAGGCTCAAGCAATTCTCACGCCTCAGCCTCCCAAGTAGCTGGCATTACTATTAAAATTTTATGAGATGGCAATTAGAAAAAAGTGTCTAAAATGGCTCCATAACTGGGGATTGATGAAAAAATGGAGAAATACTGGACTAGAGTGAAGAGAAATAAGAAACACTGAGGCATCTGCTAGTAAAAATTTTGAACTCTAAGAAGAAAGAGAAAAATCTTACAAACATCCAGTTAAAAAGAACAAATTTCCAGCTTCATCCATGTCCCTACAAAGGACATGAACTCATCCTTTTTTATGGCTGCATAGTATTCCATGGTGTATATGTGCCACATTTTCTTAATCCAGTCTATCATTGATGGACATTTGGGTTGGTTCCAAGTCTTTGCTATTGTGAATAGCAATAAACATAGGTGTGCATGTGCCTTTACAGCAGCCTGATTTATAATCCTTTGGGTATATACCCAGTAATGGGATGGCTGGGTCAAATGGTATTTCTAGTTCCATCATGCAAACTATCGCAAGAACAAAAAACCAAACACCACAGGTTCTTGTTCACAGGTGGGAATTGAACAATGATAACACTTGGACACAGGAAGGGGAACATCACACACCTGGGCCTGTCGTGCGGTGGGGGGGGGGTGCAGAGGGAAAGCATCAGGAGATATACCTAATGTAAATGATGAGTTCACAGGTGCAGCACACCAACATGGCACATGTATACATGTGTAACAAACCTGCACGTCGTGCACATGTACCCTAGAACTCAAGTATAATAAATATATATATATTTTTAAAAAGAGCATATTATCTACAGGAGATGAATAATGCTGGAATTAGACTTTTTATCTCCAAAGCTGGAACGGACAGCGGCATAGCAGTTAAGGACTACTGAGAGGAAGGACTACTGCCCAACAATCCTGTACCCAGCCCAGATGTGGCCCCTCTGTCAGGGTGAAGGAAAGATACACAGCAATGCAGTTTATCTCCTGTGTCCCACACAGAGAAACCTACTTGAGAGAACACTTTCCAAACATTATCACTTATGTGAACCTGAACAACAACTCATGGAAATGTAAAGGAAAGAACACAGATCTCTGGGCTTCACCACTAGAGTTTGTGATTCAGTGGTTGCGGTCTAAATTTTCATTTTTTACAAGTTCCCAATTAATGCTAATGCTGCTAGTCTGCGAACACACTTTGAGAAACTTTCAGGTGTTTACTAATTTGTTTGTTTGTTTGTTTGTTTTGAGACGGAGTTTCACTCTTCTCGCCCAGGCTGGAGTGCAATGGCATGATCTCTGCTCACTGCAACCTCCGCCTCCCGGATTCAAACAATTCTCCTGCCTCAGCCCTCCAGAGTAGCCAGAGTTACAGGCACCCGCCACCACGCCCGGAACATTTTTTGTATTTCTTTAGTAGAGACAGGCTTTCACCATGTTGGCCAGGCTGGTCTCGAACTCTGGACCTCAGGTGATCCACCCGCCTCAGCCTCCCAAAGTGCTGGGATTGCAGGCATGAGCCACCGCGCCCAAAACGATGACTTCAAGTGAAATGCTGTATAATAAAATTAATTTTATCATAGGCTAATTGATATGAACAAGAGTCACAAAAACATCACCAAACTTCTAAATAAAGATTCAACACAGAGTATTAAACTTAGAAATAAATGTGAGCTGTACATACAATTCAGAAAGCCTAATAAAACCTACTAAGATTATTATTCACCCAATTTTTGGTGAGTCAGTGAGTGATGGCGGTCGTAGTTGTGGTAAGTTAAATCAAGGAATAAATGCTTGCAGAGAAAAAATTGTAAGGAGCACCTCCTACTACTACACAGTTAAAAAATCAATAATGACAGACACAGCAGGCTGGCTGATCTATTTTGTACTTTCATCGTTATTGTCTTGCATTTGTATGATTACCACGTTTTATGAATTTTTATTTTTCAATAATTTGTATTCATTCCAACATTTTCCAACCTGCTGATTCCAGTTCAGAGTGGCAGGTGGCTGAACCTATCGGCAGCTCAAGGTGTCAGGCAGGAAACAACGCTGGACAGGACCCCATTCGGGGCTCAGGGCACACCCCCATACTGGGACCATAGAGATGTCAGTTCATCTAATGTGCACATCTTTGGGATGTGGGAGGAAACAAGAGTATCCAGATAAAAACCACAAAGATATGGGGAGAATATGCAAACCCCACGCAGATATTGGCCTGCCAGAAGTCAATTGTTTAAGTTAATATTATAATAAAATGATATTATTTCAGGCTGGACACAGTGGCTCATGCCTGTAATCCCACCATTTTGGGAGACTAAAGCGGGTGGATCACTTGAGCCCAGGAATTTGAGACCAGCCTGGGTAACATGGTGAAACCCCATCCTATACAAAAAAAAAAAAAAACATTAGCCAGGCATGGTGGTACACACCTGTAGTTCCAGCTACTCAGGAGGCTGAGGTGGGAGGATTGATTGAGCCCAAGAGTTTGAGGCTGCAGTGAGCCATGATGGCACCACTGCACTCCAGCCAGGGTGACAGAGCAAAACTGTGTCTCAAAATAGAAAAAGAAAAAAAATGTTATTTGAGAACCTGCTGTATTTGCCATGTAAGAATCACCTTAAGAGGGACATAGAAAAATGCAATATTTTCCTATATAGATAGATTTTGTCCCTGCATCAAGGACAAAAGTGATGTCTCTGATCTGATTTATACCGAAATAAA
Organism: Pan paniscus; assembly: GCF_029289425.2. Lineage (NCBI taxonomy): Eukaryota > Metazoa > Chordata > Mammalia > Primates > Hominidae > Pan > Pan paniscus. The sequence continues at coordinate 6,620,124 of NC_073258.2, read as the reverse complement.
TGTGAGCTATACACACATTTCAGAAGGATTAATAAAAACAAGTAAAATTGGGCCGGGTGAGGTGGCTCATACCAGTAATCTCAGCACTTTGGGAGGCCAAAGCGGGCAGATCACTTGAGGTCGGAAGTACAAAACCAGCCTGAACAACATGGTGAAACCCCATCTCTACTAAAAATACAAACATTAACCGGGTGTGGTGCCGCGTGCCTGTAGTCTTCAGCTACTTGAGAGGCTGAGACAGGAGAATCCCTTGAACCTCGGAGGTAGAGGTTGCAGTGAGTCGACAGTGTGCCACAGCACTCCAGCCTACATGACAGAGCGAGACTCCTCAAAAAAAAAAAAAATTATTATTTACCCAATATTTGGTAAATCAGTGAGCGACAGCAAACACAGCTCACCAATAAATCAATCCTGACTGGGTGGGGCCACATTTGTGGAGAGTTACTGAATTAGGAATTTAATCATTTTGATTGTTCTTCTAATTACTTAGCAGTCCATCATCATAATCTAATCAATCTAAAAGTGACATGATTATCTTATTTTTTGAAACCCCATTCATAATTTTAAAATCTGGTTTATATTCTTGATAAATTATACAGCTACAAAAAAAATTCTAAACATTGCATTTAAGTATAGAAAAGCTAAAACACAGCTGAACTTGGAGGCAGAGGATGGCATCAATTCCTGCAGTCCCTGAAGAATCATTACGATTTCAGTAATATCAAATGCAGAAAATGTTGTGTTGAATAACTCTTAAAATACCATAAGCAGATATGTTGTTGAGAATGGGATTTCTTTGGTATTGGTGAAAAATTTTGTGAATTTCTGGGGAAAACTATATACAATGTTCCTGTGATTTATGCAATTGTAATTCTCGAACATTATGAAAATTAAAACAAGCAACAACACTTGTAATTTATAATTAAATAGGCTGCAGCCTTGAACTTTGTCAACATGTTTATCATCCAATTTCATGTCTGAAGGTCAGTGGAGAGTCCTATGACATGCTTGCAGGTAGCTTAATTGTCTTGGCCATTGTCAATAGCAGCCCACATTCACTAGGAGAACCACCAGAGCAAACTACAGATTTTAAATGTATCCAGACTGGGTGGTGCCACCTTTGTGGAGAGTTAATGCTTTAGGTAATTTAATCATCTTGATTGTTCTTGTGATGAGTTAGGAGACGATTATCACAACCTAATCAATCCAGAAGTCATGAAGTCTCCACCCACTAATTAAGGTGACTCAATATAAACCTGCCTCCTGTGCCTCCACATTAGCTCATTTGGAAGACCTGGGTATAGGTGGTCGTATCCTCGGCTCCCAGTCCCTGCAGCAGCTGAGGTGCCTGTGTCTCTCTGGTTCCCAGTGGCCACCATCATGCTCTTCTCCACACTCAGGGTGGCTGTGGTGTGCGTGAGCAATGTCAACAGGAGCATGGAGGCCCACAGCATCCTCAGGAGAAAAGGGCTAAGTGTCCGGTCTTTTGGAACTGAATCTCATGTGAGGCTACCAGGACCAAGACCCCATCGTCCTGTAGTTTATGATTTTGCAACAACATATAAGGAGATGTACAATGACCTCCTCAGGAAAGATAGAGAATGCTACACCCGCAACGGAATCTTACACATCTTGGGAAGAAATGAGAGAATCAAGCCTGGTCCAGAAAGATTTCAGGACTGCACTGATTTCTTTGATGTCATCTTCACCTGTGAGGAGAGGGTCTATGACACAGTGGTGGAAGATCTGTGTTCCAGAGAACAGCAGACCTTTCAGCCTGTGCACGTGATCAACATGGACATCCAAGATACCCTGGAAGATGCCACGCTGGGAGCTTTCCTCATCTGTGAGATTTGCCAGTGCCTGCAGCAGTCAGATGACATGGAAGACAATCTAGAGGAGCTGCTGTTGCAAATGGAGGAGAAGGCAGGAAAAAGCTTTCTTCACACCGTCTGCTTCTACTGAAGATCTGGGCTGGCTTTGTCCCCTTCCTCAGTAAGAACTTCGGCATGGGACTTTAGTCCGGATTTATTGTGAGAAGCATCTGCAAAGACCTTCCACTGAGTACTGTTTGTGTTACTTTTGTACACATCACCTGGAAAGAGACTATTACCAAGAAAATATTTTATGGGAAATGAGAAGGACTAACATTTTTAAAAGCACTGAAAAATGCTTGGCATTGTGTTAGGTGCATTACATGGGATTACTAATTTAATGCTTATATCATTCTACAAGGAAGCTAGCCCACCATGACGCCATTTTCCAGATGAGCAAACTGAGCTGATAATGGACTGCTGGAAAAATGATTTGTTTAAGGGTATTCAGCAGATAAATAACATTGTATAGATAAGCACCTTTTAAATAAACTTCCTTTTCTCAATTTGAGTGGTTTTTTATTAATTTTTTAATTTTTTAAGATAGTTGAGACCAATGGAGTGTGGTATGTTAACTTAAATGTTGTTCTTCTTTAATAAGAGTATAATATTACATGTTTGAACAGAAAAATGTTTTTACATATAGATTATAACTTTTTTACTAATGCTCACTTTAATAGGTAAAATCCAAGTTGGATAATCAACTACATATTATTGTAAAATTTGGAATTATCTGCTCAAATCATAGGTCATCAAATTAAATGAAATAAAAAATTTAAATAAAAAGTATATTCTTATTTCTGTTTGGGGGATGCATTTCAAGCCACTAAGCGACATGCTTTTGTTTAAACCTTATGAATTACACTGAAACAAAAGGGATCTTTCATAGTGAAAATTTTATTAGGTTTAAAATGTTCATTGGCATGAACATTGAGAACATCAGGTGATAAACCTAATGATGTTTTCAAGGAGAAACAATTGAAACACTTTTTCATAATCCTTGGTAGTGGCACTAAACCATGTTTACTAATAGGAGAAAAATAGATCAGAAGTAGTTGTTCATAGTTAAATTAATTGACGCTATCTATTGAACTAGACTTATTATGGCAACCTAGAATAACAGCAGAGATTAGCTCTCAAAATGAGTTTATTTGAATGAAGGACTGGAATCAGGAATATACCGGGTATAACAAGTCACAGGTGTATCCTGAGAGGTTGAGGTAAGGGGAAACTTTTAAAGGCAAAAAGAAGTCCACAGAAGCTGCTATGAAATAAATTTATTGGTCACAGAAGCTCATTGCAGGAGTCGGCATTAGCTTCTTGGTGGAGACAGCCATTGCTAGGCATGTGTTCTTGCGAGAACATTTTCTCTGGAATGCTGCAGTCTTGAAGATAATGCAGTTATAGAAATATGTGTGGCCATGCAGAATGAGCAAAGTGTGTAAGACCTGCTGATGGTGTAAAGCATGTAGGATGTGCCATAGTCTCTCTTGGGTTTTAGAGAATCCTTCTGATATTTCTTATTTCAAATACACAAGCATGGGCTCCCCTCCTTCATGACCTTCCAGCTCCACTTCATCAGCCTTCTCCACTGTGAATTTACCCTTTTTCCCATTTTCCATGCTGGACTGTTTAGAAAAAGTCCCTATGTGCAGTCCACATTTAAGGAGTGGGGACTTGTGCCCTACTTCCTTGTGGGTGGATTATCCATGTAAATTATATGGACTTACTCCTCACACATGTGTCTATTCTCCCCCTCATTAATGTATTTATTCAATTATTTCTTCATAGCAGTATGGAATCTTGGATATTTATTTTTCTATGTGGGGTTACAATTCGATCCTGCTTTGTTTTGTTGCTCAAACTTTCTGTTTTGGCCATCGCAAGCACTTTCAGTTGCCTCCTGGGCCCTTTCATGTGCCCCATCGTGGTGTTTGTTTGGTTTTACTTCATTTTTCGTGGAAAAGGAAACACTCTGGCATTATGAGATGCCCCAGGTTCATCTTATATATTTCCAGCCTCAGAATCAACAACTTCTCCAAATAATCCTGTTTGTATTACTGGAGGACGATGAGAGTAATCAAAATCAAGAGTGCTTGATGCTACTAAGGTACCAGTGTTTTCTGTCCTGCCTCCTTCGGCTACATTTAAATTTTTTCCCTTTGTCTTAATTTTCAGTTTGATTGGGAGGCATCTACATACAACTTGCTTTGTTTTTAAGCCTCCTTGATGTTCTGTGAGCTTTTTCAATCTGTAATAGTTTAGCTTTTTACCTAATTTGAATAATTTCACAATTATTGCCTCAAAAACAAAAATCAGTCCCATTCTTTCTCTCATTTCATTTTGAGACCCAAACTACACATCTGTTAGACCTTTTATATTGTTCCTCCAGTACCTGAGGATCTCTTTCTTTTCTTTTTTGTTCTTTTTTTCTCACTTCTTCAGTTGGATAATTCTGCTGATAGACCTTATGGTTAATTTTTAGAAGTAGGATTACTGTGGTCAAAGAGACGTATAGGCCAGAAACAGTGGCTCATTGCCTATAATCCCAGCACCTTGAGAGGCTGAGGCAGGAGAATCGCCTTGAGGCCAGGAGTTCAAGACCAGCCTGAGCAACATAGTGAAGCCCTATCTCTACAAAATAATAAAAAATAGAAATTAGCGAAGTGTGGTGGCACTCACCTGAGTCCTAGCTACTTATAAGGCCACTTCGAAGACAGAGTAAACATGTTTTTAGATTTATTAGATATTCAAGATGCCCTCCATAGAGCTTGTAACATTTTTCATTACGACGGGCAAACATGCCTTTTCCCTCACAAACTTGCCAGCAGAGTATAGTGTCAAGCTTTTGAACATTTGTCAATCTGATAGTTTATCAGGTATGCTTGCGCATCTCTTAACATAGCTGCCAGCCGTTCTCTCTGCTGAACATGCGTGCCATTCCCCCATCATGATGTGCAGTCTATTACCCATCCCCTTCTATCCAGGGACATTGCCTTACGACTTGCTTCAACCAACAGACTGAGCTTGAAGTATTACATTCTCTGCTTCATGGATTAGACTTGTGTAAAACCACAAACAAGCCACATGGTGATTACACAATCCAGGTCACACCTTGGGGTAGATCGGACATGGGGCCGGGAGCTGTGGCTCACACCAGTAATCCAAAATACAAAAATTAACCAAGTGTGGTGCTGTGCACCTGTACTCCCAGCTACTTGGGAGGCTGAGGCAGGAGAATTGCTTGAACATGGGAGGTGGATGTTGCAGTGAGTGAGCCAAGATCACACCACTGCACTCCAGCCTGGGCAACAGAGCGAGACTCTGTCTCAAAAAAGAAGAAGGAGGAGGCTCAGCCCTCTCCCTCTCCCTCTCCACGGTCTCCCTCTGATGCCAAGCTGAGGCTGGACTGTACTGCTGCCATCTCGGCTCACTGCAACCTCCCTGCCTGATTCTCCTGCCTCAGCCTGCCGAGTGCCTAGGATTGCAGGCTCGCGCCACCATGCCTGACTGGTTTTTGTATTTTTTGGTGGAGAAGGGGTTTCGCCCTGTTGGCCGGGCTGGTCTCCAGCACCTGACCGCGAGCGATCTGCCCGCCTCGGCCTCCCGAGGTGCCGGGATTGCAGATGGAGTCTCGCTCACTCAGTGCTCAATGTTTCCCAGGCTGGAGGGCAGTTGCGTGATCTTGGCTCACTACAACCTCCACCTCCTAGCCACCTGCCTTGGCCTCCCAAAGTGCCGAGATTGCAGCCTCTGCCCGGCCGCCACCCCTTCTGGGAAGTGAGGAGCATCGCTGCCCGGCCGCCCAGTCTGGGAAGTAAGGAGTGCCTCTTCCGGGCAGCCATCCGGTCTGCGAAGTGAGGCGTGTCTCTGCCTGGCTGCCTATCGTCTGGGATGTGAGGAGCCCCTCTGCCCAGCTGCCCAAACTGAGATGTGAAGCGCGCCTCTGCCCGGCCGCCACCCCGTCTGGGAAGTGAGGAGCGTCTCTGCCTGGCCGCCCGGTCTGGGAAGTAAGGAGTGCCTTTTCTGGACAGCCATCCGGTCTGGGAAGTGAGTAGTGTCTCTGCGTGGCTGCCCATCGTCTGGGATGTGAGGAGCCCCTCTGCCCAGCTGCCCAATCTGAGATGTGAAGAGCGCTTCTGCCTGGCCGCAAACCCGTCTGGGAACTGAGGAGTGTCTCTTCCCGGCTGCCCAGTCTGGGAAGTGAGGAGCGTCTCTTCCCGGCAGCCATCCAGCCTGGGAAGTGAGGAGCATCTCTGCCTGACCGCCCATCGTCTGAGATATGCGGAGCGCCTCTGCCCAGCCGTGACCTCGTCTGGGCACTGAGGAGTGTCTCTGCCCGACCGCCACCCCGTCTAGGAGGTGAAGAGTGTCTCTGCCCCGCCGCCCTGTCTGAGAAGTAAGGAGCCCCTCCGCCCAGCAGCCGCCCTGTCCAGGGGGTGGGGGTCACACCCCGCCCGGGCAGCCGCCCCGTCCAGGAGGTTGGGGGCGCCTCTGCCCGGCAGCCCCGTCTGGGAAGTGAGGAGCTCCTCTGCCCGGCCGCCACCCCGTCTGGGAAGTGTGCTCAACACCTCATTGGGAATGGGCCATGATGACGATGGCGGTTTTGTCGAATAGAAAGCGGGAAATGTGGGGAAAAGAAAGGGAAATCAGATTGTTGCAGTGTCTGTGTAGAAAGAAGTAGATATAGGAGACTCCATTTTGTTCTGTACTAAGAGAAATTCTTCTGCCTTGGGATGATGTTAATCTATAACCTTACCCCCAACCCCGTGCTCTCTGAAACATGTGCTGTGTCCACTCAGGGTTAAATGGATTAAGGGCAGTGCAAGATGTGCTTTGTTAAACAGATGCTTAAAGGCAGCATGCTCCTTCAGAGTCATCACCACTCCCTAATCTCGAGTACCCAGGGACACAAACACTGTGGAAGGCGGCAGTGCCCTCTGCCTAGGAAAACCAGAGACCCTTGTTCACATGTTTATTTGCTGAACTTCCCTCCACTATTGTCCTATGACCCTGCCAAATCCCCCTCTCTGAGAAACACCCAAGAATGATCAATAAATACTAAAAAAAAAAAAAAAGAAGGAGAAGGAGAAGATTCGATGTGGAAAGTGAGGAGGGAGAGGAAGTAAAAGAGAGGAAATAAAACAATTACAAATAAAGCTATTCACATACTTATAATGTTAAGTAATTTTATGAAACAAAGTATTTCCCTCATTTTTTGAGTGCTTTGTTAGTCTTCTTATGGTAATTTTAAAACGGAAGAAAAAACACACATACACAAATACAGAAAACCAAACAAAAATAAAGGAGTTGCTTAAGAAATTATTATAAGGCATACATCATGTAATCAAGAAATAGAAATTTCTCAGACACACCTAAAGCAATGTTCATTTCACTGGTCCTTATCACAATAACCTTCTTTCTGGCATAACTCACATTTATAGTTAAGATTCATCTTCAAATCTTCCTGAAATTTGTATCCAAATGTCATTTTTCATCTTCAATAACCATGTGAACACCCATTTGCCTCTTTCTCTGGCTACTTCCTCAAGAAATCATTGTATTTTCATTACAGCAAATCTAAATCTTTATTTCCCACTCTACATAGTATATAGTCAGATACGCGAGGTCACCATTACAACTTCCAATCAGAGCTCCCCTCCCTCTACCCAATAAACCAATACTAGAGGTGTTCAACAACCTAGAAAGTCTGCTTACCATATCTGCCCAACATATAATCATGCCCCATACTTCCCACACCCTGGATTTTTAGTGATAATATTAGCTCTCACTTCTCATGCTTCCTCACACCCAACTACTGCCACAGTTCTTAGCAATTCCAGCACCCACACAGATTATCCACCCAGCACCCTCAACACTCTCACTTCTTCTCCAATTGCACCTGTCTACACCCCACCAGAGATACCCATGGTCATAGTCATCAAGAAACTCACCACTAGATTAAAATCTGAAACAGTCATGCCCCAACTATAAGACCACATCTTTCCATTCACTTTTGCTTCTTTATTTAAACTCTAAGGGCTGTTTGACCATGCATTGTGCCACAACCCATGGATTCCAGCCCAATCCCTACTTATTCACCCTTTCAGGTCCAAAACCAGCTTTCATGGTTTATCACTATAATTACACCCTTTAAAACTCCCGAAGCATTTCTGCACCTTGCTCTTCTGTCACATTTGCATTGTCCATGTCCAAACAGAGAGAAAAGAGAAACTCAACCACCTTGTCATGTTTTTCCAAATGGATTGGCTGGTAAAAGTAGTATCTATGGGACAGTCTCACTTTTATCTTCAGAAGAGCTCTCACAAAAACCTACACTCAGGTTTGTATTCCCATATTTTAAAACAATTATCTATGCCAAATATCCTCACCCCATCCCCAATCATGATCCTGACTGCCCACTGCCAGCTGATGGCCTTATCTTAAGCCACATTGACAGAATAGACAGAAACTATCTCTCCAAAACTTTCACTTATATATTTGGACCCAGCCACCCTTAAAGTCAGAAATCTGAGAGTGATTTAAAAGTCCTCCTTTTCTCATCAAGAAGTCTCTCATGTCAGCTCTAACATCCCTCTCCAATGTGTCCATTCTTCTGCCTTTTGACAGACACTTCCCTCTCCCAAGCTCCCAACCTCTCCTCTGCAAACTACTGTACCAGCTGGCTTCCCCACTTCCAGTTGCCTCCTGCTACCTACACTGCAAGAGGAAAAAGAATATTTTCTTAAAACTTTGGAAGTTTCTGATACCAAAAATGTGAAAGTTGTTACTACCAAGATGAAGTCCACTATCGTCAGATCCAGGTGAAGTGGAGCTGGAGGGTCATGAAGGAGGGGAGCCCATGCCTGTATATCTGAGATAAGAGCTATCACGACTCCCTAAAACCCACAAGAGATTATGGCACATCCTACATGCTTTACACCACCAGCAGGTCTTACACACTTTGCTCATTCTGCATGTTCACACATATTTCTGTAACTGCATTATATTCAAGACTGCAGCATTCCAGATAAAATGTTCTCGCAAGAACACATGCCTAGCAATGGCTGTCTCCACCAAGAAGCTAACGCCAACTCCTGCAGTCAGCTTCTGTTACCAATGAACTTTGGTTTAAAGTAGTTTCTGTGGACTTCTTTTTGCCTTTAAGAGTTTCCCCTTACCCCAAAATCTCAGGATGCACCTACAACTTGTTATACCTGGTGCATTCCAGTTTACAATCCTTCATTTAAATAAACTCATTATCTTTTGAAAGCCAATCTCTGCTGTTATTTCAGGTTGCCATAATAAGTCTAATTCAATAGATGACATGTAAATTAATTCAACTCTGAACAACTACTTCCGATCTATTTTTTCTCCTATTAGTGAACATGTTTTAGTGCCACTACCAAGGATTATGGAAAGTGTTTCACTTGTTTCTCCATGAAAACATCATTAGGTTTATCACCTGATGTTCTCAATGCTCAAATCAAAAAACATTTTAAATTTAATACAATTTGAATCTCTCAATATGAGAGATTGCTTATTTCAGTGTAATCTATAAGCCTTAAATAAAAAAATGTGGCTTAGTTGTGTGAAATCCATCCCCCAACATAAATAAGAATATAGATTTTTTTAAAATTTTTTATTTGATTTTCTTTGGTGACCTATTATTTGAGTAGATAATTCCAAATTTTACGATAATCTGTGGTTTGTTATCCAACTTGTGGTTTTACTTTTTCAGGGTAATTCATAAGGTTTAAACAGAAGCATGTCGCTTATTGGCTTGAAATGCATCCCCCCAACAGAAATAAGAATATACTTTTTATTTACATTTTTTATTTCATTTAATTTGATGACCTATGATTTGAGCAGATAATTCCAAATCTTACAATAATATGTAGTTCATTATCCAACTTGGATTTTACCTATTAAAGTGAGCATTAGTAAAAAAGATATAATCTATATGTAAAAACATTTATCTGTTCAAACATGTAATATTATACTCTTATTAAAGAAGAACAACATTTAAGTTAACATACCACACTCCATTGGTCTCAACTAACTTAAAAAATTAAAAAAATAATAATAAACCACTCAAATTGAGAAAAGGAAGTTTATTTAAAAGGTGCTTATCTATACAATGTTATTTATCTGCTGAATACCCTCAAACAAATCATTTTTCCAGCAGCCCATTATGAGCTCGGTTTGCTCCTCTGGAAAATGGTGTCATGGTGGGCTAGCTTCCTTGTAGAATGATATAAGCATTAAATTAGTTATGCCATGTAATGCACCTAGAACAATGCCAAGCATTTTTCAGTGCTTTTAAAAATGTTAGTCCTTCTGATTTCCCATAAAATATTTTCTTGGTAATAGTCTCTTTCCAGGTGATGTGTACAAAAGTAATACAAACAGTACTCAGTGGAAGGTTTCTGCAGATGCTTCTCACAATAAATCCGGACTAAAGTCCCATGCCGAAGTTCTTACTGAGGAAGGGGACAAAGCCAGCCCAGATCTTCAGTAGAAGCAGACGGTGTGAAGAAAGCTTTTTCCTGCCTTCTCCTCCATTTGCAACAGCAGCTCCTCCAGATTGTCTTCCATGTCGTCTGACTGCTGCAGGCACTGGCAAATCTCACAGATGAGGAAAGCTCCCAGGGTGGCATCTTCCAGGGTATCTTGGATGTCCATGTTGATCACGTGCACAGGCTGAAAGGTCTGCTGTTCTCTGGAACACAGATCTTCCACCACTGTGTCATAGACCCTCTCCTCACAGGTGAAGATGACATCAAAGAAATCAGTGCAGTCCTGAAATCTTTCTGGACCGGGCTTGATTCTCTCATTTCTTCCCAAGATGTGTAAGATTCCGTTGCGGGTGTAGCATTCTCTATCTTTCCTGAGGAGGTCATTGTACATCTCCTTATATGTTGTTGCAAAATCATAAACTACAGGACGATGGGGTCTTGGTCCTGGTAGCCTCACATGAGATTCAGTTCCAAAAGACCGGACACTTAGCCCTTTTCTCCTGAGGATGCTGTGGGCCTCCATGCTCCTGTTGACATTGCTCACGCACACCACAGCCACCCTGAGTGTGGAGGAGAGCATGATGGTGGCCACTGGGAACCAGAGAGACACAGGCACCTCAGCTGCTGCAGGGACTGGGAGCCGAGGAGACGACCACCTATACCCAGGTCTTCCAAATGAGCTAATGGGGAGGCACAGGAGGCAGGTTTATATTGAGTCACCTTAATTAGTGGGTGGAGACTTCATGACTTCTGGATTGATTAGGTTGTGATAATCGTCTCCTAACTCATCACAAGAACAATCAAGATGATTAAATTACCTAAAGCATTAACTCTCCACAAAGGTGGCACCACCCAGTCTGGATTCATTTAAAATCTGTAGTTTGCTCTGGTGGTTCTCCTAGTGAATGGGGGCTGCTATTGGCAACGGCCAGGACAATTAAGCTACCTGCAAGCATGTCATAGGACTCTCCACTGACCTTCAAACATGAAATTGGATGATAAACATGTTGACAACGTCCAAGGCTGCACCCTATTTAATTATAAATTACACGTGTTGTTGCTTGTTTTAATTTTCATAATGTTCGAGAAATGCAATTGCATAAATCACAGGACCATTTTATATAGTTTTGTCCAGAAGTTCACAAAATTTTTCACCAATACAAAAAAAATCCCATTCTCAACAACATATCTGCTTATGGTATTTTAAGAGTTATTCAACACAACATTTTCTGCATTTGATATTACTGAAATCATAATGATTCTCCAGAGAAGGCAGCAATTGCTGCAAGCCTCTGCCTACTTTAATATGCCTTCAAGTACAGTTGTGTCTTAGTTTTCGGTACTGAAATACAATGTTTAGAATTATTTTCCTTAAAAGTTTGTAAAATTTATTAAGAAAATGAAGAGATTTTAAAATTATGAAAGGGGTTCCAAACAATAAGGATAATCATGTCACTTTATAATCAATCAACTTATCGTTGATTAGATTATGATAATGGGCTCCTAACTAATCGAAATAATCATCAAAATGATTAAATTCCTAAAGATGCAACTCTCCACAAAGGGGGCCCCACTCAGTCGGGATTCATTTATTTGTGAGCTCTGTTTGCTGTCACTCACTGATTCACCAAAAATTGAGTAAATAATAACCTTGCTTGTTTTTATAAATTTTTCTTAAATATATGTATGGCTCACATTTATTTCAATGTAAATCAGATCAGGGACATCACTTTTGTCCCTGGTGCCGTGACAAAATCTATCCATAAAGCAATATATTGTATTTTTCTATGTCCTTCTTCAGGTGATTCTTACATTGCAAATACAGCAGGTTCTCAAATAACATCCTTTTATTTCTTTTTTCATTTTGAGACAGGGTCTCACTCTGTCACCCCGGTTGTAATGCAGTGGTACCGTCATGGCTCACTGCAACCTCAAACTCCTGGGCTCAATCATTCATCTCATCTCGATCTCCTGAGTAGCTTGGACTACAGGTGTGTACCACCATGCCTGAGTAACTTTGGTATCTTTTGTAGAGGATGGAATTTTACCATGTTACCCAGGCTGGTCTCAAAAGCCCAGGGGCTCAAGTGATCCACCCGCTTCAGCCTCCCAAAGTGCTGGGATTACAGGCATGAGCCATTGTGCCCAGCCTCACCTAACATCATTTTATTATAACATTAATGAGAAAAAAATTTGACTTCTGGCGGGGCCACTGTCTCTGTGGAGTTTGCATATTCTCCCTATGTCTGTGTGGGTTGTCTCTGGATACTCTTGTTTCTTCCTACATCCCAAAGATGTGCACATCAGGTGAACTGACATCTCTATGGTCCTAGTGTGAGGGTGTGCCCTGAACCCCAGATGGGGTCCTGTCCAGCGTTGGTTCCTGCCTCACACCTTGAGCTGCCGAGATTGGCTCCAGCCACCTGCCACTCTAAAGTGGAATCAGCAGATTGGAAAATGAATGAATGAATACAAATTACTGAAAAATAAAAATTCATAAAATATGTGGTAATCATACACATGCAAGACAATAATGATCAGAGTACAAAATAGATCAGCCTGCCGCGTCTCTCATTGTTGGTTTTTAACTGTGTAGTAGTAGGAAGAGCTCCTTATAATTTTTTCTTTGCAAACATTTATTCCTTGATTTAACTTACCACAACTACGACCACTTTCACTCACTGATTCACTGAAAATTGGGTAAAAAATAATCTTACTTGGTTTTATTAAGCTTTCTTAAATGCATGCATAACTCACATTTATTTCAAGGTTTAATATTCAAAGTGTGTTGAATCTTTATTTAGAAATTTGGTGATGTTTTTGTGACTCTTGTTCATATCAATTAACCTATGATATAATTGATTTTATTGTACATCATTTCGCTTGAAGTCATCGTTTTGAAGAACCTATTAACCACAGTTAGTGAGTGCTTACTGTATTTTTTAAATCAGTAAACACCTTCAAGTTTCTCAAAGTGTGTGCTCAGCATTAGCATCAATTGGGAGCTTGTTAAAAAAAAATGCAAATTTGGACCTCAACCCACTGAATCAGAAACTCTAGTGGTGAAGCCCGGAGATCTGTGTTTTTCAAAGTCTTCCTAATAATTCCAAAACCCAAAGTTTTAGAAGAACTTCCCTAGAGATTTTTGAAACCTGACTATACATTAGAAGCACCTGAAGAATTGTTAAATGCACTGCTTCGGGCATAGAGAATGAACAGGATTTTCTTGAAAAACCAAAGGAGAGGAAACATTCAACATAAATGAAAAGCTAGTCAGATCTTAAATATGTTGTGAAATGTCTTATTAGACTCAATGACTGAGACCTAAAGAAATCTAACAAATGAAAAAAAGAAAAATCTCAGAGACCAGCTATAAGTGTTACTGAAAAGGAAGATGTTTTGTGTATTCCAAAAGAATTGAGAAACAGTGTTAAACCAAACCTTGAAGACTGATACACCAAGTGGTTGCATATAATTTCAACAGAAATAAAAGGATAATACTGGGAGGATCAGTGTGAAATACTAAATATATCATATGAGTGAATTTCTACTTAAAACACTTCTAAGAGGTAGTACTACGGGTACTGCCTATGTCCTCAGGGGAAATGTCAAGGGCATTTATTATGTTCTGCCTCCCAGTGAAGGCACAAAGTGAGACAATCGAAAAAATCCAGGGAAACAGTACGTGGTTAATTGGATTAGATGTTGAGCTGATGGTAGAGTACCGACTCAGAGACATAAAAGTAGACATAATTTATTTAAACACTAATTGCTTTTCAAAGCACCAGACTTCTTGACTACGTAAGTCCAAGTATAGGGGAACACACACAAGACAAAATCTGGAGAAGTGTATTAGAAAAACAACGTGATGAGACAGAGAAAAATGTTTCCGCTGCTATTGCGACATCACAAGTTATACAGGACCTGAACAAAAATAAATAAATCTCAAGATTCTGAGGGCAAAGGTATTATGGCTTCTTGGCACCTCAAGACACAGGCATCAATAACAGTTCCAGTTCTGGAATCTGCTAAGAGTGATTTTCCAGTTCAGTGATTGTTAACTGTGGCTGGATATTTCAAGACCTTTCTACCAAACTTTTATAAGATGCCAATGTCTGGGACCTACCCCAGATCAAATGAATCAAAATCTCTGGGCATGGATTATGTTCATCCTGATTTTATTTCTTATTCCTGTGATCCCTTCACCCACCCACATTTCAAAATTTATTTCATGCTAGAATTTCGTCTATACACATTTGGTGTAATGACTTTTTTACTGTACATTCCTCGCATCTTCTTGATTTTATATTGTTATTTCTGCCCTTGGTTTTATCAAGTTGTTATATACTCCATTTTGTACTTAGCTTGAAATTTTACTTGGATTACCCTCCCCATTAAATGGTTACCTGCGCTTTCTCTGCCTTCCTGATCAGAACACGTTTCTCTAGTACTTATTTGAAAACAAGAGTTTTGCAATGCTCTTAATTCTTTTTCACTTTTCACTGATCCCCTAGTCCTAACTTCCAGGTATTGCCAGGATATTTTGTTAATTTTAGTTCAATAGTCTTAGTCAAATGTATCTCACAGATAGTTCCTTCAATTTCTGAGTCCTTATTTACAACTGAACTTTACCTGAAGTCTAAATTCTTTTTCTGTTAAACACATAAGAAATTATTGAAATATTTAGTCCCAGCCTCAGTACATGCCTCCATTTCCTTTCTTTTCTTCACATTCCCACCAATTGTTGTTCAGGTTCACATAAGTGATAATGTTTGGAAAGTCTTCTCTCAAATAGGTTTCTCTGTTGGGGGACACAGGAGATAAACTGTCTGAATTGCTGTGTATCTTTCCTTCAACCTAACAGAGGGGCCACATCTCAGCTGGGTACAGGATTGTGGGGCTGTAGTCCTTTCTCTCAGTAGTCCTTAACTGCTATGCCACTGTCCGTTCCAGCGTTGGAGATAAAAAGTCTAATTCCAGCATCATTCTTCTTCTGTAGATAATATGTTCTTTTTAACTGTATGTTTGTTTGTCAGATTTTTCTTTTTCTCTTTTGAGTTCAAAATTTGTACTGACAGATGCCTCAGTGTTTCTTTTTTCTCATCACTCTTGTCCAGTATTTCTCCATTGTTTTAATCAACCCCCACTTAAGGAGACTTCTCAGACATTTTTCCCTAATCGCTTCCCCATACAATTTTAATAGCATAGATATATTGTGTATTTGTTTATGTACGGCATCTGTGCTCTGTACATAAAGGGAGTGAGATTTCTGTTCACTCCCCCAAGAACCAGATTCTGCCCCATTAGGGACATTATCACTCCTGTTGAGAAAGCAATGGTTTAACCTGAAACAGTGAGCCCTTTATTACATTCAAGAAATTATCTACTATTCTTTAATTATTGTCTTACTTCCACGAATACCTTTTACTCCTTGTGAAATTCTAGTAATTTACATTTTGTTATTCTTGATTTATCTGCCGCGTCCCTTCTTTTTCCTCATGGTTTCATATATTTCTTCTTTTTGTTTTGAAGTATTTGTCAAATCAAATTTGGATCTCAATTCACTCACTAAATTGTTTATAAGAGAAATCGTGTTTTGGCCTCAGAAAGTGTTGGCCACTCACATTTTTTTAATAGAATTTACTTTTTGTCCAAGTTGTCATCTTTCTGCCTCCCCTCTGCATGTCACTGGTAAGTGTTCAGTTTCTCCTGACTCATCATTGCTGACTGCTGGGCCTGCTAACACAGAATCTTTATCACTGAGGCTCAAGTTGCTCCTGGACTCCAAATAGGAGTGTTACAGGTAGTTAGACAGACATGAACCAGGCAGGAGAGGGCTCTACCCCCAACCCACCAGGAATGTCAGGCGACCAGCAAGTGATGGTTGGGCACTTACCACACTGCCTCTCTAAAAATGAGAACTTGGCAGCCAGTGAGGAAAGACAATCTCCTGAGGGTCCATAGCTGCCACACTCAAGTGTTCATTGAACTCGGGCACCAGGGAGAGGCAACTTCCCAAACAGATAAAAACACTTGAGATTGGTAATCAGCTTCCAATAAAATCTCAGGATTTGGGCAAGTGAGTCCAGGCATGTGCCTTAAGAGAAAATGGCAGAGTATGACCTTCCGGAGGCATTCCACCAGAAAAGGGAAGAAAGCCTCAGATGGACATGAGTACAATTTCCTAAACACACTGCGCATGCTCACTTCCCAAGCATAAGGAGGGTGTTAGCAGGTGGGCAGCCTACCCTAAGGGAAGAATCATGGGAAAGGGGTGCAATATGCCAAAAATGGGCCAGAATATAAAGTCCCAGGATCAAGGTTAAGCAGGGCACTTGTCCTTCAAGTCACCCACTGGAGTCTCTTCCAAGTGTACTTTACTTTCTGCTCTAAAGCTCTTTAATAAGCTTCCGCTGCTGCTCTGAGACTTGCCTCGGTCTTGTTTTGCCTTATGCCTCTTAGTCGAATTCTTGCTGCTCTGAAGAGATAAGAACTGAGGTTGCTGCAGACCCGTATGGATTCACCTTAGGTAACTCAGATACCTTCTTCTCCTAACAGGAGCAGTCCCACAGATGCTAGAAGACAAAGTGGTCTCTGTTGGCCCAAGTCTGGTAGGAAAGAACAAAGCAAGCAGCGGATCTCTTCAGATGCACCTAAAGAAAGCCTTTGAGTTTCCTGGACCCCTACAACCCACTTCAGGATTTCACTTTGGCTTCTTGCGTCCATGAAGAATCTCAGGATACCAAAATCAGCCTCTCTCCTCTTCCCTCCTCGGATCGCAAGCCCAGGGCCTAACTCACAACACTCATAAAGCACCCCCTGCCAGTTCTCCCTTCAGGCCCTCAAACAACCAATTTCTCTTGGGTGAGTACCTAAGACTGAAATGTCTGGGCTATAGGATAAATATATGTTGAACTTCCTAAGAATCGCCAAATATTTTTTTCCAAAGTGGTTTCATCAGTTTACATTCCCAGCATCAGCGTCCCCATTGTTCCTCAACTTCACCAACATTCATTCTTTCTCACCTTTTCTATTTTAGCCATTTAGTGTTTCTGAGTGGAATTTTGGGATTTTAGTTTACATTTCCCTGATGACTAAAGATGCTGAGCATCATCTCATGTGTTTATGGCCCATTTGTACAGCTTGTTTTGTGAAGTCATATTTATAATAATTTATAATAAAATTTATTTTCTATTTTGAAGATTGTTCTTCTTTTTCATTTTATGTATTTGTGCTATTCTTCTCAACTCTTTAAAAAAATAGATTTGCTCCTGTTTCTGTTTTGTTTGGTGGTGTTGTTTTGTTGTTGATGTGTTTCAAACAACCTGGTATGTTGCTGTTTGGCAGGGTTGTCTCCTAAGAGACTGCAAACCCCTTTAGGGCAAATGGTAGACTTCTTTATCTCCCCTTCCAGATCAGCCAGAACAGTTCCTAGAACATAGTAAATGCTCGGTAAATGTTCCTTGTGTCAGTATTGACAGACAATGACTTCCTATTACAGCTCATTGCTGACTCTAGCCCAGCAAGGGGATTGTACTAACTAGGCCCATGCCATTATCGAGGCTCCTGTAGTGTCAGGGGCATGATTACATCATAAAAATTACAATTTTGAGGTTATCTTTCATAGTTCTATCATCCTCATTATACTAGACTCAATGACCAGAACTGTGCATATCCATCTTGGCTCACTGCTCATACAGTACCTGGATACTTTAGGAATTCAGTTCTTCATTGTGTTTTGTTTGTTTTTTAGAGACAAGTTCTTGCTCTGTCACCTACGCTGGAGTACAGTGGCACAATCAAAGCTCAGTGCAGCCTTGAACTCCTGGAATCCAGTGATTCTCAGCCTCCTAAGTAGCTAGAACTAAATGAGTGCACCACCGTGCCAAGCTCATTTTTTTTTCTGGAGATGGGGTCTCACTGTGTTGGCCAGGCAGGTCTCGAGCTCCTAACCTCAGGCAATCCTCCCACTTGGGCCTCCCAAAGCATGGCTTGCCAGTTCCTAATTTTTGAACCAAGTCTGCAGCACTGTGTGTAGAGAGGGGAAGCCAGAAGCCATAGTTTATTATCTGAGAAATGTATACTATAAGAAATTTTGGAATAATACAACAGATGTATCATTTTCCTGAGTTAGCATGGATTGGAAAGGGTAAGCCTATAAGCAGAGACCAGTTAGAAGTCTGGTGTGATCATCCAAGTGACAGAGGATAAATCCTAAACCAGTCCCTTGGGGCTTTGGGACACTTGTGGATAAGCAGAAGCTACATCCAACATCTGAGCACAATGGAGGAGCTTGTACTAACCTTCCAATCAATAGTAAACATAGAAGCTAGGTAAAATACTTAAAGCAACCGAAGTTGTTAAAGAAAAAAACAATCCAAGTGGGACTTGAAGAGAAGATTGCTGGAAAGAATGTACACTAGTGCAGCTATGCAAGCCCCACATTTGCCTCTGCTTTTTCCCTCACAGCATTTGCTAAGTCCTGGCATGTGCAACAAAGACCAAGTTGAAAGGTAGTGGGAGCTTGTAGCATTCTCCGTTACAGGCCTCTGAGCCCAAGCTAAGCCATCATATCCCCTGTGACCTACATGTATACATCCAGAGGGCCTGAAGCAACTGAAGAATCACAAAAGAAGTGATATTTAAATGGCCTGTTCCTGCCTTAACTAATGATATTCCACCACAAAAGAAAAGAAAATGGCCTGTCCTTGCCTTAACTGATGACATTACTTTCTGAAATTCCTTCTCCTGGCTCATCCTGGCTCAAAAACTCCCCCACTGAGCAACTTGTGACCCCCCACTCCTGCCCACCAGAGAACAACCCCCTTTTTCCTTTACCTACCCAAATCTTATAAAACGGCCCCACCCCTATCTCCCTTCGCTGACACTCTTTTTGGACTCAGCCTGCCTGCACCCAGGTGAAATAAACAGCCTTGTTGCTCACGCAAAGCCTGTTTGGTGGTCTCTTCACATGGACGTGAATGAAATTTTGGTGCCATGACTCGGATCAGGGGACCTCCCTTGGGAGATCAATCCCCTGTCCTCCTGCTCTTCGCTCTGTGAGAAAGATCCACCTACGACCTCAAGTCCTCAGACCAACTAGCCCAAGGAACATCACAACAATTTTAAATCAGGTAAGCGGCCGCTTTTTACTCTCTTCTCTAACCTCTCTCACTATCCCTCAACCTCTTGCTCCTTTCAATCTTGGCGCCACACTTCAATCTCTCCCTTCTCTTAATCTCCGTTTCTTTACTTTTCTCATAGAGACAGGAGATGAGTTTTATCTGTGGACCCAAAACTTTGGCACCGGTCACGGACTCGGGAAGACAGTCTTCCCTTGGTGTTTAATCACACGGGGACACCTGATTATTCATCCACGTTTCAGAGGTGTCTGACCACACAGGGACACCTGCCTTGGTCTTTCACCCTTAGTGGCAAGTACCACTTTTCTGGGCAGCAAGAACCCCCCACCCCTTCTCTCCATGTCTCTACCCCTTCTCCACTTTTCTGGAGGGCAAGAACCCCCCAACCCTTCTCTCCGTGTCTCTACACCCTCTCCACTTTTCTGGGGGGCAAGAACCCCCCAACCCCTTCTCTCCATGTCTCTACCCCTTCTCCACTTTCCTGGGGGCAAGCAACCCCCATCCCTTCTTTCCATGTCTCTACTCTCTCTTTTCTCTGGGCTTGCCTCCTTCACTATGGGCAGCCTTTCACCCTCCATTCCTCCTTCTTCTCCCTTAGCCTGTGTTCTCAAGAACTTAAAACCTCTTCAACTCACACCTGACCTAAACCTAAATGACTTATTTTATTCTACAATGCCGCCTGACCCCAATACAAACTCAACAGTGTTTCCAAATAGCCAGAAAACAGCACTTTCGATTTTTCCATCCTACACGATCTAGATAATTCTTACCGTAAAATAGGCAAATGGTCTGAGGTGCCTGACGTCCAGGCATTCTTTTACACATTGTTCCCTCCCTACTCTCTGTTCCCAATGTGACTCATCCCAAATCCTCCTTCTTTCCCTCCCTCCTGTCCTCTCAGTCCCAATCCCAAGCATAGCTGAGTCTTTCTAATCTTCCTTTTCTACAGACCCATCTGTCTTCTCCCCTCCTCCCCAGGCTGCTCCTTGCCAGGTCAAGCCAGGTCCCAATTCTTCCTCAGCCTCCACTCCTCCACCCTATAATCCTTCTAACACCTCCCCTCCTCACACCCAGTCCAGCTTACAGTTTAGTTCTGTGACTAGCTCTTCCCCACCTGCCCAACAATTTCCTCTTAGAGAAGTGGCTGGAGCTGAAGGTATAGTCAGGGTACATGTATCTTTTTCTCTATCAGACCTCTCTCAGATCAGTCAGCATTTAGGCTCTTTCTCATCAGACCCCACTAAATATATACAGGAATTCCAATATCTTACTCTGTCCTACAATTTAACCTGGAGTGACTTAAATGTCATCCTGACTTTGATCCTCTCCCCAGGTGAACGAGAATGAGTTCTTTCTCTAGCCCAATCTCATGCTGATAACCACCAGCTTCATGAGCCACACCTCCAGGAAGGCATTAGAGCAGTTCCCCGAGAGGATCCCCAATGGAACTATCAGGCAGATTCCCCAGGTATAGCTAGGCGAGATTACATGATTTCCCGCCTAATTGAAGGGCTTTAAAAGGCAGCTTACAAAGCTGTTAATTATGACAAGCTTAAAGAAACTACCCAAGGTAAAATGAAAACCCAGCCCAGTTCATGGCCCGCTTAGCAGCAACCCTTAGATGCTTTACTGCCCTAGACCCAGAAGGGCCAGAAGGCCGCCTTATTCTTAATATGCATTTTATCACCCAGTCCACTCCTAACATTAGGAAAAAACTTCAAAAGTTAAATTCCGGCCCTCAAACCCCACAACGGGACCTAATTAACCTCGCCTTCCAGGTGTACAATAATAGAGTAGAGGCAGCCAAGTAACAACATATTTCTGAGTTGCAATTCCTTGCCTCCACTCTCAGAGAAACCCCAGCCACATCTCCAGCACACAAGAACTCCAAATGCCTGAACTGCTGCTGCCAGGGGTTCCTCCAGAACCTCCTCCCCCAGGAGCTTGCTACAAGTACTGGAAATCTGGCCACTAGGCCGAGGAATGCCCACAGCCCAGGATTCCTCCTAAGCCATGTCCCATCTGTGTGAGACCCCACTGAAAATCAGACTGTTCAACTCACCTGGCAGCCACTTCCAGAACCCCTGGAACTCTGGCCTAAGGCTCTCTGACTCCTTCCCAGATCTTCTCGGCTTAGCAGCTGAAGACTGACATTGCCCGATCACCTCGGAAGCCTACAGGACCATCACAGATGCTCTGGGTAACTCTCATAATGGAAGGTAAGTCCATCCCCTTCTTAATCAATAAGGAGGCTACCCACTCCACATTACCTTCTTTTCAAGAGCCTGTCTCCCTTGCCTCCATAACTGTTGCAGGTATTGACGGCCAGGCCACTAAACCTCTTCAAACTCCCCAACTCTGGTGCCAACTTAGACAATACTCTTTTAAGCACTCCTTTTTCATTATCCCCACCTGCCCAGCTCCCTTATTAGGCCGAGACATTTTAATTAAATTATCTGCTTCCCTGTCTATTCCTGGGCTACATCTCATTGCCGCCCTTCTTCCCAACCCAAAGCCTCCTTTGCATCTTCCTCTCGTATCCCCCCACCTTAACCCACAAGTATAAGACATCTCTACTCCCTCTCTGGCAACCGATCACATGACCATTACCATCCTATTAAAACCTAATCACCCTTACCCCCCTCAACACCAATATCCTATCCCACAGCACGCTTTAAAAGGATTAAAGCCTGTTATCACTCACCTGCTACAGCATGGACTTTTAAAGCCTATAAACTCC
Source organism: Pan paniscus (assembly GCF_029289425.2). NCBI lineage: Eukaryota > Metazoa > Chordata > Mammalia > Primates > Hominidae > Pan > Pan paniscus. The sequence goes on along the minus strand of NC_073258.2, from coordinate 6,597,848 downwards.
CCTTACACTTCCCCCATTTCACCTGTCCTGGGACCAGACAAGTCTTACAGGTTAGTTCAGGATCTGTGCCTTATCAACCAAATTGTTTTGCCTATCCACCCCGTGGTGCCAAACCCATATACTCTCCTATCCTCAATACCTCCCTCCACAACCCATTATTCTGTCTGGATCTCAAACATGCTTTCTTTACTATCCCTTTGCACCCTTCATCACTTAGACTGACCCTGACACCAATCAGGCTCAGCAAATTACCTGGGCTGTACTGCCACGAGCCTTCACAGACAGCTCCCGTTACTTCAGTCAAGCCCAAATTTCATCCTCATCTGTTACCTCTCTCGGCATAATTCTCATAAAAACACACGTGCTCTCCCTGCTGATCATGTCCAGCTAATCTCCCAAACCTCAATCCCTTCTACAAAACAACAACTCCTTTCCTTCCTAGGCATGGTTAGTGCGGTCAGAATTCTTACACAAGAGCCAGGAGCACACCCTGCAGCCTTTCTGTCCGAACAACTTGACCTTACTGTTTTGCCTAGCCCTCATGTCTGCGTGCAGTGGCTGCCACTGCTTTAATAATTTTAGAGGCCCTCAAAATCACAAACTATGCTCAACTCACTCTCTATAGTTCTCATAACTTCCAAAATCTATTTTCTTCCTCACACCTGATGCATATACTTTCTGCTTCCCAGCTCCTTCAGCGATACTCACTCTTTGTTGAGTCTCCCACAGTTACCATTGTTCCTGGCCCAGACTTCAATCAGCCTCCCGCATTATTCCAGATACCACACCTGACCCTCATAACTGAATCTCTCTGATCCAACTGACATTCACCCCATTTCCCCATATTTCCTTCTTTCCTATTCCTCACCCTGATCACGCTTGATTTAGGCAGTTCCTAGATTAGGCAGTTCCACCAGGCCTAATCGCCACACACCAGCAAAGGCAGGCTATGCTATAGAACAAGCCACCAGCCCACCTCTTAGAACCTCTCATTTCCTTTCCATCGTGGAAATCTATCCTCAAGGAAATCACTTCTCAGTGTTCCAGCTGCTATTCTACTACTCCTCAGGGACCATTCAGGCCCCCTCCCTTCCCTACACATCAAGCTCGGGGATTTGCCCCCACCCAGGACTGGCAAATTGGCTTTACTCAACATGCCCTGAGTCAGGAAACTAAAATACCTCTTGGTCTAGGTAGACACTTTCACTGGATAGGTAGAGGCCTTTCTCACAGGGTCTAGGAAGGCCACGATTGTCATTTCTTCCCTTCTGTCAGACGTAATTCCTCAGTTTGGGCTTCCCACCTCTGTACAGTCCAATAACAGACCGGCCTTTGTTAGTCGAATCACCCAAGCAGTTTCTCAGGCTCTTAGTATTCAGTGAACTAATGGTCTTTTAAAAACTCTCCTCACCAAGCTCAGTCACCAACTTAAAAAGGAATGGGCAATACTTTTACCACTTGCCCTTCTCAGAATTCAGGCCTGTCCTCGGAATGCTACAGGGTACAGCCCATTTGAACTCCTCCATAGACGCTCCTTTTTATTAGGCCCCAGCCTCATTCCAGAGACCAGACCAACTTAGACTGCGACCACCCCCGCAAAAAAAAAAAAAAAAAAAAAAAGCTTGTCATCCCTACTATCTTCTGTCTAGTCATACTCCTATTCACCGTTCTCAACTACTTATAAATGCCCTGCTCTTGTTTACACTGCCGGCTTACACGGTTTCTCCAAGCCATCACAGCTGATATCTCATGGTGCTATCCCCAAACTGCCACTCTTAACTCCCTCCTAAAGTAAATAATCTTTGCTGGCAGGGCTATGCTGAACCTCCTTAGGCACTCTCTAGTTAAATGTCCTGGGTCCTCCCAATTCTTAGTCCTTTAATACCTGTTTTTCTCCTTGTCTTATTCTGGACTTTTTTCAATTCATACAAAACCATATCCAGACCATCACCAATAATTCTATACGACAAATGTTCCTTCTAAGAACCCCACATATCACCCCTTACCACAAAATCTTCCTTCAGCTTAATCTCTCCCACTCGAGGTTCCCACGCTGCCCCTAATCAAAGCAGCCCTGAGAAACATTGCCCATTATCTCTCCTTACCACCCCCCAAAATTTTCACTGCCCAAACACTTCAACACTATTATGTTTTATTTTTCTTATTAATATAAGAAGACAGGAATGTCAGGCCTCTGAGCCCAATCTAAGCCATCAAATCCCCTGTGACCTGCATGTACACATCTTGATGGCCTGAAGAAACTGAAGAATCACAATAGAAGTGATATTTAAATGGCCTGTTCCTGCCTTAACTCATGACATTCCACCATAAAAGAAGTGAAAATGGCTGGTCCTTACCTTAACTGATGACATTACTTTGTGAAATTCCTTCTCCTGCTTCATCCTGGCTCAAAAACTCCCCCACTGAGCACCTTGTGACCCCCTACTCCTGCCCACCAGAGAACAACCCCCCTTTTTCCTTTACCTACCCAAATCTTACAAAACGGCCCCACCCCTATCTCCCTTCGCTGACTCTCTTTCGGACTCAGCCCGCCTGCACCCAGGTGAAATCAACAGCCTTGTTGCTCACGCAAAGCCTGTTTGGTGGTGTCTTCACATGGACGCTAGTGAAACGCAGCAGGCTAGGAATAAAGAAGTTGCAGTTCAGGGATACCATGGAGTCTGAGACCTGAGATAGAAGAGGCAGCCTTAGAGAAAATTGGGCCAAAATTCAGCGTGCCGATTCCCCTTGAGGAGTTTGCCAATTCCTAAGCTGTGCATGTTCAGGGCAAGATTCTCAGCACCTGAATTGAAAGCAGCAGCTGTGAAGCTAAACAGTTGTGCAAAGACTAGCAGTCTGATGGTGCTGGGGAGTCAGAGGCTGGAGGTCAGGGCCTGAGGAGGTAGAGCAACCCTTGTAAATAAACACTGAAACACTAGGAAGCTTTGAAACACTAGAAGGGCTGTACTCTAGGAGTAAGGACAACCCAGAAAAAGATCAACGCTGGCACTAGCAAAAGTTAAGCGTCCTCTTAGATGGATCAAGATCTGCCAGTACCCTTATGTGCCTGAATTCTTTCTAGAGAAACGTAACAGTTTCAGAGAACAGAGTCTCTAATTTTTTCATATAAAATCACTATCCATTCACACTCACAAACCAAGCATGCCAAGAAACTACCAAATAACTAAAAAAAAAAATGTGGAAAAAAATAGCGACAGAACCACAGGTGATCTAAACATTGGAACTATGAGGGATTTTAAAATAAAATGCTTATCCAGGTCCTGTTAGAAAATATTGGTTGCATCTTCTGAAAAAGAGATGCCCACATGTAAAAACTCCAGGAGCTCAAGTAGCTGCCTGTTACCTATTACCACCACAGGCTCAGTAGGAAGATACACACAGATGTTCCTCCTGAGCAGAATTATCTTTTTATCATACATTAAGTTCTAGGGCACATGGGCAAAACGTGCAGGTTTGTTACATATGTATACCTGTGCCATGTTTGTTTGCTGTGCCCATTAACTCATCATTTACATTAGGTATTTCTCCTAATGCTATCCCACCCCCATCCCCCCACCCCACGACAGGCCCCGGTGTGTGATGTTCCCCACCCTGTGTCCAAGTGTTCTCATTGTTCAATTCCCACCTATGAATGAGAACATGTGGTGTTTGGTTTTCTGTCCTTGCAATAGTTCTGAGCAAAGTTTTTAATACTAGCTGAATGTTGGTGCAAACTCTAGGTAATGTCATGAACTGAGCTACCAACTGTGAGCTGGGAGGACTCATTTGTATCTCACACCTGAAGTCTCTATTAAACAGGCCTCTGTGGCCCCTTTTCCTATTGCCTTCATCCAAATATTTATCCTCTAGAGCTTACCATTCTAAAAAGAAAGAAATGATTACCCCATAGAAAAGTGGACAAAAGAAAAAAAGAACAGCATTTATTCCCAGTATATTTTTGCTTAGCCTCTTTCAATAAGCCCTACCCCTATAACTACAAGCCGATTGCTGTGCATCCTTGGACAGCTCATATTTGAATTGTTTTTCCTCTGCAAATGGAGTGATGAGAGGGGTTCCTTGGACTTGAACTAGAAGTTAGAGTCTACCATAACCTAGTGATGGAAAAGAGAATAGGTCTCAGAAACATTTAGGAAATAATCTTGTTAAAACTTCACGATTAATTGGATGAAGGAAGGTCCAGGTCCATGATGATTCCCTGGTTTCTAAATAGGATGATTGCACCTTAAGTCTTGCAACTAACCCAAATAGATAATTGAGGCAAAGTAGGAAGTTCTACTTTTGCCAAATTCAACTTGAGATATACAAAAGCAAAGTTTCCTAATGCTGTTTATATATTCAACTCTGAGGCTTGGAGAAGAAGCCTTGGATAGAAGTTTAGATTTCAGTGGCATCGGTACCTACAGGTGCACGATGAAGCCATCAGATGAGTGGGAGAAAAAGCTTGTATCTACTCTTTATATGTTTATAACCCACCTCATTTCAAAATCAGATTTGAGTCAGCAGGAGAACATGTAGAAAGAGAATTAAAAGTCACAATATTTGTCTAATAGACTCTAAATTTAGGGTAAGTAATGAAGAGGGACTCTCCCATAAACAAGAGAACTCAAATGTTGGTTTCACTGAAGCAAAGGATACAAAAAAAATTTTCTTCAAGAAGTAGAGATTGATCAAAACTTGACTTCAGTAGAGAGTTCCAGCATGTGAAGAATTAGGGGTTTTGTTTACCAGAACAGTTCCTTTCTAGTGCTCAGATATAAGTGAGATAGCCCTGGGCTACAGAACAAGTAGAGATAATGCTCCTTCAGAAAATAGGCTTGTCGGGGGAGGGTAGATGAGATTTGGACTTGAGGCAGGGCCTGACACATGTAGAATGTTGTGCTGGTTGTTTTGAAGACAGGACGTATTTGGTGTGTTTTTCATCTTGAGGAGACTTAGATGATATAAATTCTGAAGGATATTTTATGTAGCAAGGCCCTAGATGGGATGAAACGGTTTGAAGGGCAGTAACAGGTGATCTTGAAAAATAGGAACACTTTATTCAGTAGCCAAGAATAAAGTAATAATTAGTTTACTGAGTTGGCACTCTTAGCTAGTATGTGTAATAAGACTTCAGGTATTTTGTCTCCTTTAGGAGCAACACCAGGAAATACGTGGAATTCGCCACTAAGGGACTAAGAAATGAAGATATTGCGTAAGGTCATTACCACTCAGAACCCAGTCTGTCTGATTTAAAAGTCCTGAGCCTGGCCGGGCGCGGTGGCTCACACCTGTAATCCCAGCACTTTGGGAGGCCAAGGTGGGTGTATCACCTGAGGTCAGGAGTTAGAGACCAGCCTGGCCAACATGGTGAAACCCCGTCTCTACTAAAAATACAAAACTTAGCTGGGAGTGGTGGTGCACGCCTGTAATCCTAGCTACTTGGGAAGCTGAGGTGGGAGAATTGCTTGAACCCAGGAGGCAGAGGTTGCAGTGAGCTGAGATCGGGCCACTGCACTCCAGCCTGGGTGACAGAGGGAGACTCCATATCAAAAAAATGTCCCAAGCCCTTAGCCAGTAGGTCTCACTGCCTCTGTGGAGAATATAGGTGTTGATGAGTCCAAGTTGGAAGGTGGGGTGGTGGGATGTTGAGGAGGGCATACCTGATACCCTCCAGTTTTGATGTCATCGGTACAATGTCGACTACCATTTGAATAGAGGGCTTGATGAGAGAATCACCTCAGAAAGGAAGAGATGAACAATATGAATGATGAAGATGCCGCTAAGTGAGAAGCAGCCATGGGGTGGGAGGAAGGACACGACATTATCAATGTTGATCAATGTTGAAGGACATGACATTAGTAGTGAAGATGGTGGTGAGAGAGAGGAAGCAGTGGGATGGAGACACCACGAGTCACTTGTCGATTAATGGTTCGTTCACGCAACATTTTTTGAGCGCCTTATGTGTACTCCATAGGATTCTCAATGTTGGGCCTACTTAGGTATAAGACATTCTGTCCCCTCAAGCTGTTCACAATCTAATCAACACAGTGGTAAATACTAACATGGGGTCATCTTGGGATGGCAGAACTTACAAGGAGTAACCATCGTAATCTCTGGGGATCAGAAAAGGCTTTCTGGAGGAGGTAATGTCTAACCCTAACCTGGGGGCTGAAGTGTGAGTAGGGGTTTATGAAATGAAGCAGAAAGACGTTCAGAGAAATGGAAGAACAGCTTATGGAAATTTCAGACAGGAAGAGAAAGAAGGGCCTATTCTTAGGTGCTTAAGGGAAGGTGAAACATTGAAGGGAAGTAATGGCACTGAGGTTGGATGGGTCACCTGAGGTGAAGCTATCAGAGCCTAGTAAATTTTGCTGAGAAATTGTGATTTTATCCTGAGGTGCTGAGGATTTTAAGAAGTGAAATGAAATAACTAGATGTGCATTTTAGAAAGCTTACTATAGCCGCAATATAAAGAATTCGTTGCAAGGGCAAGAATGGGGATTGGGGAGACCAGTCAGGAGCCTGTTTGGTAACCCAGGTGGGGTCAGGAAAATGGCAGAGGGCATGGAGAGAAGGAAGTCACACAGCTGATTCCAGAAGCCCTTTCTCTGACTAGAGAGAGGGTGACTTCCCTACTAAATCATTCTGCTGTTTCTTCTGTTCCCTCTAGACTCCAGTGCCTAAGGCCAACCTTGGAAAGGCGTGGCCAAAGCACCTGCGTGAGCCACTGCTACAGAATCTGGAGGAGCTGACATAGAGAAGAAACTCAGGTTCCTCCTGAAGGACTCATCCATGGAGAGGTCCTCACAGATACCCTGGGGTGAGGTGATGAAGACCTGGGACAAGGCCCTCAGCCACAGGAAGAAGATGACCATGAAGAGCTTGGGGAAGCAAACGCAGAGAAAGGCCTGTGTGCGTGGTAAGTGTGGGAAGGATTTGTGGTTGCGGCAACTGCCCTCTGCTGTTCTCCCTTTGCATCCTGCCTTCTTTCAGGTCTAGTTTTCCCTTTAGATCCTTTTTTTCCTTTCACCTCCTCATCACCCACCCCTTCACTTCCCTCCACTGTTTGCCCACCATCCCTTTTCCTCCTGTTTCTCATTAGCCTGTGTGTGTGTGTGTGTGTGTGTGTGTGTGTGTCCTCGATTACCTCCACCTGTTCTTTCCACTTGACATTTCAAAGGTGAAATGTCCTGCTCTCACTCAGAGATAATGTAGCTCTTCACTAGGTGGAAAGCCAGCATATATTCACATGCTCAGTGACCTTGCCTGGAAGGAAGAAAAAGTCAGTTGACCCCAAACAGCCCATCGCCAACACCACCACCTCAAGACCAGAGTTCAGGGGCCATGTTCTGGGTCAGTGACCTACTGGTATCACCAGAGTGAAGCTGAAAGGGGCCAAGAAGATGTATAAGCAATTCCGGGAGGGTCTGTAATAAGAGTTTGAGGAGGGCCAGAAAGAACTTTCCCCTCCTTGGCCAGAAGCAATGCGCGCCACAGAGTTCTGAGGGAAAGGGCCCTAGCGCTGCTTTCCTGGGGAGTGAGGCGCACACTCCACACCCACCTGAGTCCCCTGTCCACTGTTTCCTGGAGCGGGTTTTAGTCTGTTGTGCAGCTTCCCTAATAAGGGGGAAGTGTTTCTTTGGCTGGCTGAAAGAGGCCTGCTCCTTTCCTGGTGCTATGAATCCAGGTGGGACTGCAGTGGCTCTTCTATGGCCATTGACTGTGTGAGCCCCACGGTAAGGCGGGGAGGAGGCAGGACAGGATGCAGGCATCCAAAGACACCACTATGAGCTCTCTGGGGGGTCAGAAGACACAGAGAGCCATCCCTTATCACTTAGGGAATTCTGAGTTATTGACAATCAATGTGGCAGGGTACAGGAGGAAAGAGCTCTTGTAATTAAGTGATTGCTTCAAATATATCACCGCCCTCTAGAGATGGGAAATACCTAGACCAAGAATCCTTTCAGAGCCATATCTCAGACACGACAGGACTTCCTGTCGTAAGATAATCAACAGTACCATACTTTAAAAGCCAGTATTTCTAGTATCATAGTATTACTGTGTTTCTCTCTGTTTATCCCTGAGCCCCGGGGAGGTCTTGTTAGAGTGTACCAGCACTGTGACAACTGGCAGATGGGGCACTGAGAGCCGGAGGAGGTGAGGACTGGTCGCTCCACAGGCCTCCCCGATGTCTGCAGCGCTTGTAGGGACATCTAAGGGGCCAGTGTGATTTAAATAGACTGCATAAGTTTGAAATGCATGTAGTTTCAGCTTCTGTTAAAATGGTTTTTCTTTATAGTCAGTTTTGAGGCTTTTTTAAATTTTATAAACATATTTTTCATTCTTACTACTTTTTTTCCATTTTCATCTATCCTAGAAAAAAAAAAATGTTGTCCTCAAAATTACCTTATGTCTTTCCGCAATTGCCTTTGAGAAGGCTGATCTTCTCCAGACAAATTATCATCTGAAATCAGTAGACAATCTTGTATTCTGTGACTGAACCCAAGTTTATTTCATCCAAACAACTTCAAAAACCCAAGCAACCATATATACCTAGTATATTTTAGGACATCAGTAATGTCCTTTAAAAAGTGAAACTTTTTTTAAGCTACATTTTCAAATGTGTGTTCATTGAGGTTCTTACAGAAAGCTGCACTGCACGGTTTGTCGGCCCTTTTTAAAGTCAACAGTTGATTCAGAAATAAAATATACTTAAAAATCTTATTATTTCTTATATTTTAAGTTCAGTTTTTAAAACTTTCTAAAAAATGTTACCAGTCATTTTTAAGTAGCCATTACAACCTAGTTAATAAATCCCCATAAAAAATTTAAACAATGTTTATAAATAATTACAGTTTTGATTTCCTTAAATATATAGATTGATTTTCATTTTAAAAATGTTTTAATAAGTTTCTAACTAGTTCTTATAATCTAATAAAATAAATTTAGAATTATAGTGGATGTGAGGTTCTCATACATGTTGTTAACATAACTTGCTGATATATTATTACACATTTCAATTTAAAATTACTTCTTGGTAATTATTTATATGGACATTTAAAAGTTGACGTCAGGCATGGTGGCTCACTCCTATAATCCTAGCACGTTGGAAGGCCGAGGCAAGATCACTTGAGCCCAGGAGTTCTTGACTAGGCTGGGCAACAGTGAGACCCCCCAACTCTATTTTTAAAAATAAATAAATAAAAGTTGAAATCTGTTAAGCACTATATCTGCTAGGTACTATAATATGCCAAATTATCTAAATATTACAAGATCATAAAGTAACAAATACATAAGATTCTTCTTATACATAATTCAAAAATATAAATACAATGGCTTTGATCTACTTAACCGTCTCTCCACTAAGCTTTAAGTCTTACTAGGGATTTTTTTTGGAAGGGAGAGAAAAACACCCACTACAGACACAGTTTTATTATTCCAGCAAGCTGGGGTTTTTGTGGTGATACACAGAGAATCCTCATCTACCAGAGAGAGCCTTGACTGGGATGCAGGACCGGTTACAACGTCAAGATCCTTCTCTGTGAACAACTTGATGTCTTATTTGTAAAATTCTTCCAAGGAGGAAACCCTAAATTTTTTTAAAAACTCTTCTCACTAAAAACCTTAAGTCCATCGCGGAGCTCTCTGCGGTGGCGGCGGCGCCTCTGCTCTCCCGCGGCTCGGAGCCTGCACCACCGCCTCTCCCTCCCTGCTGCAGCCGCGCAGCCCAGCAGCCCCCAGACACACGCCTCCATTGGGCTCTTGTCACATAATTTTATTTTTGAAACAATTTCAGCCATTACTTAGAGGGTACTGCAGGAACAAAAATGGGAGTAAATCTTCCTACTCTGGAAACTGAATTTAGAGATGGGGAGAATGGAACCTGAGAGGCAGGGAAAGAATGATTATGTGTACTTACTATGTGCTAGATTATCAGTCAGGCACTGAATAAATACAGACATGATAAAAGTTGGTTATCTGTTATACTTCATTATTTCCCGGATCCCTGATCTTCGGCACCATGCCCATCTCCTGAGAATGGAGGAGGGCATTACATAATAGTAAAGGGTTCAATTCAACATGAAGACCTAACTATCCTAAATATATATGCACTCAACACAGGAGCACCCAGATTCATAATGCAAGTTCTTAGAAACCTACAAAGAGACTTAGAATCCCACACAAAAATAGTGGGAGACTTCAACACTCCACTGACAGGATTAGATACATCATCAAGGCAGAAAAATAGCAAAGATATTCAGGACCTAAACTCAATATTGGACCAAATGGATCTAATAGACCTTTTTATTATTTATTTTTGAGACACAGTCTGCCTCTGTCACCCAGGCTGGAGTGCAGTGGCATGGTCTCAACTCACTACAAAGTCCATCTCCCAGGCTCAAGCAATTCTCATGCCTCAGCCTCGCAAGTAGCTGGCATTACTATTAAAATTTTATGAGATGGCAATTAGAAAAAAGTGTCTAAAATGGCTCCATAACTGGGGATTGAAGAAAAAATGGAGAAATACTGGACTAGAGTGAAGAGAAATAAGAAACACTGAGGCATCTGCTAGTAAAAATGTTGAACTCTAAGGAGAAACAGAAAAATCTTACAAACATCCAGTTAAAAAGAACATATTTCCAGCTTCATGCATGTCCTTACAAAGGACATGAACTCATCCTTTTTTATGGCTGCATAGTATTCCATGGTGTATATGTGCCACATTTTCTTAATCCAGCCTATCATTGATGGACATTTGGGTTGGTTCCAAGTCTTTGCTATTGTGAATAGCAATAAACATAGGTGTGCATGTGCCTTTACAGCAGCCTGATTTATAATCCTTTGGGTATATACCCAGTAATGGGATGGCTGGATCAAATGGTATTTCTAGTTCCATCATGCAAACTATCGCAAGAACAAAAAACCAAACACCACAGGTTCTTGTTCACAGGTGGGAATTGAACAATGATAACACTTGGACACAGGAAGGGGAACATCACACACCTGGGCCTGTCGTGCGGTGGGGGGGGGGTGCAGAGGGAAAGCATCAGGAGATATACCTAATGTAAATGATGAGTTCACAGGTGCAGCACACCAATATGGCACATGTATACATGTGTAACAAATCTGCACGTCGTGCACATCTACCCTAGAACTCAAGTATAATAAATACATATATATTTTTTAAAAGAGCATATTATCTACAGGAAACGAATGATGCTGGAATTAGACTTTTTATCTCCAATGCCGGAACGGACAGTGGCATAGCAGTTAAGGACTACTGAGAGGAAGGACTACTGCCCAACAATCCTGTACCCAGCCGAGATGTGGTCCCTCTGTCAGGGTGAAGGAAAGATACACAGCAATTCAGTTTATCTCCTGTGTCCCACACAGAGAAACCTACTTGAGAGAACACTTTCCAAACATTATCACTTATGTGAACCTGAACAACAACTCATGGAAATGTAAAGGAAAGAACACAGATCTCTGGGCTTCACCACTAGAGTTTGTGATTCAGTGGTTTGTGGTCTAAATTTTCATTTTTTACAAGTTCCCAATTAATGCTAATGCTGCTAGTCTGGGAACACACTTTGACAAACTTTCAGGTGTTTTCTAATTTGTTTGTTTGTTTGTTTGTTTGTTTTGAGACGGAGTTTCACTCTTCTCGTCCAGGCTGGAGTGCAATGGCATGATCTCTGCTCACTGCAACCTCCGCCTCCCGGATTCAAACAATTCTCCTGCCTCAGCCCTCCAGAGTAGCCAGAATTACAGGCACCCGCCACCACGCCCGGAACATTTTTTGTATTTCTTTAGTAGAGACAGGCTTTCACCATGTTGGCCAGGCTGGTCTCAAACTCTGGACTTCAGGTGATCCACCCGCCTCAGCCTCCCAAAGTGCTGGGATTACAGGCATGAGTCACCACGCCCAAAACGAGGACTTCAAGTGAAATGCTGTATAATAAAATTAATTTTATCACAGGCTAATTGATATGAACAAGAGTAACAAAAACATCACCAAACTTCTAAATAAAGATTCAACACACTTAGAGTATTAAACTTAGAAATAAATGTGACCTGTACATACATTTAAGAAAGTCTAATAAAACCTACTAAGATTATTATTCACCCAATTTTTGGTGAGTCAGTGAGTGATGGCGGTCGTAGTTGTGGTAAGTTAAATCAAGGAATAAATTCTTGCAGAGAAAAAATTGTAAGAAGCACCTCCTACTACTATACAGTTAAAAAATCAATAATGACAGACACGGCAGGCTGGCTGATCTATCTTGTACTTTCATCGTTATTGTCTTGCATTTGTATGATTACCACAATTTATGAATTTTTATTTTTCAATAATTTGTATTCATTCCTTCATTTTCCAACCTGCTGATTCCAGTTCAGAGTGGCAGGTGGCTGGAACCTATCGGCAGCTCAAGGTGTGAGGCAGGAAACAACGCTGGACAGGACCCCATCCGGGGCTCTGGGCACACCCCCATACTGGGACCATAGAGATGTCAGTTCATCTAATGTGCACATCTTTGGGATGTGGGAGGAAACAAGAGTATTCAGAGAAAAACCACAAAGACATGGGGAGAATATGCAAACCCCACGCAGACACTGGCCTGCCAGAAGTCAATTTTTTAAGTTAATATTATAATAAAATGATATTATTTGAGGCTGGACACAGTGGCTCTTGCCTGTAATCCCAGCACTTTGGGAGACCAAAGCGGGTAGATCAATTGAGCCCAGGAATTTGAGACCAGCCTGGGTAACATGGCGAAACCCCATTCTCTACAAAAAAAAAAAAAAAATTAGCCAGGCATGGTGGTACACACCTGTAGTTCCAGCTACTCAGGAGGCTGAGGTGGTACGATTGATTGAGCTCAGGAGTTTGAGGCTGCAGTGAGCCATGATGGCACCACTGCACCCCACCCAGGGTGACAGAGCAAAACTGTGTCTCAAAAAAGAGAGAGAAAAACAAAAGGTGTTCTTTGAGAACCTGCTGTATTTGCCATGTAAGAATCACCTTAAGAGGGACATAGAAAAATGCAATATGTTCCCTTACAGATAGATTTTGTCCCTGCATCAAAGACAAAAGTGATGTCTCTGATCTGATTTATATTGAAATAAATGTCAGCTATACATACATTTAAGTAGGATTAATAAAAACAAGTAAAATTGGGCCGGGTGAGGTGGCTCATACCAGTAATCTCAGCACTTTAGGAGGCCAAAGCGGGCAGATCACTTGAGGTGGGAAGTACAAAACCAGCCTGACCAACATGGTGAAACCCCATCTCTACTAAAAATACAAACATTAACCAGGTGTGGTGCCGCGTGCCTGTAGTCTTCAGCTACTTGAGAGGCTGAGACAGGAGAATCCCTTGAACCTCGGAGGTAGAGGTTGCAGTGAGTCGACAGTGTGCCACTGCACTCCAGCCTAGGTGACAGAGCGAGACTCCTCAAAAAAAAAATAATTATTATTTACCCAATATTTGGTAAATCAGTGAGCGACAGCAAACACAGCTCACCTATAAATCAATCCTGACTGGGTGGGGCCACCTTTGTGGAGAGTTACTGAATTAGGAATTTAATCATTTTCATTGTTCTTGTAATTACTTGGCAGTCCATTATCATAATATAATCAATCTAAAAGTGACATGATTATCTTATTTTTTGAAACCCCATTCATAATTTTAAAATCTTGTTTATTTTCTTGATAAATTATACAACTACGAAAAAAATTCTAAACATTGCATTTAAGTATAGAAAAGCTCAAACACAGCTGTACTTGGAGGCAGAGGATTGCATCAATTCCTGCATTCCCTGAAGAATCATTATGAGTTCAGTAATATCAAATGCAGAAAATGTTGTATTGAATAACTCTTAAAATACCATAAGCAGATATGATGTTGAGAATGGGATTTTTTTTGTATTGGTGAAAAATTTTGTGAATTTCTGGACAAAACTATACACAATGGTCCTGTGATTTATGCAATTGCATTTCTCGAACACTATGAAAATTAAAACAAGCAACAACACTTGTAATTTATAATGAAATACGGTGCAGCCTTGGACATTGTCAACATGTTTATCATCCAATTTCATGTCTGAAGGTCACTGGAGAGTCCTATGACATGCTTGCAGGTAGCTTAATTGTCTTGGCCATCGTCAATAGCAGCCCCCATTCACTAGGAGAACCACCAGAGCAAACTCCAGACTTTAAATCAATCCAGACTGGGTGGTGCCACCTTTGTGGAGAGTTAATGCTTTAGGTAATTTAATCATCTTGATTGTTCTTGTGATGAGTTAGGAGACGATTATCACAACCTAATCAATCCAGAAGTCATGAAGTCTCCACCCACTAATTAAGGTGACTCAATATAAACCTGCCTCCTGTGCCTCCACATTAGCTCATGTGAAAGACCTGTGTATAGGTGGTCGTCTCCTCGGCTCGGAGTCCCTGCAGCAGCTGAGGTGCCTGTGACTCTCTGGTTCTCAGTGGCCGCCATCATGCTCTCCTCCACACTCAGGGTGGCTGTGGTGTGCGTGAGCAATGTCAACAGGAGCATGGAGGCCCACAGCATCCTCAGGAGAAAAGGGCTAAGTGTCCGGTCTTTTGGAACTGAATCTCATGTGAGGCTACCAGGACCAAGACCCGATCGTCCTGTAGTTTATGATTTTGCAACAACATATAAGGAGATGTACAATGACCTCCTCAGGAAAGATAGAGAATGCTACACCCGCAACGGAATCTTACACATTTTGGGAAGAAATGAGAGAATCAAGCCCGGTCCAGAAAGATTTCAGGAGTGTACTGATTTCTTTGATGTCATTTTCACCTGTGAGGAGAGTGTCTATGACACAGTGGTGGAAGATCTGTGTTCCAGAGAACAGCAGACCTTTCAGCCTGTGCACGTGATCAACATGGACATCCAAGATACCCTGGAAGATGCCACCCTGGGAGCTTTCCTCATCTGTGAGATTTGCCAGTGCCTGCAGCAGTCAGACGACATGGAAGACAATCTGGAGGAGCTGCTGTTGCAAATGGAGGAGAAGGCAGGAAAAAGCTTTCTTCACACCGTCTGCTTCTACTGAAGATCTGGGCTGGCTTTGTCCCCTTCCTCAGTAAGAACTTAGGCATGGGACTTTAGTCCGGATTTATTGTGAGAAGCATCTGC
The DNA here is from genome assembly GCF_029289425.2 of Pan paniscus. Lineage (NCBI taxonomy): Eukaryota > Metazoa > Chordata > Mammalia > Primates > Hominidae > Pan > Pan paniscus. The sequence goes on along the minus strand of NC_073258.2, from coordinate 6,582,672 downwards.
AAAGACCTTCCACTGAGTACTGTTTGTGTTACTTTTGTACACATCACCTGGAAAGAGACTATTACCAAGAAAATATTTTATGGGAAATGAGAAGGACTAACATTTTTAAAAGCACTGAAAAATGCTTGGCATTGTTTTAGGTGCATTACATGGCATAACTTATTTAATGCTTATATCATTCTACAAGGAAGCTAGCCCACCATGACGCCATTTTCCACATGAGCAAAGCGAGCTGATAATGGACTGCTGAAAAAATGATTTGTTTAAGGGTATTCAGCAGATAAATAACATTGTATAGATAAGCACCTTTTAAATAAACTTCCTTTTCTCAATTTGAGTGGTTTTTTTTAATTTTTAAATTTTTTGAGTTAGTTGAGACCAATGGAGTGTGGTATGTTAACTTAAATGTTGTTCTTCTTTAATAAGAGTATAATATTGCATGTTTGAACAGATAAATGTTTTTACATATAGATTATATCTTTTTTACTAATGCTCACTTGAATAAGTAAAATCCAAGTTGGATAATGAACTACATATTATTCTAAAATTTGGAATTATCTGCTCAAATCATAGGTCATCAAATTAAATGAAATAAAAAATGTAAATAAAAAGTATATTCTTATTTCTGTTTGGGGGATGCATTTCAAGCCACTAAGCGACATGCTTTTGTTTAAACCTTAGGAATTACACTGAAAAAAATGGATGTTTCACAGTGAAACTTTTATTAGGTTCAAAATGTTCATTGATATGAACATTGAGAACATCAGGTGATAAACCTAATGATGTTTTCAAGGAGAAACAATTGAAACACTTTTTCATAATCCTTGGTAGTAGCACTAAACCATGTTTACTAATAGGAGAAAAATAGATCAGAAGTAGTTGTTCATAGTTAAACTAATTGACATGTTATCTGTTGAACTAGACTTATTACGGCAACCTAAAATAACAGCAGAGATTAGCTCTCAAAATGAGTTTATTTGAATGAAGGACTGGAATCAGGAATACATCGGGTATAACAAGTCACAGGTGTATCCTGAGAGGTTGGGGTAAGGGGAAACTTTTAAAGGCAAAAAGAAGTCCACAGAAGCTGCTTTGAAATACATTTATTGGTCACAGAAGCTCATTGCAGGAGTCGGCATTAGCTTATTGGTGGAAACAGCCATTGCTAGGTATGTGTTCTTGCGAGAACATTTCCTCTGGAATGCTGCAGTCTTGAAGATAATGCAGTTATAGAAATATGTGTGGCCATGCAGAATGAGCAAAGTGTGTAAGACCTGCTGATGGTGTAAAGGATGTAGGACGTGCCATAATCTCTCGTGGGTTTTAGAGAGTCGTTGTGATAGTTCTTATCTCAAAGACACAAGCATGGGCTCCCCTCCTTCATGACCTTCCAGCTCCACTTCATCAGCCTTCTCCACTGTGAATTTACCCTTTTTCCCATTTTCCATGCTGGACTGTTTAGAAAAAGTCCCTATGTGCAGCCCGCATTTAAGGAGTGAGGACTTGTGCCCTACTTCCTTGTGGGTGGATTATCCATGTAAATTATATGGACTTACTCCTCACAGATGTGTCTATTCTCCCCCTCATTAATGTATTTATTCAATTATTTCTTCATAGCAGTATGGAATCTTGGATATTTATTTTTCTATGTGGGGTTACAATTCAATCCTGCTTTGTTTTGTTGCTCAAACTTTCTGTTTTGGCCATCGCAAGCACTTTCAGTTGCCTCCTGGGCCCTTTCATGTGCCCCATCGTGGTGTTTGTTTGGTTTTACTTCATTTTTCATGGAAAAGGAAACACTCTGGCATTATGAGATGCCCCAGGTTCATCTTATATATTTCCAGCTTCAGAATCAACAACTTCTCCAGATAATCCTGTTTGTATTACTGGAGGATGACGAGAGTAATCAAAATCAAGTGTGCTTGATGCTACTAAGGTACCAGTGTTTTCTGTCCTGCCTCCTTCGGCTACATTTAAATTTTTCCCCGTTGTCTTAATTTTCAGTTTGATTGGGAGGCATCTACATACAACTTGCTTTGTTTTTAAGCCTCCATGAAGTTCTGTGAGCTTTTTCAATCTGTAATATTTTAGCTTTTTACCTTATTTGAATAATTTCACAATTATTGCCTCAAAAACAAAAATCAGTCCCATTCTTTCTCTCATTTCATTTTGAGACCCAAACTACACATCTGTTAGACCTTTTGATATTGTTCCTCCAGTACCTGAGGATCTCTTTCTTTTCTTTTTTGTTCTTTTTTTCTCACTTCTTCAGTCGGATAATTCTGCTGATAGACCTTATGGTTAATTTTTAGAAGTAGGATTACTGTGGTCAAAGAGACGTATAGGCCAGAAACAGTGGCTCATGCCTATAATCCCAGCACCTTGAGAGGCTGAGGCAGGAGAATCGCCTTGAGGCCAGGAGTTCAAGACCAGCCTGAGCAACACAGTGAAGCCCTATCTCTACAAGAAAATAAAAAAGAGAAATTAGCGAAGTGTGGTGGCACACACCTGAGTCCTAGCTACTTATAAGGCTACTTGGAAGACAGAGTAAACATGTTTTTAGATTTATTAGATATTCAAGATGCCCTCCATAGAGCTTGTAACATTTTTCATTACGACGGGCAAACATGCCTTTTCCCTCACAAACTTGCCAGCAGTGTATAGTGTCAACCTTTTGAACATTTGTCAATCTGATAGTTTATCAGGTATGGTTGCCCATCTGTTAAAAGAGCTGCCAGCCATTCTCTCTGCTGAACACACGTGCCATTCCCCCATCATGATGTGCAGTCTATTACCCATCCCCTTCTATCCAGGGACATTGCCTTACGACTCGCTTCAACCAACAGACTGAGCTTGAAGTATTACATTCTCTGCTTCATGGATTAGACTTGTGTAAAACCACAAACAAGCCACATGGTGATTACACAATCCAGGTCACACCTTGGGGTAGATCGGACATGGGGCCGGGAGCTGTGGCTCACACCAGTAATCCAAAATACAAAAATTAACCAAGTGTGGTGCTGTGCACCTGTACTCCCAGCTACTTGGGAGGCTGAGGCAGGAGAATTGCTTGAACATGGGAGGCGGATGTTGCAGTGAGTGAGCCAAGATCGCACCACTGCACTCCAGCCTGGGCAACAGAGTGAGACTGTCTCAAAAAAGAAGAAGAAGGAGGCTCAGCCCTCTCCCTCTCCCTCTCCATGGTCTCCCTCTCCCTCTCCCTCTCCACGGTCTCCCTCTGATGCCAAGCTGAGGCTGGACTGTACTGCCGCCATCTCGGCTCACTGCAACCTCCCTGCCTGATTCTCCTGCCTCAGCCTGCCGAGTGCCTGGGATTGCAGGCTCGCGCCGCCACGCCTGACTGGTTTTTGTGTTTTTTGGTGGAGAAGGGGTTTCGCCGTGTTGGCCGGGCTGGTCTCCAACTCCTGACCACGAGTGATTTCCCCGCCTTGGCCTCCCGAGGTGGGGGGATTGCGGATGGAGTCTCGCTCACTCAGTGCTCAATGTTGCCCAGGCTGGAGTGCAGTGGCGTGATCTCGACTCGCTACAACCTCCACCTCCCAGCCGCCTGCCTTGGCCTCCCAAAGTGCCGAGATTGCAGCCTCTGCCCTGCCGCCACCCCGTCTGGGAAGTGAGGAGCGTCTCTGCCTGGCCCCCCATCGTCTGGGATGTGAGGAGCCCCTCTGCCCAGCCACCCAATCTGAGATGTGAAGAGTGCCTCTGCCTGGCCGCAACCCCATCTGGGAACTGAGGAGTGTCTCTGCCCGGCCGCCCAGTGTGGGAAGTGAGGAGCGTCTCTTCCCAGCAGCCATCCGGTCCTGGAAGTGAGGATCGTCTCTGCCCGGCCACCCATCATCTGAGATATGTGGAGCGCCTCTGCCCGGCCCTGACCTCGTCTGGAAACTGAGGAGTGTCTCTGCCCGACCGCCACCCCATCTAGGAGGTGAGGAGTGTCTCTGCCCCGCCGCCCCTGCTGAGAAGTAAGGAGCCCCTCCGCCCAGCAGCCGCCACGCCTGGGAGGGAGGTAGGAGGCAGCCCCCGCCCAGCAGCCGCCCCGTCTGGCAGGTGAGGAGTGTCTCTGCCCCGCCACCCCGTCTGAGAACTAAGGAGCCCCTACGCCCAGCAGCCGCCCCACCTGGGAGGGAGGTGGGGGCAGCCCCTGCCCGGCAGCCACCCCGTCCGGGAAGTGGGGGGGCGCCCCTGCCCAGCTGCCCCGTCTGGGAAGTGAGGAGCCCCTCTGCCAGGCCACCAACACGTATGGGAGGTGTGCTCAACACCTCATTGGGAATGGGCCATGATGACGATGGCGGTTTTGTCGAATAGAAAGGGGGGAAATGTGGGGAAAAGAAAGAGAAATCAGATTGTTGCAGTGTCTGTGTAGAAAGAAGTAGACATAGGAGACTCCATTTTGTTCTGTACTAAGAAAAATTCTTCTGCCTTGGGATGATGTTAATCTATAACCTTACCCCCAACCCCGTGCTCTCTGAAACATGTGCTGTGTCCACTCAGGGTTAAATGGATTAAGGGCGGTGCAAGATGTGCTTTGTTAAACAGATGCTTGAAGGCAGCATGCTCCTTCAGAGTCATCACCACTCCCTAATCTCGAGTAGCCAGGGACACAAACACTGCGGAAGGCGGCAGGGCCCTCTGCCTAGGAAAACCAGAGACCCTTGTTCACATGTTAATCTGCTGACCTTCCCTCCACTATTGTCCTATGACCCTGCCAAATCCCCCTCTCTGAGAAACACCCAAAAATGATCAAGAAATACTAAAAAAAAAAAAGAAAGAAGGAGAAGGAGAAGATTCGACGTGGAAAGTGAGGAGGGAGAGGAAGTAAAAGAGAGGAAATAAAACAATTGCAAATAAAGCTATTAACGTATTTATAATGTTAAGTTATTTTTATGAAACAAAGTATTTCCCTCATTTTTTGAGTGCTTTGTTAGTCTTCTTATGGTAATTTTAAAACGGAAGAAAAAACACACATACACAAATACAGAAAACCAAACAAAATAAAGGAGTTGCTTAAGAAATTATTATAAGGCATACATCATGTAATCAAGAAATAGAAATTTCTCAGACACACCTAAAGCAATGTTCATTTCACTGGTCCTTATCACAATAACCTTCTTTCTGGCATAACTCACTTTTATAGTTAAGATTCATCTTCAAATCTTCCTGAAATTTGTATCCAAATGTCATTTTTCATCTTCAATAACCATGTGAACACCCATTTGCCTCTTTCTCTGGCTACTTCCTCAAGAAATCATTGTATTTTCATTACAGCAAATCTAAATCTTTATTTCCCACTCTACATAGTATATAGTCAGATACGCGAGGTCACCATTACAACTATCAATCACAGCTCCCCTCCCTCTACCCAATAAACCAATACTAGAGGTGTTCAACAACCTAGAAAGTCTGCTTACCATATCTGCGCAACATATAATCATGCCCCATACTTCCCACACCCTGGATTTTTAGTGATAATATTAGCTCTCACTTCTCATGCTTCCTCACACCCAACTGCTGCCACAGTTCTTAGCAATTCCAGCATCCACACAGATTATCCACCCAGCACCTCAACACTCTCACTTCTTCTCCAATTGCACCTGTCTACACCCCACCAGAGATACCCATGGTCATAGTCATCAAGAAACTCACCACTAGATCAAAATCTGAAACAGTCATGCCCCAAATATAAGACCACATCTTTCCATTCACTTTTGCTTCTTTATTTAAACTCTAAGGGCTGTTTGACCATGCATTGTGCCACAACCCATGGATTCCAGCCCAATCCCTACTTATTCACCCTTTCTGGTCCAAAACCAGCTTTCATGGTTTATCACTATAATTACACCCTTTCAAACTCCGGAAGCATTTCTGCACCTTGCTCTTCTGTCACATTTGCATTGTCCATGTCCAAACACAGAGAAAAGAGAAACTCAACCACCTTGTCATGTTTTTCCAAATGGATTGGCTGGAAAAAGTAGTATCTATGGGACAGTCTCACTTTTATCTTCAGAAGAGCTCTCACAAAAACCTACACTCAGGTTTGTATTCCCATATTTTAAAACAATTATCTATGCCAAATATCCTCACCCCATCCCCAATCATGATCCTGACTGCCCACTGCCAGCTGATGGCCTTATCTTAAGCCACATTGACAGAATAGACAGAAACTATCTCTCCAAAACTTTCACTTATATATTTGGACCCAGCCACCCTTAAAGTCAGAAATCTGAGAGTGATTCCAAAGTCCTCCTTTTCTCATCAAGAAGTCTCTCATGTCAGCTCTAACATCCCTCTCCAATGTGTCCATTCTTCTGCCTTTTGACAGACACTTCCCTCTCCCAAGCTCCCAACCTCTCCTCTGGGAACTACTCTACCAGGTGGCTTCCCCACTTCCAGTTGCCTCCTGCTACCTACACTGCAAGAGGAAAAAGAATATTTTCTTAAAACTTTGGAAGTTTCTGATACCAAAAATGTGAAAGTTGTTACTGCCAAGATGAAGTCCACTATCGTCAGATCCAGGTGAAGTGGAGCTGGAGGGTCATGAAGGAGGGGAGCCCATGCCTGTATATCTGAGATAAGAGCTATCACGACTCCCTAAAACCCACAAGAGATTATGGCACATCCTACATGCTTTACACCACCGGCAGGTCTTACACACTTTGCTCATTCTGCATGTTCACACATATTTCTGTAACTGCATTATATTCAAGACTGCAGCATTCCAGATAAAATGTTCTCGCAAGAACACATGCCTAGCAATGGCTGTCTCCACCAAGAAGCTAACGCCAACTCCTGCAGTCAGCTTCTGTTACCAATGAACTTTGGTTTAAGGTAGTTTCTGTGGACTTCTTTTTGCCTTTAAAAGTTTCCCCTTACCCCAAACTCTCAGGATGCACCTACAGCTTCTTATACCTGGTGCATTCCAGTTTACAATCCTTCATTTAAATAAACTCATTATCTTTTGAAAGCCAATCTCTGCTGTTATTTCAGGTTGCCATAATAAGTCTAATTCAATAGATAACATGTAAATTAATTCAACTCTGAACAACTACTTCCGATCTATTTTTTCTCCTATTAGTGAACATGTTTTAGTGCCACTACCAAGGATTATGGAAAGTGTTTCACTTGTTTCTCCGTGAAAACATCATTAGGTTTATCACCTGATGTTCTCAATGCTCAAATCAAAAAACATTTTAAATTTAATACAATTTGAATCTCTCAATATGAGAGATTGCTTATTTCAGTGTAATCTATAAGCCTTAAATAAAAAAATGTGGCTTAGTGGTGTGAAATCCATCCCCCAACATAAGTAAGAATATAGATTTTTTTAAATTTTTTTATTTGATTTTCTTTGGTGACCTATTATTTGAGTAGATAATTCAAAATTTTACGATAATCTGTGGTTTGTTATCCAACTTGGGGTTTTATTTTTTCAGGGTAATTCATAAGGTTTAAACAGAAGCATGTCGCTTATTGGCTTGAAATGAATCCCCCCAACAGAAATAAGAATATACTTTTTATTTACATTTTTTATTTCATTTAATTTGATGACCTATGATTTGAGCAGATAATTCCAAATTTTACAATCATATGTAGTTGATTATCCAACTTGGATTTTACCTATTAAAGTGAGCATTAGTAAAAAAGATATAATCTATATGTAAAAACATTTATCTGTTCAAACATGTAATATTATACTCTTATTAAAGAAGAACAACATTTAAGTTAACATACCACACTCCATTGGTCTCAACTAACTTAAAAAGTTAAAAAATTAATAAAAAACCACTCAAATTGAGAAAAGGAAGTTTATTTAAAAGGTGCTTATCTATACAATGTTATTTATCTGCTGAATACCCTCAAACAAATCATTTTTCCAGCAGCCCGTTATCAGCTCGGTTTGCTCCTCTGGAAAATGGCGTCATGGTGGGCTAGCTTCCTTGTAGAATGATATAAGCTTTAAATTAGTTATGCCATGTAATGCACCTAGAACAATGCCAAGCATTTTTCAGTGCTTTTAAAAATGTTAGTCCTTCTCATTTCCCGTAAAATATTTTCTTGGTAATAGTCTCTTTCCAGGTGATGTGTACAAAGGTAATACAAACAGTACTCAGTGGAAGGTCTTTGCAGATGCTTCTCACAATAAATCCGGACTAAAGTCCCATGCCGAAGTTCTTACTGAGGAAGGGGACAAAGCCAGCCCAGATCTTCAGTAGAAGCAGACGGTGTGAAGAAAGCTTTTTCCTGCCTTCTCCTCCATTTGCAACAGCAGCTCCTCCAGATTGTCTTCCATGTCGTCTGACTGCTGCAGGCACTGGCAAATCTCACAGATGAGGAAAGCTCCCAGCGTGGCATCTTCCAGGGTATCTTGGATGTCCATGTTGATCACGTGCACAGGCTGAAAGGTCTGCTGTTCTCTGGAACACAGATCTTCCACCACTGTGTCATAGACCCTCTCCTCACAGGTGAAGATGACATCAAAGAAATCAGTGCAGTCCTGAAATCTTTCTGGACCGGGCTTGATTCTCTCATTTCTTCCCAAGATGTGTAAGATTCCGTTGCGGGTGTAGCATTCTCTATCTTTCCTGAGGAGGTCATTGTACATCTCCTTATATGTTGTTGCAAAATCATAAACTACAGGACGATGGGGTCTTGGTCCTGGTAGCCTCACATGAGATTCAGTTCCAAAAGACCGGACACTTAGCCCTTTTCTCCTGAGGATGCTGTGGGCCTCCATGCTCCTGTTGACATTGCTCACGCACACCACAGCCACCCTGAGTGTGGAGGAGAGCATGATGGCGGCCACTGGGAACCAGAGAGACACAGGCACCTCAGCTGCTGCAGGGACTCGGAGCCGAGGAGACGACCACCTATACCCAGGTCTTCCAAATGAGCTAATGTGGAGGCACAGGAGGCAGGTTTATATTGAGTCACCTTAATTAGTGGGTGGAGACTTCATGACTTCTGGATTGATTAGGTTGTGATAATCGTCTCCTAACTCATCACAAGAAGGATCAAGATGATTAAATTACCTAAAGCATTAACTCTCCACAAAGGTGGCACCACCCAGTCTGGATTCATTTAAAATCTGGAGTTTGCTCTGGTGGTTCTCCTAGTGAATGGGGGCTGCTATTGACAACGGCCAAGACAATTAAGCTACCTGCAAGCATGTCATAGGACTCTCCACTGACCTTCAGACATGAAATTGGATGATAAACATGTTGACAATGTCCAAGGCTGCACCCTATTTAATTATAAATTACACGTGTTGTTGCTTGTTTTAATTTTCATAATGTTCGAGAAATGCAATTGCATAAATCACAGGACCATTGTATATAGTTTTGTCCAGAAGTTCACAAAATTTTTCACCAATACAAAAAAAATCCCATTCTCAACAACATATCTGCTTATGGTATTTTAAGAGTTATTCAACACAACATTTTCTGCATTTGATATTACTGAAATCATAATGATTCTTCAGAGAAGGCAGCAATTGCTGCAAGCCTCCGCCTACTTTAATATGCCTTCAAGTACAGTTGTGTCTTAGTTTTCGGTACTGAAATACAATGTTTAGAATTATTTTCCTTAAAAGTTTGTAAAATTTATTAAGAAAATGAAGAGATTTTAAAATTATGAAAGGGGTTCCAAACAATAAGGATAATCATGTCACTTTATAATCAATCACCTTATCGTTGATTAGATTATGATAATGGGCTCCTAACTAATCGAAATAATCATCAAGATGATTAAATTCCTAAAGCTGCAACTCTCCACAAAGGGGGCCCCACCCAGTTGGGATTCATTTATTTGTGAGCTCTGTTTGCTGTCACTCACTGATTCACCAAAAATTGAGTAAATAATAACCTTGCTTGTTTTTATAAATTTTTCTTAAATGTATGTATGGCTCACATTTATTTCAATGTAAATCAGATCAGGGACATCACTTTTGGCCCTGGTGCAGTGACAAAATCTATCTATAAAGCAATATATTGTATTTTTCTATGTCCTTCTTCAGGTGATTCTTACATTGCAAATACAGCAGGTTCTCAAATAACATCCTTTTATTTCTTTTTTCATTTTGAGACAGGGTCTCACTCTGTCACCCCGGTTGTAATGCAGTGGTGCCGTCATGGCTCACTGCAACCTCAAACTCCTGGGCTCAATCATTCCTCTCATCTCGACCTCCTGAGTAGCTTGGACTACAGGTGTGTACCACCATGCCTGAGTAACTTTGGTATCTTTTGTAGAGGATGGAATTTTACCATGTTACCCAGGCTGGTCTCAAAAGCCCAGGGGCTCAAGTGATCCACCCGCTTCAGCCTCCCAAAGTCCTGGGATTGCAGGCATGAGCCACTGTGCCCAGCCTCACCTAACATCATTTTATTATAACATTAATGAGAAAAAAATTTGACTTCTGGCGGGGCCACTGTCTCTGTGGAGTTTGCATATTCTCCCTATGTGTGTGTGGGTTGTCTCTGGATACTCTTGTTTCTTCCTACATCCCAAAGATGTGCACATCAGGTGAACTGACATCTCTATGGTCCTAGTGTGAGGGTGTGCCCTGAACCCCAGATGGGGTCCTGTCCAGCGTTGGTTCCTGCCTCACACCTTGAGCTGCCGAGATTGGCTCCAGCCACCTGCCACTCTAAAGTGGAATCAGCGGATTGGAAAATGAATGAATGAATACAAATTACTGAAAAATAAAAATTCATAAAATATGTGGAAATCATACAAATGCAAGACAATAATGATCAGAGTACAAAATAGATCAGCCTGCCGTGTCTGTCATTGTTGGTTTTTAACTGTGTAGTAGTAGGAAGAGCTCCTTATAATTTTTTCTTTGCAAACATTTATTCCTTGATTTAACTTACCACAACTACGACCACTTTCACTCACTGATTCACTGAAAATTGGGTAAAAAATAATCTTACTTGGTTTTATTAAGCTTTCTTAAATGCATGCATAACTCACATTTATTTCAAGGTTTAATATTCAAAGTGTGTTGAATCTTTATTTAGAAATTTGGTGATGTTTTTGTGACTCGTTCATATCAATTAACCTATGATATAATTGATTTTATTATACATCATTTCGCTTGAAGTCATCGTCTTGAAGAACCTATTAACCACAGTTAGTGAGTGCTTACTGTATTTTTTAAATCAGTAAACACCTTCAACTTTCTCAAAGTGTGTGCTCAGCATTAGCATCAATTGGGAGCTTGTTAAAAAAAAAAAATGCAAATTTGGACCTCAACCGACTGAATCAGAAACTCTAGTGGTGAAGCCCAGAGATCTGTGTTTTTCAAAGTCTTCCTAATAATTCCAAAAGGCAAAGTTTTACAAGAACTTCCCTAGAGATTTTTGAAACCTGACTATACATTAGAAGCACCTGAAGAATTGTTAAATGCACTGCTTCGGGCATAGAGAATGAACAGGATTTTCTTGAAAAACCAAATGAGAGGAAACATTCAACATAAATGAAAAGCTAGTCAGATCTTAAATATGTTGTGAAATGTCTTATTAGACTCAATGACTGAGACCTAAAGAAATCTAACAAATGAAGAAAAGAAAAATCTCAGAGACCAGCTATAAGTGTTACTGAAAAGGAAGATGTTTTGTGTGCTTTGAAAGAATTGAGAAACAGTGTTAAACCAAACCTTGAAGACTGATACACAAAGTGGTTGCATATAATTTCAACAGAAATAAAAGGATAATACTGGGAGGATCAGTATGAAATACTAAATGTATCATATGAGTGAATTTCTACTTGAAACACTTCTAAGAGGTAGTACTACGGGTACTGCCTATGTCCTCAGGGGAAATGTCAAGGGCATTTATTATGTTTTGCCTCCAAGTGAAGGCACAAAGTGAGACAAACGAAAAAATCCAGGGAAACAGTACGTGGTTAATTGGATTAGATGTTGAGCTGATGGTAGAGTACCGACTCAGAGACATAAAAGTAGACATAATTTATTTAAACACTAATTGCTTTTCAAAGCACCAGACTTCTTGACTACGTAAGTCCAGTATAGGGGAACACACCCAAGACAAAACCTGGAGAAGTGTATTAGAAAAACAACGTGATGAGACAGAGAAAAATGTTTCCGCTGCTCTTGCGATATCACAAGTTATACAGGACCTGAACAAAAATAAATAAATCTCAAGATTCTGAGGGAGAACATGGCAAAGGTATTCTGGCTTCTAGGCACCTCGAGACACAGGCATCAATAACAGTTCCAGTTCTGGAATCTGCTAAGAGTGATTTTCCAGTTCAGTGATTGTGAACTGTGGCTGGATATTTCAAGACCTTTCTACCAAACTTTTATAAGATGCCAATGCCTGGGACCTACCCCAGACCAAGTGAATCAAAATCTCTGCGCATGGATTATGTTCATCCTGATTTTATTTCTTATTCCTATGATCCCTTCACCCACCCACATTTCAAAATTTATTTCATGCTAGAATTTAGTGTATACATATTTGGGGTAATGACTTTTTTACTGTACATTCCTCACATCTTCTTTATTTTATATTGTTATTTCTGCCCTTGGTTTTTATCAAGTTGTTATATACTCCATTTTGTACTTAGCTTGAAATTTAACTTGGATTACCCTCCCCATTAAATGGTTACCTGCGCTTTCTCTGCCTTCCTGATCAGAACACATTTCTCTAGTACTTATTTGAAAACAAGAGTTTTGCAATGCTCTTAATTCGTTTTCACTTTTCACTGATCCCCTATTCCTAACTTCCAGGTTTTGCCAGGATATTTTGTTAATTTTAGTTCAATAGTCTTAGTCAAATGTATCTCACAGATAGTTCCTTCAATTTCTGAGTGCTTATTTACAACTGAACTTTACCTGAAGTCTAAACTTCTTTTTCTGTTATACACATAAGAAATTATTGAAATATTTAGTCCCAGCCTCAGTACATGCCTCCATTTCCTTTCTTTTCTTCACATTCCCACCAATTGTTGTTCAGGTTCACATAAGTGATAATGTTTGGAAAGTCGTCTCTCAAATAGGTTTCTCTGTTGGGGGACACAGGAGATAAACTGTCTGAATTGCTGTGTATCTTTCCTTCAACCTAACAGAGGGGCCACATCTCAGCTGGGTACAGGATTGTGGGGCTGTAGTCCTTTCTCTCAGTAGTCCTTAACTGCTATGCCACTGTCCGTTCCAGCGTTGGAGATAAAAAGTCTAATTCCAGCATCATTCTTCTTCTGTAGATAATGTGTTCTTTTTAACTGTATGTTTGTTTGTCAGATTTTTCTCTTTCTCTTTAGAGTACAACATTTGTACTGACAGATGCCTCAGTGTTTCTTTTTTCTCATCACTCAAGTCCAGTATTTCCCCGTTGTTTTAATCAACCCCCACTTGAGGAGCCTTCTTAGACATTTTTCCCTAATCGCTTCCCCATACAATTTTAATAGCATAGATATATTGTGTATTTGTTTATGTACGGCATCTGTGCTCTGTACATAAAGGGAGTGAGATTTCTGTTTACTTCCCCAAGAACCAGATTCTGCCCCATTAGGGACATTATCACTCCCGTTGAGAAAGCATGGTTTAACCTGAAACAGTGAGCCTTTTATTACATTCAAGAAATAATCTACTATTCTTTAATTATTGTCTTACTTCCACGAATACCTTTTACTCCTTGTGAAATTCTAGTAATTTATATTTTGTTATTCTTGATTTATCTGCCACGTCCCTTCTTTTTCCTCATGGTTTCATATATTTCTGCTTTTTGTTTTGAAGTATTTGTCAAATCAAATTTGGATCTCAATTCACTCACTAAATTGTTTATAAGAGAAATCGTGTTTTGGCCTCAGAAAGTGTTGGCCCCTCACATTTTTTTAATAGAATGTGCTTTTTGTCCAAGTTCTCATCTTTCTGCCTCCCCTCTGCATGTCACTGGTAAGTGTTCAGTTTCTTCTGACTCATCATTGCTGACTGCTGGGCCTGCTAACACAGAATCTTTATCACTGACGCTCAAGTTGCTCCTGGACTCCAAATGGGAGTGTTACAGGTAGTTAGACAGACATGAACCAGGCAGGAGTGGGCTCTACCCCCAACCCACCAGGAATGTCAGGCGACCAGCAAGTGATGGTTGGGCACTTACCACACTGCCTCTCTAAAAATGAGAACTTGGCAGCCAGTGAGGAAAGACAATCTCCTGAGGGTCCATAGCTGCCACACTCAAGTGTTCATTGAACTCGGGCACCAGGGAGAGGCAACTTCCCAAACAGATAAAAACACTTGAGACTGGTAATCAGCTTCCAATAAAATCTCAGGATTTGGGCAAGTGAGTCCAGGCATGTGCCTTAAGAGAAAATGGCAGAGTATGACCTTCCGGAGGCATTCCACCAGAAAAGGGAAGAAAGCCTCAGATGGACATGAGTACAATTTCCTAAACACACTGCGCATGCTCACTTCCCAAGCATAAGGAGGCTGTTAGCAGGTGGGCAGCCTACCCTAAGGGAAGAATCATGGGAAAGGGGTGCAATATGCCAAAAATGCGCCAGAATATAAAGTCCCAGGATCAAGGTTAAGCAGGGCACTTGTCCTTCAAGTCACCCACTGGAGTCTCTTCCAAGTGTACTTTACTTTCTGCTCTAAAACTCTTTAATAAGCTTCCACTCCTGCTCTGAGACTTGCCTCGGTCTTTTTTTGCCTTATGCCTCTTAGTCGAATTCTTGCTGCTCTGAAGAGATAAGAACTGAGGTTGCTGCAGACCCGTATGGATTCACCTTAGGTAACTCAGATACCTTCTTCCCCTAACAGGAGCAGTCCCAGAGATGCTAGAAGACAAAGTGGTCTCTGTTGGCCCAAGTCTGGTAGGAAAGAACAAAGCAAGCAGCAGATCCCTTCAGATGCACCTAAAGAAAGCCTTTGAATTTCCTGGTCCCCTACAACCCACTTCAGGATTTCACTTTGGCTTCTTGGGTCCATGAAGGATCTCAGGATACCAAAATCAGCCTCTCTCCACTTCCCTCCTCGGATCGCAAGCCCAGGGCCTAACTCACAACACTCATAAAGCACCCCTTGCCAGTTCTCCTTTCAGGCCCTCAAGCAACCAATTTCTCTTGGGTGAGTACCTAAGACTGAAATGTCTGGGCTATAGGATAAATATATGTTGAACTTCCTAAGAATCGCCAAATATTTTTTTCCAAAGTGGTTTCATCAGTTTACATTCCCAGCATCAGCGTCCCCATTGTTCCTCAACTTCACCAACATTCATTCTTTCTCATCTTTTCTATTTTAGCCATTTAGTGTTTCTGAGTGGAATTTTGGGATTTTAGTTTGCATTTCCCTGGTGACTAAAGATGCTGAGCATCATCTCATGTGTTTATGGTCGATTTGTACATCTTGTTTTTTGAAGTCTTATTTATACTAATTTATCATAAAATTTATTTTCTATTTTGAAGATTGTTCTTATTTTTCATTTTATGTATTTGTGCTATTCTTCTCAACTCTTTAAAAAAATAGATTTGCTCCTGTTTCTGTTTTGTTTGGTGGTGGTGTTTTGTTGTTGATGTGTTTCAAACAACGTGGTATGTAACTGTTTGGCCGGGTTGTCTCCTAACAGACTGCAATCCCCTTTAGGGCAAATGAGTGTTTTCCATAATGTCTGTACTAATTAACATTCCCACCAACAGTGTGTAAGAGTTCATTTTTCTCCACATCCTTACTATTTGTTCTTTTGTCTTTTTGATAATAGCCCTTAAGACAGGTGCAAAGTGATATCTCATTGTGGCTTTGCTTTATATTTCCCTGCTCATCAGTGATGTTTAACATTTTTTAATACACCTATTGACCTATTGGCCATTTGTATGTCTTCTTTTGAGAAATGTTTACTCAGGTGTTTTGCCCTTTCTAAAATAGTGTTGTTTGTTTTCTTGTCATTAAGTTGTTTGGATTCCCTATAAATTTTAGATATTAATGCCATATCAGTTGTATAGACTGCAAAGATTTTCTCCCACTTTACAGGTTGTGTTTGCACTTTGTTGATTGTTTTCTCTGCTGTGCAGAATCTTTTTCTTTGAATGTAATCTCATTTGTCTATTTTGCTTTTTGTCATCTTTGATTTTGAGGTCATATCCAAAAAAAAATCCTTACCCACACCAATCTCTGAAGCCTTTCCCCTATATTTTCTTCTAGTAGTTTCATGGTTTCTGGTCTTATGGTTAGGTCTTTAATTTTCTTTGACCTTTTTTATACATAAGGTGAGATAAGGGTCTAATTTCATTCTGCATGTGACTATCTACTTCTTCCTATCCTACTTACTGAAGAGACTCCTTTTCCCAATATGTGTTCTTGGTGACTTACCTGATGGAAAATCTATTGTCTCTAAGTGCTTGGAATTATTTCTAGGCTCTCTATTTCTGTTTCATTGGTCAATGTATCTGTTTTTATGCTAGTGCCATGATGTTTTGGTTACTATAGCTTTATTGCATATTTTGCAGCCCTGTAATATGATGCCTTCCACTTCGTTCTTTTTGGTGAAAATTACTTTGGTTATTTGGGGGTTTGTGTGGTTTTATAGGTCTTTTAGGATTGTTTTTCCTATTTCTGTAAAAAAGTGTCATTTGTATTTTGATAGTGATTGCATTGAATCTGTATATAGTTTGGAGTAGTATGAATGTTTTAGCAATATTATTTTTCCAATTTATTAATATGTAATATTCATTTCTTTGTGTCTTCTTCAATTTCTTTAATCAGTTTTTTTTTCATCATAGAGGTATTTCACCTTCTTGGTTAAATTTATGTCTGGGTATTTTATTTTATTTTTGCAGCTATTGTAAATGGGATAGTTTTCTTGATTTCTTTTTCAGATAGTTTGCTATTAACATATAAAAAGACTACTAATATTTTTGTTGACTTTTTATCCTTCAACTTTACTGAATTTGCATATTAGTTCTAATAGTTATTGGTGGAGTCTTTAGAGTTTTCTACATATAAGATAATGTTATTCGCAAACAGGGAAAAATTAACTTCTTCCTTTCCAATGTGGATGCCTTCTATTTCTTTCTCTTGTCTAATTGCTCTGGCTAGGACTTCCATACTACGTTGAATACAAGTAGTGAAATTAGGCATCCTTGTCTTGTTGCCGATTTCAGTGAAAAAGCTTTCAACTTTTCCCCACTGAGTATAATGTTAGCTGAGGGTTTGTCATATATGACCTTTATTGTGTTGAGATGCATTCCTTCTACACCTAATTTGTTCAGAGTTTCTATCATGAAGAGTGTTGAATTTTGTCAAACACTTTTAAGGCATCTATTAAAATGATTATATTTTTACTTCATTCTGTTAATTTAATGTATCACATTGATTGATTTTCATATTTTGAACCATCCTTGCATTCCTAGGATGTATCTCACGTGATCATGGTGAACAATCTTTTCCATAGACTGTTGAAATCAGTTTGATAGCATTTTATTGAGGATTACTGTATCTATGTTCCTCAGGGATATTGGTCTGTAGTTTTTCTTCTTTTGTTTTTGGGACCTTGTCTGGTTTTTGTGTCTGGGTACAGCTGACCTTGTAGAATTAGTTTGGAATAATTCCCTCCTCTTTAGTTTTTTGGAGTATTTTGTGAAGAATTGGTAGTAAATCTTCTGTAAATATTTGACAAAATTAAGCTGTGCGGTACTGAGTTTTTTTTGATGGCTTACTTTTATTATTGATTCAATCTCCTTGCACATTATTGGTCTGTTCAGGTTTCCATTTATTCATAATGCAATTTTGGTAGGTCCTATGTTTCCAGGAATTTATCTATTTCTTCTCTATTTTCCAATTATTTGGTGTATAATTGTTCATAATAGTCTTAAGATCCTCTATGACTTCTGCGATATCAGTTGTAACGTCTCCTTTTTCATCTGTCATTTTATTTATTAGTTTTCTCTTTTTTTCTTAGTCTAATTACCGGTTTGTCAATTTTGTTTATCTTTTCAACAAATCAACTCCTCTTTTCATGTCTCTCTTCTATTGTTTATCTTTAAACAATATAAAGTAGTCTAGTTTAATAGGTAAAAAAAGGAGTACTACTTTTGCGTTTGCTCTTGTTTTTCTATTTTCTTGAGGTAAAATGGTAGGTTGTATATTGGTGCTGTTTCTTCTTTTGTTTTTATTTTTCATTTTTGTGGATAAATAATCGGTGTATATATTTATGGGGTGCATTATATGTTTTGATACCGGCATGTAATGCATAATAATCACATCATGGAGAACGAGGTATACATCTCAAGCATTTATCTTTTGTGTTACCAACAATTCACTTTTACTCTTTCAGGTGTTTCAAATGTACAATCAAATTATTGTCAACTGTAATCATCCTTTTGTGCTATCAAAGAGTAGGTCTTATTCATTCTACTTTTTGTATCCATTAACCATCCCCACCTCCACCCCAACCCCCAATAAACTTCCCAGCCTCTGGTAACCATCCTCCTACTCCCTATGTCCATGAGCTCGGTTGTTTTGATTTTTAGATCCAGCATAAATGAGAATATGCAATGTTTGTCTTTCTTTGCAAGCTTTATTTCAGTTAACATAGTGATCTCCAGTTATATTCATGTTGTCACAAACAACAGGATCTCATTCTTTGCATGGCTGAATATTAGTACTGAATATTAGAATAATAGTAATCCATTGTGTACATTACCAGATTTTCTTTATCCATTCATCTCTTGATGGACACTTAGGTTACTTCCAAATCTTGGCTATTGTGAATAGTGCTGCAATAAACATAGGACTGCAGATATCTCTTCCATATGCTGGTTTCCTTTCTTTTGGGTGTATACCCAGCAGTAGGATTCCTGGATCCCATGGTAGCTCTCTTTTCAGTATTTTGAGGAACCTCCAAACTGTTCTCCATAGTGGTTATACTAGTTTGCATTCCCACCAACAGTGTACAAGAGATTGCTTCTCTTCACATCCTCACCAGCATTTGTTATTGCCTGTCTCTTGGATAAAAGTCATTTTAACTGGGGTGAGGTGGTATCTCATTGTAGTTTTAATTTGCATTTCTCTGACGAGCAATGCTATTGCTTTCATAGGAGGCACCTTTTCATAAGCCCATTTGCCATTTGTATGTCTTCTTTTGAGAAATGTCTATTCAAATCTTTTGCCTATTTTTTAATCAGATTTTTAGACTTTTTTCCTATAGCATTGTCTGAACTCCTTGTATACTCTGGCTATGAACCCCTTTTCAGATAGGTAGTTTGTAAATATTTGCTACCATTCTGTGGGTTGTCTCTTCACTTAGTTGAATGTTTCTTTTGCTGTGCAGAAGTTTTTTAACTTGATGTCATCCTATTTGTCCATTTTGGCTGTGGTTGCCTGTGCTTGTGGGGTATTGCTCAAGAAATTTTTGCCCAGACCATTGCCTGGGAGAGTTTCCCCAATGTTTTCTTGTAGTACTTTCTTAGCTTGAAGTATTAGACTTAACGCTTTAGTCCATTTTGATTTGATTTTTGTATATGGTGAGAGATTCAGTGATACAGCCTAGTTTCTTTTTTTTTTTTTTTTTTTTTTTTTTTTTTTTGCATGTGGATACCTAGTTTCCCTAGCACCATTTGTTGAAGAGACTGCCTTTTCCCCAGTGTATGTTCCTGGCACCTTTGTCAAAAATGAGTTTACTGTAGGTGTGTGGATTTCTTTCTGTGTTCTTCATTCTGTTCCATTGGTCTATGTGTGTGTTTTCATGCCAATAGCATGCTGTTTGGGTTACTATAGCTCTGTAGTATAATTTGAAGTCAGGTTATGTGGCTCTCCCAGTTTTGTTCATTTTGCTTAGGATGGCTTTGGCTATTCTGGGTCTTTTGTGGTTCCGTATACATTTTAGGATTTTTTTTATTTGTGTGAAGAATGCCATTGATATTTTGATAGTGATTGCATTGAATCTGTTGGTTGCTTCGGGTAGTATGGACATTTTAACAATATTGGCTCTTCCAATCCATGAAGGTGGAATATCTTTCCATTTTTTTTGGTATCCTCTTCAATTTCTTTCATCAGTTATTTGTTTCTTTCCCCTGCCACTTTCAGAATCTTTATTTTTGAACTTTGACAGTGTGATTATAATTCATATTGGGGTAATCTTACTTGGATTTAATATGACATAGATTATGTATATTAAATACATTTTTACTTTAAATATCTTCAACTTATGATTACTTTATTGGGACGTAACCTCATCATACATCAAGGAACATTCATATGATAAAGCAAGTAGAGTTAAAATTTAATGAAAGAATCTTGGTGGTTGACTATATAATTGGTCGTCATAATTTTTTTTTAATTTTCTGTATATTTGAAACTTTCTATAATAAAATAATATAAAATTTATTTACTTGAAGAAATCATGGTGACTCTTTAAGAATAGCCAATACAGAATAATGGAAATAAAATGATTATAAAGGTTACCAATTCTTGATGTTCTTAGATATCCATTCTTAATAAATTTTAATGTATATTGTTATATGTTTTTCGTGTGTATGAGCATTTGTGTGTGTGAATGTTTGTTGTTTCCCTAGTATCTATTGCATCTACTATCATTACTAACATAACAGTTACTAAATCAAGAAAATAATTTTTCATTTTAAACAGCAAAAGTATGAAATTCTCATTGTAGACTATTTGGAAAATATTTAAATGTACAAAGAATTTCCTTTTTTTACTCTTGTGTTTATGGTACATTCTGTTTATCTCTTACTTGAACTTTTAAATGCATTTGGAAATCAAACATTTTTATTTCAATAATTTATACCCTATTATTTTACACATATTTTTAACAAGTATTTATCATACTTGAAACATATTTTAACTAGCGGCAAATTACAATTTAAGAGCTTATCATAATTAGTTACCAGTGTAACTTTTTCATATTTAACATCTACTGTATTTCACATTTTACACTTTTTCCAAAAAGTAATCTTTTTTACAAGAATTTCCTTATTTTATCCGTTCTTTAATTCTAGTTATATAGGAGGACCTACATTTTATATAGTCAAGTCACCAAACATTTTCTCTGGGTGTTTCCCTTCTCTTTTTAACTTCAGGATTTGTTCTGATTCTAATATAAGTCTATTACTTACTCTGTCTTTATTCCATTTATTTTAGATTTTAAATTGATATATGTAATATTTCAACAATATGTTATTTAAAAATATAATGTAATAATATTATAATTACCAACAATTACACTCATAAAAATAATTATTAATATTGAAAACATTTCATTATTTAATCATATTTTCATGTATTTCTATATTGTATAATGATTAGTATATTTTTACTTAATGTTACATGACAAGAATTTCCTTTGGCACAAAATAAACTTCACAAATTTATTTAACTTTATTTAATACTGCCTAACAGATTTTCACATAAACAATATATTGCAAAATATATCATTTTAGCCAACCTATAGATTCTTATTGAATATTTATTTCAGATGATTTGCCAGTATCAATAAACTTGTCATAAACATGATTATTCATAAATTTTTGTATGTGCTCTATGTTACTTTTTTATATGGGATAGATACTTAAAGTTTTCTTATTTACATTTGACATGCCCTTGGCCAGGTAGAATATATACAAATTGTTAATACATGTTATGAAAGCTAGGATCATTTTTGCTTGTCAACTATACTAAAAATAATTAAATAAAAAAATTGTCAAATTAAAGATGCCAGTGCGAGTTATAATTTAAATCATAAATTTTTGCATAATGAAAATTATAATTTCTTAATGGAGAAATTTCTTAATGAGGTGTTATTACTGCAAAAATGATGGCCTTCTTCCAAGAGCTAGAAGTACATGATCAAAGTACCCAAGGCAATGTTTAGCTTTCAAAAAAAATTTCAGCCTGAGTAGAATCCTGAATGGAGTAGGTTAGATATCAATGACACTATCCCAGCCCAATCAATCTATGACTTTAGACAGAAGCTTGTCATCCAACAAATTCAGGGTTGTCTTGGTTTTTGTTTTTGTTTTTGTTTTTTAACTAATTGCAAAGAGGGAGACCAGAGGAACAATGGGGTGTTTCAACAAACAAGTGAAAAGATTTAGTTAGTATAGGATTTAGGGTACAGATTAGTTTTAGGCAAAATAATCAACATTTTAATAAGGTTAAAATAAAGCAGGGGTATCTCTAAAGAGATTAACATAAATGCTGAAAACTTATTTTAGAACCCAGCTGCCTGATCTGAGAATGGGTGGCTAAACTCCCCCATTCATCGAAGGTTGATCTGTGATGTTGTTCTTTTATGAATTTTGGCTTGAAAATCTTTCATTCCCTATTTAGGTATATGTAATCAAAATTGGCTAGCCAGAGAACTTTTCACTGAGAACAGGATATGTGGACTGAAACTTATCTAATAAGCAGTAAGCCATAGAAAAAAAGGCAGTGAGAGTATTTGGGGCACAGGAAAAAGAAATTTCAAAAAGCCGACTTCTAAAATTAGATGAAGGAGTTCAAGGAATAGAAATGGTTGTAGCAGAGTATTTGTGGAGGTGAAGCAGAAGATAAAGTAGATGAGGTGAATAGAAATCTAATCATGTAGGGTCAAGTATGCAAATGTTAAGATTTGAAGATATGATTTATGGATTTTTTTCTGATTGAATCTTGGAAAACTGTTGGAGAGGTATAGGAGCAAGTTGATACTATAAAAGCTGAGAAGATAATTCAAGGACAGAACAGTAAAGTATCTTCAAATGCTCCTGAGAGGTTAAAACAAGAGGAGAGAAAAATGATCATTGACAACATAAAACCACAAACTGCACTATTATTTCCCATGTAAAAAAAAGCTCTATGACATAAAATACATCACATACCACTATACTCTCTTCAGGAGAAGCAACAAAATTGTTGATTGAAATTGTAGGCTGTTAAAAATCCTAGAAATGACTAAATTCACTCTAACAGGATTGATAGAAATAAACAAGTCTGGAAATTTCTGATATTCTTTAAAATCATGTTTTAAACATGAAGTCTTTGCCCATACCTATGTCCTGAATGGTATTGCCTAGGTTTTCTTCTAGGGTTTTTATGATTTTAGGTCAGAATAACCAATGCAGAGAAGTCTGTAAAGGACCTGATGGAGCTGAAAACCAAGGCACGAGACCTACATAACGAATGCACAAGCCTCAGTAGCTGATTCGATCAACTGGAAGAATGGGTATCAGTGATGGAAGATCAAATGAAAGAAATGAAGTGAGAAGAGAAGTTTAGAAAAAAAAGAATAAAAAGAAATGAACAAAGCTTTCAAGAAATATGGGACTATGTGAAAAGACCAAGTCTATGTCTATTTGGTGTACCCGAAAGTGACGGGGAGAATGGAACCAAGTTGGAAAACACTCGACAGGATATTCTCCAGGAGAACTTCCCCAATCTAGCAAGGCAGCCCAACATTCAAATTCAGGAAATACAGAGAATGGCACAAAGATACTCCTCAACAAAAGCAACCCAAGACACATAATTGTCAGATTCACCAAAGTTGAAATAAGGAAAAAATGTTAAGGGCAGCCAGAGAGAAAGGTCGGGTTACCCACAAAGGGAAGCCCATCAGACTAACAGCTGATCTCTCGGCAGAAACTCTACAAGCCAGAAGAGAGTGGGGGCCAATATTCAACATTCTTAAAGAAAAGAATTTTCAAACCAGAATTTCATATCCAGCCAAACTAAGCTTCATAAGTGAAGGAGAAATAAAATACTTTACAGACAAGCAAACGCTGAGAGATTTTGTCACCACCAGGCCTGCCCTAAAAGAGCTCCTGAAGGAAGCACTAAACATGGAAAGGAACAACCGGTACCAGCCACTGCAAAAACATGCCAAATTGTAAAGACCATTGAGATTAGGAAGAAACTGCATCAACTAATGAGCAAAATAACCAGCTAACATCATAAAGACAGGATCAAATTCACACATAACAATATTAACCCTAAAGGTAAGTGGGCTAAGTGCTCCAATT
Organism: Pan paniscus; assembly: GCF_029289425.2. NCBI lineage: Eukaryota > Metazoa > Chordata > Mammalia > Primates > Hominidae > Pan > Pan paniscus. The sequence goes on along the minus strand of NC_073258.2, from coordinate 6,558,690 downwards.
AAAAGACACAGACTGGCAAATTGGATAAAGAGTCAAGACCCATCGGGGTGCTGTATTCAGGAAACCCATCTCATGTGCAGAGACACACATAGGCTCAAAATAAAGGGTTGGAGGAAGATCTACCAAGCAAATGGAAAACAAAAAAATGCAGGTGTTGCAATTCTAGTCTCTGATAAAACAGACTTTAAACCAACAAAGATCAAAAGAGACAAAGAAGACCATTACATAATGGTAAAGGGATCAATTCAACAAGAAGAGCTAACTATCCTAAATATATATGCACCCAATACAGGAGGACCCAGATTCATAAAGCAAGTCCTTAGAGACCTATAAAGAGACTTAGACTCCCACACAATAATAATGGGAGACTTTAACACCCCACTGTCAACATTAGACAGATCAATGAGACAGAAAGTTAACAAGGATATCCAGGAATTGAACTCAGCTCTGCACCAAGTGGACCTAATAGACATCTACAGAACTCCCACCCCAAATCCACAGAATATACATTCTTCTCAGCACCACACTGCACTTATTCCAAAATTGACCACATACTTGGAAGTAAAGCACTCCTCAGCAAATGTAAAAGAATAGAAATTATAATAAACTGTCTCTCAGACCACAGTGCAATCAAACTAGAACTCAGGATTAAGAAACTCACTCAAAACCGCTCAACTACATGGAAACTGAACAACCTGCTCCTGAATGACTACTGGGTACATAACGACACGAAGGCAGAAATAAAGATGTTCTTTGAAACAAACGAGAACAAAGACACAACATACCAGAATCTCTGGGACACATTCAAAGCAGTGTGTAGAGGGAAATTTATAGCACTAAATGCCAACAAGAGAAAGCAGGAAAGATCTAAAATTGACACGCTAACATCACAATTAAAAGAGCTAGAGAAGCAAGAGCAAACACATTCAAAAGCTAGCAGAAGGCAAGAAATAACTAAGATCAGAGCAGAACTGAAGGAAACAGAGACACAAAAAAAACCCTTCAAAAAATCAATGAATCCAGGAGCTGGTTTTTTGAAAAGATCAACACAATTGATAGACTGCTAGCAAGACTAATAAAGAAGAAAAGAGAGGAGAATCAAATAGATGCAATAAAAAATGATAAAGGGCATATCACCACTGATCTCACAGAAATACAAACTACCATCAGAGAATGCTATAAACACCTCTATGCAAATAAACTAGAAAATCTAGAAGGAATGGATATATTACTCGACACATACACCCGCCCAAGACTAAACCAGGAAGAAGTTGAATCTCTGAATAGACCAATAACAGGCTCTGAAATTGAGGCAATAATTAATAGCTTACCAACCAAAAAAAATCCAGGACCAGATGGATTCACAGCCGAATTCTACCAGAGGTACAAAGAGGAGCTGGTACCATTCCTTCTGAAATTATTCCAATCAATAGAAAAAGAGGGAATCCTCCCTAACTCATTTGATGAGGCCAGCATCATCGTGCTACCAAAGCCTGGCAGAGACACACCAAAAAAAGAGAATTTTAGACCAATATCCCTGATGAACATCAACGTGAAAATCCTCAGTAAAATACTGGCAAACGGAATCAAGCAGCACATCAAAAAGCTTATCCACCATGATCAAGTGGGCTGCATCCCTGGGACGCAAGGCTGGTTCAACATATGCAAATCAATAAACATAATCCAGCATATAAACAGAACCAAAGACAAAAACCATATGATTAACTCAATAGATGCAGAAAAGACCTTTGACAAAATTCAACAACTCTTCATGCTAAAAACTCTCAATCAATTAGGTATTGATGGGACGTATCTCAAAAGAATAAGAGCTATCTATGACAAGCCCACAGCCAATGTCATACTGAATGGGCAAAAACTGGAAGCATTCCCTTTGAAAACTGGCAAAGACAGGGATGCCCTCTCTCACCACTCCTATTCAACATAGTGTTGGAAGTTCTGGCCAGGGAAATCAGGCAGGAGAAGGAAGTAAAGGGTATTCAACTAGGAAAAGAGGAAGTCAAATTGTCCCTGTTTGCAGATGACATGATTGTATATCTAGAAACCCCCATTGTCTCAGCCCAAAATCTCCTTAAGCTGATAGGCAACTTCAGCAAACTCTCAGGATACAAAATCAATGTACAAAATTCACAAGCATTCTTATACACCAATAACAGACAAACAGAGAGAAAAATCATGAGTGAACTCCATTCACAATTTCTTCAAAGAGAATAAAATACCTAGGAATCCAACTTACAAGGGATGTAAAGGACCTCTTCAAGGAGAACTACAAACCACTGCTCAATGAAATAAAAGAGGACACAAACAAATGGAAGAACATTCCATGCTCATGGGTAGGAAGAATCAATATCGTGAAAATGGCCATACTGCCCAAGGTAATTTAGAGATTCAATGCCATCCCCATCAAGCTACCAATGACTTTCTTCACAGAATTGGAGAAAACTACTTTAAAGTTCATATTAACTACTTTAACTACTTTAAAGTTCCAAAAAGAGCCCACATCGCCAAGTCAATCCTAAGCCAAAATAACAAAGCTGGAGGCATCACGCTACCTGACTTCAAACTATACCACAAGGCTACAGTAACCAAAACAGTATGGTACTGCTACCAAAACAGAGATCTAGACCAATGGAACAGAACAAAGCCCTCAGAAGTAATGCTGCATATCTACAACTATCTGATCTTTGACAAACCTGACAAAAACAAGCAATGGGGAAAGGATTCCCTATTTAATCAATGGTGCTGGGAAAACTGACTAGCCATATGTAGAAAGCTGAAACTGGATCCCTTCCTTACACCTTATACAAAAATTAATTCAAGATGGATTAAAGACTTAAATGTTAGACCTAAAACCATAGAAGAAAACCTAGGCAATACCATTCAGGACATAGGCATGGGCAAGGCCAACACCAAAAGCAATGGCAACAAAAGACAAAATTGACAAATGGGATCTAATTAAACTAAGGAGCTTCTGCACAGCAAAAGAAACTACCATCAGAGTGACCAGGCAACCTACAGAATGGGAGAACATTTTTGCAATCTACTCATCTGACAAAGGGCTAATATCCACAATCTACAATGAACTCCAACAAATTTACAAGACAAAAACAAACAACCTCATCAAAAAGTGGGCAAAGGATATGAACAGACACTTCTCAAAAGAAGACATTTATGCAGCCAAAAGACACATGGAAAAATGCTCATCATCACTGGCCATCAGAGAAATGCAAATCAAAACCACAATGAGATACCATCTCATACCGGTTAGAACGGCAATCATTAGAAAGTCAGGAAACAACAGGTGCTAGAGAGGATGTGGAGAAATAGGAACACTTTTACACTGTTGGTGGGACTGTAAACTAGTTCAACCATTGTGGAAGTCAGTGTGGCGATTCCTCAGGGATCTAGAACTAGAAATACCATTTGACCCAGCCATCCCATTACTGGGTATATACCCAAAGAATTATAAATCATGCTGCTATAAAGACAGATGCACACGTATGTTTATTGTGGCACTATCCACAATAGCAAAGACTTGGAACCAACCCAAACGTCCAACAATGATAGACTGGATTAAGAAAATGTGGCACATATACACCATGGAATACTATGCAGCCATAAAAAATGGTGAGTTCATGTCCTTTGTAGGGACATGGATGAAGCTGGCAACCATCATTCTCAGCAAACTATTGCAAGGACAAAAAACCAAACACCGAATGTTCTCACTCAGAGGTAGGAATTGAATAATGAGAATACATAGACACAGGAAGGGGAACATCACACACCGGGGCCTGTTTTGGAATGCGGGGAGGCTGGAGAGGGGAGGGATAGCATTAGCAGATATACCTAATGTTAAATGACCAGTTACTGGGTGCAGCACACCAACACGGCACATGTACACATATGTAACAAACCTGCACGTTGTGCACATGTACCCTGAAACTTAAAGTATAATAAAAAAAGAAAAAGAAGACCTTGTCTTTTGCTAGGCATTCAGCATGGGTATTAATCAATCTAGTCAGGAGTTGAGATGGTTTACGCTTTGTTGTTGTTATAATGATCCTGAATAAACCACTTGTTTAATGGCCTCTAGTGTTACTCTCTTAGTCTATTTCTACTGTTATAACAAAATGCCTGAGACTGGACAATTTATAAATAATAGAAACTTATTCCTCACAGTTTTTGAGCCTGGAAAGTGCAAAATCAAGGTGCTTGCAGGTTTGGCATCTGGTGAGGGCCTAGTCTGTTCTTCCAAGATGCCACCTTGAACACTGTATCATCACAAGACAAAAGAAACAGAAGAGCAAAAAGGGCCTAGGATAGTTCCCTCCAGCCCTTTGATAAGTTCACTAATTCCATTTAGGAAGGCTCTGCTCTCACGACTTCATCACTTCCTAAAAGCCTTGCCTGTTAATATTATCACATTGGTGGTTGAGTTTTAACACATGAATTTTGGGGAATATATTCAGACCATAACTTTCCATCCTTAGCCCACCAAATTCATTTCCTCCTCACACACAAAATACATTCATTCCATCTTAATAGCCCCAAAAAGTTATAACTCATTCCAGTACCAATTCAAAATTCTAAGGTCTAGAGTCTCATGTAAATCAGATATGAGTGAGACCCAAGGTACAATTCATCCTGAGGCAAGTTTCTCTCCAGCTGTGAGCCTGTGAAATCAAATAAGTTATGTGTTTCCAAAATACAATGGTGAGACAAGCATAGACTAGACACTTTCATTCCAAAAGGGAGAAATAGCCAAGAAAAAAAAGGGGGGTAATTGGTCCCAAGTAAACCCAAATCCAAACAAGGTAAATAACATTAAAACTTTAAGCTTGAGAAGAATTTTTGACTCCATGCCCTGCCTTCCAGACACACTGGGGTGGCGGTTGGGTCCCAAGGCTTCAGGGGACCCGACCTCCATGTCTTTGCCGGATGCAGCCCATGCTGCAGCTTTCACAGGTTGGACTTCAGTGCCTGTGGCTCTCTCGAGCTAGAGTTGCACGTTGGTGATTCTACAGGTCTGGAGTGTTGGGAGCAGCCCAGCCCTACAGTTCTCTTGGGCATTACCCAAGTGGAACTGTGAGGTGGCTCCACTACGCATTACCCTCTCTGTGTGACTCTGCCCCTGTGGCAGTTCTCTCTGTGGGCACTGCACTTCAGCCTGGGTGACAGAGACTGTCTCAAAAAAATTAAAAAGGCAAAAGATCTGGACAGACATCTCATCAAAGAAGATACACAGATGGCAAAGAAGCATATGAAAAGTTAGTCAACAACATGTCATTGGAGAATGACAAATTTACACAACATGAGATACCACTACATACCTATTAGAATGGTGAAAATCCAAAACACTGACAACAGTACATGCTGGGGAGGATGTGGAACAGCAGGAGCTCTCATTCACTGCTGATGGGAATGCAAAATGGTACAGCCACTTAAGAAGGCAGCTTGGCAGTTTCTTACAAAACTAAGCATACTCTTACCATACAATCCAGCAATCATGCTCCTGGGTATTTGCCCAAATGAGTAAAAAATGTGTGTCCACACAAAAACCTGCAGACAGATATTTATAGCAGCTTTATTCATAGTTGCCAAAATTGGCAATCAAGATGTCCTTCAGTCAGTGTATGCACAAGTAAATTGTAAAAACAAGGAAAAATCAAATAATAACACCTAAATAAAAGATATTCAGATCAGAAGGAGGATGTAAACCTGTATTTCTTAAGAGATGACATGGCTGCGTATGTAAAAAAAAAAATCCTAAGAATCTACATAACACTTGGGATAAATAAATGGATTTAGCAAGGTCAGGGACACCAAGTTTAAAATACAAAAATAAATTATACTTTATATAAAACCAGCAAACAATTTAAAATACCATTACAAACAATTTTATTTATTATGACACTAAAACAAAGCATAAAATATCTAAATTTTATGGCTGGGCACAATGACTCTCGTGTGTTATCCCAGCACTTCAGGAGGCCAAGGCAGGCAGATTGCTTGCACTCAGGAGTTCAAGAATAGCCTGGGCAACATGGTGAGCCCCATCTCTACTAAAAATACAAAAAACTTGGCTGGGCATGGTGGTACACGCCTGCAGTCCCAGCTACTCTGGAGGCTGAGGTGGGAGGATCACTTGAAAGCAGGAGGGGTGGCGGGGGCAGTGGTGGAGGTTGCAGTAAGCCAAGAGCTGAGATCGCGCCAGTGCACTCTAGCCTGGGTGACACAGCAAGACCCTGTCTCAAAAAAAAATCTAAATTTTAGTGGAGCTTAATATTTGAATGTGATCAGAGAAAGAGACATGGCCCAGCGAGCAAGTTGGTCAGTTGAAAACAATGCAGTTCTGGAATGGCAAAAAACCTGAGGGTCCCACAGGGCACTCTTGGGAGTGCTAATTATTTACAAGAGCCAGAGGATCTTGTGGAACACACCCAAAGGATCTTGGAGGATGCTAAGCAGATGTGGCGCACTTCAACAGTCATGCCAATGGGTCATGCAGTACTAGCAGAATGTTTAGAAAAACTGTTCAGTTCCAAGAAAGACCATCCTCCTATTTAGCCCTCAACTAAACTCACTTGGTGGGTCAAATTCAAAATCCAACAGGAGGCCTCTAAAAGGTCTTCACGGTAAACAGTTTTCTAGCCTCTGCTCGCAGTTCAACCAAGACCAGAGATGGTCAGAGTCCCCACCAGCCAAATCATTAGCACCCAATTACTATTATTACCACTAAACATGTCCCTGGAACGGAGAAATACTCTGTGACAAACAAAAAGATATTTCTTAAACATAAAACTGTTTCTCCTTTACAAATATGTATATATACACTTACTTGGACTAATTAAAGAAAAAGATATGAAAAGGATACATAAAGAAAGAGATAAGTTTATCAGCAGGAAGAAGATTAGTGAATAAGATAACTGAAAATTAAATGTGGATTATTTGGTGGCCAAAGAAAAAGAGGGTACAGAATGTTTTTCATAGTTGACCTTGACTTACAGAAGTAGGGAAAATTGATTTTTAAGCGATATTGAGGTATTCCCATGTAAATATTTAAAATATTATTATTACAAATACTAAAGTTTAAATGGCTTTTTTGAAAATGTTATAAATTTAATTCAAGTTCCAAAGAAACACTTTTGATAAAAAGTGTTTTTTAAGTAATTAATATGATTTTTCAGGCCGGGCATGGTGGCTCATGCCTGTAATCCCAGCATTTTGGAAAGCCAAGATGAGAGGATCACTTGAGGCCAGGAAATCAAGACCAGCCTGGGCAACATAGGGAGACCCCATCTTTACAAAAAAAATTGAAATATGTAAAATTTTAAAAAGAAAATGGGATTAATTTTCTTTTTAAAATTAATCCCAGATCCCATAAAATGGAAACAGGAATAATTGTTGTAGCAATGCTAACACTCTTTTGTTAGGAATAAGTACATGAGCATACTTAAGAAGGGATGGAGGTTTAGAGAAAAAGGTGGACTTGGCAGGCTTGGAGCCATAATGACTTGGCCAACATGTACGGAATTGAGGAGATGTTGAAAAGATGATTCTATATTTGGGCTCCCTGGAATAATAGCAGCCCCTCAGGCTTTCAGGCCAACACATAAAATCTCAGTTCCCTGTCACCCATCATTCTGACAGCCTCGTTGTCACTCACCCCATTCTAGCCCAAGAGAACTCCATTTAAAACAGGTAAGTGATTTTTTTTATTGCTGTGAGTAAAATTACAGTCTAGATAGGAAAGGCCCTATCTACACTAGATGTTATGGGACCTAAAGTAGGTGGCTGAAAATACTAGTACTATTCTCTGGACTTGGGTAGACAGAGTTGGAGAGACTAAAGCAGTGCGAGGTGGAGCCACTTGTACTGGCTCATCTGTGCATATTCATTGCAAACTTCACATTCAGTGATGTCACGTTGATACCTTGAAAATGACCTTGGTGGGAGTACATACACTGCCAAAACTGGAAAACACTACAATGCAGGGCTTTAATTGACTGACTGATCTTTGTGTGTGTATTTTAGCTGGGTTACCAGCACACCACCAAACCACAGTCATAAATATGGTCTATGCGAGTAGAATGGAAAATGCTGTTTGGGATGGCAGAATGAGGAGACTCTGGGCATGGGGACCCTTTTTAACCTCTTAATGTGCCAAAGAACTCTGACCCCGGAGCCCCTACAAAGAAGGTTCTACATTGGCTCTGATCCTGACTACTGTAAATATCCAAGGTATTAAAGGGACTTATTTACGGCTACCCTGCCCTGATACTTCACACTCATCCAATATTTTGTCATTTGGTTGTTTTGTTAAACATTTTGAGGAGTTGCACTGTGCAATGCAACAATGAATGCTGAAGATACCTGGACCGAGACAGGAGAACATTCATGAGGCATTTGAGAAGTTGTCTAGATTAGGTTGAGTAGATAAGCAACTACTCAGGTACCCACAATTTCACCCATAGGCCAGGCTCCAGTCACTGAGCTCTTTAACCTCTCTTCTTTGCCTCCCAGAAGCAAAATCCTCTTTACTCTCAAAGTACCAAATGGCCATCCTTAGCTTAGCAGGTCCTCTTCAGGCTTCTCTTTTCTATTGAAGATTTACATTGCTTCATTTGATCTTTTCTTCTGGCTGTTACTTTGGCAGCATAGTGGTGCACACACTTGGCCATCAACCTCCAATGGCATTTTCATATCTGTTTTGATGTATTCCACCTCCTTCAGAAGGGCGAATTTCTTCGGGGTATTGTATATTTTCATAGTGCTTCTGTGATCACAGGCTGACCTGGTGGTAGTTGCTGTCCACAGCAGGCACATCCTAAGGAGCCTCTATTGGGCTCTTGTCGCACAATTTTATTTTTGAAACAATTTCAGCCATTACTTAGAGGGTACTGCAGGAACAAAAATGGGAGTAAATCTTCCTACTCTGAAAACTGAATTTAGAGATGGGGAGAATGGAACCTGAGAGGCAGGGAAAGAATGATTATGTGTACTTACTATGTGCTAGATTCTCAGTCAGGCACTGAATAAATACAGACATGCTACAAGTTGTTTATCTATTATACTTCAATATTTCCCGGATCGCTGAACTTCTGCACCACGCTCATCTCCTGAGAATGGAGAAGGGCATTACATAATAGTAAAGGCTTCAATTCAACATGAAGACCTAACTATCCTAAATATATATGCACTCAACACAGGAGCACCCAGATTCATAATGCAAGTTCTTAGAAACCTACAAAGAGACTTAGAATCCCACACAAAAATAGTGGGAGATTTCAACACTGCACTGACGGGATTAGTTAGATCATCAAGGCAGAAAAAGAGCAAAGATATTCAGGACCTAAACTCAATATTGGACCAAATGGATCTAACAGACCATTTTGTTATTTATTTTTGAGCCACAGTCTGCCTCTGTCACCCAGGCTGGAGTGCAGTGGCATGGTCTCAACTCACTGCAAAGTCCACCTCCCAGGCTCAAGCAATTCTCATGCCTCAGCCTCCCAAGTAGCTGGGATTACTATTACAATTTTATGAGATGGCAATTAGAAAAAAGTGTCTAAAAAGACTCCATAACTTGGGATTGATGAAAAAATGGAGAAATACTGGACTAGAGTGAAGAGAAATAAGAAACACTGAGGCATCTGCTAGTAAAAATTTTGAACTCTAAGGAGAAAGAGAAAAATCCTACAAACATCCAGTTAAAAAGAACATGTTTCCAGCTTCATCCATGTCCCTACAAAGGACATGAACTCATCCTTTTTTATGGCTGCATAGTATTCCATGATGTATATGTGCCACATTTTCTTAATCCAGTCTATCACTGATGGACATTTGGGTTGGTTCCAAGTCTTTGCTATTGTGAATAGCAATAAACATAGGTGTGCATGTGCCTTTACAGCAGCCTGATTTATAATCCTTTGGGTATATACCCAGTAATGGGATGGCTGGGTCAAATGGTATTTCTAGTTCCATCATGCAAACTATCGCAAGAACGAAAAACCAAACACCACAGGTTCTTGTTCAGAGGTGGGAACTGAACAATGAGAACACTTGGACACAGGAAGGGGAACATCACACACTGGGGCCTGTCGTGGGGTGGGCAGGGGTTGCAGACGGAAAGCATCAGGAGATTTACCTAATGTAAATGATGAGTTAATGGGTGCAGCAAACCAACATGGCACATGTATACATGTGTAACAAACCTACACGTTGTGCACATGTACCCTAGAAATCAAGTATAATAAATATATATATATTTTTAAAAAGAGCATATTATCTACAGGAGAAGAATGATGCTGGAATTAGACTTTTTATCTCCAACGCTGGAACGGACAGTGGCATACCAGTTAAGGACTACTGAGAGAAAGGACTACAGCCCAACAATCCTGTACCCAGCCAAGATGTGGCCGCTCTGTCAGGGTGAAGGAAAGATACACAGCAATTCAGTTTATCTCCTGTGTCCCCCACAGAGAAACCTACTTGAGAGAACACTTTCCAAACATTATCACTTATGTGAACCTGAAGAACATCTCATGGAAATGTAAAGGAAAGAACACAGATCTCTGGGCTTCACCACTAGAGTTTGTGATTCAGTGGTTTGCGGTCTAAATTTTCATTTTTTACACGTTCCCAATTAATGCTAATGCTGCTAGTCTGGGAACACACTTTGAGAAACTTTCAGGTGTTTACTAATTTGTTTGTTTGTTTCTTTGTTTATTTTGAGACGGAGTTTCACTCTTCTCACCCAGGCTGGAGTGCAATGGCATGATCTCTGCTCACTGCAAACTCCGCCTCCCGGATTCAAACAATTCTCCTGCCTCAGCCCTCCAGAGTAGCCAGAATTACAGGCACCCGCCACCACGCCCGGAACATTTTTTGTATTTCTTTAGTAGAGACAGGCTTTCACCATGTTGGCCAGGCTGGTCTCGAACTCTGGACCTCAGGTGATCCACCCGCCTCAGCCTCCCAAAGTGCTGGGATTACAGGCATGAGCCACCGCGCCCAAAACGATGACTTCAAGTGAAATGCTGTATAATAAAATTAATTTTATCATAGGCTAATTGATATGAACAAGAGTCACAAAAACATCACCAAACTTCTAAATAAAGATTCAACATACTTAGAGCATTAAACTTAGAAATAAATGTGAGCTGTACATACAATTCAGAAAGCCTAATAAAACCTAGTAAGATTATTATTCACCCAATTTTTGGTGAGTCAGTGAGTGACGGCGGTCGTAGTGGTGGTAAGTTAAATCAAGGAATAAATGCTTGCAGAGAAAAAATTGTAAGGAGCACCTCCTACTACTACACAGTTAAAAAATCAATAATGACAGACACGGCAGGCTGGCTGATCTATCTTGTACTTTCATCGTTATTGTCTTGCATTTGTATGATTACCACGTTTTATGAATTTTTATTTTTCAATAATTTGTATTCATTCCATCATTTTCCAACCTGCTGATTCCAGTTCAGAGTGGCAGGTGGCTGGAACCTATCGGCAGCTCAAGGTGTGAGGCAGGAAACAACGCTGGACAGGACCCCATCCGGGGCTCAGGGCACACCCCCATACTGGGACCATAGAGATGTCAGTTCATCTAATGTGCACATCTTTGGGATGTGGGAGGAAACAAGAGTATCCAGAGAAAAACCACAAAGATATGGGGAGAATATGCAAACCCCACGCAGATATTGGCCTGCCAGAAGTCAATTGTTTAAGTTAATATTATAATAAAATGATATTATTTCAGGCTGGACACAGTGGCTCATGCCTGTAATCCCACCATTTTGGGAGACTAAAGCGGGTGGATCACTTGAGCCCAGGAATTTGAGACCAGCCTGGGTAACATGGTGAAACCCCATCCTATACAAAAAAAAAAAAAAAAATTAGCCAGGCATGGTGGTACACACCTGTAGTTCCAGCTACTCAGGAGGCTGAGGTGGGAGGATTGATTGAGCCCAAGAGTTTGAGGCTGCATTGAGCCATGATGGCACCACTGCACTCCAGCCAGGGTGACAGAGCAAAACTGTGTCTCAAAAAAGAAAAAGAAAAAAAATGTTATTTGAGAACCTGCTGTATTTGCCATGTCAGAATCACCTTAAGAGGGACATAGAAAAATGCAATATTTTCCTATATAGATTTTGTCCCTGCATCAAGGACAAAAGTGATGTCTCTGATCTGATTTATACCGAAATAAATGTGAGCTATACACACATTTCAGAAGGATTAATAAAAACAAGTAAAATTGGGCCGGGTGAGGTGGCTCATACCAGTAATCTCAGCACTTTGGGAGGCCAAAGCGGGCAGATCACTTGAGGTCGGAAGTACAAAACCAGCCTGAACAACATGGTGAAACCCCATCTCTACTAAAAATACAAACATTAACCGGCTGTGGTGCCGCGTGCCTGTAGTCTTCAGCTACTTGAGAGGCTGAGACAGGAGAATCCCTTGAACCTCCGAGGTAGAGGTTGCAGTGAGTCGACAGTGTGCCACTGCACTCCAGGCTACATGACAGAGCGAGAATCCTCAAAAAAAAAAAAATTATTATTTACCCAATATTTGGTAAATCAGTGAGCGACAGCAAACACAGCTCACCAATAAATCAATCCTGACTGGGTGGGGCCACATTTGTGGAGAGTTACTGAATTAGGAATTTAATCATTTTGATTGTTCTTCTAATTACTTAGCAGTCCATCATCATAATCTAATCAATCTAAAAGTGACATGATTATCTTATTTTTTGAAACCCCATTCATAATTTTAAAATCTGGTTTATGTTCTTGAAAAATTATACAACTACAAAGAAAATTCTAAACATTGCATTTAAGTATAGAAAAGCTCAAACACAGCTGAACTTGGAGGCAGAGGATTGCATCAATTCCTGCAGTCCCTGAAGAATCATTATGATTTCAGTAATATCAAATGCAGAAAATGTTGTGTTGAATAACTCTTAAAATACCATAAGCAGATATGTTGTTGAGAATGGGATTTCTTTGGTATTGGTGAAAAATTTTGTGAATTTCTGGAGAAAACTATATACAATGGTCCTGTGATTTATGCAATTGTAATTCTCGAACATTATGAAAATTAAAACAAGCAACAACACTTGTAATTTATAATTAAATAGGCTGCAGCCTTGAACTTTGTCAACATGTTTATCATCCAATTTCATGTCTGAAGGTCAGTGGAGAGTCCTATGACATGCTTGCAGGTAGCTTAATTGTCTTGGCCATTGTCAATAGCAGCCCCCATTCACTAGGAGAACCACCAGAGCAAACTCCAGATTTTAAATGTATCCAGACTGGGTGGTGCCACCTTTGTGGAGAGTTAATGCTTTAGGTAATTTAATCATCTTGATTGTTCTTGTGATGAGTTAGGAGACGATTATCACAACCTAATCAATCCAGAAGTCATGAAGTCTCCACCCACTAATTAAGGTGACTCAATATAAACCTGCCTCCTGTGCCTCCCCATTAGCTCATTTGGAAGACCTGGGTATAGGTGGTCGTCTCCTTGGCTCCGAGTCCCTGCAGCAGCTGAGGTGCCTGTGTCTCTCTGGTTCCCAGTGGCCGCCAACATGCTCTCCTCCACACTCAGGGTGGCTGTGGTGTGCGTGAGCAATGTCAACAGGAGCATGGAGGCCCACAGCATCCTCAGGAGAAAAGGGCTAAGTGTCCGGTCTTTTGGAACTGAATCTCATGTGAGGCTACCAGGACCAAGACCCCATCGTCCTGTAGTTTATGATTTTGCAACAACGTATAAGGAGATGTACAACGACCTCCTCAGGAAAGATAGAGAATGCTACACCCGCAACGGAATCTTACACATCTTGGGAAGAAATGAGAGAATCAAGCCCGGTCCAGAAAGATTTCAGGACTGCACTGATTTCTTTGATGTCATCTTCACCTGTGAGGAGAGGGTCTATGACACAGTGGTGGAAGATCTGTGTTCCAGAGAACAGCAGACCTTTCAGCCTGTGCACGTGATCAACATGGACATCCAAGATACCCTGGAAGATGCCACCCTGGGAGCTTTCCTCATCTGTGAGATTTGCCAGTGCCTGCAACAGTCAGATGACATGGAAGACAATCTAGAGGAGCTGCTGTTGCAAATGGAGAAGGCAGGAAAAAGCTTTCTTCACACCGTCTGCTTCTACTGAAGATCTGGGCTGGCTTTGTCCCCTTCCTCAGTAAGAACTTAGACATGGGACTTTAGTCCGGATTTATTGTGAGAAGCATCTGCAAAGACCTTCCACTGAGTACTGTTTGTGTTACTTTTGTACACATCACCTGGAAAGAGACTATTACCAAGAAAATATTTTATGGGAAATGAGAAGGACTAACATTTTTAAAAGCACTGAAAAATGCTTGGCATTGTGTTACGTGCATTACATGGGATTACTAATTTAATGCTTATATCATTCTACAAGGAAGCTAGCCCACCATGACGCCATTTTCCAGATGAGCAAACCGAGCTGATAATGGACTGCTGGAAAAATGATTTGTTTGAGGGTATTCAGCAGATAAATAACATTGTATAGATAAGCACCTTTTAAATAAACTTCCTTTTCTCAATTTGAGTGGTTTTTTATTAATTTTTTAATTTTTTAAGTTAGTTGAGACCAATGGAGTGTGGTATGTTAACTTAAATGTTGTTCTTCTTTAATGAGTATAATATTACATGTTTGAACAGGTAAATGTTTTTACATATAGATTATACCTTTTTTACTAATGCTCACTTTAATAGGTAAAATCCAAGTTGGATAATCAACTACATATTATTGTAAAATTTGGAATTATCTGCTCAAATCATAGGTCATCAAATTAAATGAAATAAAAAATTTAAATAAAAAGTATATTCTTATTTCTGTTTGGGGGATGCATTTCAAGCCACTAAGCGACATGCTTTTGTTTAAACCTTATGAATTACACTGAAAAAAAAGGGATCTTTCATAGTGAAAATTTTATTAGGTTTAAAATGTTCATTGGCATGAACATTGAGAACATCAGGTGATAAACCTAATGATGTTTTCAAGGAGAAACAATTGAAACACTTTTTCATAATCCTTGGTAGTGGCACTAAACCATGTTTACTAATAGGAGAAAAATAGATCAGAAGTAGTTGTTCATAGTTAAACTAATTGACGTTATCTATTGAACTAGACTTATTATGGCAACCTAGAATAACAGCAGAGATTAGCTCTCAAAATGAGTTTATTTGAATGAAGGACTGGAATCAGGAATATACCGGGTATAACAAGTCACAGGTGTATCCTGAGAGGTTGAGGTAAGGGGAAACTTTTAAAGGCAAAAAGAAGTCCACAGAAGCTGCTTTGAAATAAATTTATTGGTCACAGAAGCTCATTGCAGGAGTCGGCATTAGCTTCTTGGTGGAGACAGCCATTGCTAGGCATGTGTTCTTGCGAGAACATTTTCTCTGGAATGCTGCAGTCTTGAAGATAATGCAGTTATAGAAATATGTGTGGCCATGCAGAATGAGCAAAGTGTGTAAGACCTGCTGATGGTGTAAAGCATGTAGGATGTGCCATAGTCTCTCTTGGGTTTTAGAGAATCCTTCTGATATTTCTTATTTCAAATACACAAGCATGGGCTCCCCTCCTTGATGACCTTCCAGCTCCACTTCATCAGCCTTCTCCACTGTGAATTTACCCTTTTTCCCATTTTCCATGCTGGACTGTTTAGAAAAAGTCCCTATGTGCAGTCCACATTTAAGGAGTGGGGACTTGTGCCCTACTTCCTTGTGGGTGGATTATCCATGTAAATTATATGGACTTACTCCTCACAGATGTGTCTATTCTCCCCCTCATTAATGAATTTATTCAATTATTTCTTCATAGCAGTATGGAATCTTGGATATTTATTTTTCTATGTGGGGTTACAATTCGATCCTGCTTTGTTCTGTTGCTCAAACTTTCTGTTTTGGCCATCGCAAGCACTTTCAGTTGCCTCCTGGGCCCTTTCATGTGCCCCATCGTGGTGTTTGTTTGGTTTTACTTCATTTTTCATGGAAAAGGAAACACTCTGGCATTATGAGATGCCCCAGGTTCATCTTATATATTTCCAGCCTCAGAATCAACAACTTCTCCAGATAATCATGTTTGTATTACTGGAGGACGACGAGAGTAATCAAAATCAAGTGTGCTTGATGCTACTAAGGTACCAGTGTTTTCTGTCCTGCCTCCTTCGGCTACATTTAAATTTTTCCCCGTTGTCTTAATTTTCAGTTTGATTGGGAGGCATCTACATACAACTTGCTTTGTTTTTAAGCCTCCATGAAGTTCTGTGAGCTTTTTCAATCTGTAATATTTTAGCTTTTTACCTAATTTGAATAATTTCACAATTATTGCCTCAAAAACAAAAATCAGTCCCATTCTTTCTCTCATTTCATTTTGAGACCCAAACTACACATCTGTTAGACCTTTTGATATTGTTCCTCCAGTACCTGAGGATCTCTTTCTTTTCTTTTTTGTTCTTTTTTTCTCACTTCTTCAGTCGGATAATTCTGCTGATAGACCTTATGGTTAATTTTTAGAAGTAGGATTACTGTGGTCAAAGAGACGTATAGGCCAGAAACAGTGGCTCATGCCTATAATCCCAGCACCTTGAGAGGCTGAGGCAGGAGAATCGCCTTGAGGCCAGGAGTTCAAGACCAGCCTGAGCAACACAGTGAAGCCCTATCTCTACAAGAAAATAAAAAAGAGAAATTAGCGAAGTGTGGTGGCACACACCTGAGTCCTAGCTACTTATAAGGCTACTTGGAAGACAGAGTAAACATGTTTTTAGATTTATTAGATATTCAAGATGCCCTCCATAGAGCTTGTAACATTTTTCATTACGACGGGCAAACATGCCTTTTCCCTCACAAACTTGCCAGCAGTGTATAGTGTCAACCTTTTGAACATTTGTCAATCTGATAGTTTATCAGGTATGGTTGCCCATCTGTTAAAAGAGCTGCCAGCCATTCTCTCTGCTGAACACACGTGCCATTCCCCCATCATGATGTGCAGTCTATTACCCATCCCCTTCTATCCAGGGACATTGCCTTGTGACTCGCTTCAACCAACAGACTGAGCTTGAAGTATTACATTCTCTGCTTCGTGGATTAGACTTGTGTAAAACCACAAACAAGCCACATGGTGATTACACAATCCAGGTCACACCTTGGGGTAGATCGGACATGGGGCCGGGAGCTGTGGCTCACACCAGTAATCCAAAATACAAAAATTAACCAAGTGTGGTGCTGTGCACCTGTACTCCCAGCTACTTGGGAGGCTGAGGCAGGAGAATTGCTTGAACATGGGAGGCGGATGTTGCAGTGAGTGAGCCAAGATCACACCACTGCACTCCAGCCTGGGCAACAGAGTGAGACTGTCTCAAAAAAGAAGAAGAAGGAGGCTCAGCCCTCTCCCTCTCCCTCTCCATGGTCTCCCTCTCCCTCTCCCTCTCCACGGTCTCCCTCTGATGCCAAGCTGAGGCTGGACTGTACTGCCGCCATCTCGGCTCACTGCAACCTCCCTGCCTGATTCTCCTGCCTCAGCCTGCCGAGTGCCTGGGATTGCAGGCTCGCGCCGCCACGCCTGACTGGTTTTTGTGTTTTTTGGTGGAGAAGGGGTTTCGCCGTGTTGGCCGGGCTGGTCTCCAACTCCTGACCACGAGTGATCTCCCCGCCTTGGCCTCCCGAGGTGGGGGGATTGCGGATGGAGTCTCGCTCACTCAGTGCTCAATGTTGCCCAGGCTGGAGTGCAGTGGCGTGATCTCGACTCGCTACAACCTCCACCTCCCAGCCACCTGCCTTGGCCTCCCAAAGTGCCGAGATTGCAGCCTCTGCCCTGCCGCCACCCCGTCTGGGAAGTGAGGAGCGTCTCTGCCTGGCCCCCCATCGTCTGGGATGTGAGGAGCCCCTCTGCCCAGCCACCCAATCTGAGATGTGAAGAGTGCCTCTGCCTGGCCGCAACCCCATCTGGGAACTGAGGAGTGTCTCTGCCCGGCCGCCCAGTGTGGGAAGTGAGGAGCGTCTCTTCCCAGCAGCCATCCGGTCCTGGAAGTGAGGATCGTCTCTGCCCGGCCACCCATCATCTGAGATATGTGGAGCGCCTCTGCCCGGCCCTGACCTCGTCTGGAAACTGAGGAGTGTCTCTGCCCGACCGCCACCCCATCTAGGAGGTGAGGAGTGTCTCTGCCCCGCCGCCCCTGCTGAGAAGTAAGGAGCCCCTCCACCCAGCAGCCGCCACGCCTGGGAGGGAGGTAGGAGGCAGCCCCCGCCCAGCAGCCGCCCCGTCTGGCAGGTGAGGAGTGTCTCTGCCCCGCCACCCCCTCTGAGAACTAAGGAGCCCCTACGCCCAGCAGCCGCCCCACCTGGGAGGGAGGTGGGGGCAGCCCCTGCCCGGCAGCCACCCCGTCCGGGAAGTGGGGGGGCGCCCCTGCCCAGCTGCCCCGTCTGGGAAGTGAGGAGCCCCTCTGCCAGGCCACCAACACGTATGGGAGGTGTGCTCAACACCTCATTGGGAATGGGCCATGATGACGATGGCGGTTTTGTCGAATAGAAAGGGGGGAAATGTGGGGAAAAGAAAGAGAAATCAGATTGTTGCAGTGTCTGTGTAGAAAGAAGTAGACATAGGAGACTCCATTTTGTTCTGTACTAAGAAAAATTATTCTGCCTTGGGATGATGTTAATCTATAACCTTACCCCCAACCCCGTGCTCTCTGAAACATGTGCTGTGTCCACTCAGGGTTAAATGGATTAAGGGCGGTGCAAGATGTGCTTTGTTAAACAGATGCTTGAAGGCAGCATGCTCCTTCAGAGTCATCACCACTCCCTAATCTCGAGTAGCCAGGGACACAAACACTGCGGAAGGCGGCAGGGCCCTCTGCCTAGGAAAACCAGAGACCCTTGTTCACATGTTTATCTGCTGACCTTCCCTCCACTATTGTCCTATGACCCTGCCAAATCCCCCTCTCTGAGAAACACCCAAAAATGATCAATAAATACTAAAAAAAAAAAAAAAAAAAGAAGGAGAAGGAGAAGATTCGACGTGGAAAGTGAGGAGGGAGAGGAAATAAAAGAGAGGAAATAAAACAATTGCAAATAAAGCTATTAACGTATTTATAATGTTAAGTTATTTTTATGAAACAAAGTATTTCCCTCATTTTTTGAGTGCTTTGTTAGTCTTCTTATGGTAATTTTAAAACGGAAGAAAAAACACACATACACAAATACAGAAAACCAAACAAAATAAAGGAGTTGCTTAAGAAATTATTATAAGGCATACATCATGTAATCAAGAAATAGAAATTTCTCAGACACACCTAAAGCAATGTTCATTTCACTGGTCCTTATCACAATAACCTTCTTTCTGGCATAACTCACTTTTATAGTTAAGATTCATCTTCAAATCTTCCTGAAATTTGTATCCAAATGTCATTTTTCATCTTCAATAACCATGTGAACACCCATTTGCCTCTTTCTCTGGCTACTTCAAGAAATCATTGTATTTTCATTACAGCAAATCTAAATCTTTATTTCCCACTCTACATAGTATATAGTCAGATACGCGAGGTCACCATTACAACTATCAATCACAGCTCCCCTCCCTCTACCCAATAAACCAATACTAGAGGTGTTCAACAACCTAGAACGTCTGCTTACCATATCTGCGCAACATATAATCATGCCCCATACTTCCCACACCCTGGATTCTTAGTGATAATATTAGCTCTCACTTCTCATGCTTCCTCACACCCAACTACTGCCACAGTTCTTAGCAATTCCAGCATCCACACAGATTATCCACCCAGCACCTCAACACTCTCACTTCTTCTCCAATTGCACCTGTCTACACCCCACCAGAGATACCCATGGTCATAGTCATCAAGAAACTCACCACTAGATCAAAATCTGAAACAGTCATGCCCCAACTATAAGACCACATCTTTCCATTCACTTTTGCTTCTTTATTTAAACTCTAAGGGCTGTTTGACCATGCATTGTGCCACAACCCATGGATTCCAGCCCAATCCCTACTTATTCACCCTTTCTGGTCCAAAACCAGCTTTCATGGTTTATCACTATAATTACACCCTTTCAAACTCCCGAAGCATTTCTGCACCTTGCTCTTCTGTCACATTTGCATTGTCCATGTCCAAACACAGAGAAAAGAGAAACTCAACCACCTTGTCATGTTTTTCCAAATGGATTGGCTGGAAAAAGTAGTATCTATGGGACAGTCTCACTTTTATCTTCAGAAGAGCTCTCACAAAAACCTGCACTCAGGTTTGTATTCCCATATTTTAAAACAATTATCTATGCCAAATATCCTCACCCCATCCCCAATCATGATCCTGACTGCCCACTGCCAGCTGATGGCCTTATCTTAAGCCACATTGACAGAATAGACAGAAACTATCTCTCCAAAACTTTCACTTATATATTTGGACCCAGCCACCCTTAAAGTCAGAAATCTGAGAGTGATTCCAAAGTCCTCCTTTTCTCATCAAGAAGTCTCTCATGTCAGCTCTAACATCCCTCTCCAATGTGTCCATTCTTCTGCCTTTTGACAGACACTTCCCTCTCCCAAGCTCCCAACCTCTCCTCTGGGAACTACTGTACCAGCTGGCTTCCCCACTTCCAGTTGCCTCCTGCTACCTACACTGCAAGAGGAAAAAGAATATTTTCTTAAAACTTTGGAAGTTTCTGATACCAAAAATGTGAAAGTTGTTACTGCCAAGATGAAGTCCACTATCGTCAGATCCAGGTGAAGTGGAGCTGGAGGGTCATGAAGGAGGGGAGCCCATGCCTGTATATCTGAGATAAGAGCTATCACGACTCCCTAAAACCCACAAGAGATTATGGCACATCCTACATGCTTTACACCACCGGCAGGTCTTACACACTTTGCTCATTCTGCATGTTCACACATATTTCTGTAACTGCATTATATTCAAGACTGCAGCATTCCAGATAAAATGTTCTCGCAAGAACACATGCCTAGCAATGGCTGTCTCCACCAAGAAGCTAACGCCAACTCCTGCAGTCAGCTTCTGTTACCAATGAACTTTGGTTTAAGGTAGTTTCTGTGGACTTCTTTTTGCCTTTAAAAGTTTCCCCTTACCCCAAACTCTCAGGATGCACCTACAACTTGTTATACCTGGTGCATTCCAGTTTACAATCCTTCATTTAAATAAACTCATTATCTTTTGAAAGCCAATCTCTGCTGTTATTTCAGGTTGCCATAATAAGTCTAATTCAATAGATAACATGTAAATTAATTCAACTCTGAACAACTACTTCCGATCTATTTTTTCTCCTATTAGTGAACATGTTTTAGTGCCACTACCAAGGATTATGGAAAGTGTTTCACTTGTTTCTCCGTGAAAACATCATTAGGTTTATCACCTGATGTTCTCAATGCTCAAATCAAAAAACATTTTAAATTTAATACAATTTGAATCTCTCAATATGAGAGATTGCTTATTTCAGTGTAATCTATAAGCCTTAAATAAAAAAATGTGGCTTAGTGGTGTGAAATCCATCCCCCAACATAAGTAAGAATATAGATTTTTTTAAATTTTTTTATTTGATTTTCTTTGGTGACCTATTATTTGAGTAGATAATTCCAAATTTTACGATAATCTGTGGTTTGTTATCCAACTTGGGGTTTTATTTTTTCAGGGTAATTCATAAGGTTTAAACAGAAGCATGTCGCTTATTGGCTTGAAATGAATCCCCCCAACAGAAATAAGAATATACTTTTTATTTACATTTTTTATTTCATTTAATTTGATGACCTATGATTTGAGCAGATAATTCCAAATTTTACAATAATATGTAGTTGATTATCCAACTTGGATTTTACCTATTAAAGTGAGCATTAGTAAAAAAGATATAATCTATATGTAAAAACATTTATCTGTTCAAACATGTAATATTATACTCTTATTAAAGAAGAACAACATTTAAGTTAACATACCACACTCCATTGGTCTCAACTAACTTAAAAAGTTAAAAAATTAATAAAAAACCACTCAAATTGAGAAAAGGAAGTTTATTTAAAAGGTGCTTATCTATACAATGTTATTTATCTGCTGAATACCCTCAAACAAATCATTTTTCCAGCAGCCCGTTATCAGCTCGGTTTGCTCCTCTGGAAAATGGCGTCATGGTGGGCTAGCTTCCTTGTAGAATGATATAAGCTTTAAATTAGTTATGCCATGTAATGCACCTAGAACAATGCCAAGCATTTTTCAGTGCTTTTAAAAATGTTAGTCCTTCTCATTTCCCGTAAAATATTTTCTTGGTAATAGTCTCTTTCCAGGTGATGTGTACAAAGGTAATACAAACAGTACTCAGTGGAAGGTCTTTGCAGATGCTTCTCACAATAAATCCGGACTAAAGTCCCATGCCGAAGTTCTTACTGAGGAAGGGGACAAAGCCAGCCCAGATCTTCAGTAGAAGCAGACGGTGTGAAGAAAGCTTTTTCCTGCCTTCTCCTCCATTTGCAGCAGCAGCTCCTCCAGATTGTCTTCCATGTCGTCTGACTGCTGCAGGCACTGGCAAATCTCACAGATGAGGAAAGCTCCCAGCGTGGCATCTTCCAGGGTATCTTGGATGTCCATGTTGATCACGTGCACAGGCTGAAAGGTCTGCTGTTCTCTGGAACACAGATCTTCCACCACTGTGTCATAGACCCTCTCCTCACAGGTGAAGATGACATCAAAGAAATCAGTGCAGTCCTGAAATCTTTCTGGACCGGGCTTGATTCTCTCATTTCTTCCCAAGATGTGTAAGATTCCGTTGCGGGTGTAGCATTCTCTATCTTTCCTGAGGAGGTCATTGTATATCTCCTTATATGTTGTTGCAAAATCATAAACTACAGGACGATGGGGTCTTGGTCCTGGTAGCCTCACATGAGATTCAGTTCCAAAAGACCGGACACTTAGCCCTTTTCTCCTGAGGATGCTGTGGGCCTCCATGCTCCTGTTGACATTGCTCAGGCACACCACAGCCACCCTGAGTGTGGAGGAGAGCATGATGGTGGCCACTGGGAACCAGAGAGACACAGGCACCTCAGCTGCTGCAGGGACTCGGAGCCGAGGAGACGACCACCTATACCCAGGTCTTCCAAATGAGCTAATGTGGAGGCACAGGAGGCAGGTTTATATTGAGTCACCTTAATTAGTGGGTGGAGACTTCATGACTTCTGGATTGATTAGGTTGTGATAATCGTCTCCTAACTCATCACAAGAAGAATCAAGATGATTAAATTACCTAAAGCATTAACTCTCCACAAAGGTGGCACCACCCAGTCTGGATTCATTTAAAATCTGTAGTTTGCTCTGGTGGTTCTCCTAGTGAATGGGGGCTGCTATTGACAACGGCCAAGACAATTAAGCTACCTGCAAGCATGTCATAGGACTCTCCACTGACCTTCAGACATGAAATTGGATGATAAACATGTTGACAATGTCCAAGGCTGCACCCTATTTAATTATAAATTACACGTGTTGTTGCTTGTTTTAATTTTCATAATGTTCGAGAAATGCAATTGCATAAATCACAGGACCATTGTATATAGTTTTGTCCAGAAGTTCACAAAATTTTTCACCAATACAAAAAAAGATCCCATTCTCAACAACATATCTGCTTATGGTATTTTAAGAGTTATTCAACACAACATTTTCTGCATTTGATATTACTGAAATCATAATGATTCTTCAGAGAAGGCAGCAATTGCTGCAAGCCTCTGCCTACTTTAATATGCCTTCAAGTACAGTTGTGTCTTAGTTTTCGGTACTGAAATACAATGTTTAGAATTATTTTCCTTAAAAGTTTGTAAAATTTATTAAGAAAATGAAGAGATTTTAAAATTATGAAAGGGGTTCCAAACAATAAGGATAATCATGTCACTTTATAATCAATCACCTTATCGTTGATTAGATTATGATAATGGGCTCCTAACTAATCGAAATAATCATCAAGATGATTAAATTCCTAAAGCTGCAACTCTCCACAAAGGGGGCCCCACCCAGTTGGGATTCATTTATTTGTGAGCTCTGTTTGCTGTCACTCACTGATTCACCAAAAATTGAGTAAATAATAACCTTGCTTGTTTTTATAAATTTTTCTTAAATGTATGTATGGCTCACATTTATTTCAATGTAAATCAGATCAGGGACATCACTTTTGGCCCTGGTGCAGTGACAAAATCTATCTATAAAGCAATATATTGTATTTTTCTATGTCCTTCTTCAGGTGATTCTTACATTGCAAATACAGCAGGTTCTCAAATAACATCCTTTTATTTCTTTTTTCATTTTGAGACAGGGTCTCACTCTGTCACCCCGGTTGTAATGCAGTGGTGCCGTCATGGCTCACTGCAACCTCAAACTCCTGGGCTCAATCATTCCTCTCATCTCGACCTCCTGAGTAGCTTGGACTACAGGTGTGTACCACCATGCCTGAGTAACTTTGGTATCTTTTGTAGAGGATGGAATTTTACCATGTTACCCAGGCTGGTCTCAAAAGCCCAGGGGCTCAAGTGATCCACCCGCTTCAGCCTCCCAAAGTCCTGGGATTGCAGGCATGAGCCACTGTGCCCAGCCTCACCTAACATCATTTTATTATAACAGTAATGAGAAAAAAATTTGACTTCTGGCGGGGCCACTGTCTCTGTGGAGTTTGCATATTCTCCCTATGTGTGTGTGGGTTGTCTCTGGATACTCTTGTTTCTTCCTACATCCCAAAGATGTGCACATCAGGTGAACTGACATCTCTATGGTCCTACTGTGAGGGTGTGCCCTGAACCCCAGATGGGGTCCTGTCCAGCGTTGGTTCCTGCCTCACACCTTGAGCTGCCGAGATTGGCTCCAGCCACCTGCCACTCTAAAGTGGAATCAGCGGATTGGAAAATGAATGAATGAATACAAATTACAGAAAAATAAAAATTCATAAAATATGTGGTAATCATACAAATGCAAGACAATAATGATCAGAGTACAAAATAGATCAGCCTGCCGTGTCTGTCATTGTTGGTTTTTAACTGTGTAGTAGTAGGAAGAGCTCCTTATAATTTTTTCTTTGCAAACATTTATTCCTTGATTTAACTTACCACAACTACGACCACTTTCACTCACTGATTCACTGAAAATTGGGTAAAAAATAATCTTACTTGGTTTTATTAAGCTTTCTTAAATGCATGCATAACTCACATTTATTTCAAGGTTTAATATTCAAAGTGTGTTGAATCTTTATTTAGAAATTTGGTGATGTTTTTGTGACTCGTTCATATCAATTAACCTATGATATAATTGATTTTATTATACATCATTTCGCTTGAAGTCATCGTCTTGAAGAACCTATTAACCACAGTTAGTGAGTGCTTACTGTATTTTTTAAATCAGTAAACACCTTCAACTTTCTCAAAGTGTGTGCTCAGCATTAGCATCAATTGGGAGCTTGTTAAAAAAAAAAATGCAAATTTGGACCTCAACCGACTGAATCAGAAACTCTAGTGGTGAAGCCCAGAGATCTGTGTTTTTCAAAGTCTTCCTAATAATTCCAAAAGGCAAAGTTTTAGAAGAACTTCCCTAGAGATTTTTGAAACCTGACTATACATTAGAAGCACCTGAAGAATTGTTAAATGCACTGCTTCGGGCATAGAGAATGAACAGGATTTTCTTGAAAAACCAAATGAGAGGAAACATTCAACATAAATGAAAAGCTAGTCAGATCTTAAATATGTTGTGAAATGTCTTATTAGACTCAATGACTGAGACCTAAAGAAATCTAACAAATGAAGAAAAGAAAAATCTCAGAGACCAGCTATAAGTGTTACTGAAAAGGAAGATGTTTTGTGTGCTTTGAAAGAATTGAGAAACAGTGTTAAACCAAACCTTGAAGACTGATACACAAAGTGGTTGCATATAATTTCAACAGAAATAAAAGGATAATACTGGGAGGATCAGTATGAAATACTAAATGTATCATATGAGTGAATTTCTACTTGAAACACTTCTAAGAGGTAGTACTACGGGTACTGCCTATGTCCTCAGGGGAAATGTCAAGGGCATTTATTATGTTTTGCCTCCAAGTGAAGGCACAAAGTGAGACAAACGAAAAAATCCAGGGAAACAGTACGTGGTTAATTGGATTAGATGTTGAGCTGATGGTAGAGTACCGACTCAGAGACATAAAAGTAGACATAATTTATTTAAACACTAATTGCTTTTCAAAGCACCAGACTTCTTGACTACGTAAGTCCAGTATAGGGGAACACACCCAAGACAAAACCTGGAGAAGTGTATTAGAAAAACAACGTGATGAGACAGAGAAAAATGTTTCCGCTGCTCTTGCGATATCACAAGTTATACAGGACCTGAACAAAAATAAATAAATCTCAAGATTCTGAGGGAGAACATGGCAAAGGTATTCTGGCTTCTAGGCACCTCGAGACACAGGCATCAATAACAGTTCCAGTTCTGGAATCTGCTAAGAGTGATTTTCCAGTTCAGTGATTGTTAACTGTGGCTGCATATTTCAAGACCTTTCTACCAAATTTTTATAAGATGCCAATGCCTGGGACCTACCCCAGACCAAATGAATCAAAATCTCTGGGCATGGATTATGTTCATCCTGATTTTATTTCTTATTCCTGTGATCCCTTCAACCACCCACATTTCAAAATTTATTTCATGCTAGAATTTAGTGTATACACATTTGGGGTAATGACTTTTTTACTGTACATTCCTCGCATCTTCTTTATTTTATATTGTTATTTCTGCCCTTGGTTTTATCAAGTTGTTATATACTCCATTTTGTACTTAGCTTGAAATTTTACTTGGATTACCCTCCCCATTAAATGGTTACCTGCGCTTTCTCTGCCTTCCTGATCAGAACACATTTCTCTAGTACTTATTTGAAAACAAGAGTTTTGCAATGCTCTTAATTCGTTTTCACTTTTCACTGATCCCCTATTCCTAACTTCCAGGTTTTGCCAGGATATTTTGTTAATTTTAGTTCAATAGTCTTAGTCAAATGTATCTCACAGATAGTTCCTTCAATTTCTGAGTCCTTATTTACAACTGAACTTTACCTGAAGTCTAAACTTCTTTTTCTGTTATACACATAAGAAATTATTGAAATATTTAGTCCCAGCCTCAGTACATGCCTCCATTTCCTTTCTTTTCTTCACATTCCCACCAATTGTTGTTCAGGTTCACATAAGTGATAATGTTTGGAAAGTCGTCTCTCAAATAGGTTTCTCTGTTGGGGGACACAGGAGATAAACTGTCTGAATTGCTGTGTATCTTTCCTTCAACCTAACAGAGGGGCCACATCTCAGCTGGGTACAGGATTGTGGGGCTGTAGTCCTTTCTCTCAGTAGTCCTTAACTGCTATGCCACTGTCCATTCCAGCGTTGGAGATAAAAAGTCTAATTCCAGCATCATTCTTCTTCTGTAGATAATGTGTTATTTTTAACTGTATGTTTGTTTGTCAGATTTTTCTCTTTCTCTTTAGAGTACAACATTTGTACTGACAGATGCCTCAGTGTTTCTTTTTCCTCATCACTCAAGTCCAGTATTTCTCCATTGTTTTAATCAACCCCCACTTAAGGAGCCTTCTTAGACATTTTTCCCTAATCGCTTCCCCATACAATTTTAATAGCATAGATATATTGTGTATTTGTTTATGTACGGCATCTGTGCTCTGTACATAAAGGGAGTGAGATTTCTGTTTACTTCCCCAAGAACCAGATTCTGCCCCATTAGGGACATTATCACTCCCGTTG
Organism: Pan paniscus; assembly: GCF_029289425.2. Lineage (NCBI taxonomy): Eukaryota > Metazoa > Chordata > Mammalia > Primates > Hominidae > Pan > Pan paniscus. Next base: position 6,530,858 of record NC_073258.2, on the reverse strand, counting down.
AGAAAGCATGGTTTAACCTGAAACAGTGAGCCTTTTATTACATTCAAGAAATTATCTACTATTCTTTAATTATTGTCTTACTTCCACGAATACCTTTCACTCCTTGTGAAATTCTAGTAATTTATATTTTGTTATTCTTGATTTATCTGCCACGTCCCTTCTTTTTCCTCATGGTTTCATATATTTCTTCTTTTTGTTTTGAAGTATTTGTCAAATCAAATTTGGATCTCAATTCACTCACTAAATTCTTTAGAAGAGAAATCGTGTTTTGGCCTCAGAAAGTGTTGGCCCCTCACATTTTTTTTCATAGAATGTGCTTTTTGTCCAAGTTCTCATCCTTCTGCCTCCCCTCTGCATGTCACTGGTAAGTGTTCAGTTTCTTCTGACTCATCATTGCTGACTGCTGGGCCTGCTAACACAGAATCTTTATCACTGAGGCTCAAGTTGCTCCTGGACTCCAAATGGGAGTGTTACAGGGAGTTAGACAGACATGAACCAGGCAGGAGTGGGCTCTACCCCCAACCCACCAGGAATGTCAGGCGTCCAGCAAGTGATGGTTGGGAAGTTACCACACTGCCTCTCTAAAAATGAGAACTTGGCAGCCAGTGAGGAAAGACAATCTCCTGAGGGTCCATAGCTGCCACACTCAAGTGTTCATTGAACTCGGGCACCAGGGAGAGGCAACTTCCCAAACAGATAAAAACACTTGAGACTGCTAATCAGCTTCCAATAAAATCTCAGGATTTGGGCAAGTGAGTCCAGGCATGTGCCTTAAGAGAAAATGGCAGAGTATGACCTTCCGGAGGCATTCCACCAGAAAAGGGAAGAAAGCCTCAGATGGACATGAGTACAATTTCCTAAACACACTGCGCATGCTCACTTCCCAAGCATAAAGAGGGTGTTAGCAGGTGGGCAGCCTACCCTAAGGGAAGAATCATGGGAAAGGGGTGCAATATGCCAAAAATGGGCCAGAATATAAAGTCCCAGGATCAAGGTTAAGCAGGGCACTTGTCCTTCAAGTCACCCACTGGAGTCTCTTCCAAGTGTACTTTACTTTCTGCTCTAAAGCTGTTGAATAAGCTTCCACTCCTGCTCTGAGACTTGCCTCGGTCTTTTTTTGCCTTATGCCTCTTAGTCGAATTCTTGCTGCTCTGAAGAGATAAGAACTGAGGTTGCTGCAGACCCGTATGGATTCACCTTAGGTAACTCAGATACCTTCTTCCCCTAACAGGAGCAGTCCCAGAGATGCTAGAAGACAAAGTGGTCTCTGTTGGCCCAAGTCTGGTAGGAAAGAACAAAGCAAGCAGCAGATCTCTTCAGATGCACCTAAAGAAAGCCTTTGAGTTTCCTGGTCCCCTACAACCCACTTCAGGATTTTACTTTGGCTTCTTGGGTCCATGAAGGATCTCAGGATACCAAAATCAGCCTCTCTCCTCTTCCCTCCTCGGATCGCAAGCCCAGGGCCTAACTCACAACACTCATAAAGCACCCCCTACCAGTTCCCCTTCAGGCCCTCAAGCAACCAATTTCTCTTGGGTGAGTACCTAAGACTGAAATGTCTGGGCTATAGGATAAATATATGTTGAACTTCCTAAGAATCGCCAAATATTTTTTTCCAAAGTGGTTTCATCAGTTTACATTCCCAGCATCAGCGTCCCCATTGTTCCTCAACTTCACCAACATTCATTCTTTCTCACCTTTTCTATTTTAGCCATTTAGTGTTTCTGAGTGGAATTTTGGGATTTTAGTTTGCATTTCCCTGATGACTAAAGATGCTGAGCATCATCTCATGTGTTTACGGTCCATTTGTACACCTTGTTTTGTGAAGTCTTATTTATACTAATTTATCATAAAATTTATTTTCTATTTTGAAGATTGTTCTTCTTTTTCATTTTATGTATTTGTGCTATTCTTCTCAACTCTTTAAAAAGTTGCTCCTGTTTCTGTTTTGTTTGGTGTTGTTGTTTTGTTGTTGATGTGTTTCAAACAACCTGGTATGTTACTGTTTGGCAGGGTTGTCTCCTAAGGACTGCAAACCCCTTTAGGGCAAATGGTAGACTTCTTTATCTGCCCTTCCAAATCAGCGAGAACAGTTCCTAGAACATAGTAAATGCTCGGTAAATGTTCCTTGTATCAGTATTGACAGACAATGACTTCCTATTACAGCTTATTACTGACTCTAGCCCAGCAAGGGGATTGTACTAACTAGGCCCATGCCATTATCTAGGCTCCTGTAGTGTCAGGGGCATGATTACATCATAAAAATTACAACTTTGAGGTTATCTTTCATATTTCTATCATCCTTATTATACTAGACTCAATGACCAGAACTGTGCATATTCATCTTGGCTCACTGCTCATACAGTACCTGGATACTTTAGGAATTCAGTTCTTAATTGTGTTTTGTTTGTTTTTTAGAGACAAGGTCTTGCTCTGTCACCTACGCTGGACTCCAGTGGCACAATCAAAGCTCACTGCAGCCTTGAACTCCTGGAATCCAGTGATCCTCAGCCTCCTAAGTAGCTAGAACTACATGAGTGCACCACCGTGCCAAGCTCATTTTTTTTTCTAGAGATGGGGTCACACTGTGTTGGCCAGGCAGGTCTCGAGCTCCTAACCTCAGGCAATCCTCCCACTTGGGCCTCCCAAAACATGGCTTGCCAGTTCCTAATTTTTGAACCAAGTCTGCAGCACTGTATGTAGAGAGGGGAAGCCAGAAGCCATACTTTATTATCTGAGAAATGTATACTACAAGAAATTTTGGAAAAATACAACAGATGTATAATTTTCCTGAGTTAGCATGGATTGGAAAGGGTAAGCCTATAAGCAGAGACCAGTTAGAAGTCTGGTGTGATCATCCAGGTGACAGAGGATAAATCCTAAACCAGTCCCTTGGGGCTTTGGGACACTTGTGGATAAGCAGAAGCTACATCCAATATCTGAGCACAATGGAGGAGCTTGTACTAACTTTCCAATCAATAGTAAACATAGAAGCTAGGTAAAATACTTAAAGCAACCGAAGTTGTTAAAGAAAAAAACAATCCAAGTGGGACTTGAAGAGAAGATTGCTGGAAAGAATGTACACTAGTGCAGCTATGCAAGCCCCACATTTGCCTCTGCTTTTGCCCTCACAGCATTTGCTAAGTCCTGGCATGTGCAACAAAGACCAAGTTGAAAGGTAGTGGGAGCTTGTAGCATTCTCAGTGTCAGGCCTCTGAGCCCAAGCTAAGCCATCATATCCCCTGTGACCTGCAGGTATACATCCAGATGGCCTGAAGCAACTGAAGAATCACAAAAGAAGTGATATTTAAATGGCCTGTTCCTGCCTTAACTGATGACATTCCACCACAAAAGAAAAGAAAATGGCCTGTCCTTGCCTTAACTGATGACATTACTTTGTGAAATTCCTTCTCCTGGCTCCTCCTGGCTCAAAAACTCCCCCACTGAGCACCTTGTGACCCCTCACTCCTGCCCACCAGAGAACAACCCCCTTTTTCCTTTACCTACCCAAATCTTATAAAACGGACCCACCCCATCTCCCTTCGCTGACACTCTTTTTGGACTCAGCCTGCCTGCACCCAGGTGAAATAAACAGCCTTGTTGCTCACGCAAAGCCTGTTTGGTGGTCTCTTCACATGGACGTGAATGAAATTTTGCTGCCATGACTAAGATCAGGGGACCTCCATTGGCAGATCAATCCCCTGTCTTCCTGCTCTTCGCTCTGTGAGAAATATCCACCTGCGACCTCAAGTCCTCAGACCAACTAGCCCAAGGAACATCACACCAATTTTAAATCAGGTAAGTGGCCTCTTTTTACTCTCTTCTCCAACCTCTCTCACTATCCCTCAGCCTCTTGCTCCTTTCAATCTTGGCACCACACTTCAATCTCTCCCTTCTCGTAATTTCAGTTTCTTTACTTTTCTCGTAGAGACAGGAGACAAGTTTTATCCGTGGACCCAAAACTTCGGCGCCGGTCACGGACTCGGGAAGACAGTCTTCCCTTGGTGTTTAATCACACAGGGACACCTGATTATTCATCCACGTTTCAGAGGTGTCTGACCACACAGGGACGCCTGCCTTGGTCTTTCACCCTTAGTGGCAAGTACCACTTTTCTGGGGGACAAGAACCCCCCACCCCTTCTCTCCGTGTCTCTACCCCTTCTCCGCTTTTCTGGAGGGCAAGAAGCCCCCACCCCTTCTCTCCGTGTCTCTACACCCTCTCCACTTTTCTGGGGGGCAAGAACCCCTCAACCCCTTCTCTCCGTGTCTCTAACCCTTCTCCACTTTCCTGGGGGCAAGCACCCCCCACCCCTTCTCTCCGTGTCTCTACTCTCTCTTTTCTCTGGGCTTGCCTCCTTCACTATGGGCAGTCTTTCACCCTCCATTCCTCCTTCTTCTCACTTAGCCTGTGTTCTCAAGAACTTAAAACGTCTTCAACTCACACCTGACCTAAACCTAAATGACTTATTTTATTCTACCATGCCGCCTGACCCCAATACAAACTCAACAGTGTTTCCAAATAGCCAGAAAACAGCACTTTCGATTTTTTCATCCTACAAGATCTAGATAATTCTTACCGTAAAATAGGCAAATGGTCTGAGGTGCCTGACGTCCAGGCATTCTTTTACACATTGTTCCTTCCCTAGTCTCTGTTCCCAATGTGACTCATCCCAAATCCTCCTTCTTTCCCTCCCTCCTGTCCTCTCAGTCCCAATCCCAAGCATAGCTGAGTCTCTCTAATCTTCCTTTTCTACAGACCCATCTGACTTCTCCCCTCCTCCCCAGGCTGCTCCTCGCCAGGCCAAGCCAGGTCCCCATTCTTCCTCAGCCTCCACTCCTCCACCCTATAATCCTTCTATCACCTCCCCTCCTCACACCCAGTCCAGCTTACAGTTTAGTTCCGTGATTAGCTCTTCCCCACCTGCCCAACAATTTCCTCTTAGAGAAGTGGCTGGAGCTGAAGGCATAGTCAGGGTACATGTACCTTTTTCTCTATCAGACCTCTCTCAGATCAGTCAGCATTTAGGCTCTTTCTCCTCAGACCCCACTAAATATATACAGGAATTCCAATATCTTACTCTGTCCTACAGTTTAACCTGGAGTGACTTAAATGTCATCCTGACTTTGATCCTCTCCCCAGGTGAACGAGAATGAGTTCTTTCTCTAGCCCAATCTCATGCTGATAACCACCAGCTTCATGAGCCACACCTCCAGGAAGGCATTAGAGCAGTTCCTCGAGAGGATCCCCAATGGAACTATCAGGCAGATTCCCCAGGTATAGCTAGGCGAGATTACATGATTTCCCGCCTAATTGAAGGGCTTTAAAAGGCAGCTTACAAAGCTGTTAATTATGACAAGCTTAAAGAAACTACCCAAGGTAAAGATGAAAACCCAGCCCAGTTCATGGCCCGCTTAGCAGCAACCCTTAGACGCTTTACTGCCCTAGACCCAGAAGGGCCAGAAGGCCGCCTTATTCTTAATATGCATTTTATCACCCAGTCCACTCCTAACATTAGGAAAAAACTTCACAAGTTAAATTCCGGCCCTCAAACCCCACAACAGGACCTAATTAACCTCGCCTTCCAGGTGTACAATGATAGAGTAGAGGCAGCCAAGTAGCAACATATTTCTGAGTTGCAATTCCTTGCCTCCACTGTGACAGAAACCCCAGCCACATCTCCAGCACACAAGAACTCCAAATGCCTGAACTGCTGCTGCCAGGGGTTCCTCCAGAACCTCCTCCCCCAGGAGCTTGCTACAAGTGCTGGAAATCTGGCCACTAGGCCGAGGAATGCCCACAGCCCAGGATTCCTCCTAAGCCGTGTCCCATCTGTGTGAGACCCCACTGAAAATCAGACTGTTCAACTCACCTGGCAGCCACTTCCAGAACCCCTGGAACTCTGGCCCAAGGCTCTCTGACTCCTTCCCAGATCTTCTTGGCTTAGCAGCTGAAGACTGACATTGCCCGATCACCTTGGAAGCCTACAAGACCATCACAGATGCTCTGGGTAACTCTCACAATGGAAGGTAAGTCCATCCCCTTCTTAATCAATAAGGAGGCTACCCACTCCACATTACCTTCTTTTCAAGAGCCTGTCTCCCTTGCCTCCATAACTGTTGCAGGTATTGACGGCCAGGCCTCTAAACCTCTTCAAACTCCCCAACTCTGGTGCCAACTTAGACAATACTCTTTTAAGCACTCCTTTTTCATTATCCCCACCTGCCCAGCTCCCTTATTAGGCCGAGACATTTTAATTAAATTATCTGCTTCCCTGTCTATTCCTGGGCTACATCTCATTGCCGCCCTTCTTCCCAACCCAAAGCCTCCTTTGCATCTTCCCCTCGTATCCCCCTACCTTAACCCACAAGTATAAGACATCTCTACTCCCACCCTGGCAACTGATCACATGACCATTACCATCCTATTAAAACCTAATCACTCTTACCCCCCTCAACACCAATATCCTATCCCACAGCACGCTTTAAAAGGATTAAAGCCTGTTATCACTCACCTGCTACAGCATGGACTTTTAAAGCCTATAAACTCCCCTTACAGTTCCCCCATTTCACCTCTCCTAGAACCACATAAGTCTTACAGGTTAGTTCAGCATCTGTGCCTTATCAACCAAATTGTTTTGCCTATCCACCCCGTGGTGCCAAACCCATATACTCTCCTATCCTCAATACCTCCCTCCACAACCCATTATTCTGTCTGGATCTCAAACATGCTTTCTTTACTATCCCTTTGCACCCTTCATTACTTAGACTGACCCTGACACCAATCAGGCTCAGCAAATTACCTGGGCTGTACTGCCACGAGCCTTCACAGACAGCTCCCATTACTTCAGTCAAGCCCAAATTTCATCCTCATCTGTTACCTCTCTCGGCATAATTCTCATAAAAACACACGTGCTCTCCCTGCTGATCATGTCCAGCTAATCTCCCAAATCTCAATCCCTTCTACAAAACAACAACTCCTTTCCTTCCTAGGCATGGTTAGTGCGGTCAGAATTCTTACACAAGAGCCAGGACCACACCCTGTAGCCTTTCTGTCCAAACAACTTGACCTTACTGTTTTGCCTAGCCCTCATGTCTGCGTGCAGTGGCTGCCGCTGCTTTAATAATTTTAGAGGCCCTCAAAATCACAAACTATGCTCAACTCACTCTCTATCGTTCTTATACCTTTCAAAACCTATTTTCTTCCTCACACCTGATGCATATACTTTCTGCTTCCCGGCTCCTTCAGCTATACTCACTCTTTGTTGAGTCTCCCACAATTACCATTGTTCCTGGCCCAGACTTCAATCTGGCCTCCCGCATTATTCCCGATACCACACCTGACCCTCATGACTGTATCTCTCTGATCCACCTGACATTCACCCCATTTCCCCATATTTCCTTCTTTCCTGTTCCTCACCCTGATCATGCTTGATTTATTGATGGCAGTTCCAACAGGCCTAATCGCCACACACCAGCAAAGGGAGGCTATGCTATAGAACAAGCCACCAGCCCGCCTCTTAGAACGTCTCATTTCCTTTCCATCGTGGAAATCTATCCTCAAGGGAATCAATTCTCAGTGTTCCAGCTGCTATTCTACTACTCCTCAGGGATCATTCAGGCCCCCTCCCTTCCCTACACATCAAGCTCGGGGATTTGCCCCCACCCAGGACTGGCAAATTGGCTTTACTCAACATGCCCCAAGTCAGGAAACTAAAATACCTCTTGGTCTAGGTAGACACTTTCACTGGATAGGTAGAGGCCTTTCTCACAGGGTCTAAGAAGGCCACCGCAGTCATTTCTTCCCTTCTGTCAGACATAATTCCTCAGTTTGGGCTTCCCATCTCTATACAGTCCGACAACCGACTGGCCTTTGTTAGTCAAATCACCCAAGCAGTTTCTCAGGCTCTTAGTATTCAGTGAACTAATGGTCTTTTAAAAACTCTCCTCACCAAGCTCAGTCACCAACTTAAAAAGGAATGGGCAATACTTTTACCACTTGCCCTTCTCAGAATTCAGGCCTGTCCTCGGAATGCTACAAGATACAGCCCATTTGAGCTCCTGTATAGACGCTCCTTTTTATTAGGCCCCAGCCTCATTCCAGACACCAGACCAACTTGGACTGCGACCCCAACCCAAAAAAAAAAAAAAAAAAAGCTTGTCATCCCTACCATCTTCTGTCTAGTCATACTCCTATTCACCATTCTCAACTACTCATAAATGCCCGGCTCTTGCTTACACTGCCGGTTTACACTGTTTCTCCAAGCCATCACAGCTGATATCTCATGGTGCTATCCCCAAACTGCCACTCTTAACTCCCTCCTAAAGTAAATAATCTTTGCTGGCAGGGCTATGCTGAACCTCCTTAGGCACTCTCTAGTTAAATGTCCTGGGTCCTCCCAATTCTTAGTCCTTTAATACCTGTTTTTCTCCTTGTCTTATTCTGCTCTTTTTTCAATTCATACAAAACCATATCCAGGCCATCACCATTAATTCTATACGACAAATGTTTCTTCTAACAACCCCACAATATCACCCCTTACCACAAAATCTTCCTTCAGCTTAATCTCTCCCACTTGAGGTTCCCACGCTGCCCCTAATCAAAGCAGCCCTGAGAAACATTGCCCATTATCTCTCCATATCACCCCCCAAAATTTTCACTGCCCAAACACTTCAACATTATTATGTTTTATTTTTCTTATTAATATAAGAAGACAGGAATGTCAGGCCTCTGAACCCAAGCTTAGCCATCATATCCCCTGTGACCTGCATGTATACATCCAGATGGCCTGAAGCAACTGAAGAATCACAAAAGAAGTGATATTTAAATGGCCTGTTCCTGCCTTAACTGATGACATTCTACCATAAAAGAAGTGAAAATGGCTGGTCCTTACCTTAACTGATGACATTACTTTGTGAAATTCCTTCTCCTGCTTCATCCCAGCTCAAAAACTCCCCCACTGAGCACCTTGTGACCCCCCACTCCTGCCCACCAGAGAACAACCCCCCTTTTTCCTTTACCTACCCAAATCTTACAAAACGGCCCCACCCCTATCTCCCTTCGCTGACTCTCTTTCGGACTCAGCCCGCCTGCACCCAGGTGAAATCAACAGCCTTGTTGCTCACACAAAGCCTGTTTGGTGGTGTCTTCACACGGACGCGAGTGAAACTCAGCAGGCTAGGAATAAAGAAGTTGCAGTTCAGGGATACCATGGAGTCTGAGACCTGAGATAGAAGAGGCAGCCTTAGAGAAAATTGGGCCAAAATTCAGCGTGCCGATTCCCCTTGAGGAGTTTGCCAATTCCTAAGCTGTGCATGTTCAGGGCAAGATTCTCAGCACCTGAATTGAAAGCAGCAGCTGTGAAGCTAAACAGTTATGCAAAGACTAGCAGTCTGATGGTGCTGGGGAGTCAGAGGCTGGAGGTCAGGGCCTGAGGAGGTAGAGCAACCCTTGTAAATAAACACTGAAACACTAGGAAGCTTTGAAACACTAGAAGGGCTGTACTCTAGGAGTAAGGACAACCCAGAAAAAGATCAACGCTACCACTAGCAAAAGTTAAGCGTCCTCTTAGATGGATCAAGATTTGCCAGTACCCTTATGTGCCTGAATTCTTTCTAGAGAAACGTAACAGTTTCAGAGAACAGAGTCTCTAATTTTTTCATATAAAATCACTATCCATTCACACTCACACACCAAGCATGCCAAGAAACTACCAAATAACTAAAAAAAAAAATGTGGAAAAAAATAGAGACAGAACCACAGGTGATCTAAACATTGGAACTATGAGGGATTTTAAAATAAAATGATTATCCAGGTCCTGTTAGAAAATATTGGTTGCATCTTCTGAAAAAGAGATGCCCACATCTAAGAACTCCAGGAGCTCAAGTAGCTGCCTGTTACCTATTACCACCACAGGCTCAGCAGGAAGATACACAGAGATGTTCCTCCTGAGCAGAATTATCTTTTTATCATACATTAAGTTCTAGGGCACATGCGCACAACGTACAGGTTTGTTACATATGTATACCTGTGCTGTATTTGTTTGCTGCACCCATTAACTCATCATTTACATTAGGTATTTCTCCTAATGCTATCCCTCCCCCATCCCCCCACCCCAAGACAGGCCCCGGTGTGTGATGTTCCCCACCCTGTGTCCAAGTGTTCTCATTGTTCAATTCCCACCTATGTGTGAGAACATGTGGTGTTTGGTTTTCTGTCCTTGCAATAGTTCTGAGCAAAGTTTTTAATACTAGCTGAATGTTGGTGCAAACTCTAGGTAATGTCATGAACTGAGCTACCAACTGTGAGCTGGGAGGGCTCATTTGTATCTCACACATGAAGTCTCTATTAAACAGGTCTCTGTGGCCCCTTTTCCTATGGCCTTCATCCAAATATTTATCCTCTAGAGCTTACCATTCTAAAAAGAAAGAAATGATTACCCCATAGAAAAGTGGACAAAAGAAAAAAAAAACAGCATTTATTCCCAGTATATTTTTGCTTAGCCTTTTTCAATAAGCCCTACCCCTATAACTACAAGCCGATTGCTGTGCATCCTTGGACAGCTCATATTTGAATTGTTTTTCCTCTGCAAATGGAGTGATGAGAGGGGTTCCTTGGACTTGAACTAGAAGTTAGAGTCTACCATAACCTAGTGATGGAAAAGAGAATAGGTCTCAGAAACATTTAGGAAATACTCTTGTTAAAACTTCACGATTAATTGGATGAAGGAAGGTCCAGGTCCATGATGATTCCCTGGTTTCTAAATAGGGTGATTGCACCTTAAGTCTTGCAACTAACCCAAATAGATAATTGAGGCAAAGTAGGAAGTTCTACTTTTGCCAAATTCAACTTGAGATACACAAAAGCAAAGTTTCCTAATGCTGTTTATATATTCAACTCTGAGGCTTGGAGAAGAAGCCTTGTATAGAAGTTTAGATTTCAGTGGCATCGGTACCTACAGGTGCACGATGAAGCCATCAGATGAGTGGGAGAAAAAGCTTGTATCTACTCCTTATATGTTTATAACCCACCTCATTTCAAAATCAGATTTGAGTCAGCAGGAGAACATGTAGAAAGAGAATTAAAAGTCAGAATATTTGCCTAGTAGACTCTAAATTTAGGGTAAGTAATGAAGAGGGACTCTCCCATAAACAAGAGAACTCAAATGTTGGTTTCACTGAAGCAAAGGATACAAAAAAAATTTTCTTCAAGAAGTAGAGATTGATCAAAACTTGAATTCAGTAGAGAGTTCCAGCATGTGAAGAATTAGGGGTTTTGTTTACCAGAACAGTTTCTTTGTAGTGCTCAGATATAAGTGAGATAGCCCTGGGCTACAGAACAAGTAGAGAAAATGCTCCTTCAGAAAATAGGCTTGTCGGGGGAGGGTAGATGAGATTTGGACTTGAGGCAGGGCCTGACACATGTAGAATGTTGTGCTGGTTGTTTTGAAGACAGGACGTATTTGGTGTGTTTTTCATGTTGAGGAGACTTAGATGATATAAATTCTGAAGGATATTTTATGTAGCAAGGCCCTAGATGGGATGAAACGGTTTGAAGGGCAGTAGCGGGTGATCTTGAAAAATAGGAACACTTTATTCAGTAGCCAAGAATAAAGTAATAATTAGTTTACTGAGTTGGCACTCTTAGCTAGTATGTGTAATAAGACTTCAGGTATTTTCTCTCCTTTAGGAGCAACACCAGGAAATACATGGAATTCCCCACTAAGGGACTAAGAAATGAAGATATTGTGTAAGGTCATTACCACTCAGAACCCAGTCTGTCTGATTTAAAAGTCCTGAGCCTGGCCAGGCACGGTGGCCCACACCTGTAATCCCAGCACTTTGGGAGGCCAAGGTGGGTGTATCACCTGAGGTCAGGAGTTAGAGACCAGCCTGGCCAACATGGTGAAACCCCGTCTCTACTAAAAATACAAAACTTAGCTGGGAGTGGTGGTGCACGCCTGTAATCCTAGCTACTTGGGAAGCTGAGGTGGGAGAATTGCTTGAACCCACGAGGCAGATGTTGCAGTGAGCTGAGATCGGGCCACTGCACTCCAGCCTGGGTGACAGAGGGAGACTCCATATCAAAAAAATGTCCCAAGCCCTTAGCCAGTAGGTCTCACTGCCTCTGTGGAGAATATAGGTGTTGATGAGTCCAAGTTGGAAGGTGGGGTGCTGGGATGTTGAGGAGGGCATACCTGATACCCTCCAGTTTTGATGTCATTGGTACAATGTCGACTACCATTTGAATAGAGGGCTTGATGAGAGAATCACCTCAGAAAGGAAGAGATGAACAATATGAATGATGAAGATGCTGCTAAGTGAGAAGCAGCCGTGGGGTGGGAGGAAGGACACGACATTATCAATGTTGATCAATGTTGAAGGACATGACATTAGCAGTGAAGATGGTGGTGAGAGAGAGGAAGCAGTGGGATGGAGACACCACGAGTCACTTGTCGATTAATGGTTCATTCACGCAACATTTTTTGAGCGCCTTAAGTGTACTCCATAGTATTCTCAATGTTGGGTCTACTTAGGTATAAGACATTCTGTCCCCTCAAGCTGTTCACAATCTAATCAACACAGTGGTAAATACTAACATGGGGTCATCTTGGGATGGCAGAACTTACAAGGAGAAACCATCGTAATCTCTGGGGATCAGAAAAGGCTTTCTGGAGGAGGTAATGTCTAACCCCAACCTGGGGGCTGAAGTGTGAGTAGGGGTTTACGAAATGAAGGAGAAAGACGTTCAGAGAAATGGAAGAACAGCTTATGGAAATTTCAGACAGGAAGAGAAAGAAGGGCCTATTCTTAGGTGCTTAAGGGAAGGTGAAACATTCAAGGGAAGTAATGGCACTGAGGTTGCATGGGTCACCTGAGGTGAAGCTATCAGAGCCTAGTAAAATTGCTGAGAAATTGTGATTTTATCCTGAGGTGCTGAGGATTTTAACAAGTGAAATGAAATAACTAGATGTGCATTTTAGAAAGCTTACTATAGCCACAATATAAAGAATTCGTTGCAAGGGCAAGAATGGGGATTGGGGAGACCAGTCAGGAGCCTGTTTGGTAACCCAGGTGGGGTCAGGAAAATGGCAGAGGGCATGGAGAGAAGGAAGTCACACAGCTGATTCCAGAAGCCCTTTCTCTGACTAGAGAGAGGGTGACTTCTCTACTAAATCATTCTGCTGTTTCTTCTGTTCCTTCTAGACTCTAGTGCCTGAGGCCAACCTTGGAAAGGCGTGGCCAAAGCACCTGCGTGAGCCACTGCTACAGAATCTGGAGGAGCTGACATAGAGAAGAAACTCAGGTTCCTCCTGAAGGACTCATCCATGGAGAGGTTCTCCCAGATACCCTGGGGCAAGGTGATGAAGACCTGGGACAAGGCCCTCAGCCACAGGAAGATGATGACCATGAAGAGCTTCGGGAATCAAACGCAGAGAAAGGCCTGTGTGCGTGGTAAGTGTGGGAAGGATTTGTGGTTGCGGCAACTGCCCTCTGCTGTTCTCCCTTTGCATCCTGCCTTCTTTCAGTTCTAGTTTTCCATTTAGATCCTTTTTTTCCTTTCACCTCCTCATCACCCACCCCTTCACTTCCCTCCACTGTTTGCCCACCACCCCTTTTCCTCCTGTTTCTCATTAGCCTGTGTGTGTGTGTGTGTGTGTGTGTGTGTGTGTGTGTGTGTCCTTGATTACCTCCACCTGTTCTTTCCACTTGCCATTTCAAAGGTGAAATGTCCTGCTCTCACTCAGAGATAATGTAGCTCGTCACTAGGTGGAAAGCCAGCATATTTTCACATGCTCAGTGACCGTGCCTGGAAGGAAGTAAAAGTCAGTTGACCCCAAACAGCCCATCGCCACCAACACTACCTCAAGACCAGAGTTCGGGGGCCACGTTCTGGGTCAGTGACCTACTGGTATCACCAGAGTGAAGCTGAAAGGGGCCAAGAAGATGTATAAGCAATTCCGGGAGGGTCTGTAATAAGAGTTTGAGGAGGGCCAGAAAGAACTTTCCCCTCCTTGGCCAGAAGCAATGCGCGTCACAGAGTTCTGAGGGAAAGGGCCCTAGCGCTGCTTTCCTGGGGAGTGAGGCGCACACTCCACACCCACCTGAGTCCCCTGTCCACTGTTTCCTGGAGCGGGTTTTAGTCTGTTGTGCAGCTTCCCTAATAAGGGGGAAGTGTTTCTTTGGCTAGCTGAAAGAGGCCTGCTCCTTTCCTGGTGCTATGAATCCAGGTGGGACTGCAGTGGCTCTTCTATGGCCATTGACTGTGTGAGCCCCACAGTAAGGTGGGGAGGAGGCAGGACAGGATGCAGGCATCCAAAGACACCACTATGAGCTCTCTGGGGGGTCAGAAGACACAGAGAGCCATCCCTTATCAGTTCGGAAATTCTGAGTTATTGACAATCAATGTGGCAGGGTACAGGAGGAAAGAGCTGTTGTAATTAAGTGATTGCTTCAAATATATCACCGCCCTCTAGAGATGGGAAATACCTAGATCAAGAATTCTTTCAGAGCCATATCTCAGATACGACAGAACTTCCTGTCGTAAGATAATCAACAGTACCATACTTTAAAAGCCAGTATTTCTAGTATCATAGTATTACTGTGTTTCTCTCTGTTTATCCCTGAGCCCCAGGGAGGTCTTGTTAGAGTGTACCAGCACTGTGACAGCTGGCAGATGGGGCACTGAGAGCCGGAGGAGGTGAGGACTGGTCGCTCCACAGGCCTCCCCGATGTCTGCAGCGCTTGTAGGGACATCTAAGGGGCCAGTGTGACTTAAATACACTGCATAAGTCTGAAATGCATGTAGTTTCAGCTTCTGTTAAAATGGTTTTCCTTTATAGTCAGTTTTGAGGGTTTTTAAAATGTTATAAACATCTTTCTCATTCTTACTACTTTTTTTCCGTTTTCATCTATCCTAGAAAAAAAAAAATGTTGTCCTCAAAATTACCTTATGTCTTTCCGCAATTGCCTTTGAGAAGGCTCATCTTCTCCAGACACATTATCATCTGAAATCAGTAGACAATCTTGTATTCTGTGACTGAACCCAAGTTTATTTCATCCAAACAACTTCAAAAACCCAAGCAACAATATATACCTAGTATATTTTAGGACATCAGTAATGTCCTTTAAAAAGTGAACCTTTTTTTAAGCTACATTTTCTCATGTGTGTTCATTGAGGTTCTTACAGAAAGCTGCACTGCATGGTTGTCGGCCCTTTTTAAAGTCAACAGTTGATTCAGAAATAAAATATACTTAAAAATCTTATTATTTCTTATATTTTAAGTTCAGTTTTAAAACTTTCTAAAAAATGTTACCAGTCATTTTTAAGTAGCCATTACAACCTAGTTAATAAATCCTCATAAAAAATTTAAACAATGTTTATAAATAATTACAGTTTTGATTTCCTTAAATATATAGTTTGATTTTCATTTTAAAAATGTTTTAATAAGTTTCTAACTAGTTCTTATAATCTAATAAAATAAATTTAGAATTATAGTGGATGTGAGGTTCTCATACATGTTGTTAACATAACTTGCTGATATATTATTACACATTTCAATTTAAAATTACTTCTTGGTAATTATTAATATGCACATTTAAAAGTTGACGTCAGGCATGGTGGCTCACTCCTATAATCCTAGCACGTTGGAAGGCCGAGGCAAGATCACTTGAGCCCAGGAGTTCTTGACTAGGCTGGGCAACAGTGAGACCCCCAACTCTATTTTTAAAAATAAATAAATAAAAGTTGAAATCTGTTAAGCACTATATCTGGTAGGTACTATAATATGCCAAATTATCTAAATATTACAAGATCATAAAGTAACAAATACATAAGATTATTCTTATACATAATTCAAAAATATAAATACAATGGCTTTGATCTACTTAACCATTTCTCCACTAAGCTTTAAGTCTTACTAGGGATTTTTTTTGGAAGGGAGAGAAAAACACCCACTACAGACACAGTTTTATTATTCCAGCAAGCTGGGGTTTTTGTGGTGATACACAGAGAATCCTCATCTACCAGAGAGAGCCTTGACTGGGATGCAGGACCGGTTACAACGTCAAGATCCTTCTCTGTGACCAAGTTGATGTCTTATTTGTAAAATTCTTCCAAGGAGGAAACCCTAAATTTTTTTAGAAATTCTTCTCACTAAAAACCTTATGTCCATCGCGGAGCTGTCTGCGGAGGCGGCGGCGCCTCTGGTCTCCCGCGACCCAGAGCCCGCACCAGCACCTCTCTCTCCCTGCCGCAGCCGCGCAGCCCAGCAGACCCCAGACACACGCCTCTATTGGGCTCTTGTCACATAATTTTATTTTTGAAACAATTTCAGCCATTAATTAGAGGGTACTGCAGGAACAAAAATGGGAGTAAATCTTCCTACTCTGGAAACTGAATTTAGAGATGGGGAGAATGGAACCTGAGAGGCAGGGAAAGAATGACTATGTGTACTTACTATGTGCTAGATTATCAGTCAGGCACTGAATAAATACAGACATGATAAAAGTTGGTTATCTATTATACTTCATTATTTCCCGGATCCCAGAACTTCTGCACCACGCTCATCTCCTGAGAATGGAGGAGGGCATTACATAACAGTAAAGGGTTCAATTCAACATGAAGACCTAACTATCCTAAATATATATGCACTCAACACAGGAGCACCCAGATTCATAATGCAAGTTCTTAGAAACCTACAAAGAGACTTAGAATCCCACACAAAAATAGTGGGAGACTTCAACACTCCACTGACGGGATTAGATAGATCATCAAGGCAGAAAAAGAGCAAAGATATTCAGGACCTAAACTCAATATTGGACCAAATGGATCTAATAGACCTTTTTATTATTTACTTTTGAGACACAGTCTGCCTCTGTCACCCAGGCTGGAGTGCAGTGGCATGGTCTCAACTCACTACAAAGTCCACCTCCCAGGCTCAAGCAATTCTCATGCCTCAGCCTCCCAAGTAGCTGGCATTACTATTACAATTTTATGAGATGGCAATTAGAAAAAAGTGTCTAAAATGGCTCCATAACTGGGGATTGATGAAAAAATGGAGAAATACTGGACTAGAGTGAAGAGAAATAAGAAACACTGAGGCATCTGCTAGTAAAAATTTTGAACTCTAAGAAGAAAGAGAAAAATCTTACAAACATCCAGTTAAAAAGAACAAATTTCCAGCTTCATCCATGTCCCTACAAAGGACATGAACTCATCCTTTTTTATGGCTGCATAGTATTCCATGGTGTATATGTGCCACATTTTCTTAATCCAGTCTATCATTGATGGACATTTGGGTTGGTTCCAAGACTTTGCTATTGTGAATAGCAATAAACATACGTGTGCATGTGCCTTTAAAGCAGCCTGATTTATAATCCTTTGGGTATATACCCAGTAATGGGATGGCTGGGTCAAATGGTATTTCTAGTTCCATCATGCAAACTATCGCAAGAACAAAAAACCAAACACCACAGGTTCTTGTTCACAGGTGGGAATTGAACAATGACAACACTTGGACACAGGAAGGGGAACATCACACACCGGGGCCTGTCGTGGGGTGGGGGGGGTGCAGAGGGAAAGCATCAGGAGATATACCTAATGTAAATGATGAGTTCACAGGTGCAGCACACCAACATGGCACATGTATACATGTGTATCAAACCTGCATGTCGTGCACATGTACCCTAGAACTCAAGTATAATAAATATATATATATTTTTAAAAAGAGCATATTATCTACAGGAGAAGAATGATGCTGGAATTAGACTTTTTATCTCCAACGCCGGAACGGACAGTGGCATAGCAGTTAAGGACTACTGAGAGGAAGGACTACTGCCCAACAATCCTGTACCCAGCCCAGATGTGGCCCCTCTGTCAGGGTGAAGGAAAGATACACAGCAATTCAGTTTATCTCCTGTGTCCCACACAGAGAAACCTACTTGAGAGAAGACTTTCCAAACATTATCACTTATGTGAACCTGAACAACAACTCATGGAAATGTAAAGGAAAGAACACAGATCTCTGGGCTTCACCACTAGAGTTTGTGATTCAGTGGTTTGCGGTCTAAATTTTCATTTTTACAAGTTCCCAATTAATGCTAATGCTGCTAGTCTGCGAACACACTTTGAGAAACTTTCAGGTGTTTACTAATTTGTTTGTTTGTTTGTTTGTTTTGAGACGGAGTTTCACTCTTCTCGCCCAGGCTAGAGTGCAATGGCATGATCTCTGCTCACTGCAACCTCCGCCTCCCGGATTCAAACAATTCTCCTGCCTCAGCCCTCCAGAGTAACCAGAATTACAGGCACCCACCACCACGCCCGGAACATTTTTTGTATTTCTTTAGTAGAGACAGGCTTTCACCATGTTGGCCAGGCTGGTCTCGAACTCTGGACCTCAGGTGATCCACCCGCCTCAGCCTCCCAAAGTGCTGGGATTGCAGGCATGAGCCACCGCGCCCAAAACGATGACTTCAAGTGAAATGCTGTATAATAAAATTAATTTTATCATAGGCTAATTGATATGAACAAGAGTCACAAAAACATCACCAAACTTCTAAATAAAGATTCAACACACTTAGAGTATTAAACTTAGAAATAAATGTGAGCTATACATACAATTCAGAAAGCCTAATAAAACCTAGTAAGATTATTATTCACCCAATTTTTGGTGAGTCAGTGAGTGATGGCGGTCGTAGTTGTGGTAAGTTAAATCAAGGAATAAATGCTTGCAGAGAAAAAATTGTAAGGAGCACCTCCTACTACTACACAGTTAAAAAATCAATAATGACAGACACGGCAGGCTGGCTGATCTATCTTGTACTTTCATCGTTATTGTCTTGCATTTGTATGATTACCACGTTTTATGAATTTTTATTTTTCAATAATTTGTATTCATTCCTTCATTTTCCAACCTGCTGATTCCAGTTCAGAGTGGCAGGTGGCTGGAACCTGTCGGCAGCTCAACGTGTCAGGCGGGAACCAACGTTGGACAGGATCCCATCCGGGGCTCAGGGCACACCCCCATACTGGGACCATAGAGATGTCAGTTCATCTAATGTGCACATCTTTGGGATGTGGGAGGAAACAAGAGTATCCAGAGAAAAACCACAAAGATATGGGGAGAATATGCAAACCCCACGCAGATATTGGCCTCCCAGAAGTCAATTGTTTAAGTTAATATTATAATAAAATGATATTATTTCAGGCTGGACACAGTGGCTCATGCCTGTAAACCCACCAATTTGGGAGACTAAAGCGGGTGGATCACTTGAGCCCAGGAATTTGAGACCAGCCTGGGTAACATGGTGAAACCCCATCCTATACAAAAAAAAAAAAATTAGCCAGGCATGGTGGTACACACCTGTAGTTCCAGCTACTCAGGAGGCTGAGGTGGGAGGATTGATTGAGCCCAAGAGTTTGAGGCTGCAGTGAGCCATGATGGCACCACTGCACCCCACCCAGGGTGACAGAGCAAAACTGTGTCTCAAAAAAGAGAGAGAAAAAAAAAAGATGTTCTTTGAGAACCTGCTGTATTTGCCATGTAAGAATCACCTAAAGAGGGACATAGAAAAATGCAATATGTTCCCTTACAGATAGATTTTGTCCCTGCATCAAAGACAAAAGTGATGTCTCTGATCTGATTTATATTGAAATAAATGTCAGCTATACATACATTTAAGTAGGATTAATAAAAACAAGTAAAATTGGGCCGGGTGAGGTGGCTCATACCAGTAATCTCAGCACTTTAGGAGGCCAAAGCGGGCAGATCACTTGAGGTGGGAAGTACAAAACCAGCCTGACCAACATGGTGAAACCCCATCTCTACTAAAAATACAAACATTAACCAGGTGTGGTGCCGCGTGCCTGTAGTCTTCAGCTACTTGAGAGGCTGAGACAGGAGAATCCCTTGAACCTCGGAGGTAGAGGTTGCAGTGAGTCGACAGTGTGCCACTGCACTCCAGCCTAGGTGACAGAGCGAGACTCCTCAAAAAAATAAAATTATTATTTACCCAATATTTGGTAAATCAGTGAGCGACAGCAAACACACCTCACCTATAAATCAATCCTGACTGGGTGGGGCCACCTTTGTGGAGAGTTACTGAATTAGGAATTTAATCATTTTGATTGTTCTTGTAATTACTTTGCAGTCCATTATCATAATATAATCAATCTAAAAGTGACATGATTATCTTATTTTTTGAAACCCCATTCATAATTTTAAAATCTTGTTTATTTTCTTGATAAATTATACAACTACGAAAAAAATTCTAAACATTGCATTTAAGTATAGAAAAGCTCAAACACAGCTGTACTTGGAGGCAGAGGATTGCATCAATTCCTGTATTCCCTGAAGAATCATTATGATTTCAGTAATATCAAATGCAGAAAATGTTGTATTGAATAACTCTTAAAATACCATAAGCAGATATGATGTTGAGAATGGGATTTTTTTTGTATTGGTGAAAAATTTTGTGAATTTCTGGACAAAACTATACACAATGGTCCTGTGATTTATGCAATTGCATTTCTCGAACACTATGAAAATTAAAACAAGCAACAACACTTGTAATTTATAATGAAATACGGTGCAGCCTTGGACATTGTCAACATGTTTATCATCCAATTTCATGTCTGAAGGTCACTGGAGAGTCCTATGACATGCTTGCAGGTAGCTTAATTGTCTTGGCCATCGTCAATAGCAGCCCCCATTCACTAGGAGAACCACCAGAGCAAACTCCAGACTTTAAATCAATCCAGACTGGGTGGTGCCACCTTTGTGGAGAGTTAATGCTTTAGGTAATTTAATCATCTTGATTGTTCTTGTGATGAGTTAGGAGACGATTATCACAACCTAATCAATCCAGAAGTCATGAAGTCTCCACCCACTAATTAAGGTGACTCAATATAAACCTGCCTCCTGTGCCTCCACATTAGCTCATGTGAAAGACCTGTGTATAGGTGGTCGTCTCCTCGGCTCGGAGTCCCTGCAGCAGCTGAGGTGCCTGTGTCTCTCTGGTTCTCAGTGGCCGCCATCATGCTCTCCTCCACACTCAGGGTGGCTGTGGTGTGCGTGAGCAATGTCAACAGGAGCATGGAGGCCCACAGCATCCTCAGGAGAAAAGGGCTAAGTGTCCGGTCTTTTGGAACTGAATCTCATGTGAGGCTACCAGGACCAAGACCCGATCGTCCTGTAGTTTATGATTTTGCAACAACATATAAGGAGATGTACAATGACCTCCTCAGGAAAGATAGAGAATGCTACACCCGCAACGGAATCTTACACATTTTGGGAAGAAATGAGAGAATCAAGCCCGGTCCAGAAAGATTTCAGGAGTGTACTGATTTCTTTGATGTCATTTTCACCTGTGAGGAGAGTGTCTATGACACAGTGGTGGAAGATCTGTGTTCCAGAGAACAGCAGACCTTTCAGCCTGTGCACGTCATCAACATGGACATCCAAGATACCCTGGAAGATGCCACCCTGGGAGCTTTCCTCATCTCTGAGATTTGCCAGTGCCTGTAGCAGTCAGACGACATGGAAGACAATCTGGAGGAGCTGCTGTTGCAAATGGAGGAGAAGGCAGGAAAAAGCTTTCTTCACACCGTCTGCTTCTACTGAAGATCTGGGCTGGCTTTGTCCCCTTCCTCAGTAAGAACTTAGGCATGGGACTGTAGTCCGGATTTATTGTGAGAAGCATCTGCAAAGACCTTCCACTGAGTACTGTTTGTGTTCCTTTTGTACACATCACCTGGAAAGAGACTATTACCAAGAAAATATTTTATGGGAAATGAGAAGGACTAACATTTTTAAAAGCACTGAAAAATGCTTGGCATTGTTTTAGGTGCATTACATGGCATAACTTATTTAATGCTTATATCATTCTACAAGGAAGCTAGCCCACCATGACGCCATTTTCCACATGAGCAAAGCGAGCTGATAATGGACTGCTGAAAAAATGATTTGTTTAAGGGTATTCAGCAGATAAATAACATTGTATAGATAAGCACCTTTTAAATAAACTTCCTTTTCTCAATTTGAGTGGTTTTTTTTAATTTTTAAATTTTTTAAGTTAGTTGAGACCAATGGAGTGTGGTATGTTAACTTAAATGTTGTTCTTCTTTAATAAGAGTATAATATTGCATGTTTGAACAGATAAATGTTTTTACATATAGATTATATCTTTTTTACTAATACTTGAATAAGTAAAATCCAAGTTGGATAATGAACTACATATTATTGTAAAATTTGGAATTATCTGCTCAAATCATAGGTCATCAAATTAAATGAAATAAAAAATGTAAATAAAAAGTATATTCTTATTTCTGTTTGGGGGATGCATTTCAAGCCACTAAGCGACATGCTTTTGTTTAAACCTTAGGAATTACACTGAAAAAAATGGATGTTTCACAGTGAAAATTTTATTAGGTTCAAAATGTTCATTGATATGAACATTGAGAACATCAGGTGATAAACCTAATGATGTTTTCAAGGAGAAACAATTGAAACACTTTTTCATAATCCTTGGTAGTAGAACTAAACCATGTTTACTAATAGGAGAAAAATAGATCAGAAGTAGTTGTTCATAGTTAAACTAATTGACATGTTATCTGTTGAACTAGACTTATTACGGCAACCTAAAATAACAGCAGAGATTAGCTCTCAAAATGAGTTTATTTGAATGAAGGACTGGAATCAGGAATACATCGGGTATAACAAGTCACAGGTGTATCCTGAGAGGTTGGGGTGAGGGGAAACTTTTAAAGGCAAAAAGAAGTCCACAGAAGCTGCTTTGAAATACATTTATTGGTCACAGAAGCTCATTGCAGGAGTCGGCATTAGCTTATTGGTGGAAACAGCCATTGCTAGGTATGTGTTCTTGCGAGAACATTTCCTCTGGAATGCTGCAGTCTTGAAGATAATGCAGTTATAGAAATATGTGTGGCCATGCAGAATGAGCAAAGTGTGTAAGACCTGCTGATGGTGTAAAGGATGTAGGACGTGCCATAATCTCTCGTGGGTTTTAGAGAGTCGTTGTGATAGTTCTTATCTCAAAGACACAAGCATGGGCTCCCCTCCTTGATGACCTTCCAGCTCCACTTCATCAGCCTTCTCCACTGTGAATTTACCCTTTTTCCCATTTTCCATGCTGGACTGTTTAGAAAAAGTCCCTATGTGCAGCCCGCATTTAAGGAGTGAGGACTTGTGCCCTACTTCCTTGTGGGTGGATTATCCATGTAAATTATATGGACTTACTCCTCACAGATGTGTCTATTCTCCCCCTCATTAATGAATTTATTCAATTATTTCTTCATAGCAGTATGGAATCTTGGATATTTATTTTTCTATGTGGGGTTACAATTCAATCCTGCTTTGTTTTGTTGCTCAAACTTTCTGTTTTGGCCATCGCAAGCACTTTCAGTTGCCTCCTGGGCCCTTTCATGTGCCCCATCGTGGTGTTTGTTTGGTTTTACTTCATTTTTCATGGAAAAGGAAACACTCTGGCATTATGAGATGCCCCAGGTTCATCTTATATATTTCCAGCTTCAGAATCAACAACTTCTCCAGATAATCCTGTTTGTATTACTGGAGGATGACGAGAGTAATCAAAATCAAGTGTGCTTGATGCTACTAAGGTACCAGTGTTTTCTGTCCTGCCTCCTTCGGCTACATTTAAATTTTTCCCCGTTGTCTTAATTTTCAGTTTGATTGGGAGGCATCTACATACAACTTGCTTTGTTTTTAAGCCTCCATGAAGTTCTGTGAGCTTTTTCAATCTGTAATATTTTAGCTTTTTACCTTATTTGAATAATTTCACAATTATTGCCTCAAAAACAAAAATCAGTCCCATTCTTTCTCTCATTTCATTTTGAGACCCAAACTACACATCTGTTAGACCTTTTGATATTGTTCCTCCAGTACCTGAGGATCTCTTTCTTTTCTTTTTTGTTCTTTTTTTCTCACTTCTTCAGTCGGATAATTCTGCTGATAGACCTTATGGTTAATTTTTAGAAGTAGGATTACTGTGGTCAAAGAGACGTATAGGCCAGAAACAGTGGCTCATGCCTATAATCCCAGCACCTTGAGAGGCTGAGGCAGGAGAATCGCCTTGAGGCCAGGAGTTCAAGACCAGCCTGAGCAACACAGTGAAGCCCTATCTCTACAAGAAAATAAAAAAGAGAAATTAGCGAAGTGTGGTGGCACACACCTGAGTCCTAGCTACTTATAAGGCTACTTGGAAGACAGAGTAAACATGTTTTTAGATTTATTAGATATTCAAGATGCCCTCCATAGAGCTTGTAACATTTTTCATTACGACGGGCAAACATGCCTTTTCCCTCACAAACTTGCCAGCAGTGTATAGTGTCAACCTTTTGAACATTTGTCAATCTGATAGTTTATCAGGTATGGTTGCCCATCTGTTAAAAGAGCTGCCAGCCATTCTCTCTGCTGAACACACGTGCCATTCCCCCATCATGATGTGCAGTCTATTACCCATCCCCTTCTATCCAGGGACATTGCCTTACGACTCGCTTCAACCAACAGACTGAGCTTGAAGTATTACATTCTCTGCTTCATGGATTAGACTTGTGTAAAACCACAAACAAGCCACATGGTGATTACACAATCCAGGTCACACCTTGGGGTAGATCGGACATGGGGCCGGGAGCTGTGGCTCACACCAGTAATCCAAAATACAAAAATTAACCAAGTGTGGTGCTGTGCACCTGTACTCCCAGCTACTTGGGAGGCTGAGGCAGGAGAATTGCTTGAACATGGGAGGCGGATGTTGCAGTGAGTGAGCCAAGATCGCACCACTGCACTCCAGCCTGGGCAACAGAGTGAGACTGTCTCAAAAAAGAAGAAGAAGGAGGCTCAGCCCTCTCCCTCTCCCTCTCCATGGTCTCCCTCTCCCTCTCCCTCTCCACGGTCTCCCTCTGATGCCAAGCTGAGGCTGGACTGTACTGCCGCCATCTCGGCTCACTGCAACCTCCCTGCCTGATTCTCCTGCCTCAGCCTGCCGAGTGCCTGGGATTGCAGGCTCGCGCCGCCACGCCTGACTGGTTTTTGTGTTTTTTGGTGGAGAAGGGGTTTCGCCGTGTTGGCCGGGCTGGTCTCCAACTCCTGACCACGAGTGATCTCCCCGCCTTGGCCTCCCGAGGTGGGGGGATTGCGGATGGAGTCTCGCTCACTCAGTGCTCAATGTTGCCCAGGCTGGAGTGCAGTGGCGTGATCTCGACTCGCTACAACCTCCACCTCCCAGCCACCTGCCTTGGCCTCCCAAAGTGCCGAGATTGCAGCCTCTGCCCTGCCGCCACCCCGTCTGGGAAGTGAGGAGCGTCTCTGCCTGGCCCCCCATCGTCTGGGATGTGAGGAGCCCCTCTGCCCAGCCACCCAATCTGAGATGTGAAGAGTGCCTCTGCCTGGCCGCAACCCCATCTGGGAACTGAGGAGTGTCTCTGCCCGGCCGCCCAGTGTGGGAAGTGAGGAGCGTCTCTTCCCAGCAGCCATCCGGTCCTGGAAGTGAGGATCGTCTCTGCCCGGCCACCCATCATCTGAGATATGTGGAGCGCCTCTGCCCGGCCCTGACCTCGTCTGGAAACTGAGGAGTGTCTCTGCCCGACCGCCACCCCATCTAGGAGGTGAGGAGTGTCTCTGCCCCGCCGCCCCTGCTGAGAAGTAAGGAGCCCCTCCACCCAGCAGCCGCCACGCCTGGGAGGGAGGTAGGAGGCAGCCCCCGCCCAGCAGCCGCCCCGTCTGGCAGGTGAGGAGTGTCTCTGCCCCGCCACCCCCTCTGAGAACTAAGGAGCCCCTACGCCCAGCAGCCGCCCCACCTGGGAGGGAGGTGGGGGCAGCCCCTGCCCGGCAGCCACCCCGTCCGGGAAGTGGGGGGGCGCCCCTGCCCAGCTGCCCCGTCTGGGAAGTGAGGAGCCCCTCTGCCAGGCCACCAACACGTATGGGAGGTGTGCTCAACACCTCATTGGGAATGGGCCATGATGACGATGGCGGTTTTGTCGAATAGAAAGGGGGGAAATGTGGGGAAAAGAAAGAGAAATCAGATTGTTGCAGTGTCTGTGTAGAAAGAAGTAGACATAGGAGACTCCATTTTGTTCTGTACTAAGAAAAATTATTCTGCCTTGGGATGATGTTAATCTATAACCTTACCCCCAACCCCGTGCTCTCTGAAACATGTGCTGTGTCCACTCAGGGTTAAATGGATTAAGGGCGGTGCAAGATGTGCTTTGTTAAACAGATGCTTGAAGGCAGCATGCTCCTTCAGAGTCATCACCACTCCCTAATCTCGAGTAGCCAGGGACACAAACACTCCGGAAGGCGGCAGGGCCCTCTGCCTAGGAAAACCAGAGACCCTTGTTCACATGTTAATCTGCTGACCTTCCCTCCACTATTGTCCTATGACCCTGCCAAATCCCCCTCTCTGAGAAACACCCAGAAATGATCAAGAAATACTAAAAAAAAAAAAAGAAAGAAGGAGAAGGAGAAGATTTGACGTGGAAAGTGAGGAGGGAGAGGAAGTAAAAGAGAGGAAATAAAACAATTGCAAATAAAGCTATTAACGTATTTATAATGTTAAGTTATTTTTATGAAACAAAGTATTTCCCTCATTTTTTGAGTGCTTTGTTAGTCTTCTTATGGTAATTTTAAAACGGAAGAAAAAACACACATACACAAATACAGAAAACCAAACAAAATAAAGGAGTTGCTTAAGAAATTATTATAAGGCATACATCATGTAATCAAGAAATAGAAATTTCTCAGACACACCTAAAGCAATGTTCATTTCACTGGTCCTTATCACAATAACCTTCTTTCTGGCATAACTCACTTTTATAGTTAAGATTCATCTTCAAATCTTCCTGAAATTTGTATCCAAATGTCATTTTTCATCTTCAATAACCATGTGAACACCCATTTGCCTCTTTCTCTGGCTACTTCCTCAAGAAATCATTGTATTTTCATTACAGCAAATCTAAATCTTTATTTCCCACTCTACATAGTATATAGTCAGATACGCGAGGTCACCATTACAACTATCAATCACAGCTCCCCTCCCTCTACCCAATAAACCAATACTAGAGGTGTTCAACAACCTAGAAAGTCTGCTTACCATATCTGCGCAACATATAATCATGCCCCATACTTCCCACACCCTGGATTTTTAGTGATGATATTAGCTCTCACTTCTCATGCTTCCTCACACCCAACTACTGCCACAGTTCTTAGCAATTCCAGCATCCACACAGATTATCCACCCAGCACCTCAACACTCTCACTTCTTCTCCAATTGCACCTGTCTACACCCCACCAGAGATACCCATGGTCATAGTCATCAAGAAACTCACCACTAGATCAAAATCTGAAACAGTCATGCCCCAAATATAAGACCACATCTTTCCATTCACTTTTGCTTCTTTATTTAAACTCTAAGGGCTGTTTGACCATGCATTGTGCCACAACCCATGGATTCCAGCCCAATCCCTACTTATTCACCCTTTCTGGTCCAAAACCAGCTTTCATGGTTTATCACTATAATTACACCCTTTCAAACTCCTGAAGCATTTCTGCACCTTGCTCTTCTGTCACATTTGCATTGTCCATGTCCAAACACAGAGAAAAGAGAAACTCAACCACCTTGTCATGTTTTTCCAAATGGATTGGCTGGAAAAAGTAGTATCTATGGGACAGTCTCACTTTTATCTTCAGAAGAGCTCTCACAAAAACCTACACTCAGGTTTGTATTCCCATATTTTAAAACAATTATCTATGCCAAATATCCTCACCCCATCCCCAATCATGATCCTGACTGCCCACTGCCAGCTGATGGCCTTATCTTAAGCCACATTGACAGAATAGACAGAAACTATCTCTCCAAAACTTTCACTTATATATTTGGACCCAGCCACCCTTAAAGTCAGAAATCTGAGAGTGATTCCAAAGTCCTCCTTTTCTCATCAAGAAGTCTCTCATGTCAGCTCTAACATCCCTCTCCAATGTGTCCATTCTTCTGCCTTTTGACAGACACTTCCCTCTCCCAAGCTCCCAACCTCTCCTCTGGGAACTACTCTACCAGCTGGCTTCCCCAATTCCAGTTGCCTCCTGCTACCTACACTGCAAGAGGAAAAAGAATATTTTCTTAAAACTTTGGAAGTTTCTGATACCAAAAATGTGAAAGTTGTTACTGCCAAGATGAAGTCCACTATCGTCAGATCCAGGTGAAGTGGAGCTGGAGGGTCATGAAGGAGGGGAGCCCATGCCTGTATATCTGAGATAAGAGCTATCACGACTCCCTAAAACCCACAAGAGATTATGGCACATCCTACATGCTTTACACCACCGGCAGGTCTTACACACTTTGCTCATTCTGCATGTTCACACATATTTCTGTAACTGCATTATATTCAAGACTGCAGCATTCCAGATAAAATGTTCTCGCAAGAACACATGCCTAGCAATGGCTGTCTCCACCAAGAAGCTAACGCCAACTCCTGCAGTCAGCTTCTGTTACCAATGAACTTTGGTTTAAGGTAGTTTCTGTGGACTTCTTTTTGCCTTTAAAAGTTTCCCCTTACCCCAAACTCTCAGGATGCACCTACAGCTTGTTATACCTGGTGCATTCCAGTTTACAATCCTTCATTTAAATAAACTCATTATCTTTTGAAAGCCAATCTCTGCTGTTATTTCAGGTTGCCATAATAAGTCTAATTCAATAGATAACATGTAAATTAATTCAACTCTGAACAACTACTTCCGATCTATTTTTTCTCCTATTAGTGAACATGTTTTAGTGCCACTACCAAGGATTATGGAAAGTGTTTCACTTGTTTCTCCGTGAAAACATCATTAGGTTTATCACCTGATGTTCTCAATGCTCAAATCAAAAAACATTTTAAATTTAATACAATTTGAATCTCTCAATATGAGAGATTGCTTATTTCAGTGTAATCTATAAGCCTTAAATAAAAAAATGTGGCTTAGTGGTGTGAAATCCATCCCCCAACATAAGTAAGAATATAGATTTTTTTAAATTTTTTTATTTGATTTTCTTTGGTGACCTATTATTTGAGTAGATAATTCCAAATTTTACGATAATCTGTGGTTTGTTATCCAACTTGGGGTTTTATTTTTTCAGGGTAATTCATAAGGTTTAAACAGAAGCATGTCGCTTATTGGCTTGAAATGAATCCCCCCAACAGAAATAAGAATATACTTTTTATTTACATTTTTTATTTCATTTAATTTGATGACCTATGATTTGAGCAGATAATTCCAAATTTTACAATAATATGTAGTTGATTATCCAACTTGGATTTTACCTATTAAAGTGAGCATTAGTAAAAAAGATATAATCTATATGTAAAAACATTTATCTGTTCAAACATGTAATATTATACTCTTATTAAAGAAGAACAACATTTAAGTTAACATACCACACTCCATTGGTCTCAACTAACTTAAAAAGTTAAAAAATTAATAAAAAACCACTCAAATTGAGAAAAGGAAGTTTATTTAAAAGGTGCTTATCTATACAATGTTATTTATCTGCTGAATACCCTCAAACAAATCATTTTTCCAGCAGCCCGTTATCAGCTCGGTTTGCTCCTCTGGAAAATGGCGTCATGGTGGGCTAGCTTCCTTGTAGAATGATATAAGCTTTAAATTAGTTATGCCATGTAATGCACCTAGAACAATGCCAAGCATTTTTCAGTGCTTTTAAAAATGTTAGTCCTTCTCATTTCCCGTAAAATATTTTCTTGGTAATAGTCTCTTTCCAGGTGATGTGTACAAAGGTAATACAAACAGTACTCAGTGGAAGGTCTTTGCAGATGCTTCTCACAATAAATCCGGACTAAAGTCCCATGCCGAAGTTCTTACTGAGGAAGGGGACAAAGCCAGCCCAGATCTTCAGTAGAAGCAGACGGTGTGAAGAAAGCTTTTTCCTGCCTTCTCCTCCATTTGCAACAGCAGCTCCTCCAGATTGTCTTCCATGTCGTCTGACTGCTGCAGGCACTGGCAAATCTCACAGATGAGGAAAGCTCCCAGCGTGGCATCTTCCAGGGTATCTTGGATGTCCATGTTGATCACGTGCACAGGCTGAAAGGTCTGCTGTTCTCTGGAACACAGATCTTCCACCACTGTGTCATAGACCCTCTCCTCACAGGTGAAGATGACATCAAAGAAATCAGTGCAGTCCTGAAATCTTTCTGGACCGGGCTTGATTCTCTCATTTCTTCCCAAGATGTGTAAGATTCCGTTGCGGGTGTAGCATTCTCTATCTTTCCTGAGGAGGTCATTGTACATCTCCTTATATGTTGTTGCAAAATCATAAACTACAGGACGATGGGGTCTTGGTCCTGGTAGCCTCACATGAGATTCAGTTCCAAAAGACCGGACACTTAGCCCTTTTCTCCTGAGGATGCTGTGGGCCTCCATGCTCCTGTTGACATTGCTCACGCACACCACAGCCACCCTGAGTGTGGAGGAGAGCATGATGGCGGCCACTGGGAACCAGAGAGACACAGGCACCTCAGCTGCTGCAGGGACTCGGAGCCAAGGAGACGACCACCTATACCCAGGTCTTCCAAATGAGCTAATGTGGAGGCACAGGAGGCAGGTTTATATTGAGTCACCTTAATTAGTGGGTGGAGACTTCATGACTTCTGGATTGATTAGGTTGTGATAATCGTCTCCTAACTCATCACAAGAAGGATCAAGATGATTAAATTACCTAAAGCATTAACTCTCCACAAAGGTGGCACCACCCAGTCTGGATTCATTTAAAATCTGGAGTTTGCTCTGGTGGTTCTCCTAGTGAATGGGGGCTGCTATTGACGATGGCCAAGACAATTAAGCTACCTGCAAGCATGTCATAGGACTCTCCAGTGACCTTCAGACATGAAATTGGATGATAAACATGTTGACAATGTCCAAGGCTGCACCCTATTTAATTATAAATTACACGTGTTGTTGCTTGTTTTAATTTTCATAATGTTCGAGAAATGCAATTGCATAAATCACAGGACCATTGTATATAGTTTTGTCCAGAAGTTCACAAAATTTTTCACCAATACAAAAAACATCCCATTCTCAACAACATATCTGCTTATGGTATTTTAAGAGTTATTCAACACAACATTTTCTGCATTTGATATTACTGAAATCATAATGATTCTTCAGAGAAGGCAGCAATTGCTGCAAGCCTCTGCCTACTTTAATATGCCTTCAAGTACAGTTGTGTCTTAGTTTTCGGGACTGAAATACAATGTTTAGAATTATTTTCCTTAAAAGTTTGTAAAATTTATTAAGAAAATGAAGAGATTTTAAAATTATGAAAGGGGTTCCAAACAATAAGGATAATCATGTCACTTTATAATCAATCACCTTATCGTTGATTAGATTATGATAATGGGCTCCTAACTAATCGAAATAATCATCAAGATGATTAAATTCCTAAAGCTGCAACTCTCCACAAAGGGGGCCCCACCCAGTTGGGATTCATTTATTTGTGAGCTCTGTTTGCTGTCACTCACTGATTCACCAAAAATTGAGTAAATAATAACCTTGCTTGTTTTTATAAATTTTTCTTAAATGTATGTATGGCTCACATTTATTTCAATGTAAATCAGATCAGGGACATCACTTTTGGCCCTGGTGCAGTGACAAAATCTATCTATAAAGCAATATATTGTATTTTTCTATGTCCTTCTTCAGGTGATTCTTACATTGCAAATACAGCAGGTTCTCAAATAACATCCTTTTATTTCTTTTTTCATTTTGAGACAGGGTCTCACTCTGTCACCCCGGTTGTAATGCAGTGGTGCCGTCATGGCTCACTGCAACCTCAAACTCCTGGGCTCAATCATTCCTCTCATCTCGACCTCCTGAGTAGCTTGGACTACAGGTGTGTACCACCATGCCTGAGTAACTTTGGTATCTTTTGTAGAGGATGGAATTTTACCATGTTACCCAGGCTGGTCTCAAAAGCCCAGGGGCTCAAGTGATCCACCCGCTTCAGCCTCCCAAAGTCCTGGGATTGCAGGCATGAGCCACTGTGCCCAGCCTCACCTAACATCATTTTATTATAACATTAATGAGAAAAAAATTTGACTTCTGGCGGGGCCACTGTCTGTGTGGAGTTTGCATATTCTCCCTATGTGTGTGTGGGTTGTCTCTGGATACTCTTGTTTCTTCCTACATCCCAAAGATGTGCACATCAGGTGAACTGACATCTCTATGGTCCTAGTGTGAGGGTGTGCCCTGAACCCCAGATGGGGTCCTGTCCAGCGTTGGTTCCTGCCTCACACCTTGAGCTGCCGAGATTGGCTCCAGCCACCTGCCACTCTAAAGTGGAATCAGCGGATTGGAAAATGAATGAATGAATACAAATTACTGAAAAATAAAAATTCATAAAATATGTGGAAATCATACAAATGCAAGACAATAATGATCAGAGTACAAAATAGATCAGCCTGCCGTGTCTGTCATTGTTGGTTTTTAACTGTGTAGTAGTAGGAAGAGCTCCTTATAATTTTTTCTTTGCAAACATTTATTCCTTGATTTAACTTACCACAACTACGACCACTTTCACTCACTGATTCACTGAAAATTGGGTAAAAAATAATCTTACTTGGTTTTATTAAGCTTTCTTAAATGCATGCATAACTCACATTTATTTCAAGGTTTAATATTCAAAGTGTGTTGAATCTTTATTTAGAAATTTGGTGATGTTTTTGTGACTCGTTCATATCAATTAACCTATGATATAATTGATTTTATTATACATCATTTCGCTTGAAGTCATCGTCTTGAAGAACCTATTAACCACAGTTAGTGAGTGCTTACTGTATTTTTTAAATCAGTAAACACCTTCAACTTTCTCAAAGTGTGTGCTCAGCATTAGCATCAATTGGGAGCTTGTTAAAAAAAAAAAATGCAAATTTGGACCTCAACCGACTGAATCAGAAACTCTAGTGGTGAAGCCCAGAGATCTGTGTTTTTCAAAGTCTTCCTAATAATTCCAAAAGGCAAAGTTTTAGAAGAACTTCCCTAGAGATTTTTGAAACCTGACTATACATTAGAAGCACCTGAAGAATTGTTAAATGCACTGCTTCGGGCATAGAGAATGAACAGGATTTTCTTGAAAAACCAAATGAGAGGAAACATTCAACATAAATGAAAAGCTAGTCAGATCGTAAATATGTTGTGAAATGTCTTATTAGACTCAATGACTGAGACCTAAAGAAATCTAACAAATGAAGAAAAGAAAAATCTCAGAGACCAGCTATAAGTGTTACTGAAAAGGAAGATGTTTTGTGTGCTTTGAAAGAATTGAGAAACAGTGTTAAACCAAACCTTGAAGACTGATACACAAAGTGGTTGCATATAATTTCAACAGAAATAAAAGGATAATACTGGGAGGATCAGTATGAAATACTAAATGTATCATATGAGTGAATTTCTACTTGAAACACTTCTAAGAGGTAGTACTACGGGTACTGCCTATGTCCTCAGGGGAAATGTCAAGGGCATTTATTATGTTTTGCCTCCAAGTGAAGGCACAAAGTGAGACAAACGAAAAAATCCAGGGAAACAGTACGTGGTTAATTGGATTAGATGTTGAGCTGATGGTAGAGTACCGACTCAGAGACATAAAAGTAGACATAATTTATTTAAACACTAATTGCTTTTCAAAGCACCAGACTTCTTGACTACGTAAGTCCAGTATAGGGGAACACACCCAAGACAAAACCTGG
This sequence comes from Pan paniscus, assembly GCF_029289425.2. NCBI lineage: Eukaryota > Metazoa > Chordata > Mammalia > Primates > Hominidae > Pan > Pan paniscus. Next base: position 6,497,089 of record NC_073258.2, on the reverse strand, counting down.
AGAAGTGTATTAGAAAAACAACGTGATGAGACAGAGAAAAATGTTTCCGCTGCTCTTGCGATATCACAAGTTATACAGGACCTGAACAAAAATAAATAAATCTCAAGATTCTGAGGGAGAACATGGCAAAGGTATTCTGGCTTCTAGGCACCTCGAGACACAGGCATCAATAACAGTTCCAGTTCTGGAATCTGCTAAGAGTGATTTTCCAGTTCAGTGATTGTGAACTGTGGCTGGATATTTCAAGACCTTTCTACCAAACTTTTATAAGATGCCAATGCCTGGGACCTACCCCAGACCAAGTGAATCAAAATCTCTGCGCATGGATTATGTTCATCCTGATTTTATTTCTTATTCCTGTGATCCCTTCACCCACCCACATTTCAAAATTTATTTCATGCTAGAATTTAGTGTATACATATTTGGGGTAATGACTTTTTTACTGTACATTCCTCACATCTTCTTTATTTTATATTGTTATTTCTGCCCTTGGTTTTTATCAAGTTGTTATATACTCCATTTTGTACTTAGCTTGAAATTTAACTTGGATTACCCTCCCCATTAAATGGTTACCTGCGCTTTCTCTGCCTTCCTGATCAGAACACATTTCTCTAGTACTTATTTGAAAACAAGAGTTTTGCAATGCTCTTAATTCGTTTTCACTTTTCACTGATCCCCTATTCCTAACTTCCAGGTTTTGCCAGGATATTTTGTTAATTTTAGTTCAATAGTCTTAGTCAAATGTATCTCACAGATAGTTCCTTCAATTTCTGAGTGCTTATTTACAACTGAACTTTACCTGAAGTCTAAACTTCTTTTTCTGTTATACACATAAGAAATTATTGAAATATTTAGTCCCAGCCTCAGTACATGCCTCCATTTCCTTTCTTTTCTTCACATTCCCACCAATTGTTGTTCAGGTTCACATAAGTGATAATGTTTGGAAAGTCGTCTCTCAAATAGGTTTCTCTGTTGGGGGACACAGGAGATAAACTGTCTGAATTGCTGTGTATCTTTCCTTCAACCTAACAGAGGGGCCACATCTCAGCTGGGCACAGGATTGTGGGGCTGTAGTCCTTTCTCTCAGTAGTCCTTAACTGCTATGCCACTGTCCATTCCAGCGTTGGAGATAAAAAGTCTAATTCCAGCATCATTCTTCTTCTGTAGATAATGTGTTATTTTTAACTGTATGTTTGTTTGTCAGATTTTTCTCTTTCTCTTTAGAGTACAACATTTGTACTGACAGATGCCTCAGTGTTTCTTTTTTCTCATCACTCAAGTCCAGTATTTCTCCATTGTTTTAATCAACCCCCACTTAAGGAGCCTTCTTAGACATTTTTCCCTAATCGCTTCCCCATACAATTTTAATAGCATAGATATATTGTGTATTTGTTTATGTACGGCATCTGTGCTCTGTACATAAAGGGAGTGAGATTTCTGTTTACTTCCCCAAGAACCAGATTCTGCCCCATTAGGGACATTATCACTCCCGTTGAGAAAGCATGGTTTAACCTGAAACAGTGAGCCTTTTATTACATTCAAGAAATAATCTACTATTCTTTAATTATTGTCTTACTTCCACGAATACCTTTTACTCCTTGTGAAATTCTAGTAATTTATATTTTGTTATTCTTGATTTATCTGCCACGTCCCTTCTTTTTCCTCATGGTTTCATATATTTCTGCTTTTTGTTTTGAAGTATTTGTCAAATCAAATTTGGATCTCAATTCACTCACTAAATTGTTTATAAGAGAAATCGTGTTTTGGCCTCAGAAAGTGTTGGCCCCTCACATTTTTTTAATAGAATGTGCTTTTTGTCCAAGTTCTCATCTTTCTGCCTCCCCTCTGCATGTCACTGGTAAGTGTTCAGTTTCTTCTGACTCATCATTGCTGACTGCTGGGCCTGCTAACACAGAATCTTTATCACTGACGCTCAAGTTGCTCCTGGACTCCAAATGGGAGTGTTACAGGTAGTTAGACAGACATGAACCAGGCAGGAGTGGGCTCTACCCCCAACCCACCAGGAATGTCAGGCGACCAGCAAGTGATGGTTGGGCACTTACCACACTGCCTCTCTAAAAATGAGAACTTGGCAGCCAGTGAGGAAAGACAATCTCCTGAGGGTCCATAGCTGCCACACTCAAGTGTTCATTGAACTCGGGCACCAGGGAGAGGCAACTTCCCAAACAGATAAAAACACTTGAGACTGGTAATCAGCTTCCAATAAAATCTCAGGATTTGGGCAAGTGAGTCCAGGCATGTGCCTTAAGAGAAAATGGCAGAGTATGACCTTCCGGAGGCATTCCACCAGAAAAGGGAAGAAAGCCTCAGATGGACATGAGTACAATTTCCTAAACACACTGCGCATGCTCACTTCCCAAGCATAAGGAGGCTGTTAGCAGGTGGGCAGCCTACCCTAAGGGAAGAATCATGGGAAAGGGGTGCAATATGCCAAAAATGCGCCAGAATATAAAGTCCCAGGATCAAGGTTAAGCAGGGCACTTGTCCTTCAAGTCACCCACTGGAGTCTCTTCCAAGTGTACTTTACTTTCTGCTCTAAAACTCTTTAATAAGCTTCCACTCCTGCTCTGAGACTTGCCTCGGTCTTTTTTTGCCTTATGCCTCTTAGTCGAATTCTTGCTGCTCTGAAGAGATAAGAACTGAGGTTGCTGCAGACCCGTATGGATTCACCTTAGGTAACTCAGATACCTTCTTCCCCTAACAGGAGCAGTCCCAGAGATGCTAGAAGACAAAGTGGTCTCTGTTGGCCCAAGTCTGGTAGGAAAGAACAAAGCAAGCAGCAGATCTCTTCAGATGCACCTAAAGAAAGCCTTTGAATTTCCTGGTCCCCTACAACCCACTTCAGGATTTCACTTTGGCTTCTTGGGTCCATGAAGGATCTCAGGATACCAAAATCAGCCTCTCTCCACTTCCCTCCTCGGATCGCAAGCCCAGGGCCTAACTGACAACACTCATAAAGCACCCCCTGCCAGTTCTCCCTTCAGGCCCTCAAGCAACCAATTTCTCTTGGGTGAGTACCTAAGACTGAAATGTCTGGGCTATAGGATAAATATATGTTGAACTTCCTAAGAATCGCCAAATATTTTTTTCCAAAGTGGTTTCATCAGTTTACATTCCCAGCATCAGCGTCCCCATTGTTCCTCAACTTCACCAACATTCATTCTTTCTCATCTTTTCTATTTTAGCCATTTAGTGTTTCTGAGTGGAATTTTGGGATTCTAGTTTGCATTTCCCTGGTGACTAAAGATGCTGAGCATCATCTCATGTGTTTATGGTCGATTTGTACATCTTGTTTTTTGAAGTCTTATTTATACTAATTTATCATAAAATTTATTTTCTATTTTGAAGATTGTTCTTCTTTTTCATTTTATGTATTTGTGCTATTCTTCTCAACTCTTTAAAAAAATAGATTTGCTCCTGTTTCTGTTTTGTTTGGTGGTGGTGTTTTGTTGTTGATGTGTTTCAAACAACGTGGTATGTAACTGTTTGGCCGGGTTGTCTCCTAACAGACTGCAATCCCCTTTAGGGCAAATGAGTGTTTTCCATAATGTCTGTACTAATTAACATTCCCACCAACAGTGTGTAAGAGTTCATTTTTCTCCACATCCTTACTATTTGTTCTTTTGTCTTTTTGATAATAGCCCTTAAGACAGGTGCAAAGTGATATCTCATTGTGGTTTTGCTTTATATTTCCCTGCTCATCAGTGATGTTTAACATTTTTTAATACACCTATTGACCTATTGGCCATTTGTATGTCTTCTTTTGAGAAATGTTTACTCAGGTGTTTTGCCCTTTCTAAAATAGTGTTGTTTGTTTTCTTGTCATTAAGTTGTTTGGATTCCCTATAAATTTTAGATATTAATGCCATATCAGTTGTATAGACTGCAAAGATTTTCTCCCACTTTACAGGTTGTGTTTGCACTTTGTTGATTGTTTTCTCTGCTGTGCAGAATCTTTTTCTTTGAATGTAATCTCATTTGTCTATTTTGCTTTTTGTCATCTTTGATTTTGAGGTCATATCCAAAAAAAAATCCTTACCCACACCAATCTCTGAAGCCTTTCCCCTATATTTTCTTCTAGTAGTTTCATGGTTTCTGGTCTTATGATTAGGTCTTTAATTTTCTTTGACCTTTTTTATACATAAGGTGAGATAAGGGTCTAATTTCATTCTGCATGTGACTATCTACTTCTTCCTATCCTACTTACTGAAGAGACTCCTTTTCCCAATATGTGTTCTTGGTGACTTACCTGATGGAAAATCTATTGTCTCTAAGTGCTTGGAATTATTTCTAGGCTCTCTATTTCTGTTTCATTGGTCAATGTATCTGTTTTTATGCTAGTGCCATGATGTTTTGGTTACTATAGCTTTATTGCATATTTTGCAGCCCTGTAATATGATGCCTTCCACTTCGTTCTTTTTGGTGAAAATTACTTTGGTTATTTGGGGGTTTGTGTGGTTTTATAGGTCTTTTAGGATTGTTTTTCCTATTTCTGTAAAAAAGTGTCATTTGTATTTTGATAGTGATTGCATTGAATCTGTATATAGTTTGGAGTAGTATGAATGTTTTAGCAATATTATTTTTCCAATTTATTAATGTGTAATATTCATTTCTTTGTGTCTTCTTCAATTTCTTTAATCAGTTTTTTTTTCATCATAGAGGTATTTCACCTTCTTGGTTAAATTTATGTCTGGGTATTTTATTTTATTTTTGCAGCTATTGTAAATGGGATAGTTTTCTTGATTTCTTTTTCAGATAGTTTGCTATTAACATATAAAAAGACTACTAATATTTTTGTTGACTTTTTATCCTTCAACTTTACTGAATTTGCATATTAGTTCTAATAGTTATTGGTGGAGTCTTTAGAGTTTTCTACATATAAGATAATGTTATTCGCAAACAGGGAAAAATTAACTTCTTCCTTTCCAATGTGGATGCCTTCTGTTACTTTCTCTTGTCTAATTGCTCTGGCTAGGACTTCCATACTACGTTGAATACAAGTAGTGAAATTAGGCATCCTTGTCTTGTTGCCGATTTCAGTGAAAAAGCTTTCAACTTTTCCCCACTGAGTATAATGTTAGCTGAGGGTTTGTCATATATGACCTTTATTGTGTTGAGATGCATTCCTTCTACACCTAATTTGTTCAGAGTTTCTATCATGAAGAGTGTTGAATTTTGTCAAACACTTTTAAGGCATCTATTAAAATGATTATATTTTTACTTCATTCTGTTAATTTAATGTATCACATTGATTGATTTTCATATTTTGAACCATCCTTGCATTCCTAGGATGTATCTCACGTGATCATGGTGAACAATCTTTTCCATAGACTGTTGAAATCAGTTTGATAGCATTTTATTGAGGATTACTGTATCTATGTTCCTCACGGATATTGGTCTGTAGTTTTTCTTCTTTTGTTTTTGGGACCTTGTCTGGGTTTCGTGTCTGGGTACAGCTGACCTTGTAGAATTAGTTTGGAATAATTCCCTCCTCTTTAGTTTTTTGGAGTATTTTGTGAAGAATTGGTAGTAAATCTTCTGTAAATATTTGACAAAATTAAGCTGTGCTGTACTGAGTTTTTTTTGATGGCTTACTTTTATTATTGATTCAATCTCCTTGCACATTATTGGTCTGTTCAGGTTTCCATTTATTCATAATGCAATTTTGGTAGGTCCTATGTTTCCAGGAATTTATCTATTTCTTCTCTATTTTCCAATTATTTGGTGTATAATTGTTCATAATAGTCTTAAGATCCTCTATGACTTCTGCGATATCAGTTGTAACGTCTCCTTTTTCATCTGTCATTTTATTTATTAGTTTTCTCTTTTTTTCTTAGTCTAATTACCGGTTTGTCAATTTTGTTTATCTTTTCAACAAATCAACTCTTCTTTTCATGTCTCTCTTCTATTGTTTATCTTTAAACAATATAAAGTAGTCTAGTTTAATAGGTAAAAAAAGGAGTACTACTTTTGCGTTTGCTCTTGTTTTTCTATTTTCTTGAGGTAAAATGGTAGGTTGTATATTGGTGCTGTTTCTTCTTTTGTTTTTATTTTTCATTTTTGTGGATAAATAATCGGTGTATATATTTATGGGGTGCATTATATGTTTTGATACCGGCATGTAATGCATAATAATCACATCATGGAGAACGAGGTATACATCTCAAGCATTTATCTTTTGTGTTACCAACAATTCACTTTTACTCTTTCAGGTGTTTCAAATGTACAATCAAATTATTGTCAACTGTAATCATCCTTTTGTGCTATCAAAGAGTAGGTCTTATTCATTCTACTTTTTGTATCCATTAACCATCCCCACCTCCACCCCAACCCCCAATAAACTTCCCAGCCTCTGGTAACCATCCTCCTACTCCCTATGTCCATGAGCTCGGTTGTTTTGATTTTTAGATCCAGCATAAATGAGAATATGCAATGTTTGTCTTTCTTTGCAAGCTTTATTTCAGTTAACATAGTGATCTCCAGTTATATTCATGTTGTCACAAACAACAGGATCTCATTCTTTGCATGGCTGAATATTAGTACTGAATATTAGAATAATAGTAATCCATTGTGTACATTACCAGATTTTCTTTATCCATTCATCTCTTGATGGACACTTAGGTTACTTCCAAATCTTGGCTATTGTGAATAGTGCTGCAATAAACATAGGACTGCAGATATTTCTTCCATATGCTGGTTTCCTTTCTTTTGGGTGTATACCCACCAGTAGGATTCCTGGATCCCATGGTAGCTCTCTTTTCAGTATTTTGAGGAACCTCCAAACTGTTCTCCATAGTGGTTATACTAGTTTGCATTCCCACCAACAGTGTACAAGAGATTGCTTCTCTTCACATCCTCACCAGCATTTGTTATTGCCTGTCTCTTGGATAAAAGTCATTTTAACTGGGGTGAGGTGGTATCTCATTGTAGTTTTAATTTGCATTTCTCTGACGAGCAATGCTATTGCTTTCATAGGAGGCACCTTTTCATAAGCCCATTTGCCATTTGTATGTCTTCTTTTGAGAAATGTCTATTCAAATCTTTTGCCTATTTTTTAATCAGATTTTTAGACTTTTTTCCTATAGCATTGTCTGAACTCCTTGTATACTCTGGCTATGAACCCCTTTTCAGATAGGTAGTTTGTAAATATTTGCTACCATTCTGTGGGTTGTCTCTTCACTTAGTTGAATGTTTCTTTTGCTGTGCAGAAGTTTTTTAACTTGATGTCATCCTATTTGTCCATTTTGGCTGTGGTTGCCTGTGCTTGTGGGGTATTGCTCAAGAAATTTTTGCCCAGACCATTGCCTGGGAGAGTTTCCCCAATGTTTTCTTGTAGTACTTTCTTAGCTTGAAGTATTAGACTTAACGCTTTAGTCCATTTTGATTTGATTTTTTATATGGTGAGAGATTCAGTGATACAGCCTAGTTTCTTTTTTTTTTTTTTTTTTTTTTTTTTTGTTTTTGCATGTGGATACCTAGTTTCCCTAGCACCATTTGTTAAAGAGACTGCCTTTTCCCCAGTGTATGTTCCTGGCACCTTTGTCAAAAATGAGTTTACTGTAGGTGTGTGGATTTCTTTCTGTGTTCTTCATTCTGTTCCATTGGTCTATGTGTGTGTTTTCATGCCAACAGCATGCTGTTTGGGTTACTATAGCTCTGTAGTATAATTTGAAGTCAGGTTATGTGGCTCTCCCAGTTTTGTTCATTTTGCTTAGGATGGCTTTGGCTATTCTGGGTCTTTTGTGGTTCCGTATACATTTTAGGATTTTTTTTATTTGTGTGAAGAATGCCATTGATCTTTTGATAGTGATTGCATTGAATCTGTTGGTTGCTTCGGGTAGTATGGACATTTTAACAATATTGGCTCTTCCAATCCATGAAGGTGGAATATCTTTCCATTTTTTTTGGTATCCTCTTCAATTTCTTTCATCAGTTATTTGTTTCTTTCCCCTGCCACTTTCAGAATCTTTATTTTTGAACTTTGACAGTGTGATTATAATTCATATTGGGGTAATCTTACTTGGATTTAATATGACATAGATTATGTATATTAAATACATTTTTACTTTAAATATCTTCAACTTATGATTACTTTATTGGGACGTAACCTCATCATACATCAAGGAACATTCATATGATAAAGCAAGTAGAGTTAAAATTTAATGAAAGAATCTTGGTGGTTGACTATATAATTGGTCATCATAATTTTTTTTTAATTTTCTGTATATTTGAAACTTTCTATAATAAAATAATATAAAATTTATTTACTTGAAGAAATCATGGTGACTCTTTAAGAATAGCCAATACAGAATAATGGAAATAAAATGATTATAAAGGTTACCAATTCTTGATGTTCTTAGATATCCATTCTTAATAAATTTTAATGTATATTGTTATATGTTTTTCGTGTGTATGAGCATTTGTGTGTGTGAATGTTTGTTGTTTCCCTAGTATCTATTGCATCTACTATCATTACTAACATAACAGTTACTAAATCAAGAAAATAATTTTTCATTTTAAACAGCAAAAGTATGAAATTCTCATTGTAGACTATTTGGAAAATATTTAAATGTACAAAGAATTTCCTTTTTTTACTCTTGTGTTTATGGTACATTCTGTTTATCTCTTACTTGAACTTTTAAATGCATTTGGAAATCAAACATTTTTATTTCAATAATTTATACCCTATTATTTTACACATATTTTTAACAAGTATTTATCATACTTGAAACATATTTTAACTAGCGGCAAATTACAATTTAAGAGCTTATCATAATTAGTTACCAGTGTAACTTTTTCATATTTAACATCTACTGTATTTCACATTTTACACTTTTTCCAAAAAGTAATCTTTTTTACAAGAATTTCCTTATTTTATCCGTTCTTTAATTCTAGTTATATAGGAGGACCTACATTTTATATAGTCAAGTCACCAAACATTTTCTCTGGGTGTTTCCCTTCTCTTTTTAACTTCAGGATTTGTTCTGATTCTAATATAAGTCTATTACTTACTCTGTCTTTATTCCATTTATTTTAGATTTTAAATTGATATATGTAATATTTCAACAATATGTTATTTAAAAATATAATGTAATAATATTATAATTACCAACAATTACACTCATAAAAATAATTATTAATATTGAAAACATTTCATTATTTAATCATATTTTCATGTATTTCTATATTGTATAATGATTAGTATATTTTTACTTAATGTTATATGACAAGAATTTCCTTTGACACAAAATAAACTTCACAAATTTATTTAACTTTATTTAATACTGCCTAACAGATTTTCACATAAACAATATATTGCAAAATATATCATTTTAGCCAACCTATAGATTCTTATTGAATATTTATTTCAGATGATTTGCCAGTATCAATAAACTTGTCATAAACATGATTATTCATAAATTTTTGTATGTGCTCTATGTTACTATTTTATATGGGATAGATACTTAAAGTTTTCTTATTTACATTTGACATGCCCTTGGCCAGGTAGAATATATACAAATTGTTAATACATGTTATGAAAGCTAGGATCATTTTTGCTTGTCAACTATACTAAAAATAATTAAATAAAAAAATTGTCAAATTAAAGATGCCAGTGCGAGTTATAATTTAAATCATAAATTTTTGCATAATGAAAATTATAATTTCTTAATGGAGAAATTTCTTAATGAGGTGTTATTACTGCAAAAATGATGGCCTTCTTCCAAGAGCTAGAAGTACATGATCAAAGTACCCAAGGCAATGTTTAGCTTTCAAAAAAAATTCAGCCTGAGTAGAATCCTGAATGGAGTAGGTTAGATATCAATGACACTATCCCAGCCCAATCAATCTATGACTTTAGACAGAAGCTTGTCATCCAACAAATTCAGGGTTGTCTTGGTTTTTGTTTTTGTTTTTGTTTTTTAACTAATTGCAAGGAGGGAGACCAGAGGAACAATGGGGTGTTTCAACAAACAAATGAAAAGATTTAGTTAGTATAGGATTTAGGGTACAGATTAGTTTTAGGCAAAATAATCAACATTTTAATAAGGTTAAAATAAAGCAGGGGTATCTCTAAAGAGATTAACATAAATACTGAAAACTTATTTTAGAACCCAGCTGCCTGATCTGAGAATGGGTGGCTAAACTCCCCCATTCATCGAAGGTTGATCTGTGATGTTGTTCTTTTATGAATTTTGGCTTGAAAATCTTTCATTCTCTGAAACATGTGCTGTGTCCACTCAGGGTTAAATGGATTTAGGGCGGTGCAAGATGTGCTTTGTTAAACACATGCTTGAAGGCAGCATGCTCGTAAAGAGTCATCACCACTCCCTAATATCAAGTACCCAGGGACACAAACACTGGGGAAGGCCGCAGGGTCCTCTGCCTAGGAAAACCAGAGACCTTTGTCCACTTGTTTATCTGCTGAACTTCCCTCAACTATTGTCCTATGACCCTGCCAAATCTCCCTCTCTGAGAAACACCCAAGAATGATCAATAAATACTGAAAAAAAAAAGAAGAAGGAGAAGGAGAAGATTGGACGTGGGAAGTGAGCAGGGAGAGGAAGTAAAAGAGAGGAAATAAAACAATTACAAATAAAGCTATTAACATACTTATAATGTTAAGTTTTTTTATGAAACAAAGTATTTCCCTCATTTTTTGAGTGTTTTGTTAGTCTTCTTATGGTAATATTAAAACGGAAGAAAAAACACACATACACAAATACAGAAAACTAAACAAAAATAAAGGAGTTGCTTAAGAAATTATTATAAGGCATACATCATGTAATCAAGAAATAGAAATTTCTCAGACACACCTAAAGCAATGTTCATTTCACTGGTCCTTATCACAATAACCTTCTTTCTGGCATAACTCACTTTTATAGTTAAGATTCATCTTCAAATCTTCCTGAAATTTGTATCCAAATGTCATTTTTCATCTTCAATAACCATGTGAACACCCATTTGCCTCTTTCTCTGGCTACTTCCTCAAGAAATCATTGTATTTTCATTACAGCGAATCTAAATCTTTATTTCCCACTCTACATAGTATATAGTCAGATACGCGAGGTCACCATTACGACTTCCAATCAGAGCTCCCCTCCCTCTACCCAATAAACCAATACTAGAGGTGTTCAACAACCTAGAAAGTCTTCTTACCATATCTGCCCAACATATAATTGTGCCCCATACTTCCCACACCCTGGATTTTTAGTGATTATATAAGCTCGCACTTCTCATGCTTCCTCACATCCAACTACTGCCACAGTTCTTAGCAATTGCAGCACCCACACAGATTATCCACCCAGCACCCTCAACACTCTCACTTCTTCTCCAATTGCATTTATCTACACCCCACCAGAGATACTCATGGTCACAGTCATCAAGAACCTCACCACTAGATCAAAATCTGAAACAGTCATGCCCCAACTATAAGACCACATCTTTCCATTCACTTTTGCTTCTTTATTTAAACTCTAAGGGCTGTTTGACCATGCATTGTGCCACAACCCATGGATTCCAGCCCAATCCCTACTTATTCACCCTTTCTGGTCCAAAACCAGCTTTCATGGTTTATCACTATAATTACACCCTTTCAAACTCCCGAAGCATTTCTGCACCTTGCTCTTCTGTCACATTTGCATTGTCCATGTCCAAACACAGAGAAAAGAGAAACTCAATCACCTTGTCATGTTTTTCCAAATGGATTGGCTGGTAAAAGTAGTATCTATGGGACAGTCTCACTTTTATCTTCAGAAGAGCTCTCACAAAAACCTACACTCAGGTTTCTATTCCCATATTTTACAATTATCTATGCCAAATATCCTCACTCCATCCCCAATCATGATCCTGACTGCCCACTGCCAGCTGATGGCCTTATCTTAAGCCAAATTGACAGAATAGACAGAAACTATCTCTCCAAAACTTTCACTTATATATTTGGACCCAGCCACCCTTAAAGTCAGAAATCTGAGAGTGATTCCAAAGTCCTCCTTTTCTCATCAAGAAGTCTCTCATGTCAGCTCTAACATCCCTCTCCAATGTGTCCATTCTTCTGCCTTTTGACAGACACTTCCCTCTCCCAAGCTCCCAACCTCTCCTCTGGGAACTACTGTACCAGCTGGCTTCCCCACTTCCAGTTGCCTCCTGCTACCTACACTGCAAGAGGAAAAAGAATATTTTCTTAAAACTTTGGAAGTTTCTGATACCAAAAATGTGAAAGTTGTTACTACCAAGATGAAGTCCACTATTGTCAGATCCAGGTGAAGTGGAGCTGGAGGGTCATGAAGGAGGGGAGCCCATGCCTGTATATCTGAGATAAGAGCTATCACGACTCCCTAAAACCCACAAGAGATTATGGCACATCCTACATGCTTTACACCACCGGCAGGTCTTACACACTTTGCTCATTCTGCATGTTCACACATATTTCTGTAACTGCATTATATTCAAGACTGCAGCATTCCAGATAAAATGTTCTCGCAAGAACACATGCCTAGCAATGGCTGTCTCCACCAAGAAGCTAACGCCAACTCCTGCAGTCAGCTTCTGTTACCAATGAACTTTGGTTTAAGGTAGTTTCTGTGGACTTCTTTTTGCCTTTAAAAGTTTCCCCTTACCCCAAACTCTCAGGATGCACCTACAACTTGTTATACCTGGTGCATTCCAGTTTACAATCCTTCATTTAAATAAACTCATTATCTTTTGAAAGCCAATCTCTGCTGTTATTTCAGGTTGCCATAATAAGTCTAATTCAATAGATAACATGTAAATTAATTCAACTCTGAACAACTACTTCCGATCTATTTTTTCTCCTATTAGTGAACATGTTTTAGTGCCACTACCAAGGATTATGGAAAGTGTTTCACTTGTTTCTCCGTGAAAACATCATTAGGTTTATCACCTGATGTTCTCAATGCTCAAATCAAAAAACATTTTAAATTTAATACAATTTGAATCTCTCAATATGAGAGATTGCTTATTTCAGTGTAATCTATAAGCTTTAAATAAAAAAATGTGGCTTAGTGGTGTGAAATCCATCCCCCAACATAAATAAGAATATAGATTTTTTTAAATTTTTTATTTCATTTTCTTTGGTGACCTATTATTTGAGTAGATAATTCCAAATTTTACGATAATCTGTGGTTTGTTATCCAACTTGGGGTTTTATTTTTTCAGGGTAATTCATAAGGTTTAAACAGAAGCATGTCGCTTATTGGCTTGAAATGCATCCACCCAACAGAAATAAGAATATACTTTTTATTTACATTTTTTATTTCATTTAATTTGATGACCTATGATTTGAGCAGATAATTCCAAATTTTACAATCATATGTAGTTGATTATCCAACTTGGATTTTACCTATTAAAGTGAGCACTAGTAAAAAAGATATAATCTATATGTAAAAACATTTATCTGTTCAAACATGTAATATTATACTCTTATTAAAGAAGAACAACATTTAAGTTAACATACCACACTCCATTGGTCTCAACTAACTTAAAAAGTTAAAAAATTAATAAAAAACCATTCAAATTGAGAAAAGGAAGTTTATTTAAAAGGTGCTTATCTATACAATGTTATTTATCTGCTGAATACCCTCAAACAAATCATTTTTCCAGCAGCCCGTTATCAGCTCGGTTTGCTCCTCTGGAAAATGGCGTCATGGTGGGCTAGCTTCCTTGTAGAATGATATAAGCATTAAATTAGTTATGCCATGTAATGCACCTAGAACAATGCCAAGCATTTTTCAGTGCTTTTAAAAATGTTAGTCCTTCTCATATCCCGTAAAATATTTTCTTGGTAATAGTCTCTTTCCAGGTGATGTGTACAAAGGTAATACAAACAGTACTCAGTGGAAGGTCTTTGCAGATGCTTCTCACAATAAATCCGGACTAAAGTCCCATGCCGAAGTTCTTACTGAGGAAGGGGACAAAGCCAGCCCAGATCTTCAGTAGAAGCAGACGGTGTGAAGAAAGCTTTTTCCTGCCTTCTCCTCCATTTGCAACAGCAGCTCCTCCAGATTGTCTTCCATGTCGTCTGACTGCTGCAGGCACTGGCAAATCTCACAGATGAGGAAAGCTCCCAGCGTGGCATCTTCCAGGGTATCTTGGATGTCCATGTTGATCACGTGCACAGGCTGAAAGGTCTGCTGTTCTCTGGAACACAGATCTTCCACCACTGTGTCATAGACCCTCTCCTCACAGGTGAAGATGACATCAAAGAAATCAGTGCAGTCCTGAAATCTTTCTGGACCGGGCTTGATTCTCTCATTTCTTCCCAAGATGTGTAAGATTCCGTTGCGGGTGTAGCATTCTCTATCTTTCCTGAGGAGGTCATTGTACATCTCCTTATATGTTGTTGCAAAATCATAAACTACAGGACGATGGGGTCTTGGTCCTGGTAGCCTCACATGAGATTCAGTTCCAAAAGACCGGACACTTAGCCCTTTTCTCCTGAGGATGCTGTGGGCCTCCATGCTCCTGTTGACATTGCTCACGCACACCACAGCCACCCTGAGTGTGGAGGAGAGCATGATGGCGGCCACTGGGAACCAGAGAGACACAGGCACCTCAGCTGCTGCAGGGACTCGGAGCCAAGGAGACGACCACCTATACCCAGGTCTTCCAAATGAGCTAATGTGGAGGCACAGGAGGCAGGTTTATATTGAGTCACCTTAATTAGTGGGTGGAGACTTCATGACTTCTGGATTGATTAGGTTGTGATAATCGTCTCCTAACTCATCACAAGAAGAATCAAGATGATTAAATTACCTAAAGCATTAACTCTCCACAAAGGTGGCACCACCCAGTCTGGATTCATTTAAAATCTGGAGTTTGCTCTGGTGGTTCTCCTAGTGAATGGGGGCTGCTATTGACAACGGCCAAGACAATTAAGCTACCTGCAAGCATGTCATAGGACTCTCCACTGACCTTCAGACATGAAATTGGATGATAAACATGTTGACAATGTCCAAGGCTGCACCCTATTTAATTATAAATTACACGTGTTGTTGCTTGTTTTAATTTTCATAATGTTCGAGAAATGCAGTTGCATAAATCACAGGACCATTGTATATAGTTTTGTCCAGAAGTTCACAAAATTTTTCACCAATACAAAAAACATCCCATTCTCAACAACATATCTGCTTATGGTATTTTAAGAGTTATTCAACACAACATTTTCTGCATTTGATATTACTGATATCATAATGATTCTTCAGAGAAGGCAGCAATTGCTGCAAGCCTCTGCCTACTTTAATATGCCTTCAAGTACAGTTGTGTCTTAGTTTTCGGTACTGAAATACAATGTTTAGAATTATTTTCCTTAAAAGTTTGTAAAATTTATTAAGAAAATGAAGAGATTTTAAAATTATGAAAGGGGTTCCAAACAATAAGGATAATCATGTCACTTTATAATCAATCACCTTATCGTTGATTAGATTATGATAATGGGCTCCTAACTAATCGAAATAATCATCAAGATGATTAAATTCCTAAAGCTGCAACTCTCCACAAAGGGGGCCCCACCCAGTTGGGATTCATTTATTTGTGAGCTCTGTTTGCTGTCACTCACTGATTCACCAAAAATTGAGTAAATAATAACCTTGCTTGTTTTTATAAATTTTTCTTAAATGTATGTATGGCTCACATTTATTTCAATGTAAATCAGATCAGGGACATCACTTTTGGCCCTGGTGCAGTGACAAAATCTATCTATAAAGCAATATATTGTATTTTTCTATGTCCTTCTTCAGGTGATTCTTACATTGCAAATACAGCAGGTTCTCAAATAACATCCTTTTATTTCTTTTTTCATTTTGAGACAGGGTCTCACTCTGTCACCCCGGTTGTAATGCAGTGGTGCCGTCATGGCTCACTGCAACCTCAAACTCCTGGGCTCAATCATTCCTCTCATCTCGACCTCCTGAGTAGCTTGGACTACAGGTGTGTACCACCATGCCTGAGTAACTTTGGTATCTTTTGTAGAGGATGGAATTTTACCATGTTACCCAGGCTGGTCTCAAAAGCCCAGGGGCTCAAGTGATCCACCCGCTTCAGCCTCCCAAAGTCCTGGGATTGCAGGCATGAGCCACTGTGCCCAGCCTCACCTAACATCATTTTATTATAACAGTAATGAGAAAAAAATTTGACTTCTGGCGGGGCCACTGTCTGTGTGGAGTTTGCATATTCTCCCTATGTGTGTGTGGGTTGTCTCTGGATACTCTTGTTTCTTCCTACATCCCAAAGATGTGCACAACAGGTGAACTGACATCTCTATGGTCCTAGTGTGAGGGTGTGCCCTGAACCCCAGATGGGGTCCTGTCCAGCGTTGGTTCCTGCCTCACACCTTGAGCTGCCGAGATTGGCTCCAGCCACCTGCCACTCTAAAGTGGAATCAGCGGATTGGAAAATGAATGAATGAATACAAATTACAGAAAAATAAAAATTCATAAAATATGTGGTAATCATACAAATGCAAGACAATAATGATCAGAGTACAAAATAGATCAGCCTGCCGTGTCTGTCATTGTTGGTTTTTAACTGTGTAGTAGTAGGAAGAGCTCCTTATAATTTTTTCTTTGCAAACATTTATTCCTTGATTTAACTTACCACAACTACGACCACTGTCACTCACTGATTCACTGAAAATTGGGTAAAAAATAATCTTACTTGGTTTTATTAAGCTTTCTTAAATGCATGCATAACTCACATTTATTTCAAGGTTTAATATTCAAAGTGTGTTGAATCTTTATTTAGAAATTTGGTGATGTTTTTGTGACTCGTTCATATCAATTAACCTATGATATAATTGATTTTATTATACATCATTTCGCTTGAAGTCATCGTCTTGAAGAACCTATTAACCACAGTTAGTGAGTGCTTACTGTATTTTTTAAATCAGTAAACACCTTCAAGTTTCTCAAAGTGTGTGCTCAGCATTAGCATCAATTGGGAGCTTGTTGAAAAAAAAAATGCAAATTTGGACCTCAACCGACTGAATCAGAAACTCTAGTGGTGAAGCCCAGAGATCTGTGTTTTTCAAAGTCTTCCTAATAATTCCAAAAGGCAAAGTTTTAGAAGAACTTCCCTAGAGATTTTTGAAACCTGACTATACATTAGAAGCACCTGAAGAATTGTTAAATGCACTGCTTCGGGCATAGAGAATGAACAGGATTTTCTTGAAAAACCAAATGAGAGGAAACATTCAACATAAATGAAAAGCTAGTCAGATCTTAAATATGTTGTGAAATGTCTTATTAGACTCAATGACTGAGACCTAAAGAAATCTAACAAATGAAGAAAAGAAAAATCTCAGAGACCAGCTATAAGTGTTACTGAAAAGGAAGATGTTTTGTGTGCTTTGAAAGAATTGAGAAACAGTGTTAAACCAAACCTTGAAGACTGATACACAAAGTGGTTGCATATAATTTCAACAGAAATAAAAGGATAATACTGGGAGGATCAGTATGAAATACTAAATGTATCATATGAGTGAATTTCTACTTGAAACACTTCTAAGAGGTAGTACTACGGGTACTGCCTATGTCCTCAGGGGAAATGTCAAGGGCATTTATTATGTTTTGCCTCCAAGTGAAGGCACAAAGTGAGACAAACGAAAAAATCCAGGGAAACAGTACGTGGTTAATTGGATTAGATGTTGAGCTGATGGTAGAGTACCGACTCAGAGACATAAAAGTAGACATAATTTATTTAAACACTAATTGCTTTTCAAAGCACCAGACTTCTTGACTACGTAAGTCCAGTATAGGGGAACACACCCAAGACAAAACCTGGAGAAGTGTATTAGAAAAACAACGTGATGAGACAGAGAAAAATGTTTCCGCTGCTCTTGCGATATCACAAGTTATACAGGACCTGAACAAAAATAAATAAATCTCAAGATTCTGAGGGAGAACATGGCAAAGGTATTCTGGCTTCTAGGCACCTCGAGACACAGGCATCAATAACAGTTCCAGTTCTGGAATCTGCTAAGAGTGATTTTCCAGTTCAGTGATTGTGAACTGTGGCTGGATATTTCAAGACCTTTCTACCAAATTTTTATAAGATGCCAATGCCTGGGACCCACCCCAGACCAAATGAATCAAAATCTCTGGGCATGGATTATGTTCATCCTGATTTTATTTCTTATTCCTGTGATCCCTTCACCCACCCACATTTCAAAATTTATTTCATGCTAGAATTTAGTGTATACATATTTGGGGTAATGACTTTTTTACTGTACATTCCTCACATCTTCTTTATTTTATATTGTTATTTCTGCCCTTGGTTTTTATCAAGTTGTTATATACTCCATTTTGTACTTAGCTTGAAATTTAACTTGGATTACCCTCCCCATTAAATGGTTACCTGCGCTTTCTCTGCCTTCCTGATCAGAACACATTTCTCTAGTACTTATTTGAAAACAAGAGTTTTGCAATGCTCTTAATTCTTTTTCACTTTTCACTGATCCCCTATTCCTAACTTCCAGGTTTTGCCAGGATATTTTGTTAATTTTAGTTCAATAGTCTTAGTCAAATGTATCTCACAGATAGTTCCTTCAATTTCTGAGTGCTTATTTACAACTGAACTTTACCTGAAGTCTAAACTTCTTTTTCTGTTATACACATAAGAAATTATTGAAATATTTAGTCCCAGCCTCAGTACATGCCTCCATTTCCTTTCTTTTCTTCACATTCCCACCAATTGTTGTTCAGGTTCACATAAGTGATAATGTTTGGAAAGTCGTCTCTCAAATAGGTTTCTCTGTTGGGGGACACAGGAGATAAACTGTCTGAATTGCTGTGTATCTCTCCTTCAACCTAACAGAGGGGCCACATCTCAGCTGGGTACAGGATTGTGGGGCTGTAGTCCTTTCTCTCAGTAGTCCTTAACTGCTATGCCACTGTCCGTTCCAGCGTTGGAGATAAAAAGTCTAATTCCAGCATCGTACTTCTTCTGTAGATAATGTGTTCTTTTTAACTGTATGTTTGTTTGTCAGATTTTTCTCTTTCTCTTTAGAGTACAACATTTGTACTGACAGATGCCTCAGTGTTTCTTTTTTCTCATCACTCAAGTCCAGTATTTCTCCATTGTTTTAATCAACCCCCACTTAAGGAGCCTTCTTAGACATTTTTCCCTAATCGCTTCCCCATACAATTTTAATAGCATAGATACATTGTGTATTTGTTTATGTACGGCATCTGTGCTCTGTACATAAAGGGAGTGAGATTTCTGTTCACTCCCCCAAGAACCAGATTCTGCCCCATTAGGGACATTATCACTCCCGTTGAGAAAGCATGGTTTAACCTGAAACCGTGAGCCTTTTATTACATTCAAGAAATTATCTACTATTCTTTAATTATTGTCTTACTTCCACGAATACCTTTTACTCCTTGTGAAATTCTAGTAATTTACATTTTGTTATTCTTGATTTATCTGCCGCGTCCCTTCTTTTTCCTCATGGTTTCATATATTTCTTCTTTTTGTTTTGAAGTATTTGTCAAATCAAATTTGGATCTCAATTCACTCACTAAATTGTGTATAAGAGAAATCGTGTTTTGGCCTCAGAAAGTGTTGGCCCCTCACATTTTTTTAATAGAATTTACTTTTTGTCCAAGTTGTCATCTTTCTGCCTCCCCTCTGCATGTCACTGGTAAGTGTTCAGTTTCTTCTGACTCATCATTGCTGACTGCTGGGCCTGCTAACACAGAATCTTTATCACTGAGGCTCAAGTTGCTCCTGGACTCCAAATAGGAGTGTTACAGGGAGTTAGACAGACATGAACCAGGCAGGAGAGGGCTCTACCCCCAACCCACCAGGAATGTCAGGCGACCAGCAAGTGATGGTTGGGCACTTACCACACTGCCTCTCTAAAAATGAGAACTTGGCAGCCAGTGAGGAAAGACAATCTCCTGAGGGTCCATAGCTGCCACACTCAAGTGTTCATTGAACTCGGGCACCAGGGAGAGGCAACTTCCCAAACAGATAAAAACACTTGAGATTGGTAATCAGCTTCCAATAAAATCTCAGGATTTGGGCAAATGAGTCCAGGCATGTGCCTTAAGAGAAAATGGCAGAGTATGACCTTCCGGAGGCATTCCACCAGAAAAGGGAAGAAAGCCTCAGATGGACATGAGTACAATTTCCTAAACACACTGCGCATGCTCACTTCCCAAGCATAAGGAGGGTGTTAGCAGGTGGGCAGCCTACCCTAAGGGAAGAATCATGGGAAAGGGGTGCAATATGCCAAAAATGGGCCAGAATATAAAGTCCCTGGATCAAGGTTAAGCAGGGCACTTGTCCTTCAAGTCACCCACTGGAGTCTCTTCCAAGTGTACTTTACTTTCTGCTCTAAAGCTGTTGAATAAGCTTCCACTGCTGCTCTGAGACTTGCCTCAGTCTTTTTTTGCCTGATGCCTCTTAGTGGAATTCTTGCTGCTCTGAAGAGATAAGAACTGAGGTTGCTGCAGACCCGTATGGATTCACCTTAGGTAATTCAGATACCCTCTTCTCCTAACAGGAGCAGTCCCAGAGATGCTAGAAGACAAAATGGTCTCTGTTGGCCCAAGTCTGGTAGGAAAGAACAAAGCAAGCAGCGGATCTCTTCAGATGCACCTAAAGAAAGCCTTTGAGTTTCCTGGACCCCTACAACCCACTTCAGGATTTCACTTTGGCTTCTTGCGTCCATGAAGAATCTCAGGATACCAAAATCAGCCTCTCTCCTCTTCCCTCCTCGGATCGCAAGCCCAGGGCCTAACTCACAACACTCATAAAGCACCCCCTGCCAGTTCTCCCTTCAGGCCCTCAAGCAACCAATTTCTCTTGGGTGAGTACCTAAGACTGAAATGTCTGGGCTATAGGATAAATATATGTTGAACTTCCTAAGAATCGCCAAATATTTTTTTCCAAAGTGGTTTCATCAGTTTACATTCCCAGCATCAGCGTCCCCATTGTTCCTCAACTTCACCAACATTCATTCTTTCTCACCTTTTCTATTTTAGCCATTTAGTGTTTCTGAGTGGAATTTTGGGATTTTAGTTTACATTTCCCTGATGACTAAAGATGCTGAGCATCATCTCATGTGTTTATGGCCCATTTGTACAGCTTGTTTTGTGAAGTCATATTTATAATAATTTATCATAAAATTTATTTTCTATTTTGAAGATTGTTCTTATTTTTCATTTTATGTATTTGTGCTATTCTTCTCAACTCTTTAAAAAAATAGATTTGCTCCTGTTTCTGTTTTGTTTGGTGGTGTTGTTTTGTTGTTGATGTGTTTCAAACAACCTGGTATGTTGCTGTTTGGCAGGGTTGTCTCCTAAGAGACTGCAAACCCCTTTAGGGCAAATGGTAGACTTCTTTATCTCCCCTTCCAGATCAGCCAGAACAGTTCCTAGAACATAGTAAATGCTCGGTAAATGTTCCTTGTGTCAGTATTGACAGACAATGACTTCCTATTACAGCTCATTGCTGACTGTAGCCCAGCAAGGGGATTGTACTAACTAGGCCCATGCCATTATCGAGGCTCCTGTAGTGTCAGGGGCATGATTGCATCATAAAAATTACAATTTTGAGGTTATCTTTCATAGTTCTATCATCCTCATTATACTAGACTCAATGACCAGAACTGTGCATATCCATCTTGGCTCACTGCTCATACAGTACCTGGATACTTTAGGAATTCAGTTCTTCATTGTGTTTTGTTTGTTTTTTAGAGACAAGTTCTTGCTCTGTCACCTACGCTGGAGTACAGTGGCACAATCAAAGCTCACTGCAGCCTTGAACTCCTGGAATCCAGTGATTCTCAGCCTCCTAAGTAGCTAGAACTATATGAGTGCACCACCGTGCCAAGCTCATTTTTTTTTCTAGAGATGGGGTCTCACTGTGTTGGCCAGGCAGGTCTCGAGCTCCTAACCTCAGGCAATCCTCCCACTTGGGCCTCCCAAAGCATGGCTTGCCAGTTCCTAATTTTTGAACCAAGTCTGCAGCACTGTGTGTAGAGAGGGGAAGCCAGAAGCCATAGTTTATTATCTGAGAAATGTATACTATAAGAAATTTTGGAAAAATACAACAGATGTATCATTTTCCTGAGTTAGCATGGATTGGAAAGGGTAAGCCTATAAGCAGAGACCAGTTAGAAGTCTGGTGTGATCATCCAAGTGACAGAGGATAAATCCTAAACCAGTCCCTTGGGGCTTTGGGACACTTGTGGATAAGCAGAAGCTACATCCAACATCTGAGCACAATGGAGGAGCTTGTACTAACTTTCCAATCAATAGTAAACATAGAAGCTAGGTAAAATACTTAAAGCAACCGAAGTTGTTAAAGAAAAAAACAATCCAAGTGGGACTTGAAGAGAAGATTGCTGGAAAGAATGTACACTAGTGCAGCTATGCAAGCCCCACATTTGCCTCTGCTTTTTCCCTCACAGCATTTGCTAAGTCCTGGCATGTGCAACAAAGACCAAGTTGAAAGGTAGTGGGAGCTTGTAGCATTCTCAGTTACAGGCCTCTGAGCCCAAGCTAAGCCATCATATCCCCTGTGACATGCAGGTATACATCCAGATGGCCTGAAGCAACTGAAGAATCACAAAAGAAGTGATATTTAAATGGCCTGTTCCTGCCTTAACTAATGATATTCCACCACAAAAGAAAAGAAAATGGCCTGTCCTTGCCTTAACTGATGACATTACTTTCTGAAATTCCTTCTCCTGGCTCATCCTGGCTCAAAAACTCCCCCACTGAGCACCTTGTGAACCCTCACTCCTGCCCACCAGAGAACAACCCCCTTTTTCCTTTACCTACCCAAATCTTATAAAGCGGCCCCACCCCTATCTCCCTTCGCTGACACTCTTTTTGGACTCAGCCTGCCTGCACCCAGGTGAAATAAACAGCCTTGTTGCTCACACAAAGCCTGTTTGGTGGTCTCTTCACATGGACGTGAATGAAATTTTGGTGCCATGACTCGGATCAGGGGACCTCCCTTGGGAGATCAATCCCCTGTCCTCCTGCTCTTCGCTCTGTGAGAAAGATCCACCTACGACCTCAAGTCCTCAGACCAACTAGCCCAAGGAACATCACAACAATTTTAAATCAGGTAAGCGGCCTCTTTTTACTCTCTTCTCCAACCTCTCTCACTATCCCTCAGCCTCTTGCTCCTTTCAATCTTGGCACCACACTTCAATCTCTCCCTTCTCTTAAACTCCGTTTCTTTACTTTTCTCATAGAGACAGGAGATGAGTTTTATCCGTGGACCCAAAACTTTGGCACCGGTCACGGACTCGGGAAGACAGTCTTCCCTTGGTGTTTAATCACACGGGGACACCTGATTATTCATCCACGTTTCAGAGGTGTCTGACCACACAGGGACACCTGCCTTGGTCTTTCACCCTTAGTGGCAAGTACCACTTTTCTGGGCAGCAAGAACCCCCCACCCCTTCTCTCCATGTCTCTACCCCTTCTCCACTTTTCTGGAGGGCAAGAACCCCCCAACCCTTCTCTCCGTGTCTCTACACCCTCTCCACTTTTCTGGGGGGCAAGAACCCCCCAACCCCTTCTCTGCATGTCGCTACCCCTTCTCCACTTTCCTGGGGGCAAGCAACCCCCATCCCTTCTTTCCGTATCTCTACTCTCTCTTTTCTCTGGGCTTGCCTCCTTCACTATGGGCAGCCTTTCACCCTCCATTCCTCCTTCTTCTCCCTTAGCCTGTGTTCTCAAGAACTTAAAACCTCTTCAACTCACACCTGACCTAAACCTAAATGACTTATTTTATTCTACAATGCCGCCTGACCCCAATACAAACTCAACAGTGTTTCCAAATAGCCAGAAAACTGCACTTTTGATTTTTCCATCCTACAAGATCTAGATAATTCTTACCGTAAAATAGGCAAATTGTCTGAGGTGCCTGACATCCAGGCATTCTTTTACACATTGTTCCCTCCCTAGTCTCTGTTCCCAATGTGACTCGTCCCAAATCCTCCTTCTTTCCCTCCCTCCTGTCCTCTCAGTCCCAATCCCAAGCATAGCTGAGTCTTTCTAATCTTCCTTTTCTACAGACCCATCTGACTTCTCCCCTCCTCCCCAGGCTGCTCCTCGCCAGGCCAAGCCAGGTCCCCATTCTTCCTCAGCCTCCACTCCTCCACCCTGTAATCCTTCTATCACCTCCCCTCCTCACACCCAGTCCAGCTTACAGTTTCGTTCTGTGACTAGCTCTTCCCCGCCTGCCCAACCATTTCCTCTTAGAGAAGTGGCTGGAGCTGAAGGCATAGTCAGGGTACATGTACCTTTTTCTCTATCAGACCTTTCTCAGATCAGTCAGCGTTTAGGCTCTTTCTCATCAGACCCCACTAAATATATACAGGAATTCCAATATCTTACTCTGTCCTACAATTTAACCTGGAGTGACTTAAATGTCATCCTGACTTTGACCCTCTCCCCAGGTGAACGAGAATGAGTTCTTTCTCTAGCCCAATCTCATGCTGATAACCACCAGCTTCATGAGCCAGACCTCCAGGAAGGCATTAGAGCAGTTCCCCGAGAGGATCCCCAATGGAACTATCAGGCAGATTCCCCAGGTATAGCTAGGCGAGATTACATGATTTCCCGCCTAATTGAAGGGCTTTAAAAGGCAGCTTACAAAGCTGTTAATTATGACAAGCTTAAAGAAACTACCCAAGGTAAAGATGAAAACCCAGCCCAGTTCATGGCCCGCTTAGCAGCAACCCTTAGACGCTTTACTGCCCTAGACCCAGAAGGGCCAGAAGGCCGCCTTATTCTTAATATGCATTTTATCACCCAGTCCACTCCTAACATTAGGAAAAAACTTCAAAAATTAAATTCCGGCCCTCAAACCCCACAACGGGACCTAATTAACCTCGCCTTCCAGGTGTACAATAATAGAGTAGAGGCAGCCAAGTAGCAACATATTTCTGAGTTGCAATTCCTTGCCTCCACTGTGAGAGAAACCCCAGCCACATCTCCAGCACACAAGAACTCCAAATGCCTGAACTGCTGCTGCCAGGGGTTCCTCCAGAACCTCCTCCCCCAGGAGCTTGCTACAAGTGCTGGAAATCTGGCCACTAGGCCGAGGAATGCCCACAGCCCAGGATTCCTCCTAAGCCATGTCCCATCTGTGCGAGACCCCACTGAAAATCAGACTGTTCAACTCACCTGGCAGCCACTTCCAGAACCCCTGGAACTCTGGCCCAAGGCTCTCTGACTCCTTCCCAGACCTTCTCGGCTTAGCAGCTGAAGACTGACATTGCCCGATCACCTCGGAAGCCTACAGGACCATCACAGATGCTCTGGGTAACTCTCACAATGGAAGGTAACTCCATCCCCTTCTTAATCAATAAGGAGGCTACCCACTCCACATTACCTTCTTTTCAAGAGCCTGTCTCCCTTGCCTCCATAACTGTTGCAGGTATTGACGGCCAGGCCTCTAAACCTCTTCAAACTCCCCAACTCTGGTGCCAACTTAGACAATACTCTTTTAAGCACTCCTTTTTCATTATCCCCACCTGCCCAGCTCCCTTATTAGGCCGAGACATTTTAATTAAATTATCTGCTTCCCTGTCTATTCCTGGGCTACATCTCATTGCCGCCCTTCTTCCCAACCCAAAGCCTCCTTTGCATCTTCCTCTCGTATCCCCCCACCTTAACCCACAAGTATAAGACATCTCTACTCCCTCCCTGGCAACCGATCACATGACCATTACCATCCTATTAAAACCTAATCACCCTTACCCCCCTCAACACCAATATCCTATCCCACAGCACGCTTTAAAAGGATTAAAGCCTGTTATCACTCACCTGCTACAGCATGGACTTTTAAAGCCTATAAACTCCCCTTACAGTTCCCCCATTTCACCTGTCCTAGGACCAGACAAGTCTTACAGGTTAGTTCAGGATCTGTGCCTTATCAACCAAATTGTTTTGCCTATCCACCCCGTGGTGCCAAACCCATATACTCTCCTATCCTCAATACCTCCCTCCACAACCCATTATTCTGTCTGGATCTCAAACATGCTTTCTTTACTATCCCTTTGCACCCTTCATCACTTAGACTGACCCTGACACCAATCAGGCTCAGCAAATTACCTGGGCTGTACTGCCACGAGCCTTCACAGACAGCTCCCGTTACTTCAGTCAAGCCCAAATTTCATCCTCATCTGTTACCTATCTCGGCATAATTCTCATAAAAACACACGTGCTCTCCCTGCTGATCATGTCCAGCTAATCTCCCAAACCTCAATCCCTTCTACAAAACAACAACTCCTTTCCTTCCTAGGCATGGTTAGTGCGGTCAGAATTCTTACACAAGAGCCAGGACCACACCCTGTAGGCTTTCTGTCCAAACGACTTGACCTTACTGTTTTGCCTAGCCCTCATGTCTGCGTGCAGTGGCTGCCACTGCTTTAATAATTTTAGAGGCCCTCAAAATCACAAACTATGCTCAACTCACTCTCTATAGTTCTCATTACTTCCAAAATCTATTTTCTTCCTCACACCTGATGCATATACTTTCTGCTTCCCGGCTCCTTCAGCGATACTCACTCTTTGTTGAGTCTCCCACAATTACCATTTTTCCTGGCCCAGACTTCAATCGGCCTCCCGCATTATTCCGGATACCACACCTGACCCTCATAACTGAATCTCTCTGATCCACCTGACATTCACCCCATTTCCCCATATTTCCTTCTTTCCTGTTCCTCACCCTGATCACGCTTGATTTATTGATGGCAGTTCCACCAGGCCTAATCGCCACACACCAGCAAAGGCAGGCTATGCTACAGAACAAGCCACCAGCCCGCCTCTTAGAACCTCTCATTTCCTTTCCATCGTGGAAATCTATCCTTAAGGAAATCACTTCTCAGTGTTCCAGCTGCTATTCTACTACTCCTCAGGGACCATTCAGGCCCCCTCCCTTCCCTACACATCAAGTTCGGGGATTTGCCCCCACCCAGGACTGGCAAATTGGCTTTACTCAACATGCCCTGAGTCAGGAAACTAAAATATCTCTTGGTCTAGGTAGACACTTTCACTGGATAGTTAGAGGCCTTTCTCACAGGGTCTAGGAAGGCCACCATTGTCATTTCTTCCCTTCTGTCAGACATAATTCCTCAGTTTGGGCTTCCCACCTCTATACAGTCCAATAACAGACCGGCCTTTGTTAGTCAAATCACCCAAGCAGTTTCTCAGGCTCTTAGTATTCAGTGAACTAATGGTCTTTTAAAAACTCACCTCACCAAGCTCAGTCACCAACTTAAAAAGGAATGGGCAATACTTTTACCACTTGCCCTTCCCAGAATTCAGGCCTGTCCTCGGAATGCTACAGGGTACAGCCCATTTGAACTCCTCTATAGACGCTCCTTTTTATTAGGCCCCAGTCTCATTCCAGACACCAGACCAACTTGGACTGCGACCCCCCCCCCCCAAAAAAAAAAAAAGAAAACTTGTCATCCCTACCATCTTCTGTCTAGTCATACTCCTATTCACCATTCTCAACTACTCATAAATGCCCTGCTCTTCTTTACACTGCCAGTTTACACTGTTTCTCCAAGCCATCACAGCTGATATCTCATAGTGCTATCCCCAAACTGCCACTCTTAACTCCCTCCTAAAGTAAATAATCTTTGCTGGCAGGGCTATGCTGAACCTTCTTAGGCACTCTCTAGTTAAATGTCCTGGGTCCTCCCAATTCTCAGTCCTTTGATACCTGTTTTTCTCCTTGTCTTATTCTGTTCTTTTTTCAATTCATACAAAACCATATCCAGGCCATCACCAATAATTCTATACGACAAATGTTTCTTCTAACAACCCCACAATATCACCCCTTACCACAAAATCTTCCTTCAGCTTAATCTCTCCCACACAAAGTTCCCACGCTGCCCCTAATCAAAGCAGCCCTGAGAAACATCGCCCATTCTCTCTCCATACCACCCCCCAAAATTTTCACTGCCCAAACACTTCAACACTATTATGTTTTATTTTTCTTATTAATATAAGAAGACAGGAATGTCAGGCCTCTGAGCCCAAGCTAAGCCATCATATCCCCTGTGACCTGCATGTATACATCCAGATGGCCTGAAGCAGCTGAAGAATCACAAAAGAAGTGATATTTAAATGGCCTGTTCCTGCCTTAACTGATGACATTCTACCATAAAAGAAGTGAAAATGGCTGGTCCTTACCTTAACTGATGACATTACTTTGTGAAATTCCTTCTCCTGCTTCATTCTGGCTCAAAAACTCCCCCACTGAGCACCTTGTGACCCCCCACTCCTGCCCACCAGAGAACAACCCCCCTTTTTCCTTTACCTACCCAAATCTTACAAAACGGCCCCACCCCTATCTCCCTTCACTGACTCTCTTTAGGACTCAGCCCGCCTGCACCCAGGTGAAATCAACAGCCTTGTTGCTCACGCAAAGCCTGTTTGGTGGTGTCTTCACATGGACGCGAGTGAAACTCAGCAGGCTAGGAATAAAGAAGTTGCAGTTCAGGGATACCATGGAGTCTGAGACCTGAGATAGAAGAGGCAGCCTTAGAGAAAATTGGGCCAAAATTCAGCGTGCCGATTCCCCTTGAAGAGTTTGCCAATTCCTAAGCTGTGCATGTTCAGGGCAAGATTCTCAGCACCTGAATTGAAAGCAGCAGCTGTGAAGCTAAACAGTTATGCAAAGACTAGCAGTCTGATGGTGCTGGGGAGTCAGAGGCTGGAGGTCAGGGCTTGAGGAGGTAGAGCAACCCTTGTAAATAAACACTGAAACACTAGGAAGCTTTGAAACACTAGAAGGGCTGTACTCTAGGAGTAAGGACAACCCAGAAAAAGATCAACGCTACCACTAGCAAAAGTTAAGCGTCCTCTTAGATGGATCAAGATTTGCCAGTACCCTTATCTGCCTGAATTCTTTCTAGAGAAACGTAACAGTTTCAGAGAACAGAGTCTCTAATTTGTTCATATAAAATCACTATCCATTCACACTCACACACCAAGCATGCCAAGAAACTACCAAATAACTAAAAAAAAAAATGTGGAAAAAAATAGCGACAAAACCACAGGTGATCTAAACATTGGAACTATGAGGGATTTTAAAATAAAATGATTATCCAGGTCCTGTTAGAAAATATTGGTTGCATCTTCTGAAAAAGAGATGCCCGCATCTAAGAACTCCAGGAGCTCAAGTAGCTGCCTGTTACCTATTACCACCACAGGCTCAGCAGGAAGATACACACAGATGTTCCTCCTGAGCAGAATTATTTTTTTATCATACATTAAGTTCTAGAGCACATGCGCACAATGTGCAGGTTTGTTACATATGTATACCTGTGCCGTGTTTGTTTGCTGCACCCATTAACTCATCATTTACATTGGGTATTTCTCCTAATGCTATCCCTCCCCCATCCCCCCACCCCAAGACAGGCCCCGGTGTGTGATGTTCCCCACCCTGTGTCCAAGTGTTCTCATTGTTCAATTCCCACCTATGAGTGAGAACATGTGGTGTTTGGTTTTCTGTCCTTGCAATAGTTGTGAGCAAAGTTTTTAATACTAGCTGAACGTTGGTGCAAACTCTAGGTAATGTCATGAACTGAGCTACCAACTGTGAGCTGGGAGGACTCATTTGTATCTCAGACCTGAAGTCTCTATTAAACAGGCCTCTGTGGCCCCTTTTCCTATTGCCTTCATCCAAATATTTATCCTCTAGAGCTTACAATTCTTAAAAGAAAGAAATGATTACCCCATAGAAAAGTGGACAAAAGAAAAAAAAAACAGCATTTATTCCCAGTATATTTTTGCTTAGCCTCTTTCAATAAGCCCTACCCCTATAACTACAAGCCGATTGCTGTGCATCCTTGGACAGCTCATATTTGAATTGTTTTTCCTCTGCAAATGGAGTGATGAGAGGGGTTCCTTGGACTTGAACTAGAAGTTAGAGTCTACCATAACCTAGTGATGGAAAAGAGAATAGGTCTCAGAAACATTTAGGAAATAATCTTGTTAAAACTTCATGATCAATTGGATGAAGGAAGGACCAGGTCCATGATGATTCCCTGGTTTCTAAATAGGGTGATTGCACCTTAAGTCTTGCAACTAACCCAAATAGATAATTGAGGCAAAGTAGGAAGTTCTACTTTTGCCAAATTCAACTTGAGATATACAAAAGAAAAGTTTCCTAATGCTGTTTATATATTCAACTCTGAGGCTTGGAGAAGAAGCCTCGGATAGAAGTTTAGATTTCAGTGGCATCGGTACCTACAGGTGCACGATGAAGCCATCAGATGAGTGGGAGAAAAAGCTTGTATCTACTCCTTATATGTTTATAACCCACCTCATTTCAAAATCAGATTTGAGTCAGCAGGAGAACATGTAGAAACAGAATTAAAAGTCAGAATATTTGCCTAATAGACTCTAAATTTAGAGTAAGTAATGAAGAGGGACTCTCCCATAAACAAGAGAACTCAAATGTTGGTTTCACTGAAGCAAAGGATACAAAAAAATTTTTCTTCAAGAAGTAGAGATTGATCAAAACTTGAATTCAGTAGAGAGTTCCAGCATGTGAAGAATTAGGAGTTTTGTTTACCAGAACAGTTTCTTTCTAGTGCTGAGATATAAGTGAGATAGCCCTGGGCTACAGAACAAGTAGAGAAAATGCTCCTTCAGAAAATAGGCTTGTCGGGGGAGGGTAGATGAGATTTGGACTTGAGGCAGGGCCTGACACATGTAGAATGTTGTGCTGGTTGTTTTGAAGACAGGACGTATTTGGTGTGTTTTTCATCTTGAGGAGACTTAGATGATATAAATTCTGAAGGATATTTTATGTAGCAAGGCCCTAGATGGGATGAAACGGTTTGAAGGGCAGTAGCAGGTGATCTTGAAAAATAGGAACACTTTATTCAGTAGCCAAGAATAAAGTAATAATTAGTTTACTGAGTTGGCACTCTTAGCTAGTATGTGTAATAAGACTTCAGGTATTTTGTCTCCTTTAGGAGCAACACCAGGAAATACGTGGAATTCCCCACTAAGGGACTAAGAAATGAAGATATTGCCTAAGGTCATTACCACTCAGAACCCAGTCTGTCTGATTTAAAAGTCCTGAGCCTGGCCGGGCGCGGTGGCTCACACCTGTAATCCCAGGACTTTGGGAGGCCAAGGTGGGTGTATCACCTGAGGTCAGGAGTTAGAGACCAGCCTGGCCAACATGGTGAAACCCCGTCTCTACTAAAAATACAAAACTTAGCTGGGAGTGGTGGTGCACGCCTGTAATCCCAGCTACTTGGGAAGCTGAGGTGGGAGAATTGCTTGAACCCACGAGGCAGAGGTTGCAGTGAGCTGAGATCGGGCCACTGCACTCCAGCCTGGGTGACAGAGGGAGACTCCATATCAAAAAAATGTCCCAAGCCCTTAGCCAGTAGGTCTCACTGCCTCTGTGGAGAATATAGGTGTTGATGAGTCCAAGTTGGAAGGTGGGGTGGTGGGATGTTGAGGAGGGCATACCTGATACCCTCCAGTTTTGATGTCATCGGTACAATGTCGACTACCATTTGAATAGAGGGCTTGATGAGAGAATCACCTCAGAAAGGAAGAGATGAACAATATGAATGATGAAGATGCTGCTAAGTGAGAAGCAGCCATGGGGTGGGAGGAAGGACACGACATTATCAATGTTGAAGGACATGACATTAGTAGTGAAGATGGTGGTGAGAGAGAGGAAGCAGTGGGATGGAGACACCACGAGTCACTTGTCGATTAATGGTTCGTTCACGCAACATTTGTTGAGCGCCTTATGTGTACTCCGTAGGATTCTCAATGTTGGGCCTACTTAGGTATAAGACATTCTGTCCCCTCAAGCTGTTCACAATCTAATCAACACAGTGGTAAATACTAACATGGGGTCATCTTGGGATGGCAGAACTTACAAGGAGCAACCATCCTAATCTCTGGGGATCAGAAAAGGCTTTCTGGAGGAGGTAATGTCTAACCCTAACCTGGGGGCTGAAGTGTGAGTAGGGGTTTATGAAATGAAGCAGAAAGACGTTCAGAGAAATGGAAGAACAGCTTATGGAAATTTCAGACAGGAAGAGAAAGAAGGGCCTATTCTTAGGTGCTTAAGGGAAGGTGAAACATTCAAGGGAAGTAATGGCACTGAGGTTGGATGGGTCACCTGAGGTGAAGCTATCAGAGCCTAGTAAATTTTGCTGAGAAATTGTGATTGTATCCTGAGGTGCTGAGGATTTTAAGAAGTGAAATGAAATAACTAGATGTGCATTTTAGAAAGGTTACTATAGCCACAATATAAAGAATTCGTTGCAAGGGCAAGAATGGGGATTGGGGAGACCAGTCAGGAGCCTGTTTGGTAACCCAGGTGGGGTCAGGAAAATGGCAGAGGGCATGGAGAGAAGGAAGTCACACAGCTGATTCCAGAAGCCCTTTCTCTGACTAGAGAGAGGGTGACTTCCCTACTAAATCATTCTGCTGTTTCTTCTGTTCCCTCTAGACTCCAGTGCCTAAGGCCAACCTTGGAAAGGCGTGGCCAAAGCACCTGCGTGAGCCACTGCTACAGAATCTGGAGGAGCTGACATAGAGAAGAAACTCAGGTTCCTCCTGAAGGACTCATCCATGGAGAGGTCCTCCCAGATACCCTGGGGTGAGGTGATGAAGACCTGGGACAAGGCCCTCAGCCACAGGAAGAAGATGACCATGAAGAGCTTGGGGAATCAAACGCAGAGAAAGGCCTGTGTGAGTGGTAAGTGTGGGAAGGATTTGTGGTTGCGGCAACTGCCCTCTGCTGTTCTCCCTTTGCATCCTGCCTTCTTTCAGGTCTAGTTTTCCCTTTAGATCCTTTTTTTCCTTTCACCTCCTCATCACCCACCCCTTCACTTCCCTCCACTGTTTGCCCACCACCCCTTTTCCTCCTGTTTCTCATTAGCCTGTGTGTGTGTCTGTGTGTGTGTGTGTGTGTCCTTGATTACCTCCACCTGTTCTTTCCACTTGCCATTTCAAAGGTGAAATGTCCTGCTCTCACGCAGAGATAATGTAGCTCCTCACTAGGTGGGAAGCCAGCATATTTTCACATGTTCAGTGACCTTGCCTGGAAGGAAGTAAAAGTCAGTTGACCCCAAACAGCCCATCGCCACCACCACCACCTCAAGACCAGAGTTCAGGGGCCACGTTCTGGGTCAGTGACCTACTGGTATCACCAGAGTGAAGCTGAAAGGGGCCAAGAAGATGTATAAGCAATTCCGGGAGGGTCTGTAATAAGAGTTTGAGGAGGGCCAGAAAGAACGTTCCCCTCCTTGGCCAGAAGCAATGCGCACCACAGAGTTCTGAGGGAAAGGGCCCTAGCGCTGCTTTCCTGGGGAGTAAGGCGCACACTCCACACCCACCTGAGTCCCCTGTCCACTGTTTCCTGGATCGGGTTTTAGTCTGTTGTGCAGCTTCCCTAATAAGGGGGAAGTGTTTCTTTGGCTGGCTGAAAGAGGCCTGCTCCTTTCCTGGTGCTATGAATCCAGGTGGGACTGCAGTGGCTCTTCTGTGGCCATTGACTGTGTGAGCCCCACGGTAAGGCGGGGAGGAGGCAGGACAGGATGCAGGCATCCAAAGACACCACTAAGAGCTCTCTGGGGGGTCAGAAGACACAGAGAGCCATCCCTTATCACTTAGGGAATTCTGAGTTATTGACAATCAATGTGGCAGGGTACAGGAGGAAAGAGCTCTTGTAATTAAGTGATTGCTTCAAATATATCACCGCCCTCTAGAGATGGGAAATACCTAGACCAAGAATCCTTTCAGAGCCATATCTCAGACACGACAGGACTTCCTGTCGTAAGATAATCAACAGTACCATACTTTAAAAGCCAGTATTTCTAGTATCATAGTATTACTGTGTTTCTCTCTGTTTATCCCTGAGCCCCGGGGAGGTCTTGTTAGAGTGTACCAGCACTGTGACAACTGGCAGATGGGGCACTGAGAGCCGGAGGAGGTGAGGACTGGTCGCTCCACAGGCCTCCCCGATGTCTGCAGCGCTTGTAGGAACATCTAAGGGGCCAGTGTGATTTAAATACACTGCATAAGTTTGAATGCATGTAGTTTCAGCTTTTGTTAAAATGGTTTTTCTTTATAGTCAGTTTTGAGGGTTTTTTAAATGTTATAAACATCTTTTTCATTGTTACTACTTTTTTTCCGTTTTCGTCTATCCCAGAAAAAAAAAAAATGTTGCCCTCAAAATTACCTTGTCTTTCTGCAATTGCCTTTGAGAAGGCTCATCTTCTCCAGACACATTATCATCTGAAATCAGTAGACAATCTTGTATTCTGTGACTGAACCCAAGTTTATTTCATCCAAACAACTTCAAAAACCCAAGCAACAACATAT
The DNA here is from genome assembly GCF_029289425.2 of Pan paniscus. Lineage (NCBI taxonomy): Eukaryota > Metazoa > Chordata > Mammalia > Primates > Hominidae > Pan > Pan paniscus. The sequence goes on along the minus strand of NC_073258.2, from coordinate 6,462,698 downwards.
ACCTAGTATATTTTAGGACATCAGTAATGTCCTTTAAAAAGTGAACCTTTTTTTAAGCTACATTTTCTCATGTGTGTTCATTGAGGTTCTTACAGAAAGCTGCACTGCATGGTTGTCGGCCCTTTTTAAAGTCAACAGTTGACTCAGAAATAAAATATACTTAAAAATCTTATTATTTCTTATATTTTAAGTTCAGTTTTTAAAACTTTCTAAAAAATGTTACCAGTCATTTTTAAGTAGCCATTACAACCTAGTTAATAAATCTTCATAAAAAATTTAAACAATGTTTATAAATAATTACAGTTTTGATTTCCTTAAATATATAGATTGATTTTCATTTTAAAAATGTTTTAATAAGTTTCTAACTAGTTCTTATAATCTAATAAAATAAATTTAGAATTATAGTGGATGTGAAGTTCTCATACATGTTGTTAACATAACTTCCTGATATATTATTACACATTTCAATTTAAAATTACTTCTTGGTAATTATTTATATGCACATTTAAAAGTTGACGTCAGGCATGGTGGCTCACTCCTATAATCCTAGCACGTTGGAAGGCCAAGGCAAGATCACTTGAGCCCAGGAGTTCTTGACTAGGCTGGGCAACAGTGAGACCCCCAACTCTATTTTTAAAAATAAATAAATAAAAGTTGAAATCTGTTAAGCACTATATCTGGTAGGTACTATAATATGCCAAATTATCTAAATATTACAAGATCATAAAGTAACAAATACATAAGATTATTCTTATACATAATTCAAAAATATAAATACAATGGCTTTGATCTATTTAACCATCTCTCCACTAAGCTTTAAGTCTTACTAGGGATTTTTTTTTGGAAGGGAGAGAAAAACACCCACTACAGAAACAGTTTTATTATTCCAGCAAGCTGGGGTTTTTGTGGTGATACACAGAGAATCCTCATCTACCAGAGAGAGCCCTGACTGGGATGCAGGACTGGTTACAACGTCAAGATCCTTCTGTGTGACCAAGTTGATGTCTTATTTGTAAAATTCTTCCAAAGAGGAAACTTTTTTAAAATTTTTTTTATTAAATTTATTAAATTTTATTAAATAAAATATAAATTTATTAAATTTTATTAAATTTATTAAATATTAAATTTTTATTAAATTTTAAAAAGAGTTTTTTAAAAACTCTTCTCACTGAAAACCTTATGTCCATCGCGGAGCTGTCTGCGGTGGCGGCGGCGCCTCTGGTCTCCCGCGGCCCGGAGGCCGCACCACCGCCTCTCCCTCCCTGCCGCAGCCGCGCAGCCCAGCAGCGCCCCAGACACACGCCGTCTGGCAGGAGCCGCTCGCTCTCCGGAAAGTGACAACAGAATTCATCGAAGTGAAGAATTTTTTAAGAAGATAACAAAAAGAGAAAGAAAATGCCGGAACCAATCAACGTAACAGTAACTACAATGGATGCTGAGCTGGAAATTTGCCATTCAGCCCAAAACAACTGGCAAACAACTTTTTGACCATGTGGTGAACATAGTTGGTTTGCGCGAGGTCTGGTTTTTTGGGCTGCAGTATGTAGACAGCAGAGGTTATTCTACATGGCTTCAACTAAATAAAAAGGTGACGCAGCAAGATGTTAAAAAAGAGAAGGATCCTTTGCAGTTCAAGTTTAGAGCTAAATTCTTTCCTGAAGATGTTTCTGAGGAATTAATTCAAGAAATAACCCAGAGACTCTTCTTCTTGCAAGTTAAAGAAGCCATCTTAAAGGATGAGATATATTGTCCGACAGAAACTGCAGTTCTTCTGGCTTCCTATGCTGTTCAAGCCAAGTATGGAGATTATAACAAAGAAATTCATAACCCAGGCTACCTGGCTAATGATAGACTCCTACCCCAACGTATTGGAACAACACAAACTAACAAGAACAGTGGAAGAAAGAATACAGAACTGGCATGAAGAACATAGAGGAATACAAAGGGAGGGTTCTATGACGGACTACCTGAAGATTGCACAAGATCTAGAAATGTATGGAGTCAACTATTTTGAAGTAAAAAAAATGAAACTGAATTATGCCTAGGTGTTGATGCTTTGGGTCTGAATATTTATGAGCATGATGACAAGTTAACACCTAAAACTGGTTTTCCGTGGAGTGAAATCAGAAATGTTTCATTTAATGACAAAAAATTTGTTCTAAAGCCAATCAACAAAAAGGCACCTGATTTTGGTTTTTATGCCCCTCACCTGAGAGTCAATAAGCAGATTTTGGCCTTATGTATGGGAAGCCACGAACTATACATGCGAAGAAGGAAGCCTGATACTACTGAAGTATGACAGATGAGGGCTTAGGCTAGGGAGGAGAAACATCAGAAGCAGTTGGAGAGGGCACAATTGGAGAATAAAAAGAAGAAAAGAGAAATAGCAGAAAAGGAAAGAATAGAATGTGAAAAGGAAGAGCTAATGGAATGTCTAAAACAAATAGAAGAACAGACGATTAAAGCCCAGAAATAACTAGAAGAACGGACGCAAAAAGCTCTAGAACTGGATCAAGAATGAAAACGAGCAAAAGAAGAAGCAGAGTGGCTTGAAAAGGAGCGTCGAGCTGCTGAAGAGGCGAAGTCTGCCATAGCAAAACAAGCTGCCGACCAGAAGAATCAGGAGCAGCTAGCAGCAAAACTTGCTCAATTCACTGCCAAGACTGTACTTCTAGAAGAAGCCAAGAAGAAAAAGGAAGAGGAAGCTACTGAGTGGCAACACAAAGCTTTTGCAGCCCAGAAGACTTGGAAAAGACCAAAGAAGAGTTAAAAACTGTGATGTCTGCCCCCCCCACTCCACCTCCACCACCACCACCACCAGTCATTCCTTTGACAGAAAACGAACATGATGAACATGATGAGATTAATGCTGAGGCTAGTGCTGAATTATCAAATGAAGGGGTAATGAACCATAGAAGCAAAGAAGAACATGTAACAGAAACACAGAAAAATGAGCGTGTTAAGAAGCAACTTCAGGCCTTAAGTTCAGAATTAGCCCAAGCCAGAGATGAAACCAAGGAAACACAAAAGGATGTTCTTCAGGCTAAGAATGTTAAAACAGGCCATGGTAAGTACAAGACTCTGTGACCGATTCGACAAGGCAATACAAAGCAGCGTATCAATCAGTTTGAAGCAATGTGAGAGCTGTTATTTTGCATATATATTCTTCATAAGCTGAACTGCCAACAGAGAAAAGCAGGCCTTTGCAGATAGGATGGAATGCATCCCACCTTGCAAAAGCACTTACACCAGTTTGACTGTGCTAGCTAAAAGACATATTTAAGGGGAGCTCTTCAACATTAAGGCAGTCTGATATCAGTTTGACTGTGCTAGCTAAAAGACATATTTAAGGGGAGCTCTTCAACATTAAGGCAGTCTGATATCATACTTGGTTTTCTTTTTCTTTTGGTCCAGGAATGGAGAATGGTGTTCCATTGCCTTTTTTCGCATATTTTTCTTTTTTTTTCTATTGAAGATTAACACTAATTATCATGTCTGACAAATGTGTATCTGTGGCTTTAGTTTCATGCACATTTTAAAGGATAATGGTGAACATTTTAATGGGTTTCCCTTGCCCCTTCCATACTTAACCTGTGTATATTTCCACATTCCCTCTCACTCACATTTTCTCAGTGTGCCCTTCTCTTACCTGCCAAGCCCATAGCCATAATTCCACCATCATACACATCAGGCAGTGTTTAAAATGATAGTAGTAGCACAGTGGACAGTCTTTGATCATTATGTTGAGTATGGCTATGAACCAGGAAAGAGATTAGAACATTTAATAATGTATGTACAGCTGATGGTTAGTTTTTTTAATCCAAATTTAATTACCTTACTGGATATTTGATATTTGATTATTTAATCACAGTCATCTTTAACAGCTACGTTGATTGGTGTTTTATCTCCTGTAATCCTTTGATGGGTTTTTTTGCCTACCATTTCACAGAGGTTTAGACAGCAGTAGTAGTTCCCTAGGAGAGTTTATTGATGAGACAGCCTCTGCAAGATTTTAAAAGTTTTGTTCTTTTATAGACTGATTTAGAAAAACAGATAATTAATGAAAAGAAAATATGCATTTGTTGGTAACTGATTTTAATTATTTTTTAAACCTGGACCTTTCTGGAAGGGCAGCATATAAAAACATCAGTCCCAAGGAGGGGACGACAATACTACCTCACTACTACACCTGCAATGACTGGTTGTTCAAACACAATGGAGTGTGTAAGCTATATGTTTTATAATTCATAATGATAGCCTCAATCATGAAGAAATACTTTTGAAATTTTTATTTTCCCTTAGAATATCTAGAGTGCTAAATTTTTAACTGCCTTTTTGTTGAGTCAAACTGTGGGATTCTGATCTGTATTAAACTTGTAAGCTCCTCACTGGTGTACTATCATCCTGGAGGGGTGTTGTATGGCTGAGGAAGAGTGAGAGAGAGAATGAGAGAGAGAGACTCTGTGTGTGTGTGTGTGTGTGTGTGTGTGTGTGTGTGTGTGTGTGTGAGAGATGCTAACCTTGTAGCATATGAAGAATGTCTGTACTTTGATATGATAGTTACATAATCAGTATATTTGGTTTCTAGATCACTGTGCTTATTTTTTTAATCTCTAACTAAAAATGCTTAAAATTTGGTTTGTTAACTCTATTTTAGAAATTATAATTTTAGTTTATATTAACTTCATTTATATGTTACTGAAGAAATCTTTCCAGTTAGGAGGAGGTTCTAATAGTCACATGTTCTAATACTTTGTTTATTGTAAAACAGCTAAATTTGGAGATAGGTAAAGCCTTGTTTTCTCCGTGTGGTTCAGCTACTTTCCATTTGGAATTACTCAAATTTACATTTATCTATTAAAATTGCCTTTTATTAAACATTTTCATGCACAGTAGATTCAAGTTGTGTCTGAAAATATCTCTTTTGCTTTTTTGATTTTGCTGACTTTAAAAGGATTAATCTGGGCAGACATTATGAAAAGGAAAGGTTGCGTTTAATATATTTTTTTAACTTTGTAGGACAAAACATAGCTGGTTAACCTTGAAGTGACTGTTGTACCATGGTTGTGCACATGCTTCAGAATCCTAGGGAAGAGAATGTTCCTACTTGCAGTACATCAAAGGAATGGATGGTGGACCCTGCTATTCATGTTTTGAAACATAAATGTTCACTTTAAAGCAATTGCCATAATAGATAAAAACCTGAACTTTCATTGGGTTTTTGTTAATTTTCCTCATTTTGAATTATGTGCACCTACCATAGCTATATCAGCTTGATACAGTATTGAAAAATTATCAGTTATATTTTGCTGTTTATGATCTATTTGTAGATTAGGATTAAAATGGATTTAATTCATTTTTAAGGCTGTGTGAATTTTTCTAAACAAGAACCATTTGCAATATGGATTTCTTAGAGATTAAACCAATTACAACTTATTAGCAGTCGCGAGCACATGTTCATATAGTCAATGTAAAAATACACTAATGAGTATTTGGTAAATCCCAGTAGGCTTTTACCATTAGCATAATTTTGTGTTGTACAATTAAGTTACAATTATATCTCTAATTTTGGATAATATTCTAATATTCATTGGTTAACAATAAAGTGACAAAAGCTAAAAAAAAAAAAAAACAAAAAAAAAAACACCTTATATCCAGAACTTACAGGCTAGCTGGATTGTTTTTAACAAGATCAAAGTAATCAAAGCAAAAAATATGTAAGACTGATGAGCAAGGTGTGTTTTCTAGGACAGTCTATTTTCTCTAACATACCTTCTTAGTAAATGTAGTTTACTACTACAAACGTACGTACAAGCTGTGAATCCTGAGATGAAGTGTTACGTTTCACAACAATTATTTTTAAATTTAGTGAAATATTTCAGAAAACTTCTTGCAGAAAAATTAATCTAGGAATAAATTTTATGCTAACAAAAATGAGAATATGCATATATCTAATATAAATAGGGTCTTTGCCCCACCTCAGGAATGTTGTAGTCATTGTTACAATTTTTTAATTAATCTGTAACTTCCTTGTTGTCACAACAAAGGATAATGTTAGCCCAGAAGATTGCATTTCAAAGCTGCTTATGTTGACTACTCCTTTTTAGGTTTTTCATTATCTTATTTTGTATGCTGTTTTCTTTTTTGTTTGTTTGTTTTTTGTTTTGAGACAGAGTCTCGCTCTGTTGCCTAGGCTGGAGTGCAGTGTCACGATCTTGGCTCACTGCAACCTCTGCTTCCCGGGTTCAAGCGATTCTCCTGCCTCAGCCTCCCGAGTAGCTGGGATTACAGGTGTGCGACACCATGCCCGGCTAATTTCTGTATTTTTAGTAGAGACGGGGTTTCACCATGTTGGCCAGGCTGATCTTGAACTCCTGGCCTCAGGTGATCCACCCACCTTGGCCTCCCAAAGCCTCCCAAAGCCTCCCAAAGTGCTGAGATTACAGGCGTGAGCTAGCATGCCCGGCTGCATGCTGTGTTTTCAACTAAAGTTTTAACCAAGGATGTATTAAAGTGTTTGGGGCTTATACATTTTGCAGCATCTGGTTGGTACCTTGATAGGGGGAAGCTCAAGAGGAATGAAAATGGGGGATGGTATGTGTCCATCTCCCACCGTGGCCCCTCAAATGAATGTGAGCCCCTCAGACATTGGGAAAGGCTGCACATGCAGCGGGTGCCTGTGCTTTGGTGAGGTGCTGACCGTCACAGCCATGGCCCTGGAGCAAGAGAGGCCAGCAGTAGAGTTCTACCTGACAGCCTGTTCTGAACAGCCCCTCTGCTCCTTCAAGGTGTTCTCATAAATATCCCCTTGAAGATAATGCTCTGTTACTGCCACCATTCTGGGGCTGGAGGACTGCTTGAGGACAGGTCATCCCATGGATCGTCATGGAGGCTGCAGAGGTTATAGGCAGGGGCACAAGCAGAAGGTGAAAATGAGCACCCTATTTCTGCTCCAGTTAGCTGGAGATGGCCTATGTTTGTCCTTATCTCTCTTTGCAACCTACAAAGCCCTTTCATCTCTAAATCTGATGATCTTCACAGTCAGTTTAGAGAAAGCACTGCAATATGGAAAGAGCCCTGAGCTGAAATTTGTACTATCTGGGTGGCCTTACAAGGAACTGGGCCGGGGTCGGAGGGGGGAGGTCCTTTGACCACATGATATGGACACTGTTTCTAAGAAGTGATGTTTATTGAACCGAATAGGAACAGTGCCTTACATAGTTCTCATTTCACTCTCTCAACATTGCAATGATATCTTAGTTCTATTATCACATTTTGTAGAACTAGAGATTGAGGCTCACCAAAGTGAGTTAAATTACCCCCAAAACATGGGGGCAAAGCTAGGACTTCATCCCCAGTCTGTGTTGAAAGCTCATGTTCTTATCTCTGGTCAGATTGTCACCTTTTGAATACTCCATTCTTTCCAGCAGGAAAGGTTCAACATCACCGGGAGTAGGTTATCTCTTACGGAGAGTAATGTAATTTTTTGTTATAACTCAAACATATCCTACTTCTGAAAGGTGTTTAAGGCAATAGCCAAAAATAATAGCATGTATAGGACAAAAAAGTAAAATACAAATCTGGTACCACACATGGGAAGGCTGGAATTGCACAAATAATTTTTCTGTAACAGAAAAGTTGTCTTCTGTGATTATACATAATATTGAACTCTGAGCTACCAGGTATCCATGACAACAGTAGGAAAATAAAATAAATCTAAAAATGTTGCTTCTCAGGAGAAACAGCCTTTTTTTTTTTTTTTTTTTTTTTTTTTGATGGAGTTTTGCTCTTTTTGCCCAGGCTGGAGTGCAATGGTGTGATCTCAGCTCACTGCAACCTCTGCCTCCCAGGATCAAGCGATTCTCCTGCCTCAGCCTCCCGAGTAGCTGGGACTACAGGCACCCGCCACCATGCTCAGCTAATTTTTTGTATTTTCAGTAGAGATGGAGTTTCATCATGTTAGCCAGGATGGTCTTGATCTCCTGCCCTCAGGTGATCTGCCCGCCTCGGCCTCCCAAAGTGCTGGGATTACAGGTGTGCACCACCGCGCCCAGCCTGCATGCTTATTTTTTTAAACCAGAGGTACAGGGGTATACAGAATAAATCATGAAAGGCCCATTTTGTCCTCTTCCATTACTCTCACTCCCCTTCGCAATGGAGTCCACTTCTACCTGCGTGGAGGGTATCCTTCCAGAATCATTTGCAAACAGTACACACACACACAGAGTTTTGTTTAGTTTTTATTTTAACTTAAATGTGAAGTTAGTTTCTCTCTTCTACAAAGGCAGTGATGTCCAAAAATATTTTCCACTTCATGACTCTCTTACAGTTTGAAAAATGTTGATGACTGTTGTCAGAATCTTTACTCTTAAGAACCTTTAGCTTCTGGAAAAGTTTAATCTGAGGTATCATCTCCTCAGAGAGGATGGAGTGAGGCATCTGTGTGAGGCCTTTGGACACCACTCGTGTAGCCTGATAGACTGAAGTAAGATTCTGTCATTATGTCATACCTTGAAATGGGGAACCTGAGGAATCAGCCTGAGATGTTGGAGAGAAAGTGGAAACAGAGCGTCTGAGTTGGTCCCAGGGCCAGTCTCCTGCCCACATCCCTCCAGGATTCTGGGACATGGGCTTTTGTGTTTCCTCTGTGTCATCCTGGATGCTGAGAGTGGGGCTGCTCAGATGGATGCTGGTAGTCCCCCGCCTGCCCAGCGAGGCCTCCTTGCCCTCACTGGAGCCATTCCCTGGTATTGACACATCTCTCCTTCCCCACCCCCAGGGGGACAGATATTTTTGTAGTTGAGGCAGAGGCCATGGGACAGACAGGGCCATTTTATTTGGGAGGGAAGGAGAGTTTAGAGAAAACGTGGAAAGCCTCTGCCTCCTTGAGGAGGTGGGGCTCTTCGCTCTGGCGTTCCCCTGTGCTCTGGATGGTGCAGCTCAGAGCTCACTGTCTGGGAGACACTCACTCCATTCCTCTCAGCCCTGCCGCCTCTGTGCCAGCCACTGCCTGTTCTCTGGGTTTCTCTCTCTGTCCCTCTCGTTACTGTGTAAATCGAGTCCTTGTCCATTTCTCATAGGTCACTTCCTCAGCCTCACTTTCTAGTTAACAGTTTTCTGATTCTCTGAAATTATTTCCCATTATTCACTGTGTCTGATGATAACCTCCTCTTTTTCTCTTTCTGCAGCCAGGTTTGTATTGTGCCGTCTACAAGTGGCATAAACACAGGAACCCCCTTCCCTCTTCCTGGCCTGTGGACCTTTCTGTGAGGCATGGGGTAGCAGGAGAGAACAACAATGACAACGCCCTTTCAGGCTCCCTCTTCTCATGAACAGCTCCCTCTACAGCACAGAGAACAGTCTCTCCAGGCCTCTCTGGAAAGCAGCATTTTAAATTGCCTCACACCAGCTCCTGTCTAGAGTCCAGCCAAACAACAGAAGGAAAGTTCACCTTTACCAGTAACCCAAGAATTTCTAACTAGGGAAAAAATGGTGCCATTCTTTTCTACTGGATCACCTCCCGCTCCAGCGAAGATGAAAAGGCTAGCTAATTCCAGTGCTGGCATGGGTGTGAGCAAGCTGACAATGGGTAGGCTTTTGTTGGGATTATAGACCAATAAAACCTCACTGGATAATAGTTTAGCATTACAGTTTAGCTCATTTATAAGTGAGAGCTAAGCTACAAGGACGCAAAAGTGTAACAATGATAAAAGGGACGGTGGAGACAAGGGGGGAAGTTGGGAGGGGGACGAGGGATAAAAGACTACACATTGGGTACAATGTACACTGCTCAGGTGATGGGTGCATCTCAGTAATTATCACTGAAGAACTTATCCATGTAACCAAAAATCACCTGTTCCCCAAAAACTATTGAAATTTTTAAAAGATTAAAAAATAAAAATTTAAAAAAAGATCTGAAAGAGCATGATAGTTCCTTAACAGAGGTAAAGCCACCTCCTTTAAAAGAAGGAGGTGGCTGGGTGTAGAGTATTGCCACAGTGGACAGTGATAGGCGAAGGGGGAGGCAACGATATGTCACAGAGGGTAGGCAACTAGCAAAAAGTGGTGAGGATATTCTGTGAATATAAGCGTCCGCAGAGCATGGGGAACCACTAAGTTTAGCGGAGGCGTCAGAACTAAATCTACTGAAGTTGAAGTTTTCTCATATTTTTCTATCGCTACTATAACTCTTAGGGAGGTGGATAACCAAGAAGCGCTGACTGTTTTCTCTCAGTAAAACAGTGTTCACTATGGGGAACCATTCAGTTTGGTGGAAAGTCTAGGACTAAGTTGGTTGAGGCTTCCACAAGCTTTGCTGCTGTTGTCATAGCTCTTGGACAGATATGTTTTGGCTACTGGCTCTAATGAAAGACTGAGATGGCCCATAGGCCTCTGCTCAGTGCTGCCCTGAGACGTACTGGAGACAGAGACAAAAGGAACAATGTGTGCCCCTGTGTACATGTATTTCTGTATTTGCTAGTGGCTATTTTTTCCAGAACATTAAAGAAATATTTAAAATACTGAAAAACTGAAAAGTAGATTATTAAAACTCATATAAAGTTCACATATATAATTTCACTTCCCTGGATTTAATGGAAGTGAACTCATCCAAAACAATAAAAGACTGATAAATTGTATTATATAAAAATAAAATTATTTTATTATACAAAAATAAAATTGTTTTATTCAAAAAAAAGAAAAAAGAAAAATCCTGGCCGGGCGCTGTGGCTCACGCCTGTAATCCCAGCACATTGGGAGGCCAAGGTAGGCAGATCACCTGAAGTCAGGAGTTCAAGACCAGCCTGGCCAACATGGTGAAACCCCCTCTCTACTAAAAATTCAAAAATTAGCTGGGTGTGGTGGCGGGCACCTGTAATCCCAGCTACTCAGAAGACTGAGGCAGGAGAATCGCTTGAACCTGGGAGGGGGAGGTTGCAGTGAGCCGAGCCTGTACCACTACCCTCTAGCCTGGGCAACAGAGCAAGACTCTGTCGCAGAAAAAAAAAAAAAAAAATCCCAAAATAAATTAAACACTGAGAGAAAAGATCGGTAATATATAACACAGATACATATGTAATATCGCTAATGTATAAATAACTTTTTCTACTCGATGGAAGAAAGTTTCAAAAACCTGATATAAAAATGGTCAAATAGTCAAAGACATAAACAGACCATTGACTGAAAAAAGAATTAAAATGTCCCGTAAACATGTGAAAAAACATTCAGCCTCAACCCTAATAAGAGAAATGCAAATTAAAATAACACTGAGATATTATCTCTCACCTAGCAGATTGGCAAAAATGTAAACATACACTAACACATTCTGTTGGCAAGGCTTGAAGAAAGTAGATGCTCAAGCATTTCTGATGGGAATGGAAATTAGTACAACCTTAATGGGGGAGAATTTGATGATATCAAACAAAATGGCACATGCTTTTCCCCCTTTCTATAATTTATCCTGGTAATACATATTCAAATATATACAAAAATACATATGTTTAAGGATTTTCATTGTAGCATTGTTTATAATTGAAAAATATTAGAAACAACCAAAATGACTTTACATAGGAAAATGGTTGAATGAACTATGGTACATCATCGAATGGAATAGTCTGCAGCTATAAAAATGAATGAGGATGACATCTATAAACTGATATAGAATGGCTTCCAAGATATGCTGTTAAATTTAAAAAGCAAAGTGTGAGAAAGTATTTATGGTACGCCACGTTTTGTGCAAGAAAGAAAGGGGAATAAGAAAATATATATTTGTCTGCACAACTATACAAAAAGAAACTTAGGAAAGGAAACCCAGAAACTAATGAGATTGGTTCCATACAGGAGTGGGTGGAAATGGAGTGACTAAAGTTGCAGATAGCAAAATAAAGTCACTTTTGTCAGACCCAAGCAAACTGGAGCCAGAACACACAAAGGAGCACAGCTCATGCTTGCACATCTGAGATAAGGACTATTTCAAGGACTTTCTAAAATAACTCCATGAGAAATTCCTTCATCTTTTATACATCTCATGCTTTTCATGATCTACATTTTACATGCATTTTACATTTTACATGCATGCACATATTTCTATGACCAGGTTTATCACTATACATTCTTTAGGACTGTAGCAATTCTGATAAGATGCTAGGCCGATGCCTAGCAACGGCATCTCCACCAATGAACTGATGCTAATGCTAGCTTTGAGCCTCCAGAACCAATGAACTCTGTCTCCAAGCAGCTTACATAGCTTCTCCTTGCCAGTAAAAATTTCCCTTTACCTTTGGCTTGATGTACCTGTACCTATGGCTTGCTATAGCTGTGCTTCCCAGATGAGAATCCTTTTGCTTACTCCCGAATAAACTCAACATGTTAGGATATATTTTTCTCTGATGTCTTTTTTTAGCCTGGTGGGTGAAAAGAATAAGATGGTGGGAGCAAAGTAGAGAAGATGGAGGGGAGTGACACTTCTCTGAGTTCATGTTTTTGTACAGATCTGTTCTGACTTTTAGAACCATGTTAATGTTTCATGTACTCAGTTTTTTAGTAAATACAATCAACAAGGATAAAAGGAGGAAACATTAGCATGGAATACATATGGAAGCAAGTGTACCGAACTGTAGGTTAAGTGAATGACAAAACACAGTACGGGTAGGGGGTGATAACAGAAGTTTTGAAGCAGTACTTTGCCTCTGTATTCTCAGGCTAGGGCAAAAAGACAGTAGCAAATATTGAACTCTGTTTAATAGATTTGTTTCCCACACCAGCATGAGTTAACAATTCTGAAACTACATTCTGTGTATTCTAGGATTAAGCAAATAAGTAAATATACTGTGGGTAACTGAAACCAGGTTTTTCACGGTTGGAGAAGGAAATTACATATATGGAAAGAGAGAAGGTTAAAATGAACTCTAGAGTGTTGGATTGGAACTGGTCGTATCAGTATGAACTCATGGTTTTTAAGAAAGATAGGTAGGTAAGTAGGTAGGTAGATAGATGAATGGATTTGCATGTGTGTGTGTGCATATTTACATAATATATATACTACACACACATCTGTGTATATGTATGACAGGGCCTAAAAATAACAACACTCTGGCAATGAACAGACCTATTCCAGGTCTTGGTTTGTTTTTATACACAATTCTCTGCTAAAAGGAATCAGGGGTTCTTAGAAAAATACCAGATTACAGGGTTTGAGCCGGGAAAGTACAAGATGAGCCTGGAATATCTTGTAGTAACAGAAAGTAAGGAAGTGCTCAAAAAGTAATAGCAGTGTGTCAAAAAGACACAAGAATCAACTTGGAGGAGCTCTCACAGGACTAATCTGGGATAATTTTGATCATCAAAATCACCAATGCTAGTAACAAAGCATAACTAATTAAATAAAATAAATATCTATGAATCCAGACTGACTGAATGGAAGATGGGTGGGTAGGTAGATGGATGGATGGGCAGGTGGATGGATGGATGGATGGATGGATGGATGGATGGATGGATGGATTGGGAGGGAGGGAGGTAAACTCTTCCCTACAGTAGAGTAACAACTAATAAATATATGAGAAATAATGGAAGCAGAAAATTCACCATTTTACAACCATTATACCTCAAACACTAATCATCAAAGGATGCTAAAATTTAGTGGGTAAAGTCTGATGAGAAACAGAATATTTATATCATCTCAAAGTATTTCCCAAAGCTTAATTACCAAGTGAAAATATTAACTTTGCAATGGCAGACAAAGCCTGGCAGACACCACCTTATCCAAGTGACCAAAGTTATTATCTCCAGCAGTGGGACAAAAACCAACATCATGTGCCTCCTGATAACAATGCACTGAGAAGGACACAATATCACTTCTGTGGCATTTCTGCCAGAAATACATAACTGGAATCTAATCATGAGGAAACATCAGACAAACCCAAATAAGGTCATTCTACAAAATAATTGTCCTGTACCCCTCAAAAAAGAAAAGTGAAAGAAAGACCAAGAGAAATCGGCTTAAAGAAGACTAGAAATGACTAAATGTAACATATGATTCTAGACTAAATCCTAGACAAGAAAAATATGTATTTTTTTTCCTTCTCTGGCTATAAAGACATAACTAAGACATTCGGTGAAATTTGAATAAGGTTTGTAAATTAGACTATAGCATTGTGTCTTCTTAATTACCTGCTTTTGATAACTGTGTGATAATTTTATGAGAATATTTTTATATCTTGGGAAATACACAAGGATATATTTAGGGGTAACACAGCACATATATGTAGATCAGTATCAAATAGTTCAGAAAAAAATGATGTTGGGGAGGGAAAGAATTATAAGGTATATGTAGTTAAATATTAATATATATGGAACTTGAGAGGGGATATATGGAAATACTGTACACCAACTGTTACAAATTTTCTATAACTCTGGAATTATAAATAAAATTAAGTTTTTAAAAGAAAATCATGTAAGGCAGGAGGAAAGTAAAGTTAAAATAACCCAAGTTCCTTGAATGGCTCAGGAAAAGGAGTAAAGATTTTACTTATTTAAGTCAAAGAAAACAGTAGGAAATTGTAGGATAACCACTAAAGCGGTGGAATAAGGCAGTAAATCTTCCAAAGAACAGAGAAGAGAACTAGCTAGAGAATCTCTGGAAACCTGGGCAGGAGGGCAGCTTTGGCGCCAGCTTGATGATGGCCATCAGCTGCAGCCACAGTCTAGCTTGTGGCCAGACACAATCCAGTTGTTGCCAGCCCCTCCCTCACCCACTCACTATTCCTTGTCCTCAGGACTGACCCAGGAGTTTGTCCCTTTGAATCAGCCAAGGAGGACTGGCTCTGATGTAAGCCCTGCCCAAGGGGCCCAGAATAAAACAGAGGGAGGCCTTCGAACACAGTGGGCAGCGCTGCTCCATTTTTCCGACGCTGTGCTGGGCCCTGAATCAGGGAGGAGCCAGCTTCCAGGAGGTGAGCCTTTCAAGACAGCAGAGGGGCTGATGTGAGGGACGTGTCCTCAGACTGAGGAGTAAATGCTGGGTAGGTTGTTGTGGGGGTCGGAGGGGAGGTTCTTGGCCAATCAAGTGTGAAATTTTTTTAAAATTGCCTGAGGCAAGAGGACCACCTGAGCCCAGGAGCTGTGATCACATCAATGCACTCCAGCATGGGTGTGGGTGACATAATGAGACCCTGTCTCAAATAAAATAAGAATAAAAGTATATTGCCCTCCCCATCTCATTTTTCCACTATTGGTAGTAATGGTTCTGCAAGCGAGTACCTATGCAACCATTTAGAGGGAGCACAAATGGGAGAGGAGCCTGCCTTCTCTGCCTTGAAGCTGGCAGTGGTGAGAAGCAGCCCCAGATTCAGACTGGGGATGTGAGCATGGAAAGCAAAAGTAAGATTATAATCCTAAGAATCAAAACAATAAGCAGGAAGTCTTTGTAATCAGAAAGTTCTGGTAAATCTGAAGGACTCCCAGCTCTGGGGCAGCTGGACACTTCGATTTCCCTCTCTAACACCTGGCAGAAGCTCACAGCAAAGAAGCATCCCCACACCTGCTGGCCCGCACCAGTCTGCCCATATGTCTTCCTGGATGCTGGTGTGGGGGTGACGAGATGGAACCAGAGTTTCTCCAAATGTCTGCATGAGCAGCAAACCGCCTCCTACACACATACCCCTAAGAGCCCTCTGAATCGTGGACCTGGGAGAGGAACTTTCATTCCTTTGTTTGAGTATCGTAGTAAGGGCAGTGCACAGACTTCAAGTCCTGGAAAGCACAGAGTTTTAACTATGCTCCTCCACAGCCACAATAGGGCCTGGCACAGAGTTGGCTCCAGAAGAATCACCAGCCTCTACCCAGTCTGGATCTCACCTCCCTACAGAGGCCTTAGATCCAGAAACAGCCACGAATCCTTTGTGCCCCATCCCCCAATTCAGGTCTTAAACCTCCCTGTCATCTCACTGACCTGCCAAACAAGTCTGACTTAAAGATCTAACCTTTCGCTAGAGGGTTTTAGGGTTTCAGTGTAAATAATTCTGTGGCATGACCAGACTGAACTCAACTGCGCATGGCCCCCGCAGTTGCAGACCAAGCCTACCCCAAACCTGCATACACAGAAGTGTGCACGCACACTGATGGGGGGACGAGGAAAATGGGAGGATCTGTAGCTGAAGGATGACCCACAGCTGCTGTGGGACAGCAGTGGCTGCAGCATGAGGACAGCTCTGGAAGAAGTGACTCAGGTCAGCCAAGCCAAAAGCCAGTCAGACTTCCTTACCAGGAAAGAGGCCGCTAGGAGTCAGTGGGGTGGACCTTTAGGATAATCCCAATGGAAGGGAGGATTCTACCCAGGAAGAGGAACCAAGGTCTCACTTGGACTCACCACCCCATTGAAGGGAAGTCTCTTCCAGCAAAGAACTGCGTCCTGACAATCCCGTCTTCCTCCCTGAGCTGTCACCTCCACCACAGCCTGCTCCCAGTCACCTTCATGAGAGTCCTCTGGACATTGGAGTCTTCCTCGCACCCTGGACACCAGCACCTGCCAGAGCCACAGCCCTCAGCCTCTGGGCTGCTAACTTCAGGCCACATGATGCTATTCCCCTCTCTCAAATTTAGAATATCAGTTGCTTCAGAAGAAATTCTTCCCACACCCCCTGCTTAAAGGAACACAGGGAGGCTGAGGGAGGAGCAGAGGTGACAGGAGGAAGAGAGGTTGTCTCCTGGCAGTATGCTCCAGACCCCCAAAAGGCACGTCAGCCCTCAGGTGAAGGACTCCCACACCACCAAGCCTCTGCAGCCCTGAGGCCCCCCAGACCCACTGACAGCAACAGGCAGCCGAGCTGGGAGAGCTGAGGCAATCCCAAATTACCACTGAGTCTTGATGAAATGGCCTGCGTGGAAAACGTCTTGCTCCAAACCACCAAGGAGGCATGGCTTATTCACCAGCTCTTACAAACTTCAATTTACCTCCATTTTTGGAAAACAGTTTTTCTCCAAATTTAACAACACAACTTACGGACCAGGTAGCTGATTCCAGCCCCATCCCCTGTACCCAGATTCCTCCCTAGGGGCTCCCCTTCATCACATAGCTTCCTGTGCCCACTCTAAGCCAAGATCGAATCCACGTGGCCCAGCTGGGCCCCAACCTCCCCAACCCTTTCTCACTGCCCCTACAGATTAACCCAAAAGCTGTTTCTCTTCTAAGAGACTTTTCCTATTGGTTTTTGATCAGGGGACTGGGGCCACAAGAGGCTACATAGTCTCCTGACCCCTCTCTGACACCTTCCCCAGAAGAGGAAGCCCGAGGCCACCTCCTACTGAACTGCCACCTGCCCCACCGAGAACCTGAAGATTTGGTCTCACAAAGGCCTCTCCACTGGCCCAAAGGCAGAGTCAGAGCAGATGGTTCAGGAAATCTGCCCACTCCAGGGCCCTGCAGGCTCAAGGGCACCACTTGCTGTTTGAGGGGCTGCTGAGCATCTAATGAGATATAGTATGAAAGTGCTTTGTGAACTGAAAAGCATCCTGCAGACACTGGAGGAGTTCAGGGGGAATCCAGGAACGTGATCAGGTGCTGAACCAGCAAGGGAGGCACTCAGGAGCCTCCCGGGAGAATTCTGCCTGGGATTGTGCCACCCAAAAAGGATTCTTGGGAAATGGGGTCTGTGCCAGCGATGGAAGCAGGCCTGCCCAGCAGAGACACCCACGTGCAACCACTGCCAGGAACAGGCCGCAGGGAGATTAGCTTTGGCAGGAACTGGCAGAGGGAAGCAGGGACCTCAGCCTGCCAAGTGCCCACAGAGGGGAGAGGGGGATTGGATCCCAGCCTCGGCAGGAACGAGCTCCCAGTAGGACTCGGCTCCCAGGAGTGAGGCAGGCAGCTGTGCCAGGTCTCGCGAAGGAAGGAGGGTAAGAAACTGTTGGTCTGCAGGGCCGCACTCATGGGCCTGCCCTCTGGCAGAGGGGGTGCCAGAGTCTCCTCTGGGATCTCCCTATGGGATGGATTTGGCACTCACAACCCTCTTCACGATAACCGAGGAAGACTGCAGGCCTGCCAGGTCTTGCCCTCTGTCCCCGCTGCAAAGCGGCCAGGCACCCAAAACAGAATTCTTCACCCTACTGTCCCCTTCCTTTACCAGGGGTGATCGTCAGCATACATAACGACTGATACCGTTCACAGTGCAGGCAGGGTTCCCACAAGCCACCACGGGACGGTGACACTGGGGAGGCGCCATCCAGCAGACACAGCCTCAGGAGCCAGAAGTGTATATGGGGATTCCAGCACTTCCCCTGGGGAAGTGAATTCCCACTGAGGTCCAGGTGCACACCCTGGTCAAGAGGACACATAGGGACTGGGGTCAGAGCCCAGGGAATACACTGGGCAGACAGTGTATGGGCCAGTGAGCACCAGCAAGGTTCCAAGGCCAAGGTGGCTGGGGGCCTCAGGGAGCCTGGGGCCTCAGCCATTTCCAAATGACAACTAGTGTTTCAGTATTTCAGTAACTGGCCCTGCCCTACTTGACACATACTCTAAATATCAAGCCTACCCTTCCCACCTCTAGCTCTTCCTGACATCCACCACCTGTCTCCCACATGACGGGCTCCCAGGGCACAGGACTGTAGAATGAGCCATCCAACAATCCTGTGACCTGCTTCCTCAACCCCCACACATTAATGACACTCCAGCCTTGGCCATGACCAAGTGCCTCTCCCTTCCTCATATTTCTACCCTACTTACACTTTCATGACCACAAGTTCATATGATCCTTGCCCCAAGAGCTGAGTTTGTACCAACAAGTATTCCCTTTCAGCAGGGATACTGTAGCCAACCTACCCATGGCCCTGCTCCCACCTCTGTAAAGCCTTGAGAGAACCTGAGGTTCACCAGGTTATCTTCCCACCCAAACCACACTCTGTTCTGTCCCACCCCCTGGAATATCACTCAGCCTTTCTTATCCAAGGCCTTCCTGCAGGCTGTACTGTGAGGCATACTACACACTCTGCACCCAGACTTTCTTTTCTTCCTTCCTGCCTCACCTAGGCCTGGTTGCAGAAGGCGGTGGGGGGATGGGGGCACTCAATACTTGAAAGATTCCTTAAGGATTATTCCACCCAAGATACTAATAAGGATGGAGAACTGATCTGCCCAAGGCCACAGTGAATTAGAGACTGAGCAAGAAGGTAGAGCCCACATCTGACTCCTGTCTAGTTTGTTTTCTTCAGCAGGATAGACAAGAAGCCTACCTCTGCAAACCCAGGACAGACCCTCCTCCCCTGAGCAAGAGGAAATCCTCTCTTTTCAGCTCCTGCCAAGGTGTGGGCCCTTAGCAAGCAATAGGCCAGCTGAAGGCCTTGGAAACAATGCAGGCTAAAGAGAGGGTCACCATGAGCAGACCTGCAGGTCTGTCTACCTGGAGAAGTGGTTTGTTTGCTCTACTTGTCTTGTTTTTTGTGTGTAGGGGTGGGGGAGGTGAGGAGGCGGTGTCGGAAGGGCAGTACCACCAAAGTGGCTAACATTTTCCAGTCAGCAGCCTGGCCCCAGTGCCACTTCTGTACCTTCAGGAACACAGCGGCCATGATTGGTGCTCAATGTGCCCAAGTTTACTGCATTGTAATGTGTAAGAAGATGCTATGATGGCTGCAATCTTAGAGGGTAGACTAGGTGCAGAGAGGGACAGGGGACTTGGGAACTGCCTCCCATTACCCCTATAAAAATATCTGCCTGATAACAATTTGGGCTGGGTGACTTATAAAGGAAAAAAGAAAAGAAAATCTCTGCCTGACAGCCACAAAAGTGCTGCTGCTCATGCCAATACACCTCATTCCCTAATTCCAAAATGGCTAGCAAGGTCCCAACATCAGCCTTTTCCAAGAACAGTCTCCTTCGGAGTTATTATTCTAGTACAGGGTTCAGAAAAGGTCCTCAAAGCAGCCAATCTTGGCTTTAGATGATGATAGTGATACTTTAAACAAAAACATGAAAGAATTCAAGTTCCTTTGTAATCTAAGCAACCCACACCTTGAGGTTGGCCTGCACATCTGAAAGGGAAATCGAAAACATTTTATAAAATACAGCATTTTAAAGAGCCAGGGAGGTAATTTTGAAAAAGGGACCAGAAACTTCCCTTCCAGTTAAGACTTCTTGCCTTTTTCTACACAGTGGTGAAGTCTTCTCTGTACCACTCCAGTCTAACGTGACCCTGACTACCAGCACTCAGGGGTGGCTGGGGAGTGGTTACTACTGTCAGCAATCCATCTCTTGTGGATTAAAGTCTTCTGTGCCCCCCCAAATTCCTATGCTGAAGCCAGAACCCCCAATGAGGTATTAAGAGGTGGGGCCTTTGGGAGGTAATTAGGTTTAGAATAGGTCAAGAGGGTGGGACCCTCCTGATGGGATTCGTGCCCTTATAAGACAAGGAAGAGATCTCTTGTCAATGCAATCTGACCACACAAGCATCAGGCATCACAGTCCAGAGGGTGCACAGTATAAAGGGGTGAGGACCCGGGTATTGAGTAAAGATGAGCTATTTGCAGGCAGGTAGCATCAGAGCTTTCTGGGCCAAAGCAATAACGATACAACAAAAAGGAAAGGCAGGCAGCAGATCCTGGACAGTTTGGGCCAAAGGGACCTCACAAGCACAGCCCTGCTCTATTAAGCAGTGAGCGCACGCTCCCACCAGGCCTGGTCGGCACAGCAGCTGAGGCTCCCTTTCTCAGGAAAGAGAGGCTATTCAGAGAGCTACTGCACTGCCTGAGACCCTCGGCTACTTCCACAGATGCCGCTAACAAGTGAAAGTAGACTTTAGGATGCTGCTTTCATACTTAAGGATTAATTGGGTTTAAGGCTAGAACTGGAATTGGTCATTGAGTTTTAAAGACTGTTGCCAGATAATAAAGTTGAAAAATACGAAGCATCCAAAAATCTGAACGCCCAAGACCTTTTCCTACAGCTCTATCAGCCTCAGAGCACTCCTTCAAGATTTCATTGCTATTAAAATAGCTGAGTGAGGAAGAATCAGGACCAGCGCGGCCCCGCAGTCCCTCCCTACTGGCTCCCCGCCCACTAACTTGCAGATCAACTGTGCTTTCCTCGTTGGCACCCACCCCAGCCCCCGCTCAGGCCCCGGCAATGAGACCAGCGAGCGGCGGTCAGAGTGGCGCCCCCGCGCTCGACTCCTGCTGGCGGCCCCGCCGGGCTCATTCAGTGGACTCGGGCGCCCCCGTGAGGCCGCGGGTGGGCGGCGCACCTAGCTAGTGCGCCCTGGGTCCCGGCGGCAAATCCTCACGGCCTGGCACTCACTTGCGCGCCATCTGGACTGCCGCCCTCTTCCCCCGAGCCTCGTCAGCGCCCGGCGGATCGGCTGTTTGCTAGGTCGCCGGGGTCCCTAGGGCCGAGTCGGCGGTGGCCGGCCAAGCAGAGCTAACGAGACCCTTGGGAGGGCAGCTGCGGCAGCCGGGCCATGGCAACTTGTCGCGCTGCTGCCGCCGCCGCCGCCGCCGCCGCAGTGTAGGCTCGGCAGTGCCCCCAGGCCCCGCACCAGCCCGCGACCTGCTCCGCCGCCGCCCTTCTCCCAGTCCCTGCCCCCCTGTCAGCGGAGGCCCCCACGAGCTCTACACTGAGCGCCTCCCCGCACTGCCCCGCGGCGAAGTCGCCGTAGAGGAAGACCGGGCTGGGGGCAAAGGGGCGTCAGCCCTGCCCACTCCCAGTGCCATCCCCGAACGCGCCCTCCCCGGCCCCTCCAAAAACCTGGGTGTGGCCGTCCCCTGCCTGGGGCCCTCATTGAACCGAGGCCTCATCCATGTTTAAAAGGGAATGGGGAGGGAAGGGAAAGAGCCAGTCGCCCTCTGGCGCCCAGCCTGGGATGTGAGGGTGCTCCACTGACACACTAAAGTGAAGGGCCCCGGAGCTACCTACTGAGCTCCCCATCTGGGTGGGGAAAATAATGGTGTTATTTCATAGGGGTGTCACGGCGATAATAATCTAACGTTTATTGTCCATTTGCCAGGAATTAGGCTGTGTACCTTACTCCAGTGACCTCATTTAGTTCTTACAACACTGATGGCCCCATCATGAGTGTACGTTTATTCCCATTTTACATATGGGAAAACTGAGGCCTAGGTTCATATGACTTGACCTGAAGGCACACAGCCAGTGACAAAGCCAAAGCTCTTTACCCCAGTGTTTTCTCTTTTTTAATTATTTTTGGTACAGACAGGGTCTCTCTATGTTGCCCAGGCTGGTCTCAAAGTCCTGGTCTCAAGTGATCCTCCCACTTAGCCTCCCAAAGCACTAGAATTATAGGCATAAGCCACCACGCCCGGCCTACCCCAGTGTTTGAGAAACTGTCTTCCAGGAGTCACAATTCCTCAGAACAAAGGATTTCATGGCCCAATAATTTGGGGAAACACTGCATGTTGTACTTCCCTCTGCTTTTGTGGGGTCTGACAACTCAGTTTAGTGAGCTTGAGTCTCTCCAAGAAGAAAAGTGTTTAACTTGGTTTGATTCAGTGTTTTCCAAACTTATTTGAACAGAGAACACTTTTTAAAAAGACATCCCACAGGATGCTAATAAGAATGTCTTTTTAAAAAGTGTTCTCTGTGTACACTTTTAGACACACTTGTCTCCTCAGTCTCAGATGAAACAATAGCTGTGGGAGTCTTTGTACCCTAAAAAGTGCTGTAAAACTATGAGGGCATGTTTTATTGTTGCTAGTGTTATCATAATCATCTTCATTATTTTTAGGAATTCTGTCTGTAGCCTCCTGGGACTCCCCTCTGTGGTGCTGAATAAGAATAACTAACATTTACTGAGCGTTGCCTATGTGCCAAGCACTGTTCTAAGTGCCTTCCGTATATTAACTAATTTATTCCTTAAAGCTACCCAGGTATTATGGCCATCTGAGGAAAAAAGACATAGAATCTGAGGATCCTATGAGTAATAGATGTAAAATCCTTAAAAGAAAGCCCTTACAAGTGCTACGCAAGTGCTTGCCATTATCATTATCCCCATTGCACAGAGGAGGAAACTGAGGCACAGAGCAGTTAAGTGACTTGCTCTAGACCACACTAATAGTAAGTGAGTTGGAACCCAGGCAGCCAGGGGCAGGGCCTGTCCTGGTACCCACTGTGGTATCCTGCCTCTGTACCAGCCACGGAAAGGAAACCCCAGGTTTGCACCCTCATCAGCAAAGCCAGAACTTCCTGTGAGTGCCTCCTGTCTGCGTTGCACCTCCTCCCCCATCTGTCCATCATAACCACCGCCACAAACACCCTCATAGAAAAAGAAAAGGGACAAAATTTGGGGTTAGACAACCCTGGATTGGACCCTGACCCAATAATTTACTGGCTGAGTGACCTTAGACAAGTAACTTAACCATCAGTTTCCTCTTCAGTAAAAAGAGCGCCTCATCTACCTCACAGGTTTGTGTGAGGATAGACTAACATCCTGGATATAAAGCACTTTGCACACGGCCCAATGCCTACTTCTGCTTCTGCCTCCTCTGAGAAGACTTCCCTGACTGTGCCTCCCTCCCCCTAGACGGGATCAAGGCCCCTCCACTGTATTCCCCTGCTTATCCCCCACCTCAGCCTGCCAAATCCTTGGTCTTGAAATTATGGCTTGATGTGTCTGTCTCCCTCACCTTCACAAAATTGAGCTCCAAAAATCAGTCTTCTTCACTGCTATATCCCCAGGTTCTAGCACTACCAAGCTCAGCACACAGTAGGAGCTCAATAAATGTTTGCTGACTGAATGACTGAATCATAACCAGAAGGATAGCTGATATTAATTATTGAGAGCCTGCACTAGCCCATGTTCTATACATTTCATATAGATTCTAACTCATTTAATACAACAATCATATGATGTAATTACTAGTGTTTTCCCATTTGAGGAAACTGAGGCACAGAGACATGCCTAGTAAATAGTGGAGACAGAATGTCCACCCAGTCAGTCTGGCTTTAGAATCTGCAAGCTTAGTAAGTGAGTGGACAGATGGGTGCCAGCCTACCTACCCTCACAGGGCTGCCGAGAAGGCCAGACGACACTAAAGTACTGCATACGCATGAAGCCTTCTTGTGACTAAGCCCCGGGAAAGGCAGGAGTTTCAGCTGAGGCCCTGCTTCTCCCTGGGCTTTTGTTTCCCATCTATGCAGTAAGGACTGGACTTGATAATATCAGGGCTCTTAACACTCTCAGTGGTGCCCGTCTGCAGGCCTAGGGTGTTAACAGAGCAGGAGAAAAAAAAGATAGTTGAGCCAAGAGAGACCTATAAACAGTGTGGTTGCTAGGCCAGCCCAGCCTGCAGCAGAGGGCAGGCCAGCGGCCAGCAGAGCCAGGAGGGGCCACGCAGCTGCCTCTGAGCACCCAGGTCAGAGCTGGCTCTCATTCACCAGGAGTGAGGGTCAGAGTCAAGGTCCTGGCCAGGCTAATATGATGCAATAATTAAGGACGATAATGATCATTTGAAAGGAACCAGCACTTTACAGTTTGTGTTATTTTCGTCCGGGCCTCACGCCAAGCCTGTGATTATTATCGCTGAAAACTAAGACTGAGAGAGGCCTGGGGCTCAGTCCAGGGTCACAGAGTGGGGCAGCGTCTAGACCCCACATAACCTGTTGATTAGCTGATCACCTAAACTGCAGCAAGTCATATTTTAGAAATTGCTGGTTCTTTAAGGAGTGAGCAGGCAGGACCCAGGTGGCATGCCTGGGCTAGCAGCAAGTAAGAGAAGTAGCCATTTTCACTCATTAAAAGTTTGGCCATGCAAGCAAAGTGGTCACATGGGGCAGGCCCATATCCTTGGGGCTCAGGTCGCAGCTGGACCTGGCATCAGCTCAGGCTGCTGTAACTGGGCCCCAGGTGTCCTGTTGAGCCCAAGTACCCCTGGGAGGCTCTCAGGCCACTGAGGTCCAGCTCATTATGGCCTAATTGTTGGCAAATCACTCAGCTGACCTCAGGGACAGAGAGCCATAAGCTCACAGTGAGAAAAGTTTGAGGAGCTACAACTTTTTCCCATGCGGCCCACAGCTTTCTCCACAGTGGCCGAAACTTTTCCGGCCCTTGGGGGGCACAGAGCTTTCTCCAGGTTGCCCAGGCCCAGGTACACCATGGATACGCTGCTGTCACCACTGGGGCTGGCACAACCCTCAGCTGCAGCCTGGCGGTCTGAGGCACAACTGGGCTCCCCAGAACCTCAACGATGCTCTCAACCTGGCAGGGGGTGCCCTAGCCCTATCCTCCACTCCTCCCAGCCCATCCTGGGACACTAGGTGGGACTTAGTCACAGCCAGGGCCGAGCACTGCATGCCTGAAGGTGCAGAGATGTCTGGTTGTCAATATGATGATGGGCCCCTAGTCCCACTGCAGTTCACAGACGCCGTTCACCCACCTGAGCCCGTCTTCAGGCATACAGTTTTTGGCCCTGGCTGTGACTAAGTCCCACCTAGTGTCCCGGGATGGGCTGGGAGGAGTAGAGGATATGGCTAGGGCACCCCCTGCCAGGTTGAGAGTATCGTTGAGGCTCTGAGGAGCCCAGTTGTGCCTCAGCAGAAACAGAGAGCTTGCTATGGAAACTCAACTTCAAGATGCAGCCCACAACTCCCTTTCAATCAGATGGGGGCCCACATTCTCTCTGAGAGAGAAATCCTCGAATGCCTCCCCTTCTCCCGCTCACAGACCCTTAGGAAAGGCCTGAGCTCAGTGGTCCCAGCTAAGTGTGATGGACATTCATGATGGGACCAGGGCCAGGTGGCTCTGGCCTCCATTTCCTAGCGGGTCTCAACCCCAGGTGGTAGCAGGAGGGAGCTGGGCCTGGGACCTTCTTACGGCCCTGCATCACTGTTGGCTTCTTGATGACCACTGACTTTCCCAGCCAGTCCTTGCCAGGACCAAACCTGCAGGAGTCGGGGACTCTGGGGGAGGAGGAGGCTGAGCATTCAGATGGGGAAGGCCTGAGGAAGTGACCCAAGTTGATCCAAGGTCCTCTGGAGAATATTAAAGGGAGCTCAGAGGAGCCACACACAGCCCCAAATTAAATGTGGGAACCAGCAGAGTGGGGTTTAGAGTCAGGCAGCCCAGATTCAATCCCAGCTCTGCTACTTCCTGGCTGTGTGGCCATGGGCAATACCTTTCCCTGTTTCCTCTTCCCTAAAATAGGGATAATCATAGGACTAACCACAAAAATTAGACATAAGGTTTTAGCTAATATTTATATAGAGTCCATAATGTATGTTAGTAATTGTGCTAAATAAATTATAGGTATCACTTCATTTAATCCTCTGAACACCGCTGCGAGGCTTCACTTGTTTGGAGCTGTATGTTACACCCTAGCCTAGTAAGTACTCAATAAACATGTGCTGACTGAGTGAATCAATGAACGAGGATGTCAGTGCTATTTTTATGCCCGTTTTTCAGAAGAGCACTCTGAGGCTCAAAGAGAGGAAGCAACTTGCCAGGACCACTCAGGGCCAGAACCAGATCCCAGGTCTCCTGACTCAGGCCCTGACACCAGCATGGCCCCACAGACAGTCCTATGGCCGGGGCAGAGGGGTATACCAGTGATGTCTGAGGATGAGGTACCTCAAACTACCTACCCACAGGCACAGGCTGCACCTACCTCAGGCACAGTCCCTCCAGCAAGACATGAGCCCGGGTGGCCTTGGACACATGTGGTGCTTGGGTGCCACCTTGTGGCTCTGGGCAGTGCAGGCTGAACCTGGCCAGACCAAGCAGCCTGAAGCTGCTGAGAAAGGCCAGTCCCATAACCAGGAGAGGCCAGAGAGCCACCAGTCCACAGATCCTGTGCAGGGCCCCAGCCTAGTCATGGATAGAGAAGGACAGACTTCTCCAAAAGCTTCATTCAAAGACCGAAAAGCCCCCGGAACCCAATAATTTGTGTATGGGTGGGAGAGGGGCTAGGATTATACAGCTGGGTTGCTTCTGTGTCCAACAGGGGCCTGAGGCCTCCCGGCTTTCTGGGGCGCCGAACCCTGAGGGCCTCTCGTCTGCCCCTCCCACACAACACACACGCAGGAGCCGTATCATGCCTCTTGCCAGATTTCGCACTGCCTACAGCCTGAGGTCATTGGGTCTGCAGCCTACTTTCTTAAGGCCAGGATGCCCAGCCTGAAGGCCCATCTAGCAAATAGTTTCCACCTCTCCTTCCTGTACATTAGACCCATAAAGAAGCAGGCCCTGACCAAGATCACACAGCAAGGCCATGGAGGGTGGGCTCCACGCCAAGGCCTTCAGACTGTCAGGCCAGTGGATTCTCAGTAAGGCCCCTTCTCTCTTAAAGTTAAACAGCACAGCAAGTGCTGTAATTCAGTCACGCATTCATTCAACCTGATGATCCCTGCCCCCATGGACTCAGAATAGAGTGTCCCTTCCCATGTCACAGTCCTGCAGGGGTCAAGGGACTACCACCCACCTGTGCCCAGGCCAAGCATCTTACAGGAAAAAAGAGTGTAGGGATCAGAACCACGCTTTATTTCAAGTCCCAAACCTGCCACTTACTAGTACTGAGCCTTGACTAAGGATGACCTCTCTGGGCCTCAGTTTCTTCATCTGTAACATGGGCTTGATATTCGCTACCTTGCAAGGGGTTGTGAGGTTTAAACAAGATATGGCATATAACACCCCAAATGAGGGACCTGGCCAGGGCAGGAGCTGATTAAATGGGCTCTTCCTTCCCTGTAGCCCCTGGCCTGCCAGAGGTGAGGCCAACTGAAGGAGACTAGAGGAGGCTGAAGCCCTCCAGCCACAACTCATAACAGGGACCTGATGCCCAAACTTCCCAAAGTCAGACCCCAGGCTCAGGCAGATCAGGGCAGACTCTTCAGAATCAGGCAGTTGGTGCCCCTCTTCCTCAGGGCCCTGACTTTTCTTCTTTGGGGCTTAAAGAATGGATCCCCAGGTGAGTCTGCTAAGGAGGAGAAGGTGCCTGGTGCAGGGAGGCAACCTGGCTACAGGCAGGGGTCAGGGGCCAGCCTGGCTCCGCTCATCACCTCTCACTGAAAGACCTCTAATCAGGCCCCTTCCCCTAACTGAGGCAAGGCCAAGGCCCTGAAGCTTGTCTGGAGGAATTCGCCCCCACCCTGCATGGGAGATTTGAGAGCTACCCCACTGAGAAAAGGAAGCCTCCTCATCTGGGCCAGGGGCCTACTTGCCTGCCGCCTCATGGAAGGTATTTAGTGTTTTGTGCCGCTAACAGAATACCTGAGACTGGGAAATGTATAAAGAAATTTATTTGGCTCACAGTTCTGGAGGCTGGAAAGTCCACAGGCATGGTGCCGGCATCTGCTCAGCATCTGGTGAGGGCCTTCTTGCTGTGTCATCCTGCAGCAGAAGTGGAGGGACAAGAGAGCATGAGAGAGGAAGGGAAAGGGGACCAAACTCATCATTGTATCAGGAATCCATTCCTGTGATAATGGCATTAATCCATTCATGAGGGCAGAGTAATCCATTCATTACATAATCACCTCTTAAAGGTCCCACCTCTCAACATTGTTTCATTGGAGATTAAGTTGCCAATACATGAACTTTGGGGGACACATGCAAACCAAACCAGAAATTTTCTTTGGCCCACTTTCCTAGAAGAGCGGCTAAGGTTGGAGAGGCCAGAGGATCCCCCTGAGGGGACAGAGACCCATTTTTAAGACTAGATACAGCAGGATAGGAGGTATTAGCCTGAGTGAGTAGGGTGGGCAAGAGGAGAGGAGACCTGGCTTGTCCTGGTCCCATGCCTGCCTCATTTGGAGAAAACAATCTGCCCCCAGTGCCAAAAGCTCCTCCAGCTCCCAGCAATCAGGGTGAACTCAGGAGATAGGAGTCAGGGGGCCAACTCCAGACCTGGTTCTGTTACCAATTGGCTATGAGATTGCTCACTCCAAAGCTCAGTTCCCTCATCTGTAAAGTGGGGTGGTACCACCTACCTCCCAAGTGTTCGAAAAATCAAGTCAATTGGGGAACATGAAAGAGCTTCCCAAACTACAATCGTACAAAATTCACTAGAAACATCACAAGTTTGATGCTGGAAGGGAAAGGCCATGAGAAGCCACCAGTCCAACATCTACCTTCTATGGAAGAGGAAATAAGAGTCCCTGGCCCAAGGGCACTTGCCAGAACCTGTGTCAGATCTCAAACTTCTTGACTCGCTTCTCCTCTCTGCTTCCTTTAGGTGTACCCAGGCTGAGGCCTTGTGCACTCAGTTTCCCAAGGCTGGGTGGTTGGGGTTGGCATAGAAAAAAGAGCTACAGATTAGAAGCTCTTAGAAGTCCTGCCCAAAGTCAGAGTGGATTATGCAGCCTGCAAACCAATGGTTAGCAGAGGAAGGGGTTGACTGAGAGCATCAGCTTGCAACTCCACCCCCCACCCCCAACAGAGGGGTGACAGTACATTTCATATGGCCTGAGGAAAGGCTACCCAACCTACAGCCTCTGCAGCTGCTGGATGATCCCAGGGTCAAAACAGAAGCCATTGGCAGGGATTCCAGTGCCCCCAGCAGCAGTTGCTGTGCATTTCACAAGCCCTGAGGACAGACTCCCCTGCCCCACAGCCACTGCCACTGCCACTGCCACTGCCAAAGCACAAGCAAAGTGCATGCTCCCCAGCTCCCTGCCTACTGCTGCTGCCACTGAAAGCAACCCTGTGCTCCCCAGTAGCAGGGTGGCAGTGGCACCTCCACCCCAACATACCACCAGGAGCCTAGGGATCACCCTGCCTCTGCCTAACACAGCCAGTGCCTACACACACTACTAAGGGGCCTAAGGAGCCAGGCCTG
The DNA here is from genome assembly GCF_029289425.2 of Pan paniscus. Lineage (NCBI taxonomy): Eukaryota > Metazoa > Chordata > Mammalia > Primates > Hominidae > Pan > Pan paniscus. The sequence goes on along the minus strand of NC_073258.2, from coordinate 6,432,935 downwards.
GCTCCACTCCTCCTTCCCAGTGCCTAAGCATGTCATCTTTGGGTATGGGAATCACCCAACCCAGTTCGTCACCTTTGGCACCCAAACACTTTTCCAGGGGCCTGAGATCAGGCCCACCCAACCTGCCTCTACCACCACAGCTGACACCCACACATACGTACCCACTATGTGCCTAGGGACTGGCCTCCCAAGCCCAATGCAGCCACCAGAAATTATTTAATAAAATCATGTATCAATAATAACCTTGAATAAAAACAGACTAAACTTTCCAAATAAAAGACAAAGACTGGCTAAATGAATTAAAAAACATGACCCAACTATATGCTTCCTAAAAGAAACTCACCTTATGTATAAAGACACATATAGATTTAAACTAAAAGGATGAAAAAAGTCCATGCAAATGAAAACCAAAGGCAAGCAGGAATAGCTGTACATATAAGAGATAAGACAGACTTTAAGTCAAAAACAATAAAAAGAGATAAAGATAATCATTATATAATGATAAAGGGATCAATTTGGCAAAAGAATATAACAATTCTAAACATATATGCACCCAACATCAGAGCACCCAGATTATAAAGCAAATATTATTAGATGTAAAGAAAGAAGTAGACTCCAGTACAATAAGAGTTGTGAACTTCAACACCCCACTCTCAGCATTAAACAGATCATCTAGACCAAGCCTGTTCAACCTATGGCCTGCAGGCCACATGCAGCCCAGGATGGCTTTGAATGCAGCTCAACACAAATTCATAAACTTTCTTAAAACATAATGAGAGTTTTTGCAATTTATTTTAAGCTCATCAGCTATTCGTTAGTGTTAGTGTATTTTATGTGTGGCTCAAGACAATTCTTCTTCCAATGTGCCTTAGGGAAGCCAAGAAATTGGACACCCCTGATCTAGACAGAAAATTAACAAAGAAACATTGAATTAAAACTGCACATTATACCAAATATACCTAACAAAAATTTACAGGACATTTCATCCAACAGCTACAAAACACACATTCTTCTCATCAGCATATGGAATATGCTCCAGGATAAACCATATGTTAGCATACAAAACAAGTCTCCACAAATTTTTAAACATCAAAATCATATGAAGTACCTTCTCAGACCACAATAAAATAAAACCAGAAGTTAATAACAAGAGGAATGTTGGAAACTGCACAAATATATGGAAATTAAACAACATGTCCCTGAATGGCCATTGGATCAAAAAAGGAATTTAAAAGGAAATCAAAAAATTTCTTGAAACAAATGAAAATCAAAACACAACATACCAAAATCTATGGGATACAGCAAAAGCAGTGCTAAATGGTAGTTTATAGCAATAAATGCCTACATCAAAAAAGTAGAAAGAATTCAAATAATCTAACAATGCACCTCAAGGAATGAGAAAAGCAAGAGAAAACCAAAACCAAAATTAATGGAAGAAAAAGTCTACACTGTATGTATGAAAACATAACTTGGGATTCCATAAATATGTACTATTATTATATGCCAATTAAAAAAGAAAATAAGCTTTTAAAAATAAAATACCTAGGAATAAATTTAATCGTGAGGCAAAAAACAAGGAAAACTACAAAACACTGATGAAATAAATTAAAGAGGACACAAACAAATGGAAAGACAGCCTATGCTCTTAAATCAAAATAATTGATGTCCTTAAGATGACTATACTGGCCGGGCACAGTGGCTCACACCTGTAATCCTAACACTTTGGGAAGCCGAGGCAGGTGGATCACCTGAGGTCAGGAGTTCAAGACCAGCCTGGCCAACATGGTGAAACCCCATCTCTATTAAAAATACAAAATTAGCCAGGCGTGGTGGCACACACCTGTAATCCCAGCTACTCAGGAGGCTGAGGAAGGAGAATCGCTTGAACCTGAGAGGTGGAGGTTGCAGTGAGCCAAGATTGTGCCACTGCACTCCAGCCTGAGCAATGGGAGTGAGACTCCATCTAAAAAAAAAAAAAAAGATGACCATACTGCCCAAAAAAACCACAGATTCAAGGCAATCACTATCAAAATACCAATGTCAGTTTTGACAGAAATAGAAAAAACAATGCTAAAACTATTCTGGAACCAAAAAAGAGCCTAAATAGCCAAAGCAATCCTGAGCAAAAACAACAAAGCTGAAAGTTTCACACTAGCTGACTTCAGAATATATCACAAAGCTATATTAACCAAAGCAGCATGCTATTGGAATAAAAACAGACACATAGAACAATAAAACAGAATAGAGAATCCAGAAATACATGCATGTGTTTACAGCCAATGATTTCCAACAAAAGTGACAAGAATATACATTGAAGGACAGTCTCTTGAATAAACAGTGCTGGGAAAGTTGGATATCCATATGTGAAAGAATGAAACTAGACCCTATTTCTCACTATACAAAAAATCAACTCAGGATGGATTAAAGACTTAAACGTAACACCCAAAATTATAAAACCAATAGAAGAAAGAATAAAGCACAGGGAAATACTTTAGGACTTTGGTGTAGGCAAAGATTTTATGGCTAAGACCTCAAAAGCATAGGCAACAAAAACAAAACTAGACAAATGGGACTATATTAAACTAAAAAGTTTCTGTGCAGCGAAGGAAACAATCAATAAAGTGAAGAGACGACCTCCTGATTGGGATAAAATATTTACAAATTATTCATCCAACAAAGAACGAATATCCCCAGAATATCCAAGGAATTCAAACAGCTCAGCAGTAAGAAAACAAATAACCTCATTTAAAAGTGGGCAAAGGGGGGAGAAGCCAAGATGGCCGAATAGGAACAGCTCCGGTCTACAGCTCCCAGCGTGAGCGACGCAGAAGACGGGTGATTTCTGCATTTCCATCTGAGGTACCGGGTTCATCTCACTAGGGAGTGCCAGACAGTGGGCGCAGGTCAGTGGGTGCGCGCACCGTGCGCGAGCCGAAGCAGGGCGAGGCATTGCCTCACTTGGGAAGCGCAAGGGGTCAGGGAGTTAGTTCCCTTTCCCAGTCAAAGAAAGGGGTGACGGACAGCACCTGGAAAATCGGGTCACTCCCACCCGAATACTCCGTTTTTCTGACGGGCTTAAAAAACTGCGCACCACGAGGTTATATCCCGCACCTGGCTCGGAGGGTCCTACGCCCTCGGAGTCTCGCTGATTGCTAGCACAGCAGTCTGAGATCAAACTGCAAGGCGGCAGCGAGGCTGGGGGAGGGGCGCCCGCCATTGCCCAGGCTTCATTAGGTAAACAAAGCAGCCTGGAAGCTCCAACTGGGTGGAGCCCACCACAGCTCAAGGAGGCCTGCCTGCCTCTGTAGGCTCCACCTCTGGGGGCAGGGCACAGACAAACAAAAAGACAGCAGTAACCTCCGCAGACTTCAATGTCCCTGTCTGACAGCTTTGAAGAGAGCAGTGGTTCTCCCAGCACGCAGCTGGAGATCTGAGAACGGGCAGACTGCCTCCTCAAGTGGGTCCCTGACCCCTGAACCCCGAGCAGCCTAACTGGGAGGCACCCCCCAGCAGGGGCACACTGACACCTCACACGGCAGGGTATTCCAACAGACCTGCAGCTGAGGGTCCTGTCTGTTAAAAGGAAAACTAACAAACAGAAAGGACATCCACACCGAAAACCCATCTGTACATCACCATCATCAAAGACCAAAAGTAGATAAAACCACAAAGATGGGGAAAAAACAGAACAGAAAAACTGGAAACTCTAAAAAGCAGAGCGCCTCTCCTCCTCCAAAGGAACGCAGTTCCTCACCAGCAACGGAACAAAGCTGGATGGAGAATGACTTTGACGAGCTGAGAGAAGAAGGCTTCAGACGATCAAATTACTCTGAGCTACGGGAGGACATTCAAACCAAAGGCAAAGAAGTTGAAAACTTTGAAAAAAATTTAGAAGAGTGTATAACTAGAATAACCAATACAGAGAAGTGCTTAAAGGAGCTGATGGAGCTGAAAACCAAGGCTCGAGAACTACGTGAAGAATGCAGAAGCCTCAGGAGCCGATGCGATCAACTGGAAGAAAGGGTATCAGCGATGGAAGATGAAATGAATGAAATGAAGCGAGAAGGGAAGTTTAGAGAAAAAAGAATAAAAAGAAATGAGCAAAGCCTCCAAGAAATATGGGACTATGTGAAAAGACCAAATCTACGTCTGATTGGTGTACCTGAAAGTGATGGGGAGAATGGAACCAAGTTGGAAAACATGCTGCAGGATATTATCCAGGAGAACTTCCCCAATCTAGCAAGGCAGGCCAACGTTCAGATTCAGGAAATACAGAGAACGCCACAAAGATACTCCTCGAGAAGAGCAACTCCAAGACACATAATTGTCAGATTCACCAAAGTTGAAATGAAGGAAAAAATGTTAAGGGCAGCCAGAGAGAAAGGTCGGGTTACCCACGAAGGGAAGCCCATCAGACTAACAGCGGATATCTCGGCAGAAACCCTACAAGCCAGAAGAGAGTGAGGGCCAATATTCAACATTCTTAAAGAAAAGAATTTTCAACCCAGAATTTAATATCCAGTCAAACTAAGCTTCATAAGTGAAGGAGAAATAAAATACTTTACAGACAAGCAAATGCTGAGAGATTTTGTCACCACCAGGCCTGCCCTACAAGAGCTCCTGAAGGAAGTGCTAAATATGGAAAGGAAAAACCAGTACCAGCCACTGCAAAATCATGCCACAATGTAAAGACCATCGAGACTAGGAAGAAACTGCATCAACTAATGAGCAAAATAACCAGCTAACATCATAATGACAGGATCAAATTCACACATAACAGTATTAACTTTAAATGTAAATGGACTAAATGCTCCAATTAAAAGACACAGACTGGCAAATTGGATAAAGAGTCAAGACCCATCAGTGTGCTGTATTCAGGAAACCCATCTCACGTGCAGAGACACACATAGGCTCAAAATAAAAGGATGGAGGAAGATCTACCAAGCAAATGGAAAACAAAAAAAGGCAGGGGTTGCAATCCTAGTCTCTGATAAAACAGACTTTAAACCAACAAAGATCAAAAGAGACAAAGAAGGCCATTACATAATGGTAAAGGGATCAATTCAACAAGAAGAGCTAACTATCCTAAATATATATGCACCCAATACAGGAGGACCCAGATTCATAAAGCAAGTCCTGAGTGACCTACAAGGAGACTTAGACTCCCACACATTAATAATGGGAGACTTTAACACCCCACTGTCAACATTAGACAGATCAACGAGACACAAAGTCAACAAGGATACCCAGGAATTGAACTCAGCTCTGCACCAAGTGGACCTAATAGACATCTACAGAACTCTCCACCCCAAATCAACAGAATATACATTTTTTTCAGCACCAAACCACACCTATTCCAAAATTGACCACATAGTTGGAAGTAAAGCTCTCCTCAGCAAATGTAAAAGAACAGAAATTATAACAAACTATCTCTCAGACCACAGTGCAATCAAACTAGAACTCAGGATTAAGAATCTCACTCAAAACTGCTCAACTACATGGAAACTGAACAACCTGCTCCTGAATGACTACTGGGTACATAATGAAATGAAGGCAGAAATAAAGATGTTCTTTGAAACCAACGAGAACAAAGACACAACATAGCAGAATCTCTGGGACGCATTCAAAGCAGTGTGTAGAGGGAAATTTATAGCACTAAATGCCCACAGGAGAAAGCAGGAAAGATCCAAACTTGACACCCTAACATCACAATTAAAAGAACTAGAAAAGCAAGAGCAAACACATTCAAAAGCTAGCAGAAGGCAAGAAATAACTAAAATCAGAGCAGAACTGAAGGAAATAGAGACACAAAAAACCCTTCAAAAAATTAATGAGTCCAGGAGCTGGTTTTTTGAAAGGATCAACAAAATTGATAGACCGCTATCAAGACTAATAAAGAAAAAAAGAGAGAAGAATCAAATAGACACAATAAAAAATGATAAAGGGGATATGACCACCGATCCCACAGAAATACAAACTACCATCAGAGAATACTACAAACACCTCTACGCAAATAAACTAGAAAATCTAGAAGAAATGGATACATTCCTCGACACATACACTCTCCCAAGACTAAACCAGGAAGAAGTTGAATCTCTGAATAGACCGATAACAGGATCTGAAATTGTGGCAATAATCAATAGCTTACCAACCAAAAAGAGTCCAGGACCAGATGGATTCACAGCCGAATTCTACCAGAGGTACAAGGAGGAACTGGTACCATTCCTTCTGAAACTATTCCAATCAATAGAAAAAGAGGGAATCCTCCCTAACTCATTTTATGAGGCCAGCATCATTCTGATAACAAAGCCAGGCAGAGACACAACAAAAAAAGAGAATTTCAGACCAATATCCTTGATGAACATTGATGCAAAAATCCTCAATAAAATACTGGCAAAACGAATCCAGCAGCACATCAAAAAGCTTATCCACCATGATCAACTGGGCTTCATCCCTGGGATGCAAGGCTGGTTCAATATACGCAAATCAATAAATGTAATCCAGCATATAAACAGAGCCAAAGACAAAAACCACATGATTATCTCAATAGATGCAGAAAAAGCCTTTGACAAAATTCAACAACTCTTCATGCTAAAAACTCTCAATCAATTAGGTATTGATGGGACGTATTTCAAAATAATAAGAGCTATCTATGACAAACCCACAGCCAATATCATACTGAATGGGCAAAAACTGGAAGCATTCCCTTTGAAAACTGGCACAAGACAGGGATGCCCTCTCTCACCACTCCTATTCAACATAGTGTTGGAAGTTCTGGCCAGGGCAATCAGGCAGGAGAAGGAAATAAAGGGTATTCAATTAGGAAAAGAGGAAGTCAAATTGTCCCTGTTTGCAGACGACATGATTGTATATCTAGAAAACCCTATTGTCTCAGCCCAAAATATCCTTAAGCTGATAAGCAACTTCAGCAAAGTCTCAGGACACAAAATCAATGTACAAAAATCACAAGCATTCTTATACACCAACAACAGACAAACAGAGAGCCAAATCATGAGTGAACTCCCATTCACAATTGCTTCAAAGAGAATAAAATACCTAGGAATCCAACTTACAAGGGATGTGAAGGACCTCTTCAAGGAGAACTACAAACCACTGCTCAATGAAATAAAAGAGGATACAAACAAATGGAAGAACATTCCATGCTCATGGGTAGGAAGAATCAATATCATGAAAATGGCCATACTGCCCAAGGTAATTTACAGATTCAATGCCATCCCCATCAAGCTACCAATGCCTTTCTTCACAGAATTGGAAAAAACTACTTTAAAGTTCATATGGAACCAAAAAAGAGCCTGCATCGCCAAGTCAATCCTAAGCCAGAAGAACAAAGCTGGAGGCATCACACTACCTGACTTCAAACTATACTACAAGGCTACAGTAACCAAAACAGCATGGTACTGGTACCAAAACAGAGATATAGATCAATGGAACAGAACAGAGCCCTCAGAAATAACGCCGCATATCTACAACTATCTGATCTTTGACAAACCTGACAAAAACAAGCAATGGGGAAAGGATTCCCTATTTAATAAATGGTGCTGGGAAAACTGGCTAGCCATATGTAGAAAGCTGAAACTGGATCCCTTCCTTACACCTTATACAGAAATCAATTCAAGATGGATTAGAGACTTAAACCTTAGACCTAAAACCATAAAAACCCTAGAAGAAAACGTAGGCATTACCATTCAGGACATAGGCATGGGCAAGGACTTCATGTCTAAAACACCAAAAGCAATGGCAACAAAAGCCAAAATAGACAAATGGGATCTAATTAAACTAAAGAGCTTCTGCACAGCAAAAGGAACTACCATCAGAGTGAACAGGCAACCTACACAGTGGGAGAAAATTTTCGCAACCTACTCATCTGACAAAGGGCTAGTATCCAGAATCTACAATGAACTCAAACAAATTTACAAGAAAAAAAAAACAACCCCATCAAAAAGTTGGCGAAGGACATGAACAGACACTTCTCAAAAGAAGACATTTATGCAGCCAAAAAACACATGAAAAAATGCTCATCATCACTGGCCATCAGAGAAATGCAAATCAAAACCACAATGAGATACCATCTCACACCAGTTAGAATGGCAATCATTAAAAAGTCAGGAAACAACAGGTGCTGGAGAGGATGTGGAGAAATAGGAACACTTTTACACTGTTGGTGGGACTGTAAACTAGTTCAACCATTGTGGAAGTCAGTGTGGCGATTCCTCAGGGATCTAGAACTGGAAATACCATTTGACCCAGCCATCCCATTACTGGGTATAACCCAAAGGAATATAAATCATGCTGCTATAAAGACACATGCACACGTATGTTTATTGCGGTATTATTCACGATAGCAAAGACTTGGAACCAACCCAAATGTCCAATAATGATAGACTGGATGAAGAAAATGTGGCACATATACACCATGGAATACTATGCAGCCATAAAAAATGATGAGTTCATGTCCTTTGTAGGGACATGGATGAAATTGGAAATCATCATTCTCAGTAAACTGTCGCAAGAACAAAAAACCAAACACCACATATTCTCACTCATAGGTGGGAATTGAACAATGAGATCACATGGACATAGGAAGGGGAATATCACACTCTGGGGACTGTTGTGGGGTGGGGGGAGGGGGGAGGGATAGCACTGGGAGATATACCTAATGCTAGATGACAAGTTAGTGGGTGCAGCGCACCAGCATGGCACATGTATACATATGTAACTAACCTGCACAATGTGCACATGTACCCTAAAACTTAAAGTATAATAATAAAAAAAAAAAAGTGGGCAAAGAACATCAGTAAACATTTAAAAAAAAAAAGAAATACAAATGGCCAATAGACATATGAAAAAATCCTCAAAATCGCTAATCATCCAAGAAATGCAAATTAAAGCCACAAGAGATCATGTTACACCACTCAGAATGGCTATCATAAAAAAGATTTTTAAAAAAACAGATGTTGGTGAGAATGTGGAGGAAAGAGAACTCACACACTGTTGGTGAGGATTTAAGTTAGTACAACCTCTATGGAAAACAGTATGGAGATTTCTCAAAGAACTAAGAATAAGAACACCATTTAGTCTATCTGTCACACTACTGTGTATCTACCCAAAGGAAAAGAAATCACATCAAAAAAGATACCTGCCCTTGCATGTTTATTGCAGCACTATTCACAAAAGCAAAACTATAGATTCAACCTAAGTGTCCATCAATGAATGATTGGATAAAGAAAATGTGGTGTGTATATATACACAGCAGAATAGTATTCAGCCATAAAAAAGAATGAGATCATGTCTTTTGTGGCAACATGGATGGAACTGAAGGTCATTAAGTTAAGTAAAATAAGCCAGGCATAGAAAGGCAAATATCATATGTTCTCACTCATACATGACAGCTAAAAAAGTTAATCTCATGAAAGTAGAGAGTAGAATGACAGTTACCAGAGGCTGGTAAGTGCAGGGCAGTGAGATAAAGAGAGGGTGGTTATTGGGTATAAACATACAGTTAGACAGAAGAAATTAGTTCCATAGCAAACAAGAGTGATTATAGTTGGCAACAATGTATTGTATATATCAAAATTACTAGAAAAAAGGACTTGAAATGTTTCCAACATATGAAAATTATAAATTCTCAAGATAATGGATACCCCAAATACCCTGACTTGATCGTTACACATTCTATGCATGTAACAAAATATCACGTGTGCCCCATAAATATATACAAATATTATGTATCAATTAAAAAAAATTTTTTTTTGAGACGAAGACTCATTCTGTCACCCAGGCTGGAGTGCAGTGGTGCGATCTTGGCTCACTGAAACCTCTGCCTCCAAAGTTCAAGCAATTCTCCTGCCTCATCCTCCTGAGTATCTGGAATTACAGATGTGCACCACCACATCCAGCTAATTTTTGTATTTTTAGTAGAGACGCTGTTTCGCCATGTTGGCCAGGCTGATCTTGAACTCCTGACCTTAGGTGATCTGCCCGCCTCAGCCTCCCACAGTGTTGGGATTACAGGCATGAGCCACCACACCCAGCCTTCAATTAAAATTTTTTAATTAAAAAATAAAGAATAGATGATGCACCCGAGACAGATTTCAGGGACTTCAAGAAGACAAGAAGATTCCTGTGCCCAAAAAACCTCCCCACCCACTCCATGTGCCAGAATAACCACCACTGTTCCTCCAGGAGTCAACTACAGCCATTATCAGGCTTTTGTGCATAAGTGTGAAGGAGCTTCAGATCCCACTGGAGAGCAGGTTTTGACATAAAGAAGGGACAGAGAATATGAGGCCCCTGACCATCTTGATACAGAAAGAAAAATCTGAGGAGGAGAAGTTAGGGCAGGGATGCCATGGGGGCCAGGAAGGAGAAGGGAAGGAGAGAAAGTAGACAAGTGGTCTGCCCCATAGTGCTGGGCTGGGGGTAGGGACTGCTAAGGCAGTTGCAGGCCAGTTGGGCTGCCCAGAGTGTCCTCCACAGTGGGATGCAGTGTGAGTCCCAAACTCAAGATATTCCTCATGCTGTAGCTACTTGGAGTGGGCAAGAGCACTAAGGGAGGCCTTCCTGGAGTTGGTGGCATCTGAGGTCCTAGAGCAAGCACAAGCAGTATCATGTGAAGCTAAGAGAGGAAAGACAGGTCAAACAGAAGGATGGGCAGCAGAGTACAAGCAGTTTGGCCTTGCTGGAGAGGCACCCCTGGGAGGGGTGGCGGATGAGAGCCTTGAATGCCCAGTAAAGAGTCTGCACTTTATCTGGTGGGCAGTGGGGAGCTTCTGCAGGGTCTTAATAGGGAGACAAGGTCAGGTTTGCTTTCTTGAAAGATCCTTCTGGAGGCAGAGGTAGACATGGGCTGGAGGGAGTGGTGGGTCCTGGCCCAGCATGAGGCCTGGAGATGACCTGAGACAAAGGCCTTAGGAGCTAGACAAGAGAGGAGCTTGGCAGTGGGATGGGCAGGGTTGGTGCCCAACCAGATGAGGGTGTGAGGGAGAGGGGCGAGCAGGGTCGTGTCCTGGAACCTGGCTTGGTACGTGGGGTGGACTCACTTGACAGGAGATGGAAAAGAGGAGTTGACAAGGCATGGGACAGTGGGAGCAGGGCTAGTGGTGGCCACATTGCCCTTGAGACATGTGTGCCTGCCTCATGTCTCCCTTCCCTGGCTGTCCCTGCCATGGAGTCTTGGTGAGGACCTTTGGGGCCTCCCCTCTGTGCTCTGCAGCCACAACCTTACCCTGGCCCCAGACGTTGCCTCTGTGAAAGGGTCTCCCCAGTTGAGGGGGGAGGCCCATCCCTGCCCTGAAAAGCCCTAGACCTGACAAGAGGCACAGCTGGGATCTCCTAGCAAGAAAAAAGGCCTGAGTAGCATCTCTTCAGCCTGTACGCTCTCTCTGCACCCCTCAGCTGGTCTTTCCTCAGGCAAGACTTGAAGCTCATCTACCCCAGGGAGCCTTTCTGGCTTAGCCCAGCCCCACAGGCAGAGCTGAGTTCCCACCCTTCTGAGCTGAACCACTGGAGTCAAGGATGTTATGACCAGACCAGACAGGCTTCCTGATAGCAGCACCCTTGCTTCCCCCATTGTGACTGTCACACACCCACCCCTACTACGGCCCTCTGCACACCAACCTGCCAAGGCCAAGGCCACCCTCACTGCCCCTTTCCCTCTCTCTCTCATTCCTTCACAATCCACATTTGGAGGCTGTGGTAGGCAGAGGGGTGGCTCTCACAAAGATATGTCCATGTCCCATCCCTTGGAGACTGTGAACATGCCCTATCTTAGAAAAAGGTCTTTGCAGATGTAATTAAGGATCTTCAGATGAGATCACCCTAGATTACCTAGATGAACGCTAAATCCAATGGCAAATGTCCCTATGAGAGATGGAAAAGAGGCCATGGGAAGATGCAGGTGGAGACTGGATGCAATCCAAGGAATGCCAGAGGCACCAGAACCTGGGAGCAGCCAGGCGCGGATTCTCCTCTAGAGCCTCCGGAGGGAGTGTGGCCCTGAAAACACCTTAATGTTGGACTTCCAGCCACCAGAACCATGGGATAAGACATTTCTGTTGATTTAAGCACCCACTTTGTGACAATTTGTGATGGCAGCCCTAGGAAACTAATACAGAGCCTTAAGAAGAGAAGGCAAACAATTCTTGGAGGTCTGAGTTGGCCTTGGTGTGAGGTGACCAAGTGGTGTGTCCAGTGAAAGCCACCAGCATTCTGGGGCAGCAGTGGGGTCCACGCCAGGGCCAAGAGGTGAGAAGCCACCTTTGCATGGGTGTCTGTGCCCTGGCCAGGCCCCTACTGACAAGAGAATCATGGGAGAACTAGAGGGGACCACAGAGCCCAGTGAGAAAGGCACAGGCCAGGCCCAGGGAAGAGGAGAGAGTGGAGTCACAGAGGGTCACCTGAGGCCTCACCCAGCATGAGGGATCCCTCCTCTTGACAAACCACACAGCTGGGCCCAGGGGTGAGCAGTCCCTGGAGTGCTCCACATTCTTCTGGGGCCCTCCATCCCTGGTTGCCCGCTGGACCCCTCTGACCACCCTGCTGCCACCTCAGCCACAAAGCATACCCATCCGGTGCCCTTGGAGGATCTCCAGGGATCCAGACTTCACACTCTTATTTGGCTCCTGCCCTCCCCAACTTCCAAGACTTCAGGACAAACCTCACCAGCCCCACACCTGCCGGCATCACAGTCTGTATCCCACATGTTGAGCTCAGCCTCAGCCATCCAGGCCCTCCTCCTTTCTGCTTGGGTGTCTGCTTCCAAACCTTCCAGGCCTGGCCCAAATGTCCTCTCCTCCATGAAGCCATCATTGAATCCTATCTGTTCCTCCCCAGGGCCTAGAGCAGGGGTGAGACAGAGGTGTGAGTAGAGAAAGCCAGATTTGGATCAGATGACCATCCCAGCATTGCCACAGATATGCTGAGTGACCTTGAACAAGTCACCCAAATTCTCTAACCCTCGATGCCTACTTCTAAAATGGGATGATAACATCCTCACTTCAACAGGCTCTCTCAAAGCCTCATTCTCCTTCTTCCAGCTCCCCGCCTTCTCCCACAAACATCATAGAAGTACCACTGATCCTTCAAAAATCCTCACATAGTAAGTGCTCAGTCAAAGTTGCACTTCCTTGGAACTCTTGGCTCCTCATTTCCGATATTTAGAACCCACCTGCTGGATTGACTGAGATCCCACAGTCCACTCCCTGATCCTGCTTTGGGCAGAGCTGCCCCTGGGGTGGGCTGCAGGTTTAGGGTATGAGGTGTGAATTCTCTGTCTTTGTTGAATCTTCAGCTCCAGAGCAGATACCTTAGGCAACACAGACCAGTAGGAAGGGCCTGGCCTGGCTGTCAGGAGACCAGACTCCAGGCTGGTCCTGTTCACTTCCTAGGAGACTGAGTTAGGCAGCCAGCTCTTGCGCAAGGTCATTGCCCATTGGCTGAGGCAGAGCCTGTGCTCCCCTGGGGAAAAGTAGGGGTGCATTTAACCACACTTAGGGAGCCCCACTGGTTCTCTGTGTTCCTGCTTGATGTTGCTAGGGTGAGTATCAGCTCTGGAGGTCAGCCCAGGAGAGCAGTGAGGGCCACTAGGGTGGAGGCTCTTACTAGGCAGGTGATGGCAGGAGTAGGGGATATGCAGGGAAAGCCCAAGGAAAGAGGGTGACTCACATCCCGAGCTGGTTAGCCTCTCTCTCTGGACAATCCCACCACTATCCCCAGTCCATACCAGGGTCCCTTCCTCCCCAGCTCCTGGTCTTCTTGGGAGAAAATCTTTTCCTAAGCCTAACCTCTAGCCCTCCTTTTTGAACCCGAGTCATCCACAGTGAAAAATGAGCAGGAATGTGAGTTCATCCTCTCACTTTCACTCTCCATCTTGTTTCTTTCTATAATTTGTTTATGGGACTTACCCAAGCCCAGATACCTCCCTTGAGGTGAGGTGACAGTGAAAGGGCACTTGGCTTTGGAGTTCTAATCCTATCCCCACCAATTCTCAGCTTGATGTCATTGAGCTCTTTGTACTGCACTTGCCCTGGCTGACTTGAATGTTGGTTCTCAAATTAGAGATCCTCTCCTCTTAAAAGACTGGCTTGTCTCTGGAGGCTGAATTAGAGACCTCCTCTGGGCTCCCACTGCACTCTAGTTCTTCTCCATTGGACTCTAAGTAATTTGGGCACAGAAACCACATCCAGTGAGCCCATTAAGCCTCAGTGCCTAGCAGACTGCCTGGTACATAACAAATGTCAAAAACGATGGTGAATGAACAAATAAATGGAAGGGTAAAAGATGACCTCATGTGCCTGATGCTCAGTTCTAATGCCTGTCTAATAATAGAGGGGTTGGGGCTGCTGAATAAGGGGGAAATTGTAGTGGTGAAAGTACTTCACAGGGCCCAGAAATGGTAGGCCCTCAAAAATATGGTAATTCTCCTCTGCTCCTTCCTATTAAAACAACCCCAAGAAGCTCTTGGGGACAGACCTAGAACCAAGGAGATGACACCACACGAAGAGAGATTCAGCCCTCAGTAAGGAAAGACATCTGGGTAAAGCCACCCACTCACAGAACTGACGGCCTCAACACACAGTAGTGAGCAACTCGTCTCTAGAGACATGCAAGTTGAGGGAGCTCATATCCAGGCAGGAGCCGAGCAAGGTGACCTCTAGAGACCTCTGCTGTATATGGCTGTGAATATGTTGCTGTTCTTGGTTCCTGTGAATTCGTGATTCTGGATGTTCTACATTGTCCTAGAGGCCCCAAAAAGGATGGGAAGAGGAGCCCATCTGCCCTGGTGCTGAGCATGCAGGGATCGTGGCTACCACCACCTTCAGCTACTAGCAGATTTGCAGTTCCTCTCTTCCTTAAATTCCTTGTGTGCAGACAAAAATAAAATCTTCTTCCTCTGATGGCCTATGTTTCTGAGATCCTAACCCTTCATCATCTGAGTTTTTGATAAGTCAGTGAGGCAAATGACTAGCAAGAGTGGGGTCTGAGCAGTGAGGACAGAAGCAATATTTTTGTTATGGGATTCAGTCTGTGGTAGAACCACTTCTCCAGAAGATGGTGTGTTTATGGAGTGTGTGTCTCTTGAGTATTTTAGTGAGTGTGTATATGGTATTTTCATACATACTGTAAAGAAATGCCTTTTACACCACAGAGTGATTTGAGATGAGCTAGGTGGAGCATGACTCAAAATATTACCAGCATTACAGATTTATTCTTTGGGTTAAGGTATTTAATTGCCTGGTTGAAATGCAAATCACCCTGTAGGAGTCTATGCTGATAAATTTATAATTCTTTATGAAATAGACAAATCTCCAGAAGGATATAATTTTTCAAATTTACTTAAGAAAAGATTAAAAACCTGAGCAGATTAATTACCAAGAAAGAAATCAAAAAGCATTAATAAATAATTATTACCTGAAAGACACCTGGACCCAGGTTTTATGAGTAAGTTCTTCCCAAACTTTCAAAAGATGAAAAATTCCTGTGCTATAAAAAACTATCCTAGAACATGATATTTAATTAGGAAATTGAGTGAATTCATTATGAAACTAGCATAACTGCTATTCCAAAACTTCATAACGATAGTTCCAAAAGAGGCCAGGCACAGTGGCTCACACCTAAAATCCCAGCACTTTGGGAAGCCAAAGTGGGTGGATTGCTTGAGCCCAGGAGTTTGAGACCAGCCTGGGCAACATGGCAAAACCTCCTCTCTACAAAAAGTACAAAAATTAGCAGGGAGTGTGGTGTGCACCTGTAGTCCCAGCGCCTCAGGAGGCTGAGGTGGGAGGCTCTACTGAGCCCAGGAGATTGAGGCTGCAATCTAGCCTGGGTGACAGACCAAGACCTTGTCTCAAAAAATAATAAAATAAAATTTAAAAAATAACAGATGCTGGCAAGCTTCTGCAGAAAAGGGAACACTTATACACTGCTGGTGGGAATGTAAATTAGTTCAGCCACTGCGGAAAGCAGTTTGGAGATTTCTCAAAGAACTTATAACTACCATTTAGTCCAGCAACCCCATTATTGGGTATATACCCAAAGGAATAAAAATTTGTTCTACCATAAAGACACATACACACATATGTTCATTGCAGCACTATTCACAATAGTAAAGACATGGAATGAACCTAGATGCCCATCAACATTATACTAGATAAAGAAAATGTGGTACATATACACCATGGAATACTATGCAGCCATAAAAAAAGAATGAAATAATGTCCTTTCCAGGAACATGGATGTAGCTAGAGACCATTATCCTAACCAAAGTAACACAGGAACAGAAAACTAAATACCACATGTAATCACTTATAAGTAGGAGCTAAACATCAGGTACTCCTGTACACAAAGATGGCAACAGTAGACAGCAGGTCCTACTTGAGGGTGGAGGGTGGGAGGAGAACGAGAACTGAAAAACTACCTATCGAGTACTATGCTTATTCCCTGGGTGACAAAATACTCTGTATGCCAAACCCCCATGACACGCAACTTACCTATATAACAAACCTGCACATGTAACCCTGAAACTAAAATAAGAGTTTAAAAAATAATCAATTATTGGCCCCACTTCAGACCAATTTAACCAGACTTTCTAGGAATGGAGTCCTGGCAGTACAATGGTGCTGTTTAAAAACTCCTCTAGAGTTTCTACTGGGCATCCCAAGTTGAAATCATCAAGCTAGAAAGAAAATCATTTCCTGTAGAGGAGACAGCATTGAGTAAAGGTCTAGATCAATGGTTTCCAATTATATTAGAGTTTCCTGGGTAGCTTTTTTAAAAACACTAATGTTCAGACATTAAGGAAATCAGAATCTTTGGAGACAGGGTCCAGGTCGTGGTATTTTTTTAAGGCTTCCTAGGTGATTCTAATGTAAACCAAGATTGAGAACCACTGGCTTATATTGAGAATGGGATGAGCATTTAGGGAATATATTAGTTTCCTGTTGTTACTGTAACAAATTATCACCAGCTTGGTAGCTTAAAACAACACAAATTTATTATCATACAGTTCTGAAGGTCAAAAGTCCAAAGTAAGTTTCACTGGGCTAAAACCAAGGTGTCGGCAGGATTTGCATTCCTTTCTGGAGGACTTAGGGGAGAACCTGTTTCCTTGCCTTTAGCTGCTTCCAGAGGCTGCCCAGATTCCTTGTCTGGTGTCCTCTTCCCCCATCTTTCTTCATCTTCAGTGCCAGCAAGCACATGACTCTGACCTCCGCTTTCTTCATATTCCCAGGGAAGTAGAACATGGGCATCTTTAGGGGAAGTGGGTCATTATTCTGCCTGCTACATGAATAATAGATAAGTTTGGGTAAAACACAGTAGAACAGATGTAGAGAAAGACACAAGTATTGAAGAGATGGTCTGGGGTCACATTTTGAAAGGCCTTGGAGCTAAGCTAGAGAGTTTGTGTTTTATTTAAAGTAAATGCTGGTGACTTCAGATAACAGGCTTCAAGAACTACCACAACTGAAACAGCAGAGGCCACAGGCTACCCTGGGAAGAAACAACCTGCCTCTTCCCATGAGGCTCATTGTTTACCTCTGATGTTTGCTGATAAGTAAAGACCACTATGATAAGATCAGAGAAGACCTCTGCTTCAAGGATTGGAGAAGAGTCACCAAGCACCAAGGATGGACAGAAAATAGCGACTTGAGCCAGAAAAGGTATAACCATTCATTGGGTTTAGGATATGTCCACCATCTCTGACTGTCAGGGCCCAGAAGGACAGAGACGGGACACTCAAAGGGGATAATTGGGGAGAGTATAATGAGGGACTATTTATAAACACAGATGGGATTAAGTAAGCCAATGAGGGACAGGGCAGCACCCTGGAATTTGCACAGCAAAAAGCCAGGACCACCCCATGATCTGAGAGTCAAATGGAGAGAGTAGACACAGAAACCCAAAAAGTAGTGATAGAAAAACGTCACCCAACCAGGGATGTGATCTTCAGCAAGGAATCTGTGACCTGGCAGAGAGGGAGCCAGGGGAACCAACTCCCTGACCTCAGTGTTCTCCCAACCTCCTACTCTAGTGGGGAGTGAAATTTGGCTGAAGCCACTGAAAGCCAGCGGGCAAGGTAATGTGCTGATGCAGTCTTCCTGAAACAGGCAGACAGCAGAATGGAAAAGATAGCAAGTAGATCTGGAGGGACAAAGGAAAAATACATGGCACAGCAGGAAACATTAAAAGTTACGAAGCCTCAAATTTAATATAGACCTCTCGTATCATCCAACAGTCCTACATCTGGGTATTTACCCAAAAGAATTGAAATCAAGATACTAGAGAGATATCTGCACTCTCATGTTTATTGCAGCATTATTCACAATAGCAAGAGGTGGAAAGAACCTAAATGTCCATGAATAAATGAACAGATAAAGAAAATATGATGTATGTGCAATGTGTAAACCCCAAAAATAAAAATCTAAGCCCCCAACTGACTGAATGGAGCCCTCTCTTGACCAAGGGGATCCCAAAGAAACCTGAAAAGCTAGTTCAGGCCATGATGAGAAGTGGGGATCAGACATGCCTGGTTATACCCTTCTCCCTTTAGAGTTTAGGTACAACTGACCAGCATTCACATTAAAAGAGAGATCATAAGACTGAAAAAATAGACTCTGTAGCAAATAGACTCTACTCTTTGTAGATCCAACTCCAGACTCTGGTATAGCATCACTTGACAGATGGTAGGCCCTGAAGGAAGTCAAAGTATTTTGCCCCAAAATATATTTCCTTTGACGTATTTTGAAGTGACCTTGCAAAGCTGTCTCTTAGTGGGGAAATCTCCGTTCTGTAGAGAGTCATCTCTTCCCTTTACTAGGTATTTTCCAGAGAGCCTGACACCTTTTAAAGGCCAATAAGAGATGTATTTTGTTTGTTTGTTTGTTTGTTGGGTTTTTTTGTTTGTTTGTTTGTTTTTAGATTTTCTTTGATTTATTTTTATTTTTTATTATTATTAAACTTTAAGTTTTAGGGTACATGTGCACAATGTGCAGGTTAGTTACATATGTATACATGTGCCATGCTGGTGTGCTGCACCCATTAACTCGTCATTTAGCATTAGGTATATCTCCTAATGCTATCCCTCCCCCCTCCCCCCACCCCACAACAGTCCCCAGAGTGTGATGTCCCCCTTCCTGTGTCCATGTGTTCTCATTGTTCAATTCCCTTCTATGAGTGAGAACATGTGGTGTTTGTTTTTTTGTCCTTGCAATAGTTTACTGAGAATGATGATTTCCAGTTTCATCCATGTCCCTACAAACGACATGAACTCATCATTTTTTATGGCTGCATAGTATTCCATGGTGTATATGTGCCACATTTTCTTCATCCAGTCTATCATTATTGGACATTTGGGTTGGTTCCAAGTCTTTGCTATTGTGAATAGTGCCGCAATAAACATACGTGTGCATGTGTCTTTATAGCAGCATGATTTATAGTCCTTTGGGTATATACCCAGTAATGGGATGGCTGGGTCAAATGGCATTTTTAGTTCTAGATCCCTGAAGAATCGCCACACTGACTTCCACAATGGTTGAACTAGTTTACAGTCCCACCAACAGTGTAAAAGTGTTCCTATTTCTGCACATCCTCTCCAGCACCTGTGGTTTCCTGACTTTTTAATGATTGCCATTCTAACTGGTGTGAGATGGTATCTCATTGTGGTTTTGATTTGCATTTCTCTGATGGCCAGTGATGATGAGCATTTTTTCATGTGTCTGTTGGCTGCATAAATGTCTTCTTTTGAGAAGTGTCTGTTCATATCCTTTGCCCACTTTTTGATGGGGTTGTTTGTTTTTTTCTTGTAAATTTGTTTGAGTTCATTGTAGATTCTGGATATTAGCCCTTTGTCAGATGAGTAGGTTGCGAAAATTTTCTCCCATTTTGTAGATTGCCTCTTCACTCTGATGGTAGTTTCTTTTGCTGTGCAGAAGCTCCATCTATCCTCTCTGAGGCCTGTTACTTAGAAGCTTTATCTACATAACAAGAACTTTGGCTTCCACAACCCCCCTTAATTCAAGCATTTCTTTCTGCTGACTTCAACTCTTTAGGCAAAGCTTAACCTTTTCAACCAATTGCCAATCAGGAAATCTTTGAATCCACCTTGACCTGGCAACCCCCACACAACTGCTCCCCCGACCAATAACATCTGTCTCCCTAAAATGTATAAAACCAAGCTCAACCCAACCACCTTGGGCACATGTTCTCAGGATAAACCTCTTCAAATATTTTACAGAGTCTGTTTTTTTCTATCAAGAAGTAGAATATTCAGGCCAGGTACAGTAGCTCACGCCTATAATCCCAACACTTTGGGAGGCCAAGGTGGGTGGATCACCTGAAGTCAAGAGTTCAAGATCAGCCAGCCCAAAATGGTAAAACCCTGTCTCTACTGAAAATACAGAAATTAGCCAGACATGGTGCACACACCTATAGTCCCAGCTACTCGGGAGGCTGAAGCAAGAGAATCTCTTGCCTGTGAGGTGGAGGTTGCAGTAAGCCAAGATCTCACCACTGCACTCCAGCCTGGGTGATAGAGCAAGACTCCGTCCCAAAAAAAAAGAAAAAGAAATAGAAATAGAATATTCAGTCATTAAAAAAGAAAATCCTGTCATATGCTACAACATAGATGACACTTGAGGACACTATGCTGAGTGAAATAAGCCAGTCACAGAAAAATAAATGCTGCATGATTCCACTTACATGAAGTATCTTTTAGTCAGACTCATAGAAACAGATGGTAGAATGGTAGTTGCCAGGGACTAGGGAGAGGGGAAAATGGGGAGTTGCTTTTCAGTTGGGTATAAAGTTTTAGTTATGCAAGATGAAAAGGTTCTAGAGATATGCTACAAAATATTGTACTTTTAGTAAATAATACTTTACTGTACACTTAATTAAGAGGGTTAATCTCTTTTTTTTTTGAGATGGAGTCTCGCTCTGTCGCCAGGCTGGAGTGCAGTGGCATAATCTCGGCTCACTGCAACCTCTGCCACCTGAGTTCAAGTGATTCTCCTGCCTCAGCCTCCTGAGTAGCTGGGACTACAGGTGCATGCCACCATGCCCAGCTAATTTTTTTGTATTTTTAGTAGAGATGGGGTTTCACCATGTTGGCCAGGATGGTCTCTATCTCTTGACCTCGTGATCTGCCTGCCTCTGCCTCCCAAAGTGCTGGGATTACAGGCGTAATCCCACCTTTGGGATAACGCGGTGGGCATGAGCCACCACGCACGACCCAATCTCATGTTATTTTTTACCACAATAAAAATAAATAAATAAAAGTTACAACTTCTCTGACTAGTAACATGAAGATTTAAGGAAGTGGAATATAAAGCACATTTTTGGAGATCAGAAAGGGTGGGCTCTTCTAGGGCTCCTAAAGAAAGCTGATGTGGCAGAGGGTCCTGGGACGCTGATGCAGTCAGCCTCTCTCTATACCCACTGCTTCACCTTGTCCAGCTGTGTCCACTAAGTGCAGACTGGGAAGCCCCTGGCCCACCCTGAAGCAGGTCAAGAACTGTGTCACTCCCAGTCAGGCTTGCGTTCCTGTGAGGTCCTACAAGCCGGGTTCCACATCCACTGTGCCTTGACCAAGCCCTAAGTACCATGGAAGCAGCCCTCCCCTCCACAGCCTCATGATATAGGCCCCACACACAGGACTCAGGACCCGCTGAGACTCCCTTCTTCACTATGTGTGGTTACTGAATTCAAGACCCCCAAGTATTCCACCTTCCTTTCCAGGACCCGAGCCACTCTCTGAAATTAGCATGTCTGGCCCAGGCCCCCTCCCACTCCCTTTCCATCTCTATCTTGCCTGCTAATATATAGGAAATGATGCTAGAGAGCCAGGCATAAACCAGAGCTAAGAGGACTGTCTATTCTCTGCTAAGTAGTCGGCCTTTATTTTGGAATCAGCAGAATTCCAAAGAGGAGATTTAAGCCAGAATATACAATGCTGCCTTCTAATAAGTAGACAAAAGATAAGCAGTCTGCTAATTTTTAAAAAGAAAGAAAAAGGACCCACCAGACACATATGGTAACAATGGCCAACATTAATTATAACCAGTTTTAGATATGTAATAAAATACCATGTTTCATCCAACTAGTTAGCAGATACTTTGAAAAGTAATGTTCAATAGGTCTTCTCTCAGTTTGAGCTGAGTTTGGGTTGGGAATGAGGAGAGGGAACAGATGGACTAAGAGGCACTAAGCCAGCCAGGCTAGAAAAGATGTGACCCAGAACAGGGCAGTAACAGTGAGGTTGGAGAGAAAAAGGCATCCACAGAAATATTGGCCAGACAGGACAGAAGGCATGAGAAATCAAGCATCTCATCCCTCCATCTCCAGGACCATATAGGCAAACTTTCTAGTTTAGCCTAGAAAAGACCTAGCAAAGGGAGGAGATAACTCTCTGCAGAATGCAGATTTCCCCACTAAGAGATAGCAACAGCATCCCTAAGATAAAGCATAGAAGATCACTAAGGTAAAGAATACAGGGAATGATGAGGTTACCAAAACAGCTTGATGGCGAAAGAATAGCCTTTTCAACAAACGGACGCTGGACAACTGTATATCCACACGCAGAAGAATAAAGCTGGACCCCTTCCTCACATCATATACAAAAACTAACTCAAAATAGGTTGTAGACGTAAGAGCTAAAACTATAAAACTTTTAGAAGAAAACATGAAAGTAAATTTTTGTGACCTCAAATTAGCCAGTAGTTTTTTATATGTGACAGCAAAAGCACAAAAGAAAAAGAAAAAAATAGATAAACTGGACTTCATCAAAAGTAAAAATTTTAGTACTGCAAAGGACACCAACAAGAAAATGAAAAGATAATGCACAGAATGGCATAAAACATTTGCAAATCCTATATCCAATAAGGGTCTACTATCCAGAAAATATAACAACACTTACACCTTAACAATAAAAGGACAAATAACCCAATTGAAAAATGGCCAAAGGATTTGAATAGTTTCTCTAAAGAAGCTAAATGGCCAAAAAACATATGAAAGGATGCTCAACATCGGTAGCCATCAGAGAAATGCAAATTAAAATTATAATGAGTTATCACTTCACCACGATGGCTAAAATTAAAAAGAGACAATAACAAATGTTGGTAAGGATGTGCAGAAATGAGAACCCTCATACGCTTCTGGTGGGTATATAAAATGCTGCAGCCACATTGGAAAACAGTTTGGCAGTTTTTCAGAATGTTAAACATAGAGTTACCATGTGACCTAGAAATGTCACTGCTAGGCATATACCCAAATAATTGAAAACATATATCCATAAATATATACATCTTTTACTTGTCGATTTATAACATAGATTTAAAAATTTTTAGAGAAAGAAAACATGTCCACATAAAAACTTGTATATGAATGTTCATGGCAGCATTATTCATAACAGTAAAAAAGTGGAAACAACCCAAATGTCCATCAAATGATGAATGGATAAATAGTATGTGGTATATCCATATGATAGAATATTATTCATCTGTGACAAGGAATAAAATACTGATACATGTTACATGAATGGACCTTAAAAACATCATGCTAAATGATTCCATTCTGTTGTATGATTCTGTTTATATGAATGTCCAGAATAAGCAAACCCGTGGAGACAGAAAGTGAATTGGTGGTTTCTGAGGTTTTGGAGAAGGGGAGGCTGAGGAATGACTGCTAATGGGTTACAGTTTCTTTTGGGGGTGATGAAAATGTTCTAAAATAAGGTAAGGGTGAAGGTTGTAAAACCATGTGAGTATACTAAAAAGCACTTTAAAAGGGTAAATTTTATGGTACATGGGCTCTATCTCAATAAAGCTGTTATTTAAAAAATAAAAATAAACACTACTTCGAAAAAAAGAAAACAGGGAGAAAACATGCCATTGTGAAGACATGAATTCAGCTTGGGGCATGTATGTTTGAGGTTCCCCTGAGGCATGAGGTTCCCCTGACTGACAGGCTATTGGATACATGGCTCTGAGATGCAGGGGCAACATCTGGCCTGTAGGTAGAGACGTGTGAGTCACAGGTGCCCAGGTAAAGATGGGAGCCATGAAGAGAGTGAAGTCACCCAGAAGAATGTAGGGTGAAGGAGCAAAGAATTACAGAGAAATGATAGATAAAAATCTTTCTATTCCCCCAAACAGGACCCCTCATCACTGGCCCCCTAATATGCCCATCTCAAGGCCCTGCTCCTGCTCATGCTGTTCCTCCAGCCCACAAGGGCCTGAGGGGATGTGTTCACATTCTGGCTACCCCTGGGACCCTGCTGAGCTAAGCCAGAGCCTGGGAGAAAGCTCTGGCAAGTTCCCACAGGGAGGAATGGGATGGATTTAACTGCATTCAAGAAACCCAGGCCTGGAGCAGACTGGTCCTACTACTCTCAGTCTGTGTAAGTCCTGGTGAGTAATGAAGTAAATGCTTGGTCAAGCAGAAGGCTTGGGGGAGGCTTTCACCTTAGTAATGTAGGGGCAAAGGTGGGCACAGGGTTTGAAGGCTCCCCAAAATGTTTTCAGTACCTGTAAATTCTCTTAGTAATCATACACAGTAAGCTACTTCACATAGCAGCTTAAACTAGAAAAGTGCTTTGTATGGCATTATAGGTGGGGAGAAGGAATCTTTGCCTTCTCCTCTCGTTTCCTTCCCATATCCAATGCTGGCAGGTTTGCTTTGTAAAGTTTTCTTCTAAATGATTCTTAGATTCTCTCATTCTTGAGTCTCTGAGTTCTTGGTTCTCTGATCTTATGATCCCAGGTGGGGACCAGGGAAGAACAAAGGCTTTTTATCCCTGTGATTGTCCACCACCAAACATTTGTTGAGATCTAGGCCGTTTCTCATTTCCTTTTGACTCTATACTTGCCTGTGAAAGCCCAAGCCCTAGACTAGGGTGTCTGCCTAAGCTTTGGGTACAGGGTCCCCACTTCATACTCTGACCTTGCACCTCCAAGACAGCCTCAGAAGGGCTGTGGGGAGGGCTGCAGTCTGAGTGGGCCAGAATGGGGTTTTCAATAAGGTATTGGAATGAAGGAAAGGGGAAAGAAAACAGAAGGGCTCTCTAGATCTTGGGCAGGTGAGTAATATTAAGAAAGAACAAAGAAATTGCTCATCTCCCACTTTATTTGTATCCCCATATCATGAGAAAATAGCTTAAAACCAGAAAAGGCATAACAAGGATGTCTGAAAGAACTAAAGCCCCTTCCCTATCATGGTAAGAGATTATAAGAGAGCATCTGGCAATGCCAGTAAAATTCAAATCTCTTGCCTAGACAAAGTACTTACACTTACTGGAAGAATTTGAACATGGGTTTGGGATTTCTCTGCAGTACATTCATAAGAAATCTTTGGGAAAATCTGAAGACTGAAAAAAGGAAAGGGAAAAAGGCTAATGTCGATTACAGATTGTTCAACTTGAAGTTGGTTCCTTTCAAATATCTCTAGATATCTACATATCAGTTCCATTTTTATGCACTTGCTAAAACTGGATGAACCTAACATACTTGAACTCAGTAAAGCATTACTGGGCTTGATTTTCCCTAATACATCATTCTCTCATTCCTCTCCCAACCTACACCAGGCACAGTCAGATCTTCATCTACCATGCTCCTGAATCTCTTGATCATGGCTCACTGCAGCCACAATCTCCTGGGCTCAAGCAATCCTCCCACCTCAGCTTCCTGAGAAGCTGGGACTGTAAGTGTGCACCACGACACCCAGCTAATTTTCTTTATTATTTTCTATAGAGACAGTATCCCATTATATTGTCCAGGTTACTTTCAAACTCCTGGATCTCAAGCAATCCTACCACCTCAGATTACCAAAGTGCTAGAATTACAGACGAGAGTCACTGTGCCTGGCCCTATAGCTCTTCTTAGACCATTGCTTTGGAAAAGTGATGCTCCAAAAGGAGCACCAGAACAGCTTACTTTTTCTGCCTGTTCTCCATTCAGGTATGATCTGTGCTGCTCCTTGGACAAAATCTCAAGAAGTTTCTAATATGACTTTGTTAATTCCTTAAAAAATATTAAAAAGTCCTTGGGTCACTTTTAATTTCAAAGACCACCTCATATTAACCATTCAAATAGCCACACCCACCTAACTATAAAAGCCCCAAACACTGAAATTAGAGGTTGCCCCAACACCACCCCCACCACCTGTGCCTCCTTCAAATTGGACGCCGAGGGTGGGAAATGGGAGTTAGTCAGATTTGTCCCTTAATCTTCTCCCTATCTTTTCTTTCTCTCCCTAGTTTACAACTGATGGCTTTTCACCTCACCACGTCACAGGAATGGAGAATAGCTCAAGAGTAGACATGACCTCAACTGACCTGGCATTGGTCCTTCCTGGACTTGGTAGATGTTAAAAGCAGATAGTATTTTGGGATGCATTTGTTGAGTATACTGTTACATGCTGTATTTTGACCATTGATTGTCATTACTAGCCTACTCAGTAGAATGCAGACTCACTCAGGGAACACAAATGTTACTTATTGTTGTATCCATGCATCCAGCATATGGCCTAGCACAAAGTAGGTGCTCAGTAAAGATGTGAAGAAAAAAATAAAGGAATGAGTAACTGTATAAAAATGAGAAAGCAAAATGGACACAAGAGCTACGTTGTGTTGTAAAAATCTCACACTATTTGTGAAGGACTTAATAGTACTTATAGATAGACTGTGGTAAGTTAAAGATATGTACTATAAACCCTAAAGCAACCAAGAGGAAATAAGACAACAAAGAGGAACAACTAATAAACCAACAAAGGAGAGTAAATGAAATCACAAAAAGAAGATCCAAAGAAGGCATAAAAAAATAGAAAAAGAGGAGCTTTTTTAGTCCTATTTCCAAATTCCAGAGGACAAACTGGATGCCTCCCTGGAGGAGCCAGCCCCTGCCTCTGTGGTTCCCAGTTTTTCACAGCTGAGTACACACCGCACTCTCTGCCCTAATTTCTGAACCACCCAGAAGTAAATTCACCAACCACAGCTTGCATGCACACACACACACACACACACACAGACCCTAAATCAGATCCATGTCTTGACCACTGGGCTCTCCTATTGTCACCCCAGAGCTCTTTCCTGACTTTGGGTACCCCCTAAGTGTCCATTTAACCTTCAAATTGCAAGAGCCCCTTCCCTCAGCTTAGCCCCAGGTCATCCTAGTCAGTGATATCCAGATTATGCCTGTTTATGCCCCTGGGATGGGACCCGTTCTGAAACCTCACTTGCTCTTCCTGAGCCTCTAATGGCTCATCTGTAAAAGAGGGGAAATCCCTTAGCAGAAGTGATTGCTCTGTGAAAAATGCCAAGAGCCATAGAGAAAAAAATGTTAGTACAGGGCCTGGCACAGTGGCTCACACCTGTAATCCCAGCACTTTGGGAGGCTGAGGCAGGTGGATCACTTCAGGTCAGGAGTTCAAGACCAGCCTGGCCAACAGGATGAAACCCTGTCTTTACTAAAAATACAAAAATTAGCTGGGTATGGTGGCAGGCACCTGTAATCCCAGCCACTTGGGAGGCTGAGGCAGGAGAATTGCTTGAATCCAAGAGGTGGAGGTTGCAGTGAGCCGAGATCAAGATTGCACCACTGCACTCCAGCCTAGGCAACAGAGTGAGACTCTGTCTCAAAAAAAAAAAAAAAAAAAAAAATTTGGACACTGTCATCTCCACCCAGCCCTCTCCTGGGGTCCTCTGTGAGGGAAAGATGGGTTCTTCTGGGTTTCTCCTTGTTTCCTCCTTTTGAGTGCCCTTTGGAATGACTACCCTCTGGGAATCTCCTCAGGCTTCTCCCCTGGAGCCACAGGTCTAATTTTCCATCCCTCATAAATCAGCCTCATGGTGCCTTGGAGTTGGGCACTGACCTGACCTCCAGCCTTAGCTCTTCAGAGGCGAAACCAAAGACACAGCAGGCTGCAACCCAACTGGAGACTACTGCAGGCTGCCATGGTGAGGCAACAATAAATTTATGGGGGATTTGGAGAGAGGTAAACCTGAGATTGGAGCTGAACTCCACCTTTTACCATTGACATACCTAAGTCACTAAGTCATATCCCAGCCCTACCATTTAAAGGTATACCTATGATACTTTAAGAACATTAGTTAACCTCTCTAAATCTCAGTGTCTTCAGCTATAAACTGGGTTAATAAATAGTATTATGCATGCAGCCCTCTATATCCATGGGTCTGACATCTGTAGGTTCAACCAACTGCAGATCAAAAATAGTCGAAAAGAAATTTAAAAATCAAGAATACAACAATAAAAAAATACAAAATTTAAAATACAGTATAAGAGCTGGGCGCGGTGGCTCACGCCTGTAATCCCAGCACTTTGGGAGGCCAAGGTGGGCGGATCACAAGGTCAGGAGATCGAGACCATCCTGGCTAACACAGTGAAAACCCGTCTCTACTAAAAATACAAAAAATTAGCTGGGCGTGCTGGCAGGCGCCTGTAGTCCCAGCTACTCGGGAGGCTGAGGCAGGAGAATGGCAAGAACCCAGGAGGCGGAGCTTGCAGTGAGCCGAGATTGCACCACTGCACTCCAGCCTGGGCGACAGAGTGAGACTCCGTCTCAAAAAAAAAAAAAAAAAAAGGTATAACAACTATTTACATAGCATTTACATTGTACTAGGTGTTACAAGTAATCTGGAAACAATTTAAAGTATATGGGAGGATGTGCATAGATTATATGTAAACTCTATGTAATTTTTAAACTTTTTTAGTGACACAGATAATTGTACATATTTGTGGGGTACATGGTGATGTTTTGATACATACAATGGAGAGTGATTAGATAAGAGTAATTAGAATATCCATCATCTCAAATACATCATTTCTTTGTCCTGAGAACATTTACTATCCTAGCTATTTGAAACCATGTATTGTTCACTGTAGTCATCCTACAGTGTATAGAACACTAGAACTTATTCCTACTATCTTGCTGTCATGTTGTATCTTGAGTAAATCCCTCCCTATCCTTCCTTTCCCCCTACCTTCCCCAGCCTCAAGTCCTCTGCGCTTTTACTTCTACAAGACCAAGACCAACAATTTTTTAGCTTGTGCATAGAACATGCAGTATTTAACTTCCTGTTCTTGGCTTATTTTACTTAACATGTCCTCCACTTCCACTTATATTGCTGTGAATGACAAGACTGCATTCCTTTTTATGGCTGAATAATATTCCATTGTGTACATGTGCCATTCATCTGTTGTTAGACACCTAGGTTGATTCCATATTTTGGCTATTGTGAATAGTGCTGCAATAAACATGGTAAAATAGATGTCTCTTCAATATATTGATTTCGTTTCCTTTAGATAAACGCTCAGTAGTGGATTACTGGATCATATAGTAGCTCTAGTTGTAGTTTTTTGGGTTTGTTTTTTGCTTGTTTTTAGAGATAGGATCTCACTCTGTCACCCAATGCTGGAGAGCAGTGGCATGATCATAGCTCACTGTAGCCTTGACCTCCTGGGCTCAAGCAATCTTCCTGCCTCAGCCTCCTGAGTAGTCAGGATGACAGGTGCACACCACCAGGTCCAGATAATTTTTTTACTTTTTGTAGAGATGGGGTCTTGCTATGTTGCCCAAGCTGGTCTCGAACTCCCGGATTCAAGTGATCCTCCCACCTCAGCCTCCCAAAGTGCCTGGGATTACAGGCATAAGTCACTGCACCTAGCTATATTTGTAGTTTTCTGAGGAACTTCCATACTGTTCTCCATAGTGGCTTATTAATAGTTTATTGTATTATTAATAGTTTACAGTCCCAACAACAGTATATATGAGTTCCCTTTTCTTTGCATCCTCTGCAGCATTTTTTTTTTTTGTCTTTCTGATAATAGCCATCCTAACTGGGGTGAGAGCCTACCTCATTGTGGTTTTGATTTGTATTTCCCTAATGATTAGGGATGGTGAGCATTTTTTCATATACTTATTGCCCTTTTATCTCTTCTTTTGAGAAATTTCTGTTCAGATCATTTGCTCATTTTTAATCAATTGTTTTTTGGGGGGGTTGCTATTGAAATATTTGAGTTCCTTATATATTCTGGATATTAATCCTCTGTCAGATAAATAGCTAGCAAATATTTTCTCCCATTCTGTAGGTTGTCTTTTCACGCTGTTGATTATTTCCTTTGCTGTACAGAAGCTTTTTAATTTGATATAATCCCATTTGCTTATTTTTCTTTTGTTGCCTGTGCTTTTGAGGTTATTCATAAAGTCTTTTCCCAGACCAATGTCTAAATCATTTCCCTGATCTATATTTTTTCCAGTAGTTTTATAGTTTTGGGTCCTACATTTAGGTCTTTAATCTATCTTGACTTGATTTTTGTATAGGATGAGAGGTAGGGCATCTAGTTTCATTCTTCTGCATATGGATATCCAGTTTTCCCAGCACCATTTTATATAAGGGACTTGAGCATCTGCAGATTTTGATATCCACAGCAGGTCCTGGAACTAATCTCCCGCAGATACAAAGGGACAGCTAAAGTTGTCTCTTAGGGTTTCTGCAAGTATTAAAGAGATATCACATGGAAAACACTTGGAACCATGTCTGGCAGGTAGCAAGTACTGAATAAATGCTAACTCTTCATATTGCTGCTGAGATTCAGAATGCTTGAAGTGACCAGGCGCAGTGGCTCATGCCTGGGAGACTGAGGCAAGAGGGCTGCTTGAGCCCAGGAGTTCAAAAACAGCCTGGGCAAAATAGCAAGACCCTACCTCTTAAAAAAAAAAAAAAAAAAAAAGCTTGAAGACTGTTGAATGCTGCCTTGTTTGTGGAGTATCAGGTATGTAGAACAGTCCTGGCCCCTGGCCAAAGCTTTGAAACAACTGCTGTAAGATCCTAATTAAATGTTCGGCCTCCTACTGTCTTCTTCCTGTTCCTCACGCACCTACTCAACAAGCAATTCTCAAGCCTGTCCTGCGCCCCTATGGTGACTCTGTGCTTGGAGCTCCAGTGAGCCCACCAGAAGCATGCTATTATCCCTGCCCTCCTGGAACCTACATTCTGAAAGGAAAGCAAACTCATCATCCATGACACTGAGGACAAGGCCAGGCAGGAGGCACCACAGCCAATCTATGAGGACTTAGGAAGGAAGCAGTCTCTGCAGCCTGTTTCTTGTGATCCAGGAAGACCAGAATTCTTCCTCAGCAACTTCCATCTCTCCTCGCCACAGTGTGTCCCAAGCACACAAGTGATGCCATCATTCCCGGCTGGTTCTTCTCTCCCTGTTAAGCCCCACTTGGGCTTTCCCAGACTCCTTGGATCAAAGATTCTTCTAATACTTTCTCTTCCTCTGAATCAAGAGTCTTCTTTTAACCTTTCTTGTTTTGTCTCTGGCTGTCACTCTTTTTCCCCTGTGTATACTACACCTACTTCTCCTCCTAATCTTTTACTGAGCAAATATCTGGAACATTACAAGTAAACAAGTATCTTGTAAGTTTACATTTACATTTCACACACATAAGGCCAAGAGCTCCCTGAGGACAAAGATTGTTACCTACAAAGATTGTAGGTAACTGTGTAGTTCCTACAACACCTGGCTTGGTACTTATCTGTGCCCCAAAGGAATACATACATGAAGAAGTGGGCTTTTATCACAAATTCCTCAGTGTCTACAACAGAAAAAGTCTTTTTAAAATTGACCATTTTGTTCTAACAGTCTCTGATCCCCACTCTTGGTGCCAGCCCAGGGCCAAAGCTAATGGGTGAGGATGGAAATACAAGCACCTTCAACATCTCCTGCACCAAGTTCTTCCTGGTGGGTTTCCCTGGACTTCGAGAGTGGTGGCCCCTTCTGGTCCTGCCTCTTGTCTTCCTCTTTGTGACCATCATCTCTGCCAATGCCCTGGTCATCCACACAGTGGTTGCCCGGCAAAATCTGCATCAGCCTACGTGTATGCTCATCACTGTGCTCCTGGCTGTCAATATTCGTGCTGCCACAGCCGTGATGCCTAAAATGCTGGAGGGCTTTGTATATTATGCTAACCCCATATCGCTGCATGGCCGCCTGGCCTAGGTGTTCTTTATCTACTTCACCCTCCTCCTGGACTACAACTTCCTCTGGCCATGGCCCTGGACTGCTACGTGGCCATCTGCCACCCACTCTGCTATTCTGACCTGATGACCTCCCAGCTGCTGGGACTGCTGGCCATTCTTGCCTTGACACAGAGCCTGGGAGTGGCAGTGCCCTTGGTAGTGCTAACTGCAAAAGCCCGATTCTGCCGGACAGTAGTGATTCGACACTTCACCTGTGAGTGCATTGCACTGCTGAGCATAGCTTGTGGAGACCTGACCTTCAACAACTGGCTGGGGCTGGCTATGTGGTTGGTCACTGTAACCTCTGATATGGCCCTGCTGGGGACCTCCTACAGCCACATCATCTATGCTGCCTTCCGGATCTCTTCTTGGGGAGCCCAAGCCAAGGCCTTACACATGTGTGGCTCCCACCTACTGGTCATCCTCTCCATCTACGTCTCTGGTCTTTCCACTTCCATCACCTTCTGAGTAGCCAAGACTGTGTCCCAGAATGTCCAGAATCTACTCAGTGCCATATACTTGCTGCTTCCAGGAGCCTTGAATCCTGTCATTTATGGGGTGAGGACTAGGGAGATCCAGCAACATGTAGAAAAGATGCTCTGTGAAAAGGAAACAGCCCAGAAGGCTGGGGAGAAGCCAAAGAGGCTGCAGAACATGAGACTGGAAACCGCCAGGGTGAGGGACTTTACTAACTTCGGAAGTTGGGGCTATGATCTCTGAGAAGAGATAAGCAGGCAGTACTCAGGGACAGGCTCAAATTTCCTCAGCAGATTATGGGCTCAACAGCAGGTTCCCTGTTGGTCAACTGTTGCTTGTTAAATTCTTAGAATGCTCTTTGTTTTCACCCCCAGTAATAAAATTGCATTTACCTATTTATCCTTCTTGGTTTATTTTCTCTGTCCTCCTCCCAACTCCTGAGGAAGTCCCAACTAATATCTGGATGTATGGGGCTTCACTAAGGTAGTCTTATAGAGCAAGTCATACAGACCACAACCTGCCCTGTCTGAACAACACCCAGTCTGAAACAAATAAACAGGCGGGCACTTCCCTGGAGCCCAGTCTCTCCCAAACATAGCCTAAGCTTGACATGAAGTTTATTCTGACCTAATACACAGGTCATCCTTGAGGCTTCCAGTCTAATCCAGGTAGCAGGCTGGGTTCTAGAGTCCAGTCAGTCCCAAACACAAGTGAGGTCCTTTCCTGAGATCCCCAAGCTGTACAGGCACATAGGTCAGGTTTACCCTGCGATGTCCAGTCTAGCCCACACAAACAGGTCAGCTCCTGCCCAAGGGTCCCCAGTCTGACACACACCCAGACCAGATCTTCTTCGGGGTCCCAGTCTGACCCAAAAACCACAGTAGACCCTACCCTGGGAAACCCAAACTCAGCCAAACACACAGGTCACATTTTGAGGCCACCGTGCTGACCTCAGGCACACAGACAGGGTCCTGCACTGGAGCCCAAGTCTGACCCAAAAACCAGACTAAGCCCTGATCTGGGATCCAGATCAAAGTCGGAACCAAACCCATAGTCAGGCCATTCTTCCTATGACAGCCAATGTGATCTACCTAAAAGCTAACCCCTGCTTAAAAGACTTCCACAGCTCTGGCTGGGCAATGGCTCACACCTGTAATCCCAGCACTTTGGGAGGCCGAGGCAGGCAGATCACTTGAGGCCAGGAGTTTGAGACCAGCCTGGCCAACATGGCGAAAGCCCGTCTCTACCAAAAATACAAAAATTAACCCGGTGTGGTGGCGTGCGCCTGTAGTCCCATGGAAGGTTGAGGCAGGAGAATCGCTTGAACCCAGGAGGCAGAGGCTGCAGTGAGCCAAGATCGAGCCACTGCACTCCAGCCTGGGCAACAGAGTGAAACTCTGTCTCAAAATTAAAACAAAAACAAACAAAACAAAAAAAAACTTCCACAGCTCCTTATCATCTACAGAAGGGAAGAGTGTTCAGGTAATGTCCCGGAAAGGGGGTGCGGTGCCTGCACACTGCACAGAATTATCTACTAAACAAGCCTGAGTTTTTTCTTCCTCTGTCAGTTGATCATAGGCAACTCCCCATGAGGCCATAGGTGCAGGCTGGGGAAGAAAAGGCAGTGTAGCAGAACTGGAGACCTCGGGCTTTTGGGTCACTTCTTCATGGTCACTTGTGCCTTCAGGGTTTGCTTGAGCCTGATTTTGTATATATCACTTCCATTTGATGATGGACTGCTACTGTGCATGCTCAATTTTATGGCAAGTTGAGTCAGACAACAGCCAACTCAAGTCACATGGTAATTTGGTGGCCCATGGTTAAGTGTTCAGTCTCTACTAAGGCAAACCAAAAGCTATTTCTCAAAAGGAGAGTAGTTACCCACAGGGGATGATGGCAGGGCTTCGGTCCAAAATCCTAAGGGCCTGTCCTGTGATTCACTTACAGGGGTCTGCCAAAGCCTCCAATGAGCATCTCTATCTGCCACTGCCACTTCAAACACCACTGGATCTGATGGATCAGATGGCCCAAGTAGCAGAGAAACTTCCCTGGCAGCCTGGACCTGTGGCAGTGCCTTCTGTAGTTCTGGGCCCCAGAACTAGCAGCTTTTGGTAAACAGGATGGAGTAGCATGCCCCAGTGTGCTGCTCCAAATGAAACCTAAATTCAATGGGAGTAATTAGATTTCAGAGTGGCACGTGGAGGCACTCAATTGCCATAACCAAGCTGGAAATGGTTACCATGATTTTTTACCTCCAAGACTCAAAGAGGTACACTAAGTATCATGCCTCTTTCTTGCTTGTAGGAGGGGTCAGATGCAACAATTTATCCTTCACCTTAGAAAGGGTATCTCGACATGCCTCACACTAGATGCCTAGGAATTGTCCTGTGTAGAAGGTGGCCCTGAATTTTAGTGAGATTTCCCACCTTCTAACATGCCAGTATTCTACCAATGAGTCTAGAGAAGTCACTACTTCTTGCTCATAGGTCCAATCGATATAATGTCACCAACGTATTGGACCAGAGTGGTATCTTGTGGAACAGAAAGCTGATCAAAATCCTGTAAACTAAACTATGATATAGGGTTGGAGAGTTTATATACCCATAAGGCAGGACAGCGAAGGTGTATTGCTGGCCTTGCCGGCTGAAAACAAACTTGTTTCTGGTGGTCTTTACTAAGGGGTATGGAGAAAAAAGCATTTGCCAGATCAATAGCTGCATACCAGGTATGAGGATATGTGTTAACTTGCTCAAGCAATAGAACTGCCTCTGGTTGGAGTAATCACCCAGTTAAGCTTATGATAATCCATTGTCGTTCTCCAAAATTCGTATTTTCTGCAAAGGCCAAACAGGTGAGTTGAATGGGGATGGGGTGGAAATTATTTCTGCATACTTTAAGACCTTGATGGTGGCACTAATTTCTGGCATCCTTCCAGGAATGCAATATTGATTTTGGTTTCTCATTTTCCTAGGTAGAGGCAGTTCTAGTGGCTTCCACTTGAACTTTCCCACTCTAATAGCCCTCACTCAAGTCAGAGAACCAATATGGTTGGTTCTCTGTGTCAGTTGCTGAGTGTATCTATTCCAATTACGCATTCCCGAACTGCATAGTAAAATAACCACAGGATGGTTTCAGGGATCCCTGGAGCCACTGTGAGACAGACTGGAGGTAAAACTCCATTGATTACCTGACCTCCATAAGCTCCTACTCCAGCTGGAAGATCCCAGTGACATTTTAGTTTCCTGGAACTAGTGTCAGTTTAGAGTCTGTGTCCAGTAACCCTCAAAAGGTTTGATTATCTCTTTTTCCCAATGTAGTTACTAGTAAAAGGCCATAGATCCTTCTGGGAAAGGCTGGGAGAAAGATTTAACAGTATATATCTTTGATAGAGCAGTGGGATCCTTCCTCAAGGGGACTTGGTCTCCCTTTCATTCGAGGGGTTCTGGGTCTGTAAACCAGTTCAAATCTGGGAATTGATTGAGGGGCCATAATTCTGGTTTTATTATTCAAATTAGACTTGTTCACTTAACCTGAAACTCTTCTGCTTATATAGATCAAGTTAGAATTTAATAGATTCCCCATGTATTTCACCTCGAGGAACTCCATGATCATCTAGCCAAACCGTATCTCTGTGAGTCAGACTTTTTTTTTTTTTTGAGACAGAGTCTCGCTCTGTCACCTAGGCTAGAGTGCAGTGGCACAATCTCAGCTCACTGCAGCCTCTGCCTCCTGGGTTCAAGCAATTCTCTTGCCTCAGCCTCCCAAGTAGCTGGGACTACAGATGCACGCCACAACACCGGGTTAATTTTTGTATTTTTGGTAGGGACAGGCTTTCACCATGTTGGCCAGGCTGATTTCAAACTCCTGGCCTCAAGTGATCTGCCTGCCTCGGCCTCCCAAAGTGCTGGGATTACAGGTGTGAGCCACTGCATCTGGCCAAGTCAGACGATTCTGATTGCTGCTTTAACTCTGCTGTCCATTATAGTAACTATTCCCCCCTCTGCCTTTGGCAATTAAGTGTCTCTACCTGGCACTATGGGATCCAATTACTCCCACTGAATTTAGGTTTCCCAATTCAGTGGCAGCAATTCCCACTGTAATTTCAGACCTACAGAAAAGAGCAATCACAGAGGTCTTTAAGGATGCTGAGGCTTCCCTCACAAATTTACTTCTCACGGTCATGGTGAAGTGTCCTCCAGACTTCCCTCAGGGTGGGAGAGCTGGTCTTTTAAATGATAAATCCACTCTAACATTTCGATCTCCCTAAGCCTTTGAACTACTTCCTCTATAGTATACCAAGGCAGGACTGGCATTTCAACTTCACTTAGGGCAAATTTTGGTCCATGTTTCAACCAACCAACCAACCAACCAACCAGCTAGAGCAGGCACTTTTTGATCCCCCATGCTGCAATATTAAATCCAAAATCTCTGCTTTGTGGGCCCCATCAATAAACTGAGCCTGATCCAACTTTATGTTCCTTCCACCATTATCACATATCCTTAATATCCATTTCCACACGTATTCTCAAATGGGAAGAATCATGTAGTTCTTTTTGAGTGTAGCACACCTCCTCATAGATCTCACTTTGTACCTCACCTTTGGGGCCTGCTGGGACTTGAATCTAGTTATAGGTTTAGAACCAAAGAGGGGTGGTCAGGGTGGGTCCTGAGGACAATCAGCAGTGTCCTGCAAGGCAATTATCTCAGAGGAAGACATCAGTTTCCTCAGGGAAAGCAGTTAATGTCAATTAGGTACAATCAGTTTGGGTAAATCAGTTAACTCTGCTTCTACTGGCAATGAAGACTCATCAGAATTTAGAGATTCAATATTACCAGCTTCATCAGGATCTTCCCATATGTCACCATTCCAATTTTCAGGATCCCATTCATTCCTAGTCAATATCCTCACTTTAATAGCAAAGGCACCCTGCAAGGCTCAGAATTCAATTTGCGTTGTAACTCAGGCACTTGCAAAATGAGATTCTGGGTTTGGTTTCAGAAATCTCAACTCTGCAGCTACAGAACGTAAAGTTCCTTTCAAAGCAGAAACAGAAATGTTCAGGTCTAGTACTTAAGTTGAGAATTCAAATCACTAAAGTCATCCTTTTCTTTCTCCAATTTGTCCAGTGCAATTAAAAGCAACCAGCCAATCTTATTAGTGTGACAAAAAGTTTGAAGGTATCATATATCTCTGTCAAAACATTAACTGAACATGCATTAAAGGAACAAAGACTTTGGCGATCATACGTGACAAAGAATAGTCTGCAAAATTAGTTTGGGCTGGACACGGTGGTTCACACTTGTAATGCCAGCACTTTGGGGGGCTGAGGTGGGTGGATCAGTTGAGGCCAGGAGTTCAACACCAGCCTGGCCAACATGGCGAAACCACATTTCTACTAACAACACAAAATATAGCCAGGCATGGTGGCACACACCTGTAATCTCAGCTACTCAGGGGGCTAAGGCATGAGAATTGCCTGAATCCAGAGGCAGAGCATGCGGTGAGCCAAGATCACACCACTGCATTCTGGCCTGGGGTGACACAGCGAGACACTGTCTTAAAAAAAAAAAAGTTTGGAAATGTCTCAAATGGAATACTACAGTCTTCAACATAGCAATGAAACAAAAAACAGTAAGCTCTGGAGTAGGAGAATCTGATTACTGGAGTTACCTCATTATAACAGTCAAATGCCCATTTTTCAACAACAAAAATCACAAGGCATACAAAAAAAAAAAAAGAAAGAAAGAAAACATGGCCCATTCAAAGTAACAAGAAAAAATGATAGACACCATCCCTGAGAAAGCCAAGACATTGGATTTACTCAACAAAGACATTAAAACAACTGTATTAAATATACTCAAAGAGCTAAAGGAAAAGATGAACAAATAAGTAAAGGAAATCAGAAAAACAATGATTAACAAAATCAGAATATCAACAGAGACAAAAATTACAAAGAAGAATAAAAATTCTGGAGTTGAAAAGAATAACTGAAATGAAAAATTCACTAGAGGAGCACAACAATAGATTTGAGTGGGAAGAAGAGAGAATCAGAAAACTGGAAGATAGGACACTGAAATTATCAAGTCTTGGAATAGAAAGAAAAAATAAAGAAAAGTAAACAACGCCTAACAGACCTATGGAACACCGTCAAGTCGACCAATAGATGCACTATGGAAGTCCCTATAAGGAAAGAGAAAGGGTTA
This sequence comes from Pan paniscus, assembly GCF_029289425.2. Taxonomy (NCBI): domain Eukaryota; kingdom Metazoa; phylum Chordata; class Mammalia; order Primates; family Hominidae; genus Pan; species Pan paniscus. The sequence goes on along the minus strand of NC_073258.2, from coordinate 6,394,204 downwards.
GAAAAATTATCTAAATAATGGCCAAAAACAACCCAAATTTAACAAAAGATGTGAATCTACAAATCCAATAAGCCCAGTAAGTCCCAAGTAGGATAAACTCAGAGACCCACACCAAGACACATTATAATGAAATTGTCAAGTCATTTAGATGGCTATTATAAAAAATATGAGCTGGGTGTGGTGGCTTACACCTGTAACCCCAAGATTTTGAGAGCCTGAGATGGGAGGATTGTTTGAGCTCAGGAGATCAAGGCTGCAGTGAGCTATGATGGTACCACTGCACTCCAGCCTGGGCAACAGAGCAAGACCTTCTCTCAAAAAACAAAACAAAACAAAAACAAAAATATGAAAAATAAGTGTTGATGAAGATGTGGAGAAAATGGTACCCTATTGTATTGCTGGTGGAAATGTAAAATAATGTAGCTGCTGTGGAAAAGTTTGGTAGTTCCTCAAAACATTAAAGATAGAATCACCATAATTTCCAGCAACTTCACCCCTGTATACATACCCAAACAAATTGAAAGCAGGAACTCAACAGATACTTTTAAGCCAATGTTCACAAGAGCATTAGTCAAAATTCCTTAAAAGGAGGAAAGAACCCAAATGTCCATCAAAAGATAAGTGGATTAACAAAGTGTGGTAGTCCAGGTGTGGAGGCTCATGCATTTAATCCCAGCACTTTAGGAGGCCGAGGCAACTAGATCCCTTGAGGCCACGAGTTTGAGACCAGCCTGGCCAACATGGTGAAACCCGGTCTCTACCAAAAATACAAAAATTAGCCAGGCATGGTGGCGCGCACCTATAGTCCCAGCTACTTGGAAAGCTGAGACACAAGAATCACTTATCACTTGAACCCAGGAAGTAGACGTGGTGAGCCAAGCCAAGATCGTACAGCCTGGGTGACAGAGCAAGACTCTGTCTCAAAAAAAAAAAAAAAAAATGTGGTATACACAAAGAATGAAATTTGGATACATGCTATAACATGGATAAACTGTGAAAACATTATGCTAAATGAAATAAGCCAGACATGTATTCCATTTATACGAGGTACCTAGAAGAGGCATATTCATAGAGACAGAAAGTAGAATAGAGGTTACCAGGGACTTGGGGGGGAAAGGGGGAGTTAATGTTCTTATTGATACAGAGTTTCTGTTTGGGATGATGAAGTTCTGGAAACAAATAGTGGTGATGGTAGTATAACACTATGAATGTGCTTAAGCCACTGAATTTTATGTTTAAACATGGGTAAAATGGTAAATTGTATATTAGGTATATTTTACTACAGAAAGGAAAAGAAAAAGGCATATAATTTCCTCCCTGAATTCTCAAAGAACAGAAAATGTGTTTTTCAAATTTGACTTTTATATGAAAGTAAATGACAAAATTAACCTCATACAATCACTTAGAAATGTTTATCTTTATTTCAGAATAACCTATAGGACCATATCCAGATAAAGGTCCTATCAGTACTTCTCATGAGTTATCACTCAGTTTTGCTTCTAGAGACCCACCAGTCAAAGCAGTAAAACTAAATCTCCTTAACAAAACTGAAGTCTTCAGAAAAGCAGTGCTAAAGGGGTGATGAAACCTTACTTAACCACTCCCTGTATGCAAGATGACTTATTTTGCATTCCTTAAACTTCTCCTTTGATTCTCAATATATCCGTTTTTTTTTCTTTTTTTCAAAAGCATTATTTTGGTGAAAATCCCAATATATGAGTTTAAAAAAAAATCATTATCATCATTAACAGTACTTTAAATCAATTATTCCTTTTGCCTGCAACAGGGTCCAGCAAAGCCTTACCACCTCAAGCAAACCCACTATACCTATCTATGCTCAAGAAGTAGTTTGGCTACTGAAGACATGCTGGTCTCTTCCAAGTCTTTCCTCAGGATCCACACATCAGACATTCATCTCTATTCTCCAAAGAGCACACCATGGCTGCTGTGTTCCTCTCCTTCTCTTCTTCCTCTTTTGATACCTTTTCTTTGTCTTTTAGCTTCTCCTTATTTAGAGTGAACTGGATTGGATTAGCCGCTGGTCTTGTCCTTAAATAATACATCCCAGTCTTCAAACCCTACAAGGAAAGTAAAGACAATTATTAGGAGAAACTCTATGAGAATACTAGACATTCCACACCAATATTTAAAATACATTCCTGGCTGGGCGCTGTGGCTCATGCCTGTAATCCCCCAAGAGGGGTAGTACATGCCTATAAATTTCAGCTACTCAGGAGGCTGAGGTTGCAGTGAGCCAAGACTGTATCACTGCACTCCAGCCTGGGCAACAGAGCGAGACTCCGTCTAAAAAAGTATAAAATAAAATAAAACAATAATATTAAAATAAAATAAAATACATTCCTGGCCAGGCACAGTGGCTCACACCTGTAATCCGAGCACTTTGGGAGGCCGAGGCAGGTGAATTGCTTGAGGCCAGGAGTTTGAGACCAGCCTGGCCAACATGGCAAAACCCCATCTCTAATAAAAATACAAAAATTAGCCAGGCGTGTTGGCACACACCTGTGATCCTAGCTACTCAGGAGGCTAAGACACGAGAATCACTTGAACCCAGGACAGAGGTTGCAGTGAGCCAAGATCACGCCACTGTACTCCAGCCAGGGCAACAGAGTGAGTCTCTGTCTCAAAATACATACATACATACATAAAATAAAATACATTCCCATGAACCAGATCAAACTTTTTTTAAACTTGGAATTCTGTCTCCTCTAGGAGTACTCTCAAAAATGCTTTGTGAGTCAGACAGAAATATCCTGTTCTTTTCACTCCTAAAACAGGCTTATCTCTTTGGAAAGGTCAAACATTTTTATTCTTTTGTCTTTGTTTTTATGCATGTGACTTCCAGGTTTGCCCAAGACAATATGTCTGCCTTAGGTTATAACTATTTAGAGAGCTAGACTGTGTCTCTGTGTAACAACAGACTACAAGACTTCAAAGATAAAGATCATCATCTTCTATTCAGTATCCTCAGTCCTGGCACATACTAGATGTTCAATAAATATTAAATTAAAAAACAAATTTATAATTCTACTTAAATACCCAGTACATTATCAGGGAATAAGAACATAATCCAAAATCACCAGACTTTACAGCTGGCAACGACTAGCTAAGTAAGCTGGCTTTCACTTTATAAAGTGAGAAAACAATGGATGTTTTTGAATAGTGGGTTGACGTGTGCAAAGTTTTATCTGAGCAATGGTGGTAATGCACACAAAATGGCTGGGAGCAGAGATCCTAGAAGCAATAAGGTCAGTTTAGAATAATAGCAGCAGAAAAGGTAGGAAGATATTTAAGAAATAATACAAAGGAACAATCAACACAACTTGGTAATTGTACGAACAGTAAAGGAAGGAAAGCATCACAGGTAACTACAAGGTTTCAAACCTAAGAAGGAAATAAACCTAACAGAAACAAGAAAATCCAAGGCAAGACCTTGTTCTGTTACAAAAAACATGGGTTGGTTTTAACGTTCTGGATTTGAACTTAAAGAACTTCTACGTGATAATATTTAATAGATGGCTAAAACATAAAATCATTCCAATGCCAAAATATCTCAAGCTGGCAATTAAGTATTCCTTGATATTCTCTACCAACCTGCTTCCAGCCGTAGAAGTGCATACTAGTGAGTTTGCCATAGTTAGGCTCAGCAATGTGGATGTTCAAAGATTGGCTTTGATCAATGAAAGCACCTCTCTCAGCTGCCATCTTGAGAACAGTTTTCTGAGAGATTTCCCACACAGTTTTATAAAGTTGCTTCAGGTCATCAGGAATTTCTGGTATGCTCTAAAGAAGGAAAACCCAATGTTTACTTTACTCCAGTTAAAGAAAGCAGTGTATGATTAATAGAATAGTGACACAAGCTTTGACCTTCATTTTACTTCCTGCCAGATCTGACCTTACCATTCAGTATCATATGATATGATCCTTATCAAGTTTACCAAGACTATTTAGAAAGTTGAACAAAACCCCCATCTAACCAACCAAATATCAATCTGGTGATAGTAATTTCAGCATCCCTTTTTTGTTGGTCATAAACCAATTTTTTAATTTTTTAATTGGTTTATGACCCAAACATTCATTCTTCTAGAGGCACTTAAAGAAAGGAAAAGTCAGAGCTAAGCAGCAATAAATGACCCTTGAGTTTTGCAGAAAACACAAAAAATAAGGGCTGTAATTCACAGGGATCAAGGGAAGCAATGAGATAAAACCCTTTAAATAAGCTAGGATTCCAAACTCCCTTTGGAATCCGAAATCAGGTTTTCTTAGGTCTAGGGTTAACTTTCATTAAAACACACAGACTGGCTAATGCTACAGTTTCTGTCATTAAATATGGAACTGTTATAGGACTCTTCATCTGTGTTGCTAAGCAGACCAACATTTAGCCAGACACCTCTATCTGCAAATAAATGCCTCTTGACTCTTAGTTGCAAATATTTACACGATTTGTGACTCTGTCTTTTGGACTATCAGTCCTCAACCATGATTTTTAATTAAGCTTGACTCTCTTAATTTCAGTCTTTCTATCTATGATCCCCCAAATTTTGATATACTTTGGAATCACCGAAAGAATCTTTAAAAATTATTGATGTCTGAGGCCAGGCACGGTGGCTCATGCATGTAATCCTAGCACCCTGGGAGGCCAAGGCAGGCGGATCACCTGAGGTCAGGAGCCTGGCCAATATGGTGAAACCCTGTCTCTACTAAAAATACAAAAAACAGCCGGGCGTGGTGGCGGTCACCTGTAATCCCAGCTACTTGGGAGGCTGAGGCAGGAGAATCGCTTGAACCTAGAAGGCAGAGGTTGCAGTGAGCCATGATTCCACCACTGCACTCCAGCCTGGGCGACAGAGATTTCGTCTCAAAAAAAAAAAAAAAAAAATTGATGTCTGGTTCCTGTTCCTAGACATTTAATTGGTAAGGAATGCAACCTAAGCTTCAGGATTTTAAAAGCTCCCCAACTGATTCTAAGATGCAGAAAAATTGAGAACTACTTTTTTATATTATTGCATAAAAACAAGATGGTAAGGGTTATGTAAAGATGTGTACAATCCTAGCACAACAATGCAGAGGTGAACAGAGCTACATAAGCAAAGCCTAGATGAACACAATGAAGTCATTCTCTCCATTGTCTAGCATGAGTGAGGAGGTACCACAATGTCCAACTCAGCCCCTGCAGAGCACACTTCATTTTCATTCTATACCTGAATAGAGCCATTGCATGCAATAATCTGGTTTTTCATCTCTTCATGCCATAGGCCCCGCTCAGTAAGATCTTTCAATAAGTGAGGATTTACAATCTGAATGGAAAAGCAGAAAATGTATGAAGAAATAAATAACAGTGACTGCTTAGAAAAGACTACAGCTTTGAAGCTTAAACTAAAATCACTTAAGAATTATTTAATGCTAGATTGCTTGGTAAATTCTATCTTTTATAAAGACGAGACATCAATGCCACCACACGAAAGCTATATTCCTTTAAGATCTTGACATCTGTTATTCAAGAAACAATATAATTAGCCAGGCATGGTGGCGCAGCATGCCTGTAATCCCAGCTACTCAGGAGGCTGAGGCATGAGAATTGCTTGAACCCAGGAGGCAGAGGTTGCAGTGAGCCAAGATCATGCCACTGCACTCCAGCCTGGGTGACAAAGTGAGACATTTTCTCAAAAACAATATCGACAACAACAAAAACATTGTGGTGTGGTAATCATTATATAATATATACACATATCTAATCATTATACTGTATACCTTGGATTTATACACAATTTTTATTGTCAATTATACCTTAATAAAGCTGAAAAAATATTTTCATTAAAAAAGAAACATATGGCATTTGCAAAAGTGAAAAGAATAGCGCCTAAGATGGGTAAATCTATAAATACTTAGGTTAAAAAAATTGGAAACGTATCCTTCTCGAACTTTACAGAACTTTATTTCAAGATATCTGGAAATTCACAAATAGTCTTTTAAATTGAGGTTCTCAACCCTAGCTACACATAAGAATTACCTGGGAACCTTAAAAACAAACAAAGAAAAAACCACTGGTCTCACCCACCATAAATTCTAATTGGTAACCAAGTCTGAGAACCACTGCCTTAAATGATACTTCTTTATACATTTTGAGTATCCTAACTTAAGCATCTGGGAGAAGTTATAGAATATATCACTATGATTACATAATGGTTAAACATCATGTTAACTCTACTATCAACAACTTACTTTCATACTCGACCCTCATTCACTCATTCTTTCAACAGATTATTTATTAAATGCCTATTGTGCTGAAATATTAATAACAAATAATAATATTAGAGATGAAGATGACTGTCTTTATCAAAGTTTGCACCCAAACTAAGAAAATGGGCAAATTAAACATGAGTGAGCATTTACTCCCAACATCAGGCTTTTGAAAGATCTCCCTGTAGGGCTGGTTGTGAACTGCTCACCTGAAATTCTCCTGACAAGACTCTGCGAGTATAGATGTTGCTGGTGTAAGGTTCAATGGACTCATTATTCCCCAGGATCTGAGCAGTGGAAGCTGTAGGCATCGGGGCAATAAGTAAACTGTTTCTTATACCATACCTAAAGAAAAGAAGATTATCAGGTACTAGTCCCAAAGCTACAATCTGCCAGGAAAGCAGCTACTTTAAGTCACTGTAGTAAATGTAGATAAATGTAGTAAATATAAATGTAACATCATACATGCATTGAACTCACATGTTGACTTTCAAATTAAACTCCTACAGGGAGGCAATTCCACAGTATGGGTGCTATTATAGCCCACTCTCCTCTTAAATGCCTGACTCCTAAACTGAATTAGTACAATTTTTATTGTTGGCTATCCTTATCATACCATGATTTATGCCACTTGGACTGTGGCACTCAGGAATCATAACACTTGATACACTATCTTGCGTAGGGAAATATTCAAATCACTGTTGAAGCGCTCCCCACCTGTATTAGGTTACACTCATCCAACCCTCACTCTTTTCTAAGTGCCTATAAAATCATTGTGCTAGGCCCCTTCTGGAAAAATAATGATGAGAAAGTGGTCAGAATCAGAGAAATATCACCACAATTCTCCATTATCCTGTAAAGAGGAAGAAATTATGCTCAAAGTATATTCTTCAATTATAAGTTCCTGGAAGAAGGTTAACATCTTTTGACTAATAAGAGAAAATACACTATCTGACACACTGAGAAATCTCCCAACTGCCCCTGGCTCACCTTCAAAGCTCAGCCTAATTGATACCAATTTTAAAACATCTTTCCTCATCAGGCAGGCACAAATACAAATGTCAAATACAAATATCTACTCTGCAAACATTTTCTCTGACCTGTACCTTTCCGTATACCTTAACTACTTGTTTTCTTAGTCTGAAGTTTTTAAAACACAAAGAGCCTGTCTTTCCTACATTCTATACCTATGGATTCATACAGTGCTTAGCATACAGCCTCATATCCTGACGGAGTCTGTACAACTGGATATAGTTTGGCTGTGTCCCCACCCAAATCTCATCTTGAACTGTAGTTCCCATAATCCCCACGTTACGGGAGGGACCTGGCGGGAGGTAATTTAATCACAGAGGAGGTTACCCTCATGCTGTTCTCATGAGATAGTGAGTTCTCACAAGATCTGGTTTTATAAGGGGCTTTTCTCCCTTTATTCAGCACTTTGCTTGCCGCCGTATTAAAGAAGGACCTGTTTGCCTCCCCTTCTGCTATGATTGTAAGTTTCCTGAGGCCTCCCCAACCCTGCGGAACTGTGAGTCAATTAAACTTCTTTCCTTTATAAATTACCCAGTCTCAGGCAGTTCTTTATAACTGTGTGAGAATTGACTAATACAACTGGGTTCCCTACTTTTTAGTTATTATTATTTTTTTATTTACTTTTTTTGGGGGGTGGTTCTCCACCTTACTCTGTCACTTTGTAGTGAGGTATCAAGCAAACCACCAACTATCTTCATGTCTTTACTTCCTCATCTGTAAAATAGCAACATCATCTGTCTACAGACAGGTAAATGTTGTGAAAAGTCCTACATATATGATATATTCAAACTATGGAATTGTCTATAATAATTAAAAACATTAGGTACACCTACAGGTACTAAAAGAGAAAGAGCTCCAAAATAAATCACTAAATAATAAGTCTCAGAATACATCAAGTCTTTTTTTTGAGACAGAGTCACAGTCACCTAGGCTGGAGTACAGTGGCATGATCTCGGCTCCCTGTAATCTCCACCTCCTAGGTTCAAGTGATTCTCATGTCTCAGCCTCCCAAGTAGTGGGATTACAGGCATGCACCACGACGCCCAGCTAATTTTTGTATTTTTAGTAGAGACTAAGTTTCGCCATGTTGCCCAAGCTGGTCTTGAACTCCTGACCTCAAGTGATCCACCCACCTCATCCTCTCAAAGTGCTGGGATTACAGATGTGAGCCACGGTGCCCAGCCCAGAATACATCAAGTTTGATCACATTTATATGACAAAACCGTGTATGTGTACCTATCTGCAAATGTACTGAAAAAGATCTAGAAAAATACACACCATTAACAAGTCTTATCTCTGGGAAAAAGAATAAGTTACTTTTTTGGTTTGTTTTCTGAGACAAATGGTTGGCAGAAGTATGAAGAAGGGCTTTTACTTTCTATTTTATTTCTGTATTTGAGCTTTATTAATAATAAATTTGTGTTCATATACTAATTTTGAAATTAGAAAAAAAGTCATGTATATAAAAAACTAAGCCACAGCATTTTGAGGAAAAAAAATAAAATAAAATAAAAATATATATATATAAAAATACAGTACAGGTCCATTTTCTTAAAAGCTGAATTTCCATGTAAACACACATGTGTGTGTACTCTTGGAAGAAAACCTAAAGGATGACAGACACTAAGATGCACACAGGTTTTCTGGGGGAGGCAGTATTAGTATAACTTTCATGTTCTCTTTCCAAATCTATGTTTTCCTAAATTTTCTAACATGTATTATTTGAGTAGGAAAACAATTTTAATTTAACAATTTTAAGGCAAACAGTTATTTTTTTAAGAGCATTTTAAAGCTACTGCTTCATTCTCCAAATATTAATCACTTTGCATATGCATTAACCCATAAATGACAAAGTCATCACGATAGAAAACAAAAACAATTTGCTTTGTTATTCACTCTGCAAAACATTCTGTCTGCCTTCGAATCCCTTATGCTTATTAGTTTGAAAGGCCTACAAAAACTCAATTTTAAAATTTTTCTTTCATATAGTCTAAACACATTACCCTCCAAAAACTCTTCCAAAATCCATTATTCCTATGACAATCAATTCAAACAAAAGCCATTTGTATGCCCGACGTAACTAAATTGGGAAATAAATAAGAATGAAAAACATTAAAAAAAAAAAAAATTAAAAAAAAAAAAGCATAGTTGGGAAAAAGCTTTAACGAGAAAGAAAATTACCTAATCTAGGTGTGTTAAGTCCCTAAAATAAGATCAACTAATAATAGTAATTCCTACCAGGTACTGAAATGCTTTCATTGTGCCAAGCAACTCCCAGGTTACTATACACATTATCTTACGAAGTTTTTTCCCAAAATAATTTTGTGAGATAGGCCATTTTAGCCCCATTTGTAATAAATGAGTTTAAGAAGTTAAAATGACATATCTAACTTCTGAAGATCCAGAAGGTGAACCTAAACCCTTCTGCCTTCAAAGCTACTTTACATCTTTTCACTTACTTTGCAATCTTCTCCTTGAGAAGCTTCCAGTCCCATAGGTCTGTAGGAGTAACATTCCACATATCATACTGAAGAATCTAAGGAATACACAACTCAAATTTATTCTACAGCAAGTTAAAACTATGACCAAAAAAAAAACCCACAAATGACTAGCTGCCATGTCCCCACATCCCAACAAATGCTGTCTTCGAATCAACCTCTATGAGGAATACAAGCTCCAGAGATTTTCCTGGACAAAATTCCATGTAGTCATATTGATCAGAAGCAGGCTAAGAAAACGGATTATCCCATGTCATATCTACAAACCAGAAAACTCTAACATTCATAAAAGCGTGTGGCTGACACATTCTCTTTTTTTAACACTAAAAATGTTACTTTCTTCAGTGCCTTCATCTGTCCCTTGATCTGTTTACTTAGCTAAAAACACCTATTTTCTAATAACCACACATTAGATTTTCTAATATCAGCAGGAATGTCAGAAATGAAATTAACATTTTATATAGAAAAGAATCATAGTACTGATAATAAAGGCAGTGGGAAAGGCAGAATTCTAAGACAGCTTCCCAGATTCCCACACCTTGGTGCACAGGCTATTTATAATCTCCACTTGAGTATGGACATGACTTGAGAATAGGATGCATGTCACTCCAGTGATTATGGCAAAGGTGAAAGGTTTCTGCAGATGTAATTAAGGTTCCAAATCAGCCGATTCTGAGTTAAATAAAAGGAAGATTATGCCAGGTGCAGTGATTCATGCCTGTAATCCCAGCACTTTGGGAGGCCAAGGCAGGCGGATCACTTGAGGTCACAAGTTCAAGACCAGCCTGGCCAACATGGCAAAACCCCATCTCTACTAACTCGGGAGACTTGAGGCAGCAGAACTGCTTCAACCTGGGAAGCAGAGGTTGCAGTGATCTAAGATCACACCACACACTCCAGCTGGGTAACAAAGTGAGACTCTGTCTCAAAAAAAAAAAAAAAAAAAAAAAGCGGGGCGGGGGGCTGGTGAGGACATTATCCTATGTGGACCTAACTTATCAGGTAAAAACCCTCAAGAGACTAGACTGTGCCCCTTTTGAAACGAGAGATGGTCTCTCCCACTGGCCTTAAAGAAGCAAGATGCCATGAGTCCTTGAAATATATTCTGCCAACAACCAGGTAAGCTTGGAAGAGAACTCTGTGTCTCAGACGAGATCACAGCCCTTACCAACATCTTGAACACAGACCCAGAAAAGAAGGCCCAGCTAAGTCTGGACTCCTGACCTGTGGAAACTGTGAGATAACGAATGCCATGTTTTAATCCACAGAAAACTAACATTGGCAGCATCCCTCTTACATTACTTTAGCAATGACTAGTTCTAAATAAGAGATTAAAACAGAGTATCCTTTTTACTCCAGAGGACAAAGGTATTTAAGTTTCCTATGGCTGGTGCAACAAATTACTAAAAACTTGGTAACTTAACAAAAATTTATTCTCTCATAGTTCTGAAGACCAGAAGCCCAAAATCAACATGTTGGGAGGGCCACACTCCCTCCAGAGGCACTAGAAGAGATTCTGTTCCTTGCCTCTTATAACTTCTAGTGGTTATCAGCATTCCAAGGCTTGTGGTTGTAACACTCCAATTTCTGCCTCCATAGTCACGTTGCTTCCCCTTCTGTGTCTCTTGCAGGACAATTGTCATTAGATTTAGGGCTCACCTGGATAATCCAGGTAAATCTCCTTATCTCAAGGTTCTTAATTACATCTGCAAAAACCCTTTTTTTGAAGCAAATAAAATTAAATTCACAGGTTCCAGGAATTAGGATGTGGACATATCCTTTTGTGGGGTCACCATTCAGCCCACTACAGGTACTCACAGGCAAAAACAATTCCATCCATATACTTACTCCTTTGCTAACTGGAGAGCCCTCATAGGTTTCGTATGGGCCCTGCTCCTTGGCAAGGTCACAGCTGGCTTCCAGAGCACCATAATAAATAGTTTCAAAGATCTGCTTATTCAGTAACTGGGCTTCTGCACTCTCAAAAGGGTATCTCATCAGGATAAAAGCATCTGCCAGACCTTGTACCCCAATTCCAATGGGGCGATGGCGTTTATTTGATAGGCATGCCTTTGTGTCAACAGATTTTAAAGAAAAGGAGAAAACATTACTGAACAGGAAAAGCAACATTCTGTACCAAATGAGACAGACTACCTCTTTTTCTCAAACCATTTTATTGATAACCATTTAAATGATGACTTGAAGATCATGATTGATTCCTTTCAATTTGGATTTCAATAATTACTAATAAGCAGAGAAATCTATTCATACCTCTGGTACAGGATAGTAGTTTATATCAATAATTTTATTCAAGTTTCGGACAACGACTTTAGTGACTTCAGCCAACTTCTTAAAGTCGTATGTGTGTTCTGATGTGACATACATATTCAGGGCCAGGGAAGCCAAATTACAAACAGCAACCTGGAATGCAAAAAACAGGTCAAGAATCACACAATTTTTATTTCTACTTCCTGTGTCAATTACACCACCATGTGAGCCTCTAATACTCAGACATTAAAATTTTAAATTTTTATATTTGACTTCTCCCTCTTCATCATTCATCAGTCCATTTCTAAATCCCAGTGATTCTATTTCTTCAATACCTAGTCATATGTGTTAGTTATAACATGCATCAGCAAAATAGGTAAGATAGAGAGAGAACCCTATGTTCCACAGTACACAGCTCTATTACCAGACATATATCACACTATGTTATAATTAGCTTTTTACATATACCTATCTCATTATTCAGTAGATGAGTGCCCTGCAATATGGTAGCCACTGGCTACATATATCTATTTAAAATGAAATAAAATTTGAGTTTCTCAGTTGCACTAGTCATATTTCAAGTGCTCAATAGCCATCAGATACAGAACATTTCCATCACTGCAGAGTTCTTCAAAACACACACGTCCACCTCACCTTCACTGATATTCTGACAAGCCCTTAGCAACAATGGATCTCAATTTGTGATTTCTGAAAAAGCTCTTCCAGTGATTTCTCCACTACACGAGGCAGTGAGCTTCTTCACACAAGGATCATCTTATTTATATTTATATGTTTAGCACTAGCAACACATCTGGCACACAGTAAGTCTTGATAATGTTGAATGAATACACTTTCTTTTCCATTTTGATTATGACTATCCCAAGCCAAAGTCTTAACTTCTCTCACATGGACTACTGAAAGTTTCCCAGTTGAACTCTTGATGCCCTTCACATCTACTCCATTCTACACATGTTGCCAAATACCCATTTTTTTAAATATAGCTTGAATCACAGAAGTCTAATAAATGCCAGGAAGAAAAATAGGCAGGAAAAGAAGACAGAGAGTACTGGGGATAAAGATGAAGGGGGTATAATTTTTAAACAGAATTGTCAAGAAAGACCTCATTGAAAATGTTACATATGAACAAAGAACTGAACAGGTTAGAAAGCAAATCATGTGGCTATGGGAAGAGGGGGTGCATTTTAACATTCAAGAGGGAAGAAGGAGCAAAAATCCTGAGGTAGGAGCATGGTTGACATGTTTGAGAAAAAGCAAGAAAATTAATAGGGTTGGAGCAAAGTGAACAAAGGAGAAAGTAACCGCAGATGAGGTGGGTTATCCAGTTGTGTAGGACCTTGTAGGGCACTGTAAGAACTCTGGATGGAAAGGAATGAAGTACTGATACATGCTACAACATGAATAAAAGAACATGTTAAGTGAAAGAAGCCTGACACAAAAGGCCACATATTATATGACTCCATTCCTATGGAATGTCCACAATGTCCACAAATCTAGAGACAGAAAATATATTAGTGGTTGTCAAGGGCTGAGGGAAGAAGGGAACAGGGAGTGACTGCTAATGGATAAAGGGTTTCATTATCTACAGTGATAAAAATGTACTACAGGCCGGTCACGGTGGCTCACGCCTGTAATCCCAACACTTTGGGAGGCTGAGATGGGCGGATCACGAGGTCAAGAGATTGAGACCATCCTGGCCAACATAGTGAAACCTCGTCCCTACTAAAAATACAAAAATTAGCTGGGTGTGGTGGCGCGCGCCTGTAGTCCCAGCTACTCGGGAGGCTGAGGCAGGAGAATTGCTTGAATCCAGGAGGCGGAGGTTGCAGTGAGCCGAGATCGAGCCACTACACTCCAGCCTGGTGACAGAGCAAGACTCTGTCTCAAAAAAAATAAAATAAAATAAATAAATACTACAATTAGATAGTGGTAATGGTTGCACAGACTTGCAGATATACTTAAAAAAAAAAAAAGAAAAGAAAAAAACACTGAATTGTACATTTTAAAAAGAGTGAATTATAGCTCAATTTGCAAAAAGAAAGAACTCTGTTGAGGTTGCAGTGAGCCACAGCCCAGCCTGGGCAACAGAGTGAAATCTTGACGCCCCCCCAAAAAAAGGAATTCTGCATGGGTTAGCAAGCCAAAGAGTAGTTTTGTGCAGACAAATGACATTATCTGATTTTTATTTTAAAATGTCACTCTAGCCTCTATAATATAATCTGTCTTGCATAATAGTTACCTCAATATATGTCGATTTCTCCCAACTAAATTAGAAGTTTCCAGAGGGCAGCATATTTATTTATATTCTCAGAGCACTTAACATTGTGTTTTACATATAGCTATTGCACAATAAATTTTGAATTAAACTGTAACCTTAGCAGTATATTTAACTCACTTTCCATTTACTTCCTGACTTTTCATTTGTCTTTTTTTTTAAGGTCCTAGAATTGAGGATCTACTCCTTCCTCGTTTCCATAGTTTACATCCAAGATCAAAGCAGCCTGTCATCCAACTACTACAACAATCTCCCTAGGCTAACCTCTAATCCCTTCTCACAGCAAGACACTCTGTAACCAGAAGCAAGAACCTTCCTTTTCATCTTAACATTTTGATGCTATTTTCCTCTCAGAAACCTACAAGGGCTACCTATCTGTGACATGTCAGCTTCTACCTTCTATCTCCCTTCCCCCAGCCATAGCCATCTCTCCATATTCCAATAATTAATCTACTTGCACCATCAAAACAGACTTACTTGCCACACTGCATAAAACCCAGCCCTGTCTCTGGTGTATCATACAGACCACTCTTTCCAAATGGAAAGCTCCTCTCTCAAACTTTTTTTTAAAACACCAAATCCATGTCCCATTTCTAGCCTTGATTCTTCTGTGAAGTCTCTTTACAGACTTGAGATTAGAATTTGATCTCACCATTCACTGAAAGGACTCTCTTTATAAGCTTACATACTTTTGTTGTTGTTGTTTTTGGTTATTTGTTTGTTTGTTTTGAGACAGGGTCTCACTTTGTCACCCAGGATGGAGTACAGTGGCACAATCTCAGCCCACTGCAGCCTCCACTTTCCAGGCTCAAGGCTTACATAGTTTAAACTGAATGTACATCCTAACACATTTTTGTGTGTGTCCTAAACTAACATAACTGTATATTTCTATTTTTCTTGAGTAAATGTTATTACAATGATGTGTGTATAAGAAAAAACTGTGTCTTTCCCACATGGCTTAGACTAAAAAACATTTATAGGCACAGATCATACCCTTTCCTTCCTTTGCTCTCTGCCTTTAACAGTGTTCTTCTGCTTACAACTATGCAAACTCCCTTCACTTATCTCAAGTGAAATCAAGTGAGGAATTCACAAATAATAACTGCCTAAGGTTCTCTTCTTAGTACTCTAGGAAGAATTTTTTCTACCTACCTCATCTTTGCTGGTGTACTCCACTATTTCTGTGCACAGGTTGCTGCATTTGATGGTTCCCAGGTTCTGCTGGTTGCTCTTTCGATTACAGGAATCTTTGTAGAGCATATACGGGGTGCCTGTTTCCGTCTGAGACTCAATGATGGCATACCAAAGCTGCTGAGCTTTTACAACTTTGCGGACACGACCTTGTTTCTCATAACTGAAAGGCACAGATAATATTATTTAATATATATTCCCTAAAAAAGCTTTATTGTAGACAACTTGAAGACATTAAAATATAAAGTTATGAAAACTCTTAAATTTTCTCTAAGTTTTGCTAAAGAAAAAAAGGAATATGATATTTATTTTACTCTAGCTAAAGCCATAGGGGAAAATGAGGCAGTTTTAGGTGCCTTCAGATGATCGCAATCCCACTAAACCAATAATATCTTTCATAATAAAAAGGAGTAAAAACTAAGGAAGCCAAATCTCTTAAGACTGTGCTAAATTTTTTTCCTTTTTTTTTTTTTTGAGACGGAGTTTCGTTCTATCACCCAGGCTGGAGTGCAGTGGCACATTCTCAGCTCACTGCAACCTCCACCTCCCAGGTTCAAGCAATTCTCCTACCTCAGCCTCCCAAGTAGCTGGGACTACAGGTGTGCACCACCACGCCCAGCTAATTTTTGTATTTTTACTAGAGACAGGGTTTCACCATGTTGGCCAGGCTGGTCTTGAACTCCTGACCTCAAATGATCCACCTGCCTCATCCTCCCAAAGTGCTGAGATTACAGATGTGAGCCACTGCACCTGACCTATTTAATTTTAATAAACTACTGACATATGTGTCCTAGTCACTCATGATTCCTTTATGCAATATAAAGCATAGCTTATCAAAAGTACTATATGACAGAGCAAAATAATAACCCTACTAGTCATCTTAATTTTTAAAAGGATCAATTAAAAATCCCAAGAACCTATTTATACATTCCAAAGTTTTAAGAAAGAAGAAGACAGAACTCAATTTTGGTGAAGAGTCAGGAAGCAAATCTGACCAAAATTATTAGTCACTTTTTCTCTTAGATGCTTCAAAAGATTCTTGACAAGTACTTTTGATATTTGGACCCCTGAAATAAGAGAAACCATGGTTAAAACATTATTGTTTTCTTTCATATTTTTCCCATACCTTGCATATAGTTTCTCAAATTCCTCTCCCCAAACCTCATCCAGACCAGGACACTCATTTGGACACATCAAAGACCAGTCCTAAAAAGAAAAGGACAAAATCACTCATAAGAAACTTCAAATAGCCAACCATAATCCATTAGAAACACTGCAAGCATAAGGTGACTTTTACAAGCTCTCTTGGAAATTTGCTGTAGAAATAATCATTTTCAGGTTCAGGCCCAAACATCTAGGTCTGCCTGTTTATACATGACCTTTTAAGCATTTAGGTCACAAAGCATCTACTTTAGAGAAAAGAAATATAAGAAGACAAGCACGGCATCTCTTAACTTGTTCAGAATGCCTTCTGTGGCATCACACACATATGGGCTCTTCCTAAGCATGACTTAAGATGACTAAAAAAGAGAAAGCTCATGTGAATCAAGTTGCTATTACCAACAAGTACCTATCTCTCACCTGATTAGTCTCCACTCGTTTCATGAAGAGATCCGGAATCCAAAGAGCAAAGAAAAGATCTCTGGCACGCTGCTCTTCCTTTCCTGTGTTCTTCTTTAAATCAAGGAATTCAAAGATGTCTAAATGCCAAGGCTCCAGGTAAATAGCAAATGCCCCAGGACGCTAGTGGTAAATAAATCAGAATTCTCTTCAGAATAAAAATGAAACAAAGAAACATCATGTCTCCCAAAGCACTTTGGGAGTGTGCTCCCAAAGTATCTCCTTTGATTTTCACTACAAGGAATTAAATAACATAAATAAAAGTATTATAAAAGTGTAAGTTTTCCATATATAATTGTAAAAGTAATATTTTACAATTCTATGAGTAAAAACGAACAAATGATATAAACAAAATGTGAAACAAGATTAACTTTTCTAAAGTGACATGATGAACTACAGATGGAGCCTCCTCTTCAGCAACAGCCCAGCTCTCTTTACACCACATGACATGTACATAAAGCCCAAAGGAAGTTGCTTTGACAGTATAAGCCATGCTCTCATTGTAGGTCAAAAAGTTGATCTGTCTTATCAAGGTCCCCAAAGTCCATCAGAGAGAAATTCATAAACTAACAAGTGATTAGTGTGCCTACAGTCACAAAAGGCAGACTCTAGTTGCAAACCATCCTGTTGATAAAATAAGGTAAACAACTCAATTCTCTCAACTTTACTGTTTCTTCTATCAATTAGGGAGAGTTTTTGTTTGTTTGTTCTGTTTTGTTTGAGACAAGTTCTAGCTCTATTGCCTAGGCTGGAGTGCAGTGGTATAATCTCGGCTCACTGCAACCTCCTGCCTACTGGGCTCAAGCCATCCTCCCTCCTCAGCCTCCAGAGAAGCTGAAACTACAGGCGTTCGCCACCACACCTGGTTAATTTTTGTATTTTTTGTGGAGATGGGGTTGCGTCATGTTGAACTCGTGAGCTTGAACTCGTGGTCTTGAACTTGTGAGCTTACACGATCAGCCCACCTCAGCCTCCCAAAGTGCTGGGATTACTGGCGGGAGCCACTGCATCCAGCCAATTAGGGAGAGTTTTGTTATTCCAGGTAGTTTTTGTTTTTGTTTTAAGAACAACCTAGGCGAGGTGCAGTGGCTAACACCCGTAATCCCAACACTTTGGGAGGCCAAGGCAGGTAGACTGCTTGAGCCTAGGAGTTTGAGATCAGCCTAGGCAAGAAAGTGAGACCCCCGCCTCTACAAAAAATATAAAAATTAGCTGGGTGTGGTGGCACAGGCCTATAGTCTGAGCTACATGGGAGGGCTGAGGCAGAAGAATCACTTAAGTCCAGGAGGTCAAGGCTACGGTAAGCCAAGATCGCACCATTGCACTCCAGCCTGGGTGATAAGAGAGAGATAAAAAAAAAATGAAAGAAAAACCTAGAGCACATGTTACAACCCCATTTCAAGTAACAAATTTATATGAATTACAACTTGAGAAATTCTTTGCAAACAAACTATCATGTAAGAAAGCTGAATAGATCAGTGGCTGTCTAGAGCCAGGGATAAAGTATGTATGGGTAGGGGTGACAAGGTTGACTGAATGTAAAGGTATATGAGGGAGAAAAGATTTTGGGGTAATGGAAATGTTCTACCTCTTTATCAATGTGGTGATTACACAAGTGTATACATTTGTCAAAACCCATCAAACTGTACATTTAAAGTATATGCATATTAAAATAATTATACCTCCTCAAATTGATTTTACAAGTAAAAAAAAGGTAATTAGAAACTACACATAAATGAACCATCTTAAGTGTATATGACTAAATCACCTTTAGTTCTGATTTCCAGTACTTTCAATTCATGGAGCATACCTTGTTCCCACCTTGATCCACATATCGAGCTGTGTTGTTATATACTCTCAGCATCGGTACAAGGCCATTGGAATTGCCATTAGTCTAAAAGAGAGACCATGATAGAAATGACAGAGGGCACTCAGCAAAGAAAAGAACAAAATGGCCCCATTCTTCTATGAAAAAAGATGCCTAATTTCTAGGTAGCAATCTATGAAGTTTTACCTGCTCTCCATCTCTACTTCTGCTTTGGAAAAATGCCCAAATAAAATCAACAAAATGTTGAATAAATTACAATTATGTACTAAGTTACCTCATGGCATTTCTAATTTATAATGAGATGTAACAATTACAAGCCAAAGGGATCCAAAATCAAGGTAGCTAAATTTAAACTCTACATCTTCTAAAGGTCGTTATATAAAGATACACTTTGGGTAGAGTAAAAAAGAATATAAACACTACTACAATGCCTTTTTCCCAAAAGAAATCAAGGCAATTTACAATAAGAATTATATGCGATAGCTATATCAGGGCAATAAATAAGGTAAAAGGAGATTCTCAGCAATAAGTGGACTCTAGAATGATGTTAAGAAAATAGAGACTCCTACGACTAGAAGATACTTCATCAAATTCTTTAACCCTTCTGATCCCAACACAAGCCTTTAAACAGTCTAGAAAGATAAGTGAGCAATAGCTCACTCTACCACTGTGTAAAGTGCTGTATATATCACAGCACCTCCAAAACACAACATAATGGAATAATTTCCTTCTGGAACTTTATTCTACAGAGTTAGATATTTTCTTCACCTTACAGAAAAGGAAACAAACTCAGACACAAAATAACTAACTCTAGGCCACATTACTAGTTAAGTAGTGGAGCTAGGATTTAAATCCAAAACTATTATCTTGACTCCCATTGAACAGTAAACTAACAAAGGGCTAAAGTTTACATCATAAAGTGTCAATGCATAAATCTTGAATCCTGGCTCTACCACATATTAAGTGATTGATCTCAGAAAGTAACAACTTTCTAAGTCTCAATTTCCTCACTTGTAAAATTAGACAATGGTACCTTTATTCACAAGGTTATTTTAAGGAATAAAATTCCTGGCATGAGTCTATAATCATAGTTACCTCATAGCGTTGTAGTAAGAGTCAAATGAGTACTTCATGTAAAACATTTATAACAAACTTACATACAGTAAGCAATCAATAAATGATAACTGCTCTTATTACTGCTAAAATAAGCCTGAGCTAAAAAGGATTCTAGAGATTATCTAGTCAAATCTAAATATCTAGTAACATAGATGAAAATGAAGCCAGAAGTAAAATGACTCACTCCAAGTCACATAGCCATTTAGTAATTTAACAGAGACCCAGGACTCCCAAAAAATAGCATATGCCCTCTCAACCATGAATCTGGTTGCTTTTAGACTTGAATCCCCCTTTAAAAGTCAAATGGCAGAAACCTACCCCAGCAATGTAGCTGCCAGTAGCCCGAATACAACTCACAGCAACACCAATTCCTCCAGCAGACTTAGAAATCAATGCACATTGCTTTAGAGTGTCATAAATGCCTTCAATGCTGTCATCTTTCATACTCAGAAGAAAACAGCTACGGGGGAAAAAATGTCTCAACTTAGAGCAAGGAAATGAAGCAGAGTCACAAAAATGATTACTCAACACAAAGACACTAAGGCAAAAAAAAAAAAAAAGAGTTGAAGTTTAGAAAGTTCCTAAATGTTTTTCAAAGAAGAAAACCCACTTTACTGTACATGACACAATAAAACATATCGAAATATCATTTTAAAATCATCTTGCTGCCTCCCCTAGATAGTAAGTAAATAAGCCTAGGAGGAAGTCTTATAGATAAGTCTAAAATATTGGCTTACATTTTCACCAGACTGCAAACGTGCTATTTTCACATTTTCTCATGCATATTCATAAACATACATCACCGTCTTTTCAGGTTGTTAGTAAGCCAAGAAAAACAAACATTTATGAAAATAATCTCTCCAATTGTCAACCAATTATTTGATATGTCTACCAAAATTATAGCTCCTTTACAGTCTTTTTAAAGACAAACCCCTTTACCTCACTTTGGATCTCATCCTGCTCCCCACCTCAGGAACCTTACTCTATCAATAATCTCTTCACTGCCTTGAATATTCAATCATGCAAATGGATTCTATCTATTGACTAGGGGTTTATATAAATATTCAGACATTCAGAAAAATATAGAGAATGATGTAACAAATACTCTGTACTTGCCACCTACCTCAAAAAATTAGACACCACAAATATACCCTCATTGCAATACTCTAACATTTTCAAGCATTTCCTTTATGACATTTTTACATGTTATACACTTAGGATTTTTCTGGTTGCATATCTGTTTATCATTCTGCAACTTGTTTTAATTCAATATTGCTTTACAGAAATTAATCCTTTTGATACATGTAAACAAACTTTATTTTCATTGCTATAAGGTATTCTATTGTATAAATGTAACAAAACATTTGTCCCATGTGCCTGTTGATGAACATCTGGATTATTTCCAATTCATTTGCAATTCCAAACAATGCTGCTATTAAAAATTCTTGAACACAACACCTTGTGTTTATCTCTAAGCATTTCTGTAGAATATGAACCTAGGAGAGGAACTGCTGGGTCAAAAGATATACACGTTTCACTTTACTAAAGAGTCTCCAAAGTGGATGGACAAATCTATTTCTAGCAATGTATGAGATTTCCTTGTGCTCCACATTCTTATCAATGCTTGGAATTGTCAGCCTTTTCATTTTTATAAATATATATATACATAATTTTCATTTTCCTATTGCACAGTTTAACATCTCAGACGTTTATTAGCCAATCAAGTTTCTTCTTCCATGCATTATTTGTTTATAGCCCTTGCCCATGTTTCTATTTGGCTTTCTGTTTTTCTTTTCTTTTTTTTTTTTTTTTTTTTGAGACAGGGTCTAACTCTGTTACCCAGGCTGGAGTGCAGTGGCATGATCATAGCTCACAGCAGCTTTGACCTCCTGGGCTCCAGCGATCCTCCCACCTCAGCCTTTCAAGTAGCTAGATCTACAGGTGTGCACCACCACGCCTGGCTAATTTTCTACTTTTGTAGAGACAGGCTCTCATTATGTTGCCCAGGCTGGTTTCAAATTCTGCCCTCAAGCCAGCCTTTGCTTTGGCCTCCCAGAGTGTTGGAATTACAGACAGGAGCCACTGCACCTGGCCTTGTTTTTCTTATAATCTCTCAATAGTTAACATGTTGCAAATATCTTCTCCTAGTCTGAAACTTGTTTTTTTGGGTGTTTTTGTTGTTGTTGTTTTTGAGATGGAGTCTCACTCTTTTGCCCAGGCTGCAGTACAGTGGCATGATCTTGGCTCACTGCAAGCTCCGTCTCCCAGGTTCAAATGATTCTCATGCCTCAGCTTCCTGAGTAGCTGGGATTATGGGCATACGCCACCACGCCTGGCTAATAGTTGTATTTTTAGTAAAGACAGGGTTTCGCCATGTTGACCAGGCTGGTCTCGAACTCCTGACCTCAGGTAATCCACCCACCTTGGCCTCCCAAAGTGTGAAACTTGTTATTTGACTTTGTTTTTGGTTCACAGTGATTGGACTCCGGTGAAGACTCCAAGATGGCGATCGCCACCTCGGACACCCTGACTCAGCATTTCCGGGTTCACCTTTCCTGTTCCCGCCACCACGACTAACGCACATGCCCACTAGGGCGTGTCACACTCAGAAGCGTGAAACTCAACCGACCCTGCCCCTACCCCGACCACTCCTCACCCAGCATCCATAAAAGCGCGCTGCACCTTTGGCACAGCGCGACTTCCCTGGCCCTCCCCCTGCGGACCAGTGAACCTCGCCCGAGAGCTCAATAAAGAAGATTTTTGCCCTCTTTGTCTCGCCTCTTGGCCTTATTGATCCACGGTGCCCTTCCATTGCCTTTCACACAGAAGTTTTTAATTGTAATGTAGTCAATTTTTCCAATGTTTTGCTCTATGGTGTTTTGCTCTGAGGTCATATTATATATTCTCCTATCGAGATATAAGTGGAAGTAGGGCCAGGCGCAGTGGCTCACACCTCTAATCCCAGCACTTTGGGAGGCCCAGGCAGGTGGATCACCTGAGGTCAGGAGTTCGAGACCAGCCTGGCCAACATGGAGAAACCCCATCTGTACTAAAAATACAAAAATTAGCTGGGTGTGGTGGCGCGTGCCTGTAATCCCAGCTACTCAGGAGGCTGAGGCAGGAGAATTGCTTGAACCCAGGAGGCAGAGGTTGCAGTAAGCCAAAATCGTGCCACTGCACTCCAGCCTCGGTGACAAGAGCGAAACTCCATCTCAAAAAAAAAGGTAAGTGGAGGTATCAAGAGTCACAATGTCTGCAACTCACTTTTTTTTTTTTTGGAGTGCTCCCTCCAGAGGTTTTGAGGGAGAATCTGTTCCTTGCTTTGTCCAGCTTTTAGTGGCTAATTGCTCTCCTTTGTGGCCACATGACTCCAATTTCTCCCTCCATCTTTACATCACTTTCTCCCCTTCTGTGAGTCGTTATCTCCCTCAGCCTCTCTCTTACAAGGATACTTTTGACTGGATTAAGGGCCCACCCACATAATTCAAGATAATCTCTCCATGTCAAAATCCTTATCATCCCTACAAAGACCACTTTCCTTATCAGGTAACATTTACAGGTTCCAGGAATTTGGACCTGACATTTTTGGGCAGTCTTTTGCTCTTTCACATGAATTTTAGAATCAGTATGTTGAGATTTTGCCTAGAATTACTTTGAATCTATATTTTAACTTGGGAAAAACTGACATTTTTATAAAATCGAATCTATTCCATTTATTTATTATTTAATGTCCTTTAATCATGTTTTAGAGAAATTTCTAAAAAACTTAAAAAACCGGGCATGGTAGCTCATGCCTGTAATCCCAGCACTTCGGGAGGCCAAGGAAGACGGATCACTCAAGGTCAGGAGTTTGAGATCAGCCTAGCCAACATGGTGAAACCCCGTCTGTATTAAAAATACAAAAATTAGCTGGGTGTGGTGGTGCACGCCTGTAATCCCAACTATTTGTAAAGCTGAGGCAGGAGAATCACTTGGACCTGGGAGGTGCAGGCTGCAGTGAGCCAAGATCATGCCACTGCACTCCAGCCTGGGCAACAGAGTGAGACTCTGTCTTAAAAACAAACAAAAAAAGGCAACGATGGACTACACATACGACAGTGGTCATCCAGTAATCGAAGGTTAATTTATTATTGAAGAAAATATTTTTAAAATAAATTTAGTGTGCACAATGTTTGTACAGTCTACAGTCGTCAGTAGTGTACTAGGCCTTCATATTCTTTTTTTTTTTTTTTTTTAAGATAGAGTTTCGCTCCTATTGCCCAGGCTGGAGTGTAGTGGTGCGATGTTGGCTCACTGCAACCTCCGCCTTCCAGGTTCAAGCAATTCTCCTGCCTCAGCCTCCCAAGTAGTGGATTACAGGCGCCTGCCACCATACCCAGCTAATTTTTGTATTTTTAGTAGAGACAGGGTTTCACCATGTTGGCCCTGTTGGTCTTGAACTCCTGACCTCGTGATCCACCTGCCTCAGCCTCCCAAAGTGCTGAGATTACAGGCATGACCCACCGCACCCAGCCAGGCCTTCATATTCATTCACCACTCACTCACTAACTCACCCATAGCAATTTTCAGTCCTACAAGCTCTATTCATGATAACTGTCCTATACAGATGTATCATTTTGTATCTTTTTTTAATCTTTCTTTTTTTTTTTTTTTGGAGACGGAGTCTCGCTCTGTTGCCCAGGCTGGAGTGCAGTGGCGCGATCTTGGCTCACTGCAACCTCTGCCTCCCAGGTTCAAGCAATTCTCCTGTCTCAGCCTCCTGAGTCGCTGGGACTACAGGTGCACACTGCTATGCCTGGCTAATTTTTTTATATCTATATTTTTAGTACAGACAGGGTTTCACCATGTTGCCCAGGCTGGTTTCGAACTCCTGAGCTCAGGCAATCCGCCCGCCTCGGCCTCCCAACATGCTAGGATTACAGGCGTGAGCCACTGCGCCTGGCCCATTTTTTATCTTTTATAGGGTACTTTTACTGTGATATGTTTGGATACACAAATACTTACCATGGTAATACAAAGGCCTACAGTATTCAGTACAGTAACATGCTACACAGGTTTGTAACCTATGAGCAGCAACAGGCCATGCCATATATCCTATGTGTGTAGTAGGCTATACAATCTAGGCTTACATAAGTATACTGTATAATGTTTGCACAAGGAAATCACCTTACAACACATTTCTCAGAATATATCCCCATCGTTAAGTAATGCATGGCTGTTAGGTTAAGACTTAATTTTCTAACAGCTAAAGTACAGAAACGTAACTGATTGATGTATATTGAACCTATATCCAGATATTTTGCTGAAATCTTTTATTTCTAATAATGTGTCCGCAGATGCTCTTGAGTTTCCTATGTAAAAATCATTTCTTCAAATCATTAGTTTTGTTCCCTGATTTCCAATCTTTTCTTTTTCTTATTTTACAATGCTGGCTCAGGCCTCCACTACCATGCTGAAAAAAGAGACGATACATCTAGGTTTTTATTGGATATCTTTTGCCAAATTAAGGAAGTTATTTTCTATATCAATTTTGCTAAAGTGTTTATTATGAAAGAGCATTAAACTGCATAAAATGTTAATGCAATGAATTACATTAATGTATTTTTTGATGTTACCATGTTCTTGAATTCCTGAAACAAACCAACTTGATAATGGCATATTATTTTTTTTAATGTATTACCAGACCGTTAGTGTTCCTTTTCTCAACAAATGGCATCATCATTAATCCTGTTACTTACTGTATCCATAAATGCAAGAACCATTCTTGACCCATATTCTGTCAATTTGACAGCCTAAATATCTTTTATATATATTTTTATCTTAATCAAGGTATCACTGTGTTGTCCAGGCTACAGTGCAGTGGCATAATCATGGCTCACGGCAGCCTTGAACTTCTGACCTCAAGTGATCTTCCCACCTCAGCCTTCCAAAGTGTTGGAATTACAGATGTGAGCCACCATGCCTGGCCCTAAATATCTTTTGATCTATCTGCTTCTGTCAATTTCTACTTTCATCTCCCTAATCTAGACTACCACAATTTCTTATATAAACTGCTATAAGATTCCCCTAACTAGTTCTTGGCACTTACCTTCTTTTTAAAACAACCTTACTGAAATATAATTCACACCAAGCGTGGTGGCTCATGCCTATAATCCCAGCACTTTGGGAGGCCAAGGCGGGTGGATCACCTGAGGTCAGGAGTTCAAGACCAGCCTGACCAACATGGTGAAACCCCATCTCTACTAAAAATACAAAAATTGGCTGGGTGTGGTGGCGGGCACCTGTAATCCCAGCTACTCAGGAGGCTGAGGCAGGAGAATTGCTTGTACCAAGGAGGCACAGGTTGCAGTGAGCCAAGATCGCAACACTGCACTCCAGCCTGGGTGACAGAGTGAGACTTTGTCTCAAAAAAAAAAAAAAGGAATATAATTCACAAATAATATAATTCCCCATTTAAAGTGTACTACTCAATGGCTTTTAATATACTCATAGACTTGTGTAACCATCACCACAATCCAATCAATTTTAGAACATTTTTGTTATAAGCATTTGCCTTTTCTCCAATTCATTTACCACATTACAGAGATCTTTCCAGAATCTAAATCTCATTTAATCAGAGCAGGCAGCTATTAAAAGGTCATTAAATTATTTTTTATGTGATGAACTAACTGCCCAGTTTCTTCAGGTCAAGGCTTATTTCCCTACTCAAAACACATACCTAGAAAGTTGTGGGCGGTTGGTACCAGCATTGAAGAGAGTGGGCGAAGCATGAGTAAACCACCTCTCAGAAAGAAGATTATATGTTTCAATTGCTGCATCAATGTCTTCTTTGTGGATCCCAACAGATACTCTCATCAACATATGTTGTGGTCTTTCAGCCACTATAGACAAAAGAGGAGTTTTCACATCATGAGACGTCAGAAAAAGTAGGGTGAGATACGTATTTGAATTTCAGAAAAGGACACCAAAAGGAAACTAGAAAAACTTTATACTAATAAACAGGACAATTATCCACAAACCAAACCTAAAGTCCAAAATGTTATCTAGAGTCTAAGCAGTAATATTAAGACTTATAGCTCAAAGCTATACATTCAATATAATGAGTAGAAAATGTAACAGACAAACATGTTCACTTCTCACCTTTTCCATTGATCTTCAACAAATAAGACCGCTCTAGCGTCTAGAAAGAGAGAAAAAACAAAAAATTTTCAGAGCACCGTTTTTAAAGACACAGTGGATATATCATCCACAATAAGGCAATCTCTTTAAATCTTCGCCGTTTCTATAAAATTTCAAATGAAAAGAATAGCACATTTACTCTTCCTAGCTTCATCTGGAACATTATCATTGGCACTTTTTTTTTTTTTGAGACGAAGTCTCACTCTGTCGCCCAGGCTGGAGTGCAGTGGCGCGATCTCGGCTTACTGCAAGCTCTGCCTCCCGGGTTCATGCCATTCTCCTGCCTCAGGCTCCCGAGTAGCTGGGACTACAGGCGTCCACCACCAGGCCCAGCTAATTTTTTTTTTTTCTATTTTTAGTAGAGACAGGGTTTCGTCATGTTAGCCAGGATTATCATTGGCACTTTTTTTAAAAAAAACTTTTTAAAACGTTTTGTAGAGACATGGTCTCCCTGTGTTGCCCAGGCTGGTCTCAAACTCCTAAGCTCAAGGAATCCTCCCATCTCAGCCTCCTCACTGGCACTTTTGTTTCGGCAGAGACTGCATGAAAATTTCTGGAAAAAGCCAGCTCTACACACATTAACAGAAGTTGTAGTATTCATCATCATCATCAACTTCACAACAGCTAACACTTAAAAAGTGCCTGTAACAGACTAGGCACGGATCTAAGCAACATATACACTCACTACACTCATTTAATCCCCTGAAGACTCCTCATGAGGATTAAATGAGCAACATATACATCAGGGATTCCTCAGGGGATTAAATGAGTGTATATGTTGTTTAGAGCAGTGCCTGGTCTGTTACAGGCACTTTTTTTTTTTTTTTTTTTTTTTGAGACAGAGTCTCACTCTGTCACCCAGGCTGGAGTGCAGTGCCACGATCTTGGCTCACTGCAACCTCCGTCTCCTGAGTATAAGCAGTTCTCCTGCCTCAGCCCCCCAGGTAGCTGGAATTACAGGCATGCACCACCATGCCCAGCTAATTTTTGTATTTTTTAGTAGAGAGGGCATTTCGCCACGTGGCCCAGGCTGGTCTCGAACTCCTGACCTCGGGTGATCAGCCCGCCTCGGCTTCCTAAAGTGCTGGGATTACAGGCGTAAGCCACCACGCCCAGCCTGTTATAGGCACTTTAAATTGAAATTTAAACTAAATTGGCCACAGTGGCTCATGCCTGTAATCCCA
Organism: Pan paniscus; assembly: GCF_029289425.2. NCBI lineage: Eukaryota > Metazoa > Chordata > Mammalia > Primates > Hominidae > Pan > Pan paniscus. Next base: position 6,365,737 of record NC_073258.2, on the reverse strand, counting down.
GGACTTTGGGAGGCCAAGGTGGGTGGATCACCTGAGGTCAGGAGTTCAAGACCAGACTGGCCAACATGGCGAAACTCCGTCTCTACTAAAAATACAAACATTAGCTGGGCGTGGTGGTGTGTGCCTGTAGTCCCAGTCACTCAGGAGGCTGAGGCAGGAGAACTGCTTATACTCAGGAGACAGAGGTTGCAGTGAGCCAAGATCGCGCCACTGCACTCCAGCCTGGTCAACACAGTGAGACACAGACTCAAAAAAAAAAATTTTTTTTTAATTAAATTTGTTGTTGAAATTTTATATTCTCCCCATTCTAAAATGGAGGAAACAAGCACAGAGAGATTAAATAACTTGCTAATAAGAAATAGAGCAGAGACTGGAATTCAGGTGGACACAGACATTCATGTTCTCAGTCACTACACTATACTATACTGCCTATCAATGCAAAAATACTTAGAATGTTATGAAATACTTATGGTAATTTATCTGCATAACTCCTCAGGTAATCCAGAAGTAATATGTGGAAAATTCAAAAATTGCAAATAGATAAGCTACCTTTGCCTTAATTCAAACCACCACTGCTACCTTAACCCCACTAATTCCCCAGGTCCATCTCAACTCCAAACAACTTATGGCCTTGATAACTGTCACCAAAACATAAACAAAATCCTTTATTTCATGATTTAAGTACAAATTCCCACATACTTGAAACCCATTATTTACCTTAAAGCCGAAGTAATTGTAAGAGAAATCTCGGTCATAGATAATAGCAGAATTCAGGCGCTGATAGGGGTGACAAAGAACCCATAATTAAATTAAAATAATTACTTATTTTCACAAAATCTGTTATCTCTCAGCCCTGACTCCAGAACTAAAATCAACACAGGATACAATGAGATAACACTAAGCATTATTACTGTAGAATAGAAGTCCATCTAACATTCTAAAAAAAAGAAACAATACATATAAATTAAGTATCCTAATTAGGTTTAAAAACATGTATATGAAAACACTAGAAGATAATACATAAATATATGTTGTGAGATTAAATGTGATTTTCCAAACTTTTACTATTATGTTTATAGTATGTTTTGAAAGAGGGAAAAAACATGAGCATAAATGGGACTATATTATCATCCTTAAACATGTTTTTAGATTGGCTATTAATCCAAAAGTATTGGTACCACATATTTACTAATATATATATATATTTATTTTAAAAGCTAGCCTACCTCAAACTGTATATAACAGTATATATAATAAACAATGACAGGAAGCAGGCTTATGTTAATTCTGAGGCTCTTCAAAATCTATAGTCCTTTAACAAGTTTCCAACAAAGAACTATTGTAACAGTAAGATTTTATAGCATAACTGGTCATTGTTACAGAGTTTTTGTAGGCTACAAAGCCATTCAGAGGAAAATAAAAGCAATAATGTACAAATAATCATTTTGGATAGAAAAAAAAGGAGCCAGGTTTTCAAAATACTGACAGTGTTTCTACATAATGATCCATATCTAAGGACTAGAAAAACCTATACGAAAGCTTGCTTTCCTTTTCTCTTAAAATTTTAAGGTCATCTTTGTTGCCAAAGGCAGGTATGGGCCGAGTATGAATATGAGAGAACTGAAATACTTGACTATCAATAGGTATATTTTTAGACACAGGTTTTGCTGTTGCCGCTGCTGTATTTTTGTCTTCAACTTGTCTTCAAGATTACACAAATTAACAACACACAAACAACTCAGTTTTCTCCTAGTCTCTTTAACATCAGATACATGTTTAGAGAGATAGTCAATCAATCATTCTTTTTTTTTTTTTTTTTTTTGAGACTGAGTCTCACTCTGTTGCCCAGACTGGAGTGCAGTGGCCCAATCTCGGCTCACTGCAAGCTCTGCCTCCCGGGTTCATGCCATTCTCTTGCCTCAGCCTCCTGAGTAGCTGGGACTACAGGCACCAGCTCCCACACCTGGCTAATTTTTTGTATTTTTAGTAGAGACAGGGTTTCACCGTGTTAGCCAGGATGGTCTGGATCTCCTGACCCCGTGATCCACCCGCCTCAGCCTCCCAAAGTGCTGGGATTACAGGTGTGAGCTATCGCGCCCGGCCTAATCATTATATTACCTAAAGTTAAAACTGGTCTGTAATCTGTCCAGATATACACGGTAAATAAATCCTGTGTGTAAAAGGGCTGGCTAGGCTACATCTTTTCCCTTCTGTCCTCTGGCATCTAGTTAAGAAACAGGTTCAAACACAAGTGGATAATTTTTAAGTTGCTGAGCATGAGCTTGTAAAATTTTACCTGAGCAACCTTTTTGGGAGTCAGTTTGGCAATGCCTATCAAAATTTTGAATTCATATACACATTGGCTCAGCAATTCTACTGAAGGGATTTATCTTACAGATATATTCATCTATGAGCAAAACACCTACCATACAAGAATATTCACTGCAGTGAAAAGATGAAAAACAAATATTGATCACTAAAGGAATTCTTACACATACATACAATGACAATATATCTACAAAATGGAACATTATACAACTGTTATAAAAAATGGGTAAATTCATAAAGGCTGATATAGAACAAACAAGATATACTTACAAGTGAAGAAAGTATCAATGAAAACAGTATGCACAGTACAGTACCACTGAGAAGAAAAATATGTATGTACACACATACACATGTATGCACACACGTACATACAAAATAGCTCTGGAAAAATACATTTTAAAATGATAAAGTTGTTTCTAGAGAGGAAAATCAGGAATCAGGGTAGGAAACAGAATTAGTATTTACCTGTATCTTTTGTAGTGTTTAAATTTTCTAAAATGTGTGCATTATTATAAAAGACTCTCAAAAAATTTCCACCAGATAAGTGTTATACATACATCTTTATTGGCCAGAACAATATCCAATGTTGACTTGGCCACCATGGGAGAGTGCTTGCCATTATGTGGATTTATGTAGTTATAGAGGTCTTCCATCACATCTAAAAAATACAACAAAAAATGAAAATATATCAAGACCACTTAACAGCTAATTCAATCTTTAGGTAATAGTTGAAAACTGTGGTTCTCAACCCTTTTTGTCATCTCAACCCACCTCAATGCCTAGCATATAAAGTGCTCAGTAAACACATATATGTTGAAGAAATATGTAATGCCTCATTTAAGGAAACAATCTTCTAGAGTTAAAGTGATTATAAATTCTTGTAGTTTAAAATAGATTCCTGGGCCGGGTGCGGTGGCTCACGCCTGTAATCCCAGGACTTTGGGAGGCCGAGGCAGGTGGATCACGAGGTCAGGAGATTGAGACCATCCTGGCTAACACGGTGAAACCCGTCTCTACTAAAAATACAAAAAATTAGCCAGGCGTGGTGATGGGCGCCTGTAGTCCCAACTACTCGGGAGGCTGAGGCAGGAGAATCACTTGAACCCGGGAGGTGGAGGTTGCAGTGAGCCGAAATCACACCATTGCACTCCAGCCTAGGCGATAAGAGCAAAACTTTATCTCAAAAAAAATAAAAAAATTTTAAAAAGAGAGAATGAAAAAAAGAACAAAGATCCATCAACCTTTTTATGCAGCAGATAGGCAGCATGGAGAAATACGAAATTGAAGTCTGCTCTTTCCCACTAATTTACATATTTGCTATTTATTTATTTATTTATTTATTTATTTATGAGACGGAGTCTCACTCTGTTGCCCAGGCAGGAGTGCAGTGGCACAGTCTCAGCTCACTGCAACCTCCGCCTCGGGTTCAAGCAATTCTCCTGCCTCAGCCTCCCCAGTAGCTGGGATTACAGGCCCCCACCACCACGCCCAGCTAATTTTTTGTATTTTTAGTAGAGAAAGGGTTTCGCCATGTTGGCCAGGCTGGTCTCAAACTCCTGACCTCAGCGATCCACCTGCCTCAGCCTCCCAAAGCACTGGGATTACAGGCGTGAGCCACTGCACCTGGTCTATTTTATAATTTTAGATTTTTCTTAAAACGTAGAGATGGGGTTTCGCCACATTGCCCAGGCTGGTCTCAAACTCCTGGACTCAAGCGATTTGCCTGCCTTGGCCTCCCAAATTGCTGGGATTCGAGGTGTAAGCCACCCCATCTAGCCATATTTGCTTCTTTAAACAGTCAAGATTTATTTCTAGTACCCTTATTACTTTTCTGAGAGTACTAAATTTTTACTTTTTTACCCCAGACTTACCACTGAACACTTTCTTTGTTTCTTTGTGCAAGTTAGAGACAGCGATCCTGGCTGCCAGGATAGCATAGTCAGGGTGCTTAGTAGTCAAGGTTGCAGCTGTTTCAGCAGCCAAAGTATCTAGTTCCACTGTGGTGACCCCACTGTACAAGCCTTGGATTACTTTCATGGTGATCTGAGCCTACAAAAATAAAACCAAGAATTACTTGAGCTTTCCCAAGAAACAATAGCTTCCTTAAAAGAGTAATTAAGAAAACCATCATGGCTAGGTGTGGTAGTACATGCCTATAGTCCCAGCTACTCAGTGGCTGAGGTGAGGAGATCACTTAAGCTTAGCAGTTCACGACCCTATTAAAAAAAAAAGCCAGGCGTTGTGGCTCACACCCATAATCACAGCGCTTTGGGAAGCCAATGTGGGAGAATGGCTTGAGTCCAGGAGTTCGAGACCAGCCTGGGCAAGCTAGGAAGACCACCCCGCCCCGCCCCCAATCTCCACAGATAATAAAAAAATTAGCTGGGTGTGGTGGTACACACCTGTGATCCCAGCTACTCAGGAAGCTGAGGCTGCAATGAGCTGTGATTATGCCACTGCACTCCAGCCTGGGTGGCAGAGTGAGACCCTGTCTCAAAAAAAAAAAAAAAAAAAAAAAGGAAAGAAAAAAGAAAACAATCAAATTCACATCACAATAAAAACGACAGGTTGGGCACAGTGGCTCACACCTGTAATCCCAACACTTTGGGACGCCGAGGTAGGAGGCTCGCTTGAGCCCAGGAGTTTGGGACAAACCTGAGCAATATAATGAGACCCCATCCCTACTAAAAATAAAAAAATTAGCCAGTCATGGTAGTAAGTGACTGTGGTTGCAGCTACAGGGTAAGCTGAGGTGGGAGGATTGCTTGTGCTGAGGAAGTCAAGACTGCACTGAGCTATGATCATGGCACTGCACTCCAGCCTGGGCGACACAGTGAGACCCTGTCTCAAACAAAGAACAAGACAACTTACTTCTCTGAAAATTTATCTTTCAGAATGGTGGGCAGTGGGAAACTTAGTAATGAGAATGCATAATCCAGCAGAACTATCAGAAAATGTATACTACATATAAAATGAAAGTGTCATTAAAAAAAATCTAAGTATAGCCTTTAAATCGATTAGTCTCACAGGGAAATAGCTGAAAACATACTGATGATTCTATATTTCCCTATTTTTCATTCAAATTCTCCCAACAGACTGATTCTACATAAGGGTTTCCCCATTTTTCATTCAGATTCTCCCTAAGTGATCAGGGCTCCAGCTCCATACTTACTTTTCCCAAATTCCACATAAGGTAAGTACAGAAAAGCAAATGAATCAAACTTTAATCAGGCCAATTAAAGGAGACAGAAGTATAAATTAGGTCTGGGGCTGAATCATGATAATTTAATGACAACTTTCTTTAGCACTTCACAAATTACAAAGTGCAAACTCCGCCCCCGAGGTTCAAATGATTCTCAACCAAAGTTGATAAGTAATTATCAACTTTGATAATCTCTGACATTTCACAATCACTTTGTGAGATGATTATTACTATACCTATTTTACATGAAGAACCTGAGGCTCAGGTTACTGAGACTTGCCCAAGGTTATATTATTATACAAGTCTTCTGGCCCCAATCCCATTAAACCTCACTGCATTTCACTGTTTTCAAGGCCACATTATAAGTTCCAGTTTTTAAGACAGGTAATGCACAAGGTATTAGCCTACATTTTTAAGAAAAACAAATTCTAAGTTGTGAGTGGTTTATTTATTGAATCTTTAAGAAACCGCTTAATCCAACAGAAAATAAACAGCTGTTTCCCAGCTGAACAATGCGTACTCCCCTCAAAAAAAGACACATACGTGTGTAACTATTTTAACAGTCTGCAATCTATTCTAATTATAATATAGCTAAGCCCAAGTTGCTCCTGATCACTTTCTTCCCAGATCCAGCAGATAAGGTGTGTTCAGTATAAGAGCAGTGAAGTCTTCTAAATAGTTTCTAGAGCAATATGGCAAACAATTAGAACTCAGAACAAAATACCATCTGTGTGCTAACTGTGCCAGATCTAACAGCACACAGTTTTTCTTTTTTTTCTTTTTGAGACAGGGTCTCATTCTGTGGCCTGTGCTGGAGTACAGTGGCACAATCTCAGCTCACAGCAACCTCAACCTCCAGGGCTCAAGCGATCCTCCCACCACCAAGTAGCTGGGACTACTGGTATGCGCCACCACACCCAACCAATTTTTTTTTTTTTTTTTTTTTTTTTTTTTGTAGAAACAGGGTTGAGGGCAGGCACGGTGTGGCTCACACCTGTAATCCCAGCACTTTGGGAGGCGAAGGCGGACAGATAACTTGAGGTCAGGAGTTCAAGACCAGCCTGGCCAACATAGCAAAACCCTGTCTCTACTAAAAATACAAAAAAAACAAAAAACAAAAAATAGCGTGGTGGCACATGCCTGTAATCCCAGCTGAGGGAGGCTGAGGCACAAGAATCATTTGATCCCCAGGGGTGGAGGCTGCAGTGGGCCAAGATTGAGCCACTGCACCTGGGCAGTTTCACCACGTTGCCCAGGCTGGTCTCAAACTCCTGAGCCCAAGCAATCTGCCTACCTCAGTCTCCCAAAGTGCTGGGATTACAGATGTGCACCGACAGTTTTTCAACAGAATCTACCCTAGGAAGTTTGAGGATGCTGCAACACTCCTGCGCTCTAAAATGTACTACTGCATGAGGCAATAGAACATGTAGGAGTCAAGAGACCTAGGTGCTTCTCCCTACACTCCCACTAACTTAAGTCACTCCCCTCTCTCTTTGGAACTTTCTTATCTATAAACCAAAGATGAAATGGGATGGACTCTTAAGTTCATTCCAACTCTCACATTCTACTATTCTAATTATTGCCTAAGTCCTCAATATAAAAGAGAATTTACAATAAACATATTTTCAAGATACATAAAATCATTTTCTCTTGACCAAACTTACTTTGGTCAAGTGGCTAATTAGATATATGTCAAGCACTGAAGATATCACAAGAATAAGATACACAGCCCATCCTCAATTCTAGGGGAGGACAAAGATCTATAATTAATTTCCATACTATATGATTAAAGCTATGAGATGAGCACAGGTTTTACAGCAGTACAGATAAGATACCTAAATAAGGAGACGGAAATATGGGTGGATTTGAAAAAAAGAGTTCTTAGAGATTCTCATTTAAGGAAGATCATTTTAGACGTCAGGTGGAAGACGAGTTTGAAGAGGGTAAGATTAGAGGAAGTCCAGGACACTGCAGAGACCACAGAAAACAGTCCAGATAACTGATGATGAGAGTCTAGAATATAGGAGTTATAAAGGATAAGGAGAAAAGCAGAGCAACTGGTTTATGAATAGTTTGTTCTTGACTTAAATATTGTCCATGAAATCTACTTTATATTACTTAAATCTTTTTACATAAATAACAAAAAACAAATTTTAAACCAGTCCCTACCTACATAACCACAATTCCAAAACAAGCTTTACTCTAGGCTTTCCTTTTTTTTTTTTTGAGAGGGAGTCTCGCTCTGTCGCCCAGGCTGGAGGGCAGTGGCACCATCTCGGCTCACTGCAACCTCTGCCTCCCAGGTTCAAGTGATTCTCCTGCCTCCCAAGTAGCTGGGATTACAGGCGCCCACCACGAGGCCCGGCTAATTTTTGCATTTTTAGTAGAGACGGGGTTTCACCATGTTGGCCAGGCTGGTCTTGAACTCCTGACCTCAGGTGATCCGCCCACCTCAGCCTCCCAAAGTGCTGGGATTATAGGCGTGAGCCACCGCGCCTGGCCTAGGCTTTTCCACTAATGAATAAAACAATTTACTCAAGGAAATATCTGATGTTAAATGTTAATATCAAATTTTCCTCTTTACTCACATTCATAGTTCTCTGAAAAGTGAGAACTCACAGGACAGAACCAAAATTAAGGAAAAAAAAATGTTTTAAGCAATGAATTCAAATTTTATATTGAAGGGCATAGCCAGAATACCAAAGTATATCAGGTGAATGAAGGTCCAGGGATAAGAGAGAAAGGGAAAGAAACACATGAAACAAGGAACCCAAGATAAAAACCATATTTACTTACAGGATCAACAAAATCCATATTAAGTCCATAACAAAGCTTCTGGATTCGAGATGTAATTTTGTCAAACATGACTCGTTCTTGGCGGCCATCTAAAGAATCAAATGATGTTAGCAATTATTAAATTCATGTTAGCAATTATTAAGACTACAATGTCAAAGAATCAAATGTAATTAACATGTAAATTGACCAACATGAAGTGCTATTTCACAGAAAAGACTGAGGCCCCCTCAAAAGATTCATGAAGAGATTGTCTTCTCTGATGTCACCTTCAAAGAGTATGAATTCTGTACAGACAGACATTTACAGATAATTTCCTAAATTTTTCCCCCATCCCACATGGCAGCCAAAATTACCCTTTAAAAGTTAAACTCAGAATCATATCATTACCTCCTTCAAAACTCCTAATAGTGGCTTATGATCTCCAGAATAAAAGTCAAAATTGTTAAAACAATCCACGGGCCAGGCCTAGTGGCTCACACCTGTAATCCCAGCACTTTGGGAGGCCAAGGGAGCCGGGGGTGGATCACTGGAGGTCAGGAGTTCGAGATCAGCCTGATCAATACGGTGACACCCCGTCTCTACTAAAAATATAAAAAATTAGCTGGGCATGGTGGCAGGGGCCTATAATCCCAGCTATTCAGGAGGCTAAGGCAGGAGAATTGCTTGAACCCAGGAGGCGGAGGCTGCAGTGAGCTGAGATCACGCCATTGCATTCCAGCCTGGACAACAAGAATGAAACTCCATCTAAAAAAAAAAAAAAAAAAAAAATCCACAGAATCCTATACAACTTGTCCTGTGCACCCACTTCCCAATTTCACCTCCAACTCTCCCACCTTCCTACCTATTGTACCTTGACAACTTGGCCTTCTTGCTATATATCTCCTTTAGGTCTTTTGCTCAATGTCATCACCTTCTCAATGTGGCTTTCCCTGATGATTCCATTTTAAATTGCAATGCCCCAAATAGGACCCTTGCTCTTCTTATCCCCCTTCACCTTCTGTGCTTTTTCTCCACTGCACTTACCCCATCTGACATACTATATATTTTACCTAATATTTTTCATGATTTTGGACTTAGATTATATCTTTGTCCTTCTACACAAAAAAGTCTTACTACTCTTAGTTTAACCTCAAATAGTAGCTCATCCGACCTTTATTTATTCTTACCAGGAATAGTGAATATATCCAACCACCAAACAGCCTTAACCTTAGACAAGCCACAAAACACAATCAGTCATTTCACAGATCTTCATTTGTAGAAAGGGGTTAATTATTATATCTATTTTACTTGCCTCATCAGTTTACTGTGACAATAAAATTAGATAAGGTAAAAAGTGCTTTTGTTGTAACAACTTTGGCATAGTTACAACTATACCTCATTATAAAATAAAGCTGCTCCTATGGGGGAAAAAAAATCACAGTATGTGATACACAATAGGCACTCAATAAATGTTAGTGTCTCACACTGATTTAGTTTTTGTCTCTTTTGTGCACCTACAATCCATTGTAACTATAGGCTGAGTATCCTTAATCCAAAATTCCAAAATCCAAAACACTCCAAAATCCAAAACTTTTTCAATGCCAACACAATGTTCAAAGAAAATGCTCCTTGGACCATTTCAGATTTTGGATTTTCTGATTAGGGATGCCCAACCAGTAAGTATAATGCGAATATTCCAAAATCTGAAACAAATCCAAAATCTGAAACACTTCTGGGCCCAAGCATTTTGAATAAGGGATACTCAACCTGAAGTAACCAATAAGAAACATGTTAAATATGTTTACATTTATTTGGCCCTCTGATTCACATCTGTATTCTCAAATTTAGTGCCTAGAACAAGGCAAGTTCTCAAACATTTGATGAAGAATAAGTGAACAATAAGACATCACTATTAACCCATTATCACTAGAACAAGTTGCTTTTTCTTCTACACTGATATCTTAGCCCCTCTCTTTCTGATCACCATAGTGATAATGTTCTCATCAGGCTCACATCTGCAGCATTTAACTCTGAAATGGGGTAAATTAACTGGCTGGCACTGGGACTGAAATCTCAGTGCTCTAGCAATTGGATAACTAAGCAGGCAGGTAACCACAAAGCAACATTAGCGTTCTGCAATTATACATGCAGTTGGGGGGAAAAGCAACTTAGCAAAAAGAAAATTCTACAACTGCCAGAAGTTCTGAAGTCAATCAGGAAACTGACAAAAAAAAAAAAAGTGCATTGGTAATTAATCTTAACTCACACTTGAAAATAGGAGGCAGACTAAAGATCTAAAGGTCCAATGACACACAGTTCTCTATTCTGTCATTCCACTTGGTTAGTTTTTCAAGCCAGATGTTGATTTTATCACATCACCAATCCCTGCTTCTCACTGCCTACATTATCCTCTTCTCTCAAGCAAAGCCTTTCTTAGTTTGGCCCCAGGTCTCTCCAACTGTTCCCTGTGAAATATAAGTCCCAAGAGGGCTTCCCATTCCCATATCCACATCATTGCTTATACCTTACTCTGCCTAAAGGTTCCTCTTCCACCTTTCCATACATCTAACTCCTACTCACCCTCCAAATCTCACACCTCCATAAAACCTGCCTCAACCACTTTTAACTCACACTGACTTCTTCCTCTTTTAAAATCCTCTAGCCAGCAGGGCATGGTGGCTCAGCCTGTATTCCTAGCACTTTAGGAGGCCAAAGCAGGTGGATCACCTGAGGTCAGGAGTTCGAGACCAGTCTAGCCAATATGGTGAAACTCCATCTCTACTAAAAATACAAAAAAAAAAAATTAGCTGGGTATGCTGTAATCCCAGCTACTCGGGAGGCTGAGGCAGAATTGCCTGAACCCGGGAAGCAGAGGTTGCAGTAAGCCAAGATCACACCACTGCACTCCAGCCTGGGCAACAGAGCAAGACTCCGTCTCAAAAAATAAAAAATAAAATTAAAAAATCCTCTAGCATACTAGTGTGATTTCCTCTCGGCTATAAACTGTCTTTCATTCTTCTCTCTTCAGGAAGACTTCCTAATCCTGTAAGACCAAGGATGCGTGCCTTTTCCACAAGATACAAACTTTCTAATTCCCTCTGCCAAGAATGTTCAGGCCGCAGATCTCACATTACTAGCTCTTAATACTACTTAGGGTTCAGCTCAAATGTTGGCTTCTCAGAGAAGCCTTTCCTGGCTACCCAATCCAAGGTTATTTTCTCATTCATCTTTATCACATGATCCTGTTTTACTATCATCTCATTAATCGGTATCTGAAATTAACTGATTATTATGTTTACTTCTTATTTCTTATATACACTTACCACTCCCACCCACACCAAGATGTCAACTCAATGAGAAATGTAATTTAGCTTTGTTCACTGCAGAATCTCTAATGCCTACAACGGTTCCTAGCACAAAGAGGTGCTGAATAAATGCTTTATGAATAACTGAATGAATGGCCTCTACTGCCTATACTTTACCTATCAGAGTATTTATCATATTTTATCATATTACTTCTTTATTTGTCTATCTTTCTCAATTGATTGTAGGATCTTTGGAAGCTGGAACCATGTCTGCCTACTCATCACTGCAATCCCGGTGCACAGCACAGTATCCACACAGAGTTGTAAAATAATATAGCAGGCTGTGAATGGAATAGGAAGGAAGGAAGGAAGGAAGGAAGGAAGGAATGAGGAAGGGACGGAGGGAGGGGAAGGGGAGGGAGGGAGGAGGGCAGGAAAGGAGGGAGGGAGAAAGGAAGGAAGGAAGCAAGGAGGGAGGGAAGGAAGGGAGGGAGGAAGAAAGGGAGGAAGGGAGGGAGGGAGGGAGGGATAGGAAAAGAATCTGGAATAAAAGAAAGATTAGAATGCAAATGGATGCTTTCAAAGACATTATTTCGTAAACTTTTGTATCATTTTATGTGTATCCACATATATACACATGTCTGTAAAATGTTTTTTTTTTACTGTGAGTAACAATCCAAAGTTTTGAAAATACTACACTAAATTCCAAAACAGTTTACAACTCAGTTAGCTACTTTGTCATTTACTGCAATGGTTCTCAATGTTTATTTTTTTAACCATAATCTCCTTGAGGAATGATACTCTCCCATTAGGAAAAATAGCTCAAGATAGCAGATGAAAAAAACTCATCTACTATTCTCTTCTATCTAATAATTTTCATATGGATTGTTCCTAAATCCCTAACAATTTTAAGTTCTTTGAAGACAGAGCTGCCTTCTCCATTACTGCCCTCACAGTGTTTAGCAAGACATTAGCACATTCAGTAGGTACTTCAAAGTCAACTTCCAGTTGCCCTTGTTATTAAAAATAACAAAAACTAGCCGGGCGTGGTGGCGCACATCTGTAGTCCCAGCTACTGAGGAGGCTGAGGCAGGAGAATCTCTTGAACCCAGGAGGCAGGCACTGCAGTGAGCTGAGATCACACCACTGCACTCCAGCCTGGATGACAGAGCAAGACCCCATCTCAAAAAAAATTAACAAAAACTGTAGGAGTTAGTCTGCTATTCCACTGACATGCCAAAAATAAGGGGGTACAAAAAAAGTCCAGAAAACCAAAAACCCTATGCATATTAAAAAACATTATAATATAGAAACATAGAAATATTAAAAAAAAAAGAAACAAATCTAAGTACATGTTGTATATTAAGTCTTGCTGAATGCTACAATGGCAGAATCTACAGCATGAACCATCTGGATCAAATTGTGCTCTATGAAGGAATGAGAAACAAAATAAGCTCTGCTTTTTAGAGCTAGTTATAGCTAGCACTTTGTGGTTTTTTTTTTTTTTTTTTTTTTGAGACAGTGTCACTCTGTCGCCTAGACTGGAGTGCAATGGCACGATTTCAGCAACCTCTGCTTCCCACGCTCAAGCGATTCTCCTGCCTCAGCCTCCTGAGTAGCTGGGGTTACAGGCGCAAACCACTATCGTCCGGCTAACTTTTGTGTTTTTAGTAGAGACGGGGTTCCACCATGTTGGTACGGCTGGTCTCAAACTCCACACCTCAAATGATCCACCCGCCTCAGCCTCCCAAAGTGCTGGGATTACAGGCGTAAGCCACCATGCCCAGCCACGCCAGGCCAAGGTAGCACTTTTTAAACAAAAGTATTTAGAAGTAGACTCTAAAGGTTCAAAATTCAACACAGGGTTGAATTTTACCCATTCTGGTCATCTAAGTCCATACATTTTCAATTCATCTTTGTTACTGACTTATCATAGACCATCCTAAACATCTCTCCCATATCTAAAGATTTAAAAAATAGATGCTCAAGCCAGGTGCGGTGGCTCCCAGCACTGTAATCCAGGCAGTTTGGGAGGCTGAAGTGGGAAGACTGCTTGAGCCCAGGAGTTCAAGACCAGCCTGGGCAACATAGCAAGACTCCTTCTCTAAAAAAATACAAATAAATAATAATGTAAAAAAATAAAAATACAAAAATAGATGCTCAGCTCTCACTCTTATGAATGGATCAATAAAAGTGCACTATGTTATTTTGCTCTTTGGTCAGCTAAAATGTGAGCTAGGAAAATCCACAGAATGATGTTCTCAAGATACCGAAAACAAGAAGGGCCACTACTGTCCACCTTTCCAACTCTTGTCTATAGTTAAACCAATCTGGACATTGGCTGTAGTTAAACCAAATCAACTACCTGCTTATTCACAGCATTCATCGTGTCCTACATTTTGATACAATTATTTTCATTCATTCTTTAAGAATCTGTTCATGTCAGGTCCTGTGCCAAACGTGAACAGAAAAGTCTCCATCTTGCTTGTATTCCCAGCACTTTGGGAAGCCAGGGAAGGGAGGATGGCTTGAGGCCAGGAATTCAAGGCCAGACTGGGAAACACAGCAAGACTCCTTTACTACCAGAAATTTTTAAAAATTAGCCACTCATGGTGGTGCATGCCTATAGTCCTAGCTACTTGAGAGGCTGAGGCAAGAGCATCGCTTGAGCCCAGGACTTCAAGGTTACAGTAAGCTATGATTACACCACTGCACTCCATCCTGGGTGACAGAGCAAGACTGTCTCAAACAAGTCTCCATCTTTGAAATGTTCACAGCCTAGAGGACAAAATAGAAACAACCAGTCGATTAACCAGTATTTACTAAGTGCCTACAATTTTGAAGTAATTGTATTGCTTTAACAAAGGTAAGTAGGTTCAACTCAAAACTTGTTCATACATATCTCATGTGGTTGTTACAAGTCTGTCGCTCTTGTTTTTCCAACCCGATGAAGCCTATTCCCAAGGCAGGGACTGTCTCCTCCTACAATCTCACAAAGCCAAGCAAAGGGCTGGGCACAAAGCGGGGACTTGGCAAGTCTAATGAAAAAGAACTGTTGAGAAAGAATACAAGTTCCTGACTCTTCCCAGGCCCCATCTTGTCAGAAGATGTCTCAGCCACCCTTCTCTGATTCAGTATCTCTTCCCATGAAGGGAAAGGAACTCGAGGGTGCTGTCTGTCTGGGATCTGTTTTTCCCACCCCACACTCCTATCCTCACCCCACAAAAGAGATCAGTAAACTGACAAGTGCCTACGTAGGGTAAAGAGGCCCCCTCCTTCTTTCCTAGCTGCCCCCCGACCCTGTGCCTACGACAGCTCACCAACCCCACGGTTTTCAAATCAAACTGTATTGTCACCTATGGGTGACTTTGGGTCAGTCGGCGAAACCTCGCTCTGAGCGTCAGTTTCCTCATCTGTAATAAGCTAATCATCTCTCTCTCAGAGGCTTGCAGGGAGGAATAAAACAGTGCCTGGAAAGTGCTCGGCGTACGCAGTCGCTACTCGATACAGGGTACGTGTTATCCTTTTGAAAGGCGGCAGGATGACAAAGCCGAGGGGGCGCAGCCTGAAGGCCCGAAGGAGGTTCGGGGCAGGCTGACTGAAGACAGAAGGCCGAGCGGGCTGACAGGGCGGAAGGCCGCGGCGGGAAAGGCGGGAAAGGCGGGAAGCAGCGAAGGCGGGCGGGCGGGCTGGGCATCAGCTCCGGCGGCGGCAGCCCGCATCCCCTCACCTTCCTTCTCGCCCACCTCGTCCCCCCCTCACCTCGCTTGATCACATGCATCGCAGCTAGTGGCTGAGGCTCTGAAGGATCCAAGACTGGACTGCGGCTCTAAAGCGCCGGCGGGATCGAGAAGGTGACAGAGTGGGAAGGGTTAGGTTCCCGGCGCGGCTCAGGGGCAAGAACTGGAGTTGGAGCCAGACAGCACTTTCTTCAGAGCAGAGGCGCAACAATCCAAATCCCCTTCCCGCGCCCGCCACCCGTGACGCACAAAGGGGCGCGACGGGGTTCGAATGACGTTACTCGACGCTGCGGCGCACGCCCGGGGTAGGCTTCACAGACTAAGACAGGCGACGTGTAGCCGCCATGTTGAGTCTGGGCAAGACCCAGAAGACTACGCCTCTCCCATGGGCCCCATTGGATATGGACACGCCCGGCGGAAATGCTGCTCTCCTGCTGCCATGTTTTGTGTGGGCAAGCCGAGTTCGGGACCCTTGGGGCCCTGGCGTAGCACCTACAGCCCGCTGGGTCAGGCGCCGCCCTCTCGCCTGCGCGTCTCCGCCGGAGGAAAGGCGGTTAATTTATTTTTGAAATAACAAAACCTAACCGGCTGGAACGTTTTTCTTGCTCTGACATTTATTATAAGAATCCTAACACTGCCGTCCGCTGTGGGCTCCAGCCCAGGCTCCACAGCCGTGGGCAGCTTGGAGCCCCAGGGCTTTTAGATCGGCCAGAGGACTGACACTCTGGAACTGGAAGAAAACCGCGCAAGGCCAATGGCGTTTGGATTTTATCCTGACGCAAATCAGAGCCCTGAGAGAATTTTAAGCAGGGCAGGGTCAGTACCCATTTGCTTTTAGGGTTCTTCAGTGGATGGTGGCAGAGACAGGGTATTTGCCTTGTGGAGGTAGGATGGACTTGGTGACTTAAAGTGGAGAATAAGAATAGATGAGAACCCTAATATGTAAGGCTGGTGTAGAAGCTTCTGATTTGGGCTACCCAAAGCGATCTTTATGAAATTTCATCTGTGGCATCTTTTCCCTAAAGCCTTTTCGTTGGTTTCTCACTGCCCTCCAGAAGCTGCCCAGGCTCCCTGTGAAGTAATTTCAAAAATCATGGAAAGTCATAAGTGAGCCTGTAATTGCAGCATTTTGGGAGGCTAAGGCGGGAGCATCATGTGAGGCCAGGTGTTGGGATAAGCCTGGGCAACATAGTGAGACCCCATTTCTACAAAAAATAGAAAAATTAGGCCAGTGCGGTGCTTCACTCCTGTAATCCCAGCACTATGGGAGGCCAAGGCGGGCAGATCACGAGGTCAGGAGTTCGAGACCAGCCTAACCAACGTGGTGAAACCCCCCCCCCTGCTAAAAATACAAAAAGTAGCCAGGCATGGTGGCACGTGCCTGTAATCCCAGCTACTCAGGAGGCTGAGGCAGAAGAATCGCTTGAACCCTGGAGGCAGAGGTTGCAGTGAGCCAAGATCGCGCCATTGCACCCTAGCCTAGGCAAGAGAGTGAGACGCCGTCTCAAAAAAACAAAAAAAAAAAGAAAGAAAAATTAAATAGATGTGTTTTTTAAAAGTCGTAAGTGAAGTTAAAGGATAGATAGGGTCAAGTTTACCCAGACATAGGGTTTCCCAATTTAGCAAATAAAAATGTGTCCCAGATACTGCATGAGATAAAATTATACTTTAAAAACTGTTTATCTGAAATTCACATTTAACTGGTCATCCTGCATTTATCTGGTAACACTGCCCACAGAGCTTCTGGGTATGTGCATTCAAGTTTCATTTTCCCTGGGCAAAGGAAAGATTGTCTCTTTATCCCATCATGCCACAGCACAGAGAACACAATGAGAGTCAAAGCCAGCAGCGGTTAAAATCTCCTACATGCTTTATTGGACTTCAAAGAGTTTTATGAAATAACACAGAAAACCCCATTTGAGGGTGTCCAGGGAGTACAAGACAGTCTGCAGCCTGGCACCCTCCTAAGACCAGCCCCAGGTGTACCCACCCCAGGCCCAAAATAGGATCCCAGGATAAAGGTATGGCAGGGAGTGGGGCAGAGGAAAAATACCTTTACAGCCATAGCAAAAACAGGTAAGGGAGAGAGTTGTCTAGAGGGTGGGAAGGGTGGGGGAAAGTGGTCACACAGCCGCCTTCACCTATACCATCTTCCTTAGCCACCCCTTCCCCAAACTGGTTGTGTACTTTTTGAGCCTCTGGCCAAGGCTACAAAGTAACATGAAAATGGGATCTAACAAGGGGAATATGCAGCGTAGGCACTTGGGAAATTCAGATTACTTTTTTTCCTTTTAACCTGTTTGTCTTTTGGTTCAAAAAATGACAGCATCCTTGCCCAACAACTCCAGGGCTCCATAAGAGCCCTGTATCATGGCTGTGGCCTGTGGCTCTCCTGTCCAGGGGAGCCACTTGTCCTGAGCCCTAGGAGTATTGATGCTTGGGGAGCTTTGGGGCAGCACCTCTTAGAGACAAACCCTCCTGCAGTGTGGGGGAGCAGGGGTAAGAGGGAGGCAGGTGTGGGTGGGAGTAGAGAGGAAAAGTGACTGCCTTATAACCTACAGTTCTGGCATCCACTCATGCTCCAATGAACAGAGGCCTCTTCCAACCCATCCCCAAGCCTAGCCTCTCTTTAAAAGTCTCTGGTGGGTTGTTCTCTGAGAATTGGTTTCACTCCCCCATGGATCCCTGGAGGCCTGAGTGAGATCTAGGATGAGGCTCCTTCTGACCCCCATCAATACCAAAGAACAAACTCCAAAGATTAGGCCCTAGCCCCAGTCTGGAGCAAACAGAACCACTGTGAGTGGGGTGGAACAGATCTGAGGCACACATGTCAGAAGCTACTCGTCCTATCTTCCCTGCAACTGCTAGGGGAAGTTGGGGAGTGGTGGGAGGGAGGAGCCTGAAAGCAAGAGACAGAAACAAGAAACCAAACCTCAAAACTGGGACAGCAGAGACAGAAGCTGAACCCCAGAGGTGGAGCTGGGAGCTGAGGGAACAGCAACTAAGACATGCACTGAAGTGGAGAGGGAGTGACAGCAGCAGCCCATGGTTGGGAGGGAGGCAGGGCAGGCAGGCCATGGTGGTCAGTTAATAAATAATAATGAAGGACCCAAGGATGAGGGGGCAGGTATGTACAGTGCCCAGACCCCTGGACCAGCCCTTCCCATGCCCCACTCTTGGGGCCAGTTATCTTGAAGGAAGGGAGGGAAGGAGAGACAGAACACCCAGGGAAGGACAAGCTGTCCCTTTACCGCCACCCCATCCTGCCTACTTCTTAAGAGGCTTCTTAAAGATTTTGAGGGGAAACTTCTTCCGGCCTGGGCTGGAGTCTGTTTCCTCGCCAATAGAGCCATTATCCTCCTCAGCCACAGCCTTCTTGCCAGCCAGGTGGGGAATGCGTGTGTTTCGGCTGGCTTGCAGGGCTCGGCTGTCCCCAACTGGAGATGGCGTGTCTGGGTCTGGGGAGCTGGGGCTGTGAGAACGGGAAGAATCCAAATGTGGAGAGCCACCAGGTGGGGCTGAGGGGCTCAGCTCCATCAGGCTGTGGGCCTTGTCCAGCCCATGGTTCAGCGCCAGTAATGCCTTCTTGGCCAGGGCAGGGCTGTCAGGCAGTTTCTCCACCAGAGACCCTGGGTGGACCCCCTCGATCAGCCGGTGGCTGCCATTGGAAGTCATGGCATTGAGAGCCTCGTCTGCAGCACGGCTCATCTGAGGAGGTTTGGGGGCCACACGCTGGCGGTCACTCATGTGGAGGGAGGACTCCGAATCGGAATGGGTCAAATCCCTGCAAGACATGGGGCAGAGAGGAAGAAAGGGACATATATTGGATGAGGTGATAGGGGAAAGGCGAAGAGGAGAGAGGGACAACACGAGAAGACAAGGACAGGGTAGGAAAATGGGGATAGAGCGGCAGGAGAGAGAAATAGGATGAACAGGCAGGTGGGAAGGAGAGAGGAAAGAGGAATAGACAGAAGTTGAGCAGCCATAAGTATAGGATAAGAGAGGAGGCAGGAGGAGGGAATGAGGATAGATTGGAAAAGAGACAGGAAAAGGAGAGTAGAATTGTAGAGGAAGAAAAGCAAAAGGATAAGCAGGTAGAAACAAGGGCCAAGAGAGAAAGACAAGAAAGGGAAAAGTGATAGGGAAGAAACAGACAAGAAACAAAAACAAATGTCATCATACCATCATCTGTCTGGCAAATGGTTTTCCAATACCTGGGCCCCACCAGTGGTGAATGCTCTGGCTCTGAACTGGTGCAACCATAGGCTTAAATTCCACAGGCGGCATCCTCAATAAAATCTCTGCCTTCTCACAGCTGGCTATATTTCCTGGGACTCAAGCTAACACAGAACCTACAGCCTGCTCCGAGTCACCATTTTCCATGCCTTCCTCCCCCACTTACTCCTGTCACACCTTAGGATATTATCCAGTCTGGGCCAGGCCCCAAGGAACAGGGCACATGCAGTCAGTGGACCTGACCCAGGCTGGAGATGAGAAGGTTAGAACAGCCTTGCAAATAATCCTTCACCCACCCCAGAAGGCCAGGATGCTGCCTCTTCTAACCATCTCATAGGATTCAAAGGAGGTCATAGATAGGTATTGCAGAGTTCAAACCAAAGTCTGTGGTGCGGCAGGAAGGGTGGGGTCTCTTTCAGAACTCTGCTGACGGAGAATGTAGGGAGGCATAGAAAGACAGGATGTTGGCCTTTAAAGAGCAATGGTTCAGAAGAGGTCTGGACTCCTGTGTGATCTTGGACAAGTCAAGTCATCTAAACTTGCTAGTCCTTAACTTTGGCCCAATGAAGATAATACCAATTCAATTTATCTTACAAGACTGTTTGGAGGATCAAATATGCTGGCAAAGCACTTGGAAATGTAGAAATTATTGTGGGAATGAAGATGATGAGGCCTGCCAAGCTGAAAGGCCTATGTATGGGCCGGTCGCAAGAGGCTTCTTTGCAAGGCTGAGTTATGGAGACATGCCACCACACACTGGACATGCACACACACAGGCTAGTCTAGGAACTTGAGACCCTTTAAGGAGCTGGTGGTTGCTAAGACCATGAATCAATTCCAGATGCCACTCCTCCTGCTCTACAGACAAAAAGGTAGATATGGAGGTGCTCTCTCTGCCAATCCTGAATCCTCCTTCTGCCTTCCTAGAGGCCTGAGAACCTCAGCAAAAGCAGAGGAGAGAGCTAAGGGAAATGTTTAAACGTCTGCTAGCCAAAGGGGAAGAGTCATGAATGGAAAAGGAGACCACCATAGGACCTAGAAAGAAAGAGGCTGAGGGTCAGAAGTTAGGAAGGGTACCAGGCCCCTGAAACAGGCAAAAGCAGGGGGTTGGCTCATAGCTATTGTAGATTTAATTCTCAGTTGGAAGCAAATAACTAAGTAGCCACCCCATGGGCCAGTACCTTCCTGGACTCAGCAGGCAGCAGAAAACAATTCCAACTCAGCTTCCATTCTACAAATACTGTTTTAGCCACATATTCTAGTATTTACAAATATTCAGTCTCATATTTGGTTTCATATGTCTGACACTGTCCTTGCTTCTAAACTTGTCCTTGTCTCTCTAAGCCCCAAGATGATCCTCTCCATATCTTGCCTTCTCGAAACACTATTATAAACCAATGAGCAAGGTGCCGAGGAAGTTCTGGGAAGCAATCACACTGAGAAAAAGGGTCCTCTAAGCTGAGGAAGTGAAGATTCTGGGATCCTACCCTCTCGAACACCAAGGAGGAGAAATCAGGAGGTTAGGGCCCCCCCAGCCTCACTTCTCCTGGACCAGACCCCTATTTCATCTGGATTCCTATCCATCTTTTTATTTATTTATTTATTGACAGGGTCTTGCTCTGTTGCCCAGGCTGGAGTGCAATGGCGCGATCTCGGCTCACTGCAGCCTTGACCTCCCAGGCTCGAGTGATCCTCCTATGTAGCTGGGACCACAGGCACGTGCCACCATGCCCAACTAAATTTTTGATTTTTTTTTTTGTAGAGACAGGGTCTCACTTTGTTTCCCAGGCTGGTCTCAAACTCCTGGGCTTAAGCAGTCCTCCGCTCTCGGCCTCCCAAAGTGCTAGGATTACAGGTGTGAGCCACTGGACCCAGCCTGATTCCTGTCCTTCTATGCCTCTCTCATCAACTAAAAGTTGGGACTGCCAAAGCAAGATAAGAACCTGGGAGGAAGCCTAGGGAGATATAGGAGGGAAAAGGCCCAGTGAGGCAGGCTCACCTTCCCTCCCTGAATCACTGAGAACAATCAGGCCAGAGGTCCCTCCCCAAAGGCTGGGCTGCCTCGGACTCCCATCCCAAGCTACTGACCTTACTAGAGAGCCTGTTTGCCTTTAGAGATGATCCTCTGGTGCGTGGTGCAAAAGAAAATTAAGTAGTGAACAGGCCAGGTGGATACAGGTACCTCTCCGCCCTTCCTCCCCACTGCCCTCAGCTTAAACCTTGGAGCATGGAATTCACAGCATCCCTTAGTGTCCCCAACCCAATTTGATCCTCTCCATCTGTATTGGAAGGAGCAGTCTCCCTTCCTAGGCTTTTGGATGAAAATGAGAATGAGAATGGATATGAGTGGCTCTGCTGAGTAATAATCCTAGTAAGGGCAATCCCTTTGTGCAAGAGAAAGGAACAGCCCTCAAGCATAACTATCCAGAGGCTTAAGGGGCAGAGCTGAATAAATGGGTATCCAGAGTGAGATAGAACTAAAAAAAAGCAACAGAGTAAGCAGACTGCAGCCCAGAGGCCAGGACTGGGCTGTGGTCACCATTTCAGAGATGAGAAGTACTTCCAGAGGGGAAGGACTTTCTGAAGGTCTCCTAAGCTTGTTCCAGGCAAGGTCAAGGCTACTACCTCTGATTCTAGTCTACCATCTTGGGTATTAGCAAGAAAAGTCTCTGCAGCTGCCAGACAAAGCTGTGGAAGAAAAACCTTTCACCAATTATTTTCCAGTATACTTTTTGAGACCTTGTGAAAAGACAAAAATATCCAACGGAGTATTCTGGAATGGAAAGCCAAGTTCTAATCTGTGCTCTGCTCTCAACTAGCTGTGAGACCTGGAGGGAATTACTTACTCTTTTAGAACCTTAACTTACTGTTCTTAAAATGTGTATTTTAATTCCTGCCCCACCTATAAACTCTTCTTGTCCAAAACCCCAAAGCCTATGTCCGCTATCTTGGTTCCCGAATTCCACGAAGGACGTTATGTCCATTCAGTCACTCAAGCTATAAACCTGAGTGTCATACTAGATCCTCCCTTTCCTTCACCACTGTAGCCAGTTACCAAATTTATCATGTCTTTTTATCCCAAGTCCTCATTACCTCCCCTAGTGGTCTACTGGAATGTTTTCCAAATTCCTGTAGTCTTCCGCTTCCTTCCTTCACACAGCCACTAAAATGTTATTTCTAAAATGCAAATGTGACTGATTCACTTTCTCTTAGAAACCCTTTTGTAGTTCTCCATCTCCTAACGGGTAGAGGCCAAAACCCTTCCCTTTCGGAGCCTTCGTCATTCTAGCCTCACCTGTTTCTCCTTCCCACCAACACATATCCAGTGTTCTAACCACAAATATATTGTATTCTCTGGAATCTCCATGTCTCTGCATACAGTGTTTCCTCTGCCTAGAATACTCTTTCTCCTTTCCCTTCACACAGGTTGTTAGCACACATTCATCTCTTTGGTGAAGCATTCCACCCAGGTACACACTGTTAGTCACTCCTTCCTCAACACCCCCATAGCACTTAATAAGTTTTTCCATAATTATTTATGTATCTCTCTCAGACAAGATTGTAGTTCTTGATGGCTGGGATTGTATCTTACCACCAGTGAACCCCTATGCCCGGCAGAGCCTGGCACAGAGTAGGCATTAGTAAATGTTTGTTGAAGGAGTAAAGGAAGTGAGGGCCCAAGTGAGATAACTAATGTGAAAGTGCATAGTTTAGGCAAAAGTGCTATAGGGTCATGAGGGAAGAAAGTCGTTACTCATTTTTAGAGTCAGCAAACCCCAAACACAGAAGGGGAGAAAGTAGGCTGACCTTAAAAAGGAATCCCAGAGCTGGGAACAAACAGGATAAGAAGATTCCCCACTGCACACACCCCCAGAGTTGATCAAGCAGCAGCTGGCAGGCAGAAACCAAGGTAAAAGCAGCAGAAAGGGAAGGAAGGGAAGAAAGAAAAGAGAGACAGCTGATACCCCAAGCTCTCTGAATGCCCAGGCATCACAGCGGTGCTGTCAGAAGGGGGTGTGTCAGGGTAGGGCTCCATCTGGAGGAAATAGGAAGTGCTGTGGTGGTAATAAACAGGGTGGACATGGACGGTGGTGAAGGTGGTGGTGGTGGTGGTGGTGGTAGTGGTGATGGTGGTGATAGAAGAGGAGCAAGAAGCAGCAGCAGAGGCAGATGGAGAGCTGGTCCCGTAGCCTTCAGAACTGAAAGACTGTCCAGATGAAAGGCTGCGCATTCGCCGCAGAGATACCCGGCTTGTCAAGAAGTGGCCAGCCTCGCCCTCTACCAACCTCTGAGATCCCAGGCCATGCTGTGGCTCCGTCAGGCGCTGCCGAACACTGCTCTGCAGGCTAGGGGCTGCAAGGAGAATAAAGAAAGTGTCAGGAGGGGCCAGCCCACTTTGGGCTGGCAGGTAAGGAGGTGCCCATGAATAAATGCTTGCTGGAGACCACCCTGGGCCTCTAATGCCAATCTGGAGAATGGTGCACCTCCTCCCAGAAACCTCCCACCAGGGGTCCTAAAAGGATGGGAAATTGAAGATGAAGTGCCCAGGTCAGTTTTAGTGGCAATTCCAATAGAAGGAGAACTATGGGCAATATCACTATAAAGGGAAGTGGCAAGGCAGTTAGTGGGTAGACACAAGCAAGGAAGGGTAGGATAGGGGCTTGGGATAAGGTCCGGGAGAGCACTAAGAACCAGCCTTTTCAGAAAGCCAACCTCAGGAAATAATTCACAGCGTAGACAAGGACTTATACATAAACATGTTCATCATTATTAATAATTAAATGAGAAGTAAACATAATTGTTTACTTTTTATTAATAGCTGTATGAAAGTAAACATAAATAATGAACAATGGGAAAATGATAACATATCCAGTTTCTGGGAGACTATAGAGCTATTAAAAATGATGCTTATAAAAAGACTTGAAGAAAATGGAAAAATGCCTATTAAAATGTTCACAGGGGAAAAAGGATACAGAATTATAGGTACTAGCCTTGAGCTTTGGAATACCAAACACTAGAGGTTGAAACCAGGACTTTCACTTCTAGCTGTGACCTTGAGCAGCTGACTTCCCCATTTTAATTCCTAATTTCTAAAATCCTGCAGGGTTCTTCTGAGACTTCACAATAATGTCTTTAAGGCACCTGAAACAGGTCATGGCATTCAATAAGTGGCAGTGGCTATCATCTTAACCACATAAAAAATTTCACAGAAAAGAGTGATAGAGAAGGTGCTCAAATATGGTGGGACTATGGATGCTTTTTATGCGAATGTTCACTCTTTTTCGCTTTCCAATAAGCACATAAACAACAAAGAACCAGCTCTTGGATCAGGCTGCAAATCGGGGTCCTGGAGATAATGGCCACTATGCCCAGTGAAGGGATACATGGGCACCAAGTAACTTAGGAATATGCTAGTGCATCCCCCCTTGGGCTCACTCCCAGCTAAAAGAGAGTGCAGACCTTTATTCTTTCTCCTCTACCCTGATAGATAAGCTTCCCTGCATTCTACCTAAAGATGAGAGAAAGGGCCAGGTTACAAGGGTGAGAGAAGCCTTGGAAGGGCCACCAGGGAGACAGCATAATTCCATAGTGATGGAGAGTTCAGGAGGTAGGGCTTCTATGCTGGTAGCTTTCAAGGTATGAAAGAGAGGCTGAAGAGGATGAGGAAGTCTGGAATACGGAGGGGAAGGGGGAGAAAGAAGGGGGAAACTGGGAAGAAAAGGGAGAAACATGAAAAAGAGAAAAGAAAGGGGTCATTTGTCCTTCCCTCTTTCCCTCCCAGCCCAGATGGAAGAAGGGCTACCAGGTTATCTGCATAGCTGCGCTAAAGGGAGAAGCCTAAGCCTTCCATTACCATGGGTGTTCTCTATTCAGCTCTTGCCAAGCAAGCTGATTCTTCTCACCCCCGAACCCCTCCCTGTAGTTAGTAGGGACAGTGCTGAGGGGATAGAGGGAGCAGGCAGGGGCGTGAAGCAGGCAGGAGAAGGGACCCATCGGGTAAGAGTGTTGATTTAGTCCCAAAAGTCAGAGAAACAAAATGCCCCAAAGGGGCTCCTCAAACCGGGGTATTTCCAGAGGGACTGATCATCCGAGCCGGCGGATGTAGAGCAGAGAGAGCGGTCACTGAACCTACGCCCCATCAGCCAGGCAGCATCTAGGGTCAACAGCCAGGCCAAAAGGAGAAGAGAATCTGATTTATGAAGGGCTTCGGCCTGCCATCAATGTAATAAAGGAAGGGCTGGGGGCAGGGATTGGGTAGCTCAGAGCTAATTAAGGTCCCTCCCAGCCTGGAGAACACAGAAGCCTTCAGATCAGCAAGTCAGGATCAAGCTCTGCCTGTCAGTGATCCTGTCCTTGTTAAGCCTTTGATTAAAGGCCTAACGAGTTATCAGATTAGAAGAACAAAGAGGTTTGGCCAGGGGCAAAGTATTATTGATAAAATTACAAATAAATTCTGTCTCGAGTGGGAATCCAGCCTGATTAAAGAATCTGAAAGTAAGCCCCTAACCCAGCCCCGGCCTTCTGCCCTCCCCCTGAACTGGCAGAATATGGGCCTAGGACAATAGCTTTACCATAAGGGCTATTCTACTTACTTAAAATAGCTTCTGATCCAAAGAAAAATTCAATTGTGGGCCAGTAAGGGAAAACTCCCTTCATTCACTCAAGAATTCCAGTGTTGTTCCTTTTGGCTCTGCTCTACTCAACTCTCATCACTTGCAGGGGAGAAAAGGGAGAGGGAAGATCCAGGACAGAGGAAGAGGGGGTAGGATCCAAGAGTCCAGGTGGAAAGCCAGACATGCTTGTGCAGGAGATCCCTCCTGGGCAAGAATGCCTTTCCAGCTTAGAGGATTTAGTACTATATCGCTTTAAGGGACTATTTCTTTATAGGGCCTTTCACAAAAACACAAAAAGAAACATCATTCCATTCATCTACTTTAGCAATAAGAATAAGGAACAAAAATCAAAATAAATAAGTTCAATAAATAGAATAAATGCCATTTTTACATTGAAATTCACTAAAGGACATATTTTTTATAAAGGTAGGTAGAGTGGTAGTTAGGGACAATAAAGTGAAAAAGAAGGAAGGGAGACACACTTAGCACAATAGACCCAAAGGGGCACACAGAGCACACAACAAGGAAAGAACACCAAAAGGACAACTATAAAGAAATAACCTGAGTAAATTGTGCTTTATTGACCAAGGTCATGAGTTGAACTATCTTCCTGGGTATCTGCCCCATCTGCTGTTTAAGCACAACAGAGGCCACAGACTTCTCAACCTGTACATCAAAGGCTCCTTCCTTCATCCCCCCAAAGAGGTCACCTACACTGCATGGACAAGGGAGACACAATCTCCTCATCCATGTCATCCACGTCGTCAGTCATGATGAAGTGAGCAGGGTTGGGGCGTGTACTGCCCATCCAGCTGGGGTCTATGTTGAGGGCAGTCACCAGTGAGTGGATGCCAGGGTTGTTGACAATCTGGAAGCCACAGAGGATCTCGATCTGTTGCCAGCGGTGCAGGCGCTCCCGCAATGCTGCTGTCACCTCGCTCAGTGCTTGCCTGAAGACAGAGGAAAGAGAACTGCAGGCATGGACTTGGTGTGAGCCCCAGTAGGAATGAAGCCTCTTCTCAGAGGAACAAGTTTTGAGAATATGTGTGAATAAAACACACAATAAACTCAAACTTAAGAGCAAGGCGGGAGATAAATAAAGGCTGAGGCAGGAGACCAGAGCTGTCCCTCCACCAATGAGGAAATGGAATTGGTGTTGGAGGCCCTGTATGCCCTCAAATTCTGAGGATGATATGGACATTGCCAGAGTAGATAACTGGTGTCACTTACTTAGCTGTTAGAATTTTATGATCTACATCATCCAGGGAAGAGCTGTGGGCCACGTGGAAGGTGCCAAAGAGTGTGTTTCTCTTCTTTTTTATCTTCTCAGCCTGCAAAGATGAGGCCCCCAGCTCAAAAAGAGCAGGGATTCGAGATTGGAAGAAATGAGAAAGGCCTTCCCCTATGGCTGGGGCCCACTCCTCCTAGCACAACTTAGGCTGTACAAGGAAAGGGAAGAGAACGAGGAAAAAGAGAAAGGCAGGCAAGGTAGAAGAAAAAGGAGGGGGACAAAATAGAGAAAGCCAGGGGAGAAGCAAAGGGGTCCTTGATAGCCCTTTTGCCCCAGGAGGACCTCTGTCCCCGTGGCAGCCTGGGGCTGGCAGAGCTTTCCCTCTGCCTGCCTCCACTTGTTTCATCTTTCCCAGAAGACAGGCAGGAATGCCCCTACACCCTCATTCCCTCCTCCAGAAGCCTGAGGACACTGTCAGGAGCTGAACATTAGGAAAGAAACAGAACCCACCACCAGGATATCTCTTCACCCAATGGGAGGAACAGGGAGAGGGAGAGAAGAGGAAGATATGCAGGTAAAAAGGAGAAGGGCAAAAAGGAGAAAAGAGGACAATAGAAGGGCTGTTCTCACCCCCTCCTTGGCCACCAGCAGCTGCTTCTCAGCATTTTGCTTCTTGATGTTGTAATATTGCACCTCCACCTCATGTGTCAGCTGCAGCCACTTCTGAAGGGCCTCTGGAGCATACCATGAGCTGTGAGATTCTAGCTCCTTCTCTGCTTTCCTCAAGGCCTCCCGAA
Source organism: Pan paniscus (assembly GCF_029289425.2). NCBI lineage: Eukaryota > Metazoa > Chordata > Mammalia > Primates > Hominidae > Pan > Pan paniscus. The sequence goes on along the minus strand of NC_073258.2, from coordinate 6,337,509 downwards.
CCTGTGCAGCCAAAAGGATGTGAGTTCATTTACTGCTACTAAGACTCTCCAACATCTCTGTGTGATGCTTCAGAACTCAGACTTCTTATCTGCTTTACAACTCTCCCAGGAAGGAGAAAAGGTAAGGATTATTTTCCGTATTTTATATAGAAGAAAGCAAGCTCAGCGAAGAAAATTAACCTACTCAAGGTCAACAGTGTCAACCAGAACCCAAATTGAGATGTTTCTGTTCCCAGACAAAGGCATTCTTTTCTATCACATCAGCTTACTTTCCTGGTCATGCAGCAAGTTCCAGCAGTCTTCCCTGATCTCTTCAGGAACAGGTCAGCTAGTGAATCATCTTCTTACCGAGAGTCAGGGTCTGTGCTTAGACTTCAAGACATCACAGTGTGACAGAAAAAGCACTGGTCAGGAATCTGAAAATCTGGTTCTGGTCCCTGGTCTGTCGCTTAACTGGTTGTGTGACCCTGTGCTTCCTAAACTGGCTCTTAATTCAGTGTGAGGAAGGACTTTCTCCCACGCAAATCCAAACTATCAGTGAAGGGGTGATCTCAGGAGAGAATGAGTTCCCTGTCATGGGAGTTATGTGAAGAGCTCATGTCAGAGAGACCTGAAAAATGATTGGTACTTCAGAAGGGCATTGTCCTGAATGCTCTCCAAAGTCTTCTCTAGCCCAGAGACTGCGTCTATGATTCTCTCAGGGGGTAGAGCAAGTGGGCTTTGAAAAGAACTCTGTAAAAGGTGGGAAGATAATGAGCATGCCCACACCTAACACAGGCATTGCCAACAGAAGCCAAGACATGAGAGGACCAATGCATAAGTAGAAAGAACCGACTTCTCTGCAGGGAGCACACAATGAGACAGTCACAAAGCACTAAAGTGTAAAAGACTTGAAAGTACATACAGACATTATGTACACCGAGTTTCTTGCTGTCTCATCCAAGCTACCAGCATAAGTGATCTCCAATTCTCCTACCTGAACAGAATCCCAGAGAAGACGCATTGAAAGCAGTCTTATTATCCCCAGCTTCAGCCAATGAGGTAAACATCCCATAGCAAGCCTGAGGTCCTCTCCACAGCTAAGATAGGCCAGGAGGGCCTCAGCTAGGGACAGAACACCTTTATTCCTTTAAGAGGCAATGAGAGTGCCAATCTTCACTTGGTTTCTGTTCCCTGAAAAAAAAAAACTAAAAATAGCCCATTCCTGGTTTTATAGCTTCTAAATGAAGACTAGATACCTTAGAGACTAATATACCAAGTCTGAAAATTTATGATCAAGTTCTACATTAAAAGCAGTTTAAGGAATGGGATAAGCTAAGAAGAATGGATGAAGAAGAGAAAAAAAGAGAGCAAATAGAAGCATGATAGTCAGGGAGGCATACAAAGGGGCAGGCCTACAAGGCTCAAAAACTGTTGGGAGCTAGGCACAGTGGCTCACGCCTGTAATCCCAGTAGTTTGGAAGGCCAAAGCAGGAGGATCACTTGAGCCCAGGAGTTCGAGAGCAGCCTGAGCAACACAGCGAGATCTCATCTTACAAAAAATTGTAAAACTAGCCTGGTGGGATGGTGTTCACCTGTGGTCCCAGCTACTCAGGAGGCTGAGGTGGGAGGATTGCTTGAGTCCAGGAGGTCAAGACTGCAGTGAGCCAAGATCGTGCTACCACACTCCAGCCTGGGCAATAGAGTGAGACACTGTCTCAAAAAAAAAAAAAAAAGTTTGGTTAAAGAGAGAAATAACTACAAAATAAGGAATAGGGAAGATGGAAGACAGACAGACAGAAAGAGACATATCATGCCATGCACAGTAATAAATGTCTGATGGGAAGACAAGAGATGGGCAAGTCAGAGTTCTTGTCCTTTTATTTTATGGCTGTGGTTCTCAACCTTGTCACATACTGTAAACACATGGGGAACTTTTTTACTTTGTTTTATTTTGAGACAGGGTCTCATTGTGTCGCCCAGGCTGGAGTGCGGTGGTGCAGTCTCAGCTCACTGCAACCTCTGCCTCCCGGGCTCAAGTGATCCTCCCTCCTCAGCCTCCCGAGTAGCTTTGGGACCACAGGTGTGCACCACCATGCCCAGCTAATTTTTGTATTTATTTATTTATTTATTTATTTATTTATTTCTTGGTAGAGACGGGGTTTTGCCATGTTGCCCAGGCTGGTTTCAAACTCCTGGGCTCAAGCGATCTGCCCGCCCTTTGCTTCCCAAAGTGTAAGGATTACAGGCGTGAGCTACCATGCCTGGCCAGGAACTTAAAAAAACACAGATACCTGGGTCCCAACCTAGAGATAGTGATTTCATTTATCTGGGGGGGTTTGCCTGGGCATTAAAATAGGCTCTCCAAGTCATTCTAATATGCAGCCAAAGTTAATAAACACTTATCTATATGTTTTAAATAAAGTGTTATCACCTGACTTCCACTTCCCAGTAGGATATGGTAGGTCATGGGAGAAAAACAATTCTGATCCAACACAACATCTGGAGAAAGCTGTATGCATTTTATGAAAATTGTGTTTTCAAAATTGTTTTTATTTTGAAAAATTTAGAAAATATGTTATTTGTGTTAACATCTAAGGGGTCTGATATAGTTATTTTTATTTTATTTTTTTTTGAGATGGAGTCTTGCTCTGTCACCCAGGCTGGAGTGCAGTGATGTGATCTCGGCTCACTGCAACCTCTGCCTCCCAGGTTCAAGCGATTCTCCTGCCTGAGCCTCCCGAATAGCTGTGATTACAGGTGCCTGCCACCACACCTGGCTAATTCTTGTATTTTTAGTAGAGACGGGGTTTCACTATGTTGGCCAGCCTGGTCTCGAACTCCTGACCTCAGGTGATCTGCACGCCTCGGCCTCCCAAAGTGCTGGGATTACTTACAGACATGAGCCACCGTGCCCAGCCAGAGTCTTGCTCTGTCACCCAGGCTGGAGTGCAGTGGCACGATCTCTCAGCTCACTGCAAGCTCCGCCTCCCAGGTTCAAGCCATTCTCCTGCCTCAGCCTCCCAAGTAGCTGGGATTACAGACACCCGCCACCACGCCCGGCTAATTTTTTGTATTTTTAGTAGAGACGGGGTTTCACCGTGTTAGCCAGGATGATCTCGATCTCCTGACTTCATGATCTGCCCGCTTTGGCCTCCCAAAGTGCTGGGATTAGAGGCGTGAGCCACTGCACCTGGCTATATAGTTATTTTAAATGAATTAATAAATATTTTTTAATGTTCTCAGTTTTAATTTCTAATAGGTTAAATATCAACAGTATTACCCCCTATCAAAATGTTCTTTGAGGTCCTAAATAGTTTTTAAGAGTAAAGGGTCCTCGCTAAGTGTGGTGGCTCACGCCTGTAATCCCAGCACTTTGGGATGCTGAGGTGTGTGGATCACCTGAGGTCAGGAGTTCGAGACCAGCCTGACCAACACGGTGAAACTCCTTCTCTACTAAAAATACAAAAATTAGCCAGGTGTGGTGGCAGGCATCTGTAATCCCAGCTTCTCGGGAGGCTGAGGCAGGAGGAGAATTGCTTGAACCTGGGAGGCGGAGGTTGCAGTGAGCCGAGATCGTGCCATTGCACTCCAGCCTGGGCGACAAGAGCGAGACTCCGTCTTAAAAAAAAAAAAAAAAAAAAAAGTAGAGTCCTAAGAACAAAAAGTGTGAAAACCACTAGACTAGATAAACCAAAAGTCAGAGAGAAAAAAAGCCTTTCTAAGATGATTTGTCAATTGCCAGTCATTTTCTTCCTGGGAGACATTGATGATTTTAGGTGACAGCCGAAAATTGGGCTGGACCCATGTAGAAGATCTCCACTGGGGCACAAAGAAAACAGCCTACGAAGTGGCAGAACTGCATCTCTCACAGTCTTTCAGGGCTGAAGAGAAAGAAATTTAACAGCTTTCCATTTAAAAGTGAGGGAGGGACATACCTGAGAAACTGGGACAAATGAAAGCTACACCAAGTTTTACTAAAACTGCAACCTAGTTCAAATGCAGCTTGATCTCTGATTGGCTTGAGGTGATCAGTTCCTTAATATACTTCACAAAAGAAAGGGGGAAAACTACCTGATGGAAGAGAAAATCATCTGGAGCCTCTATTGTTTTTTTATACACACTGTCCAGCATGTAATAAAAATAAATTATTAGACATAAATGGCAAAAAATATGACTAATAATCAAGAGGAAAAATAAGCAGTCCCATAAATGATCCAGATGTAAGAATTATAAGACAAGGACTTTAAAATAATTATGATTGCTATGTTAAGAGAAATACAGGAAAAGATGGATACAATAGATAAAAGATAGAAATTCTGGACAGGGAACTAGAACCTATAAAAGAGTAAAGTGGATATTCTAGAATTGAAAAATACATTGTCTGAGAGTAGGAACCCACTGGATGGGTTAAACAGCAGAATGCTTACAGTAGAATGCAGAATTAAAGAACTTAAAAGATAGATCAATAGAAAATAACCAAACCAAAGCACAGAGAGAAAAAAGAACAGAACTGAGCATAAGAGACATGTGGAATACAGTTAAAAGATCTAACATAAATATTAGATTCTCAGAAGGAGAGAAGAGAATGGAGCAGAAGTATATTTTAAGAGATATATAAGTGCTAAAAAGAATGTATATTCTAGAGTTAGGCAAAGTGTTCTATATGTGTCAAGGAATTCAAATTTATTAACCATGTTTTTAAATTTTTTATATCCTTATGGATGCTGTTGGTGGCTTATTGAGAGAAGCATATTAAAACCTCTAACTTTGATTATAAAATTTGTCTAGTATCATTTTAGCTCAGTCAATATTTGCTTTATATATTTTAGACTACATCATTAGATGTATCCAAATTAAGGGCTGTTATATATTAAATTGAATTCATCCACTTATAATTATGAAATATCTATTTTGGAGTCCAGTAATACTTCTTGACCTAAAGTTTACTTTATATTAATGTAAATATTACATTTATATTAATATATAGCTACCCTTGCTTTATTTCACTTAGCAACTGCTTTAGGTCAATACTTCATGACCTAAATCCTATTTTATATTAATATAAATATTATATCAATATATAGCTACTCCTGCTTAATTCTGCTGCTTTATTTTGTAACATATATCTTTTCTCATCCTTTTCCTTTAACCTTTTTTTGTGTTCTTATATTTAAAATGTGTCTCTTATGAACAGCATATAATTGAGTTTTGGCATTAATCCAATCTGACAATCTTTGCCTTTTAACTGAATTGCTTAGTTGTTTTTTTATACAAACCAAGTCTCAACAAGTTTCAAAGGACTACACCCACACAGCATATGTTCTCTGATCATAGTGAAATTAAACTAGAAATCAGCAAAAGAAAAATAAGTTAAAAAGTCCTCACGTGTTTGAAAATCAAGCAATATACTAGATAACCATGTCCCAAAAAAGGAACCACAATAAAAATTAGAAAACTTTTTGACCTGAAAAAAAAAAAAAGAGATTCCTGAATGATCACCTTACTTGGGGGGGGGGGAAAAAAAGATCCTTGACAGCCTACCTCATATCACATACAAAAGTTAATTTGAAATAATATCCCTAAATGTGAAAAGACAAACAATAAAGGTTCAGAAGAAAATTTAGGGAAATATCTTGGGGATAGGGAAGGATTTCTTGAACAAGAAACAAAAAGCAAAAAGCATCAATTTTTTTTTTTTTTTTTTTTTTTGAGATGGAGTCTCACTCTGTCACCCAGGCTGGAGTGCAGTGGCACTATCTTGGCTCACTGCAACCTCCACCTCCCAAGCTCAAGCAATCCTCCTGCCTCAGCCTCCCAAGGAGCTGGGACTACAGATATGTGCCACCACACCCAGTTAATTTTTGTATTTTTAGTACAGACGGGCTTTTGCCATGTTGGCCAGGCCGGTCTCGAACTTCTGACCTCAAGTAATCTGCCCACCTCAGCCACCCAAAATGCTGCGATTACAGGCATGAGCCACGGCGCCTGACTGCATCAATCATTTTAAAAAAACTGATTAAATTACACTTCATTAAAATCAAGGGCTTCTGTTTATCAAAAGACAATATTAATAAAGCAAAAAAAAAAGTCAAGACTGAGAAAAAATATTTTCTATATATATGTGTATTTATATTGACAAAAGACTAATATCCAAAATACATAAATAATGCTTACAAATCAATAAGAAAAAGACAGACAATCCAATTTTTAAAATGAGAAGAGATTCCCAAATCAAATGGCCAATAAATTTATAAAAAGGTGTTTAATAATATTAGGGAAATGAAAATTAAAATCACAAGATACTACTATATATTTACCAGAATGTTTAAAATTAAAATGCCTAAAAATACTGAGGTCATGGATCAACTAGAATTCTCTTACATTGTTGTGGCAGTATAGATTGGTACAATCATTTTGGAAAATTGACAGTTTCTAATAAAGCTAAATACATGAATATTATATGTCCAACAGAAATGAGGGCTTATGCCCACCAAGAGACATATGCAAGAAGGTTCATAGCAATATTATTCATAAAAGTCAACAAAACTGCAGACAACCCAAATGTTTATCAACAGAAGAGTGGATAAATTAAAGTATACTCATACAATAGATTATTACTCAGCAATGGAAATAAACCAACTATCACTACATGCAACTTTGATGACTCTCATAGACATAATGTTGAGTGAAAGAAACAAAACACAAAAGAGTATATACTGTATAATGCCATTTATATGAAGTTCAAAATTAGACAAAACTAATCTGGTTTACAAGTTGTGACAGTAGTTAACTTTTGGATGAAATATTAATTGGGGTAGCAAAAGTGAGTTTCCTGGGGTGCTGAGAAGGTTCTGTATCTTGATCTGGGTGGTAGTAACACAGGTACATGCATATGCAAAAGCTTGCCAGCTGTATACTTATGACTTGTACACTTTATGTAAATACCTCAAAAAAGGAACAAAATAACTGTTATCACCTATTATCCACTGTTCTTTGAAAATCATAGTGACTATTTTTATAATTTTCTTTTTTTCTTTCTTTCTTTTTTTGTTTTTTTTTTTGAGACAGAGATTCACTCTTGTCGCCCAGGCTGGAGTGCAATGGCACAATCTCCACTCACTGCAACCTCCACCTCCGGGGTTCAGGCAATTCTCCTGCCTCAGCCTCCCAAGTAGCTGGGATTACAGGTGCCCGCCACCACACCCGGCTAATTTTTTTGTATTTTTAATAGAGATGGGCTTTCACCATGTTGGCCAGGCTGATCTCGATCTCCTAACCTCAGGTGATCCACCTGCCTTGGCCTCCCAAAGTGCTAGAATTACAGGCATGAGCCACTGTGCCCGGCCCATAGTGACTATTTTTTACAACTTGAACTCTTATTGTTGGTAAGAGTCCAGTGACTCTAGGACATAGTCTTTGGATCATATTTGAAATTCCTCACACATGAAACTTTCTAGCCAGACCCTGGGCCCCTGCCCTTTACCCACCCGTCAAGGTGTCCAGGAATTTGTGGACTCTCCTACCTGCTCCAACTCCTCCTCAGCATACTTTTGGCGGCTCCGCTCATTCTCAGTACCCTCCCGCAGCTCCTTCAGCCGCTGGGCTTCCTGCTTAGCAAGGTTGATCTCATCGCGCAGCTTCTTTTCCAGATGGACCTTCTCCACCTCCACTGTGCGGTGCTCCTCCTGGGCCTTGTGCAGCCTGGGGGGGCAATGCAGGGAGCTGGAGGAGGCCAGGCAAGGGGGTGCCAGCCAACATGCCATGAGTCATGGCATCAAAGAGGAAAATGACAGCTCCAACTCTCAGCATATATTCTCCCTGCTCTGCTGTGTGTCTGGCTCTGAGCTAGCTCAAGGCCCATAGAAACCACAGTCATTACCTAATTCACACACTGACCATCATTTTGCTGCCAGTAATCAAGGCTATGAAGCCAGGCTCTCAGGCATCTGAATCCCTCCTCGAAACTATCTCATACTAAAATCATAACAAGTACCAGTTTACAAGGTATTTCTCATTTGTCCTCCCAGCAGATAATGATATATTGGTATCATTATCAGCCTGGGACAGGCAGATACGGAGTCTTAGAGAGGGAAAGCAACTTGTAGGAAGAACTGAGGCTAGAATTCCAATCTATGTGACTTCAAATGCCACAATTATTCCTCTTATGTAGTGGTATCTAGAAAGTTCAATGAATGTAGAATACCCTGCAAGCTTGACAAAAAGATCCAGGGAAAACCTAATGGCTGAGAAATGACTGGGGTGGTAGCAGAGGGGTGGATTAAGGAAGATGAGGAAGGAACTATTGAGCTAGACCTCTTGGACTCCTGAGCTTCTGTTCCCAGAAGCACAAAACAAATTAAATTTATGCCAAAGGACTCAGGAGAGTCCCCTGCTGCCCCCAGGCCCTGAGTTCCTTTCCTAAGTATCTTCCTTAGTGGATAAGATCTCAAGGGCATAAGTTATAATGTAAGTCTACCCTTGCACCGTCACACACATTCCCTCAGTTCACCGACAAAACCTTCCATCCAGCTAAACAAGCCTTCTCCCTTCTTCACTTCTTTCCTCCACACGGCTATCTATGTTAATACACTCATTCATTCATCTATTCATTCACCAAGTTCTTTCAAGTGCCTACTAAGTGCCAAGCCCTGTGCTAAGCCCTAAATACATGGCAATAAATCAGAAAGCTCTCCCTGCCACTGAGGAGCTCATGATTTACTCCAACAAAGACAAGTAAACAGATAACTCTATACAGTGTGACAAATTCTATAATACAAAGATATATATATATATATATATATATATATATATATATATATATAAGATCTTGGGTCCGCCCAAAAGATGGAGTAATCAGCTCTGCCTGAAAGGAGTCAGGGAAAGAAAGAGAGACTTGGACTACACCCAGAACAAAGACTGAGAGTTTGCTAATCCCTTTGGAAGAGAAAACAGACTTTACTGTCTGGTCTTCCTTTCTAAGTAAAAACCACCAGGTTACCAGGGGACCAGATTAGGAAGGAGAAAGGATGGTGAAGAAGAGATAAGATATATAGCTTAGACTTGAGGTATAGAAAAGAAAGGATAGACTACAGAACAAGAAGGACCCCTAGAGAACACTGACCACTGAGATAATTAAGTAGATGAAACAAACAGAACTCAATCTGTAAAAAAAAAAAAAAAAAAAAAAACCTCTAAGTCCAGAGCTATCAGTGGCGGAGACTTCAGAAGACATCACGGAACAAGCAAGGAGGTAAGAGGAGGAAATGTTAGGCTGCAAGCTTCCCGCAAATTGTAATCTGCCTAATTGGTCCCTGAAGAGAAAGGGAGTTGAACCCCCTGAAAATGAACACCAGATGGCGATATATGCATAGGTAAAGACAAATCAGAGGCGCCATTTCCTGCCATCTCCTTCCCTTGCTGAATATCCTCCTTTACTGTACTCTTCCATGACCCAACTATATAAAGTTACACCATTAAGGATTCACTTCTTCACTGAAATACTGTCCTTTATGAAAGCAGCCTCTTGAGAAAAGCCAATACTATGATATGTCTGTCCCTTATAATAATAGCGAGCTCCTTTAAAGTAGAATCAAGACTGACCCCCTTTCATAGTTCCAATAAGGTCTGTTAGAGATGGAGATCAATAATTATTGTTGGGTGTAGAAATGAGCAAATAAGTATACAATTAAGCACTGCCCCACTCCAAGGCAACAACAATTAGCATTGCAATTAGTCCTGGCTCTAAGCAGTTGTGTGACTATGAGCAAGTTTTGCCTGTTTTGGGAATCAAAATTCCTGCCTGCCTCAAATAATTATCTTGAAACTCAATGAAATCCTAACTGGACTGTATATGTAGAATTACATTTATTCACATAAATTATCAGGAACTCTGTAATAAAGCTCTGTGAAAGCTGGCATTGCAGGTCTGTTAATACAAGGAGGAACCAGGTGGCATGTGGGCTCTGGACACTCAGAGGAGGATATATGTGTGCATGTGTGCAAGCCTATCTCTAGGGGGAAAAGGGGAGGGGTGTCTTTGTCTCTTTCTAAGTGCCACAGTGGTCATTTAGCTCTGGAAGCTTTAGGGAGCAGGGAGTGCTGGGAGCTTAGTTTTATCCCCAAACTTGGAATGTCTCCTGCCTAGATTCTTTTGCCTTTGGAATGGAAACAGTACATGTTTTTCAAACAAATGAGGTATGGGGACTGCTCAGACAGCAGCAGTTAGCTCCTAATTGGCAAAGGGCCCAAGAACAAGGGGCCCAGCAAAGTAGCCAGGAATCAGCTTAGAGATCAGACCCCTCTTGCTCCCTAGAAGCCCAGCCCATGGAAATAAATCCAATAAGTCTGCTACCTCAGTAGAGGCAGCACCCTGGAGTGTCAAAATTCCTAGTTCACTACTTACTGATATATGACCCTGAACAAAGCACTTACCCTCTCTGAGCCTTCATTTCCCCAACTCTAATAGTACCTACTTCAAAGGGCCATAGTGATTAAAAGCAATAATGCATTTAAGTATTTAACAATACCTGGCTCACAAGAAGTCTTTTCCCTATCCCTCCAAATTAAATAGTGTTTACCATTTAAAAATAACACAATGGCTGGGCACAGTGGCTCAGGCCTGTAATCCCAGCACTTTGGGAGGCTGAGGTAGACCTCTTGAGTCCAGGAGTTCAGGAAAAGCCTGGGCAACACAGCAAGACCCCTGTCTCTACAAAAAATAAAAAAATTAGCCAGGCATGGTGGCATGCACCCAGCTACACAGGAGGCTGAAGCAGGAGGATCTCTTGAGCCCAGGGGGTGGAGGCTGCAGTGAGCCATGTTCATGCTATTGAACTTCAGCCTGGGCAACAGAGCAAGACCCAGAGTCAAAATAATAATAATAATAATAAATAGAAATAAATGAAAAGACAAGACTTCATTTCCTTTTACATGAATTCCTGCAAAGACTTCCCAACTAGAGTCCCTAGGCTTCCAGAATCATTTTCTAAAAGACAGTCTTGAATAGACCTCTCCTCTTCTCAAAAACAAAACAACCAAAAAAACCTGATTTGACTCTCTATTGCCTTCTGCATCCTACTAACTTCCCCACATGCATCTTAAGGTTCCAGGGATCTGACCCCACCCTATACACTCAACCTCCCAGGACCTCCCTACCCATCTTTAAAGGCTACCTCCTCAGAGTCCCACATCCACTCATCCACCTCTTTGTCTTTCCAGACATTAGCATTCTTATCCTATAAGCTGAGTCTGGAACTAAGTCTGCATTAAGTGTGCTCTCACTGCTGCTTCTTGTGGGTGTGTAAGTTTTGTTTCCTCAGGACCAGTGAATTTCTCATAACTGCCATCACAGAACTGGTTCCTAGATGTCAGGACTGACTGACTGACTGATGGGCACTCTCTTTTCACAGTTAAATCTTCTGCCATAGTTTTGAAGTCACATTTTATTTTAACAGAATCCCAGACCATCTGAGTTGGAAGTGTTCTCCTAGGAGAGTTTAGCATTCTCCCAGGTCAATCCCTTCATATTACCAATGAGGAAATAAGTCCTGGGAGGGAAAGAAATTTATCCAAAGTTATACAGCAAGTTAGTGTTTATGAGATTTAGACTCCTTATAAGAAAGAACTAAGGACAGTAAGAAGGAAGGTTTTGAGGTTTCTTTGGGGAACAGTAAAGAACAGTTCATTACATCTATTTATATGTTAGCAGAAGCAGTCCAGAGACAGGCAGAAGGAAGAATGACCCCATAACAAGCAATGGGAAGCTCAAGACCTCTGGCAGCTACACATTTCTCCCTCTGAAGCTAAGAGGCAAAAAAGATAGAAACAAGTTTCTCCCCAGGAGGAATAACTGCCCAGGGCAATTGGAATATCAGCAACCTAAACTTGCAATGCAGTTTTGGAAGGATGACGCAGCCTGGGCTGCCGTGCTGACAAGGTCTCAGGGGCCAAGTGGCTCACACCCAGGTGGAAATAGGAGGTTCCCAAGAACTGACAGGGCCTCACCTTTCCTGAAGGGGCAGGCCTTACCTTTCCTGAAGGTCATGCAGACTCTGCTCAGCTCGGTGTAACCCCTCCAAGTCCTTCATCATCTTCTTCATGTGCTCCTTGGAGTAACGGTTCTGGATATAGGCAAACCAGCAGCCGCCCACACCAATAACGATAGACACCACCAGCATGAAGTCCTTGAGGTGATTATGGCGAGTCACTGCCAGAGAGGGGAGGGCATGATGAGTTAGGGTGCCCACTGCACACTTAGCCTTGCAGACTCCACTGCATCCCTCCTCTATGAAGCCTTCCATAACAGACACACTCTCCCACTGAGAAGGAATTAGTTTCCCTTCTTAGATACACACTTGCCATACACTATTACAGTAAGCTCTATGTCTATCTCTCTGCTAGCCAAGGCTTTGTTTTGAAATGAGAGGCCTTACAGCAATACAGGATGCTTATTAAATCACACTTTCTTAAGATGCAGTGAAGAGGAGAGAACTAGTGCCTTCTCAATATGACCCAGCCATCTCTAGGCTGGATGAGCCCATATGCCAAGATGTAGTGGCTTGTGTCATACAGGGTAAGCAATTCTAAAGTTCCACAGTAGGTAAATGGAGATGACTGGTATAAAGGATATAAAGCAATGTCACCAGAAGCCTCAGTTCTGGCTGTAGGACTGAAGTCACTGTAGGAACTAGGTATCCTGGACTACCAGGCCATTCTTGGCACAGATCAGGGAAAGGTCCAGAAGTCTCAATCTATGGAGAACATTTCTAGGCTACTGTGAAATCCAGAGACTCTAGAACAGGATAGCATCAATAAATTGATATGGATGAGACATTATACCTACCAGAAATTGAGGGGCAGAGCTATTTTCAGAGAACACCTGGTAGCAATTCAGTGAACCACGAGGGCCCCAGCCACCAGCTGGGGTTCAAAGAATGCCCATTGTCCAGAGCAAAATTTAAATGTTAAACAAGAAATGACACCACAAGATAAAAAGCAAAAGCCACATCCTAAAAACTTAGCCAATCAGGAGAGAGGCATTTCTGGAACTAACATTGTTCCTGGTATACCAGATCTGGGCTCTGTGCCACAGCACAAAAGACTTGAAAGGGGCACTATAAGAAGGAGACAGCTACTCCTGCATCCTCTGTCTAGGTTGTGCTGTGGGCTCAGAGGAGCCCTGGATGTAGGAGTCAGAGAAAGAGGGAAAAAAGGGAGTTATGCCAGGGCTAATGACCCTCTGTGCACAGCAAGTTGCCCTTAAACAGCAGAGAAGGAGGTAGGACTGGCATGATCCTTGGACATAGTAAGGACATGGGGCTAGTGGAAATCCAAAAGGACCCAGGTAGAGCCACCAAGTTAAGGGAAGGTCAAGACACCAGAAAAAGAAACCATATGATACTGATGCCCATAGTTTGACAAGAAGAGTTACCATCATAGCTCCTCACAGAAAGGCTGAGCAGCAGAACATGGGGATGAGATGGGATCAAAGACAGATTAACACATCCTATTTCCACCCACGGGAGGGGGGTTACTAGGTCAGGGTGGTGGCCATGTCCTTCATATGTTTATTCCAGGCTCTCTGAAAGAAAATTGAGGGTCCTCTAGTGGCCATCTCCTAGCCTCCAGGCAGGCTACAAGTCTAGCCATACGTAAGCCATCACTCTCCTGTCTTTCAGGTTCCAAGGGGAGCTATTTCTGCAGCACAGTGAGTTGCCTTTCTTCCTGGAACACACCTGCCTCCTCCAGAGCCACTACCAGAGCCTGGGGTATTCTTTGTCTCCCCTGTTTGTTAACGACTTTTAATCTTGGTTTCCTAGGGTTTCTCAACTTCAATATCCCCTTTATATTCTTACCAAAAGTCAAAGGTATCCTTGTTCAAACAAGACTCCATGCAACGAGCACTTCCAGTACCTCAAATACTTAAGGTGGGTATGCAGATTGAGCCTAGTTATTTCATTTGGTTTCTTATTCTACCTTATCCAGTTCGATTTGGAACAAGATCTATTATTTTGCCCAGCTTCATATTCTCATCCAAGTCATGAATAAGAATACTGAATAACCAAGGCCAAGGATAAGATCTAACAGTCACTCCCTCCCTCTAAGGTAATACTGTTCAACCTATCAGTACCACTGGATTCCTTCAACTAGTTTTGACTCCACTTAAATATACAAATATCCATCCTATCCAACCCTCTGCCTTGTCAAATGTATAGATAAAGTCCGGAAATACTACCTGCCACATCCATGAGCTACCAAGCTTGATAGAAAGAAGATGATTCTAACATGGTTGATTTACTCTTTCAGGTTCCTAGTGATCATCACTTGCCTATATATGCCAGTGCACAGCATAACATCAACCAGCATACAGTAGTCACTCAATAAATCTTGGAAGGATTGATTCTTTACTGATAAGCTTCAAGTATGATAATATCTCCCTTCCCTTAATCCGTATAAGAAAGGAAGGGAAATAGAGAAAATATAAAACACATCAGGCATTTATATTCATCGTCTCTTATCCTCACAACTACTACATAAGATAGGTTATTGGTATTCCCATTCTGTAGACCAAGAAACTGAGGCTCTGTAAGGGACACTAACTTGCTAGAGCTGGGTTTAAATCCAGATTTGCCCATTGTCTTTCTGCTACACCACACTTTCTCACTACAACTTTCATATTCACGCAGCAAATATTGTTTCTGTTTGTTACAGGCAAACATCTCTTACAATGGAGATGTCTAATATGGCCCTGATCTAGCTCAAGCTAGACTCTTGGAACTCTTGACTCTAAGAGTTCCAAGGCCTGAGTTTTCCCCCACACAATATCCTGGAAGCTGATAGTGGCATTGCCATCAGGGCAGTGAATACCCAAAGGCCAAATAACCAGGCCTTAAAATTAAACACAAGGGTCCGTGTAGAGAAATTCTTGTGCTACCAAGGGAGGCATCCCACACTATGTGTTAGGAAGCCTGGTTCTATGTTTGCCTCTGCCCCAATTTGTTATATAATTCACTTCCCCTATCTAGACCTCAGCTTCCTCAGCTGTAAAATGCATTAGAGTTACTACAGAGATAGAATGTGTGGTTACTAACGAGATCGAATGTGTAGGTGTAAATGACAGCACTTTGAGGTGTCTTGGAGATACTCAGATGGACATGCCAGGAGATAATTAAGAATATAGATGTGGAGTTTGAGAAAGAAGAAGGAGCTGAAGCAGTAGATGTAAGAATTGTCGGGTCCCTCCCGCAGAGCCCTAGGCTGTACCCCACACCACTAAGTGAGTCTATGAATCACTGTGTAGAAAAAGAGGAGAGAATAGGCAAATCAAGAGTCTAATCTATGCCTTACTAATAACCTGCTTCTTCCCATTATAATCCCATTCCCATTCTTCAATTCCTACTGTCTTCTCCCTACCATTGCCCACAAAGCCTTCCATTCCATCTCCTGTGAGCTAAGATCAACCCATTCTTTGGACAGGTAAACATAGGTTATCTCTTTATTTCTCAGGGACTGTCTTGTGTGTTTTTCAACTTTTTTTTTTCTTTTTTAGAGATGGAGGTCTTGCTATGTTGCCCAGGCTAGTCTTGAGTTCCTAGCCTCAAGAGATCCTCCTACCTCAGCCTCCCAAAGTGGAATTACAGGAGAGAGTCACTGCGCCCAGCCTATTTTTCAACTTCCATGTCAGTCACCATCTGGTAGTCTGTGAGTTCCTCAGGGCCAGGGCACAAGGTTTATTTATATCTCTGTAGCCCCATACTCTTAGCACAGGGTCTGACCAGAACAGGTATTTTAGCAAAGGCAGAAAAGGGAGAAAAGGGGAGAATGCAGGGATGTTTTAGATGGAAAGGGAGCTACAATACAAAGTGCATGTAGAGGGCAAATGCCAGCTCCTGGAGACAAAAAGAGCATGGCCAGCTGCATCGCACAACCCCTACACAAACTCAGCTCTCAGAATCTACCTTGCACTCAGTAACCATAGCCAGGGCCGAGTAACCATGGAGGTTTCAGGAGAACAGATGTGGCTGGCTAGGTGAACAGAGCTAACCCAGGGAAGCTGGCTGGGACTGGGGGAACCAGAGGATGGCAGAATTCCCAGTCTGTGTGTTGCAATTAGATTTTAGCAAAATGAGGTCAACTATTAACACCATCAGGCCTGAGACAAGGGAAGTGGTTGTAAAAAAATGAGATAGTGAGATGTTAACAAAGTCAGGGGTAATAATAAGAATTTTCAGGGTACAAGTTAGCACTGAGAAAGTGAGCATCCAATCATTATCACCTTCTGGAATCCCTTCTCCCAATCTATTCTCTCCACCCTGTCCACTTCACACAATACCCTGGCAGATATAGATATTCATCCCTCACTGCCAAAATATGTAGTAGGAATTTCTTTTGTCATTTACACAGCCTTCTGTGCTGGGATGTCTGTTTAACGTGTAAGAGCTACTCATGGGCCCCCCTCCCTTCTAGTTATAGCCCAACAAATGCTTTAAATGCCTCAGCTATTCAGGTACTCCATAGATAGCATTTCTCCCCAAAACCAAGCTGGGCCAGATTCTTCTCCCAAATCCCCTCACTTCTGTAGTCTGGAGAGGCCCAGCCTCCTTCCATATAACTTCTAGCACACATCTCCCAGCACTTAATTCTGGCTAGATCTTAAGCTGGGTGCTGATGACAGATAAACAAAATTCTTTCATCAAGGAGTTCCCAGTTTAAAGGATAAAAGGCAGAGAGACATATTGTTATCAAAAAAAAAAAAAAAGAAGAAGTACAAAGGGCTGTGGGTTCCTACAGGAGAATAAGAGGAAAGAGTTGAGCATGCCTGTAAAAGGATGGAAAAACATCCTGGAGAAAGCTTGAAGGGCAAATTGGAGCATAACAGAAAAGAGAGAGGGGGTAAGGATGCAGGTACAGAGATCAGAGTGAGCTTTGCCAGAAAAGCAACCACTCCTGCTCACTGGGGACTTTCCCCTATTTTCTGAGCCAATGAAGAAGGAAGATGAGGCATAGTCTTTTCTTTTCCTATCTCCAACTGCCCCTGACCCGCAACAATTATTCTGTAGGCCTCCCTGCACTTTTCTCAATATTCCTGCTGAAAGCACAAAGGGCATGCTAGCCCCTAGCCCAGGACTAAGCACACTGTAGGCACACATTAAAAATTAAAAATAGTAGCTACCATTTATTTAGAGCAAATTGGGGCACAGAGAACCTTAGAAATGTGTCCAAGGTCACAAAGCTACTGAGTGATAGAGCTGGTCAGCTTGATTTCAAAGCTGGAACTCTTTATTATATCTTGTTTCCTCTAATGGAAGTAGAAGATGGATAACATCTCCTAACATCTCCAAACACACCTAACATCTGCAAACTGGTACTGTTTGGCGAGCCCTAGATGGGCCTGTAAACCCAGAGCCAACTCTGCAGAGTGAAAAAGATCCTAAAGGGCAGTGTGCTACTCTGTGGTCACATGGGGAGGATTGAGCATGCCATCTACTGTCAGAAAATGGACCTTGAGGTGGCCCTCTGCTGAGCCAGTCTGATCCCTCTTCCCTCTTCCCTCTTCCCAGGTTCTGAGGCTGCTGTGAACAGATGGCACCTGTTCCCTCGGCAGACCCTCTTGGCTACTGCATGACAAACCTTTAATTGAAGATATGTCAAGCCTCAGACCAATAACAGAATTTTTATTATAGCTCAGTGAGGTGGCCATAGCTCACAGCTGTAACAAGTCTAGGTTCTCTGGGGTGCTTGTGTGCTAAATGACTGATGATGAGGTCTAAGTGTCTGCTCACTCAGCCTTAAGAACTCGTCCTAAGTTCAGAATACAGGTCAGAGCCAGTATAGGCCTCCCAAATGGGTATTCGAGAATAGAACTGAAATAGGGATTTTTAGTCCATGCTCAGAGGGGAAATAAAGTCTAGAGGGGCACAGATGAAGGGACTTTTTGTAAACACCCAGCAGGCATGTCCCTACCCCTTTCAGAAGTCTCCTGGCAAAGAGCTCCTTAGTATTTTCCTCAGATTCCAGCTGGCGATTTTCAAATGTTTCCTTTGACAAGCATCAGTAGAAAAATATAAAAACAATATTTGCCATCAGGACAGCTGCTGATTTCTAAAACCTTAGCTTCCAAGAGTATACCCAGCTCTATCAGAATCCTTGAATGAGAGAACCAGTAAGAACCTTTAATGAACAAACCCATTTTACAGATAAGGAAACCCAAATCTAGGCAGAACTGAATTGCCAAAGCTCACTTAATAAGGCAAGGACCAAGCACAGAAGTCCTAAAAATACAGGATGCGGACACCAGGAAGGAACAGACCTCCTGTCTTTTACACAGAACCCTTATTGAGGAAGAAGTGCCTCCCAAAAATCATAAAACGTCACAGCTGAAAGGAACTGTAGGGAGGGATCTCATGATACAAATCATAAAACACACCTGAGAAAAGGGACTACCCAAGGTCACACATCATAAAACACACCTGAGAAAAGGGACTACCCAAGGTCACACAGTGAGTGGCAATTTTAAAAAGGGACCAAGGTCACCTGCCAATACAGGGTTCTTCCCCAAACTTCAAACAAGTTGTCTGAATAAAAATCCAGGAGCTACAAAAAAAGCTGTTCAGGCATACCTCGGATACACTGCAAGTTCAGTTTGAGGCCACTGCAATAAAGCTAATATAGCAATAAAGTGAGTCACAAAAATTTTTTAGTTTCCCAGTGATAAAAGTTATGTTTACACTATACTGTAGTCTATTAAGTGTATAATAGCATTATGTCTAAAAATACAGTGTGCGTGCCTTAATTTAAAAATAACTTATTGCTTAAAAATTCCGACACAGAGACTCAAAAGTGAGCACATGCTTTTGGAAATATGGTACCAACAGCTTGATCAACACAGGATTGCCACAAACCTTCAACTTGTAAAAAATGCAATTATCTGCAAAGTGCAATAAGGCAAAGCACAATAAAACAAGGTATGCATGTATATATTTATTATTATTATTAAGATATAATTCACAGACCCTAAAATTCTAAGTCTCTCTCTTAAAATGGGCAATTCAATGATTGTAGTATATTCACAAGGTTGTGCAACCACTGGCAAAATTAATGTTAGAATATTATCATTACCCCAAAAAGAAATGCCATATCTATTAGCAGTCACTTCCTATTTCCCACTGCCCCCACCCCCAGCCCCAGAAACCACTAATCTATTTTCTGTCTCTATGGATTTGTGTGTTCTGGGCATTTTATATAAGTGAAATCACAAAATTATATAATATGTGGCCTGTTGTGACTGGCTTCTTTTACTTGGCATGTTTTCAAGGTTCATCCACATTGTAGCATATATCAGTACTTCATTCCTTTTAGTGGCTGATTAATATTCTATTGTATGTATATACCATTTTTTTTCCATTCATCAACTGACAGACACTTGAGTTGTTTCCACTTTTTGGCTATTATTCTAATTTCAACACATCCTCACCAACACTTGTTACTGTCTTTTTTATTATATCCTAGTGGGTAAAAAGTGTTACCTCATTGTAGTTTTGATTTGCATTGCCCTGATAATGATGTTGAGCATTGTTTCAGGTGTATATTGGCCATTGAACTGTGGACTATATAAATAATATGTTCAAATCCTTTCTCCATTTTTTGTTTGTTTGTTTGTTTTGAGAGAGGGTCTCACCCTGTCACCCAGGCTGGAGTGCAGTGGCACGATCTTGGCTCACTGCAACCTCTGCCTCCCAGGTTTCGGCAATTCTTATGCCTCAACCTCCTGAGTAGCTAGGATTACAGGCATGTGCCACCACACCCGGCTAATTTTTGTATTTTTTTAGTAGAGACAGGGTTTTGCCATGTTGGCCTGGCTGTTCTCAAACTCCTGTCCTCAGGTGATCTGCCCACCTCAGCCTCCCAAAGTGCTGGGATTACTGGCATGAGCCACCGTACCTAGCAAGAATTTTTTATGTATTCTGGATAGTAGAGCCTTGTCAGAAAAATGTTTGTTTGTTTGCCAAATACTTTCTCCATTTTGTGGGTTGTCTTTTCACTTTCTTGGTACATTCTTTGAAGTATAAAACTTTTTTATTTTGGTGAAGTCCAATTTATCTATTCTTTCTTTTGTTGTATATGCTTTTTAAAAAATAATTTGAGGTAAAATTCACATAATATAAAAGTAACCATTTTAAACTAAGCAATTCAGTGGCATATAGTACATTCATGATGTTATGCAACCACTACCTCTATCTAGTTCCAAAATATTTCTATCACTCTACAGTAAAATTTTTTACCCAGTAAGTGGTTTCTCCCCATTCCCTCTTCCCACCAACCCCTGCCAGCCATTAGTCTACATTCTGTCTCTGTGGATTTATCTATTCTAATCATTTCATATTAACAGAATCATATAATATGTGATCTTTTGTGTCTGGCTTCTTTCATTTAGCATAATGTTTTCCAGGTTCATCCACATTGTAGCATGTATCAGAACTTCATTCCATTTATAGGTGAATAATATTCCATTGCACCACAATGTATTTATCTATTCATCTATTAATAGACAGTTGGGTTGTTTTATTTTTTGGCTCTTGTGACATGTGCTGCTATGAAAATGCATGTACATGTACTTGTTTGAGTACTTGTCTTCAATTCTTTGCATATATACCTAAGTGTGGAATTGCTAGGTTCTAGGGTAACTCTGTGTCTAATTTCTGAGAAACCACCAGACTATTTTACACAGTAGCTGAACCGTTTTACCTTCTCACCAGCAATATACAGGGTTCCAATTTCTCTATACCCTCGCCAACACAAGTTTTCCATTTTTAAAAACTATTATTATTATAAGTATCCCAGTCAGTGTGAAGTATATTCTTAGCTTCAGTACCTGTGTTCTGCCTATCTCAGGAAGATAGTTTTCCTGCTGATCTCTGGCCTTCCTTAAGTTAGATCACATGCAGCACATGGGCTACATGCAATAAGCCTAAGAGAAGAATAGCCCTGTCCTGGTATCAGTCCAACCTGCTCCACCAGGGCCCCTCTTGTTGGTTCTGATATCCTGGACCCAGTACCATGTCCCCAGCATTCTGGTTCCCATGCTAGCTGATTTTTTCAGATAAAATCCTTGACTGCTTTAACCTGCAGTTTCTACTGTACCCTTTCAGACATGATAAATCTGATTTTGATACAGATAAAGCTTGATAATGTATATTACAAGGCTAAGGAAGACTTTCAGGCTGCTGAAAGCTTCCCCTTGCATGGTGGTGACAGAGGAGAACCCCTGCAAAAGTAGCCTAGCTTTGATAGTTGGGTATAAGTGTCCTTGTTGGTGTATACAAAGAGATGTGTAAGCTGTTAACATAGGGAGAGTTTAATAAGGCCACTTCTCATCTTTCAAGACTCAGCTCAAGAATTACTTTCTCCATAAAGTTTCCCTGGACTCCAATAGGAAACTCCTCCCTAGTTTGTGCCCCCAGTTGAACTCTGGAAAGACTTACATAATAGCTATAACACTTACTATATTTGTTGACACTTTACTATATTTGTTGACATAGCTATCTCCATTTAGATAGAAGTACTGGAGAGCAGGGACCCTGCCGTTTATGCTGGTACATAGAATGTGCTCAATAAAGGTTAGTGAATGACTGGAAGGCCATTGCTCAATACAGAGACTACGCCTTACATAAAGAGTAGAACCATTCACTGTGTCGTTATTCAAAACCTACCAATGAAGGTGAGTAAAATGTGTCCTAGAACCCTCCACTCCCCCCAAAAAAAGGTGGCAAAGGAAGTGGAAACATTAGTCTTCTCCCAGGTTGCTCTGTTTCATACTTTCAAAAAGTATGGATCCACTTGTATTGAGACATCAACTTGCACATTAGCCAAGCCATATTCACAGACAGGGAAATGTTATATGGCCTCTGACCTTGCCTGCCAGCTGCTTCTCTGGACTGTTTCCTGGTTCAATAGCATTCTCCTGCTGGCACCCTAAATCGAGGCCAGCCATTCCCAAAGGGCAGGAAGTGGGCCCTAAGAGCCTGTTTGGTTGAAAATAGTTTTCCAAGAAATCTCACTACTTTTTGCTCCCCCTTGGTTCACTTAGAATTAGAAAAAGGATGGCAGGCTGGCCGTTCCTACCACATAGATCCATAGAGACTGAACAACCTAATTCTCTCAACTAGACCCTGGCTGAAGAGACCACCCTTTCTTAGGCCTGAGTGTGTCTACTGCTTCAGTGAAAACCCACTTAGTCCTCCTTGGTCATTCAATAATACAAAGATGTTCATTAATCAGTTCATGCACTCTACATGTCTACAATAACCCACTGTCATTATATATATATATAAACCTGCTGATACGCTATTGAAATGAAATATAGAAGTAGGTAACAGGTAAAAAGCTTTCAGCCCATAGGGGGTTACTTCTATCCCTGAGCATACTTTTCATATTTTAGCTTTTGTACTCTTGCTCAGGTTGTTTACTCTGCCTAGAATGTCCTATTCTGCCACCTCCATAGAATAAAGCTCTATCCACCCTTAAAGGCAGAGGTAACATGTCACCTTGTCTATAGGATACCTTCACTAGCCCTCATCTGGGCCTCAGAAGTACTGTGTACCTCTACAGAACACTCATGTTATCCCTTCAGGGCAGAACATGATTCATTCCAGGTCTTCCTACAGGGTCCAGCACAGCACTGGCACAATGCATATATTTCCTTAAAGTATTTAATGAATGCATGTTGCTACATGTCTGGACTAAAATGTAAGACTCTTTCATACCTTAATACCAGTGGAAATGGTATAGATGCTATCTTGCAGGTGTGCCTAGGAGACCCAGAGCCTTAGCCTTAGCCTATCCAGAACAACAGCTTTGGTTTCCATGGCACAGCAGTAGCCCTTCTCAACACAAGACTCACAGAGAGGAGGCCCAAAGAGCACTGTATCCAGGGCCTTCAGCTGCAGCTTCTGCCGATGACTCCGGTCTGTCATCTTCAGCACAGTCCCTGTCATGGTGGTGTTGGTGACAGCCAGCCTGTTGAGGCAAAGAGTAGCAGATCAGATCCCTCCCAGTAAAGCCAGGAAGGATCCTGGTAGGATTACCCGCCTCCCTCAGGAACACTTCTAGCTCTTGGTGATTGCTCCCCTCTGCACTCTAGAACACAGAGTCTATACCAGTTGGGTCTCAACAGGGTATATGGAGAGACACATAACATTTACCAAGAATTTGTTCAGCCCTCCCCCCATATCCACCAACTTCTAAGCACCCTATCCTCTAAGGATTACCTGTCTGTGACCATTCCCACACCCAACTAAATTTTCTGTTGTGCTTCTCCTTCCAGGGTTTATCCTCTACATGTTTTGCCCACCTCCTACCATTTATAAATGCATTTCCTGTGCAGCCCAGGTCCAACTGTCATGTCATATGGCCCAGTGATTCTGGGACTTAGTAATGATCCTAATCTAAACTCACTGTCATTATATATAAACCTGCTGATGTGCTATTGACATGAAATATAGAAAAGGAAAAAAAATTTTAATTAACCACTGATGACAAAAATGGAATTAGTCCTGTTAGCTTGTATTTGAGTCACTGCAATACAAGTTACCTCCAATAAAATTACTGTAATTTTTTATGACCTCCACCCATACTGTCAGCGATAACTTTAATAAGAGAAAGCCTGTGAACAAGAAAATGACCTAGGAAAAATGGAACTTTGTTTCTCTTCTGCTGGAACACAGTGGATATAAGAGGAGGGGGGTAAAAGATATGAAAGGTTGAAAACCACTGGTCTAGGTCCCACAAGTAAGCACTTAATTCTATACTACTCTATAAGATTGGTGCTCTTTTCTGATGCATAGCTTTATTTCCCCAGCTAGAAAAGAAGCTTCTGACGTCACAGTGTGATTTATACTCTTGCCTGAGCATACAGGAACAGCTACTTCCTTCTCTGGCCTTGGAAAGCAATCAAGCCCACCAGTAAGAGATGCAGTGAGGCACTGTGATGGGGTGTGGGAGTGGTCAGGAGGTCTGGCTTCTCATTTCAGCTCTACTAGTGACTCATTTGTCTGATCATAAGTTGCTTTGTTCCTCCCCAAGGACCTCAGTTTCCTACTGTGCAAACTTATGTAAAATCAGATGCTTCCTACAAGCCTGGGAGTTCTTGGGGTTCCTCTTTGAAACACTTGTGCTGCAGTTCGTCTGACTAATGAGAATAAACATTGTCATCTTTTCTAGAGTCTATTTCTCAAAGAAACCTATGAACTGGAATGCTATCTACTTGTAAGCAATGAAAGAAATGAGAAAGGAGTTAACATTGACTGAGCAACTACTGTGTGTCTGCTACTGTTGTGATACTTTACATACAATACCTCATTCAGTCCTCACAAACAATCTTAAGAACTCAGTTCCATTATTAGTGTCACTTTCTTTTTTTTTTTTTTTTTTTTTTTTGAGACGGAGTCTCGCTCTGTCGCTTAGGCTGGAGTGCAGTGGCACGATCTCAGCTCACTGCAAGCTCCACCTCCCGGGTTCACGCCATTCTCCTGCCTCAGCCTCCCGAGTAGCTGGGACTACAGGCACCTGCCACCACGCCTGGCTAATTTTTTGTATTTTTAGTAGAGACGGGGTTTCACCATGTTAGCCAGGATAGTCTCGATCTCCTGACCTCCTGATCCACCCACCTTGGCCTCCCAAAGTGCTGGGATTACAGGTGTGAGCCACTGCACCCGGCCTAGTGTGACTTTCTAGATAAGAAAATGGAGACTTAGAGTTGAGTAACTTGCCCAAAGTCACACACAAGTAAGTGGCAAAGCCAGAGAATGAACTCAAATCTGCTAGATTATTCTCATTATACCATGTGAGCTAGTGATGGGCCTAGAACCACCCTCACTTCACCCCAAGCACTGAAGGCCCCATGCTTCCTGCTGTCACTAAGGTGCCACAGCTTGACATCCCCTACACCTGTGCCCAGCCTGGCTGGACCTGGTCGTGGCTGTAATTCTAGCCACAAAAAAGCTAAGTGAACCAATGACCTGAGAACTGACTTCTTATCCTATGCTTTGCAGTTTTAATCCAAGCCAAAGATATCCCCCCATGAGGAAAATGGTCCAGGGATCCACAAGGCAATATTGCTATTTCTATGGGTAGCAAGAAAGAAACCTAAATCCTGGATCTTAGTGGTCAGTCATCTACTTTTCCATTAAACATGGAGTTCCTCAAGTCAGGGGTCAGGTCTAATACATCTTTTTGTCCTCTGGGCCCACCAGAGAGTATGGCACATGGTAGGTGCTTAGTGAAGTTTTGTAAAATAGAACTAAACTGAATATTGAAAGGAAGCCTACCTTTAACCACATGGCACAAGAGGAAGATGCAGTGAAAAAAAGCAGGGCATTTAGAACAAGACAGACCTGGGTTCAAATCCCAGCTCTGCCACTTACCAGCTTGGATAAATTATAAAATATTTGAGATTCAGTTTGTTCACCCAAAGGTTGGGATACTCTTCCTCCCAGAGTTGTGAGAATCAACTGAAATAATATGTAGGAAAGCACTCTATAAAGGGAGGTACAAACATTAAGATTATTACTCTCTCCAGAGTAGGGAGAAGCTGTGAAGAAGAGGCTGCAGGCAGCAGAGGAGGGAACAGCCAGCTCAGCTAGGCCTGGACAGCAGTGCTCAGTAGCTCTGTGGCTGGAGACTGCAAAGTGTGGGCATTCCAACAGCTTCACCTTCCCCTTTCCCCTTTGCTGAAGCTCAAAACCAGATGCACCTACATAATAAGATGACAGATTATACATAATCAGCACTTACCAGATAGTAAGCCCTTTGAGGGCAAGGACAGCTTGTTGTCATCTTTATCCCTAGCACCCAGCACAAGTGCTTGGCACAGAGCAGGTACCCAGTAAATATTTGTTGGATGAATAAGTAAATGGATTAATGACTGAATGGCATATGGCACTAGTTTGACATAACAAGAAGTCCGAGCAGTACTCCATCCCCTTCCCACTCCCAGCCCAAGCCCTAGCATATTCAGCGTGTAAAGTAGGCAAAGAGTTATGAAACAACAGCTGTTGGAGTCATCCCAGAGATGAGGCTGGGGCCAATGGCAATCAGCCTCTCCTCTGTACCATTTTTATTATAAATAAGCTGTATATGGATAACCCAGGGGAGGCTACAAGAGCCCTGAGGCTCCCGGGTGATAAAAGAGGCAGCTGCTCAGGGCACAGGAAAAAGAAAAAAAAGAAAAAAGAAAGAAACACCAACAGGGTTTGATGTATACCAAGATTCAAATCTCAGTTTTGCCCCTAACCAGTCATGTTTGTGACCTTGGATAAGTTACTTAACCAGTTTCATCATCTATATACAATAATACCCACCTTACAGGACTGATGTAAGAATTAAATGAGATACTGTATACAGTGTTGAGTAGAATGCCTGGCATGTACTAAGCACTCAGTAAATGGCAGCTATCAGTACTATTCCCAGGACTGACAGGAATATTAAAGAAGAGAGTGGATACAAAGCGCCCATCATACTTTATAGCAAGTGCACAACAGATGTGAGAAGAGGCAAGATCTATAGATGCTGCCCTGAAAAAGGCAGAACCTCACTTAACTGGCCAGAGCAATCTGAAGGCAGGCCCACTCCAGCCCATTCCCCATACCCTCAACAGAGAAAAACCCAGTCCCCTCCTGACCTTGGCATGGCATGGCCACTGAGCTGCAGCTTCCGGAAGGTCTCCTCATACTGAGGCAGCTCCACATATGTGATCAGCCACTGTACCACCTCATCCACGGTCCAATTGTATACTGTGAAAAGAGACAAGCAAAGCCATGACTCTAGAATGCCAAGCACTGCTTGCATTTATTGTCATACTGACCTTAATATTTACCACATTTGTGTGTTTAATATCTATCTGTCCCACAAAATACTAAGTATGAAAGGAGTATACACTGTGAGTCTATTTATATGAAATCCTAGAAAAGACAAATCTATAGTGATAGAAAGCAGATCAATGGTTAGCTGGAGCCAGGAAGGGAGATGGGGACTGACTGGGAAAAAATCACAAATGCATCATTATAAGGTGATGGATATATTCTATATCTTGAATGTGGTGGTGGTTATACAAATGATAACATCTGTCAAAATGCGTCAAACTGTACATTTAAAATAGGTGTATCTTCTTTTATGTAAATTATAACTCAATAAATTTGATTTTGGAATATTTTTAAACTGTTGTGACCAGGGTTGAGAATCAATTATCCATCCATCCATTCATCCAGCTATTCAACTGAGCATTCATAAGGGAACTACTTAGTGCCAAGCCTGGAGGAAGTTAGTTCCCAATCCAGTGGAAGAGATCAAAAGCTAAACAGCATGAGTGAAGCACAGATTCTGATGAGAAAAATACATACGGCACAGAGAAGAAAGGAAATAACTGCCTAAGGCTTCAGGGACAGCCTCAGAGAAGATGATGTATTGCAACATAAAGGATTAGTAGAAGCTTATCTCAAATATTTCATGGGTGTGGGGAGAGGAGGGCACTCAATACAGAATGAAGACAGGTGCAAAAGAAAAGATGTGAAATTTGATGTGTGTGAAACAGCAGTCCCCAACCTTTTTGGCATGAGGGACTGGTTTCATGGAAGAGGATTATTCCACGGACCTGGGCAGGGAGATGGTTTCAGCATGAAACTGTTCCACCTAGATCATCAGGCATCAGTTAGATTCTCATAAGAAGCACGTAACCTAGATCCCTCACATGTGCAGTTCCTAATAGGGTTCGCACTCCTATGAGGATCTAATGCCACTGCTGATCTGACAAAAGGTGGAGTTCAGGCAGTAATACTCCCTCACCCACCACTCATCTCCTGCTGTGCAGCCCAGTCCCTAACGGGCCATGGACTGACACAGGTCCGTGGCCCAGGGGTTGGGGACCCCTGGTCTAGAATATAGAATATATGGCAGGTAGTGGCAGAAGAAGGTTGAAGCCGTGTCACAAAGAGTCTTGAATACCATGCTAAGATAGCTACTAGTATTGTCCTGGGATAAGCCTAACTCAGGTTGCTCTGGCCAGTTAGGTGAGGCCCAACCCTTTTCAGGACAGAATCTATAGACCTCTCCTCCTCTCACATCTACTGTGTGCTTAGTATAGAGCACACTGGGCACTTTATAGCCATTCTCTTATTTGATGTTATTCAGAGCTGCACTGTCCAAGCAGTAGTAGCCAGTAGCCAAAGTGGCAATTTAAATTTAAATTTATTAAAATTAAATAAATTAAGAATTCAGTTCCTCGATGGCACTAGCCACACTTCAAGTGCCCAATAGCTAGATGTGGCTAGTGCCTACCATATTGGACAGCATAAACTATACAACATTTCCATCATTGTAGAAAGTTCTGTTAGACAGCACTGGTCAAGATAATTTAATATAGGCCGGGCATGGTAGCTCACATCTGTAATTCCAGCACTTTGAGAGGCTAAGGCAGGAGACTGCTTGAACTCCAGAATTCAAGACCAGCCTGGGCAATACAGTGAGACCCTGTCTCTATTAAAATTTTTTTTTTTTCTATTTGGTCGCCTGGTTTTTCTTTCTTTCTTTTTTTTATTTTATTATACTTTAAGTTCTAGGGTACATGTGCACAATGTGCAGGTTTTTTACATATGTATACATGTGCCATGTTGGTGTGCTGCACCCATTAACTTGTCATTTACATTAGGTATATCTCCTAATGCTATCTCTCCCCCTTCCCCCCACCCCACAACAGGCCTCAGTGTGTGATGTTCCCCTTCCTGTGTCCAACTGTTCTCACTGTTCAATTCCCACCTATGAGTGAGAACATGCGGTGTTTGGTTTTTTGTTCTTGCGATATTTTGCTGAGAATGATGATTTCCAGTTTCATCCATGTCCCTACAAAGGACATGAATTCATCCTTTTTTTATGGCTGCATAGTATTCCACGGTGTATATGTGCCACATCTTCTTAATCCAATCTATCATTGATGGACATTTGGGTTGGTTCCAAGTCCTTGCTATTATGAATAGTGCTGCAATAAACACACGTGTGCATGTGTCTTTATAGCAGCATGATTTATAATCCTTTGGGTATATACCCAGTAATGGGATGGCTGGGTCAAATGGTATTTCTAGTTCTAGATCCTTGAGGAATCTCCACACTGTCTTCCACAATGGTTAAACTAGTTTACAGTCCCACCAACAGTGTAAAAGGGTTCCTATTTCTCCACGTCCTCTCCAGCACCTGTTGTTTCCTGACTTTTTAATGATCACCATTCTAACTGGTGTGAGATGGTATCTCATTGTGGTTTTGATTTGCATTTCTTTGATGGCCAGTGAAGATGAGCATTTTTTCATGTGTCTGTTGGCTGCATAAATGTCTTCTTTTGAGAAGTGTCTGTTCACATCCTTCGCCTACTTTTTGATGGGGTTTTTTCTTGTAACTTTGTTTGAGTTCATTGTAGATTCTGGATGTTAGCCCTTTGTCAGATGAGTATATTGCAAAACTTTTCTCCCATTCTGTAGGTTGCCTGTTCACTCTGATTGTAGTTTCTCTTGCTGAGCAGAAGCTCTTTAGTTTAATTAGATTCCATTTGTCCATTTTGGCTTTTGTTGCCATTGCTTTTGGTGTTTTAGACATGAAGTCCTTGCCCATGCCTATGTCCTGAATGGTATTGCCTAGGTTTTCTTCTAGGGTTTTCATGGTTTTAGGTCTAACATGTAAGTCTTTAATCCATCTTGAATTAATTGTTGTATAAGGTGTAAGGAAGGGATCCAGTTTCAGCTTTCTACATATGGCTAGCCAGTTTTCCCAACACCATTTATTAAATAGGGAATCCTTTCCCCATTGCTTGTTTTTGTCAGGTTTGTCAAAGATCAGATGGTTACAGATGTGTGGTATTATTTCTGAGGGCTCTGTTCTGCTCCATTGGTCTATATCTCTGTTTTGGTACCAGTACCATGCTGTTCTGGTTACTGTAGCCTTGTAGTATAGTTTGAAGTCAGGTAGCATGATGCCTCCAGCTTTGTTCTTTTGGCTTAGGCTCTTTTTTGGTTCCATATGAACTTTAAAGTAGTTTTTTCCAATTCTGTGAAAAAATTCATTGGTAGCTTGATGGGCATGGCACTGAATCTATAAATTACCTTGGGCAATATGGCCATTTTCACGATATTGATTGTTCCTATCCATGAGCATGGAATGTTCTTCCATTTGTTTGTGTCCTCTTTTATTTCATTGAGCAGTGGTTTGTAGTTCTCCTTGAAGAGGTGCTTCACATCCCTTGTAAGTTGGATTCCTAGGTATTTTATTCTCTTTGAAGCAATTGTGAATGGAAGTTCACTCATGATTTGGCTCTCTGTTTGTCTGTTCTTGGTGTATAGGAATGCTTATGATTTTTGCACATTGATTTTGTATCCTGAGACTTTGCTGAAGTTGCTTATCAGCTTAAGGAGATTTTGGGCTGAGACGATGGGGTTTTCTAAACATACAATCATGTCATCTGCAAACAGGGACAATTAGCCAGGTGTGGCGGTGCACACCTAGAGTCCCAGCTCCTCAGGAGGCTGAGGTGGGAGGATCACTTGAGCCTGGGAGATTGAGCCTGCAGTGAGCCATGATCATGCCACTGCACTCTAGCCTGAGTGACGGAGTGAGACTGTTGCAAAACAGATAAAAAAAGATAATTTACGGCCAGGCAGTGGTTCATGACTGTAATCCCAGCACTTTGGGAGGCCGAGGCAGGTGGATCATCTGAGCTCAAGAGTTCAAGACCATCCTGGCCAACATGGTGAAACCTCGTCTCTATTAAAAACACAGAAATTAGCCAGGCGTGGTGGTGCATGCCTGTAGTCCCAGCTACTCGGGAGGCTGAGGCAGGAAAATCGCTTGAACTCGGGAAGCAGAGGTTGCAGTGAGCCGAGATTGCGTCACTGCACTCCAGCCTGAGTGACAGAGCAAGACTCCATCTCAAAAAAAAAAAAAAAAGACAATTTACCATTAAAGTGTTTTGATTCTATATTTATATTTTGGAAATAAGCTAAAAGTAAAAAGCAAAAGTATATTCTGTATCATCTAGATATATAAGAATACAGGCTCTCAACTTCAGTGCTCATGTTGCATTTGTGTTTATAAGTGTGTTGATGCAAAATAGTTACAGTGACACAGTTCACCTTTAAACAATGCAGGTTTTAACTTCCTGGGTCCATTTATACATGAATTTTATACATGGATTTTTTTTCAATAAAAGGTATACTGAGTGTGCCTGCTTCTCCCACCTCCCTTCCTACCTTCTCTATCTTTTCTGCCTCTGCCACCCCTGATACAGCAAGACTAATCTCTCTTCTTCCTCCTCCTCCTCAGCCCACTCAATGTGAATATGAGGATGAAAACCTTTATGGTGATCCACTTCCACTTAATAAACAGTAAATATATTTTCTCTTCCTTATGATTATCTTAATAACATTTCCTCTTCTCTTACTTTATTGTAAGAATACAGTATATAATACATATAACATATAAAATATGTTAATAGGCTGTTTATGTTATTGGTAAGTCTTCTGGTCAACAAGCTATTAATAGTTCAATTTTGAGGGAGTCAAAAGTTGTAAGTGGATTTCTGACTATATGGGGGAAAAGGGACAGTGAGCACCCCTAACCCCTGTGTTGTTAAGGCTCAACTGTATTTTCCTGGAATTTTAGGACATAATGTACTTCATAACAATAATATATCTCAAATTTAAATATTTTAATACAAAAGAACCCAGAGGTCAAACTGATGTTTTTACACAAAATATACATTCATAATTGCAATTCAAAAAGACAAATATTACCCACTAAAAGATATAAACTGTCTTTTAGTTTAATTCAGACAAGAACTGTCCCAATTGGTGCATCCCCAGAGAGACTAATGTAGTATAACAGGATCACCTATTACGATCTATCTGATAGCACTATAATTAACATGGTTCACTTTTGCCACCAAGCATCCACTTCCCTTTTTGGTGGCAACAGTATTCTGAATTTGTATGAACAGAACCACTCCTCCTTTGCTCTCAGCTAATATGCTTCAGGTAAAGCTAAATCAGCCTTTAAAAGTAGAGTATGTAACCCAAGCTAAACCAATCAATACATTCCATCTTTCTGCCCATAGTGCTTAGTTCAGGGATGAGTTCATAACCCAAGTCAAGGCTGAAGAAACTGAATTCTAAAATTTTTGTTTGGCCCGTAGGGGATATGCTTGCTTTTCCACTATACTGGTGTCTGGGATAAAATGAACCTGAACTATAATGTTAATAACAACAACAATAATAATAATAATAGTAATAGAAGCCATCTCTTACATAGCGCTTAGTCTATGAGAGTATTGTTCTAAGTACCTCACATGTATTAACTCACTAATCTTCATCATTTTCATATGAAGTAGATATCCCATTTTATCCCCATTTTAAGGATGAAGAAACTAAAGCACAGCAAGCTTATATAACTTTCCCAAAGTTACCCAGCTAGGAACTGGGAAAGCCAAGATTTGGTCTCAGGCAGTCTGGCTCCATCATTCACGTTCTAAGCATGTGTGTGTGCGTGCGTGTGTGTGTGTGTGTGTGTGTTTGGGCAGGGGGGTTGTGTATACAACCTCCCTGATGCTGCTGGAAGCCTTCATACAGAGGAAAAGCTGAGTCAAGATCCAGATGACAGGCCAGGCACAGTGACTCACGCCTACAATCCCAGCACTTTGGGAGACTGAGGCAGGAGGATCACTTGAACTCAGGGGTCTGAGATCAGTCAGGGCAACATAGGGAGACCACATATCTACAAAAAATAAAAAAAAAAATTAGCCAGGTGTGGTGATGCGAACCTGTGGTCCCAGCTACTCAGGAGGCTGAGGTGGGAGGATGGCTTGAGCCTGGGAGGTCGAGGTTGCAATAAGCCGCGATCATGCCATTGCACTCCAGCTTGGGCAACAGAGTGAGAGCCTGTCTCAAAAAAAAAAAAAAAAAAAAATCCAGCTGATATAATTTAAGCCCTGAGTCAGATAATGCCTGTAGAAAGCCCTATTCATAGATATTTCAGTTTCGTGCAAGAAGTACATTCTCCCTTTTGCTTATATCAGATTGAAAGGATTTTCTGTCATAACAGGAACCAACTCTAACTGAAACAACTGAATGGTCATTTGCAACATGGCAAATTGCATCATCACCATACGTGGAGCACTAGAGCTAGTGATTCCTCAATATTATAATGTGATGTTTTTAATGAATAGTCATAAAAAGTACCCTTTTAAAATAATTTATAGGCCAGGTGCAGTGGCTTACGCCTGTAATCCCAGCACTTTGGGAGGCCAAGGCGGGCAGATCACCTGAGGTCAGGAGTTCAAGACCAGCCTGGCCAACATGGTGAAACCCCATCTCTACTAAAAGAACAAAAATTAACTGGGCGTGGTGGCGGGCGCCTATAATCTCAGCTACTCAGGAGGCTAAGGTAGGAGAATTGCTTGAACTCGGGAGGTGGAGGTTGCAGCGAGCTGAGATCGTGCCACTGCACTCCAGCCTGGGCGACAGAGCGAGACTCTGTCTCAAAAAAAAAAAAAATAATAATAATAATTTTTATATCTGTATTGTGTTTAAACATACAGAAAGCAAATTTATCTCTATACTTTGTTAGAAGTCAATTATGAAGGAATAGAAGTAGACTTAATACACAATGCACAAGGAATAGTTCCAGCCCAGTGAAGGTCAAATGAGATCATGAATCAAAGTTTCATGGTAGCTTAAATAAAGAAAAATGGTGGGAGGAATGAGTCATCACATGGTACCCAGCAATACAGATATGCTGAACTTAAAAAGAGCCTGGAAGCAACTGATTTTCAGCAAAAAAGCATCATTTTATTGGATCTGAAGTTTATTTTGACTTAAAGTATAAATCTGTTTTTGTTTACACTTATATACAAATTTTATACAGTGACTTAAACTTTGTTTTATGTTTGTATATACTTAAATAACATTATAATAAAAATAATTTAAGTCAGCACTGCAGGTCCAAGATGAATTATTTACCTTAAAAGGAATTTGTACATTCTTCAAGTTTGAAAACCACTGCTGTAAGCAGCAAGAAGCCAAAAAAGTTTTGAAGTTGAATGATATGGTGAGATTCATCACTGTCCTCTCGTAAGATCCATATCTTTTTTCTTTGAAGAGACAGGTCTTGGCCAGGCACGGTGGCTCAACACCTGTAATCCCAACACTTTGGGAGGCTGAGGTGGGCAGATCATGAGGTCAGGGGATCGAGATCATCCTGGCCAACATGCTGAAACCCTGTCTCTACTAAAAATACAAAAAAAATTAGCGGGGCATGGTGGCACGCACCTTCAGTTCCAGCTACTTGGGAGGCTGAGGCAGAAGAATCACTCGAACCTGGGAGGCGGAGGTTGCAGTGAGCTGAGATCACACCATGGCACTCCAGCCTGGGTGACAGAGTGAGACTCCATCTCAAAAAAAAAAAAAAAAGAGAGACCAGTCTTGCTCTGCCACCGAGGCTTGAGTGCAGTGGCATGGTCACAGCTCACTGCAGCCTTGAACTCCTGGGCTCAAGAGATCCTCCTGCCTCAGCTTCCTGAGTAGCTAAGACTACAGGCATGTACTACTACCATGCTAGGCTAACTCTTTTTTTGTCTTTGTCTTTGTCTTTGTTTTGTTTTGTTTTGTTTGGAAAAGGGTCTTGCTCTGCCACGCAGGCTGGAGTGCAGTGGCATGATCTCAGCTCACTGTAGCCTCCGCCTCCCAGGTTCATGTAATTCTCCTGCCTCAGCCTCTGGAGTAGCTGGGATTACAGACACGTGCCGCCACACCCAGTTAATTTCTGTATTTTCAGTACACATGGGGTTTCACCATGTTGTCCAGGTTGGTCTCAGACTCCTGGCCTCAAGTGATCCTCCCACCTCGGCCTCACAAAGTGCTGGGATTACAGACGTGAGCTACTGTGCCTGGTCAAATTCTTTTACTTGTAGAGATGGGGTCTCCCAATGCTGCCCAGGCTGGTCTAGAACTCCTGGCCTCTGGCAGGCCTCCAGCCTCAGCCTCCCAAAGTGATAAGATTATAGGCATGAGCCACCAGACCTGGTCTAATTTCCCTTTAACAGGCAGAAAACATTGAAGGCACGGAATGTGTCCTGTTCATTTTTGCTCATCCACTGTTTCTGAACTAAGAGCTTCATATACAGTGGCATCAATAAGAACTACTCTAAATGAGGGGTTCCAGAAATGATTTGATGTGGGCCTCAAAACAACAACAACAACAAAACCTCCTTAGAAAAACATACAGCTCACGTGGATAAGTAACTTCTGAAATGCTTGTCAAAAAATAGGCATTTAGCCAGACATGGTGGCTCATGCCTATAATCCCAGCACTTTGGGAGGCTGAGGCAGGAGGATCACTTGAGGCCAGGAGTTTGAGACGAACCTAAGCAACACAGCAGACTCCAACTCTACAAAAGACAAATAAAAAAAATAGCCAGGCGTAATGGCACATGCCTGTAGTCCCAGCTACTTAGGAGGATGAAGTGGGAGGATAACTTGAGCCCAGGAGTTCAAGGTTGCAGTGAGCCATAACTGCACCATTGCACTCCAGCCTGGGCAGCAGAACGAGACCCTGTCTCAAAAACAAACAAAACAAAACCAACAAAATCAGGCATTCCTCTCAGCCCAGCATGTGATGCAAAGCAGATAATGAGGGAGACATCCTGAATAAAATAAAGTTGAACGCAAGAATGCTCCAATCTCTTAATGTCCTCAAGAAGATGCTGGAGTTCAGAAGGAAAGCTCTGAAGCTGAGTGCCTTTGGGGGAAGATTAGACTATTTGCAGAGGCATGGGAGGTGAGAAGGGAAAGGTGGCAGGGGAAGGAAATGAGACAGACACAGTGTGTCCAGGAATGCATTCTAGGAGACAAGATACTAGAAGCTTAAGTGAAGGGTGCTTAGTCAGTGCTTGGTTATATTTCTAATTCCCAGACTAGAATATGTTGGAAGAAAAAGATAAATTAATTTCCAAGAGATACCGTTGAGAAAAGAAGGATGACAGAGCTGGGGTTAAATTAGTGTTGAGGGGTGGTGCGTGCCTGTGATCCCAGCTACTTGGGAGGCTAAGGCATGAGAATCACTTGAACCCAGGAGGCAGAGGTTGCAGTGAGCTGAGATCACACCACTGCACTCCAGCCTGGGCGACAGACTGAGGCTGTCTCAAAAAAAAAAAAAAAAAAGGTAGCTCACGCCTGTAATCCCAGCACTTTGGGAGGCCGAGGTAGGTGGATCACTTTGAGGTCAGGAGAGTTCGAGACCACCCTGGCCAACATGGTGAAACCCTGTCTCTACTAAAAATACAAAAATTAGCTGGGCATGGTGTCACGTGCCTGTAATCCCAGCTACTCGGGAGGCTGAGGTGGAAGGATCACTTGAACCTGGGAGGCGGAGGGCTGCAGTGAGCTGAGATCTCACCACTGCACTCCAGCCTGGGCAGCAGAGCAAAACTTCATCTCAAAAAAAAAAAAAAGAAGCGTTGAGGGATGGACTGGGTGGCTCATGACTATAATCCCAGCACATAGGGAGGCTAAGACAGGTAGATCACCTGAGCCCAGGAATTCAAGGCCAACCTGGGAAATATGACAAAACCCATCTCTACAAAAAAAAATTAAAAAATTAGCCAGGTGTGGTAGTACATGCCCATAGTCCTAGCTACTCAGGAGGCTGAGGTGGGAGGATCACGTAAGCCTGGAAGGCAGAGGTTGCAGTGGGCTGAGATTGCAACACTGTACTCCAGCCTGGGTGACAGAGCAAGACCCTGACTCAAAAAAAAAAAAAATATGCTGATGGAAGTTAAATGGACTAGAATGTATTATTCCTGAAAATGAATATATATCCTAACGCATTGCAGACGTTATCATTTACTATGGTCTGGAGTGTCAGGTAATGAAGGCATAAGAGAGTGACACACAGATATAAGGCAGACAGACAAGTGCTAGCCTGTAAAGTGCAGAGAACAACACACTCCCGCCACTGCTGCCAAGGGAACTCGACCTCATCCAGCACAAAGGGGCCTTTCTGCTTGGAGTGTAGTGGAAAGAAGGCTACTTTTTTATTGCTAGAAGGCCTGAGGCCAGCAGTGCATCAAGGGCCTTTTGTCTACTGGGAGGATGCCTTGATACAAGTCTGGGCACAGAATCTTGGCATGCAGAAGCTCCACTATCAGCACCCTACACCACAGTGGTGACAGGCAGAAGTCACTCTAGACCAGAGTTTCTGAGCCTCTGCCCCAATGACATTTTAGATGAGATAATCCTTCGTTGTGGAGGCTGTCCTGTGCATTGCAGGATGTTTAACAACACAGATGCCAGTAACATGCAGCCAATCATGACAATTAAAAAATGTCTCCAGATATTGTTCAACATCCCATGGAAGGGAAAAACTGCCCCCAGTTGAGAACCACTGCTCTAAACACTGCATTAAGTGAGGCACGGGGTTGCTAAGGGGGCCAATACACTCCACTGAAGATGGACTCTAGAATAATCAGCTCCTACATAGCTAAGCTGTAGGGGAAAAGGAGAATAGCTTCAGCATGTCAGACCAAACCTCAAGATTGTTTTGGTTTGTTTGTTGTTGTTGTTGTTGTTTTTATCTGCATATATCATTCTGTTACCTAGGCAGATGCCCTATCTAGGTAGGGTTTGGCAGCATGGTGTCCACCTGCAGTCACTATAGTCTGAACAAAACGAGCCAGGATGAGCTGTATCCTCTATAACATCTGTATCTCAGATAGCAACCCTGAGTTCCAGCATGAAGATCTCATTCAACAGACCAGCTGATATATCAGGGCTCCCTGTCCCCAAGGTTCAAGCACCTAAAAGTTAAAAGTCTTGTTCTGTTTTCTCATTCCAAAGAGAAGATGGGAAGAATCCCTGGGCCAGAGTGAGGAAGAAGGCAACAGCAAGTACAGAGAGCTGTGGCTATCAGTGACAGGCTGCAGAATTTGGCAATGAGCTTAGTACAGATACAGACTCCAAATGACTCATCTGTCCAAATCCCAGGAGGACATGCAAGCAAGAGTCAATGTCCTAATGTCATAAGTCTCCCATCCCCTGAGCCTGTCCTTGTGGCCCCTAGCCAGATCAAAGACTACACCTCTGGGCAAAATGACAAACAATGCTACACCGAATCAGAGAAGGCTAACCCCTGGAGTTCTACACAACAAACCATCCTTCATAAGAGAGACACACAGGGTGACTTAACTCCTATCTTTTTTTTCTTTTTTTTTGAGACGGAGTCTCACTATGTCGCTAGGCTGGAGTGCAATGGTACAATCTCAGCTCACTGCAACCTCCGCCTCCCAGGTTCAAGAGATTCTCCTGCCTCAGCCTCCCGAGTAGCTGGGATTACAGGCACGCGCCACCATGCCCAGCTAATTTTTGTATTTTTAGTAGAGACAGGGTTTCACCATGTTGGCCAGGATGGTCTCAATCTCCTGACCTCGTGATCCGCCCACTTTGGCCTCCCAAAGTGCTGGGATTACAAGCATGAGCCACCACGCCCAGCCATCTCTAATCTTTTTAATGACATAATCTACCTGTAAAAAAAAAGCTTTG
The DNA here is from genome assembly GCF_029289425.2 of Pan paniscus. Classification (NCBI taxonomy): domain Eukaryota; kingdom Metazoa; phylum Chordata; class Mammalia; order Primates; family Hominidae; genus Pan; species Pan paniscus. Next base: position 6,298,912 of record NC_073258.2, on the reverse strand, counting down.
TACACACATTGCCAATATATGTATATGTGTTTATAAATTAGATTCATTTACTAACATTAGATAGATTGTAAAACACACATAAAAATTAAACAATGAGATAAAAATAAGTACAACATAAATACCACCTCTAGTATCTTCTTCGAATGAACAAATGATGGCAATCTGTGGGTCCTGGATCACTTGTTGTCCATCCCATCAGTATTTATATTATGTTTTCTCACAAAAAGTATCACTTACCCCCACAGACTACTTATGGAGGTAAAGGGGGGAGGTATAAAGAATTAAAAAGTACTAATGACACATATCCACAAAGAATCCCAGAAACTGGTGTCCAGTTAGCATCTTGGGTAGTAAAGATATACCCTGGTCTCCATACTATGTTTTATAGAAAGGAACAGACCTTTTATGTTTGAGAACAATTTTCATGTAAAAATCAATAAAACCTTCTGTTTTATTCTGAGGTAGCTACAAAAACTAAAGTTATTAAAGACTGCCAAACCCCTGGCATTTTAGAACACTGATTTTTTATTTTAGGATATATTACAAAAAAACACTGAATTTGAAGCTGGAAGACCTTGCCTATCCTATCTGCCATGAACTAGCTTGCGTAAATCACTTAACCATTATGAACCTCAATTTCCCCTTCTGTAAAATATTCATTTTGCTATTCAACAAGCATTTATTTCATTCTATTCTGAGACCAGGCACTAGGAATAGAGCGGTGATCAAGAGAGAGATCCCTACTCCCATGTAGCTTACAATTTAGCAATATCTGTCTCCCAGAGTTGTTGAATTAAATGAGTTAATGTGTTTGAGATGCCTAGGATTTAATACAAACTCGGTAGTAATTTTTTCTTCATATGTACCTTCATTCAAAAAGGGGTAGATATTAAGGACTGGTCAGAATCTGGATGGACAGAGATGCAGATCTGCCAGAAGAAAGAATCGTGAACAAAGACAAAGAGCTATAAGATGTGAAGCATGCTCAGAGAACACTGACTCTAGTTTGTCTGGAGTCCAAGAGTTATATATAGGGTCAAGGAGAATGAGGTATTGCTGACACCAAATGACAAAGGTCCTTGAAAACAAGTGGTCTCAAACTCCAAAATAATATATTCATTAGGGGGAAAAAACATTTATTGAGCAGCTACTACTTGCCAGGCACCACTCTAGGAGTAAAGATACAACAATACACAAAACAGTCACAGATCCCATGGTGCTTATATTCTGGTGGAGGGAGACAAAATAAAACACTATAAACAAATAATTATATGTCAGATGGTGATAAGTATAATAAAGAACAATTAAGCCATAAGGGGTTAAGGGGATAAAAAATAGTCCTATATTGTATTAGGTCAGATTAGGGAAGGCCTCTCTGATGAAGTGATATTTGAGCAGAAAATGAAATAAAAGGTATGAGCCATGTGGACATTTGGGGGAAGGGCATACCAGGCAGAAGGAACAGTATACTCCCTAGCACTTGAGCTATAGCAATACATCCAGGGATGTGCCAGGGCAAACACTTGGCCTTGGCCAATCTTTTCTCTTGCCAGGGAAGGAATAATAGTAAATGGATTCCTGAATCAGTATCTCTTTCCCATAATGGACCTGTGGTGCCTCCAGACGAAGCCCTCATCTACTTTTGTGGTTTCAAATCCACATCTCAAGAGAATGAGGTCTGGCAGGAAGGTTGCCAGTACTTTCTTTGCCCCTCCTTCACACAGCTGTTAGTTAGTTGGTCACTTAGCCTTTAGTCAGCTAGTCAGATATAGCACAGTGGTTAAGAATGTGAGCTTTGCCCAAGCACAGTGGCTCACATCTATAATCCTAATACTTTGGGATGCCAAGGCAGGAGGATCACTTGAGGCCAGGAGTTCAAGACCAGCCTGGGCAACAAAGTGAGACCTCGTCTCTACAAAAAATAAAATTAGCTGTGTGTGATGGCACGCACCTGTAGTCCCAGCTACTTGGGAGGCTGAGGTGGGAGGATCACCTGGAGTTGAGGCTAGAGTGAGCCAAGATTGCGCCACTCCACCCTGAGTGATAGCAAAGATCCCATCTCAAAAAAAAAAAGAAGAATGTGAACTTTGAAACCAGGTGTCTTGATTTGAATTTGCAATCTGCCACTTACTAGATGTAAGACCATGGGCAAATTACTTAATATTTTGTGCCTCATTTTTTTCGCCACCAAAATGATGAAAATCAGAGTTTTCACATCATAAAAATGTAGTAAAGGGAAGCTCCTAGCATACTATAAGTGTAAAAAAAATCATCTATAACTATTATCGCCATTCATTTATTCATTCATTCACTAAGCTTTTACTGGCTTCTTTCTACTCTAGCAGGTAAAGGGTGAGTTAACCAGCACAGAGGTGAATATGCATGAACTCCAGCCTCAAGGGCTCTCTTCTAGAGAGGGGAATATACAAGGAAACAAACGAATATAATATAGTGTGATAAATGCTAGGTCACAGGGATATATAAGGTGATGTGGGAGCACAGAGAAAGGAGTGACTGACAGAATTAGAAAAGGCATCACAAAACCCAGCTTCTTATTGGTCTGCTCTGAATAACAGCACTCCAAGGCAGCTATCAAATCCTTCCAAAGTGGCCCTTCCTAAAGATAGTGTGTGACCTGGAACTGTGAATTGTCTCTTTAAGTAGCTTCCTTCTGGTTCCCACTAGCAGCTTCTCATCTGGGACTACAGTGAGGTAAAGGTCTTCATTTTCTAATCTGATGTCATTATCAAACCCTGAACCATCACTGCAAAAATAATCTGGCCTAGGCCTCATGTGATAGGCTCACTAGGCTACCAGGCAAAAACCAGGTCTCCCAGGGCCCAACAGGACATGCTATTAAAGACCACCAATAGAGAAACTACAAGGTTAGTAGAGGCAGATTAGAGAAGTCTGGCAGCATGGCTGCAGAGTAGTAAGAGAACCTAGGTGCTATGAAATGTTGGGTAGGCCAAACAACTTATCTAAGATCACACAATCAAACAGTCAAGGACACATTTTTGTGTGCTGCATTCCTACTCTGGGCCAGGCCCTGTGCTAAGTATTAAGAGATAAAATCATATAAAATGCTGCACTCCAGTAGTCTGATGGGAAAACAGGCAGTGGAACAGATCTTTGCATTTAGTGTGCTAAGGGCTGTGAAGAGATAGGAGCTGTGGGAACACAGAAGAAGACACCTAACTTGGCCTGTGGTTTTCAGGGAAGATGTCTTAAAGAAATGATTAATTGAGTTTTAAACAGATCAACAAATGAGAAAGATGAATAGAGGAAACAGCATATATGAAAGCACCATGGGATGAAAAAGAACAACATTTCCTAGGAATTGCCAATAAAGCAGTGCACTTCCAGAGGAGATGTGGTGTGGAATGATGGAAAACAAGTAGATCAGAGAAATAAGCATGGACCTTGTATGCTAAACTCATCTAGCACAATGCCTAGTATATAGAAGGTACTCAGTAAATTTTTAACACAGAAATGTTTACATAAATTATAGGAGAAAAACACTACCTTCTGGGGCCAATACCACAGAGGTAGATAAGGAATAACAGAGAACTACAGCATTAAAATATAAATAAACTCTCAAGATATAAAATACCATCAGGGCTGAGCATGGTGGCTTACACCTGTAATCCCAGCACTTTGGAAGGCCGAGGCAGGCAGATCACATGAGGTCAGGAGTTCAAGACCAGCCTGGCCAACATGATGAAACCCCATCTCTACTAAAAATACAAAAAGTTAGCTGGGCGTCATGGTGGGCACCTGCAAACCCAGCTACTTGGGAGGCTGAGGCAGGAGAATCACTTGAACCTGGGAGGCAGAGGTTGCAGTGAGCCAAGATCACGCCACTGTACTCCAGCCTGGGCAACAGAGTGAGACACCATCAAAAAGTACAATATAATAAAATAAAATATCATCAGATTTTTATTTATGTGTACATATTACTCTTTTCTCCCAGATAAGGTAATTCATTTTGAGATTACAGATGGACATTTAATTTCAATACATCTGACTAACATCTCACAGATAAACATGAAAAAAAAAATCACTGACATTTTCTTTCTTTCGTTTTTTTTTTTTTTGTTTTTGAGATGGAGTCTTACTCTGTTGCCCAGGCTAGAGTGCAGTGGCATGATCTCAGCTCACTGCAACCTCTGCCTCCTGGGTTCAAGCAATTATCTGCCTCAGCCTCCCGAGTAGCCGTGATTACAGGTGCCCGCCACCATGCCCAGCTAATTTTTGTATTTTTAGTAGAGACGGGGTTTCACCATGTTGGCCAAGCTGATCTTGAACTCCTGACCTTGTGATCCACCTGCCTCAGCCTCCCAAAGTGATGGGATTACAGACGTGAGCCACCACGCCCAGCTTCTTTCTTTTTTTCAGAGATAGGGTTTCATTCTGTCACCCAGGCTGAAGTACAGTGGCATGACCATAGCTCACTGTAGCCTCAACCTCTGGGGCTCAAGTGATCCTCTCACAGGGCTGGAATTGCAGGCATGAGTCACCACACAAAGCCAACATTTTCTATAATTTTTTTCATCAAAAATTACTAAGCTTTGGATATCTTATTCTGTTGAGTCTCAAATGAGACAGCAGTTGTGATCTAAGCTTATCGCTACTCCTACACAAGCTGAAGGGTTATCCGACCAATAGGAAAGCCAGTATTTATTCTTTCAAAATAACATGATTACTATTTATTGCTATACAGGTATTTACTTGTAACATTTTTAACAGTATCTTTATTTCTCCAACTTCCATTTGAGAATATTTCTTACACCCAGAAATTTGATGCCCTAACTTGTTTGTTTCATGTATGAGAGAAAAATGGGAAAACTCTGAAAAATGTAAGCAAAGACCTCGTCAGATCTGGAACCAAGTGAAAGATAGATAGCAGTAGAGCTAGGCTGGGCCAAGAATAATGGTATATGAAGAACAACGGCCCAAGCAAAAGAAGATTCAGCTGACACTTCTGTTTCAGGGTAAGCTGACGTACCAGAGATGGAATTTACCCTCCCTCCTGAGTTAAAATTACCCCTCCCAAAAAAGACAACATATATGAAATAATGGTTTTCAGGACACTGGACATCAGCCTACAAAGGACAATGACTCTTGAGAGATAGGAAACAAATGAGGGAAGTTATACAATTGCCCCAGCTTATGGCCTTCAATTTCCAAGCCACAGTGCAAGGATTAAAATCTAAGGTTGAGAGAGGGAAATGAAAATACACTACTGGAAGCTTCTTTTTTTTTATTTTATTATTATACTTTAAGTTTTAGGGTATATGTGCTACTGGAAGCTTCTTATACTACATGTGACATGGTATAATATATCTTGAAAGTAGGCCCAGTGCAGTGGCTCAGATCTGTAACACCAGCACTTTGGGAAGCCGAGGTAGGCGGATTACCTGAAGTCAGGAGTTCGAGACCAGCCTGACCAACATGGCAAAACCCCATCTCTATTAAAAATACAAAAATTAGCTGGGCATAGTGGCATGCACCTGTTATTCCAGCTACTCAGGAGGCTGGGGCACGAGAATCTCTAGAACCCAAAAGACAGAGGTTGCAGTAAGCCAAGATCACACCACTGCACTCCAGCCTGGGTTACAAAGCAAGACTCTGTCTCAAAAAAAAAAAAAAAAAGACTGTGATGAGTTAAAGATACATATCTTTTATCTCCTAAAGCAACCACTAAAATACCAGTTATAGCTAATAAGCCAACAAAGAAAATATAATTGAATTATAAAAAATACTGAACTAACCCAAAAGAAAGCAGAAAAGGTAGGAAAAGGAATTAAAGAACAGATGGGACAAACGGAAAACAAATAGCAAGAAAATGGACTAACCTAAATTATCTTATATTAAGAATCATATCAATCATATTTGATTAATCATATTTAATAATCACACCAAACGTAAATGGTCCAAATAATGCAATTAACAGATATTGTCACATTGCAAAATATACATATATATATATAGGACCCAACTATATGCACCTACAGGAAATGCACTTTAAATATAAAAATACAAATAGATTAAATGTAGAGGGATGGAAAAAGACATTCCAAACTAACAACAGTCAAAAGACAGCTATATTTTTATCAAAGTAGATTTCAGAGCAAAGATTACCATGAAGGATAAAGCAGTTCATTTCATAATGTTGAAGGGGTCAGTTAATCACTAAGAAATAATCATCCTAAATCTTTATGCACCTAGTAACAGAGCTTCAAAATACGTGAACCAGAAACTACAAGGAAAAATAGGCAAATCCACAGTTATAACTGGAAACTTAAATACTTCTCTCTAACAATTGGTAGAACAAGTATGCAGGCCGGATGCAGTGGCTCATGCCTGTAATTCCAGTACTTTGTGAGGTTGAGGAGGGCAGATCACTTGAGGTCAGGAGTTCGAGACCAGTCAACATGGTGAAACCCTGTCTCTACTAAAAATCCAAAAACTAGCCAGGGATGGTGGGACACACCTGTAATTCCAGCTACTCAGGAGGCTGAGGCAGGAGAATTGCCTGAACCCAGGAGGCGGAGGTTGCAGTGAGCCGAGATCATGCTACTGCACTCTAGCCTGGGCAACACAGCAAGACTCCATCTCAAAAAAAAAAAAAAAGAAAGAAAGAAAGAAAGAAAAGAAAGGAAAAAGATAGAACAAGTAGGTGGAAAATTGATAAAGATATGTAGACTTGAACAATACCATCAACCAACATGACCTGATTTTCTCCCATTCTGTAGGTTGCCTGTTCACTCCGATGATAGTTACTTTTGCTATACAGAGGCTCTTTAATTAGATCCCATTTGTCAATTTTTGCTTTTGTTGCATTTGCTTTTGGCATTTTCATCATGAAACTTTTGCCTGTGCCTATGTCCTGAATGGTACAGAATGGGAGAAAATGTTTGCAATCTATCCATCTGACAAAGGTCTAATATCCAGAGTCCTCAAGGAACTTAAACAAATATACAAAGAAAAAATAAACAACCCCATTAAAAAGTGGGCAAAAGACATGAACAGATACTTCTCAAAAGAAGATATTCATGCGACCAACAAACATATGAAAAAAGCTCAACGTCACTGATCATTAGAGAAATGCAAATCAAAACCACAATGAGATACCATCTCATACCAGTCAGAATGGCAATTACTAAAAAGTCAAGAAACAACAGATGCTGGCAAGGTTGCAGAGAAAAAGGAACACTTTTACACTGTTGGTGGGAATGCAAATTAGTTCACCATTGTGGAAGACACTGTGGTGATTCCTCAAAGATCTAGAAGCAGAAATACCATTTGACCCAGCAATCTCATTACTGGGTATACACCCAAAGGAATATAAACCATTCTATTATAAAGATAAATGCACATGTATGTTCACTGCAGCACTATACACAATAGCAAAGACATGGAATCAACCCAAATGCCCATCAATGAAAGACTGGATAAAGAAAATGTGGTATATATATACCATGGAATACTATGCACCCATGAAAAGGAACGAGATCATGTCCTTTGCAGGGACATGAATAGAGTTGGAAGCTGTTATCCTCAGCAAATTCACGCAAGAATGGAAAACCAAACAGTGCATGTTCTCACTTGCAAGTGAGAGCTCAACGATGAGAACACACAGACACATCAGGGGGAACAACATACATTGTCAGGGGAGTGGGAGGAGCGAAAGCATCAGGAAGAACAGCTAATGGCTGCAGGGCTAAACACCTAGGTGACGGGTTATCTGTGCAGAAAACCACCATGGCACACATTTACCTATATAACAAACCTGCACATCCTGCACATGTACCCTGGAACTTAAAAGTTGGAAAAAAAAAAAAAAAGCAAAACAACAAAAACAGACCTGATTGACATTTATAGAACTCTCCACCCAACAGAACACATACAAGTGCACATGGGATATTTAACAAGATAGACCATGTCCTAGGACATGAAAGAAAAAAATCTTAAAATTTTTTAAAGGATTCAAGTCACATAAAGTATGATCTCAGATCACAATGGAATTAAATTAGAGATCAATAACTAAAAAAGTCTAAAAAAATCTCCAAATGTTTGGAAACTAAATAACTTGCTTCTAAATAACTTGTGAACTAAAGATGTCAAAAAGGAAATATAAAATATTTTGAGCTAAGTGAAAAAAAAAGCACAACATTTCATCCAATATAATGATAAACCAATAATGGATGGATCTAAGGTCTAAAACAGATTTTAAAGGTATGCATTTCCAGGGCAAAAAGAATCTCTCAAATTAGAACATATTATTAAGGGATACTAAGTTATTGAAGATTATATCAGGAAAAAAAGTAATAGGAGAACATTTGCCATTAATTGTGTCTTCACTCTAGGTATTTTTATTCGTCTGCGCTACTAATAAATCAGTTGGAAAAGAGGAAAAAAAAAAAAAACACAATACACCAGAATTTGGGACATGCCTCTAAAGCAGTAGTTAAGGGAGATTTACAGCACTAAATTCTGTATTAGAAAAGAAGAAAGGTCTCATATTGGTGACCTTAGTTTTCACCTTACCAAACTAAAAAATAAAAGAGCAAATGATATCCAAAGTAGCAGATGAAAGAAAATAATACAGATCAAAGTGGAAATCAATGAAATAGAAACCAGAGAAAAATCAATAAAACCAAACACTGGTTCTGTAAAATTAACAAAGATCTAATAAGACCAATCAGTAAAGAAAAGAAGACACAAATTATTAAGATCAGTAATGAGACATTATTACCGATTTTACAGACATTAAAATAAGGCAATTTTATTAACATATACCAGTAAATTTGACAACACAGGTGAAATAGACACATTTCTTGAAAGACCCAAAGTACCTAAGCTCACTCAAGAAATAGATAACCTGAACAGCCTTATACCTATTAAAGAAATTGACACTATAATTAAAAACCTTCCCACAAAGAAAACTCTAAGCTCAGTTAGCTTCACTGCTGAATTCTATCAAATATTTAAGAAAAAATAATACCAATTCTACATGAACTCTTCAAAAAAACTTGAGGAATACTTCATAATTCATCCTATGAGACAAACATTATCCTGATACCAAAAACAAAGACATTTTAAGAAAACTACAAACCAGTATCCTTCATGAACAAAGACATAAAAATTTAAAACAAAATTTTAGCAAATCTAATCCAACAATACAGTGAAAGGATAATACATTATGACCAAGGGGATTTATCCCAAGAATGCAGGGTTAGCTTTACACTCAAAACTCAGTCACTGTAATTTATCAAATTAACAAACAAACAGAAAAACCATGCAATCATCTCAATAGACACAGAAAACTCATTTGATAAAATCCAGTATCTATGCCTGATAAAGGCTCTCAGCAAACTAGGAGTAGAGAGGCACTACAAAAAACCCACAGCCAACATTATATATATATATAATTTTGTTATTTTATTTTATTTATTTATTTTTCTGAGACAGTGTCTCACTCTGTTGCCCAGACTGGAGTGCAGTGGCACAATCTTGGCTCACTGCAACCTCCATCTCCTGGGTTCAAGTGATTCTCCTGCCTCAGCCTCCCAAGTAGCTGGGATTACAGGCGCCCACCACCACGACCAGCTAATTTTTGTATTTTTAGTAGAGATGAGGTTTCACAATGTTGGCCAGGCTGGTCTCAAACTCCTGACCTCGCGATCTACCCACCTCAGCCTCCCAAAGTGCTGGGATTACAGGCATAAGCCACCGCATCTGGCCCAACATTATATTTTATGGTGAAAGACTGAATGTCTTCTAAGATCAGAAATAGCCAGGCGCAGTGGCTCACGCCTGTAATCCCGGCACTTTGGGAGGCCGAGGCAGGCAGATCACGAGGTCAGGAGATCAAGACCATCCTGGCTAACACGGTGAAACCCCGTTACTACTAAAAATAAAAATAAAAAATTAGCTGAGTGCACTGGTGGGCACCTGTAGTCCCAGCTACTCGGGAGGCTGAGGCAGGAGAATGGTGTGAACCCAGGAGGCGGAGCTTGCAGTGAGCCGAGATCATGCCACTGCACTCCAGCCTAGGCGACAGGGCAAGACTCCGTCTCAAAAAAAAAAAAAAGATTAGAAATGAAACATGGATATCTGCTCACCTCATTTCTCTTCAACACTGTACTAGAAATACTATCCAAGGCAATCAGGCAAGAAAAAGATAAAAAAAGCATCAGATTGGAAATGAAGTAAAACTGTCTTTATTGGCAGACAAACATGACTGTCTATGGAAAAAAATGTGATGAAATCTACTAAATGAGTTTAGCACTTCACAGAATATACATTTTTAGTTTAAACTACTTTAAAGTTCATATGGAACCAAAAAAGAGCCCGCATCGCCAAGTCAATCCTAAGCCAAAAGAACAAAGCCGGAGGCATCACACTACCTGACTTCAAACTATACTACAAGGCTACAGTAACCAAAACAGCATGGTACTGGTACCAAAACAGAGATAAAGATCAATGGAACAGAACAGAGCCCTCAGAAATAACGCCGCATATCTACAACTATCTGATCTTTGACAAACCTGAGAAAAACAAGCAATGGGGAAAGGATTCCCTATTTAATAAATGGTGCTGGGAAAACTGGCTAGCCATATGTAGAAAGCTGAAACTGGATCCCTTCCTTACACCTTATACAAAAATCAATTCAAGATGGATTAAAGACTTAAACGTTAGACCTAAAACCATAAAAACCCTAGAAGAAAATCTAGGCATTACCATTCAGGACATAGGCATGGGCAAGGACTTCATGTCTAGAATATAAAATCAATATATAAAAATCAATTACATTTCTGTATATAAGCAACAATCAGAAATTATTTTAAAATACCATTTACATAGTAAATTTTGTTATATGTATTTTACCATGATTTTAAAAAATACCATATACAACAGCATAAAAAACTATCAACTACTTAGTGATAAATCTGACAAAAGATGTGAAAGTTCTAAATGTGAAAGACCAAAAAATAGTACTCAGAGAAAGTGTATCTCCTAAAAAAAATGGAGAGATGTACTTTGTTTATGGGTTGAAAGAACATCAGTATTTTGAAGATGTCAGTTCTCTCAAACTCATCTACAGATTCAATGCAATCCTATTCAAAATCCCACCAGGCTTTTTTGTAGAAATTGACAAGTTTATTCAAGGACCTGAAACAGCCAGAATAACTTGAAAAAGAAGAACAAAGTTGGAGGGTTAACACTACCTGATTGAAAGAATTATTATAATTCTATGGTAATCAAAATAGCATGGTACTGGCATAAAGACAGACAGATAGATCAGTGTATCATAATAGAGTCCAAAAATAAACTCACACTTATACAAACAACTTGAGGCATTTTTGTTTGTTTTTTAGAAACAGGTTCTTGCTATGCTGCCCTGGCTTGACTCCAACTCCTGGGCTCAAGCAGTTTTCACCCACCCACCCCACCTCAGCCACCTGAATAGCTGGGACTACAGTGTATGCTACTGCACTCAGCTTAAACAACTGATTTTTGACAAAAGACGAGAGGTGTGGCAATGCAATGAAGAAAAGAACAGCATTTCAAAAAACAGTTCTAGAACAATTGGGACCACGTGTAAGCACAATAAAGAAGTAAGTTCCATATTTCACACCACATATAAAAATTAATACAAAATGAATTATAGACCTAAATGTAAAACATAAAACTACAAAACTTCTAGAAAGAAACAGAAAGAAATCTTTGTGTGATCCTAGGTTAGGCAAAGATTTATTAGATACAATACCAAAAGCATGATCTGTTAAAAAACAAATTGATAAACTGGACTTCGTCAAAATTACAACTTTCTGCTCTTCAAAAGACACTGTTAAAAGACTGATAGGACAAGCCACAGATTTGGAGAAAATCTTAGCAAAGTATATATTTGATAAAAGACTTAAATGGAGAATATATAAAGAATTCTCAAAACTCAATTTAAAAAAACAACCCAATAAAAAGCAGACAAAAGATTTAACAGATACTCTACCAAAAAAGAGATATGAATGGAAACATGTACATAAAAAGATACTCAACATTGTTAGTCATTAGGCATATACAGAATAAAACCACGATCATTATACTATCAGAATGGCTAAAATTAAGTAGACCGACCATACCAAGTGTTTGTAAAGATATGGAAGAACTGAAAGTGTCATATACTGCTGGTGGGAATATAAAAAATACAACTATTTTAGAAAACAGTTTGACAGTTTCTTAAAAACATATACCTACCATATCACCTAGTCATTCCACTCCTAGGTATTTACCTAAGAGAAAAGAAAATATATGTCCATACAGACTTGCATGTGAATGTTCATAGCAGCTTTATTTGTAATAGACAAAAACTAAAAGCAGCTCAATGTCTCCCAGTAGGTAAATAGGTAAATAAATTGTGGTATGTCTCTACAATGGACTACTACTAAGCAATAAAAACGAGTTAACTATTTACACATGCAAAACATAAGTGAACCTCAAAATAGTTACACTGAGTGAAAGTGGCCAGATTATTTTTTAAAAGTACATATTATATAACTCCATTTACATAAAACTGTAGCAAATGAAAACTAATCTATGGCAGAAAGCAGATCAGTGGTTGCTAGGGGAGCAGAGACTACAAAGGACTATGAGAAAACTTTCAGGGGTGATTAATATATTCACCATCTTTAATGCAGTGATGGTTTCACAATTGTATACATGTACCAAAATCTTAAAAATAGTAAACTTTAGAGATTTACACCTTTTTGTATGTCAATTGCAACTCAATAAATATCTTTTTAAAAAGGTAATGAAGTTGAGCTAAGGTAGTATCATAGGAGACGCACATAAGATATATTAAACAGGTAGAACCCTCGGGTGAGAGATACTCAGTTTTCTTATTTATTAAATGGGAATACAAGTAAAACTTTTTATCCCCAAGTGTCTATTTAAAATAAATAAAAAATGACTGTGATAAAAGTTAAATCACTACATGGATGCTAGTTGTTTTTATTATCAGTATAAAAAAATTATCTGAAAGAATGTAAGGGAAAGAAAAAGCCAACTGTATGATTCTTCCAAAAAATACAGCAGCAAACAACTAATGTCTGAGGTTTTTAACTAAATGACTTGATGGTTAACTTAGAAAAATAATTTTTTAATGACTAAAAGAAAATACTAAACATATCTCTCATTAGGTTTATGTAAAAGCAAAAATGGGCTGCCAGCTCTTTCATATGGATCTGACTTTTGAAATGGTTTAGACAGAAGTCTGATGCCACCTGGCCTCCCGGTGTTGTGTCAACAGAGAGGTCAGCAGCTCTGCTGGGTGCTTTCTTTCTTTCTTTTTTTTTTTTTTTTGAGATGGAGTTTCACTCTTTCACCCAGGCTGGAGTGAAGTCGCGATCTCAGCTTACTGCAACCTCCGTACCCTGGGTTCAAGCAATTCTCCAGCCTCAGCCTCCCGAGTAGCTGGGATTATAGATGCCCACCACCACACCTGGCTAATTTTTGTATTTTTAGGAGAGACAGGGTTTCACCATGTTGGCCAGGCAGGTCTTGAACTCCTGACCTTAAGTGATCCACCCGCCTCAGCCTCTCAAAAGTGCTAGGATTACAGGCATGAGCCACACCGCACCCGGCCTGGATGTTCTTTCTAAAGGCTTCCTAGCTCTCCAGTACAGTAAGTCCTCAATTAATGTCATCAATGGTTTGTTGGAAACTGCAACTTTAAGCAAAAGCATGTATAACAAAACCAATTTTACTAGAGGCTAATTGATATAAACAAGGGTGAAGTTATTATGGCATATTTCTGGTCACAAAAACATCACCAAACTTACAAATAAAGACCAAAACACTCCTAATACTACACAATGAAATAAACGTGACCTGTACATACATTTAAGGAAGATTAAAGCAAGTAAGATAATTATTTACCTGCTTATTTCAGTTCAAGGTTGAGAGTGGCTGGAGCCTATCCTCGGCAGCTCAGGGTGCCAGGTGGGAACCAACCCTGAATCAGATGCCATTCCATTGCAGGGCACACAAACGCACACACCACATACACACATACGCACACTCTGTCTCTCTCTGTCTCTCTCTCTCTCTCTCTCTCTCCCACCCCCCCCCCCCGCCCACCCTCCTTCCCTCCCTCCTCTCTCTCCCTCTCCCTCACTCAGACTGGGACCATTTAGACACACCAATTCACCTAAAGTGCACATCTTCGGGATGTGGGAGGAAACTGATGTACCTGGAGAAAGCCCGTGCAGACATGGAGAAAATGTGCAAACTCCACAAAGAGACAATGGTCCCAGTAAGGAAGCAATTTTTTAATTTTCAACAGCATTATAATCAAACAAGGTTGAATGAAGTGACATTATTCAGGAACCTGCTGTACTACTCCACTGCTTCCTGCAGAGAAATTCTATCGTCCAAAGAATAGCACAGACAGAAAAGGAGATCTGTGAACTTACTTACTGTAATGTTTACTTTATTTTATTTATTTATTTATTTATTTTTTTTTTTTTTTTTGAGACGGAGTTTCACTCTTTGTTGCCCAGGCTGGAGTGCCATGGCGCGATCTCGGCTCACTGCAACCTCTGCTTTCCAGTTTCAAGCAATTCTCCTGCCTCAATCTCCCGAGCAGCTGGGATTACAGGTGCCCACCACCACACCCGGCTAATTTTTTTGTATTTTTAGTAGAGATGGGGTTTCACCATGTTGGCCAGGCTGGTCTTGAACTCCTGACCTCATGATCTGCCTGCCTCAGCCTCCCAAAGTGCTGGGATTACAGGCGTGAGCCACCACGCCCGGTCTGTAATGTTTATTTTCTACCAGGCTTTTGGAAACAAAAACTTTTGGAAACAACTACTATGGCAAAGTCCACAGGCACACTAGACTACCAGGTTCTTTTGCTTTTAGCTGCAATCATATTTCATAGAATCAAAGATTGATAGTTACAAAGTCTTGATTCATAAAAATGAGGAAAGAAATTACTACTTAAGAAATATTGGCCAAGTGTGGTGGCTCACGCCTATAATCCTAGAACTTTGGAAGGCTGAGGCAGGCGGATCACCTACAGTCAGGAGTTCGAGACCAGCCTGGTCCAACATGGTGAAACCCCGTCTCTACTAAAAATACAAAAATTAGCCGGGCGTGGGGGTTCACGCCTGTAATCCCAACTACTCGGGAGGCTGACGCAGGAGAATCTCTTGAACTTGGAAGGCAGAGGTTGCAGTGAGCCGAGAACATTCCACTGCACTCCAGCCTGGGCAACAGAGCAAGACTCCATCTCGAAAAAAAAAAGAAAAGAAAAAGAAAGAAAAAAAAGAAATATTCACCAGGCACAATGGCTCATGCCTGTAATCCCAGCATTTTAGGAGGCTGAGGCGGGTAGATCACTTGAGATCAGGAGTTCAAGACCAGCCTAGCCAACATGGCAAAACCCCATCTCTGTTAAAAATACAAAAATTAGCTGGACGTGATGGTGCACGCTTGTAATCCCAGCTACTCGGGAGGCTGAGGCAAAAGAAGCCTTGAATCTGGGAGGCAGAGGCTGCAGTGAGCCAAGATCATGCCACTGAACTCCAGCCTGGGCTACAGAGTGAGACTCTTGTCTCAAAAGAAGAAATATACTTTGTTTGGCAGATAGCATCATTTAAAATCTAGTGTCCAGGAAAGGAGAAGAGAAACAGTAATGATGCACTTTGCTTAGAAAAAATGAAAGCCATGGTTAGAGGAGAATTCCCTTAGGTCAGTGCCTCCCATCATTCTTCTCCAAAAATGACACTGTTATTGTTTCCAATGGCTCAAATATGCAAACAGTAATTCTATTTCTCAAGGATTCTACAAAACTACCCAGCCACCCTTCCTTTAAAGAACTGCCACTCCTCTAACCTCATATGATCCTGTAGGGGCTGGAAATTGCAGCTCTCTCCAAACCCTACACACACACTCCCACCATCACCACCCTATTTAAATCTGTAATCCACACTACGCCAATCTGATTCTTCTCTTGTCATATCTGACTGTTGAGCAAAGACACTTAGAAATAAAAAATGAATAAAGCTGGGTCATATGAAAGTAGCTAATTAGAAAAGGCCAATTCCCCGGGCACGGTGGTTCACACCTATAATCCCAGCACTTTGGGAGGCCGAGGTGGGCAGATAAGGAGGTCAAGAGATTGAGACCATCCTGGCCAACCAACATGGTGAAACCCCGTTTCTACTAAAAATACAAAAATTAGCTGGGCGTAGTGGCGCACGCCTGTAGTCCCAGCTACTCGGGAGGCTGAGGCAGGAGAATCGCTTGAACCTGGGAGGCGGAGGTGGCAGTGAGCTGAGATTGCGCCACTGCACTCCAGCCCAGGTGACAGAGTGAGACTCTGTCTCAAAAAAAAGAAAAAAGAAAAAAAAGAAAAGGCGAATCCCCTAGTCTCTGCTGCTGGATTTCCTGGAGTGGCCCTCATTCTCGGTCCTTCTTCAACCCTGCTTTACCAGTTCTTCCATACTTAATTATTCAATGTTGTATAATAAAGAATTTGGCAGATCTTTGTCCTGGGTTACTGGGAGGTACCCACTGAACTTTTGGAATATTCCCAGTGATAGGAATGTCTTTATTATTCCTGGTGGGTCCCTTGCATCACACATGAGTTCAGGCTAATAAGATGACTCAGGATGGGGGTTGGTCACTATAAAAATCAACCACGTGATTAGAACATTGGGGCTCTGAGCCCGGTGATACCAATACAACCTTTACGGAGAAAAAGGGAGCTGGATATTAAGTTCAATCATGTGCCTAAGAATTCAATCAAACTTGCCTATGTAATGAAACCCTAAGAAAAACACTGAACACCAAAGTTCAGTTGAGTTTCCTGGCTGGCAAACACTCTGATGTGCTGGAAACGGAGATGTGTCCTGATTCCACAAGGAGAGGACACAAAAGTGCCATATTCAGGACCCTCCCATATCTTGCCCTATAAATTTCTTCTTTTGGCTGGTCCTGATTTGTAACTTTTATAATAAAATTGTAATCATAAGTATAGGGCTTTCTTGAATTCTCTGAGTAGTCCTAGTTAATTATCAAACCTGAGAAGGCCATGGTAATGCATGAATTGTAGTCAGCTGGTCAGAAGTGCAGGTGACCTGGGAACAGCTTGAAATTATGGCTGATGTCTGAAGTGAGAGTAATCTTATTGGGGGCTATGAACTTAACTTGTGAAGTCTGTGCTAACTCTGTATAATCATAATATCTATACTTCATATGGTTTCTGTGAGAAATAAGTTAATATATGTAAAACACTTAGAAACAGTGCCTAGCACATATTAAATACTATATAAATGTTAAAGTAGTTTTTCAGTTTTTGTCATTGCTGCTGCTGTTTTTATTCCTAAAGCCCAGAGTTGGCTAAGATAGAGATTAGAAAACTTTTCTGCTAAGATCTATATAACACAGAGAAAAGACTGGCTCCCAACATTAGTCAGAAAAATGTTAACAATGCTAATCACACAGATGGTACTGACACTAGCCAGCTAATGTTCTGAACACAAGTGACCACTGCTGACATCTACATCATCTAGCTAAACTCAGAACAGCTAGTTTGAGCCAGTGCCAGAATATTAAATGCTTTTTGTAGCTCTGGAAATCATCACTCCAGAGAGATTAGGGGCCTTTCTCTGAATAATGAAGCAAATTATTGGGAGGAAGAGGACATATAAAAATTCTCACTTTTAGTCTGTCAAATCACCAGGTATAACACACAGTGAGCAAATTCTAATAGGGTACATATATATCATTTCTCAGCTGTGAACTACATCACTGCATTGAAATGCTTTTCTCCACTCATGGTTAATGAGGACTCTCCCCCAAAAAACCTCACTCCATTGTCTTTCATTTTCCTGTAATTTAGAATACACTGGAAGTGTTCCAAATAGTTGCTAAGTCCAAAAATAAAGTCCTTGCCAGAAAACTGCCTGGAGCTGTTTTCTAGCATTATGATTTAGTCCCTCTGTTTCTGCCCTCTCACTTTCCTTTCCTAGATACTTCTATGTGAGCTTTCAGAAAAGGCCGGAATGCTCTCCCTGCCATCTTTAATTCTAAGTTCCTACTTTTGAAACCCACTCTTAAAAACCAGCCACCCTGTCCTCATGTTATTAGAGAAAAATAAGAAAGCCAAAACTAAATGATGCTAATGGAAGATTTTTTCCTGGCACCGCTGGTATAGTTCCAAAGCTCATGTCACTGCTTAATCTTCATCAGTACATAGCCTGAGTTGCTAGAGAGCTATTAAAGAAAAGCCCCCAGAAGGAACTCAGCTTCCAAAGATATCCAGGAAGCTCTCTCCTACAGCTGCCTAATTTTTCTTCTACATTGATAAAACATAGAGTTAACAGGAGGCATCAGCCTGTCCATCCCATAATCAGGATTAGAATCCAGGTCTTCCTGCTTCACATTTAATGCTCCCCATCTACAATACAGATTATCCCTTTCAGATCTCAAATTCTATAAGCCTAAATTAAAATGTAAATAAAAATAGAAACTGCCTCATTCCTACCAAAACTAGTCTTCTCTACCTTAGACTAATGCTTTCAACCAAGAGGGTATTGAAAAGCATTGGCCTACAGCTGAAGTTCTGGCTCTACCAAATGCATGATAATGACAAGTAACTTTATACATCTAGGCCTAAGGTTCCTCAAATAAAAACCAGGGATCCTGATGGTTACTTACATTTAACCCCTGTTACATCAGAACCTGCCCTAAGAGACCCTGGGAAGAGAGATTTCTTCTAGTCTTACTGTTATCTGTGCCCTAGCCACAGATATAAATGGAGAGGAAGCTAAAGCCCTGTTTTCCCCTTCCCTGTCAAGTCTCGCACAATTAGACATGCTCTTTCACTAAGAACTCTGAAGGAAATGCTCCAGAAAAAAAAAATGGTAATGATGGTTTAGCAGTTTTACAGAAATCTGAAGTTTTCATTAAGCTCAACATGGGTCAGTAGAGTGGTATGACTAGTGAGGCACCAGTATCTAATCAGACTGCATTAACAGATGCACAGGATTCAGAAACAAGAAGGTGACAGTCCTGCTCAACTCTGATGATAAAATCACACTTGGAGGTCTGCAGCCAACTACAGGATCTAAGAAACACATTAACAAAAGTGCTTATAGGCAGGAAATCAAGACAAGAAGGAGGCTGAGAAAATGTTCTCTTCAAGAAGTAGGGCTACTTAACCTGGAAAAAAGAAGACTCAGGAGCTTTCAATCAAAATGGTATAGAAAAGCTTTCAATCAAGATGGTATAGAAGAGGAGAGAGTCTGTCTGTACCCTCACCCAATCTTTGAATTGTCTAGGACTCAGCAGAGCTGGGACTAAGTGGGAAGCTAGAGAAGAAAGGGGCTGCCTCAAGAGACCAGCAAGCTCCCTATCTCTGGAGATAAAGCAGCAGAACCTGGAAGATTCCTATGCCAGGGTTAGGTGGGTGAGGAAAGGGGTAGGAATAGGATAGAATTCAAAAAGTATTCTAATGAAGAAAAATGCCAACTCTGGAGAACCTTCCCCCATGCCCAGCAGAGTGACTATATTCAGTCTTATTTAGTGACTGTATGTAGAATAACTTCAATAATTTGCCCTTTACTAAGCATTTTATATACATGTTCTTTTAAGGCCAAGTTGCTGCTTCTCTCTTCTCTAAACCTTCCCACAACTAGGATTGATGACCAGGCTGCCTATTACCTTCTGATGACTTCCATGCCTTCCACAGGTCCTCCACGCTGATGAGCTTATCCTCACCATGGAAGGTGCTGTGTTTCACTGTTGGGTCATGGTAATTGAGGTCCTCCCTCAGGAACTGCAAGGGAAAAGTACACAAGTCACAAGAGATACCTAGGAGTCAGCCCGTCAAGATCTCCACACAGGTCACCTGCCTCTAGCTAGCCATAACACATTCCATCTACCCAACATGCAAGTGTATCACATCACTCATGTATCCTTCCTTATGCACATGTCTTAGTTGCCAACTAAACTATCACTTCCTCTTTGTTACATGTCTCACTTGAAAAATATATATAAATTAGAAATTCTTTCCTTATATTTTTTAATTATGAAAAGACCATACATGACAGTTAACTGAAAATCAATAAGCTAAAAGAGGAAAGAAAAAAGGAAGGAAGAATTTAAAATGTTTGAATACTTGCTTATAAATTAGGCAATATTCTAAGAATTTCCACAATATTTTCTCATCAAATCTTAACAACCAATGAATCATCACACTTATTTTATAAATGAGAACAGTGATACTCTTGAAGATAATGCCATTTGCCCCAAATTACATTAGGTTTAGACAGGTTAATTTACTGTGATGGTTGTTTGTTTGTTTGTTTGTTTGTTTGTCTTGAGACAGAGTCTCGCTCGTCACCCAGGCTGGAGTGCAGTGGCGCAATTTCAGCTCACTGCAACCTCCACCTCCGAAGTTCAAGCAATTCTCTTGTCTCAGCCTCCTGAGTAGCTGGGATTACAGGTGTGTGCCACCCGACCCAGCTAACTCTTTGTATTTTAGTAAAGACAGGGTTTCACCATTGCCCAGGCTGGTCTCAAACTCTTGAGCTCAGGCAATCCACCCATCTCGGTCTCCCAAAGTGCTAGGATTACAGGTGTGAGCCACCGTACCCAGCCGACTGTAATGGTTTTAAAACATGTCCACAAATTGTTTGATAATCCTCCCGTTAAAGGTGGATTTCCCTCCCCTTTAATATAGGCTGACATTAGTGACTCATCTTCTAACAAATAGAATGTGGCAACAGTGATGTTGCACGACACCCAAGTCTAGGTTAGAAAAAGCAATATAAATTTCACCTAGCTCTCTCTCTTTTGGGCCCTGAGGGGCCCTGAGTCAAAATGTAAGAAGCCTGGCTACGCTGAAGCCACCCTGCTGGAGATATCACGTGGAAAGTCTATGTAGAGATAGAAATGTGTGAGTAGCCCCAGCTGTTTGAGTCTTCAAGTTCAGGAGTCAGGTATGTGAGTGACTGAGACTTCAGTTGATTCCAGCCCCCAGCTCTGCAATCAAATTGGGTATAGAAGGAATATACCTCAACACAATAAAGGCCATATATGACAAACCCACATCTAATACAGGGAAAAGTTGAAAGCTTTTCCTCTAAAATCTGGAACGAGACAAGGATGCCTTCGTTCACCGCTATTATTCAACACAGTAATGAAAGTCCTAGCCAGAGCAATTAGGCAAGAGGAAAGAAAGGAAAGGAAGGGAAGGAAGGGAAGGAAGGAAAGAAGAAAGGCATCAAAATTGGAAAGAAGGAAGTCAAACTGCCCCTGCATGCAGACAACATGATCTTCTCTTTTTTTTTTTTTTTTTTTTTTTTTTTTGAGACAGGTTCTTATTCTGTCACCCAGGCTGCAGTGCAGTGGCATGATCTCAGCTGACTGCAACCTCCGCCTCCTGGGCCTCAGGAGATCCTCCTATTTCTGCCTCCCAAGTAGCTGGGACTATAGGTGTGCACGCCACCCCACCTGGCTAATTTTTTGTATTTTTGGTAGAGACGGGATTTTACCACGTTACCCAGGCTGGTCTCAAACTCCTGATCTCAAGGGATCCACCCACCTCTGCTTCCCAAAGTGCTGGAATTACAAGTGTGAGCCACCATGCCCAGCCAATAACATGATATTAAATCTAGAAAAACCTACAGACACCACCAAAAAACTGTTAGAACTAGTAAACAAATCTGAAAAAGAAATAAAAAAAAATCCTGTTTACAATAGCTACAAAAAATAATAAAATACCTAAGAATAAATTTAACCAAGGAGGTGAAAGATCTCTACAATGAAAACTGTAAAATACCGATGAACTAAATTGAAGAAGACACAAATAAATGGAAAGATATCCTATGTACATGGGTTGGAAGAATTAATATTGTTAAAATATTCATACTACCCAAAGCAATCTACGGATTCAGTGTAATCCCTATCTAAATTTCAATGACATTCTTGACAGAAATAGAAAAAAAAAATCCTAAAATTCATATGGAACCAAAAAGAAACCTGAATAGCCAAAGCCATCTTGAGCAAAAAGAACAAAGCTAGAGCAATCACACCATCTGACTTTAAAATATTCTCCAAAACAATAGTAACTGAAACAGCATGGTGCTGGCATAAAAACAGACATGGAAAAGAATACAGAACACAGGAATAAAATCCACATATGTATAGCCAATTGATTTTAGACAAATGCATGAACAAACACTGAGGAAAGGACAATCTCTTCAATAAACTGTACTGGGGGCCGGGCACGGTGGCTCATGCCTGTAATCCCAGCACTTTGGGAGGCCAAGGCAGGTGGATCACCTGAAGTTGGGAGTTGGAGACCAGCCTGGCCAGCATGGTGAAACCCCATCTCTACTAAAAATACAAAAATTAGCTGGGCATGGTGGCACATGCCTGTAATCCCAGTTACTCGGGAGGCTGAGGCAGGAGAATCACTTGAACCCAGGAAGTGGAGGCTGCAGTGAGCTAATATCACGTCACTGCACTGCCAAAAAACAACCACCACCACCACCACCACCACCACTACCATAGGCAACAAAATACAAAAATAGATAAATGGGATTAAATCAAAATAAAATGGAAACAATGAAAAGTGAAGAGACAACCTACAGAATGGGAGAAAACATCTGCAAATTATACATCTGACAAGGGGTTAACATCTAGAATATATAAGGAACTCGAACAACTCAATAGAAAAAAAAATCAGATTAAAAAATGGGTGAAAGATCTAACTAGACATTTCTCAAAAGAAGACAAACAAGACTGAGCACAGTGGTTCATGCCTGTAATCATGGCACTTTGGGAAGCGAAAGTGGGAGGATCACTTGAGCTCAGCCTGGGAGATCAAGGTTGTAATGAGTTGTGATCATGCCACTGTACTCCAGCCTGGGTGACAGAGCGAGACCTTGTCTCAGAGAAAAAAGAAAAAAAAAAGTCCAAAAGATATGTGAAAAATATGCTCAATATCACTAATCATCAGGGAAATGGAAATCAAAACCACAATGAGATATCATCTCACCCCAGTTAGTATGGCTATTACCAAAAAAAATAACAAATAACAAATGCTGCCAAGGATATAGAGAAAGGGAAACTCTTACACACTGTTGGTGGCAGTGTAAATTAGTACAGTCACCATATAAAACACTATGGAGGTTCCTCAAAACATGAAAAATAGAACTACCATATGATCCAGCAATCCCACTATTCAGTACACATCCAAAGGAAATGAAATCAGCATGTTGAAGAGACATCTTCACTTCCATGTTTATTGCAGCACTATTCACAATAGCCAAGATATGGAATCAACCTCAGGGCCCATCAGCAAATGAATGTTTAAAGAAAATGTCGTATATTTACACAACAGCATACCATTCAGCCATAAAGAAAAAAAGAATGAAATTCTGTCATTTGTGGCAACATGGATGTGCCTCGAGGACATTACGCTAAGTGAAATAAGCCAGGCACAAAAAATAAATACCACATGTCCTCACTCATATATGGAATCTTAAAAAGCTGATCTCATAGAAGTAGAATGTAGGATAGTGGTTACCAGAATCTGGGAAGAGTAGACAGGGAGATGGGGAGAGATTGGTCAGTGGGTACAAATTTACAGTTGGGAGGGTAAGTTTATAAGTTCTAGTGTTCCATTGCACAGTAGGGTGATTTTAGTTAACAATAATATAGTGTATATTTCAAAATAGCTAGAAGAAAGGATTTTGAATGTTCACCACAAAGAAATGATATATGTTTGAGATGACAGATATACTAATTACCCCCTAATTTGATCATTATACATTGTATACATGTATCAAAACATCACACTGTATCCTATAAATATGTACAATTTTTTTGGATGGTTGGTTGGTTGGTGGGGTTTTTTGTTGTTGTTGTTTTTGAGACAGTGTCTTGCTCTGTCACCCAGGCTGGGTGATCCTCCTGCCTCAGCTTCCCAAGTAACTTAGACTATGGGTGTGCACCACCGTACCGAGCTATTTTTTTTTTAATTTTTTGTAGAGACGGTGTCTCACTATGTTTCCCAGGCTGGTCTCAAACTCCTGAGCTCAAGCAATCCTCCTGCCTCAGCCTCCCAAAGTGCTCGGATTACAGGCGTCAGCCACCATGCCTGGCCAATATGTACAACTGTTATGTATCAATTACAAATAAAATAAAATTTTAAAAATGTTTTTAAATAAAATATAATTTAAATAAAGAAAAAAACAGCAGGGAAGAGGAATAGGAGATGCCAAGAGTAGTGGTATTCACAATTTGTCATTTTAATGAGAGGAATCAAGGTGTCATTAAGAAGCTGACTTCATTTTCTTCATTTTTATTTTATGTGCAAACAGCTAATATGATTTTTCATTGTGTGGATGCCTTGGATAATCCATTCAAGGAAGATCACTTAGTCCAATTTAATGAAACCTATATCCTTCACGTACTGATGGCAACACTGGAGGCACATATTGAGGCTATATTTCCAGATCAGACCATGCTGGTTTGAGCAGATGCAACAAGAGCGAGAACTCTGGCCAGATTTTTGTGGGTGGCTCCAGTAGAGCTGCTTGTGATCCATTTTGCCTTCAGGAGTGCAACAAGGCAAAAGATAAGAAGGTGACTTTAAAGCAAATATTTAAAAGAGGTGTGGGAGAAAGGCATGCAGAATAACTGGGAGAAGAGTATCCCAAGAATGGAGAAGGGCAGAAGCAAAGTCCCTGAGGCAAGAGAACATATTTGGTATGTTCAAGGAATAACAAGAAGGCCAGTATCGCTGGAGAGAAATGAGTAAGGTGGTAACCAGCAGGAGATGAACTCAAAGAAGCCACAGGGTTCCAGAACACAGATCCCCCTTTTATGCCTTTTTTTTTTTTTTTTTTTTTGAGACAGAGTTTCATTCTTATTGCCCAGGCTGGAGTGCAGGGGCACAAACTTGGCTCACCGCAACCTCCACCTCCCAGTTTCAAGCAATTCTCCTGCCTCAGCCTCCCGAGTAGCTGGGATTACAGGCATGCACCACCACTCCCAGCTAATTTTGTATTTTTTAATAGAGATGGGGTTTCTCCATGTTAGTCAGGCTGGTCTTGAACTCCAGACCTCAGGTGATCCACCTGTCTCAGCCTCCCAAAGTGCTGGGATTATAGGTGTGAGCCATGCACCCAGCTGCCTTTTTAGGCTATTATCAAGACTTTGATTTTTCACTCTGAGATGGGAGCTGTTACAGGGATTTGAACAGAGGTATAACATGAAGACATTTATATTTTTAAAACGATTGCTCTGGATACTGTGTTAAAAAGTAGACTACAAAAGGGAAAGAGCAGATACAGAGAAATCACTCAGGTGGGTATTGCAATAACATGAGCTAATGGTGGCTTGAAACAAGGTGGTAGCTGTGGAAGTGATGAGAATTTGTCAGAATTGGGATATATTTTAGAGATCAAATCTGCTATCCTCATGATTTTTTAGGTTTGATTAATCAGGTTCTTCAAGATATACCTTTCTTTGGTCCTCATAGGCTCCAACCTAGAACCTCTTAATCTAAGACTAGAAAGACAGTTATCACAAGCAAGCCTTGGGAGCAGAAACGCCAAAATCTCCAAGGAAGGGGATTTTCTTCCATTATCAGATAACTCCAGGAAACCATCTGACATGAGATACCAGCTGCTTATAGGAAATCAACAAGAAATAGACTCATTTTTATAGTCAAGTCTGATCACCGAGGTAAGTGGAGAGCAGAGAAACTCAGAAAGAAAGTACAAGGAAGATCTGCACAGGGACTCACATACAGACCCTACTGGTGCCACAAAACACACAAAAAACAAGTAGGGTCAGAAAACAAGGTCAGAGAGAAGATGATGCCAAAAGAGGAACTGGCAAATAGAAGCTCTACCTGAAGGAAGGTACTTATGCTGAATGGGACCTCTTTAGAAAATAAAGAAATGAAGCTGCAACAATCAGGCCTTAAGAGTCAGAAAGGCAGAACCCAGTGGACTTCCAAGATGGCCAAATAGGAACAGCTCCGGTCTACAGCTCCCAGTGAGATCAATGCAGAAGACAGGTGATTTCTGCATTTCCAACTGAGGTACCTGGTTCATCTCATTGGGACTGGTTGGACAGTGGGTGCAGCCCATGGAGGACAAGCCAAAGCAGGGTGGGGCATTGCCTCACCTGGGAAGTGCAAGGGGTCAGGGGATTTCCCTTTCCTAGCCAAAGGGAAGCCATGAGTGACTCTACCTGGTGGAACAGTACACTGCTGCCCAGATACCACACTTTTCCCACGGTCTTCGCAACTGGCAGATCCAGGAGATTCCCTCCTGTGCCTGGCTCGGCGGGTCCCACACACACAGAGCCTTCCTTGCTGCTAGCGCAGCAGTCTGAGATCGACCCGGGACACTGGAGCTTGGTGGGGGGAGGGGCATCCACCATTGCTGAGGCTGGAGTAGGCAGTTCTATGCTCACAGTGTAAATAAAGTGGCAAGGAGCTCAAACTGGGCGAAGCCCATTGCACCTCAGCAAGGCCTACTGCCTCTCTAGATTCCATCTCTGGGGGCAGGGCATATCTGAACAAAAGACAGCAGACAGCTTCTGCAGACTTAAACATCCCTGCCTGACAGCTCTGAAGAGAGCAGTGGTTCTCCCAGCACAGCGTTTGAGCTCCGATAATGGACAGACTGCCTCCTCAAGTGGGTCCCTGACACCCGTGTAGCCTGACTGGGAGACACCTCCCAGTAGGGACTGACAGACACCTCATACAGGCGGGTGACCCTCTGGGACAAAGCTTCCAGAGGAAGGATCAGGCAGCAATATTTGCTGTTCTGCAGCCTCCACTGGTGATACCCAGGCAAACAGGGTCTGGAGTGGACCTCCTGCCAACTCCAACAGACATGCAGCTGAGGGGCCTGTCTGTTAGAAGGAAAATTAACAAACAGAAAGGAATAGCATCAATGTCAACAAAAAGGACATCCACACCAAAACCCCATCTGTAGGTCACCAACATCAAAGAACAAAGGTAGATAAAACCACAAAGATGGGGAGAAACCAGAACAGAAAGGCTGAAAATTCCAAAAACTGGAACGCCTCTTCTCCTCCAAAGGAACACAGCTCCTCGCCAGCAAGGGAACAAAACTAGAGGGAGGAAGAGTTTAACGAGTTGACAGAAGTAGGCTTCAGAAGTTCGGTAATAACAAACTTCTCCGACCTAAAGGAGCATGTTCTAACCCATTGCAAGGAAGCTAAAATCCTTGAAAAAAGGTTAGACAAATGGCTAACTAAAATAACCAGTGTAGAGAAGAGCTTAAATGATCTGATGGAGCTGAAAACCACAGTACGAGAACTTCATGAAGCATACACAAGCTTCAATAGCCGATTTGATCAAGCAGAAGAAAAGATATCAGTGATTGAAGATCAAATTAATGAAATAAAGCAAGAAGACAAGATGAGAGAAAAAAGTAAAAAGAAACGAACAAAGCCTCCAAGAAATATGGGACTATGTGAAAAGACCAAATCTACGTCTGATTGGTGTACCTGAAAGTGACAGGGAGAATGCAACCAAGTTAGAAAACACTCTTCAGGATATTATCCAGGAGAACTTCCCCAACCTAGCAAGGCAGGTCAACATTCAAATTCAGGAAATACACAGAACACCATAAAGATACTCCTCGAGAAGAGCAACCCCAAGACACATAATTGTCAGATTCACCAAGGTGGAAATGAAGGAAAAAATGTTAAGGGCAGCCAGAGAGAAAGGTCGGGTTACCCACAAAGGGAAGCCCATCAGACTAACAGCGGATCTCTTGGCAGAAACCCTACAAGCCAGAAGAGAGTGGGGGCCAATATTCAACATTCTTAAAGAATTTTCAACCCAGAATTTCATATCCAGCCAAACTAAGCTTCATAAGTGAAGGAGAAATAAAATCCTTTACAGACAAGCAAATGCTGAGAGATTTTGTCACCACCAGGCCTGCCTTACAAGAGCTCCTGAAGGAAGCACTAAACATGGAAAGGACAACCAGTACCAGCCATTGCAAAAATATGCCAAATTGTAAAGACCATTGATGCTATGAAGAAACTGCATCAATTAGTGGGCAAAATAACCAGCTAGCATCATAATGACAGGATCAAATTCACACCTAACAATATAAACCTTAAATGTAAATGGGCTAAATGCCCCAATTAAAAGACACAGAGTGGTAAATTGGATAGAGTCAAGACCCACCAGTGTGCTGTATTCAGGAGACCCATCTCACGTGTAAAGACACACATAGGCTCAAAATAAAGGGATAGAGGAAGATCCACCAAGCTAATGGAAAGCAATAAAAAGCAGGGGTTGCAAACCTAGTCTCTGATAAAACAGACTTTAAACCAACAAAGATCAAAAGAGACAAAGAAGGCCATTACATAATGGTAAAGGGATCAATTCAACAAGAAGAGCTAACTATCCTAAATATATATGCACCCAATACAAGAGCATGCAGATTCACAAAGCAAGTTCTTAGAGACCTACAAAGAGACTTAGACTCCCACACAATAATAATGGGAGACTTTAACACCCCACTGTCAATATTAGACAGATAAACAAGACAGAAAATTAACAAGGATATCCAGGACTTGAACTCAGCTCTGGACCAAGCAGACCTAATAGACATCTACAGAACTCTCCACCCCAAATCAACAGACTATACATTCTTCTCAGCACCACATCACACTTATTCTAAAATTGACCACATACTTGGAAGTAAAATACTCGTCAGCAAATGTAAAAGAACAGAAATCACAACAAACTGTCTCTCAGACCACAGTGCAATCAAATTAGAACTCAGGATTAAGAAGTTCACTCAAAACCACACAACTACATGGGAACTGAACAACCTGCTCCTGAAGGACTACTGGATAAATAACGAAATGAAGGCAGAAATAAAGATGTTCTTTGAAACCAATGAGAACAAAGACACAACATACCAGAATCTCTGGGACACATTTAAAACAGTGCGTAGAGGGAAATTTATAGCACCAAATGCCCACAAGAGAAAGCAAAAAAGATCTAAAATCGACACCCTAACATCACAATTAAAAGAACTAGAGAAGAAATGGCAAACAAATTCAAGAGCTAGCAGAAGACAAGAAATAACTAAGATCACAGCAGAACTGAAGGAGATAGAGACACAAAAAACCCTTCAAAAAATCAATGAATCAGCCGGGCGTGGTGGCTGACGCCTGTAATCCCAGCACTTTGGGAAACCAACGCGGGCGGATCACGAGGTCAGGAGATCGAGACCATCCTGGCTAACACGGTGAAACCCCGTCTCTACTAAAAAAATACAAAAAAATTAGCCAGGCATGGTGGCGGGTGCCTGTAGTCCCAGCTACTCGGGAGGCGGAGGCAGGAGAATGGCGTGAAACCGGGAGGCGGAGCTTGCAGTGAGCCAAGATCATGCCACTGCACTCCAGCCTGGGTGACAAAGGATACTCTGTCTCAAAAAAAAAAAAAAAAAAAAAAAGAAATCAATGAATCCAGGAGCTGGTTTTTGAAAAGATCAACAAAGAAGAGAGAAGAATCATATAGATGCAATAAAAAATGATAAAGGGGATATCACCACCGATCCCACAGAAATACAAACTACCATCAGAGAATACTATAAACACCTCTACACAAAGAGAATAAAATAATATAAAATATAAAATAAATAAACTAGAAAATCTAGAAGAAATGGATACATTCCTCGACACATAAACCCTCCCAAGACTAAACCAGGAAGAAGTTGAATCTTTGAACAGACCAATAACAGATTCTGAAATTGAGGCAATAATTAATAGCCTACCAACCAAGAAAAGTCCAGGACCAGATGGATTCACAGCCGAATTCTACCACAGGTACAAAGAGGAGCTGGTACCATTCCTTCTGAAACTATTCCAATCAATAGAAAAAGAGGGAATCCTCCTTAACTCATTTTATGAGGCCAGCATCATCCTGATACCAAAGCCTGGCAGAGACATAACAAAAAAAGAGAATTTTAGGCCAGTGTCCCCGATGAACATCGATGCAAAAATCCTCAATAAAATACTGGCACACCGAATACAGCAGCACATCAAAAAGCTTACCCACTATGATCAAGTTGGCTTCATCCTGGGATGCAAGGCTGGTTCAACATATGCAGATCAATGAACATAATCCATCACATAAACAGAACCAACCACAAAAATCACATGATTATCTCAATAGATGCAGAAAAGGCCTCTGACAAAATTCAACAGCCTTTCATGCTAAACACTCTCAATAAACTAGGTATTGATGGAACATATCTCAAAATAATAAGAGCTATTTATGACAAACCCACAGCCAATATCATACTGAATGGGCAAAAACTGGAAGCATTCCCTTTGAAAACCGGCACAAGACAAGGATGCCCTCTCTTATCACTCCTATTCAACATAGTATTGGAAGTTCTGGCCAGGGCAATCAGGCAAGAGAAAGAAATAAATGGTATTCAGTTAGGAAAAGAGGAAGTCAAATTGTCCCTGTTTGCAGATGATATGACTGTATATTTAGAAAACCCCATCGTCTCCGCCCAAAATCTCCTTAAACTGATAAGCAACTTCAGCAAAGTCTCAGGATATAAAATCAATGTGCAAAAATCACAAGCATTCCTATACACCAAGAACAGACAAACAGAGAGCCAAATCATGAGTGAATTCCCATTCACAATTACTACAAAGCAAATAAAATACCTAGGAATCCAACTTACAAGGGATGTGAAGGACCTCTTCAAGGAGAACTACAAACCACTGCTCAACGAAATAAAAGAGGACACAAACAAATGGAAGAGCATTCCATGCTCATGGATAGGAAGAATCAATATCATGAAAATGGCCACACTGCCCAAGGTAATTTATAGATTCAATGCTATCCCCATCAAGCTACCACTGACTTTCCTCACAGAATTGGAAAAAACTACTTTAAAGTTCATATGGAACCAAAAAAGAGTCCGCATAGCCAAGACAATCCTAAGCAAAGAGAACAAAGCTGGAGGCATCACACTACCTGACTTCAAACTATACTACAAGGCTACAGTAACCAGAACAGCATGGTACTGGTACCAAAACAGGTATCTCGACCAATGGAACAGAACAGAGCCCTCAGAAATAACACCACACATCTACAACCGTCTAATATTTGACAAACCTGACAAAAAGAAGCAATGGAGAAGGGATTCCCTATTTAATAAATGGTGCTGGGAAAACTGGCTAGCCATATGTAAAAAGCTGAAACTGGATCCCTTCCTTACACCTTATACAAAAATTAACTAGAGATGGATTAAAGACTTAAATGTAAGACCTAAAACCATAAAAACCCTAGAAGAAAACCTAGGCAATACCATTCAGGACATAGGCATGGGCAAAGACTTCATGACTAAAGCACCAAAAGCAATGGCAACAAAAGCCAAAACAGACAAATGGGATCTAATTAAACTAAAGAGCTTCTGCACAGCAAAAGAAACTATCAGCAGAGCGAACGGGCAACCTACAGAATGGGAGAAAATTTTTGCAATCTATCCATCTGACAAAGGGCTAATATCCAGAATCTACAAAGAACTTAAACAAATTTACAAGAAAAAAACAAACAACCCCGTCAAAAAGTAGGTGAAGAATATGAACAGACACTTCTCAAAAGAAGACATTTATGCAGCCAACAGACACATGAAAAAATGCTCATCTTCACTGGCCATCAGAGAAACGCAAATCAAAATCAAAATCACAATGAGATACTATCTCACGCCAGTTAGAACGGCGATCATTAAAAAGTCAGGAAACAACAGATGCTGGAAAGGATGTAGAGAAATAGGAATGCTTTTACACTGTTGGTGGGAGCGTAAATTAGTTCAACCATTGTGGAAGACAGTGTGGTGATTCCTCAAGGATTTAGAACTAGAAATACCATTTGACCCAGCAATCCCAATACTGCGTATATACCCAAAGGATTATAAATCATGATACTATAAAGACACATGCACACATATGTTTAATACGGCACTATTCACAATAGCAAAGACTTGGAACCAACCCGAATGTCCATCAATAATAGACTGGATAAAGAAAATGTGGCACATATACACCATGGAATACTATGCAGCCATAAAAAAGGATGAGTTCATGTTCTTTTCAGGGACTTGGATGAAGCTGGAAACCATCACTCTCAGCAAAATATCACAAGGACAGAAAACCAAACACCACATGTTCTAACTTATAAGTGGGAGTTGAACAATGAGAACATACGGACAGAGGGAGGGGAATATCATGCACCAGGGCCTGTTGGGGGCTGGGGGCTGGGGGAGGGATAGCATTAGAAGAAATACCTAATGTAAATGACAACTTGATGGGTGCAGTAAACCAACATGGCATATGTATACCTATGTAACAAACCTGCACGTTGTGCACATGTACCCTAGAACTTAAAATATATAATAATAAAAAAAAGAAAGAAAGAAAGGCAGAACCCATAGAAACAGGCTACTTACTTGCTGTGTGACTTTTGGGCAAGCTACTTTGCCTCTCTGAGTCTATTTTCCTCTCAAAATTAGGGTTAATAATGTCCCTCATTTCAGATATGGTAAGGATTAAATGAGACATGTTTGCAGAAGTCATAAATTGCCTTTGTGTGTGTCTTTTACTGGCCTGCACAGCATTTTGAAAAGTTGAACCTAAATTTAAAAATCAGAAAATTTTGGCCGGGCGCAGTGGCTCATGCCTGTAATCCCAGCACATCGGGAGGCTGAAGCAGGTGGATCACCTGAGGTCAGGAGTTTGAGACCAGCCAGGCCAACACTGTGAAACCCTGTCTCCACTAAAAATACAAAAATCAGCTAGGCAGGATGGCGCACACCTGCAATCCCAGCTACTTGGGAGGCTGAGGCACGACAATTGCTTAAACCTGGAAGGCGGAGGTTGTAGTGAGTCGAGATCATGCCACTGCACTACAGCCTGGATGACAAGGCCAGACTCTGTCTCAAAAAAAAAAAAAAAATCAGAAAATTTCACTAAAAGTCCACCTTCTCAGGCTATCTTTTAAACAAATCAAAACAGGTTGGGCTCCATGGCTCATGCCTTAAATCCCAGCACTTTGGGAGGCCGAGGTGGGAGGAGATTGCTTGAGCCCAGGAGTTCAAGACTAGTCTGGGCAACATAGTGAAACCCCATCTCCACAAAAAATTTTAAAATTAGCTACATGTGGTGGTGTGCACTTGTGGTCCCAACTACTAGGGAGGCTAAGGTGAGAGGATTACTTGAACCCAAGAGGTTAAGGTTGCGGTAAGCCGTGATCGTACCACTGCACTCCAGCCTGGGCAATACAGCAAGATCCTGTCTCAAAAAAATAAAAATATCTAGCCACAGTAAGCTCCAATGACTTTAGAATTTTATACAGGAGTGGCTTAAGGACTAACAATTTAATTGGGAAAGCAGAGTGAGAGCTAAGGGACTTGTCATGAGGTTGCATTTGCATAGCAAGCACACTATTTTTACGAAGATTATTCATTACAAATTAATTTTATTTTACTTTATTTATTATTATTATTATTTTGAGATGGAGTCTCACTCTGTCTGCCCAAGCTGGAGTGCAGTGGCATGATCTCAGCTCACTGCAACCTCTGCCCCCCGGGTTCAAGCAATTCTCCTGCCTCAGCCTCCTGAGTAGCTGGGATTACACGCGCCCACCATCATGCTAATTTTTGTGTTTTTAGTGGAGGCAGGGTTTCAGCATGTTGGCCAGGCTAGTCTCGAACTCCTGATCTCAAGTGATCTGCCTGCCTCGGCCTTCCAAAGTGCTGGGATTACAGGCGTGAGCCACCACACCCGGCCACAAATTAATTTTAAAATGCAACTTTTTTTTTTTTTTGAGACACTCTTTCTCTATTGCACAGGCTGGAGTGCAGTGGCGCGATCGCAGCTCACTGCAAGCTCCGCCTCCTGAGTTCACGCCATTCTCCTGCCTCAGCCTTCCAAGTAGCTGGGACTACAGGGGCCTGCCACCACACCCGGCTAATTTTTTTTTTTTTTTTAATTTATTTTTTATTTTTTTATTATACTTTAAGTTTTAGGGTACATGTGCACACTGTGCAGGTTAGTTACATATGTATACATGTGCCATGCTGGTGCACTGCACCCACTAACTCGTCATCTAGCATTAGGTATATCTCCCAATGCTGTCCCTCCCCCCTCCCCCCTCCCCACCACAGTCCCCAGAGTGTGATATTCCCCTTCCTGTGTCCATGTGATCTCATTGTTCAATTCCCACCTATGAGTGTGAATATGCGGTGTTTGGTTTTTTGTTCTTGCGATAGTTTACTGAGAATGATGGTTTCCAGTTTCATCCATGTCCCTACAAAGGACATGAACTCATCATTTTTTATGGCTGCATAGTATTCCATGGTGTATATGTGCCACATTTTCTTAATCCAGTCTATCATTGATGGACATTTGGGTTGGTTCCAAGTCTTTGCTATTGTGAATAATGCCGCAATAAACATACGTGTGCATGTGTCTTTATAGCAGCATGATTTATAGTCATTTGGGTATATACCCAGTAATGGGATGGCTGGGTCAAATGGTGTTTCTAGTTCTAGATCCCTGAGGAATCGCCACACTGACTTCCACAATGGTTGAACTAGTTTACAGTCCCACCAACAGTGTAAAAGTGTTCCTATTTCTCCACATCCTCTCCAGCACCTGTTGTTTCCTGACTTTTTAATGATTGCCATTCTAACTGGTGTGAGATGATATCTCATAGTGGTTTTGATTTGCATTTCTCTGATGGCCAGTGATGATGAGCATTTTTTCATGTGTTTTTTGGCTGCATAAATGTCTTCTTTTGAGAAGTGTCTGAACTCAGCTCTGCACCAAGCTGACCTAATAGACATCTACAGAACTCTCCACCCCAAATCAACAGAATATACATTTTTTTCAGCACCACACCACACCTATTCCAAAATTGACCACATACTTGGAAGTAAAGCGCTCCTCAGCAAATGTAAAAGAACAGAAATTATAACAAACTATCTCTCAGACCACAGTGCAATCAAACTAGAACTCAGGATTAAGAATCTCACTCAAAGCCGCTCAACTACATGGAAACTGAACAACCTGCTCCTGAATGACTACTGGGTACATAACGAAATGAAGGCAGAAATAAAGATGTTCTTTGAAACCAACGAGAACAAAGACACAACATACCAGAATCTCTGGGACACATTCAAAGCAGTGTGTAGAGGGAAATTTATAGCACTAAATGCCCACAAGAGAAAGCAGGAAAGATCCAAAATTGACACCCTAACATCACAATTAAGAGAACTAGAAAAGCAAGAGCAAACACATTCAAAAGCTAGCAGGAGGCAAGAAATAACTAAAATCAGAGCAGAACTGAAGGAAATAGAGACACAAAAAACCCTTAAAAAAATCAATGAATCCAGGAGCTGGTTTTTTGAAAGGATCAACAAAATTGATAGACCGCTAGCAAGACTAATAAAGAAAAAAAGAGAGAAGAATCAAATAGACACAATAAAAA
Organism: Pan paniscus; assembly: GCF_029289425.2. Lineage (NCBI taxonomy): Eukaryota > Metazoa > Chordata > Mammalia > Primates > Hominidae > Pan > Pan paniscus. The sequence continues at coordinate 6,263,304 of NC_073258.2, read as the reverse complement.
ATGATAAAGGGGATATCACCACCGATCCCACAGAAATACAAACTACCATCAGAGAATACTACAAACACCTCTACGCAAATAAACTAGAAAATCTAGAAGAAATGGATACATTCCTCGACACATACACTCTCCCAAGACTAAACCAGGAAGAAGTTGAATCTCTGAATAGACCAATAACAGGAGCTGAAATTGTGGCAATAATCAATAGTTTACCAACCAAAAAGAGTCCAGGACCAGATGGATTCACAGCCGAATTCTACCAGAGGTACAAGGAGGAACTGGTGCCATTCCTTCTGAAACTATTCCAATCATAGAAAAAGAGGGAATCCTCCCTAACTCATTTTATGAGGCCAGCATCATTCTGATACCAAAGCCGGGCAGAGACACAACCAAAAAAGAGAATTTTAGACCAATATCCTTGATGAACATCGATGCAAAAATCCTCAATAAAATACTGGCAAACCAAATCCAGCAGCACATCAAAAAGCTTATCCACCATGATCAAGTGGGCTTCATCCCTGGGATGCAAGGCTGGTTCAATATACGCAAATCAATAAATGTAATCCAGCATATAAACAGAGCCAAAGACAAAAACCACATGATTATCTCAATAGATGCAGAAAAAGCCTTTTTTTTTAATTTTTAGTAGAGACGGGGTTTCACTGTGTTAGCCAGAATGGTCTCGATCTCCTGACCTCGTGATCTGCCCGCCTCAGCCTCCCAAAGTGCTGGGATTACAGGCGTGAGCCACCGCACCCAGCCAAAATGCAACTTTTTATGAAGATGTTTTTATTAACCTTTTACTTAAACTTAAGGAAAAAATCAATTCTCCATATCAAAGAATAAATATATACAGCAGCTCCTCAAATAACACCATTTCTTTCAATGTCATTTCTTTATAACGTCAATGAAAAAAAAATCAATTCCTGGCTGGGGCTACTGTCTGTGTGAAGTTTCCATGCTCTCCCCATGTGTGCATGGTTTTCTGTGCATTCTCTGATTTCCTCCCACATCCCAAAGATGTACATTTTAGGTGAACTGGCATGTCTCCATGGTCCTAGCCTGAGTGAGTGTGGGTGTGTGAGTGTGCCATGCAATGAAATGGCGTCCTATCCAGAGTTGGTGCCTACCTTGCACCCTGAGCTGCTAGCATAAGCTCTGGACACTCTCAACCCTAAACTGAAATAAGTAGGTAAATAATTATCTTACTTGTTTTTATTAATCTTTCTTAAATGTATATACAGCTCACATTTATTTCAGTGTTTCATATTGTAAGTGTTCTGGTCTTTATTTGTAAGTTTGGTGATGTTTTTGTGACCAGAAATATGCCATAGGAACTTAACCCTTGTTTATATCAATTAGCCTCTGTTAAAATTGGTTTCATTATATGTCATTCACTTATGACATATGATGGGGATACATTCTAAGAAATGCATCATGTGTCAACATCATAGAGTATGCTAGATGTGTATAGCCTACTACACACCTAGGTTATATGAAATAGCCTATTGCTCCTAGGCTACAAACTTGTACAACATGTTACTGTACTCAATATCGTAGGGAGTTGTAACACAGTAGTAAGTATTTGTGTATCTAAACATATCCAAACATAAAAAAGATATAATAAAATATATTATAATCTTACGGAACCACATTGCATATGTGGCCCACTGTTGACTGAATGTCCTTATGTGGCCTATGACTATATATAAAATATGTATAATTCATATTATATACGTGTATGAATATATATATGTTATACAATTTGGGGTAGCTTAAAGGTTGGGGAGTTGGTGCTAAAGGAGCTATGGAGGCCTCAATCCCCTATCTCTTAGAACTGCTCTTGGAGTACATGACTACATGGCAACAATCTGCCAGAGCTGCTCCTTCTGAAGAGGCGTGTGCTCTCCATTTTCCCACAGCTCTCACCACACACAGACTTATGCACATGCATTTATACAGCCCACATTACTCACTTACAATGCCCTCTGACCCTTCAGGGGCATAGTTTGTAATTCCTGTTGTACACTAAAGTACTGAGTTTGACAGCACAATTCAGATATTAATTGAGATTATTATTGGAAGGAGAGTGAGATAAGGACAGGAAAGTAACAGAAAAAGATTCTTGATCAAAGGTGGCCTCTTCTGTGCTCCCATAGTGCCTATGAATACCTTTATCAGTCTTATTAGATGTCTATCTCCCCTGCCAAACCATATACCCCCAACGGAAGTTCCCAGTTACCCAGCCACAAGCTGGGTACTAGCACCCAAGAATATTATATTGAGCTGTAACTTTGATGTTCAATATACTTGAAGTAGGCATTACCACATCTTACTTTGAACACTGTCCCACATCCAGCTAATAGCTAAAGTCTGATTTAAGACAAAGTTTAAAAGTAACGAAAGGTGATAACAAAGCTAAACAGGCAGCTTTTGGATCCCACCAAAGGGATTTACTATTTCAGACTTAGAACAAGCAGCTCTTCTCTCAGGAAGACCTAAGGAGGCTCCCCAAGAGTCCTGCCTTACCATGGGGAATGCAGCATTGGCTAGAACTATACAGCTCAACAGTTCTCCAAAGAGCCAAGCTACCAGCTGTCAGTAAGTATATTTAGTTCCATGCGCCCAGAAAAGTGATCTCCCAGGAGGTGGCACAAGGCATAAACCCATCCCAAGTGTTAAGCAGTAGTGAGGTAGTGAGAGTGGGAGCAGAGAAGAGGGGAGACATCTCTCTATAATTTCTACAAAATAGGCCCAGCCAGCTTGATCCACCAGAGAACAGAATTCACTGACATAAAGCCAGAAGAAGAGCAGCACACCTTTGGGTACAGCAATCTGGATGGCTTTCCTGGGTTCTTCCTTAGAATCAATAACTCTTCCCTCCCCTTTCCAACCTTGTTCCCTACTACTTACCTTCCACATTTCCCAAACCAAATTGTCCCACCTCCATTCCCACTTTCTCTGCTGCTCTCCAACCCCCACCCAGCCCACAATATTTAGAACCCTACATTAGTCCATTATTATATTGCTATAAAGAAATACCTGTGGCTGGGCACAGTGGCTCACACCTGTAATCCCAGCACTTTGGGAGCCAGAGGTGGGCAGATCACTTGAGGTCAGGAATTCAAGACCAGCCTGGCCAACATGGTGAAACCCCGTCTCTACTAAAAATATAAAAAATAGCTGGCATCATGGCTTGTGCCTGTAATCCCAGCTACCTGGGAGGCTGAGGAAGGAGAATCGCTTGAACCCAGGAAACAGAAGTTGCAGGGAGCCGAGATTGTGCCACTGCACTCCAGCCTGG